>NC_059398.1:16188209-17579459 GCF_905220565.1 Melitaea cinxia | reverse complement strand
CGATCGTTACGGGACAAACAAAATGTTTTCAATAATTACGAACCCTCAAGTGATTCAGCTAACTTGAGTTAGCAATTTTTATAGCTTTAAGTTCAGTGTAAAAATGAATATAACAAAATAAAGAAAGTTTAAAACTAAAACCCGACAATAACAAAAAAATAGTTAAACGTTTAGAGGGCGCCACATTCAATATAATGTAAAACCATATAGCCTATAACCAGTAGAAAAACAAGACACTTCTATGATATCTAATTTGTCCAAATATGACAAGTAGCTTAGGAGATATGAGGGAACAGACGAACATTCATACATACACAGACTACTAAAATCATAACCATCTTTTTGGCTTAGCCGTAGTCGAGTAGAAGAAAGAAACTCAACCTCATAGAATATTGCACTTTTTTTTGTGAGAGGAGTTAAATCTTCAAAAAGACACCTTTTAGCCATTGTTGGCAGGTAGTGTAGGATTTTTACCCACTAAAACCCTCCTCTCTTGCTTTAGTAACCAACACCCCGGAACTGCGTTAGTATTACTTCGAGGTGTTTGGTACTCCACCCTGCCAGTTTGTCCTCCAGTTTCTATTCCTCCTCTTTTTTCTTCTCCTGTAAGACCACTTTGACATACTCCAACATTTTTTGCCAATTGTCACTCGTTGAATGACTACTTCTGCCCTATCAGGCACTTCCTTCTCATTCTGATAACGTAGCCGTATTTCAGACCAGCGTAATACTGCACTGACACAGAATACTGCACTGAATCAGTATTATATTGCTGTAATGTTAACGTCAGAGCTTCGAGGTATTTACTATGTTAACAGCGAGGCTTAGCCACACACTTGTAATGCTCCTAGTATGCGTTTACCATAAGGTGAACCGTACCCTCGATGTTAGTTGAAAAATGAAGTATCACGAAACATTCGAATTATCATACCAAGCAATACCAAACATTTTAAGATTAAAAGTGAAACCGTTTCATTAAATGACTTATTACAACTTTAAGATTCCTTAACACCTATGCCGTTTAACTTGTAGAACATATTAGTCAGTCAAAATATATTTAATTATATTACAACCGAAGTAACGGAGTTTCTAGAACGAAATTTAAAAGTCGACTCATTAAAAATATTAAAAAAAAATACAGGCTACCATGCGAAGTGAACTTTTCGTTTACATTTAGAGTCCAAGTTTTAAACTAGGCGAATGAAAAAAAAAACTGTAAAGTTAACACCAAACTGTTCGCCGCTAAGCAATATTACTTTTTTAAAGTTTAAAATAACGTTTTCTTAGCTGCCTTTTTGTTTTATTGTAATTGATAAACAGTCTTTTTTGCGTAACGAAAATTAAAGAAATTTCATTTTTTTTTAATTGTTCCACAAATCACTTCACGGGCACTTACGTGAAGTAATTATTAATTTGACGTCTCTGAAAAATCGTTATTATATATTCTATTATCATAAAAGCTTGTCAAAATTCAATTACCCATCGACTGTCAAATATCAACACGGAGGATGTGGGGCGCGGTGATCGACTGCTATTTGGTGAAAAAATATATAACATTTTTTCGATCGAAGTTTTCGTCCCTCAGAGTTTGTGGACGCGATAACGATAGAAATTGAAATTCGCTTTTCGTTTAAACTTTTAATTACGTTATAACGAATACGATGGGGAAATTTTCTGTGATATATTAATAATTAGATTTTGATATTATTAAGGGAGCGTACGCAGGGCTTGCGCGTTATTAAATAATATTTTATAATTTCGTGATATTAAAGTAATTACGTATGTTGTTTATACTTATTCTTATATTTTAATTTTCTTTTTAAATTATATTCAGTTTAATTCGAGACTGAAAAATTAGGTCTGTCTTTTTTTTAAGATTACATAGCTTGAGTAAATAATATAGATGTAATTTCAGTAAGCAAGGCAACGCGTGTGTATAGAGAGAGTTTGTTTAGTATATGTTTATGTATATGAGAAATCAGTTTCGAAAGTATTTTCCGATAAACAGTCGCCAGATTTAGTACCGCCAGATTTTTTTTTATGTATTTACATAAAAACCGTAATTTTATAACGAAAAATTGGATAAAATTCTCGGATAACTTTCATATTTTAAAGAAGTAAATATTAATATTTCAGTAAAAAAAAATTTTCATTGTTCAAAGCTCTATAATTTGGTAACAAACTTAGGAGGGAAGATGGCTCTCGAAGGCGCCGGATATCCGGTGCCTCTCAATAAACATCCCTTTGATTAAAATTTGTAGAGATAAAAAGTCCCCGTAAATGAAATTGACTGGTATCAAATTGGAAAGTTTGTGTGTGTTAAGTGTTGTAAGGTATTCTCAAATTTCTTTTTGTAAAGAATTTTTTAGAATATTTAAAGGTTATATATATATATATATATATATACATTAATGTTAAAAGAACAGCGTTTTAAGTAGAGTAAGAGATCACAGTTGGATCTCCGCTCGTGATGATTACGTTCACATGGATAGAGATTTCTGATGATTAATGATGTTGGAAATACAAATCTCTGTCTTAGTCGAAGTACTTTAGAGACTTCTGATTAACTTCAACCCATCGTAGTCCACTGCTGGACACAGGCCTCCACAAGATCGTGCCAAAAATGGTGAGAACTCATGTGTTTTGCCCATAGTCACCACGCTGGGCAGGCGGGTTGGTGACCGCAGGGCTGGCTTTGTCGCCCCGTTGTCGACGTTGCTGCCCGTCTTTGGCCTGTATATTTTAAAGTCAGCAATTGGATGTTTATCCCACCACCATTGTCTTTATAGGTTCCAAGGTGGTAGTGGAATTGTATTATCCCTTAGTCGCCTCTTACGACACCCACGCGAAGAGAAGGGGTGGCTATATTCTTTACTGCCGTAGCCACAAAGCAGCATAAATGTGTATAAAATTGAATTAAAATTTAACTATAATTTACTTTGCAACCTTTTTAAAGTGCAAGCGATTACACACATCCATACATGCGTATAATTTTTATCCATTCATGGCTCGTTCAACAGCTAAAGTTAAAAATATAATCGGATTTTACCGATATTCAATTGATTTCATCGCTGTTTTTAATCTTCCGATTGCGTACCATTCAATATTCATTATACTTTAAAAAACATTATTTAACACATGCAAAACTTTGTGTGCACGATATTGCGCATAACATGAAATACATATTATTATACATAAATGAATTTATAATTTAGCCGACTTTAAAAAAGAATGAGGTCACTTTTTACTGCGTGAACTGACTTTGATTATAATTCGTATTTTATTCGAAAGCTGATGTTTTTCGCGTGGTCTGATTTGAGTGAGATGTTGACAAGTAATTTTTGACTTGTCCTGTCCTTAATAATGTGTGTTTCATTGACTATTTTTTCGACTAATTTGACGTAAATTAAAATCAGTTTTTATAGCAAACCCAAATATATATCCGTGGGCTATTCGAAGTGTTTTTAATAGTACACGATCTAATTTCATATTAATATAACAAATCTGTACCTTAATTGTGACTATCGATTAAATAGAATTTCGATAGATATTTGAGTGATATGAAAGAGTAAATTAAATATTTTTAAACATCACCTGAAGGGAATTAAAAGCTAGCAGAAGATACGAAGCAAAAGAGCAATTTGTACGTAATTTATGTAAATTTCGATGAAATGTGAATATTGCCATTTCGCTGATTGCAATGAGATAGGTATAAATAATATCTGCGAGCGCGGCGTCATATATCAATATTAACATAAATATTTTCGTAAAGCCTAAATCTCTGTTCATAATGAATTTACTGCTTATAACCACCGATAGCCGAGCTTCAAAATGCAATAAATCTACGCCATATTTTATTTCTCAGTTCATTTCCGCAATCCCGATTTTTTTTTTTTCGATATTTTTAATAAACAAATGTTTAACTTGGACGAAGTTTGTCTGCAAATCACTGATTTCATAATTAAAAACTTAAGATAGATGGATTTTACTTGTAACGAGGAATGAGGGATGTTTTTCGTGAAGTTTTTTTTTTGTGAGATTAATTTGGTGTGATTTATTCTAACGGCTGGATTAGGAGATTCATTCTCTCGATTCAAAAGTGTACTGGTTTTTTTTTTAGTCTCGTGTATACTTGTTTGCTAACTGATACTAGGAAAACGCACATGTCACGTTATGTGGTGATATGATTTTAGTGAAATTATTATATATTTTTTAATCACTAGTCACTACTAGTAGTAACTTTATAAATAGTTGTTTCAAATACGGGAAAAATTTAAGATCTTTATTTATTTTATTTCTTTATTAACACTTTCGCACATCAATAGAAGGTTTTAACAGTATTACAAATGATACATAAAAATGGAATTGGCATCAGTTGCAACAGATGGTCTTATCGCTAATACAGCGATCTCTTCCAGGCAAACTTTAGGCAGAGGACTAAATAAGGAGTGTGGGATGGGGCGCAAAAATGTTATGTAACATACATATACATACATATAATACACCATATACATATACATACATAAATATATACAAATACACAAATATAAATAATCTTCCTAAAAACAAGCAAAGTAAACAGCTAGTAAGCGTTAATACTTAAACACCCAAGACACCCAAATGTAACGTGTTCAATTAAAATCAGCATAAAACTAACCCAAATCTCATAGTTCAAGCAATCTCTGTAACAAGTGAGGTGTTCATTAACCGTCGCAAGATATTTTCATCAATTAATTTCATGTAGGCCTCTCGAGAATTCCATTAATTAAATGCTGGTAAGAGTCTCTGCTAGCCAGGGCTCGCCTCTCGTACACTCGACATAATCGCCGGTCAAATTGTTCATTTTGATTGTCTAAGAAATCATGGCGTCAAAATTACTCCTTGGGAGTGGAACTAAGTGGAAACAATTGAAGCAGAATTTCCATAATGGACGTTTTTTTTTGTTACAAATGGTACACGCTTTAGTTGACGTTATTTAGATGAATGCTTTCTTAAATCTTAATATAATTATATAAATCTCGTGTCACAATGTTTGTCCTCAATGGACTCCTAAACCACTTAACCGATTATAATAAAATTCGCACACCATGTGCAGTTCGATCCAACTTGAGAGATATGATAGTTTAAATCTCAAATTATAGTCGCAATTTTAATTTATTGCTAATTATTTGTCTGTTATTACTTGACAGTCACAATTATCTGTTAATTCCAAATGATTCTAACAGATGTCGATACCTTTCGACTGGGTTGAGTAAGTAATCAATAGATGGCGCTGCTATGGTAAATCTACGAACGTGTCATATAAGCTACATTTTAACAGCACCACGTGTTGTTGACGCTATAAAATTAATTAAATTTATTTTGTAGTGAACGAAATACCGTATAATTCAATTATTTCCACTTTTTAAATTTTTGGTGTAAGCATAGCCGGCCACGTGTTACTTAGACTGAAGTGTAAATTGAATTCATATTATAATGAAGACAATACAGTGAAATTAATCCTGTTTTTACTTATTTGTGCTTCATTCAAAATTCAAGGCCAGGTGTACCATAAAATCGGATCACTGATGCCAATGCCTGATAACTAATTTAGTTTATTAATAGTTAAATTAAATTGAAATTGAAAGTATTTATAATTCAAAAAAATAGATATTAATGTTTAAAAGTTTAAGACTGTCTGCCTTGCCTACCTCATTCATGAGTTTAAGCGTCACATGTTATTTACTGTATTATACTGTAATATACTGTATTGTATATTTGTTATAAAATTAAATGGAAATAATAAATCTGATAAATTTTTATTTTGTACCTATTGATTTCTGCTTAATATCACGTGTAAGAACATTTTAATTAATTGTGTTCAACGTACTTCCCCTTCAAATCTCAATCCAGTGAATTTGTATACCAACATCAACATTTTCGTCTTTGTTCGTAAATAATTTCATTGTACTAAAGGGTTATAGTAGTAGAGAGTCAAATAAGGAGATCACCATATTTTTTACAAATACCATCTGTGTGAAAAAGCATAGTGGACTCCGTGACTGATGTTCTCTTATTGTTCCTCTTAGATTGTTTACTATAATGTAATATAACAAAAACTTTAGCCACAGCAACGCGTGGCTATACTATATATGATAGTGTGATGAAATCTGACAACTTTATGTTCTTAACTTAATCATAAATCACGATACGAGTAAAAATGATATGTAATCATAGTTATATATTAATCATAGCTATATATACGCTAAAGTTGAGATATTTGCCTTCCTTTTTAGAAATAAAAACTTCACAATTACTCCACATAAATTATATATCATTTTATAGATGATTGCTTGCTCTACCAGCATCTACAGCTAAAAAAAAATCGATGCTTTCGTTTTTGTAAATTAATTAATTATTATATATATCCAATTATTTAGAGCGAATTACTCGCACGGGTATTAGCTCTAACTACTAATTATTACTATATTTGAAAAATGACAATTTTTCGTTTGGAAAACGGAAATAATAACTTATTTATTATTATTATTATTAACTCGATAGACGTTGGCCTGTCTTGTAAACTGCCTAACGCGACAGGATTCAATAAAATTATTTCGTTTTCTGAAATTTTCCGAATTTTCTCTCATTTAGCGCTTTATTTTTATCTATATTTTAATACGTGCAGCAAAAACTTTGTACTCCTTTTTACGGAAATTGCGCGGACGGAGGAGTATGAAGTTTCGCACACTTATAGTTTATATAGAGAATGACTGCAGAATGCTAATGCTAAAATGTGCATTAAATTAAAAAAATTACACACACTACTATGTACCTAACACATACATGCATATATACTACTCCTTTATTTTTTGTTAAAGTCTGACGTCAAATTGAGAATAGATTATATATAGATTAACATTATTATCTATACTGAATGTCAAACATAACCATAGTAAATTCATTAAAATCTTAATAATTTTCCAACTTTTAATTTAAATTAATTATTCGAATTCGAAGTGGTCAAATTTTGACCACTAGTCGACAACTAGATTACATATAACAGGATTAACAGATGTCTATAGTACTAAAATACCACAGACGACTCGAAAGAGAGAAATGACACGAAAGAGATCATACACTTAAGGTTAAAACCACCATACGATTTTAAAGATGTAAACCAAGTTACAATCCTGTTCCACGTGCAATGTCAATACGTTGCGGTGTCTACCTGACACCACCGGCACACCTGACGCCGCCGGTACACCGGACAGCGCTGTCGTGATCCCCACCGCGCTTCCGTCGCGCGGCGTAATCCATAACATGCTTCGGTAAAGTTGTTTTTATTAAAAATATAAAGCTTAAGTTGGTAGATATTATTTGCTTCTTGCTTTATAGTCCACGATTTAAAATGTACTTAAGAATTTTCCTCAAAATTTTGTATGTTCTAATAATTGATTACATATTTCACCACAGCTAGGCTAAGTTTGCTTAAGAATCAAACTCGTAGTCGGCATTGAATGAAGACATATTCTAATCTTTCTTATCTGCTCTAAGGCAGTGGCGGAGCTAAAGCTTATTCTTATAGATGAGGTCTTTACCCAACCAGCAAATTATTTGATGTTCTCATAATTTTACATTCATTTCTTAACGCCTGCAACTATGAATTTCATTGCCACCCGAGAGTTCGAAATGCTATATAACCCTGTTGTTATCATAGATACTTAATAAGTATCGTTACTAATTGTAAAGAAGTTACTCACCAACCAGCAGTGGAGTAACTTGGTAAATTAAGTTTGAGCTATTCCCTTAAACATAGAGAAGGTATTTGGTCAGCAATGAGGAGCTTATTAAATAAATAAATAACATAAACAAACGCATCAAACTCAACGGCCCCAACTAGCACTTATTCCTGTACCGGGGATCCGGAAAAACACATACAATAATACAAGCACAAACACCCAGACCACGGCAAATAGTCTATAATAAAAACGCTAACGTTTCGTTATTAGTAGATTTAAAAATAAAAAATCTACACAGAATAATTATATTTTAATCATAAAAATTTCTTAAATTCCTCAAATATGTGAATTACTATGTATATTGTTCATTTAGTTTTCATTCGTTTTTCCCTTATTCCGAGGGGCCGTTGAAAACGTGTTCATTAAGTATTGAATAGCAATAATGTTACTGCGATGTTCGCACTTAATACACGTAATGAAGACACACGACCGACACGACAGAACGAAGATATCCGTATTTCAACAAATCAATTATATATAGCTTGGTAAACGCGCAGTTTTATCTGAATTTTTACTTCTATAGTAGTGTTTTTTTCTCGCTATAATTTATACCTATTAAACTTTTCTGATGTTATTATGTCACTATGTTTTTAATAATAGTCCCATTAAAGAAAAATAGTTATGTATTTATTTCATTTCATTTCTGTTTATAAATTTTCTTTTCGTGTAAGTTGCTGAAAGACAGTTCATTAGGGTTATCGGGTGGAAAGATTAATGTGTTCTCTGGGGCAAATTGAAAAAATTTATAAGATCTACCGCGTAACCAATATGTGAATAAATAAGTTTACTTTAAGTTGACAAAGATTTTATAACATTAACTATAATTTTAATGTTATGTATTAATGTATGTATGTATGTATGTATGTATGTATTTATTTATTTTATATTTTTATTTTATTTTCATTTGATTTTTTTGTATTTTGTATTTTTATATGCATTAGTATGTATATATTTGCGTGTAAATTTGATATAACTACACTACCTACCCTGTCTCGAACTAATAATAAATTTATCTTTCATTTTCTTGGGCTGTCTGGAAGAAATGGCTAAATAGCCATAATTTCGTTCATTGTACTTCACAGACTGTAACTGTCTTTAAATATTTTTAATGTTTAAAATGCAGTTGTGGTGTAAAATAAAGTATAAATAAATAAATAAATAAATAAATATTATTTTACGCATTAGAGAATTAGAAGTTGTGACAGTAACTCGATTAAAAAATGAGATCTTCTGATATTTTTACTAGCTGTACCCTGCGGTTTCACCTGCGTTGATTTGAGGAAAACCATAGCCAATAGTCTTCCTTGGTAATAGGAATATCCAACACAAAAATAAAATTTTAATGCGAACCAGTAGTTCCTGAGATTAGAGCGTTGAAACAAACAAACTTTTCGGCTTTAGAATATTAGTTTGGATTGTAGAGTTCTTAAATCCACTACTTTCATATCTCCTGTTATGTAGTTCGTGCAGTCATAATTGATTACTGGGTTAACTGTCGCAAGTTACAACTACGCTGCCAAATATTTGTGTAGTTTCTACTACTATTTGTGTTTCGTGATGTTTGTTTCTAGATTACCCACAAGAGCAAGCGTCTTCACGTTTGTTTTCTACACCGTAGTGGATTTTATAAGTCACTTGATATGCGTGTTAAGTGAATTAGTTAAACTCTGTTTGTTTACATGTCGTTGACGTTTATAAGTCATGTGTGATTGTGTTACCTTTATCCATATGACTTCTTTTCCGTATAGTATTGTGAAAGTAATTTGCAAATTGTTGCAAAGAAATGTAATAATCATAATTATACATAAATTCTTACTACAGCTAAAAATATAAACTTAATATTTTCAGTTCATTTCGTACAAGTGAAAATTCTTTGTTCAATTCTGGATAAAAAAACCCTCCGGACCCAAAACCTTCGTTCTACCCTTAACATTGAAAAAAAAATAGTACAAAAAGTCCTTGGCCATCATAACCTTGCGAATTGACACGGGTCTCACATTGTACAGTCAGGCAAGATTTACCGTGGAGTAGAGTCAAAAAGAAACAATATTATTTAGAAGAAAAATTCTTTGCGAGTATGTTTTGTATTTTATCTGGCCTTATTAAGTGGGTTAATGTACGTACACCTCCTATTACAAACGAAAAATCACCTTTTATTCAAAGGCCCTTGAGTCAAATTAATCATCAGAAATAGTTAAATTATGTATATTAATACGAAAATGGAATTCCAATTTCATAATAACCGTTATCAAAAAAAAGTTTCATCAATGCTAAAATCCATGGGTTAGATTACAATTTTTCCACTTCTTAATAATTCAATGTGACCTCCGCGACTGAAAGTACAGCTGACACAGGTACGCTTCATCCTTGACACAAAAACTGACGTTCTCAACGTTGACAGTGGAGTGACGCGTGAAGAAACAACTAGATGCAATGAGACAAACGAATTTAGACCTTAAAAGAGAGCAGAAGATTTTAAAATAGAACGAACAGATAAAGATATCGTGGTGTAATTCGAGCTATCTGCATGACTGTTGGAAAATGACTAAGATGTTTCAAGACTTAAGCCGACAACGAAAAGGAAACTTAGTGATTCTTTTGAAATCTCAGCTACTAACGAACGTCGTTGTGTCTCGTTTGAGTATGAGCGAATCATTCATTAAATCACAATACCTACCTATCTGAGATGACGTGAATGAATCGATTTTTAATTTGGTTTAACACTTCAATCAATGAAGCTAGTGTGAAATCAAATAGTTTTTTCCCTTTTTCGATTGTAATTATAGTACATTGCTCGGCTAATACTTATATAATTTCTACGATAAATAAAACAAAAAAAAAGTTGTAATTCACGTGTACCCTGCGAAAAATAGCTTAGTTATGTTTCTATAATTAAAAGTTTTAAAGAATGATAATTGCGTACTTACACATATTACCTGATTTCCATAGGCTTCTTTCTTCATGTACGAGAAGGTTTGCAGCTATTTTTATTTCAAATAAAAGTTCATATTGCCGTTAAATAGCGACCTATTTTAGCGAGCCTAACAGCTTTAAATGCGTAATACACAGCGACCGAAAATATTAACTTGAAAGCACAGTTGATCTATACAACTCTCCTTTGTCTACAATTAACAATAATAATCTTTACGACAACAACTCATCAAAATTTCATTGCTTATTGTAAAATGGTTGTAGTTGTTTAATTTAGACTTAAGCTTAGTGTACAGGACGAAAGCCCTTAAGTATCTTCAAATCGTAAAATAACGCTGGCTAATATTTTTCAATGCTACCTTGAATTCCATCTTTTTCTGACGACGCGTTGGCGCAGCGATTACAGCACTGGCTGTTGCGCTGGCTGTGGCGGGTTTGTCGTGGTCTGGGCGTTTGTGCTTGTGCATTGTGTGTGTTTACGGATCCCCGATACAGGAGTAACTCCTGCGGGGGCCCATTGAGTGTGACGCTTTTATTTATTATTTATTTTTATTATTATCTCACATTTTCTGAAAACTTCTAGTGAAAGAACAAAATTTAGAGGATAAACCTCACTTTGAATATTCATTCGAGTACTTAAGAATATATTTATTGTCGTTTGTGTCGACCATTACATTCGTCAGACGCGAAGTCAGCACATAATGTGGGTTCAAACATCTGCTAACTTGACATTTTATAAATACATCGGAGACTTCATTATAACGATTGCCCCCCACTCCGAAACATAAAGACGTCGCTGTGATACCGCTTACATTATGTGATGTGTCATGTTATTTGAAAGATTACTTACGTCTAGACGAGGATACTAAAAATTATTAAATTTAGCATGAAACGACAAAAGTGCTAAAGGGATAAAATTTAAATAATAAATTTTAGATAAACTTAATTGATACTTCTTAAACTGCTTGCGTTAATTTGGTGGACAGTACTAATCAAATTTTTTTCTAAATTATTGGTTTTTTAAGAAGCTTTTGATCTTCTTAAACTTAATAAAGCTGAATAAGCGATAAAATAAAAAATGCTTATCTCGAGTAGAATTTTAGACACACTTTTAAAATGTTAACGCTACAAAAAAAATAGATTTTTATTAACAAGGAACCAAAACTAACGTCAATATAAATCGTGTGGATCAAAAATACACTCTATTGTATCGATCTGATAGTCTCTATTAGTGTACACTGCTTTTGCGCTTCATAAAAGGGAAAGTTTTTAGTCGAAACGTTTGAGAGCGTATAGTTGAATGAAATAAATTTAGCACAACTGGCCCAATTTTGTACGAGTGTACTCAGTTGCTGCATAAGGGACCACATTCAAATACCGCTTTATGTGGGTCGAGCACTTTGAAGCATCAAAATACTTAATGGCGGTGTAATTAAAGTTTAATATTTAAATTATAAGAAATTCTTAACATGTGATGTGTGATGATATCCTCCTATTGATATCCGTCTAATGTTCTAATTAACTTTTTTTAATCAATTTACACCTAAACTGAAGTACACAAGTGTGGGCACAGCAGGATGATCACAGCTAAATAACACTGCTTTCAATCAGTGTCGTGTTCCTGTTGATGAGTAAGGTGACTGATGAGTAAGGAGAGTTCCTGGGGAGAATTGGAGAAAGGGTCGACAACGCGCTTGCTTCTGGTATTGCGTCTGTCTATAAGGTACGGTAATGGCTTACCATCAGGTAAGCCGTACGTTTGTTTTCTGACCTAGTTGTAAAAAAACAACAAATATAAAAATTATGTGGTGTCATGGGACACCAGGTAGGAACGAAGTTCCTTCGCATAGTATAGAAGCAACACAATTTGAAAGAAAAAATGTTGAATTTTATATATATTTTCTAGTTCTTGATTTTTTTTTATTTTGTTGATTGGTTTTTAATTAAGTACATAAAAGTTTTTAGAAAATTAAGTATTTTAGAAAGTAAAAAATACCGTAAAATAAAAAATAATAATAATAATTCAAACTATTAAGTGAAACAAAACAAACATATGTCTTTATTTATTTTGGTCGACAGTATAAAATTACATAAATAATTTAAAAAAAAGTTTACTGTAATATTTTAGTTTTACAAACATCAACATATTATACGGTCGTGTGACTGATATTACGTCACTTCTGTCATATATTTTTCTTACGGTTTTAGTATCACATTTTTTTTTCAGTTCGCTCGCCCAGCCAAATGTCAAGCCTGCCGTAAGGAACTTCCAACAATGCCTAAAAATAGAATTAGATTACCTAATATATTGGTTTTATCTTTACGTAGGTGTTCTGTTTTGTAAATACAGATTTATAAATAACTGAATGTTTTACTTCGCAAAATAGATGTAAAATATGAAATGTCGTACCTGCGTATTCCAATTATTTTTATTACAATACCCAAGGCAAGGAAGGACACGATTTACATAATAAAATATTCTAACCGTTTGTCAAAGTCGCCTCCATCTTTATTTGCAAAAAAAAAGGAATATGTCTAAATATTATGCCGGACAGTAAAATAATTTGAGTGTTTCATACACCGTCTAAGGGGCCGTTAATAACGGAGTATTATGCAAAGATTCGGCTCGAAATAAATTTTCGTGGCTCAACAACGGCTGGGATTACTTCGTCAGCTCTGGATGGATTTCTTTTTGTGTTTTATTGCGTTCCAGCATCGGGGTTCCACGGATTTATATTTAAATTATTCCATCTCGGCCAGCGTCTCTTGAGATTTTGTCGAATAGAGGCTTTGTGATCGGACTCTCGGATGGCACTGTTCTTTTGGATGTTCGGTCGACGGACACGTTGAATTGTTTTGGAGATCTTTTAATAATTTTTCTATCCTTCGAGATTAGCGTTACTGGGAATGTTATTAATTTTGCCTTTTTGTTTCAACTCAAATCCTATAATCCTAAATATGGAATCATCATCTTAATAACTGGGGTGACTATCTTATTCTTTAGGAGTTCAAATTTTATTTTATTGTAATAAAATTGTGTTTTGTTGATTGATTTATCAATTTCAAATCGTTTTCAAAATTTTCGACTTCGCTTTCGTTAATCCAAAATCAATAGAAGATCCATTCATATTATGCTACATGGATGTTATAATCCCGTTGAAGTGAAAAGCCCTGTCCCCTGGCTGAACGCCAGGGAGTTACTGTACAACTCAATTAGCAAAATAATAAGCCCGAATATAACATAGATACGGATATTACAATATAGACTCTGTTCCCTTATGCATTATAATCATTTTCGTTTGTACCGTTTACGGATAATGATTCCAAGGATTATTTTTTGTGTTCCAATTATTTTTACAAGGTATTTATCGCTAATTGCTTTTTCTGAATATACTTTGTTATTTATATTAAGCGTTTGTGTTTAATAGAAACATTTTTTTAACTGCAGATTTTCAATTTATTTGAAGTTATTAATTACGAGTCGCGTCAGCAACTTTGTTCGGTTCAATTTCAGAGATTGATTAACTGTTTTTTTTTTATACTCCTAGTGATACAAGATTTATTGTTTTATTTGGTCGGTCATCAAAACTCATCTTATAACTTCCAAAAGTTATACTTTAAGATGACTTATGGATATCGTGTATAAATAATTCAAACATATTTTAAGGAATTACTTTTATAGTAATTTTTTTACTCAACCGCAAAGGAAGGATGAAATTGAAGGATAAGTCAAATCATTCTCTCTTTGCGCATGTCTCCGACTGCATGTTATGTACGATGATGCATACAAATTCATGGACTACCGTATTGATATTTTGAAGCGTACAGTACATAATGTTTGATATTGTTTCGATTATTCGCTGGCTTTGTGTAATTATTGAATTTTTATCTTGATTTCTATTAGTTTTGCTTCACGCAGGCTGGTTTTTTTATTTATTTATTATTATTAATATTATTTTTTATGCAATGGAACAGGCTATGCTTGGGGTTTCTCTCAAAGATAGGATTAGAAATGAGACTATTCGCGAGAGAACGAAAGTAACCGACATAGCCCACAGAATTAGCAAGTTGAAGTGGCAGACGGGTCCTGGAGTGGAGACCGCGTCTTGGCAAACGCAGTGTCGGACGTTCTCCGGCCCGTTAGACCGACGATCTACGTAAGATTGCCGGTGTAGGCTGGATGGGGATTGCGGAAAACCGGGAAGTCTGGCGCGAACTTGGGGAGGCCTCTGTCCAGCAGTGGACTGCCATAGGCTGAAGTGATGATTTTAAAAATACAATAATTTTTTCAACGATCTAAAACTTTGATTGTTCTGATATAAATGTGATATTATTAATATTTGTAGGTACATGATTTTCTGGAAATTTCCGTTTTTTAAACGGTTTTATTTAGCTCACCCCGTTTGTTTTATTTTTTATTCTTGGGTCAAATTTAGTAATTCAAATTTCACCCTCTTCCTGTCAACCGATTAATCTGAAATTTTGTATACACTTTGGATTTTGGTGACAATACAATTATGTTTATTCATTATCATTATAAATTCAAGATGGCCGCCGCTACAAAATGGCGGATAATTTATGTTTTATTAATCCCATCAATATGGGTATCAAATGAAAGGGCTCAACAAGCAGAATACAATATACTATAAAAAATTGAAATCCAAGACGACGGCCGCTACAAAATGGCGGATAACGTAGGTTTTATCAATCCCATCAATATGGGTATCAAATGAAAGGGCTCAACAAGCAGAATACAATATACTATAAAAAATTGAAATACAAGATACCGGCCGCTACAAAATGGCGGATAACGTAGGTTTTATCGATCCCATCAATATGGGTATCAAATGAAAGTGCTCAACAAGTAGAATACAATTTACTATGCAAAATTGAAATCTAAGCTGGCCGCCGCTACCAAATGTCTGATAACAATTTTTTATCAATCCCACCAATATGGGTATCAAATAAAAGGGCTTGACAAGAAGAATACAGTGCACTATACAACCTCAATATTTAAGATGGGCCTTGCAATAATGAAGCACTAAATGAATTAAACAGAATGCGAAATAAAAACTAAAAACTAGAAAATAAAAATAGGTAAAAAAAACTTTTTAAGTTAAACGGTTTTATGTTAAACATACATTGCAATGTTTAAGATAAATGTACTAAAAACCAAAAAATAATAAAATAGATACAGTCGTGGGAATTATAAACATATGCATAGACTAGACTAAAATAAAACCGTGGGGCACGTCAATTGTCTACAAATTATCGACATAATGTGCGATAGAAGAATCGTTTAATTCGTCGTTAAAATAGGCAGTTGGCCCGCAGACGGTGAGGAAATTACTTACTATTTTCTTGCTCATGGAAATTCCAATAGTTATACACTCCATGTAAATAAAAGAGATGTTTCAACTAGTTTATCGTTGGACATTCACACTGCTGGCTGGCGAGGAATCGTTTCACTGCTCGTAGTTTGTCTTTAATCGACAAAACATATGATAAAAGTACTACTCGCTCACCACTATGAAACCTTAAAACTCGCTTATAATCGAGCTTGCTAGCTTGTTTCCACATTCTAGCCCTACTTATCACACGTCCATCGTTGTCGGTTGAACAACTGCCTAATTATAGTGTAACATTACAAAACCAACATTTTAATCAACGATTGTAGACAATTGACGTGCCCCACGGTTTTATTTTAGTCTAGTCTATGCATATGTTTATAATTCCCACGACTGTATCTATTTTATTATTTTTTGGTTTTTAGTACATTTATCTTAAACATTGCAATGTATGTTTAACATAAAACCGTTTAACTTAAAAAGTTTTTTTTACCTATTTTTATTCTGTATTTACTCTTTTCATATAAATTTAGCGTAATTCGCTTAGTAATTTTCATATTTTAATATGAACTATTATTAGAATTCAAAGCAAGGTTACGTAAAACATGAGTGGGTTGAAAAATTCGTACGCCAAAACTGAAAGGGTCACTTGATTCAGTCGATTCACCTATTAAAGACAATTGAATGACCACAAATCGCAATTTAGGTACCACTGGCTAGATTCCAATCACCAATTAGAGGATGTTACTGCATCGAGATAACGATTTATTTTAGTTTTTACATTAATTGCTTTGATTTATAGAATACATTGTGGCGAATTTATGATATAATAAGTAAATAAATAAATATCTACAACACACACACGGTTGTCTGTTCCTAAAGTAAACAACATAATGCTTGTGTTATAGGTAACAGTCGACTGGTATAGCTACATATTTTTTTGCGAAATAAAGGCTTTCTTTATTACTGTGTAAAATATAGATTGTATTCTTTTGTTTATACGACTTTTCAACACAATTTTCATTCATTAATATTATTACATTCGTTTATATTATGTTAGTCCAAGGTTCAAAATTTCGACTATTAGAAGAATACAAAGCAAAAATCCAGTAGTTGCTCTCAAAACAAGGGAAATACATTTACCTACAATACAAACACGCCTACTACATTAGCTGTACCAATAAAACCTGTCAACAAATCACATCGTATCCGGGAAAAATGGTAACGAAATATCAAAAACCTTTCCGCAGAATATCAAATTGTGTTTATATTGATATATACTAGCGACCTCTGTCCGTTCATATTTTTTTTACACGATAAATAATCACCAACATGTCATATATTAAAACCTTTTTCGGAACACGCTACACCCTATATTATAAGTATTATATTCCGCTCGATTCAATAGTTTTCGCAGTATAAGCGAACAAAAAACTGGCTATCCATTTATTTGTATACAGATAGATACTAGATCGTTCAATAAGTCCCGAGACTAACCTGGAAATGGCGCATATATTAAAAACTCTTTTGATTTTTAAAAAGTACTGGCTATCAATACAAGAATATGTGTCAAATTTTTAAAAATGGAACAATAAAATTATTGATTTTGAAACATTTAAGTGACGCTACGGTTGTAATTTCGATACAATGGAAAAAAACGAGTTTCGCGTGTTGATAAAACATTGTTTTTTAATGAAAAAAAATACCGTTGAAGCACAGCAATGGCTTATAAAATGTTATGCAGGATCAGCTCCCTCTAAAGCAACCATTTGTCGGTGGTATGCCGACTTCAAACGCGGTCGCATGGACACCAATGATGGGGAACGCTCAGGTCGTCCAAATGAAGCAGTGACTCAACAAACTATTAACAAAGTCCTCAAAATCGTATTGGAAGATCGGAAGGTAAAAGTGCGAGAGATAGCCGAGATAGTGAAGATTTCAGCTGGTAGTGTTTTCACTATTTTACATAAAAATTTGGCCATGAAAAAGCTTTTTTCTAAGTGGGTGCCGCGTTTGCTTACAACTAATTAAAAGGAACAACGTATCAATGATTCAGAGCGATGTTTGGCGCTGATGAATCATAATAAAAAGGATTTTTTACGTCGGTATGTAACAATGGATGAAACCTGGATATACCATTTCACTCCGGAATCCAATCGGCAGGCAGTGGAGTGGAGAGCGGCTGGTGAAAGCCGCCCGAAGCGTTCAAAGACTCAGACATCGGCCGGTAAGGTTATGGCGTCTATATTTTGGGATGCGCAAGGAATACTTTTCATCGACTACCTTGAAAGGGGCAAAATATAAATAGTGACTATTACATGTGCTTATTGGAGCGATTGAAATACGAAATTGCGGATAAACGGCCTCACATGAACAAAAAGAAAGTGGTGTTTCACCAGGACAACGCGCCTTGTCACAAGTCCGTGAGAACGATGGCCAAAATTAACGAATTGGGCTTCGAATTGCTTCCTCATCCCCCTTATTCGCCAGACTTGGCCCCCAGCGATTACTGGCTGTTTGCAGACCTCAAAAAAATGCTTCAGGGTAAGAAATTTGACTCAAATATTGAAGTTATCGCAGCAACGGAGGCTTATTTTGAAGCCAAAGACAAATCGTTCTACACACATGGGATAGAAAAGTTAGAAAAGCGTTGGAGGGACTGTATCGCTCTTGGAGGAGACTATGTTGATGAATAAAAATTAATTTTATAAAAAAGACCTTTTTTAGTACTTAGTCTCGGGACTTATTGAACCACGTGTTATATAGATTATAAATATAAACTAAAACTACTAACTAAAGAGTCTAAAGAGTATATATGCGTATGTGTGTCAAATACATGGTAGTATGTGTAATGTTTTTTTTTTTTTTATTGATTGAATATATTTTTATGCATAATTTTAAAAAATATTAGCATTGTGCATTCCTTCTCTATATAAACTATGAGTGTGCGAAATTTCATACTCCTCCGTCCACGCAATTTTCATAAAAAGGGGACCAAAGTTTTTGCTTCACGTATTAATATATATAAGGTTTTAAAGTTAAGTGAACTAAAAATTCTATATTCCAAATTGGTAATATATTTTGCCATTAACTTTATTAATCATTGATTTATTATTTTTGAAAATGCAGGTTATTTCTATCATTCTAAACTGTCAAATTACTAGGGAAATAAATAGAGGAGAATATTTTTTTTAAATAATTTTTAATATTATATCAAAAATCGACCATTCCAGCGGGGATCGAACCTGCATCTCCTACCTACCATGTCGGTGCTTTAGCCAATTAAGCTATGGAACGATGTACCCGCTAGATCGAAATTTTTGATATGATGATTTTATATACGGTTCTAAGCGATTGTTTAGAATTCCCCAATGTGTGGGTAGCACAACAATAAATCGTAAAAAATTAAATGTTTGATTTAAAAGTTGCTTATATATTATAAATGGATAGTTATAATATAAAATATAAAAGAATTAACTGACATTAAAATTTTAGAACACATACGTTTTAAAGACTTATTGTTAAACTAGCTGTCCTCACGACTTTGTCCGCATGGAATAGTGGTTTTGTACAGAATTTTTTTCGATATATCTTTTAGTTTATTTTAGATTATAAACACCGTCGTTTGGATATTTACATGTTCAACATGATTCTTTAAATTAGCATAACTTTTTTAGTTATGAAACGATTGACATAAAACAAACACTAAATATTAAGTGAAGCTTACCACAATATAAAAATGAAAACAATATCTTAATCGGATAAGCCGTTTCTGAGATTAGCGTGCACAAACGCACAGACAAACAGACAAAAATTCTAACAATAATTATTTGGGTACTATTTGAGTTGATAAAGGTCCCAATAATATTTTTTCTCATTTATCTTTCATGTATAGACAGCGATCCGCTACATTTTTATTATATGTATTGATAAGTAGTGAACTTTCCTAAGTTACGAAAGGGGCTTATGACCAACAATGGGATGTTACCGGCTCAATCGTGATCGTGGTCAATATGATTTTGAGAAACAGAAAATAAGTATACAAAAGAATCTTTCTAAATATATATTGTCGCTATGTTCTACAGAATCTAAATATATTATTTAAAGGAAAATATCTTTCATCATTAATAATAATTGGATCAAGATTTTTAAAGGCCGGAAATCCAATTACGATCTAAAAAGTTGGTCAACAAGTCTCATAAAGGTATTATTATCACCATTAAACGGTGTGCTATAACTTTTACTGTTTTATAACATCGTTGTTTTTAACTACCATTGTAAAGATGATGGTATTTCTAGTGTCGAAGGCGGAAGATACGTTTATTACTAATAATAATACACTTAATTGCAAACCAAAAAATATATGTAATTTATGTAAAAAAAATAATAATTCCCAAAACAAATAATTTTTTTATAATAAAAATTAAGGCCATAGTGTCACACCATAATAAATTATATCGCATGTGTATTAAAAATTAGACAATTTTTCAATAATAAATTAAATATAAATGAATAATACATACACAGGCCAAAGACGGGCAGCAGCGTCTTCGGTGCGACAAAGCCAGTACTGCGGTCACCAACCCGCCTGCCCAGCGTGGTGACTATGGGCAAAACACATGAGTTCACGTTATTTTTGGCGTAAACTTGTGGAGGCCTATGTTCAGCAGTGGACTGTATAGGCTGTAATGATAATGATGAATAATACATAACTAAGTCGACCACTTCTCCTTGTGTGAAATTTTAGCATCAAAAAATTAAAAAAAGGTACATAAGTGTGATTTATTTATGGTCGGTGTAAAAACGATTCGTTTAGCGCACGAGTCGTAAAATTTCGAACAATACTTGGTCATAACTTAACGATCCTTAAGCAACACTAACAGTTTCTTTGAATATAGGAACTAAGCTTTAATCGTTCACTAAGTTTGGAATTACCAATTATAATAATCTAGCCAAAGCTGGATTTGTTGTTAAACAGAACGGCTCACTCTAGTCAACCGCTAATAAGTCATATGCCGCTAATGTGTTACCGCTACCGCTAATGTATCTGAACATAAATGAGAATATTTTAAGAGTATTTTATGCGAATTGTCAAAATCAAACTTTTACCTGTCTATATTTGTCTATTATTATTTATATATTATGACGAAGCGTTGGCGCAAGGGCCACAGTACTGACTGTTGCGCTGGCGGTCACGGGTTCGATCCCCGCTCACGACGGATATTTGTATTGGCCATATAGATGTTTGTCGTGGTCTGGGCGTTTGTGCTTGTGTATTGTGTGTGTTTCCGGACCCAACACAGGAGAAAATCCTACTGGGGGCCGTTGAGTGTGAAGAGTTTATTGATATATTTATTTATATTTGACCTATTAGTTAATGTCAGTCATTAGTCACTAGTGTCATAAATCCAATAATAGGTTCAAAATGGAAAATTAAAAAAAGAGAAGAAAGGAGTTATTATTATTACTTTATTGTGATCCTTTTATCGCAATCAAGATATAAAAATAGGTAGATACATTGTTTTAAATGTTTGTATATGTGAGTATGAAAAAAAAAACATTTATCTTTAAAGCTGCTAAGAGTATATTGAAAGTAAAGAAAGAAGGTATTTCAATTCAAGGACGGTTTTTATTGATAAAATGTAATGGTTTTGGTGCTAAACTCTCGCTTACAATTCAAAGTGAGCAAATACTGGATACAAAGTGAGGACTCTAAATGAATTCTGCGGCATGTCTGCAAATCGAACTGGATCAGCGTGGATTAGGTTGGATATTTTTCTAAAAATGGATTCTCTCGCAGTTGGGAATACTATGTAAAGGTCACTTTATCAAGTTGTTTATGGTAATATTAACGTAACACGAACATTAGTTAAGTGTTTGGAATGATATAACAAATACGAGTATATTCAATTTGGAAATAGATGACGACGCGAATTAAGTACTTGATTTAAGGAATTTTATCTCAATTATATAGAAATAATCAAGAATCCATTAAAGTTGTGATTAAGTGAAAATCTATTATAATATAGATAGATTATTTGTAAGACAATAAAATATAAATGAATTCAAATTACGTTAAAAAAATTCTGCATTCCGTTTTACAAATCATTCATCTCAGTAGCAAATATCAAAATTTAGTCAAGTGTTACGTGATTAAGTTCTATACATCACTGTACTCATAATTTAAACCTAATTTAAGGGATCACAAGCACGGCTTGTCTAGAATTCGTAGAAAATAATTTTAACAAGGAAAATTCGTTGAAACAATTATTGAATTGTCGAGGAGGGACATTATTCAGAAATTTAGGTGCTAGAGCAGGGAAGATGACTTTATCGCGTTCATTCGAATGCAGCGTCCGGCTTCGGATAATCTGGGACTTTATGCGCTCATTAAATTGCAGCAAAAAGTTAGACTTATACGAATAATGACTAAAATGAAATTGAACAAGAACATTTTATCAAATGTTCTCATTTAACAAAATGGTTTGAAAATAGGAATTTTATGGTAAAATGAAATGTATTAAGTTCTTGTGATATTTTATAGTTGTATATGATTAGTAAAATTACAGCTTCGTGTTGGTAATTTGTTTAATAATAAGAGATATATATATTTGAACAATTATTATTCATGCTTTTGCATGCATTACTAATATTGTCAACTGTCACGTTATGCACCGGTCAAGGCCGCTCCATGCGTTTATTTTCTATCTTTCTCTCGAATAGTCGTTTAACGTTACGAATCATATCTTTTAAATTGAAATCCGCATCTCATTTGTATCGTATATTTTGTTTGCTAAAAATAACGTAATCGAATCCATTCCATATTCATTTTCAAGGTCATCGAATGAAAATAAAGTCTTAGGTTCCGTTTTTTCATCATTCATATTCATTCGTTAGTATCTGCAGCCAATCAATTTCTTTGATAGATTAATTATGATGGCAGTTGTTTGATTGAGTTCAGCCCCGGTTAACATCAAAGGATCATACTGGAATTAATTAGCCGTTACATTTCATGATACGCCGGATACTTATAATTAGCGAGCCTGATTCATGAGATTTTAAAGTAGGTTTTGCATAGTATAAACGACAAATATAAGTTTTATTATGATTACGATATATCTTAAATCTAATTTATTTTGATACTACTAAGGCACAGCAGGAAATATTTGGTAGAATTTTGATGCAGCTCCACTGGGTTATTACTTCAACCTTACAGAAGATCACAGCAAAATAAAATGGTACCAGAGCTCCCGGGTTCAGGATGACAATTTTGCAATGATCTATAGGCTACGATTAACGCTTAGCATCAAGCAGACCGTATGCTTGTTTGTCACCTTCTTATTATAAAAAATTATAATGCAAAAGATTTAATTCGAGGATAGTCAAAATAAAAAACATGCATAAAAAACGGCTTACTGAGATCTGTAAGACCACAAATATTAATTAAAAAAAAATGAGTTTAAAAAAATTACGGTAACAAAATGTGGCCTGAGATAAATATTTTTCTCTTTCATTTCGACGTTCGGTTCGGAATGATTTAGTGCTTAAGTTCTAAGTCGAAGTAAAAAGCTAGTTAGTCGAATAATGACTTTTCAATTTCGTAGTCATTAAGCAAATCGGTAAATTTTCAGATGATAGGACCTTTTGTCTTAATTGAAAAAAGATGGATATTTTAGTACCCTTGTTAATATTAACAGGCTGATTTAAGATAGTTGTTCGAAAATTTAATGTGAATATCTAAATCTTCAACCTTCCTTCCTTGGATCCTTCTAACCCAAAAAAAAATTCAATTGCTTAGTTAATAAAACAGTATTTTATATTAAACTTTACATACCTTATATAAAAATAAACCAATCCAACTTCTGGTTATCAATCATTTATCCAAAAACTAACACCAAAACATAAAAAAAAAAAATTAAAAGAAATTTCAATCACAGTATTCGAAATTACGAAAAAACTTTTTTAGTATCGATCAATATCGAAAATTACCAAATCATTGTCCCACATTATTCATGCATAAGCCATAGCTATACGAGTAACTGTAACCGGTGAATTATACGTTATTTGAGCGACTACATTCATCGCGAACTATTTACAAACACAATAGGCTGAACATAATTTCAACTCTAACGGACGGGCTAACACCGGACGATGGAACGAGTTATGAAAAGCGCGCCCCCTCCTCCCACTAGGGCGGCATCAGGGAATACTGGAAATGAAATTCTGAACTTTCGATATTTACACGTGAATCCCAGTTTAAAGCGTGTCAACTTTGTTTTTTCACCTGCATATAATGTTTTGTTTTGTGAGTACGATTATGGAGTACAATCGCTTGAGACATTTTGTGTCTAAGATGCGTGTAGTAAATAATGGAGTTTTAATAAGATTATTACATTAAAAATTAATAAGTATTTCTCGTTTTGTCAACTATTTAAATATGTATATGAACCACTGCTGTTACTGTACCCTCGACTTTGTTCAAATTACAATACAATCTAACTTTCATTCCTAGAATTTAATTGAATTTTGTGTCGAAATGTGTTTCAGTATTTTACTCCGTAGTCTTAAATTGTACAAAGTTTCATTCAGTCATTATATATTATCGGTTCATGCATACAAATATGACATAAAAACATAAAAAAAATTATGTGAGTAAATCAGCAAACAAGCATACGGCTCATCGGATAGTAAGCGATTACCGTAGCTTATAGACGTCTGCAATACGAAAAACATCGCAAGCGCGTTGCCGACCCGATCCTCAGTTGCTCTGGAGCTCTGGTCACCTTACTCACACAACACTGCTTCAAAACAGTGTTATTTAGTTATGATCTTCTGTAAGATCGAGTTACTACCCCAGTCAGGCTGCTCCATATTTTGAGCAGGAAATTTCCTGCTGTGCCCTACCGCAGTTAAATATATAAAAATAGAAACTCAATCATGAGCAAATTAAGGAACATTTATTTTAGTTTTTTTCTTAGTTATTGTTATAATCGTACACATATTGGTTACAATTCTTGTGTATTATATACTAGCTGACCCGGCGAACTTCGTATCGCCTAACAGTCGATTCTTTAATTTTATTATTTTTTTTTTTAGATTTTGTCTCTCCGTAAGAACTATCCTCGTACTTCAAGAAATATTTTAAAAAAAGAATTAGCGAAATCGGTCCAACCGTTCTCGGGTTTGCGCTTAGCAACACATTCAGCGACTCATTTTTATATTATAGATTATCTTTGTTAGAAATTATTTAAATACGAAAAGTAATTTTCTGCTGCAGTCTTAACAATAGAAATCGATGGTAAATATATTACATTAAAATCAGAATCTAATAAACCGCCGCTTTCTTATTTGACCCAAACAGAATAATTCCATTAACAAACGTAACCGTTATTACGATTTAATGTAACAAAGGTACGCATTAAAACTCACTGCGACCGAGTGGCGGTAGAAAATTAATTTGAAACTCATTTCGTTGCTTAATTATTTTCTCAGTAAGTTTTCTGAGTAAATCATTTGTGGTAGAATTCGTTTGCGTCTTGGAACTGCTTCGTTCGTTTCTTTGCTACAAATTTGTTTATTTATGATCTAATCCTTAGAGAATAGCTGTCAAGTCTTACAATGAATGTTAGAAAGATCGCTGCCGCTTAAGGTTAGCAAGTAACTTATTTATTCGCAGAATCAATAAAGTTTTTGTTAGTTTAGCTTATAATAGATTATGAATTTAGTGAAACTCAAATAAAATCTAAGTAGACAAGGAAGTGTAAAATTTACTGAACTGAAAACTGACACGATTGTATTACCAATTTTTTTCAGATGTCTCCACAGCAAAATCAAAGTCAAAATTAAAAAAATTATTTTTCAAGTAGATTTCAAAAGAAATTTTGAATCGTCACTTTAAACATTAACATTATATTTCTTTTAATTCATTATAGGTATAAGTGAAGCTACCACTGATTCGGAATGTAGATTCTGCAGATAATCATCGGCAAAAAATAGGAATATGCATATCACTATGTATTATAGAGAGTAAAGCCTCTTCATAAATTTTATCAGTTAGTTATCTTATCAGTGTTATAGTCGTTGATAAAAATGAGGATGGTGACGATACTCTAAGGCACGATCCCTATCGTAAAATATCACGCATACACATTGTAATAGATATTTCTATTCTAGTGTTTGTAAAAATACAAATATCCAATCCAACTAAAATAAAAACCAACGTCTAGTAACGGTCGTTAACAAAAATGGAACTTTCCACCACACATCAGAACATCAGACATCAGAACGGTTGTCAACTGTAAAAATTTTGTCCAGAATTCGGAAAACCAAATGGAGTTTTTGATTTTTTACCCTATCAGTAAAATGGTAAAATTTTATATCGATGGTATACAATATTACAATTGGAACTAAACATAAGTTATCAACGGAAGACAATTAGACAAGGTCTAGTTAGTATATACTTCTGCTACATATCCGTTCAAGCAACAATGTACCACTAACGCTGTTATGTAATTAAGCTTGCGTTGCACAGCAACAAGTTTATCTGCAGCGATATTGAATTGCCCGCACCATCTTAAAGTTTTTAACGAGATCTGCCCAGCACAGTAAACAGTTTTTAATTATAAATTAAGACAATTTAGTCGACTTTTAATTAGTTAATTTTACTCTGTGATTTCCTTCGTTGATTGTGGCTGCCATATTTTAATTTTTCAGTCAAAAAGTCTTGCGTTTTATTATTAAATATTTATTTACGCCTTCCTCATCTTCTTCGCTTCATCCGCATTAATTTCAGAGATAAAGACACTAATAATTATTTAGTAACTAACTTTATAAGATTCTTTCTCGTAGCAACGCAATTAAAATTCAAAGTTAAAAATCTTATCGTCGGTGAAGTTATAATTTTCTTGTTTTTGTCTTACAATGTCTAAAAGTATATGTAGTTTTATAAAATAGAGAACAATCGTAATTCATTTTTTATTATGTATTTTCTTATCAGCCATCCCTCAAATTTTTCCTAGATTTATCATGTAATTCCCACTGGAATGTTTTTCTTGGACGAATTGCCTTTTCTCTTATTTAAGACGTGGCCGTATCCGTCAAATGTCGCCTTAGCTTCAGTCCTTTTACCACGCTTTTATTAGCTTGGGTTGTATGTATGTATGTAATGGAATCTTTGAGCATAATTTTCACCAATTTCCAGAATTTTGATTAATTTGAAACTTTGCACACGTATCAAGGACCTGCGAAACACGCTTTCTCGGCACAACACAACGAAGGCAGATACTTTTAAGGCTAGTTGCATTTTTACCTTGTTTATTCCTTACTAGCTGTTTCCCACCCGCTTCGAGTGGCGTAAATTTATGGCTTTGCTCCGCGCGGAATAGTTATTCTTTTATTGTTTATATTAATAATGGAATACTATCACATGTCCGTAAATAATAATTAATTGAAAAATAAAACTAAAAAACAAAAAATAAATAATAGTTTAAAAAAACAAAAAAAAAAACACGCTTTTATAGCTAATCGAACTAAAAAGTAGAAAATAATTTTTAATTACAACGAGTTTATATTACAGTTGTAGAAGATCGAACAATCAATCATAATTAATTGCTTCAAAATAAAATTGTATTATAATTTTACGCTTTTTACTCTGAATTGAATTATTCTCTTAATAACTCAAATCTTATTATAGTTTATTTATGCTCAACTTTAAAGCATAATCTTTTACGTTTTCAGCTATAGAAGTATTTCTTATAAAAAATTAAGATGATCACGATTATGACCAAAGAAATCTTGCGTCATAATGTAACTGAGAACAATACTACTCCATCATTACACATAATATCATTCTATCCATTAATCAGATCAGAAGTAGATACCGATACTCCGAGCACGTATAAATTCATCTCACAAAAACATGACTAAGCGAATATAATATTTATTGGTTTTTCCATTAAAGCCTACATTCCTTTGTACGTAACGAGTGACAGCGTTAGACAGTATCAAAGAAATGCGAACAGTGCCGGCGGCTAATAATCTTCTATGTTGGCTTGCTCCGTTTCCTTATAGAATGGTTCACCCTAAGGACTATTTCGAAACTATTTAAGGAAATAGCAACCTCGATATTTACATATACAAAGTCACCGAAACATTGGATAAAAATTCAAATACTGTCGATAGAATATTCATTCCAAAAAGTTTATGTTAAGCATGCGACATTGTAATAGAATCAACAGTCTCGGGAGTAAAATTAAATTTGTTGAAGATTGTATATGTTCTCGTTAGCAAGTTTTCAAGTAATACGTCACGTTATAATGTAGCTAAGAGTTTGATGACAGAAATCTCGTCTTGTTAATGTTTCAACTCGTGTTGATACAACATGATCGATGTTCTCAATGTTGTCTTTGTTGACAGCTTTACAATATAAGACGAACTTTAATTAATACCAGAAAATGGTTTAACTTTCGAAAGCAGCTCGGAATTTTCTTTGTTATAATTTGACGATGATGAAAATCAAAAACGAATTTCAGTCATCTTTTCATTGAGAATTACTTATTTTATTTTTTAAAAATAGTTATTTCTTCCACAAGTTTAGGTTGTAATGAGATATGTTTTTTTTGGTATAAAAATTTGAGTACCCATGGCAACCCGTCCCGCTCTCTTCAAAGTTAGCAAGAACGAAACTTCTCCTTCTCTTACTTTCTTTTACTAACGTAAACCTTTCCTCGTTCTTTATTTTTAATCGACTTTCGATTACCGATTGTATTTTTTTTCAAATGTATGTTACCGCAGTTCTTTGTATTGGGTGGAACGATTTGAATGATTTTTTTAATCGAAAGGTGTTGCATGTCTTGTGGTCTCATTGAAATTTAATTGAGATCTAATAAGTACTTCTTGAGTTATAATTATCTAATAATGCGCATTTACTTGACTATTTTTTTGTCGACCACCCCTGTATTATACCGCATAACTTTTGACTGGGTTTACCGATTTTGGTAATTATTACTTTAATCGAAAGCTAATGTTTCTCATGTGGTATCATTTAAATATCAATGTAGAGTAATCTTTGACAACGCATATTTACTTGACTATTTTTTGTCGACCTACGTTGTATTATACCGCTTAACTTTTGAGTGTTTTTACCAATTTTGGTAATTATTACTTTAATCGAAAGCTACTGTTTCTCATGTGGTATCATTTAAATATCAATGTTGAGTAATCTTTGACAACGCATATTTACTTGACTATTTTTTGTGACCCTAAGTTGTATTATTTGTCGATGTAACTGAAGTCGTTTTTTTAAGCAAACATAATAAAATTGTTTCTTTTATTCTCGTCTTTTGTATATCTTTTTATTACCTTTTATTACCTTTTAGTATATAATCTTGTCACTCTGTTCAATTATCTTTACCTTGTAGATTGTTATAAATATTTCCATTTGCCATTACTTAGTTTTGTGCTACCACAGCCTCATGATTAGTAGTGCACGAGTCGTCTAATACAAAACAATTTAGAATGACTTCTGAGGAAGTCTTAGTTTCCAGATTACAGGCATCGAAAGAGGCTAAGCTGCCATTAACTACCGAGTCCTATCATTATGTACGTGTCTTTCAAGGGTCGTGTATTGGACGTGCGGTTTACGTAATGTGTGTTGGCTGAACGCCAGTCGAATCGTTGCAGTAGCTGTCTCCACTTCGATTTGCTATTCGATTCAACGGGTCTATTTAGTTGGATATTGGTTTCGGGGACGTGATTAAAGTTGCTTCCAGTTATAATAGATTAGGATTCTGTGCTCTGTTATTAAGTAAAACTATTCTTGTTTGAACAAGTCTTACAGGAGGTGATGATATTAATACCAATTACCAACACTGAGCAGTGAATAATAAAATATCGATGATTTTAGGATATTTTAGTTAGATCTAATTTCACGTTATAGTTACAATTATTATATTGACGACTTAATAATTTTTACGTGTTTTCATATATGTATAATAAGCTACTCTTCTAAATTTAATAATAATTGGTCATCTGTTTCTAAGTTGTAATTTTTTCAAATTTAAGTTTATAATTTTTAATAAAGCTGTATATGAATATATACACTATTTCTAGAGTAGGGAACCTGTAATTTCCGGAACGGAAACGTATAGGGATACAAGGATCAATGAAATACAAGATCACTGCCAAGTACGTGAAGGTACAGTCAAAATGATAGTCGATCTTTTTGTAATCTCGTCAGACTAGATCGCATCATTTATTTCGGTATGTACATTTAAGTACTGAATGAAATCAAGCACTTTATTCTCTCCAACGAAGAAACAACATATCACAAGACTGAAGACTGATCAGTTTACAACTTTCTTTCAACCATATGACGTTATTAATAGGTCATTTAAACATTATCCTTTATTTATCATACATTATTTGTATACATTATCCTTTATTACCAATTATTATCCAATTACTTTTAGGCTTTCTTTTTTCAAACAAATAACATAAATCTACCAGGTATTAAATACGGAATATCTTTTGAAACTTAGGTAATTAACTGAATTTGTTAAATATAATTTTATATTTTACGTTTGTAAATTATTTTCGAGCGGACCATTTGGAAAGTCTATTTAGATGATTTCCCAGAGCGCGCGTTTTAGTAACGATCTCACCTTCAAGATGTTAGTTACAGCAATATCTGTACTTACAAACTTTGGTCCTCTGAATATTTATTAAATTTTAAATATCGAAATACTGAATAAAGTCTCCTGAGAATTCAAGGTTGATATTGATGGAAATTACTTTATCAGATCGAATTTTTTAATTAGATAAAATCCCCAAGAATTATACAGTTTTCTTAGACAAATGATTAAAATAAAATAAATTGAAAACCAAATTGGGTCTTCATAAATAAAGAAAATTGAGTAATTATGTAGAATATTTTTTTCAAAGTTATTACTTACTTTACTCTGTTTTCTTCTAAGTGTATGACTTCAACTATCGTTTGATTACTTATTAAGCTGTTCAAATTATGATTTAAAATCATTAATACAAAAATGTTGAGTCATGCTTAAATATAGTGTAGGTGATCTTTTAATAATAAAAGAAGCATGAAGGTGATGGTCTCTTTGGATGCTCTTGAAATATGTTCACATCGTCACACACTAGACATCGGTTTAAATCATCCACGAGTAAGTACGGTAGGCGACAAAGTATCTCATAGCTCTTAAACAGATGGGGTTAAGATTTATAGTAGTTATACTTTGTCATACGCTGTCTACTGTATGCCTCGAGGCCGTACTTACTGATTTCCCTCGAGCTCTACGCCGATAGCCGAGTGGATCGCATCCAATTTTTATCATCCACTTACTTTGTTGTTTTAACGCTATGTAAAATTTAAATCTCATTTATTTGATGGTATCAAGTTATATATGTAATTATATTGTTATGTCACGACCAATAAAAAAATGATTAACCAGACTAGGATAGAATGTAACCAGACAAGGTATTGAAACGTTAAAATTTATAGTGGTTGAAGATTATTTTCTATTTATTTAGCATTCTGTATCCTAAATGAACATTTACTAATACATTACCCGACCGCATCGAGTTAATTTTAACTTTTCCTACACAATTAAGCCTTGTTCCGTACCATTTCGTACTAATGTTCTTTGTAATAGTTTTACAAGTGCTTCGTTAGTTACCTACGTGCTTAGCTTAACATCAAGAAAGGGATGCTTTCATACAAATACTGTAAACAAGAAAGAGACGCAGACACCGTTTTATGGTCTAGGTTGCACTGAAACCAGTTTTCTGCACCAGTTAATAATATTGCAGTGTGTGATAATTTTAAGATTGTCTAATTTTCTTAGTGCACTGTAAATAATCATCATAAATCAATCAATGATATTTTGAAATAATATTTATTAAGATCTAATATATAAAATTCTCGTGTCACGGTGTTTGTAGTTAAAATCCTCCGAAACGGCTTGACTGTATCTCATAAAATTTTTTGTGCATATTGGGTAGGTCTGAGAATCGAAAAACATCTATTTTTCATACCCCGATGTTATAGGGGGGTGATTAAGGGGGGGTTAATAACATATATTGCAAAACGACGTTTGCGGGGTCAGCTAGTAAAGATATAAAATTCGTTTGCTATTACTTTCTAGCGTCAGTATTGATTTAGAAATATCGTTTCCTGATTGCTGTGGAATGTGTATAATACAAAATATTTATCAGTGTCGAATGTAACAATATAGATAATAAATAATAGTGGACCAAAAATCGAAAATGTACTTTTGATGAGTGATTAAAACTTACCTCAATACCACAACTTAGCGGATATTTTAGCAAAGGATATTTTTCGGTAAGTTGTTTTATTTACTCGTAATTATTATAACACAAAAAAACAGCTTAGCGAAAAATATCCTTTTGACATAAATTGACACGCAGACCCCGGACTCGTAACAAATGATTGTATAGGTCAAGCAGGTTTTGGTTGAACATTACACACCGTTTGATTGACTAAAGTAGAACATTACACATAGTTTGATTGACTAAAGTAATCATACTGAACTTTACATAAATACAATATTAACTATCTGTTCATCACAATCCAGGGTTTAGAACTGACGATGAGAGCTACTAAGAACTAGTGGTAATTTACGTCAAAAATTTGCTGCGATAATTTTTTTTTAATCATCAAACAAACAGCTTACCCCAGCCCATGGAATTTCTTTTTATTGTGATTTTAACTACTGCAATAAACTACCTTTTTTTACGTGGGGAAAATCCATCATGGATACTACTAACTACTAAACTACCTAGGTCAAGGTTTCATTACAGTGAAAGTTAAATGTAAATAAAAATAAAAGTTATAAATTTAAACCAGACTATAAATGCTAAGTGATCTAAGCGTTTGTGTTTTGTGTTTTTGAACCTCCAACATAGTTATTATACTGAAGGCTATTTTTTCTATGGTGTTTGTATATTTATAAGGGTTTGTGCTACTTCCATTGAGATCACCATCTATTTCATTAAGCGTATCAAATAAAACAAAAGTAACGCCAGCTTAAGATGAACCCCACTTTCAAAGGTTTCTGTGCGTTTCAAGTTTCAAGTTATTGGGTTAAAATACTAAGGGTTATGATAGGTTATCTTTCCATTAAAAAAATCAATCAATCAATATTTGCGAAACCACTTTTAAAATACGCTCTTACAAGCTCTTATTTCAACCAAGTACACATTTTGCGACCTGCCTGATTTTGCCTGTTGCGCTGGCGGTTACGGGTTTGATCCCCGCACATGATAAACATTTGTATTGACCATACAGGTGTTTACCGTGGTCTGGGCATTTGTAAAGTCATTGTAGGTCTCCCCACCGTGCCTCGAAGAGCACGTTAAGCCGTCGGTCCCAGTTGTTATCATGTACACCTGATAGCGATCGTTACTCATAGTGGGGAATATATCCGCCGAGCCGCATTGGAGCAGCGTGGTGAATTAAGCTCTGATCCTTCCCCTACATGAGGAAAAGAGACCTATGCCCAGTAGTGGAATATTACAGGCTGAAGCACACATTTTGACTTTCGTTTTCTCTCCCAAGAGGGTAAGCTGTGTTCCGGAATAGAAAGTGTTAAGTATGAACTCAGCTTGAAGCTTTTGTGAACTTAAGCTAAATTTAGAGATGGGGCGAAGATAAAGGCACACAGGCATAGAGAAAGCCCAGTCAAAAAAAATTGAGATAATTATCGATTATTATGTCTTCAAAGTATTTTCTCGTAAAATATATTCAATGAACATAATCACTCTTGTTACAGTGTTATTTAAGTATAGATTTATAAATGTAAAGTTTAAATAGCTTAATAAACAAAGAAAATAATTTAATTCTTAAGGTCATGTGTTACAACGCTGTACAAATTTGTCAACGCCCTTTGTCATCTTAATCCCATCGCAAACAACCGTCGACTTAGGGTGTCGGCGTGTGGTTCGCTGTTTACGTAACATTCCTTACTTGTTTAGTTTTTGTAAACAAATTAATTAAATGACAAATATGACTGTAATTAATAACACGTTTAATTGCTACCGTATCTTTCGTATAAATATAAATATTTGAATTTCAATGATACGTTGGCACAGCGGTCATACATTATTGGACTGGCTGTTGAGCGTACAGTCGCGGGCTTGTACCTGTTTACGATAGTAAAAAAAAACAATTTTAGGTCTATATGTAACGGTTAAAAATTTAAGTATTAATGTCAATAATGTATTTTCTTCCTTTTAACCGACATCAAAAAGGAGGAGGTTCTCAATTCACCCGTATTTTTAATGTGTGTTACTTCATACCTTTTTACTAGATAGACCGATTTCGATCTTTTTTTCTTATGAGGTACTTTTTGAGTAATGCATATTTACTTGACTATTTTTTCGACTGGTTGATGTAATTAAAGTTCGTTATTTTTGGTCTGCAAGCAAAATTTATATATTGGTGAAATTCGTGTTTTTTTGGATGATCGCATTAGCCGTAAAAACTACAAATATAACAAAGTCATACCATTAAACAATGTACATATGATTTGATTCTTCACCCAACAATGTGTCAGAACACGACATCGTAGGAGTAAATGTTTTGGATATGATCATGCATAAAGATATTTTCACATATATTTCGCAACGCCAATGTGTATTCTTCAGAAACAAATGGGAGACCAAGGCTTTGTTATGAGATGTACAGAATGATATGCAAATACAGAACTTCTACATTTTATCCGGTTTCGAAGAATTTGCATACGCAAGCATCTTATAAAAACAACGAGAGAATTTCAATTTCTGCTATTTTTACAGCTCTCCTCTCGGTCTGCGGAGGAGCGTTTATTTTTCACGCATAAAATTAAGTGTCCTTAATTTTTTGATGTCAGAAATTTTCTAGAAAAAAAATGTTTTTTTTTATTGCAACTGAAATGAGAATTCAGGAAAATATTACACAAAACGATTTACTATAACGGCATGTTTATAAAATATTGTAAAATTGATTTTGACCTTTATATGAAGTCTAACATAAAATTATAGTATCATAAGTTATGAAATCTTCAAAATACAACGTTCGTCTACAACGTTCCTAAAATATCAGTTACAAAATGAACGATAAGTCCAAGTAAAAGTGTTGCCGTTGATAGCGGTCATGATAACTTAAAACTTAACTAACTGTGCATTGATACAAGACACAAATTAACAAATCTGTACTTTTCGTACCCTATAACATCCATAATAACGTAAACTCGAAAGTTACTCTTTCTGTCAATGACGTTTTCACGTTTATACCAATGCACGGATTTTAATGAAATTTGATACAAAGTTATTGTCAATTTTGGGAAAGAACAGAGTAGTTTTAATCGCGAATTTTTTTTTAAAAGAACTTGTAACTACTAATGAAATGGAGGTAACATCAAGACTCAGCACTTGCAGGATCCAGGTTGTTTATTATAAGTAAGAAATTATACGTTGGTACATGTGAGATTGTTAAGACATGTGTATAGTAATGATACATTTTCAAAAATGTAAGTGCGGAATGATGTGTTAAGTTGCCAACCCGTAGCAGAAAAACATGGTGGGTTAAGCTCTGATCCTTCTCCTGTATGGAGAAATAGGCCTTTGCTCAGCCGTGGAACGTGACAGGCTGAAGGTTTAATGTGTTTAAACTCATTAAACAAATTTCTATATGAATATGAAAACATAGTACTTTTAAAACCAAGTCGCTATTTAATCATTTTTTATAACAAAAATTTCTGATTATTTATTTATGGTGTTTAGTAGACTTAAGTTACTTGTGTTCAAAAAAAACACACACAAAACAAACACACAATGATATTATATGAGACGGTGACATGTATCAGTTGCAGAGCTTGTTTAACTGTCATAAAGTCAATGTTTAAAGTGTTCAAATTTATTTGTAGGGTATTTCAATATTATTATAATATATTAGCTGACTCTGCAAACGTTGTCTTGCCGCTAAACGCTATTTAAAAATAGGGGTTGATGGTAGAAGGGTGAAAATTTAGGATTGTATGTATTTTTCAACGCCAAATCATAATAAAATAAAAAATAAATAATTTATCTAAAAATTAAAAAAAATTCGTCTGAACTAACCTTAATATTTAGGGGGATGAAAAATAGGTGTTGTTCGATTCTTAAACCTACCCATTATGCACACAAAGTTTCATGAGAATCGGTCATGCGTTTCGGAGGAGTTTAATTATAAACATTACAATTTAGGATGTTTTGTTTTATTAAAAACTTATTTTGCACATGTGCTACTATACGTCGAACCGTTTAAATGCAAGTAATTTTATGCTAGCAACAATAATTGATAATAAACAATCAAATAAATTAATTATTCAATTAGGTAAACGATCATATAACATTATCTGTGTCTGTTATTTCAGTAAATAAATTTATTAATTTAACATTTAACTATAAAGGTTGATGAAACGATAAATTAAAAGACATATAGGACAACGTAGGAAAAGCCTATAGACTCTTGCCACACCAAAAACATTTAGTAGCAAGGTAACCAGAGCTCCTAGAGGGAATTGGGGATAGGGTCAGCAACGCACTTGCGATCTATAAGCCAATAATTGCTTACCATCAGGTGAGTCGTACGCTTGTTTGCCGACCATTTATATTAAAAAAAAAAAATAACGGGAGAAAACCGAGCAGCTGAATTTATTTAATGTACGCAATTCCGTGAGAGGAAAGCTAGCCAATATTCAACCTATGAAGCCAACGCTTCGAAATATAAATCTGAAATACATGTTTCAGTGCAAGTTTCTGCAAATTTCTGCCTCATCTGACTGCTTAATGAACAGTTCACATTGATTTGATACTCAACATTTTGCGCCCTCGATCTCTGCTGTGACCCACTTAGGAATATGAGTCAACCGTTAGACAATGGAATGTTGCATCGCATTATTGTTCTCAGGTCAGCATTAATTAGCGAGAATTTAAACGCGACTCTCCTAAAAGAGAGGCTGGATGAAATGGAAAATGAACTTCTATACATTAATATTTTTCCAACTGCATAATATTGTGGATTTTATATATATAACATGAAATAAAAGTTATGACTTCAGTTATTTATTATAAAAGCGTAAAAGAATTGAGAGAAAAATAAAGTTATAAAATGCAATAATATTATTATTTATTGCACAACAACAACAAAAAAAGTGCGTATGCTTAAGACCGCACGGCGGAAGTGAAAACTTCATTTCTAATCGCAATCAAACAATAAGTCCCGAGTTCGCCCGTTCGAAGGAGGAGGTTCTCGATTCAACTGTTTTTTTTTTTGAATTTTTTTTAAATGTATGTTACATATGATTTTTTTACTGGGTGGACAGATTCTGATGATTCTTTTTTTAATCGAAAGGTGGCGCTTGTCACGTGGTCCCATTCTGCATTCCTTCAAATAGGGTATTCTGTAGTAACAACACGAAAATACTCAAATTATGAATGAGTAACAAAAACAATGTAATTACGATTAGTAATTGGGGAATTTTTAACCATTTTTTCAATTTGATAACGCTGATTGCATACAGGATTATACTGATATAGGAGGATTTACATGTTAACAATGGTTAACAAAAGTAAGAAGTGTATGAAAACAATTTTAAAATACATTTAAAAACTTAAAATTACAACAAAAGTGCAAGAATAAATAAGACGATAACACAGCGGAACACACAATATACAGCACTAAATGTCTCAATTTTTGTGTTGCAACAAATTTATAGCGACACCGTAAAATATAAGTTTTATTTGTGACATCTAAAGTATTTTGTAGAGAATAAAAATGTGTAAAGACAAAACAAGAGTGCTGAAGAGAAGGAAAAAAAATCTAAAACATCTTAATGTTTCCCTAGAATCTATAGATCTGTTCTTGGCAGGTTTATTCGCTGACTGTAAGATACCGCCCGCTGTGAAGAAAATATCTCCCTTATTTTCTTTATAGGATTGATCGCAGTACTTACAGCTTTATATTTATAAAATATAAAATTCGTCGTAAATAATAATCTCAAAACAAGTTTAATCAATTTTAATAAAGCTTCACAAAGAACGAAGTAATTCGAATTCGAGGTAACAATTTCGAAGAATCAAAGTTGAGAAAATGAGTTTTATTTAATATTCATCACGAAAATATGATGTTCAAATTAATATTAATTTTTCTTATCATGTTTAATTCTACATGATTGTGAGTAATAATGTGATAAAACAAAAAAGGGATAATTAAAAATAGTGATGACGATTAATAACGTACCTATCTACGAAATAATAAAGCTGTAATATTTTTATTTAACAAACAAATAACAATATTTTTAGTAATCAAAATACAATTAACAAATATAAAATATTTCCTAGAGTATTCGAAAAGGATTAACTGCGTTAAAAAAAACTTTGGATAGATTCCATTCAATCAAAGGTAATTTTTTAAATTGTTTGCGGAATTTACCTTCCACTGATGATATGTAAAAGTATATGAAAATGAATTTTAATATAAAGTAAATAAATAAAAAAAGTATAAACTAAAATAATCGTACCTTACACATCTTTTCAAAGGCGAGTTAATTCTTTTCATTCGATAAACCTTTTTGCTTCGATAAATATAATCTGAAAACATCATTGACCTTTTTGATTTTAGAATCTAAATACGGTTATTTTACATTTGTCAAATATTAATAACGTCAAAAATATTCCATGGTCTTTATACATATCAACATTTCAAACACTATGCAATTTTCGCACCAAACTACGATAATACACTATGACTTGAACAACTCTATTACATTTAGCTATTGAATAATAAACGGCGAGGCAGCCCAAGACGTGATCCGCCCGACGTCCTACGTGAGTTGCCTCCACAATCAACAACTCCACCGAATAATGCACCTCCGTCACATCAGACTAAACCTAAATTGCACTTTATCACGGCACCCCAAAATCCATTTTCATTTAAAACCAATTCGAACTTAATCCATTTTGAGACGGAAAGTTTTTTAAAGTCGTGGTTTCGCCTATTTTCTGGGTAATTCTCCGTCCAGGATGCCCATTGTCACCGAATGTGTTCGGGATAGTCAAATGGGCGATGTAATTTATGACAATTTAGGGAACTTGTCGAGTTTAAAGGGTACCCAATGAAACGGAATGCATCGCTGATGTATTTGAAAAGTTAAATTAAAAGGTCGTAAAATTTCTTTGATATCATCATTTTGTTGGGGAAAAAGGGAAGTTTTTAATTCAAAGGTTCCTGACGAAGATTGAAACTCTAGGCAAAAAAAATTGGAAATATGAAAACTCTTCGGTATTCGTTTTTTAAGTTTTTTTTTTATGATTAAGTGTCATAATAAATAACACTTTGTTAGCGAAAATCAAGTGTTAATTTTTAAAATTTTTAAATGTTATAAACACTCAATATCTCGTCCACATTGACTCTTATTTCTCATAAGATTACTTTACATTGATGGTAACTGAATTTCATCATAATTAGATCTGATCATAAAACTTAAAAGGCTCATAAACTTTATCAATATAATTTTCTAAAATATTTTTCTGCTTACCATTTCCGAAATAAACTTCTTGAAATAAATTTATAAGTAAACCGATTTATACAACTAAAAACAAGCGTACAACTCACCTGATGGTAAGCGAGTACCGTAGCTTATAGACGCTTGCAACACCAGAAGCATTGCAAGCTCGTTGTCGACTCTGTCCCCAATCCCCGCAGGAGTTCTGGTCACCTTACTCATAACAGGAACACAACACTACTGAAACCAGTATTATTTAGCTGTGATCTGATGATGAAGTTCGAGGTACTTCCCCAGTCGGGCTGCTCCAGATTTTGAGCAGAATATTTCGCGCTGTGCCCTACCTCAGTTAAGCTAAGTTAAGCCTTGTTATAATTTTAAGTATTTATTTAAGGCAACAATATTACAATACTACATAAATGAAAGTATTTTTAAAACGAAACATTTAAACAAACATTTTGTATATCGAAATATATATGTATGAGTCCGAAGGGAAGTTTACTGAGCTAATATTTGGACAAGTAATGGCAGTTTCCGATGTTAAAAAAATAATAAAGAAAAAAGTATGTTGTCTTCACGTACGAAACATCCCATGTTTCTTTTTATTTCATGGTTAACTTTATGTCATTATGTAATTAAATATGTTAAAGGAGTTTCGTACTTCCCTGTTAGATATTGTCAATATCAGTTTCAACGTCAACATGAATGAGTTCTAACGATCGTTATTCTTGGTAGAGAACTATCAAGGCATAGTGAATTTAGCTCAAATTTATGCGGGAGCAGGGGTCTTTTTCCAGCAGTGAGATGAATAGACCGTGAGGTCAGATTTAACTTAATCATCCGTAATAATAATACACACAATTAAAGAAGTAGCTAGAATAGAAGAGATAAGTCCAACTAAATAAAAATACAGCATATATTATTGTGGATTAATTTGCACAAACAAAAAAAGACTGGTTATGAGAAACTCTCTTTAGCCACTAATATAACCTTTGGTCATATAAGCGGTAGGGTGGGTTTCTTCTTTTATATGTGTATATTCAATGAAACATCCGTGTACTTTATTTTCCTTTTTGCTTTAAATAAAAATAACACCAGAGTCTTCAAGATACTATCAACATATTACAACCATAAAAATTAATTATTTTACTATATAACCAAGACCAGACAATAACTAGATAATATAATCCTAAATATCAGTTTGAAATCGCGATTTCTCCTTAGGATAAGTAACTTGGGTTACTTTGGAGCACTCGCTCCAGATTACACATTTCAACATTGAGTCAACTCGGATCGGACTATGGAAATTAGGTCACGTTAAATGCAAATGAATGTCTTCGCTGAGTGCAGTTTTGGTATTACTTACTTGATAATTATCTGGTGTTAATATCTGGTATGTTTGGTGATGTTTAGCAGTATTTGCTTATGGGCTAAGGTAATTCGAAATTGACCGCAAAACCTGTACCCATTGATTTCGGTTTGTTAAAGGTGAAATTTTCCAACTATTTAGAATATAAAGTAAATCAAAATAGCATAAGAATGCCTATTGGGTAGGGTAGAACGTTTGTCTGTGTAAAAGGAATGGTGCTAAATCCATATTTCTAATCTAATAAATCTTCTAAACGAAATTTACGAATTAATATCTTTGAAAGGATATTATTAATTTTGCCAGGAAATTTCCAATATTTTTAATTCACTTAAAATTAAAAAAAAATCTTTTGCAAAATACATAAAGACTTTTTAAATATTATGTCAGGAACTGTAAATTTAGAGGATTTAGATAATATTCTATTTATATTGTTTGGAAGATTTGATACATCCCGTTATGCAGATTTGAGCATACAGAACACGCTCTATTTGAACATATAAATAACTTCATTTCGTACAATTTGCATGAATTCAGAAGTCAACTGCTTGACTTGACGTGGAGTTGCTCGAGCTACTTCCATATTCTGTGCATCTAAGTTATCGAATAACTGATATTAACGGGTTTAGCAACTAATTATCTTCCTAAGAGAGCTAGTAATACTGTGTAATCCTTTTCAGTCAGTAATAGGAAGGAATTTCGATCAGTTGATAATTAAAGTTATTTTAAATAGTCTTTTTGTTCTAAATTTAATGTAAGCATTATTATATGACCACTTATAAATGTGTAATGTTCGTATGTTTTCGAATGTCTTTCGATCGTTTGAGGATTGTAAAAAAATTTCGATTCTTATAATCTTCGTTTTATGCATAGGAGATATATAAGTTTCTATTTCAAAAATAAATTTATTATCTAATTTTTAGAAAAAATAAATAAATCAAGATCTAAACTATTTTTTTATTTTATTTAGACTGTAAGGACCTGTTTTACTAATTGTGGATAACGATATTTGATGGATGACGATAAAAATAGTTTGACAGCGGGAGGTAAAAAAGATCAGTAAGAGTTGTTACTCCATAATTGAAAAATTACAAAGATTAATATATGAAAGTAGAAATATCTCATAAATATAGTATAATAATTCTATGGTAAAAAAGAATAATGAATCAACAAATTCATAGGGTCCGATATTGTCATCCGTTAAATAACGTTTCCACAACTGGCGAAGCAGGTTCTAAATATAATTCAAAGCAGATTTAAATGAAACATTAAAACTAGTGGCAGAAAAAAAAAGAAGCAGACGATATATCCGAAAAATATAATTAAGTGCGATCGTAAAAGTAACGAAAGCAGTCGGGATGAACTAAGATAATAAGATAGAATTGAGTCTTCATATAGGTAACCGCAAGGTGATGTACGTGACCGGCATACAGAGTCGACAAAGGTGCCACATCTAAAGTAATTTTATATCGCCGCAATGGAAGATTCAAGATGCACCACCTTAGCGGCCTCATATGTCTTCTTAGATTTTATGTTATGAAACTCAATTTCTTGTTACATGTTTTCTTATTTATATACAATGAAATAAAGATTTAAAAAATAATTTTATTGCTGTAGGTATTGAAGCATCCATAGAAATGCTATTTTTCATCCGAGTGTTTTCTTTATATTTGTGTTTTGTTGTGCCAGAAATAACTAATATAAAAAAAGGATTAGTCTATTTGGTACTGTGAACAGATATTCATTTGTGTATCTTTATTGACAAAGAAATAACTTCTTTGTTAACCATGCATTAGCATCCAATCAGTAAAATATATAGTAATTGATAGAAGAAAAAGTGGTGATTACAAAATAGAATTTAACATTTAATGATCTAGTCCGTGCCTTGGAGAGCACGTTAAGCTGTCGGTCCTAGTTGTTATCGTATACACCTGATAGTAATCGTTACTTATAATTAATTTAATTTAATTTTTATTGTACACATAAAAAGAAGATTACAATTTATAAAACAATTCACAAAAAGAAATGTTATCTCTCTCTCATATCATTTGTTATCTTATATATCCGACAACCCGTATTGGAGCAGTATGGCGGAATAAGCTCTAATCCCTCTCCTACATGGGATGTTACAAAGTTGAATCGAATGGATCTAGTAAGCAATGTGTTAAAATAAACAATGTTATGTGCCAAATATCTAACTAACTGCAATGGATATATTGCCGAGTCAACGTGAAATTTCACATTTAGGATTCACAATTCATAGCTCTGAACTGATTGTGGTGCAAAAGTTGGCAACTTATAGGTTGATTATTGGAAACTTCGACAGAAAACAGCAACGTGTTAAGGTAAATAAAATTCTATTCTAAAATTGCAAAAATTTGATCAAAAAGAAAAGTAATGGATTAAAAACTTTAAAGGTTTTATCTTGAATTATTGGATATATTTTTCAGACATTATTTCAGAGAAAAAGAAAAGTATGTAAAAGTGAAATGCCAAATATCAATAGTTTGTTGAAACACAATGTTTAATTTTAGCTAATGTAGCTGTGATTGGCCACATTATTTTCGAAAAGTGTTGTAAAAATACTTCTCGACTGTAAAGTGTTTGTGATTGGGACATCATTACAGCCTATACAGTCCACTGCTGGACATAGGCCTCCACAAGTTTACGCCAAAAATAACGTGAACTCATGTGTTTTGCTCATAGTCACCACGCTGGGCAGGCGGGTTGGTGACCGCAGTACTGGCTTTGTCGCACCAAAGACGCTGCTGCCTGTCTTCGGCCTGTGTGTTTCAAAGCCAGCAGTTGGATGGTTATCCCGCCATCGGTCGGCTTCGTAAGTTCCAAGGTGGTTGTGGAACCTTGTTATCACTTAGTCGCCTCTTACGACACCCACGGGAAGAGAGGGGGAGGCTAAATTCTTTAGTGCCGTAGCCACACAGCACAATTGTGACACATTGTGATTGGGACATTTAGTATAAAAGCCACAACACTTTGATGTTTACGATTTCAGTTTCTGCTCGTAATAAATATTTTATCTTACATTTGCTGATATTTATTTTAAAGTACACAAAAAAATTATGGTCTTTACCCATTTATAACACTTTTCCGAATTTTCCACATTAATTTATACTTACTAAAATTATATAGATAGATTTAAAGCTTAACTCAAGCCTTTCTTTTTTGTACGTGGCTAAAAAATATCATAAAAAGTACATATGTGGTCTGATGTGATCACTTTATACCGTATATCGTCTGGCCCGCTGGATCGACGATCTACGTAAGATTGCCGATGTAGGCTGGATGAGTATTTCGGAAAACCGAGATGTCTGGTGCGAACTTGGGTATTCCTATGTCCAGCAGTGGACTACAATAATTATGCTGAACTGATAATTGATGACTGACTCTATATTTACATATACATAGTAATATAAGGGTATTGCCGATTAGGTGGACGCTTTTTTTTTCGTTATTTTATACATACTATTTATTGCTAGTTGAAGTCAGAATTATAATAATATAAATCAAACAACGTCAAAAACAATTACTCTTGCAAGTAATAAAAATTATAGACACTTTTTTAAGTCATCGAATAAATCTCTGTATCCGTACCACAACCGAGCAATTTAAGATTGTAAGCGCTGTCCAGTTAAGAGGCGCTTTAGTTAATCGAGATTGGCTCTCCGCATTTATTTTTCTAAGAGAACAATAGATTTTAAAAACGCTGATAAATTATTGCCCTTAACAGCTTCGTTTATTCTTGAATTTAGTCATTTTTCTTTTAGCTTCGTATGTGCAGGAAACTGAAATGAGTTTGTACAAAACTAGAGAATTTATAACATCTCTGACTATTTGTAACATTGAATTCAGAGGCTAGTAGTTTTTTAATGAAAGCAATTTCTGTAGCTACTTTAAAAATATTGTTGACGTAGCCATGTTCATCATACGAATATGGCGAAAGGAATACCCATAAACCTGTTCCGTAATTGTCATTCCTAAATGTTTGTATATCAAATTTATGAGCAAGGTAATCTCATGGCATTAAACTAATCTACGGTTCTACTGTTCTCATAAGCCTATAGCTGGTCCTTCATTACGCATCGGAATGTTTCACAAAGGCGTTTTAGTTAAGCAGGAATGAACTCACCAAACAATTATTAACTGCCTTTCTACTCGCTCCTACGGATCTCTGACCCGGTAATAACTAAATACCTTGCCTCGGACAGGCTTACGACGTTGCATATCGTTATTTACTTTAATTCTATGTTCAGTGTCATTGTTCTCTTTGTATGACGTTACTATATTTTAATTAGGTTCATGAGCTTGAAGTGATTTTGTTTTATTTTTAATATATAATTTATAATTGTGTTATAACTTCATGCTATTGTAAATAAGAGGGAGAAAGAGAGAAAGTAGGGAAAGAGTTATGTACAGAGGTGTCTACTAATTTCTGATGTTATCAGAAAGTTTTATTAGATGTACTGTATTAATGGTAGACAAGTCAAAATGGATGAACGTGACTTAAAAATCTTCTGGTTAAGCCCATACATATTGGCTTGTCTACAATTGGATTCATTGATACCAACCTTTTAATACAACTAAATTCATTAATATTCTATACCTTCATTTAAATTTGTATCACATTAAATAAGCCGTTTGCATAAAGCGACTATCGAACAAAACCAATTATGTAAGTTGTGTAGTAATAAACAGTAAAAAGGTGAGCGTTTACGGATACCGTTAACTCTGATAGCATCAGGGTAAGAATAAAATCATAATTTCATCCAATACCCCTTTAATAGGATATCTTCGTAAACGCCCTTTATCTAGGAAATTGCGTATTAATCTTATCTGCTGTATTTATTGCTTTTATTGGACGAGGGTCCGGAGAATTTACATTATAATTAAAATGTTTTTTGATATAAAAAAAAAATTAACAAGCTATATTCAAATACATAATAATTTAATATGTACGATTTTTATTTTTGTGTTACCCACAATTAGGAATTCTAAACATTTTTGAATAGTATACTTATATACTTTGAATAGTTACGAGTCTCTGTAAAGAACTCACTATAGACGGCGCCACGGTTCGCTTAAACCGAAAGTAAAAATCATCATATCAAAAGTTTCGCTCTGGCGAGTATATCGTTCCATAGCTTAATTGGCTAGAGCGTCGACACGGTATGTCGAAGACGCGGGTTCGAATCCCGCTGGAGCGGTCAATTTTTGATATGATATTCAAAAATGTTTAGAATACATAATAATTTCCTTTAATTTTGTCATATAAAGATGTAGGTCATTATTTATATTTCATTTAAGAATGCTTTTGGAATGAATAAGGATCTTATTTCATCATGAATGTCCTAAATTTTCAGCAGCATTGTTCTTCTGATCTGGTCTGTGCTACCTTCATATAGGTGCCTTATGTGATACAGTACCAGAATATACTACAAGCATTCTAGAACTTTTCTCATATGTAGGACGTGTTTTATAATTTTAAATTTTTGATACCTTTTTGTTAGTACTGATATTGGAATTTATGTAATTATCGAAGTTATACTTCTTTTGTCACGTTAAGAAATAATAATGAGATTAAATTTTTACGATGCGCACACTGTCACAGAAAACATATTAATTTATTAACACTGAAGTTAGCTAGTCAACGAAGAAGAAGTTAGCAACGTGAAGTAAGCTAGCAAATGAAATATAACTTCTTATGTGCGTACGTAAGTACACAACTTTATTTTTGTTTTTAGGTTATATATGTATATTGATACAAAAAATAAATATTCAATTCTTTCGTCTTAATTTATGTACAAAGATGTAGCAAGATTAATGTTTACCGTAGCTAAGTTAATGGACAGTGTCAATGTAAAATATTGTATCTAATTTAGAATTCAAACAACATTCTAACTAAATATTATGCATTAGTTCAATGATATATGTATACCTAAAAAAAATTACTTGTACACTGAAGTTTTATAATAGTATATGTTGTAATACTCTTCCTATAATACACTAGCTGAGGTTTCGCACGCGTTAATTTCAGGAAAAAGTAGCCTTTAGCTTCCTTGGTAAATAGGCTATCCAAACACAAAAAGATTAGTCAATTCAAACCAGTAGTTCTTGAGATTAGCGCGTTTAAACAAATTTTTCAGCTTTATAATATTAGTATGAATTGTTAAATAAAATAAATATAAAATAAAGTCTCAACAACGAAGTCTCGATTGCAAGATGAAGACGTCGTTTTTACAGTGTTTTTTCGTTTTAGAATTCCTACGCTTTACCGTTGCCAAGTAGTTGGGCAAAGCGTTTGGATTCTAAAACGAAATTACTGGCGTTTCAACAGTCGAAGAGGAATGGGACGCCGCGTGAGGGAATCCCCGGTAAAGATTTAAGTACTGTTCGAAATTTTAATAATGCTGCGTCCTGTGTCTATTTTTTTCTTGTGTATTATTAGAAATAAAGTGGTAAATGTATAATGTTTTTACTGTCAGAAGTTTATTGTATTAGCTAGTATTGTTATTATTTTAAAATAATATTTTTTTTTACTGTCTATTCGTATTTGAGTTTGTATTTTATTAAAACTACTGGGATTTATTTAATTGTTAATTTCAGTTAATGTACGATTATACTTGTGTGAAATATTAAAGTAATCTGTACTAATAAATGGAGAACCGTTTTTTTGTTTAGTTTTACTGCGAAGACTATTAAACTGATCGGAATAATACTTATAAAATAAGATGCAGCGTGTTTCGAGAAGATTTTAGTAGGTATATGATAATATATTGGTGATTACTTATCGTGTAAAAAAATATGGACGGACAGAGGTCGCTAGTATTTATTACATCAGAAAGCAATCGAATAAGGTGCAATAGGTCTACATCTCAATTTATTAAAAAAACATTTTATAAACAATAAATATACCAATACAATGAAATATAAATTCGACTTAATAATAGTCTTTTAAAAATCAGTGCAAAACTAATTCGATTCGATAGAAATAGTTTGGCTTTAGATAGTTTTTATCTTGCTGAGTGTTGTATTGTGGCAACGTTTAACAAATTGGAAGCAAATAGTTAAACCGAATGACTCGCGAATGAAATTTCTATCGCATCGTTTATTGACTAAACTTAAATTTATAGACGGAGCTTAGATTTATTGACCATATTGTTTTATATTTTTTTAAATTGAATTTCGAAATTCGAATTTGTGAACTATTGTATTGTATGGTCTTTTGATAAATGCTGTCTTGATTTTTTTTTCTTACTGCTGAGATCAAAACTTTTTCTTTTTTCAAATATTAACTTAAAATTCCAGCATTTCTTGCCTAGATTGGCTTTAACACTGTTTTTTTAGCAGCCCACATCATCATCATCATTCCAGCCTATTGCAGTCCACTGCTGGAAGTAGGCCTACACGTTCAATAACTAGTATATACATATAAATAACACAAGTCATGCTGACAGAATGATAGCACATCGAGATGGTACATAACCTTTTTGTAAATAATAAATACAAATACTCTTTGGAATTTAATCCTTAAGAATAGATTTTCATATAAAACCCCCGGTATGAAAAAATATGAGGAGTAAAATCTATTGAACGAATGATCCAGTAACGCCATCTATCGGAACTCTATTGGATGACGTTTTATACGAGTAATAACGCCATCTATCGCGATTATCGATGGCGTATCGATGACCTCGTGACCATCTCTATTAAACAGTCTATTATACTCCATATCATTACTCCATCACGACGCCATGTTAAAAATTTAAGCTAAGAAAACGAGGGTAGGACGAAAATTTATTTTTATACCATGAGGTTATTGTGAAATTCGATATCGTTGTAGCTTATCTGTTCCATCGGTTCGGATATGGTATTGCCAACTGTACATTTAAATGCATTAAGGATTCCTTTTCAATTATTTTAACAATCGTATTCTGTTTTATCGGCGAGGGTAAGAAACGTGGAGATCGACTGAGGAGCTAAATGGAGAAATGTAGCATGAAAAGATGAACCGTCTATAATTGACTTACTTATTGTTGTTTTAATGATATTTGATTCGCTCTATAGTAAATATCTTTACTTGATAAACATGTCTCGAATTTTTAGTGGTAATTCACAGTAATGTTGAAAATGTAGGTAACATGTATAAGCATTAATGTCCGACCGAAAGTTCGGTTTCGGTTTCGGTTTCGGCCGAGTTTCGGCCAAAAATCAAGTTTCGGCGACAGTTTCGGTTTCGGCCAAAATTGGCCGAAACTTTTGCCGAAACCGAAACTGATTTCGGAAGTTGTCGTGCATGCTCGCCTAACTTCGTTTCTCGCGGCAACGCTTTAGCGGACGCTGACGGCCCCGTTCGGGAATTGTCGTGCGGCGTTCGGATAGCTCTGTACCAACTATTAATGTACTCTGTGGTAACAACAAAACTTAGTCAGTGCTTTATTGATATTGATTATAGATTACAATTAGTAGGACAGTCATACTTACTAAGTATGACTGTCCTACTAATTGTGATCTAGGTATCTTTGTTAATTCTAAATGTGTGATTTGATTATCTTTGTTGAGACTGGAACTAAGAGTGTAATAGTAATTTTAGTAATTATTATTTTAATATTTTTATATAAGAAGTACCTAAAAGAGATTGATGATTCTACAAACCAAAGTATTAATTAGTAAGATTTCAAAATACCAATACTTAGTATTTAATAAAACAGTAACAATTAGTGATTTGATTATTGATAACTGATAAAAATTTTGCTATGAGAACTTAATTTTAAAAAATAATAAAAATATTTTTTTATATTATATTAAATAAATGATTACAACAAACTTAATATACTGTGTTTCCATTTCATGTCCAATGAATCCAGAATAATGGGTAAAATGCACCAAATTTCAGTATTTTAAGGAATTTTATACATGACTACGTGAATTTCGGTTTCGGTTTCGGTTTCGGCCGGAAAACCAGTTTCGGTCGGACTCTAATAAGCATATGGTATTCTATTTTATCGTAAACATTGTCAATGTATTTTTGTACATATGTACATATGCGTATAATTATATATGTGCTTTTGTGTCTTGAATTAAAAAGACATTGAGATAGAAAAATTTCTAATTTGGATTTTAAGACGCAATCATTTTTCCCATAGTACTTTGAAATTACAGCAATTTACATGAACGAGAGATATTAACACTTGTGTGATTCATATTAACATGCGTACTAAAGGACACTTGGGTTTATATATCTATGTCTACAAGTATCGTACACGGCTTTTACGCTTTCCGTCATTGTACAAGTTATGACGTCACATTTCTCGTTTTAAAAGCAGAACCTTTACGGTCCCGTTATGACCATCCTAAGGACGCCATCGTAAAACCGCCGACGTTTATGAAATAACCGTTCACTTTTGTTTTACAGCTCGACCGTTAAAAATATTTTACACGCTATGCATTTTAGTGTTTATATTGAACGATACAAATATTAATATATTGTTTTAATAATTATATAAATATTTTATAGTTAATTTAGGTTTTTGATTTTAGTAAAACTGATGTTGTTAATACATGTGAGGCAAGGTATAGCAGAAAATGTTCTGCTCAAAATATGGAGCCATCCGAGTGGGAAAGTACCTATCCCTTACAGAAGATCAAAGCTAAGTAATACTACCTTTGCTTTTCTTTCTTGTGTTCCTGTGGTGAGTAAGGTGAACAGGTCTACGGGGTGGGGAAAGGGGAAAGGGGGGATGGGCGTGAATCGGCAACGATGCTTGCGATATTTGTGGTGTTTTAGCCGTCTATAGGCTACGTTAATCGCTTACCATCAGCAGGCCGTGAGCCGTAGGCTTGTTTGACGACCTAGCTGTGTAAAAAAATGTCATTGGTATCTTCAAACCGCGCTTACGCTCGTCAACCTTTTAGATTATGAATTCAGTGCTATTAAGACTCACAACAGCAATAGAAACTAAACCAACAACCCCTAGCCTGTTATTAAGATATCGCAAAACTGTTATTTGAAATTTCACTACGTAAATCCTAATCCTGTACGAATATTGGAATAGGCTGTTATTTTTATTGTACTTATATACGTATTAAATTATCAGTAATCATCATTAAATTATCAGGGCTTAAGGACGTCCTACACTACATTTGCCAAGACGTGATCTCCAGGACCTGTACTAAATTATAGAAACAATTCATTCAGTATCTTTATTTTGAATGAGTAACAAAAATCCTCCATACATCGATTCACCCCATATGTGCATGTTCTCACATAATATTACTATAAAGAAACAATATGATTACCTCCACAGAATCTTTAATTAATAAAAAAAACTAAGCCCAAAGAGAAGCCTATAATTTTCTTCCATTACGGGATTATGTGCGATAAATTATCTTACAATAACAAAGCTATTGTATTTCGGGAAAGCGATTTTAGTTCGTAATATATTATACTCAAGGGTTACTTTGGCATGTGTTATATATAATGCGGTATCATCGCTACATCAGCATACAATCGATTATAGGAATACATTATTGTTAAAATAATGAACTTCCTTAACGGTCTTTGTTTTATCTTAATACAAATTCATTTCATACATTTTAGTTCCAAAAATAGGCTTTTCTAAAACTAATTAATCTATATTTTTACTTCTTTGACCCAAATTCTGTTGGACGTATGAGTACAATATGGGTGGATATGGATATTACAATTACAAATTTATTATAATTACAGTAATTGAGAATAAAGCATGATGTTTTCTTATTTCAAATGGGAACTTGAACTGAAAAAAATAATTGTGTTTGCTCGCAAACGAAAAAAAAACCGACTTCAATTACATCGACGAGTAATACAACGTATATCGACGAAAAAATAGTCAAGTAACTAAGCGTTATCAAAGATTACTCAAAAAGTAGTTATCAGATCTCAATTAAATTTATATGTGACCACATGACAAACATCATCTTTCGATTAAATTAAAAATTATTAAAATCGGTACACCCAGTAAAAAGTTATTGCGGATTTTCAAGAGTTTCCCTCGATTTCTCTGGGATCCCATCATCAGATCCTGGTTTCCTTATCATGGTACTAAACTAGGGATATCTTCTTTCCAACAAAAAAAGAATTATCAAAATCGGTACATCCAGTAGAAAGTTATGCGGTATAATACAACGTAGGTCGACGAAAAAAGCGTCAAGTAAAAACACATTATTAGATATAACTCGAAAAGTAGTTGTTAAATCTCAAATAAATTTAAATGGGACCAATTGGCACACACCACCTTTCGATTAAAATAAAATTTGTCGAAATCGGTCTACCCGGTCAAAAGTTCTGATGTAACATACATAAAAAAAAAAAAAAAAAAAAAAAAAAAAATACAGTCGAATTGAGAACCTCCTCCTTTTTTGGAAGTCGGTTAAAAATGATAATCTTTTTTTAGTGAGTCTCACAGCTAAGCAAAGCTTAGTAGCTTGGTTAGTTAGTTGTGATTTTCCAACCAGAACATGATAACCTGAATGGAAAGCTACAGGTAATTTTCTGTAGTGAAACCTACAAACGTGTAGTCAGATTCGATTAGAGTACCAGCACAAAGCACATCTACCAAACAAACCACTACACCAGAGTCAATAAAAACTGAAATATCACTAAAACAGATAAGTTTCACGAGCGGCCATTAAGCGCAGTGGTCAAGTCCTTTATATCAATTGCGGTTCTGTGTCGTCCGAGTTCATTTAACCCGTGCCTTACACAGTTACTTAATCCTTCGGTCTTGTTATTGTTACTAACGCGTAGTAGTAATCGTTATCCCAGAGATTAAAGATTACTCGTGTCCATTTTACTTACTATGTTTCCAGAAGGTTTGGGAGACATGATAGGTATAATTTTGTAACCTTTCAATTTTGGGTCGGTACCATCAACCGACCGTTCGTTTGTGTTTACAAGGAAAATTTTGCAGTAAACAAGTGATAACTTTTTCACTTTTAATGTATACGTATGTTCACAGTTGGAGAAAATCCTCAATCAATTAAGTAATTTTAGTAAAACAAATTATATTAGCGTAAAATGGTGCAAATAAAATAAAAGCAAATTTTTTATCGACAATGATTTTCGTCTGTCATCTATGTAAGTAGACGTTAGAAGCCAGTTCGTAATATTCTTGTCTTCATTATGCCTCAGCGTGTCTGACGTTCTTTATTTTTAAAGTAATTTAAGATAAAGCACCCTTATATATCACTTTCATTTCTAAGAGGTTCATTTCATTATTTTATGCTCATCAATGGACATAATTCTAGTTATAATTTATGTACCAAAAATTTTTGTTACTTCGTCAACAAAACTCACTTAAAATGAAAGGAATAAAATTAAAATAACAAGAATATTTTCTTTAGTAGTCTTAAATACAAGGATTTTAGATCTGGTCAACCCTAAAGTCTGAAGATCCTCAGGCCCGCTGTACTGACGAACTAGGTAAGATAGCCCGGTGAAGGCTGGGTGAGAATTGCGGAAAACCGGAATGTCTAGCGTGAACTGCGATAGGCTGAACTGAAACCAAAATATCTCATGATAATTCGAGAAACAAATGCCAGAACATCACACAAAGTTTCTATGAAAAGGAAAAGTCCCTTCTTTTAAAGGAAACAAAAAAAAACTTTAGCAATATTTTGGTTTAAACTCTTATTTCTTGATTATGTACTGTAAGTTAATTTATCTATACAAATAAATAAAATTGGAATGTCTGTTTGTAATATTATAATAACCGCTTTTTACTAAATGTATATGGACGTGTATACGGCACATATACTAAAATAATATTTTTTACTTTTTGTGTTTGTCTGTCTGTCTGTTTGTTCCGGCTAATTACTGAAACGGCTGGACTGATTTTAACGCGACTTTCACTGGCAGATAGCTGATGTAATAAGGAGAATAACTTAGGCTACTTTTATTTTAGAAATTTATTTATTTTATAACTCTGTGAACTCAACGATAACTTTTTTGTTAAATTCCACGTGGATGAAGTCGCAGGCAAAACTAGTTTAAGTCATAAATTAAAATACAGACGAGGTTATTTATCTATTAAACTAAAATGTATTTGAATTTTGCTAAGAATTATTTCTCATTAGTGATCACAGATTACACTTAAGAAAGAAACTTGCAACATGTTTGTTTTGACGTGACAACGTCTTATAAATTGGTTTGCCGGGTGACACTTCAAGAAACTGCGTTACGCTCCGCTCACGCTATGCGCTCACAATGAGAGCGAGTGAGAGGCACGCGTCGTCGTTAGCCCGCCTAAGAGCGAGAGAGACAGACATAAAAAGTGAATGAAATTTAGTGCGAGATTCTTTGTATAAATTAATGTTTTAAATATAATTCTTTGTATAAATAAATGTTTTAAATTGTTACTATTATTTCATCCTTCTTCCTACTATACGAATGAATATTCACATTAAAATTATTTTACCACTCAAAGTCGTTGTCACGTAAAACTTTCGCCCGTATACCGACTTTACAGGCAACCAATTTTATAAATAAGATTAAGCTTTGCAGTATCTAATTGCTTTGATATAAAAATCCTGTATCTTGATTTTATTGTCAAACTCTTGGTTTTATTGTCAGAATATTGATTCTACCCTCTTTTTTTTAAGTTAATTACTGGTGTATATTCTATATACGACCATTCTGGTGTAGAAGTGCGAGTAGTCGCCTAAAACACCGACGATTAGTGGGTTCGATTTCCGCTTGGGCTAGATATTTGTATTTCTACAAATATTTCTTTCGGGTCTGGATGTCTGTACTTGTGGGTTTTTTTTTATGTCACTAGGTCGGCAAACAAGCGTATGGCTCACCTGATGGTAAGCGATTACCGTAGCTTATAGACACTTGCAACACCAGAAGCATCGCAAGCGCGTTGCCGACCCAATCCCCAATCCTCCCAGGAGCTTTGGTCACCTTACTCACCAACAGAAACACAATACTGCTTGAAACATTTTGCTGTGATCTTCTGTAAGGTCGAGGTACTACCCCAGTCGGGCTGCTCCATATTTTGAGCAGGAAATTCCTGCTGTGCCCATTGTGACTCAGTCCCCATTGTGACTCAGAGAGCACATTAAGCCATCGGTCCCAGTTGTTATCATAAATACCTGATAGCAATCGTTATAGGAGATATAATAGGGAACATATCCGCCAACCTGGAGTGGCGCTACATGGGTAAAAACGCCTATTCCCAGCAGTGGGATGTAAAAGGCTTAATGCGTGTGTGCGTGCATATATTCTAAATACAATATTTATAAATATTCTATCAAGGTTGTAAGCTTGATCGCACTGATTCATCTCCTTGGTCTATTCTCGATCCATTTAGTAAAGTACATAAAACCCAACTGATCCGTGCCACTTTGGTACTACTTGAGATCAATAAATAAAAATAACAAATAATTGAATTGTATTCTTTTTTTTTTCGAGGAATATATTCTTGAACCATTATCAAGTGTATTTTAATGTAATTACTATACAATAGTTTATATTCAGTAGAAAAAAAATGTATTTCACGTCAAGCAGTAAAACAAGTCAGGTGTCGCTCAGGTTATATTTAAAACCTCTAAGATGTAAACGTGGTTGCAACGTACATTCCGCTGAGGATCGTAAAAGTCAATTTATAACTTTATAAATGTTCCCGAGGCAATACATTCAAGACAGACTAAGAACGGTATACGTATGAATATTTTGCTATATATATCTTACTTACAGTACGGTACCATTTATCAAAATTATATTTGAAGCTTCATAAGTCAAATAAAATGAACATTGAAATTGAAATTAATTATTAGAAGTACATTTATTTTTGTACTATAATTTTAGTAACAAGATCCAGCAAGGGCTGTCAGTCATTTTAAACATTAATAGATAATAAATAAAGATCAAACACACAACTCGCCGTGCTTTGTTTCTGTGTCGGGAGTCCATAAAGACACATAATACATGCACGAACGCCCAGCCAATAAATCAGTGTCCTCGTCAATACACATATATTCATACATAAAGATCGTTTAGTATCTTGTATGTTGAACAGAACCGGTAAGAAAAGTGAGCGCTGTACAGAAGCTTTTCTACAGAATCGAAAAGATAGCGTTTGAGCGCAGATATGTAGATTAAGAAATGCGAATGAATACAATAATTGATAAATATATGGTGCATATATGACACAAGTGTTATTTGTCTTCATCGATCTAAATTTATTATCATGTTTCTAGTGGTAATTTTTGTTTGTCTATATTGAATTTGTTTTGAGAATATTAGAAAGAATTAACGCAAAGGCACGGACGACGCTATCAGCCATCGATTTATTACGTTCAGTTCACGCCTGCCACGAAATAATTGGCAAGATATTTAAATTAAAAAGTAAAAATAAACAAATTGAACGTTTTTTTCTTTCACAATATATTAAGTCCAGAACAGTCTGTGTTAGCAGATTACTTTACGTATTGATTGGAAGAATAAAATTCGTGCCTTAAAACTTAAAATGTAAATTCAAATAAAGTATTGTTGAATAAAATAATATTAATTCTAATCTCCAAATTATTTGCTAGGCGATTTTGATAATATTTATCACCCATTATTTAATCAATGTTGAATTATTCATATTTTAACCTCGTTTTGGTAGATATTGATTATTGAGGGTTAGGGACGGGGAAGACCTGAAAGACTCCAATGGATTGAACTCGAATATTTACCAAAAACGTTGTGGATTTCAATCCGGTTAGCATCGTTGATTTGTTGATGTCATATTTTTCCGAAAACTATTTTCTTCGTGATGATGAGTATTGTTATATGTATATGCTATCTGTGGATATTTTAATGTTTAGATTATGGCTATTATTGGATTTATGATCAAGTTGTAAAATGTTATTCACGACATTGAGTGACATTTTAGTATATATATTTTTAGGCTAATGACTTGAAAATTGATATAGGGAAGTTAATAATTAGTGAAGTCTGCTAAAAAAAAAAATTGTTAGTGGCCAATAGACGTCACATGTAGAGATTTTAAGTTTGTATGCCTACTAATTAAAACTATATATATATATATATATATATATATATATATATATATATATATATATATATATATATACATGACTACTAATTAATATAAATTAATACGTATTTAAGCATTTATGGCCAATTAACTCTTAAAGGGATGAAATAAGCCTCGAAAGTCTAAATTGAAAGTTCGTCATTTAGAAGCTGTAAAAATGAGTCAAACAAGGGATGTATTTGTATGGACGTCCAACTGTTCTCGGATTAATGCTTGAAACTTTTCCCCTTTTTTAAACAACTAGGTCGACAAACAAACGTACAGTTCATGTAGACGCCTACAATAACATTAATTGATGACAGTTCTTTAAACGAATGAAGAAAAATTTTGGAAAGAATAAATAAATATAAATAGGAAAAGTGGGTGTCCGCGTATAAAATCGAACTGGTTAAACATTGAGGATAAGGATTTACAATATTTAGATTTAGGTAATATTTACAACAATTGGATTTAGGTGAGCTTTATTATAAAAAAAAATTAATAATAGTAATATATTAAATATATTAATGAATGATTATTTTATATTTTTTATTTCATTGGAACTAAATAGCATTTTCATAAATCTGCGTGGTTTTTTTTAATGCTATTTATAATAAATAAGTACATTATTGTTTATTTGATAAATAAATAAAAAAAAAATAACCCCAAGATTACGGTTATAATTATTTTTTACGTACTCAAAGTACAGAAGGTCTTTTGACAGTACAAAACCATTTCAGCAAAATTTATTTTCAAATCAAAAATTATTATATTCAAAACTAGTTGATCGAAACCGCGAATAAAGTGTCATCCTTTATACATAATAAAAGTATATAGCGGGACGTCTTACATAAAACTTGTATTCCAAGAGTGTGCGTTTGTGATACAGAAAGCCATCTCAATCCAACTTTATGGATATTCTAAAGTGCATTGAAGTTTCATTTCATTTCACGTTATAAAGGTTAGTGTTATATTTCTAGAGGACAAAAATATATCTTATAAAAATAATTTTGCAAATATAAACATAAACACCTAGTAAAAGGAATTTTTGTGAGAATTATTAAAAGTAATTTACCAGTCAATCAATAAAGAAGTTTGTGAAAATGCGTTAAAACTGTGATTTAATAATATATACAAAAAAAAAAAGAAACTGTGTTAAGAATACTTAAAATCCAAATCTTAATAATTTATTATTTTTGTTAAAAAAGTTATAAAAAAACTTAACTTTCTTCATTAAATGGTAGCTAATTGGTAATAATGGTAACCAATTCATATTTTCTTTAAATTGCACTGTATATATATTCTATACACAGTTTTAATCTAGATAATCTATAATATATATAAAAGCGAAAGGTCACTCACTCATCACGAAATCTCCGAAACTATTACACCTACAAACTTGAAATTTGGCAGGTAGGTTCCTTATAAAACGTAGGCATCCGCTAAGAACGGATTTTACGAAACTCGACCCCTAAGGGGGTAAAACGGGGGTTGGAAGTTTGTATGAAAGTCCTATGTTTTTGAAGTAAGAGACTTGAAATTTAAAATGTAAGCTCTACAGATGGTGAAAAGGTGTCCAAATAATGTATCTTTAGAAATTAACTCCCTTTTGGGGTTAAAACGGGGGATGGTACGCTGACTCACTCATCGCGAAATCTCCGAAACTATAATAGCTACAAACTTGAAATTTGGCAGGAAGGCTCCTTATAGAGTGTAGATATTCGCTAAGAACGGATTTTACAAAATTCGACCCTTAAAGGGGTTAAACGGGGGTTGAAAGTTTGTGTGAAAGTCCCATGTTTTTGAAGTAAGAGACTTGAAATTTAAAATGTATGCCTTATAGATGATGAGAAGGTGTCCAAATAATGTGTCTTTAGAAATCAACTCCCTTTTGGGGTTAAAACGGGGGATGGTATGTTTACTCACTCATCACAAAATCTCCGAAACTATAACACCTAAAAACTTGAAATTTGGCAGGTAGGCTCCTTATAGAACGTAGACATCCGCTAAGAACGGATTTTACAAAATCCGACCCCTAAGGGGTTGAAACGGGGGTTGCACGTTTGTATGAAAGTCCTATATTTTTGAAGTAAGAGACTTGATATTTAAAATGTATGCTCTATAAACGATGAGAAGGTGTCCAAATAATGTATCTTTAGAAGTCAACTCCTTTTTGGGGTTAAAACGGGGAATGGTAGGTTGACTCCCTCATTACGAAATCTCCGAAACTATAACAGCTAAAAACTTGAAATTTGGCAAGTAGGTTCCTTATAGGGCGTAAACATCCGCTAAGAGCTTATTTTATGAAACTCGACCCTTAAAGGGTTAAAACGGGGGTTGGAAGTTTGTATGAAAGTCCTATGTTTTGGAAGTAAGAGACTTGAAATTTAAAATGTATGCTCTATAGATGGTAGAAAGGTGACCAAATAATGTATCTTTAGAAATCAACTCTCTTTTGGAGTTAAACAGGGGATGGTAGGTTGACACACTCTTCACGAAACCTCCGAAACTATAACAGCTCCAAACTTGAAATTTGGCAGGTAGGTTCCTTATGGAGCGTGAACATCCGCTAAGAACTGATTTTACGAAAACCGCCTCCTAAGGGGATAAAACTGGGGTCGGAAGTTTGTATGAAAGTCTTATGTTTTTGAAGTAAGAGACTTGAAATTTAAAATATATGATCTAATGGTGAGGAGGTGTGTAAATAATGCATCGTAATCTATATATATATAAAAGAGAAAGGTCACTGACTCACTCATCACGAGAACTCAAAAATCGCTGGATGGTCTATCCATCCAGGTTGGACAAAGATAAAGTTTAGCAGGGATGTAGATTATAGTTAGCAGACGTCCGCTAAGAACGGATTTTACGATATTCCATCGCTAAGGGGGTTTAATTGGGGTTGATAGTTTGTATGAAACATATACAGCCTGAAAATAAAACCAAAAATGTGGTGTATAGAGAGGTTTTATAAAAATAACTATTAAATTATACTAAATTGTGCCTTTTAAAAAGTTACTCACTTTGATAAGCATTTCAAGTGACTGAAATAAAAAAAATAATTTGCGTTAAACATCTTAATAGTAATACATATCTTCATAACCACGAGGACGTAATCGCGGGCAACAGTTAGTGTATTATAAGTCCCCAAAAGTGTATGTGATCGATTCGCTCAAAATTTACTGAACGGATTTTCATGCGGTTTTAACATTGTAGAGGGCTCCACCATTGGCAAGAGGAAGGTTTACGGAACGGCTAAGCCGATTTTGATGAGAGTTTCACTGGAAGTTTGCCGGCAAAACTTTGTGACACATTAATTTCAACGCGGGCGAAGCCGCGGGCACAGCTAGTAATAAATAATGTTTGGCTAACACACATACATATAACTTTTTATTTTACATCTATACTAGCTGTACCCGCGCGCCGTTCTTAAAGCTATGAAATAAATAAATTTCTAAAATAAAAATAGCCTAAGTTAATCCTTACTACATTAGCTATCTGCTATTGAGAGTCCCGTCAAAATCGGTCCAGCCGTTACAGGAATTTGTCGGAACAAACACGCCGGAACAGACAGACAGACAAACAGACAAAAAAGTAAAAAATGTTATTTTTGTATACGTACCGTGTATACATATTCATTAAGTAAAAAGCGTTTTTTTTTAATATTACAAACAAACACTTCAATTTTCTTTAGTTGTATAGGTTTAACCATTTTTAACAGACTTCAAAAACGGAGGAGGTTCTCAATTCGACCGTACATATATTTTTTATGTATGTTCGGGGATAACTCCGTCGTTTATGAATCGATTTTGATAATTCTTTTTTGTTGGAAAGAAGATAAACTTAGTTTGGTACTATGATAAGGAAACCAGGATATGATGATGGGATCCCAGAGAAATCGAGGGAAACTCTCCAAAATCCGTATAACTTTTTACTGGATGTACCGTATTTAATGATTTTTAATTTAATCGAAAGTCGATGTTTATCATGTGGTCACATTTAAATTTCATCGAGATCTGATTACAACCTTTGGAGTAATCTTTAATAATGCGTATTTACTTAACCATTTTATCCTCTACTTAGGTTGTATTACTTGTCGATATAATTGAAGTCGGTTCTTCTTCGTTTGCCTGCAAACACAATTATTATTTTATATTTTTATAAAAATAATTTTTTAGACAGACGTCAACAATAACCTTAAATTTATTCATTACCATTTATATTTTTCTACGTGTATATTACTTTTGGTTCCTCTATACTATAATAAAAGGTTAGTGAACATTTTAAGGTTATCTTCCGCAATAAATCAAAAATCTTGCAAACAAATTGATTAACGTGTCATTCAAATATGATAATATCCAACTAATACGAACACAAGAATCTTAATTCAACAAAAAAGTTGACGAAAATGAACAATGGCATTTTTCACAATAACCAAAAAAAAAATCTCGTAACAGTCGAAAACGTTATCAGAAATAATATCAGCTTTTGGATATTTCACGTTTTTATCCGAACTAAAGCCCGGCGATCTCTCAATCAGCGGAGATTATATCCAACACACAATTCGAAGCCGACAACGCTATAAAAAGAAACATCCGCTGATATCAAAATTCAGCGTTTGCAATAGAACTCAATTCGAAATACTTGTTGTTTTGTAATGAAATTGTCGTTTTGTTATTTATCGTTCGTATTGTATTCTTGAGTATTAAATATTGAACACTAAATTTTTCCTCTTCTATCAAGAATAAGAAGCGCTTCTTTATCAAGCGCGACAGAATTTTTAGTTGCATTTGTAGCAGTATATTTTATACAATTAGTGCCAGATCAGTAGGATATGATGGTTGTTGGTGCAGACGTGTCCTGGTGGGAAAACCGCATCTTGGCAAACGTGTGTGGTGCGTGGGACGTCTTCCGGGCCGTTGAACCGACGATCTACGTAACCGGTGTAGGCTCCAGCCTACTAATTCTTCATCCATGATGATTGCGGAAAACCGGGATGTCTGACGTGAACTTAGGGAGGCCTATGTCCAGCAGTCGACTGCAATAGACTGAACTGACTGAACTGACTGACAGTAGGATATTGCAATTTCAAAACTAATAATCTACATATATGTCCTATGATGTAGTTGTTACCTTATCACAGGAACACAACACTATTTGAAAGCAGTATTATTTAGCTGTGATCTTCTGGAAGATTAAGATGCTTTCCCAATCGGGTTGCTCTAAAATTTTGAGCAAGATATCTCCAATAAATGATGAGTTAATCTTCATCAGTCTGATTTGTTAAGCCATAAATGAACAAGAATAAAATTATATCGTTGAGCTCATTTTACTTCAACGTATTCTTTCAATCTCTTCAATCCGATCAAGATAAACGTAACTATTATATAAATCGTGCCATTTCCTTAGTTTTAAAACACATGGAAGATTATCTCAAGCCGTATCCGAAGTATAAAGTGGCATTTGATCAATATCTCATAAGTACCATTAACATATCAATGGGGGACTTCTGGACGATGGCCAGATCAATTTTATATTTTATGCAGTCTAACATACTCAACAACGGTTCTTGAAAATGTCACATTTTTTACAATGTAATATTTTTTTATCTTTTTATTCGCGAAACTTAAGACCATTGTTAAATCAACTTAAAGAATCTGTAAGTATCCCACTTCTGCGTTGCGTGTTCAGCTAATATAGCCAAATTCATCATCTAGCTCTATCATAAGCTTCGGCGCTTAGGAAAAATAGTGATCGTTAAGTGTTTATGATAGCAACATGGAACAAATGCTTCATGTGGTCTCCGGGATGCTAGCTAAGCAAATTCTAGGCGATCTTTGGAAATAGAGCGTGAGACTCTTTGACAAATGTTAAAATCTATGTATTAATACGTGAAGCAAAAACTTTGTACCCCTTTTTAAGACAATTGCGCGGATGGAAAAGTATGAAACTTCGCATACTTATAGTTTATATAGAAAAGTAGTGCAGAATGCTAATTTTCTTTTTAATAACGCATAAGAAATACATAAAATTAAATCAATAAAAAAAAACATTACGCAGACTACCCTATTTGACAGACACACGCATATATACTATTTTGTTTATTATCATAGAAGTATCGTCTTTGATAATAGAACCTTAAAAGAGTTCAAACTTATAATTTAAATTAAATATAGTCGAATTTTGACCACTGGACGACCACTAGCAAATTTAAATGTCTAAGCAAAACTAACATCGTGATGCTATATACGTTTTATCCGTTAGAAATCCTTAAATCCGTATAATTTGATAGCTTTGTCAGAATTCAGTGAAAAGAGGTTTAAAATACTACAGTACAGCACAGTGGACCACGAAAAAGTAATATCAAAAAAGGAAATGATAAGCAAACTAAGTAGGAAAATTAAATTAAAAATACAAAAAAAGGAACAAATATAAATGATCGAACACTTTTTCTTTTCTTAAAAATTTTTCGAAAGATTAATTCGCTGGCGGAAAATTTACATAGCATGCACATTTTTCCTTTTTCCTTTCTTGTAATAAACAATGTGGCACGGAATTGAAAATTTCTACAAAAAAGCTAAAAAATACGAACGTTCCATAAGATGGAATTTTTGGCGAACACTGCATTTCTGCCATTTTTCCAGCTCACCTAATTATGGCAAAAGAAAGGTGTGTCTTCGCTCGCTTATTTTATTTATTTTCTACAATTACTTCTTATTTTTACTAATATTATTATTTCTTTTTTCATGTAAAACGTTAAATAGTAATATTTTACTTGTAAAATAATTTAGTTTTCAGATCGATCAACCTCTATATTCATTAGCTACTAGAAAATGACTATTATTTCCGTCTTGAATCACTATTGCTTATGAACTTATAAATAGACATTATATAGTAGATTTTTTTTTTCTGTATAAATTCTAAGACGTGGGTCCTATTAAGTTAAAATAACACATTTTATTTTATAGTATTACAATTCATAATAAGGTTTTAATTTTTAATACTATTATTACTTTATTTTCTATTCATGAAATGGCACATATCTTTAAAAAAATATGAAAAAATTTATATTTTTTCTACCTACTAAAAATATCAACCCTTGTTTGCACTGCAGCCGGAAATAACAGCGGAATAGTCAACCCGGAATATACCGAAAAATATAAAAACAGAATATAGGTAAATGCACAATTCGGTCAGAACCGGTTTAAACGAGTTCTTGTCAGCTGATTGCGGGTTAGCTTCTGGCGTTGCTCCAGACTCGAGCCTTTGTCAACAAAGATTGAAATTTTCACTCCATACTTCAGATGTTATTGGAGTTTGTTTGCAAATCTTGGTGGGGAACGAGAATTCATTCGTTTGAATAAAGAATAATAGTTTGTTCTATTTTTTTATTGTCTTGTGATGTAATAAATACGTAGATTTTTTTTAGTTTAAATGACAGCTTTACCAGATTGTTCGCGATTTCCATTTCTCTAAGCTTATACTTAAATATGTCTTTTCTAACAAAAACATAATAAACTAAATCGTGTTCCACATTATGTACATCTCCACGCATTTTTATTTATTTATTTATTTATTCATAAGTCAACATCAACAAGTAGTACAACAACAAAATAAATACAAAATTAATAAAGTAAACATCGGTATCTAGATAATTGCCTACTTTTTTACAGGTGTTCCTAAATTACTAAGAATATCGTCGTTTTTTAATTATGAACTTCTAAGTGAAAAGCGAAATAGAAATCAATGACGAAAAATACATTTTTGACTACAGCGTCGATTATACAATGACTTCAATTTATTTTTTAATATTACCAATATACAGGATCGGACTCGTTACGGTTTTATTACAGACATCTATACAAATAAATAAAATTGGAGAGTGGAAATGCATATGGATTACATATTGGATACGCGGTACATATACCAAAACAACATTTTTTTTACAATTTTTGTCTGTCTGTCTATTTGTCTGTTTCTCTAAAACAGCTGGACCGATTTTGACGGGATTTCCACTAGCAGATAGCTCATGTAATAAGGAGTAATTTAAGTTACTTTTATTTTAGTTTTTTTTTTTTTTTTTTGTAACTGCGAACTGAACCATAACTTTTTTGTTAAATTCCACGCGGACGAAGTCGCGGGCACAGCTAGTATATTAAATTGATATAAGATAAATGATTTAAATCAATATTGAGCAACATAAAATGTTAGTCATTCGGTATTTGGTAGTAAGAGGTAAGAATAACACGATTATTTTCTTCGTTACATTTTCAGAAACGTTGTTCTATATACGACTGTCGCCCCATCGCGCATATTCGATAAACCGTGATGCAATAAAGTTGTTTTTCGCGTACCAAAAACAACAACAAATACACAAAATTTACAAACTAAAAAACACTATTCTTTCACGCCAAATTCGACCATAAGACCATCCGTAAATCGTCTCGTATTTGTATTGCTTCATTAAACTCGACGTGTCATCAGAAGCCCATACGTAATGAATACATAAACAAAGTTAAGGCATATTGAAAGAAAATTGAACCTTATAACGTTTATTTTAAGGTTGTTTTTTTTTAAATAAACAAGGTGTCTGAACACCAAACAAAGTCAAGGGATTAGATGGTAATGGCGACTATGTAATGTGAAATTGAATCGAACTGTGTTTGAGGGGTGAATGTTGACATCGTTTTGGTCGTTTGGTTTTTTAAAGTGGTTGTTCATTTTTAGTGTTACCTTCTTGTTGTATATGTGTTTCTGTTGTGGATGAGATTGTTAGGTATATAGTAGTATGTATAATGTTATATAGTTTATCAGCAACTCATTAACTCGGCGTTCGTCGCATCCCTGTAAGCAACACTTTTGCTCGCTACGGGTGAAAAATACCCAAATTTTATATCGTGTATCCATTTATTCTTATGTATTATTATTTTTTTTTTTTTTTATACGTAAAGGAAGTTTAGTAAAATGTTAAATAAAAGTAAGTAATCATCGTTAACAGTATTTATTAAACAAATAGATAAACGCTACAATTATATAGCAAACAGCAACTGTTTTTTATAACTACTACTGCAAAAAAAAAAAAAAATATTACTTTTCATTTTTTTATTAATCTTATGGCTTTAATTTTTACAAAAATAGTCTTAGTTTTAATTTAGGAAAAGAAATTATACACATTTATGATATCTTACCTCTCTAAATCAATATAAAAATAAAAAAATAAAATTACTAAAAAACAACAATCAGTCTTATGTCTTTAGGAACATGAGTTTTTTTATAATATAATTATTCAATTTTTAGTACGCATTCAGAACATACAGGCAAAGAATGCTCTCTACATAACATTTTCTTGCAGATTTGGCAGCATGAATTGGTTTTTCGATCCTTTTTGGGTGGACAAACTTGGCATCTTGACGTGGCACACCTTTTTCTTGATGTCATGGACATGGGTTCATTTTCGGTATGTAAGTCGTCATTGGGAAAAAATAGATTCCATGCATCAACAATATTCATACATTGCTTAGCATCTCCTTTTGGCCCTGGTGCCTCTAGCACGATGTTATGAGAACGAGTTCTAACACGCGGAGATGGTTCGTTTACTTTCCATTGGGTTTTGCTATCCTTGCCTAAATAATAACCACGTTGCAAGGTACTTACAGGGACGTCTTCTAGATATTCTGGTATAGTAAGGCCTGGTCTGGTAACTGAAATTGGTGGCTCAGTAGCATTTTCCGGTAAGTTTTCGTGAAAAAGTTCGCCTTCTTGATCTGAGTCAGTATCGTGTTCGCTGAACTCTTCAAAATCTTCAATTTCGGAACAACTGCTATCGCTTTGTTCCAAATACTGTTGAATATCTTCATCAGCAACTACATGGCGTGCCATGATACGGTCTAATTACAAAAACAACGTATATTAATTTTCAAAAAAGTATATAACATAAATAATCGCTACGGGTGAAAAATACCCATACTCACTTTGCACGTCCACCGTTCGAAAGCGCGTCGCACTAACTGACTGTCGAGTCGAGAGTACAAAGTCAAAGACACAACTTGAAGGTACCAAGAAGCGCGGCGCGCTGTGATTGGCTAATCAAAAAATATAAGCAAAAATTTATAGGGCTGGGTGAATTTTACCCATAGCGAGCAACGCCGAGTTAAAGATGAATTAAAAAAATATGCCTAAATATACATACGCTTCAGCCTGTAATATCCCACTGCTGGGCATAGGCCTCATTCTCCATGTAGGAAAAAGATCAGAGTTTAATCCACTACGCTGCTCCAATGCGGGTTGGTTGATCTGTGTGGCCCGGGGGCGTCGTGGTAGTGTGCGAAAGCGATCCCATGGCGTCCCCAATAAAGTATCGGCGGAAAAAGATGTGTGTTCTGTATGGCCAATACAAATGTTTGTCATATGTGGGAATCGAACCCGCAACCTCCAGTGTAACAGTCACAAACCAGTGCTGTGACCGTTACGCCAACACGGCGTCAACATACATAACAACGTTATAATTTGAAAGTGCTTTTCTCTTATAGTTCCAAAAACCAATCGCTGATGAAAACGTACCGACACATCTTTAAGCCTTTAACATTTTATCTGTAGAATGTCATAATTATGATAATCTAATCTATAAAATTCTCGTGTCATGGTTTTAAACACTGAACTCCTCCGAAACGGCTTGACCGATTTTAATAAAATTTTGTGGGCATATCGGCTAGGTCTGAAAATCGGCCAACATCTAATTTTCATACCCCTAAGTTATAAGGGATTAAGCGGGTTAATAACATATATGGCAAAGAAACGTTTGCGGGGTCAGCTAGTTATATTTATAATAATATTACTTAGTTAATTGCGTATATATCTATTTCTAAAATTTATAACAAAGTTATATGACGTAAGTGGCATAAATTAAATTCTCAAGCGGTTAAGTCAATCATAAGTTACACGAAAGCGTAGCTTAATTGGCCAAGTCATTTAGAAATGATTCCCGTGAGATGCTGAGTCGTGCACTGTATCGCAATTTTATACAACTTCGCTCGCAATTTCAATGAGTAAGATTCTCATTACGTATACCTTCTACATAATAAAAGTCCACGTCGATTCGCGTGTGATGTCACTTTGTACATTCGTTATACGAACTGTGTGGTGAAATTCTGATTGATGGTATACACACGAAATTAAATACAGTTACATACATATTGAGGTAACACACGAAAATAAATACAGTCAAGTTCAGAATTTCCTTCTTTTTTGAAAATGGTTGAAGACGTAAATATTTTACATACACAACTTCGTTTGTTCCACCGGTAGGTAACTTAATGCTTGTGATTTAGATAACAGACAAATATATATATATATAATGTATTAACAAACAAATACATATGTAAATAAACATATATTACACCCAACTCGGAGAGATAATCGCATCCACGACTAGCTCTAGAGATCAGGTTACAGGGTCACTGCAAACAGGGTCAATGAGCTAGTCAAATTTGTGATTGAATGTTGCACAGAAGACAAACAAACTCAAAATTATTTCAATATCAATAGTTTCAGATAACATAGAACAAGTTATTACCCCGCTAGATCTATTACTTTGTAATTATCCAAAATGTCCCCATTAAAGTCTAATTTACATAACAATCGCAAGTGGTAATGAATTATTACCGACATTAATATATCCTATATGTAATATACTATGATAATATATAAGATTTGAAACGTCTTAAATGTTTAATTATAGATAAGAATAGTTTTTTGTTTATAACTCCGTTGGCAAACAAGTCTCACCTGATGATAAGCGATTACCGTAGCTTATAGACGCCTGCAACACCAGAAGCATCGCAAGCGCGTTGCCGACCCAATCCCCAATCCCCCCAGGAGCTCTGGTCACCTTACTCACCAACAGGAACACAATACTGCTTGAAAACAGTATTATTTAGCTGTGATCTTCTGTAAGGTCGAGGTACTACACCAGTCGGGCTGCTCCATATTTTTAGCAGGAAATTCCTGCTGTGCCCTACCTTAGTTAAATAATTAACAACTCACAGTTAACAGTTAAATATAGTAATCCAATCTTCTTTATAAGTTTATTTTGCATGATCTTGCAATGTACGTTTAGGTTCAACTTAATTATACATATTATTTCTGTTAAACTTAAACGATGTAGCTTAAAATTTAATGGATAAATAGTTATTTAGTTAGTCAGTCTGACGGTAGTAGTAGAGTAGGTTATAAAAAATCACTCCAATGACTCATACAAATCAATAATCGACAGTATAAACCGGCTTGGTAGTACGTAACGTTTGAAGCGAGTGAAGCAGGGTTGGATGTCACGTTATTTGATACAAAATTAAATTGGTAAAATGCTCCATATCAACAGATAGCCCGTTAGCCACGCCATTAAAACGGCACCGATAAAGTAGAACGATCGTCCGCCGTGCATTGCAGTTGAATCAATTTTTAATGAAATATGCTTAATCCAGGCCACGGGGATTATAGTAACGCTAACGAGTATAATTAGAGCCAGCGTCCCGTTTAGCCCAGCATTTTATATTCATCATCTTCTACCCCAGTTACAAACTAATGGTATTTAGAAATGCATATCCGTTTATATTTTAAAACGGTTTAGGAAATGCGGTTAATTGATCTTGTTGGAGTTGATATTTGAGCTAAGATGTGGCTGGAAATGGATCTTAAATGTGCCTTGTGCACGGTAATGAGTTATACTTCGACTGCCGATCTGTGTACCTATACATATTATATTGGCTTGTTGCCGACTCTTGTCTGTAATAGAGAAGTGGACTTAGTTATGTGTCACTAATTACTATCTTATTTAGTTAAGCGGGCCTCGTATTTTGCTTGTTATTCATATCACAAAAACAGAACACCGACTTTGTTAGTTTAACGTTGCCTAATTGTTATGTTATGTTATGTGATATGTTTAGTTGCAACTTTAAGTATCTGTCATCTTCATGGAGATGTACTATATTGGATACTTCTCTCATACGGGAAAAGTATTAAATCCCACCAAAAACATTTTCATGTAAAATGTTGCCAAGACGAGATCATATGGCTCGCACTGTCAAAAAGTTATCAGATCTCATGTAGAGCCAATCTTAAACTCTACACGTCCTAACTCTACAAGCCCTAACTTCATAAACTCTACACCTTAGTCAAAATATGTGGCTTGGCCGTTTCGTTACTACCGGCTGCTGATGTTGTAGATGACGACTTTCCTATCTCATATATATATATATATATATATATATATATATATTCTCTTTTTATTTTAATTTGTATTATATGTATATCAATTATTCTTCTTCTTTTATTTTTTCTTTAATAGAACTATTGTATAACAGAAAAGTAATGAACAGTGAATAAATTTTTCACCTTATGCCCACGTGAAGGTAGCGAAACGGCCAAGCCACATATTTTGACTAAGGTGTAGAGTTTGTGAAGTTAGAGCTTGTAGAGTTAGGACGTGTAGAGTTAGAAGCTTGGCTCTACATGAGATCTGATAACTTTTTGACAGTGCGAGCCATATGATCTCGTCTTGGCAACATTTTACATGAAAATGTTTTTGGTGGGATTTCACTTCTTTTTGTAAGTTGCTTATGACAATATTATAGCTGCATTTTACCTCCGACACATTTTATACTATAAGTATCATCCAATCTTCACCATATTCGGTTTAAGGACGTTGTTTTTGATTTTATGTCGAACTGATATGCAAACGGACCTCCGCCACAACTTAAATACCAAAATTACACAATGTAAATTTTCGACCTAAACTAATAACCGATTTTTATTTTGTATGTATTTTATTATTATTATTTATAACAAGGAGTAACTAGGAGTCCCTATATCAATTTTCAGACCTCTAGCATCAAAATTTGCGGAAGTCTCATACAAACTTCCACCCCCTAGTTTAAGGGGTTGGGGGGTAAAAGTCCCAAGTTTTAGAATTTTTTTCTTGTTTGTGTACTAATACTAGCTTACATACCAAATTTCAGCTTTCTGGGACTTCAGGAAGTAGTCCAAGAATTTTGATGATCATCAGTGAGTGACGAAATCGGGGTTTTTTAGATGTCAATAAAATCTAAAGTATAAGAGCTATGCAATTGAAACTTTATATGTTTAATAAGTTCACTATTGACATTATATTCCGAGAATTTCGTTTATCTAGTATAATCCAAACCCAAGTTATGGGGGTTCAAAAAAACGACGAAGCACTTCGAGAAAAGATAGGTAGTGCTTATCGTTTTTTTTTTTTTTTTTTGGCTCGTCTTGGCGGGTGCACTACCGTGCCCCCAGATAAAGTTAATTTTGTATTATAATAATACAATATTTAATTATTTGATTAATATTTCAATCAACATTGTTATAATTAGTTTTAGTAATTGAAAATATTAATTTTAATATCTAAATTTAATTCACGTAATTGCACCAATTGTCTAATATTTTTATTCACACCTTTAGCTTAAAATAGCACAACTCAGAATACAGGATTCGTGTAAACGTTTATATGAAATCTGGTACATTTTTTATTTATAATCATATCTATCTAGCTTGGAAAGTAGGCGCGCTTTCATCTTCAAGCGTAAGCACGTTGCGGGCAGGCTCACAAAAGCGCACTCTACACGAATGCCTGGCTGGCGATGTGCCAGGCTCGCTTCTATCAATTTGAAATTTTCACTTTACCCCAATATATAAGTATAGTGTTTTAGTACTTTCTAGTTATTCTACTCGAGAGGGTTTCGTTTGTTGTTGAGTACATTGGGTAATGCAGCCTGAGAGGTACGTATGAACTGTGCAAAAATTATTATATGTTGTATAAAAACTGACCATCTTTAACCGTCTATAATGTTGTTCCACCAGAGCACTCCACTTAGCATGCTGTGTGGTTACGGCATCAAAGAATATAGCCACCCCCTCTCTTCCCGCGAGGGTCGTAAGAGGCGACTAAGGGATAACACTACTACCTTGGAACTTAAAAAGCCAACCGATGGTGGGATAACCATCCAACTGCTGGCTTTGAAATACACAGGCTGAAGACGGGCAGCAGCGTCTTCGGTGCGACAAAGCCAACCCTGCGGTCACCAACCCGCCTGCCCAGCGTGGGCAAAACACATGGGTTCACGCCATTTTTGGCGTGAACTTGTGGAGGCCTATGTCCAGTAGTGAACTGCGACTGCTGCTGCTGCGGCTGCGAGGCTGCTGTGATGCCGATATGATGATGATGAGAAAAATTAGCAGTAATTTAAATAATAATTGGAATCATACTGTACAAAGCAAGCAAGCAAGAATTGTAAAAGAAGATATTTTATTTGAAAAAGGAAAGAACGTTTGAATGAAAGGAAACGTAAACATATACAAAAGGCGGTTTTATCGCTAAAAGAACGACGTCTGACTACCTCAAGCATGAAAAGGACGTGACAAAGAATTAGACGGCATAAAGGTGTACAAAACACAAATAGACATATTATATAAATACATGGTGTTCATACAGCAATGTCACTTCATTAAGTGTCAAAATATATAGTATTTGAACAGACTGTATATAATTTAAGTATAAATTAATCATCATTGAATTTTAGTATAAATCAATTATCAAGACTTGGAGCACATTGTACGTACCATAATTTCCATGAATCCAAAATGTGTATTCCACTCGGAAAAACTCGTGAGTCAATCTATAATGATAAGTAATTATGTTTTCTTATTTAGTAAAATAACCGGCTTCAATTACATCGACAAATAATATAAATAGCCAGTCAATAAAATAAGCACTATTAGGGACAACTCAAAAAGAATTTGTCAGATCTCGGTCAAAATTAAATGGTTCTAACATGACAAATAACATACAAAACAAAAAAGAATCATCTAAATTGGTACACCCAGTAAATATTTATCGGCTACATAGGTATATGTAACAAACATTCAGTCGAAGTGAAAACCTACTCATTTTTAAGTCGGTTAAAAACTAGATGCATTAGCAAACAAAAACTGCTCAGATGTTAACACATCTAATAAAACAATGTATATCTCCGTATTCGATAAATAGAGCCTTAACAACATTCGCGTAGTTCTACACAACTTATTTAAGATTCCTGGGAAGCCGTAGGTCTTGAAAATGGTCCGGTGAATATTCTAAAATCACCCGACACGAATTCCGATGAGTTAACGCTATTCGATATATTTATAAAGGAATTTTTGTATGCGGGTGAATAAATACAACAGACGGTCTTTGTTCATCAAAAATTTAAGCGATATGTAGTTAATTTTGTTGAGAAAAAAAAAACTAGTTGCTTTAGACCACACGACTGAAGTAAAACTTACGAAACGTAATTCTCTCTCTCTCTCTCTCTCTTTTTCTATCTTCACTAACTTATATCTCCCTCTTAACCGTTCGCATCGCCCGATCACATTTTCGTAACGCTCTATTTACGCATTAACCAGCTTACCCCCAAGTCAAGCGTACATAAAGAAGGTTTACTTCAAAAAAAGGTAAAATATAGCTCAAAGCCTTCCCTGTGAAATGGACTAGACACAGACTAATGGACTAGAAACCTCCCTGGGAAATAGACTAGAGATAGTAGTTCCTGAAATTAGCGCCTTTATTCAAACAAACAAATTCTTTACATTTATGATAGTAGTATATTGGATTTTTGAACGGTAACGGTACGTAATTAAAAGGAATATTTAAATTTACTTATACAAATAATAATCACTTTTGTAAAATGACGATTCTAAAGTGCTTTTGAAGCCTATTTGAATAAAGTTATTTTTTATTTTGATTTTGACTTCCTCTATCCTTTGTTTTTTTTTTCTTTTTTTAAATACGTCGCCTCGTTCGTTCGTTCCGTAATTCGTACGATCCACGCCACTGATAATCACCGATATTTTGTATTAGTATCCTTAAATGAGCTATCGCTATGTATTTCTTCTATCCGCAAACCCAGATTCATACAGCGTGAATTAAAATTAAACTATAATAGTAGAAACTGAAAAACAAAAAATTCCGCGATCCTACAAAATTTTGTTCATAACAAATCATTTGGATTCGGTTTAAGATTTTCGTTACCCTAACTCAAATCAACTCGTTCGTATTTTATCGAATATTTCAATGATAGGGCTCTGTGGAGATCACGTCTGTGCTAGCTGGCTTGTTTCCAGATTTGCATTTAAGGCTACGTAAAGAAGTATGAGACACGTACGTTTTTAATGTCTAGGTCCAATTTAGAAAATTATGTACGAATGTAGAGTACCAGTTGTTTAAAGAGGGCTGGCTAACTTCACATTAAGCTTACGGAGTGGGGGGGGCAGAATTATATACACGAATAATAATAAATGCCATTTAAATCTCTATAAAATTTATAACGTTCTTATTTAATTAAAATAAAATGCAGCAGCCTAAAAAGCTAAATTAAGCGTTTAAATGCAAAAAAAAACATTGATTACGATTTATGTAAATATCTATCTTTTTTTACCTTTTTTATAGTGAACTTTTTATTTTAAGCCTTCATTGTATTCCTTCAGAATACAACGCATTCACACGCGTATGCATTTTGTGCTAAAATAAAATAGAAAATTTTCACGCTATGAAGATGTAGCGCCAGCGGGATATTCGTCCAACTTAAGTTGACCTCGGTTTGAATCCATATTTTTCGCTTTACCCTCGAAATTCAAGTAAATAAGAAAATTAAAGGTTTCCTAAAAATGGCGACTGAGTACAATGCAAATGTCACAATAAACGAAATATATGTGCAACGTCTGGTGTACAATTTTGCTATTACAATTGTGTCTAAATTTGAGTTTGTTGGTAGATATTTGACATTTTAAATTTTAAATCGTGCAAATCAAATGTACACTAATACTTCCAAATACGAAGTGTTGGCGCAACGATCATAGCACTGGTTTGTGGCTGTAGCGTTGGCGGTTGCGGGTTCGATCCACGCGCATGATAAACATTTGTATTGTCCGTACAGATATCTGCCGTGATCTGGTTTGTGCAATCCTTGTGGGTCTCCCCACTGTGCCTCGGAGAGCACATTAAGCCGTCGGTACTGATTGTTATTATGTACACCTGATAGCGATCGTTACTCATAGTAGGGAATATATCCGCCAACCCGCATTGGAGCAGCGTGGTGGATTAAGTTGTGATCCTTCCTCTACCTGGAGAAAGAAGCCTATGACTAGCAGTGGAATATTACAGGCAGAGAGAGATTAACATAATTGCTGTGTAATAGATTACCAAAACTATATAAAGTGTATAAAGATCTGAAATGATTTCAATAACAAAATCAGCCCCAGTATAATCTTTTCCAGCATGGAAACGGACTGTCATTATTAATTCAATACGATATTACAAAATTGAGTCGCTCATCTTTTTACATCACGGTTTATTTTTGGGGCATAATGAGATATCGTGTCCCATGGGGCTTTGAATTACATTTGTTGGCAATTCTCATTTCAAATATCCCTTTTTATTGATACAGTTGACTTCTTCAGAATGCTAATAGAAATGAGTAAGATCCATTTGGAAATAGAATTATCACTTGTAAATGTTTTATTTTGAAGTTTTTTTTGGAACGATGTTCCTTATGGGGCGTTGCGGAGGGGTACCCTATCCGGGAGAAAACGCCCGTAACGTTAAAAAAAAGCGTAAGATTTTTATGTATAGTCTACGTGATGACTGTTATTATTATTGCAGTTTGCTATTATTATTATCATCATCATCATCATCACTTCAGTCTAATACAGTTCACTGCTTTACATAGGCCTCCACAAGTTCGCGCCAAAAATTGTGTGAACTTATGTGTTTTGCCCATAGTCACCACGCTGGGCTGGGTTGGTGACCGATTATTATTATATCATTCGATAAATATTATATGTTTTTATAAATCATTGTAAATAAAATAAAGGTGTTAAGATAATTTTGTAAAATCGTTTTTTTGCAGATAAAAAAAAAATCATAATGTATATCCGAATAATTATTTTCTTTACACCTCGAATAGAAGATGAAATTAATATTTTATAATAAGGAACTTCGTTGTTATCTGATGTCCCACGACACCACATGGTATTTTTTTTATTTGCTATTTGTAATTTTGTATTAATAAGTTGGAATACATTGTATCATACGTTTTCATTTTAAGTTGTTTTTAAAATTTCTTGTGGTACAATTTTCTTCGTTGTTCGATTGTTTTAATTCAAACAATTAAATTTAAGATTTATTTACGTATATATTCAGGGGTGGCAGTATGTAAAAGATATTTATCATTTTAGAATATGGAAAAAGTTAAAATAATATAGGTTTTAATTAATTTTTAAATACAGACTATGGTGAGACGTATCAAATAAATGTTATTTTTTTTTCCTAAATATCATAACTTCCATGTATGGTATTGTTTTGATGACCTAAATATCTAATTTAGTATGTTCCATCTAATGATAATAAAAAATATACCGTTCATATCATATGAAAGAAAAGCACAAACATCTTCAGACTACGTTGCTGGTAATGGAATTCCGAAATAAGGTAACAAAGAATGTTATCAAGCAAGCTAATGGCATATCCACGGAACAGACGAGATATTTTAGAAAGGATAAACTTCCGGGAGTATGTTGAAAGAATGTCTCATTACAGACACAATGAGCCCCACAAACAATAACGTTGTCTTCGTTGCACCAGATTTCATTTAGGTCCATTTCTTTTTAACTATTTTATTTATTTTTATACGGTCTGCAATCCGAGATTTGCTCGAAGCCTCAGACGGTACGATTGTTTTGCCCAGTTAAGGCAGCGATGCGCTGCAGGCGGATAGCGTTTAGTCTTTTTACTGCCACTGTACTCAGAAAATGATATATTTTCTATCTTCGAACTATATTTATGAGACTACATTAATGAAAAATATTATATATTTTTTTATTATTACAGCCTATACAGTCCACTGCTGGACATAGGCCTCCACAAGTTTACGCCAAAAATAACGTGAACTTATGTGTTTTGCCCATAGTCACCACGCTGGGCAGGCGGGTTGGTGACCGCAGTACTAGCTTTGTCGCACCGAAGACGCTGCTGCCCGTCTTCGGCCTGTGTATTTCAAAGCCAGCAGTTGGATAGTTATCCCGCCATCGGTCGGCTTCTTAAGTTCCAAGGTGGTTGTGGAACCTTGTTATCCTTTAGTCGCCTCTTACGACACCCACGGGAAGAATGAAAAATATGTGGAGGCCATATTGCAATAAGAACCGATGACCGATGGGGAATGAAGGTTCTCGAATGGTGACCATGTTTCGGCAAAAGAAGCACAAACGCCGCGTTTTATTTAGTAACACTTTCTTTTGAGGTGGATATTAGACTGAATTTATAATTATTAAATGGTTTATATCTGTTGTCGATTATCGTCTGCAGAATCTTCACTTCGACTCTAGTAGTAGCTTAACAATAGTATTATTACATTATTGTAGGCTGAGGATAATAAGAGATGCTTTTAAAGTCTGTTTTAGTTTTTTTTTTTTTTTTTATTTGTTACGATGTACTAAGCTATAGAGATGTGCCCATATCATATCGATAAACGATAATTATTTAGTATCATGTTTCTTTAAATAACCTTGTAATTATGAAATAAAAACAAATATCAAACAACTTGTCGTATTGGAAAATATATAATAGATAGAAGAGAAGAAGATATCGTCTCCAATCCAATTAGAAACTAAAGATACCTTGGAAAGTAACCATGGTATGCGGACGTTTGTGACGTCATTATTGACTTCTGTAAAAGTTTGAGGCCTTTAGGGCTCTGAATACTAGCCATTCTGTATGATAGGAGTACTAATGTCGTCAAAGATAAACCTAATGAAACGTGATCATGTACTTTTATTTTCTGGTAGTTAATTCTTTTGAAACTCTTAATTTTAAATCGAAATTATTTAAATGAGCTACAGCAAATGTTTTTTTTTTTCAGTTGGGGACATTTTTTAATTTATTGACACTATTTTATTACTTTAATGTCCCTTTTCCCTCTTCTATAAATTGAAGTATTATTATTATTTATTTATTCGTTGCTGTAATAAAATTACAAAAGAAAAATAGCATCATGATACATTGAGATAATTTTTTCGTTCTATTAGATGTAGTTAAATTTAAAAAAAAGTCCATAATTTATATTCTATATTTTGAAAATTTGGTAACAGTAATATGCTATATCTGAGCTTGATACTACATGCTTGATATCTATAATCACAAAAATGACACTGTGTTATTTTAACTCCTAGACTTACGCCCGGTTTCTGAAAGTCTAAATATTGTTTTTTTTTTTTTTTTTTTTATGTGTCACTATTATCAGTAGTATTAAATAACATCACAGCTAACAGTTCCTGTTGGTTTTAATACATCACAAATATATAAAATAATATTTCATTATAATGTTACCTGACCACTTGCTATAAACTGAAAGTCAAATCAAACTGATCGAGGATTAGTTGATATGCTGTGAATGACGTTTCAGCAACTCAAATTGATTTGACTGCCGTGTTAAATCTAACAGCCGCTTAGTAGACCTATAACTATACTTTCACAAACGCTTCAAAAACCGGGCGTTAACCTTTTCTAAGGACACCGTTTTTGAGAACCGTCGAATTGTGAAAGCACATACGAATACTATACCCATAAATGAGACGTGTATTTAACGCAGCCGAAAACTTGGAACTACAATTTTATTTTTCCTTCTCGTGTTTACACTGCGATTATTACTATTTATATCAAAACAATCGATATCCTTGTAAATATACATAATATTGTTATAAATATATTGTGAGGCCATTGTTAAAAAAGTTTAAAATCTAAATCAATATCGCACCAAAACTTTTGTCATATAAAATTTCCTTAGCAACATGATACATTATATAACTTTTCCTTTAACAAAAAAAAAGGTTGGTAGTTAGAAATTTTCGCTACCAGCGTTTCTAATTACGATAACTTCGCAGTCTTATTAACTTCCTAAATCCTTTAACTTCGAAATAAAATATAGGAAAAATAACAAGCAAAAAGTTCGTTCGCATCCGTAAAATTTTAATCTCTCCCGTTCCCCACAATGGTAGCACCCGAATTAATTTTATTTTAACTCAACGATTATCGGGCTTCTGATTATTGCTTTTGGAATTCGATTTCGATTGTTAAATAGCTCTATCGGATTTCTCAGACATCTCTCTTGAGGGTTGATAGGGTTACTTCGTTAAAACTCCATTAATATGTAAGTTTTAGTATTTTCATTCATATAAAGTTATGCCCATTAAGAACGAATGTCGATTCGCCGAAATTTATAAGCACAACTTCCAACTACACCAAATTGGATATTTTTGTGCTCGTTATTGTTAGACAATATTTGTATTAGGTAAAATAAAGAATCGAAATATTCTCAAAAAAAAAAAAAAAACGATAGACAAACCACAAATATTTAAAAACAAAAATTGAATTATCAAACATTGAAATTTTTATGTACAAGATCAAAATCAGTACGCTGTTATCCTTAAAAAAGAAAACAGGAATTAGGTACTTTCTCATTTACAGGGATCTAAAAAACAATAAAATGAAAAAACAAAAGCGATCTTCACGAATTTATTTGTTAAAAGCATAAACAGCGCTAGAAAATACTGCAATCTATTGTATAAAGTGTTTCGAATAAACAATTTGGGAAAACAGCCGAGGTAGGGCTGTGTCTTGAGATGTTTATTCTACTTCGGCGTTTTCCGCGGTACCGAGTGCATCTGGAACAGTTCCGAAAACGTTGGTACCGTTCCACTATCACGGAACTATGGGCGATCTGGGACGACTTTAAATGCGGTTATGCGCAATATTGAACTAAACGTTTGTTTCAGTTTACTAAAAAGACAAAAAAAAATTCACCTGCCTTTAAGATATCCTTTTGTCTACGTTTTAGTTTGTTTCCAGTTTTTTATCCTCAAATAATATATTGCGTTAATGTTTTTTTAAACTTATTTTTATATAAATAAACCAATCAGTTTAACACACATACACATACTCGGTCGATTTTTTCCAATATTGGTAACTTAATATCCGTGGTTAGTCATAAATCTTTTGATAAAGAAAAATTTGGAATAAAATACAATGAATGACGAATTTAGACAACCAACAATATAAGGCTCTACTCTGACTCAGATTTTGCTTTAAGAAACAATTTCCCTAGCGATCACTACTAGTAATTATTATCTACTAGTAGTATTCACTAGATAACTTTTCCCTTAAGATTTTAGAAGTAAGTAGTCCTTATGATTATATTTGATATATGAGCAGCCCGACCGGGGCGACCTTACAGAAGATCACAGCAAAATAATACTGTTTTCAAGCAGTATTGTGTTCCTTTTGGTGAGTAAGGTGACCAGAGCTTCTGGGGGGATTGGGTCGGCAACGCGCTTGCGATGCTTCTGGTGTTGCAGGTGTCTATAAGCTACGGTAATCGCTTACCATCATGTGAGCCGTACGCTTGTTTGCCGAAAAAAATTAGGTCTTTTTTTTGTAACTTTTTCTGTGCTGTGTACCATCCCTACTAATACTTTAAATAAATAAATAATTAAATAAGTAAGGAAAGAATAACCCAACATCTATTCATTGATTTAAAAAAAATATAATTATCTATTATTGCCATCTATAAAAAAAGACTGCACCAGTTACACTATTTTGAGCCATTTTCTAAAAATACTCATAATAAAATTTGTGGAACGACATTTAAATTATTTTGTTTTGCATTGTAATGGAATTTTGTCGCGTTAATTGGAACGCCATATTGTTTCGTAACTCTTCCTGAATTCGTTTTTTAGATCGAAGAAATACTTTTAAATTAATTATTCTTTAGATTTTGTTTCTGTGTCTAATTTTATCTTTTCTTTTTCTCTCTTTTCCTTTATTTAATCCTGTTTTTTTTTGTAAAACATTTATTTGCAAACTAAATTTATTTATCCCATAACTTATAAGGCTTATCTCTATTTACTTATTTCTGTAGATCTTATATTGTATTCCTAACGGTTAGGTGAACTTGTGACCTTCACCTGGTGATAGTGGGGGTTCAAATACACCTTTTTTTTGACACCATTATTTTAGTAAACAGGTTGTCATGTTTGTAATTATATTTTAACTAAGCCAAGAATTAATGGTATTAACCTATTTGTGATTGAAAAAATAATCGTTATCAAATTATTAGTACAAGTTGACCCAACAGACATTTATCAGTCTTACGACCTGTCACACGTGTGATTTTAAAAATTACTGTTACATTTTCTAAAAGTTTACATTTTTTTGCACGTTTGTCTTAACTTTTTATTCCGTTAGAACCGTTTTTTATACAACTAGGTCATTAAACAATACTATTTATCTCAAATCTTATCTTATTTGACTAGCCCTTTAGCACAGTTTGTCCAACTGTTGAAAATGAGTCAGGGTGTAATATACGTTTTTATTTATATGTGTATTATTTGTATATATATTTATAAAAAATTTATTGAATTAATGTAATTTTATGCATATTTTTAAAAAATATTAGCATTCTGCACTCCTCTATATAAACTAGAACTATGCGAATTCACACTGCTCCGTCCGCGTAATTTTCGTAAATTGTGTACAAAGTTTTTACTTCACATATTAATGTATAGAAGAAAAGAACACAAACATTAAGCTGCTTTACTAATGAATATACGACCGTATGTGCGTGTTATAAAATTTTTAATCATGCTAACTTTGATTTTAATTTATGTGGTAGTTTGATCATGATACGTGGATAAATATGTACATACAGACAAAACCGTTTTTAGTGTCGATAGTAATATGATATCTGAAAAGTTCAAAATTATATGTACAGAATTGGACCTTATAAAATTATTACATGATATAACACATATAAATATTACGTGAATGGATCATTAAATGAAGTAAAAACAAATAAAAAAATAAAAAAAACGTGTTCGGAACACGAGTAATAAATAAAGTCAAGCAGTGAAGCGTTATGTGTAAAATTAAAAAGTCAAAAGTGATCAGAATGGAGCCGGCGTATTTTTACAAAAAGCGAAAACAATAATCGAACATCAAGCTGCATTGCACGTAACATACTCCGCAGTAGATAGGGTTGATTAGTTATTAAAAAAAAAAAACGTTATTTCATTATAAAAAGATAAAGTAAATATCCCAAAAAATATCAGACTCTACATGATCATGTAAATGAAATATGCAAATTAATTTCAAAAAGATATAATTTTGGTGAATTATTAGTTCTAAACGTTTAATTTATTTTTGTTTTCGCTGACGTTGTTTGTCTATTAAAAGTAAAATTAAATGTCAAAAAGTTTAGCCGTATTTATAATCTACTTGTATTATATAAATTCTCGTGTCGTGGTGTAGTTACGCTCCTCCGAAACGGCTTGACCGATTCTATTAAAATTTTGTGTGCATATTAGGTAGGTTTGAGAATCGAACAAAATCTATTTTTCATCTCCCTAAATGTTAAGGGTAGTCCACCCGTAAATTTTTATTTTTTCATTTTTAGATAAATTATTTATTTTTTATTTTATTATTATTTGGCGTTGAAAAATACATAGGTACAACCCTAAATTTTCACCCAACTAACCCCTATTTTTAAATAGGGTTTAGCGACAAGACAAAGTTTGCCGAGTCAGCTAGTCCTTCTATAAAATATATAATTTAATGATGTAGGGCACAGCACTAAATATTCTGCTCAAAATCAGGAGCAGTCCGACTGGCGAAATACCAGTAGTAGTATGTCCCAACCTAACCTTGAAACTGGCCCTTAATCAGAAGTGTTGAGATCGCCTACCAGTATCTTGTTACTGTATGTCGAATTCGACGAAACCGTTAGTACTCTGTTTTACCAGTTTGTGAAGCCTATTTTAAACTGTTGTGCTAAATAAACGTTATCAGAAACATTGAGAAGGCCCATATTGTAGCAGTAGATGTTTTTCGAAGTTACCTAGATCGCGTGCCAGTGCCTTGTTATGGCTCATCTAATTCGATCACGATAGTTCGCGTGACATTTGTTGAGATTAGGGAACAATGATCGTTTGTGTATCCCATTGTGCATTGTTGTTGAAATGTAGTGCTTTTTATGTATAGAATATATTTTATTTATTAATAATCTATAGTAAGTAAAATTAATAGCTAAATTAGGTAACTGAGGTAGGGCACAGCAGGAATTTCCTGCTCAAAATATGGAGCAGCCCGACTGGGGTAGTACCTCGACCTTACAGATGATCACAGCAAAATAATATTGTTTTCAAACAGTATTGTGTTCCTGTTGGTGAGTTAGGTGACCAGAGCTCCTGGGGAGATTGGGGATTGGGTCGGTAACGCGCTTGCGATGCTTCTGGTGTTGTAGGTGTCTATAAGCTACGGTAATCGCTTACCATCAGGTGAGCCGTACGCTTGTTTGCCGACCTAGTGACATAAAAAAAAGTTGCTAAGCGTAAATTTGAAAATAAGGTTGGGCAAAATCTGGAACCAACAGTCTGGGGAAGCAGCTTAGCTTAAGTAAGCACTTCAGTTTTACAGAAAATCACAGATAAATAACACTGCCCTTAAATAGTGTTGTGTTCCTGTGGTGAGTACGATGACCAGAGATCATCGGTAGGTTTGAGTTCCCTAGTCGTATAAAAAAACATGCGTTTTGCCCAAAAGTGGGATATGTACAGTGCAATGAACACAACGTCAGAACGGTCGCTAACCTTTCCAGTATTGTCGCTTACATCAACTAACGTCACAGCATCTCGTCTTGCTGATTAATTAGGTTAATTGAAAGCTCTAATTATGATTTGGCTGTGAGGGAAATGGAATAAGTGTTTGTTTGTACTCAGGGCTCGTAAAAATACCAAGCACTCTTTTCAGATTCATCGTATTGCAGGCTTTTTAATTAAGAAAACTTTCAGGTATAAAAATCTGTCTGTTTAAAATCTTCTAGAATGAATTACTTAAAAGCGTGAAAAAAAAAATTGTCTGATAATATTTTAATGTTTTAAATATGAAAAAACGAGTTTTTTTAAAAAACGAAACATAACTTTAAACTTTTTCTATCTTCACTAACTTATATCCCTCTCTAAAATTCCGTTCGCCTCATCCGATCACACTTTTCGTAACGCTTTTGTCATGCATTCACCAGCTCACTCCACAAGTCAAGCTTGCCTAAAGAATTGTTACTTCAAAAATGTTAAGAAAATTCAAGAGTGGTAGTGGGAATTTTAAAAATTATCGATATTTTATAAATTAAGCTAAATATCATAGCACGAATATTTTTTGTTCTAAATTGTTTGAGTATTATAACGTTAAGTAGTAAATGTAGTAAGTAGTTACTATTAGCACTAAACACGTTCACTGCATTATGAGGTCTAAAAGTCACAAGCGTGACTTCGTGCGGGAGGTGACTATTTTGACATTTCTTTGAGTATGACAGAGACAAATACATAAAATTGTTTCTCTAGCAAAGCCAAGCCCAATGGTGCAGTTAATAAAATATGAGGTTGAAAAGCACTCATACGCACTGAATAGAAATTAATTACGCTACTGTGCGAAGTTTGGTCTAATCTATCTCAAAAGTTGTAGGCCTCATAGACGCATGGAGTGAAGCGCGAGCGGCGCGGGCACCGTGTATCCTAGCGTAGTGATGCGACAAGTATCGCTACGGCAGCAAGCTTCTCGTCCGCGTGACTTGCCTAATTTTTTACGCATTGTTATTGCAAGTAGTTGTTTTAGTGTAATATGGATCTTTCAAACCGTAAACGAAGCAGAAAGACGCTCATATTATGTGATTCAGATTCCTCAAGTGAAACAGAAGAGTTAAGGCAGTTAAAATATAGAAAAGTGTTACTGAAGTTTGCTCCGACCAGAAATACTTATGATAAATCATACTGTTTGCCTTGTTTCAATGAAAAACATTTTGATTGATTATTTATAACAATAAATGTTATAGCACCTGCATTTCACTTTTATTCCCATCACTAGTAGAGACACATCGAACTTCTTTTTAGTGCGATGTGAGGCAGAACCGACGACATAAATATTTTTTTCATTTATTTAATACCGAAATGTCACAACTGCGGCGAAGCTAGATTCAACTTGAAAATCTATTTAAGTTTATAATGGTAAAGTTTCAAACAAATATTTTCAATTTTGAGCTATATTTAAGGTCTTTTTTAGAAACAATATTTTGTGAGGCCGAGAAGCTCTCATTCGCACTGCAAAGATGCTCAACCTTGCCTCGAAAAGACCTCATTCGCACTGGCTGAAAGTCCATCAAAAATAGTGTCGCAGTGAACGTGTTAACACTTACTGTGGTAAGATTCTTATTTGACATGCCGGTGCAACGACTTCTTAAAGTTGGTCGTGAACGACCCACTAGCCAGTATTTTGATGCCACAGAATTTAAATTAAATGATGTCACTGCCTCCTATGACAAGTGGTACAAGTCAAAAATCGTCATTTTACAGAAAAGCAAAAATATGATTTCAAAAAAATTCTTGTTCGTGGACTGAGTTGGCTGGACTCAATTGGAGTATCCTTTTCTGTAGAGTAAAACAACCTCTTTCTTGATTTTAAAGTTAGTTTACGAAACAAGAAACTGTTGAGTTTTATCTTTTTGCTCGACCGCAATGGAAGGTTATTTTACAATTATTAAGTGACAGGCTCTAGACACATTAGTATTCACGAAAAAAGTAAAGAAAATTTAATTTTGGATATCATTACAATAGCACTTAAATCAAAAAGCACAAACAATTTAGTTTTGAATACTTCCAGTGATAAAGGGGTATAACCAGACAAATATCTGTTATACGAATTTATTAACAGACCTATATCACTTTGCAAAAAAAATATTTCCGTAACTACAGCAGATAGAAGAACCTGAATTAGACCAAAAAATCATTATTTTTTTATCTGATGATGCTAACGTTAAAATCACAAAAAAAAACGTTATAACTAGAGTCATACATACAATTTATTTTTGTGTTACCCACACATTAGGGAATTATAAACAAAAACATAATTGGCTAAAGCACCGACACGGTCATTCGGAGATGCAGGTTCGATCCCCGCTGGAATGGTCGATTTTTGAAATGATATTAAAAATTATTTAGAGTTATATAACTTATCACAGAAGATACATATTATGTAATTCAGAGAAGGCGTATCCCTCACGTAATATTATAATAAAAAATGTTATAAAAATTGCCTAAGGGGTAAAATTGTTTAACCAATGAAACCTAAAAACATCACGGTAATATATTAAAATCTCCCAACACTCTGTAATTTAGAAATTGCTTACCATCGATAGAACCCTATTTTAATATACCTATGACTATCCGTATGATAACCGCTGACCTAAATTAGTGGTTCAATGGAAAATGTACTCTATCCTTATGTATATAAAGTTAGGAATGATACGACAGCAAAAGACAATGTTTTTCCATAAAATCGTACCCGGTAACTACATTAAGTTAATGATGTAACACGCATCACTACTATTTCAATGATTGCTGGAATATTTTTTTGGATTTTAAGGCAATTTTTTTTTGTTTATTGCTGTTATAATTTTGATGAACAAAAAACAGTTTAGTAACTTGTTAATTGTAAATCACACACAAACACGTAAGTTTGTGATGAGTTCTGTTTCCGTCGGTGATTATTATATTTCTTCTGATGGTTTTAAGGTGAAAGTCATTATTATGACCTGTCATCGTTCTGTTGTTATGCGACCAAATTTCAACTAACGTTGATTCTTCTGGTTCAATTTTACCTCTCGAAGTGGTTATCTAATTGTTTATCTTCTTGGGGCTATTTACCGTACATATACATACCGTACATAGTGCAGAAGTCATTTTTGGTTATGTAGTAATTAACCTAATATGAGAACTATCTAATTATTGGCGTATTGATAAAGAATATCGACTCACCAAGTAGAGTGTTTTTGTGGATTAATTTCTAATATTATTCCTCTTACATTTATGAAAGATGATGACGACGCCTTTGCGTGACATTTAAAAGCTGTTTGAGTTAAGTTCAGCGCCAACTTTTGCACTCCCAAGTTTGCGCCCGTCACTCAAAATACGATAACTTTTGATAGAGTAAGCTGGTTTTAATGAATGAAAGACGAAACGTTACTTAACAGTACATTCATCACTTACAGCCTGTATTTTTCAAATAAAACTTTAGAGGTTTGTGGTAAAGAGTATTAAAACAAACCAACAAACCATAAGGATTGTGGCGAAATCTATCTCGCGACTACGAACTACGTAACTAGAGAAAAACTGACGTATCCTACATCGCGCTATCAAAGTTATCAAAGTGAATGAGTATATATACAAGAACCCGAGAACAATCGTTGAGGGCGACCCCACCAGACACAACACCCGTCTGGTTGGAGGATCCTTCCTTTTCGATAGGGAATGAGAGACTCAACACCATGTTCCTCACGCTCCCCCAAACTGGTGACCCCGATCTGATTCTTCACACTCCTCCAAAGGATGATATTTTTCTTAAATTTTACGATACATTCACATTCAGCCTCTAACATCTCACTGCTGGGCATAGGGCTTTTTCTCAATTAAGGAGAAGGAATAGAGCTTAATCCATCACGCTGCTCCACTGCAGGTTGGCGGAGATGCTCCCTATTATGAGTAACTATCGCCATCAGATATTTATGATAACAACTTACTAAGACTCACAAGGACATACATCCAAACCGGAAAGATATATTTGTATAAATACAAATACCCAAGCGGGAATAGAACCCTCAAACCATCAGTCTTCTTAGGCGACTACTCGCACTGCTTAACATTGTGTCACATTAATTAGTAACAGAGTTACACGAGCCTGCACCTCAACATGCATCAACGAACACAAACAATCGTCTATGTAATATTGCATTGTCCGTATAACTGTGTAATCCTTGTTAGTACGCCCTTGTCGTACACGTAATGACGTCACATGTCATGTACACTCGGCTTTCATCAACAACGTTGTACGCTAAAAAGTATGCTCATTTGATACTTTTGTGTTAGTGGCTTTTTTATCGCGGTTTTTAGATTGGCTTTTGAATATTTTAGGTATTTTATCTGGATAATGAGAAAATGACGTAATTAATAAATTTTAGTTTTATGGAAAAATAATATGCAATTCTCAAAAGTGGAAAATTTTAGGTGATCTTAGCAATGCGAGTAATATGCTAGGTGTTTTTAATTTTCAACGGGTTTTTAACTTATATGATTGTTAGATACTTAAACAGAGCGGGTACACGTCAATCAAACAAGCTAGTTAGTTGCACACTGATTTATTGACAGCTGACTGACCGTTATACATATAGCGCGCGGTAAGCGCATACACAACATCTCTCCCTCTTATAGCTAGGATAATATAAAGAAAAATATTGTTTACTTAAATCTAACTATAACTATTAAGTCGGTGTTGAAAAGACCGGACTTATTGCCTGACGCCTGGAACGGGCGGTACAGAGAGGTGTTACCGGCTCGTTGGTCGCTTCCTCCGATGCAGACGACTCTTGACATGGTTCCACCGGAGGCTCTCCTCCACATTCTGGATGAGCGATAGCTTCGGAGTATGAACCGCCCGCTGGCATTAAGTCTGGCACCACGTCTGGGTCCCAACGTCTGTTATCTAACTGCGAGTCGCACAATCGTAATCTGATTTGGTCGATGTGTCTTGTTATCACACAGTCCAGATGTGGTACATATATTTTGTATAATACTTGTCCGACTTTTCTCTTAACTATTCCTTCAATCCAAATTTTTTTATTATTACTTATATTCTTAGTAACCCAAACCGTTTCGTTCTCTTTAAAGCTCTGTCTCTTTGTACCTTTATAATGTTTAGCCTGTAAGGACTGGTTGTGTTCGACGGTTCGAGTGAGTGCTGTGGGTGAGGGAGACGATGACGAAGCTAATGCTGTCGAGTTTAAGAGGTCCAGCCGTGAACGCAACGTACGTCCATACACTAATTCCGCGGGCGACTTTTCGGTGGTACTGTTTTTAGAGTTTCGATAGTCGAATAGAAATTTAGCCAGCTTTTCTGCAATATTTTTTTTATTACAACCCTGTAAAATTATACTTTTGAGCCCCCGTTTAATAATTTTCACAAAGCTCTCAGCTTGTCCATTGCTAGAGGGATGATATGCAGGTGATAACATATGTTTTATACCATTAACCAGACAAAAGTGCTTAAATTCATGAGAGGTAAAAGACGTACCATTATCACTCACCAATGTGTGTGGAATTCCGAACCGCGACATAAAATCGTATAATTTAGTAATCAAAGCTTTTGAATTGTAAGAAGAAGTCATATCGTAACACTCGACCCATTTACTGTAAGCGTCTACAATAACTAAAAACATAAAGTTGTTAACCGGTCCCAGAAAATCTAAATGAATTCTATAAAATGGAAGCGGCGGCAGTGGCCAGGGTGCAAGCGGCGCATGTTTCGGTGCGGGGCGTAGCTGTGCGCACACGCTGCACGCCGCCGCCAGCTGCTCCAGCGCTCTGTCCACACCCGGGAACCACAGCCGCTTGCGAGCTTCCGCTTTCATTTTCACGACCCCGAAATGTGAGCTGTGCATTTCTTTACACACTGTCTCTCGCAACGTAATCGGAATAACTACTTTATGTCCCCGCATCAGACATCCGTTTTCGTATGATAGTTGATTTCGGCAATTAAAGTAAGGTTTTAAATTAACATCGTTAATTTTCCGTGGCCACCCGTTTAATACATAACTCTTGACTCGCGACAAGCAATCGTCTGTAGCGGTTTCACGCCTCAGGTCGCTCAGCGTCACCGGTAGATCACCGTCGATAACAAAATTAACATAGGCCGCCCTCTCGTCACAATTGACGAGCTCGTCTGACATACCTTCCCGTGGTGGCATACTTGTATTGGTAACCTCACAAGCCCTAGATAAATAATCCGCTATGTTCTGCTTGCTACTTATATACTCGATACTATAATTATAAGCGGCCAAAAACATAGCGTATCGTTGGAGACGGTTAGCGGATATTTCGGGGATCCCTTTGTGAAGTCCGAATATGGCCAGCAGGGGTTTGTGGTCTGTCCTTAACACGAAGGGTTGCGACCTACCGTATAAATACTGGTGGAACCGTCTTACGCCAAAAATAATAGCTGTCGCTTCCTTTTGGATCTGCGCGTAATTCTTTTCCGCCGGTGAAAGCGTTCGAGAAGCGTAAGATATCGGCCTTTCTATCATATCCTTATCGATTTGAGATAATACAGCTCCTAGCCCCGTCGGCGACGCATCAACGGTCAAAATAATCCTAGCGTTCGGGTTAAAGTGCGCCAAAGTCCTATCAGACGATAAAATATTTTTTACTTTTAAAAATGCGTTATCGTGAGCCGTGGTCCATTCCCACTTCGCGTTTTTATTTAATAAATTATACAATGGACTCAACACAGACGATGCGTCGGGTATGAAATTCCTATAATAATTCGTAAGTCCCAAAAACGACTGTAATTGTGACACGCTCTCCGGCTTAGTAGCTTGTAATATAGCCTTTACTTTTTCAGGTGATGTCCTAATCCCGTTTTTGTCTACTATGTGGCCAAGATATGATATTTCATCTTTAAAAAAATCACATTTACTTTTTTGTACTGTCAGCCCAGCGTCATCCAATCGCTGAAGCACGGTGATTAAACGCTGTCTGTGCTGGTCGTCATCATTGGCAGTTATTAATATGTCATCTAATAGAAAAATGATACCGTCTATTCCGGCGAGCAAGCACTCCATTGCTCTTTGAAAAATGGCTGGTGCGCTTGCCAGCCCAAAAACCAAACGAGTGAAATTAAAAAGACCGCGATGTGTATTAATGCATGTGAGGTTTTGCGACTCCTCGCATAGCCTAAGCTGATTGTATGCCATAGACAAGTCAATTTTACTAAACTTAATGCCTCCATACAGCTTAGATAATAAGTCATTTACAGTAGGCAAGGGGTACTGATCTATTATTAACTGTTTGTTAATTGTAACCGAGTAATCGGCGCATAAACGGATACTACCATCTTTTTTCAACACCGGTACCACAGGCGATGCGTACTCCGAGTGTTCCACCGGTTTTAAAATACCTAACCCTAATAGTCGATCTAGTTCCTTATCTATTTTTTCTTTTAATGCATAAGGCACCGGTCTAGCTTTAAGAAATATTGGCTTTACATCTGGCTTTAAATGCAATTTAATTGTATATTTATTAAACGACCCGAGACTATCAGAAAAAACCTTAGGAAACATTTTAAATAAATCTTCCGCGACATTAAAATCACTTCCCTTAAGCGCATGCGTGTAAACAGCGTGCACAGGTGCGCTCGAGTGCGTCATCACTAACTCGAGGTCGAATTCCCGTATGAAATCGCGCCCAAGCAGCGATGGACCGTCATATCGTACGACAAACACAGACAAGACTCGCGTGCGCTCTTTATACGATATTGGCAATAAAACCACGCCCACAGTTTCAATGTTTCCGCCGTTATAGTTAAACAATTTTTTATTGGTGACTGACAACGGTAATCGTTTGAAATACAACACATATGTTTTGTGGGAAATAACGCTTACAGCTGATCCACTATCTATTTCAAACTCTAAAACCAGCCCACCGATCCGAACGCTTTCTGTCATCGGCCTGCCCGTCACACATCGAATATTGTATAAGCACTCACCGTCGTCTCCGTCATCCACAGTACCTTCCCCGACGTACTTCACCTTCGCGTCGTTAGGACACATTTTATACAAATGACCTTTGTTGTTACACTTTTTACACTTGTAACTTTTATAGCGACACTGGTTAGATTTATGATTAGTAAACCCGCACACACTACACTTTTCCTTCTTGGAGATGTTGAACACGCCATCCGGAACCATCACGGCGCTGCCACACGCACTCGGCGCCGCCAACGACGACGCCCGGCGCGCACAGCACACGCTTTCTGCCAAATCTATGGCTTTCGCCAAGGTCAGCTCCCGCTGATCCTGGGCAAACAACTTGTCCCTCTCGTGTCCCGCTGCCATGCCCATGATAAACCTATCTAGCAAGGCCTCTTCCAAATTCTTGAAAGCACAGTGTGCGGCTAACCCCCTTAACCGGGCCGCCCACTGAGTGTGGCTTTCACCTGTGCGCTGAGTTGCGGAGTAGAAAATGGATTTCTCCGCAAACCCGAACCTTTTCGGTGTAAAATGCTCGTCGAGAAGTGTAATTATTTCATCGTAACGCAATTCTTCCACCTTACGAGGTAGCGCCAGGTCACTAACTAGGTTAAAACTCGCTTCGCTTAACGCACTTAACAAAATGGCCCGTCTCTTGATAGTTAATTTGTCATTTTCGTTATTTATCTCGTTCGCTATAAACCATTGGTTTATGCGGCATTTGTAGCTTCTCCACTCTTGTGTTAGGTGATCGAAAGTGGAAAGAACACCAAATACTCCTCCAGTGGCCATTTTCAACGCCTACGTAAGTTCGTTCGTCGCCACGTGTTAGATACTTAAACAGAGCGGGTACACGTCAATCAAACAAGCTAGTTAGTTGCACACTGATTTATTGACAGCTGACTGACCGTTATACATATAGCGCGCGGTAAGCGCATACACAACAATGATTATATAACAAAAACGTGTAATGGCTCACCTATCAATCTGAATATCACAATGTCACTCGCAACACACTCGCTTTCATAGTAACTTACCTTCATATTCAACTTAAAGAAGAATTCTTTTTTCACATAACTTTATTTTATTTTAACTTAGTCACCTAACTCTTATCTAAAATTAAGGTTTACATGCCACATAAATACAATATAATCCTCCAAGTTTCTGCTTTAACCGCATCGGCGTTATTTCGACACAGCACCAAGTCACCAAATTTAAATATAGGCATTGCCAAAAATTTTCACAAACCACTCTCGACAGGGTCACTTAAGACGTTAATTACTGGAATGGAGATGCCAGGCAAACCCTAATTACAGCTCTCCCGCAGGCGTCCATAACAATTAGTCAAAGTTTTGTAGCCACGATATGAACAGTATCATCGACTCAGATTACTCCATTGTTGTTTCATTCTTTTTGAAAACAAAAAAAAAAGAGGCAATTCATTACTGGCTTTGTTTCGTCCCCTCGGTTTATTGGGAATCGAGATATTTTCGTCTATGTTCTATTTACGAAAAAATTTAAGTTCCGTATTTTTCGCGGATCGATCATTGAAATGTTCGGTTTTATTGTTCGAATTCTTTTTTTTTTTGTGTTTCGTTCGATTAACATCTGATATTTGGAAATATTGTTTTTTTTTTTTAACAATCTTTCTGGCAAATATTAAAATTAAAAGCTGCTGATAAAAATAAATATACCATAAACTCCTTTAATTTTTTGAAATCTGTTATTATTGAGAGTAACTTATTTTTGGTGGCATTAAGGCCAGGCAAGCTGTCTAATATTGTATTATACTTCATTTAGGTTATGTGTATGATGATGTTTAAAGATTCGAAATGGTTAAGTAAGGAAAAGCCACATAAGTAGACCATATTGTTAGATTCATTCAGTTTGACCTATCTTCTTCCTCAAATCTACGTAGAGTAGCGTAGAAGGTTTCAATTCTTTCTTTTTTCAGGGATCGTTTTTAATTATAATTGTATTTGGACACAGCTACGAGATAAATTTAGATTATTAGGATTCGTAATAGTATTGAAATGAATGACATTTATTATAATAATAATAATAAAAGTACGTATTATTAAATTCTAAATAAAATATGATTGAATAATAATAATCATAATGTCGTGTCCTAATTAGTATTAGAAAGGATTAGAGAGTTAACGTTACCCGATTTCTTCATACGGCCATCATATATAGAAGAAATCATTAATTATTTACGGTTGAATAGGTATGTAATTATCTTTGATCCATCCCAAATTAATTTTTGCCAAAAACGTAAAAACATGGACGGTTATTACAGAAATCCATTTGTCAATATTGACGCTGCTGTAACAGCGAAACCAGGGATGCCGTGTCACCAGATATGTCTTTTGTCAATCTATTTCCGGGACGAGTTTAGCATCCAGCGCTTAGCGATTTACAGCGCGGTTTGCTAAATTCTAATAACCTCACATCCAAAAATTACAGAATTTGATTTTTTTTTAAATTGCTATGTAAAATTAAAATATTTTATTTAATAAAAGTAATATGAACTTATTTTCATAATTCTTAATAAAATAATACGAACGATGATACATTTATATAAATAATTTTAGTTTGCTCGCAAACGAAAAAGACCGACTTCAATTACATTGACAAGTAATACAACGTAAGTTGACGAAAAAAAAATAACAAACGCACTAGTCGTCACGACGATTTTCGGGGGTTCCCCTCGATTTCTCTAGAATTTCACCATCAGATCCTGGTTTCCTTATTATGGTACCATCCCTGGGATATCTCCTTTCCAACAAAAAAAGAATTACCAAAATCGGTTCATAAACGATTGTAGAAAAAAATATTCGACTGTATGTGAGAAAGATGACTCTGTAAAGTTAAATTCGCAGTTTGACATGGAATGATTTTTAAATCTTCCCTAATCACTTCTTTTTCTTTTAGGTTAGTTTTTGTGTTTTCTTATTAATTTAAAGTATAATATATAATATATGTGTGTGTGTGTTTTTAAAATGACGCTTAATGAGTTGGCTCAATGAGCTAGTACAAATGGTTGCTCGGATATGGATGGTTGCCCTTACCACATCCACTCGGTCCTTCCGACTGGGTTGGCGACATAATTACGGATTTAAGTAGACTTCAGTTCGAAATCGTACCATTTCGGGGGTCGAAACCTCGGGGGGATTACCGGAGTTATACGCAGGTGAATTTTTCCAACGAAATTTATTACTATTTTTTCATTTTATTTTATTTATTGCATCTTTTCGGTGTTAAATAAGATTTATACGCAATTTTACGTTCGGATTGACTTAACATTGATGAGAAAATGTAAACGAATGTTGTTTTTTTTTTTTCTGAATCTCATTTTCTGGTTTGAATATATTGAAGTATGCTTAGAATGATATTTCATATGTTTAAACTTTTTATTGATTTCTACATTAATTTCGCATGCTGTGTTGGTGTGTGTGTATGTGCGTGTGTGTGAGTGTATTTATTTTATTAAAAGTATATAAGTACCAATATGTTGTAGGTATATTTTCTTATATTATTATGGGCAAACTCATATTCCACTGCAGAAAAATAGAAATCTATGAAATATTTTTTAGATTCAATAAAAAATAACAAAAAAAAAGTAAATATATATATATGCGTGACAGATGAATATTAAAAGATACAAAAAATGTATATCAATAATATTATCTTACCTCAATCCGATCTACGTCGACGATATATGGGCCGGCCCTTTTTGACAGAACAATTACCTATCGCGGCTTTGTTAAGATTAGACCCGAACTGCCAACTGACATCAATTTATGGTTTAACATAAACATTTTACGTAAATAAAATGTTGCAGAGTTCGGAATATTCAAAGATCTGTCTGTTTTTTTTTTTTTCTTTTATTAATCCAGTCAGATTTAATGATCAATTATAATTAATATCGTTGCTTTAAATGAAAAATAGAACTTTTTTTTTATGTCACTAGGTCGGCAAACAAGCGTACGGGGCTCACCTGATGGTAAGCGATTACCGTAGCTTATAGACACCTACAACACCAGAATCCCCAATCCCCCCAGGAGCTCTGGTCACCTTACTCACCAACAGGAACACAATACTGCTTGAAAACAGTATTATTTTGCTGTGATCTTCTGTAAGGTCGAGGTACTACCCCAGTCGGGCTGCTCCATATTTTGAGCAGGAAATTCCTGTTGTGCCCTACCTCAGTTAATTCCTAATTAAAACTTATATACACTTTATTGCACTAAAAACATATAAAGAAAATTACAGGTATAGTTGATGGCAAAGGTGGACTTATCCCTAAAAGAGATCTCTTCCAGTCAACCAATGGTGATGAGAGAGAGTGTCATATAGTGGGAGACGCAGTGCAAGAAATAGCAGCGTAAAGAATAGAAAGAAAAGAAGAAATAGCTAAACAACTCTTATTGTTCTCTTTTAGTTTCGTTAATAGTAGTCGTAGTAATCGAAGTGTCGAGTATTCGATTCCCGCTTTCGATGCATATTTGTATTTGTACAAATATTAGTTTTCCTTAAGAGTGTCTTTCCTCGAGGATCTCCCACTGTATCTCGAAGAGCATATACAGCTGTCAGTCCCCATAAACATCTGAAACAAACGATACTGGTAGAAGGAAGATAATAATAATATTGTTGTTTATACAAGTGATAGCGATCTTTACTCATAGGAGGGATAAGGGAATATTTCCGAAAAACCGCTGTGCGGCATCATGGTGGATTAAGCTGTTACCCTTATCCTACATAGAAAAGAAGGCCTATGCCTAGAATTGGAATCGCTTCAGTCTATAATATCACTAATATGAGTAACGATCGCTATCAGGTGTACATGATAGCAATCGGTACCGACGGCCTTATGTACTATCCGAGGCACGGTGGGGAGACCCACAAGGACTGCACAAACTCCCAGATCACGGCAAACATCTGTATCGTCAATAGAAATGCTTATCATGTGTGGGGATCGAACCGGCGACCGTCAGCGCAACAGCCACAAACTAGTGCTGTGACTATTGCGCCAACGCGTCGTCAAAAGTGGAATATTACAGGCTAAATCAATTTAATAGCCTCAGAAAGAACGAAAAGCATTCTTTTAAATACGGTTTATGCCTATGTATTTATTTACTTTAGTACACATAAATCACAAAAAATAAATAAATATTTCACTTTTTATTTACGGAACCCTAAATAGAAGACTCGCGATTGCCCGCATCTTGTTTTCAGACTTGAACGTATTTCATGAAATATTATAATTACGTTTTCGGCCCAGCTAATTACGTTTCAACTTTATTCAAAAATTGAAGTAACGTAAAACAATTTAGCTCCCGGACTTCATATTTTATGAGGCGAACGGGTCACGTAAGCTTATTTAATTAATAATTTTAAGCACGGATCCCGTCCCGAGACGGCCGCCGGCGGAACCTAACTCGATTTCTGGATGTAACATGCTACAGATTTAAAACGTGTAGTTAACCGTTATTCGATTGCGGGCGACGAAGCGTTCGCGTTCAACGGTAAAATCCGATCCCTTTATACCGACAGTAATTACGCTGACAGGTACTTTTTCAACCGAACAGTACTTTTGGTCGAATCGTCGAAAGTATATTTTATCGTCAAATTGAATTTTCGTTTAGTTGAAATTAAATTATATCGCCGGGTAACGGTCGCCTTTTGAACGCAAAAACGTTTTTTGTCGGGTTGGTCTTTCATCATAAAAATAAGAGGGTATAACGATAAATTTATTTCTTTTACGGACTAAACATGTACTAGTATCACAGCTGATAACCGCTGCTCCCAACTAGTGTTGTAGTCCTGTGGTGAAAAAAGTAGCCAGAGATCCTGTGTAGGGTCGGGAATACATTGCTTCTGATTTTGCTGGCATCTATAAGCTACGGTAATCAGTTACCATCATGCAGACCGTACGCTCGTTTGTCACCTTTTTAATCAATAAAATCATTCGCGAGGAATTACTACTCTTTGTGTAGTTATATTGGTTAGTTTTTCGTACGCTTGTATCAATATTGGGTACCACAACTCGATTTTCAAACCTATCGCACGCTGTCAAGTCGCGCCTGGCATGGGTCTACAAAATGGCGTCTATTGACGTTCAAAAATTGGTACGCAATTGCTAAAAAAAGTTCGCAATTGTTAAGTTTACAAATTCTACTAGGAACCTAAAATTTTTATGTTTATTTTTCGGTCTGAATTTTTCAGAAGCTTTGAATTTGATGTCGCATAATATATTAAAACAATTTTAATATTTTTGTCTTCGATATTTAAATTCTTCTATTTCCTATGAAAGGAATGTATTGAAGACTATATTGATTACTTTTTCTCTCTCAATGATAGTCTCATAGCCCTTTCCATCGCACATTGATTAACTTTATACTTGTGGGCCACGTCTACGTCTCCGCTCGTATGCTAAAACAGGCAGGACGCATTGCTCGAAGATTTTTATCTTTTTCTTTAATCGCTGTGTATTTATCAAAAGAAACTTATCGCCTCTTTTGTGGAAGAGCACCACCACACTCCTAGACCCCGCTGGATAAGGGCGTTAAAGGTTTTTAAGAAAAAATTATTTTCTCATCCTAAAATTTCTGCTATTATAAAAAGAATGGCTAATTTTTTGTCCAAAATCGTAATTACGATACAATGGAAAACGTGTCAACCTTTTTGTCAAACATTGAAGCGAATATATATTTTATAATTCCTTTTCTTTATAAACTACCACTTTCAAGTATTACTTTATAAAGTTGCTATATCATAATATATTTCTGTATAAAATAAAGCATTTACGTGATTAGCAATTATCAAGCATGTTAATTTGTCGAAGTGTTTCTCAATTCTAAACGTAAATATACATCAGCTCATTCAGCATTTAGTATCAAACACATAAACCAACGAACCTAATACGTTGAATGTAATCGCTAGCCACAAAACTCGAGTTAATTATTAAAACAACTACATATTAACATATTATAATGGAACGTGGAAGGTTTAAACGTATTCCTAACACGTAGACAGCATCAGCAAATGAAATAGTAACTTTGGCAAACTGTAATTGCAGCGTAAATGCGGGTCTTATCTGTAGTCATAGAGCGACATTACACTATTAGGTTGGTAATACTAATTAATATATTAACGATTATAAATACGAATAACAAAGAAAAATCAGCAACGTAAATGTGCTTTCAGCTTAAATGTTGAGTTCTGATTGAAGTCTGATCAATAGTTAGGAGTGATGAGCAAAATAATTTTCAAACTTTACATGCAAAATACTAGCTAAGTTACAATCAGACTAACACACGAAAAATTATAGGTATTTATTTAATTAAAAAAATATATATTCATTACAATGGGGCGAAAACTTTTAAAAAAATGTGTTTTTGTATTACTGTCACAATAATTTTAAATTCATTTTACTTTATCTATTTTACTAAAATTATCTATTAATAAGAGAAAATTTCAAATGTCGAACTATCATTACTTAAACGGCCTAACCGTACAACACACAATTAAAATAAAAAACAGCAGCAGTGATATGAAATAAATCGACAATAAATCTGAAACACGACCTTTGTATAAATTGAACGACGTAACTTCATAACAAATAGTAAATGTTACAGTGCTTATTATACAGCCACAATAACTATAATTAACTAGTAACGGTTAGTTTTAATTAGTGGAGGCGACGTTACGGAACAATTTAGCTAGAATCAAGAATAGGGAAAGCGTTTCCGTGTTGTTACCTCGATAATACGCGTTATATTCAAATAAATTAATTTATGTTGGCTGTGAAACACGTGTATTATTATGAGAATCATTATTCAAATGCCTTTCGTTGTTTCTGACTTCCAAAAGAGGAGGAGGTTCTCAATTCGATTGTATTTTTTTTTTTTTGTATATCTTTGAACCTCAGAACTTTTGACTGGATAGACCGATTTCGATGATTTTTTTTAATCAAAAGATATTACGTGTCATGTGGTAGGTACTATTTAAATATTAATTGAGATTTGATAAGTAGTTTTCGAGTAGACAATTTTTTCGTCGACCTACGTTGTATTACTTGTCGATGTAATTGAAGTCGGTTTTTTTTTCGTTTGCGAGCAAACACAATTATGTAATGTACTTACGCCGCTGTGTCTAATGCCAGGTTCCTATATTTAGAAAACGATTCGTTTTGCTTACATGCTTGGTTTGCATTACTTAAAATATAAATTACATTTTTCTATCAATATTTTTTCTAATATTATAAAGCTGGAAAGTTTTTGGTTGTTTGTTTAAGCGCACTAATCTCAAACACTACTACTTCAATTACAAGTGAAATTTTGTTTTTGTGTTCGATAGCCCATTTACCGAGAAAAAAATATAGGCTATTTTTTTCCTCAATACGTATGAAACCGCGGCGTTATGCTTTAAAATTTTGCGTGTCGGATATTTTTCAGACGATTCGTTAACGTGAATGTATCGCTCGAGTGGAAGATGAAGCAACAGTAGGAAGTGCCATTGAGAAAAAGTTCGGTACAGCAATATATCTGTCAAATAAATTCATCAGTTCGCGGTTATTTTCGTTCGTAATATTTTATGCGGGAAAAAAATTCGGTACTATTTTAGTATTTTTTTTTTTTTGATACTGGAACGAAGTTCATTCCCGCGTAGTACACGCACTGAACGGGATGGGAGCGAGATCGAAAAAAGCGTAACAAGACTTTTTCTCGACACTTCTTGCTATAGTTAATATAAAATGAAATTAAATTAGATCTCAAACGTGAATCAAGTAATAAATAAATATTTTTCCGTAGCAATACGAAAATGCAGCACTTCATCATCATTTTGCCACTCCACAGTCCACTGCTGGACATAGGCTTCGCCAATTTCGAATACACGTTTACGACTGTTGACTACAATATACTATAATAGTAATCTGTATAAAAGCGAAGCAAAAACTTTGTACTCCTTTTTAAGAAAATTGCGCGGACGGAGGAGTATGAAATTACGCACACTTATAGTTTATATAAAGAGTGCAGAAATGCATTTTTTTTTAATTATGCATAAAAATACATTGAATTAATAAAAAAAACATTACACACACTACCATGTATTTGACACACACACGCATATTATACCCTTAATATTATACTATTAATTTAAATTAATATTCTACTCTTTTGTAGATTGTCAAAGTCTGTATTCAAATTAAAAAATTCAAAAAAGGATTCTTTATTTTCCTTGTTTTTTAGTTTTTTTTTTAATTTAAGTTTTTAATCTCTGGATGACCACTAATTACTATTAATATGTATAAATGTATTTTAGTTATGAATATAATTTGACATTTTATAGATTAATTTTATCTATTGAAAGTGATTACTGACGTTGTTAAGATTGTAGTTAGCGCTAGTTCTAGGTCCACTTTAATCCCTTGCAGCTTTCCAAAGCTAAGCGACATGCTCCATACTTTGCCTTTAACCCTGGAACTGCGGTTAATTGACCCTGAGTTCATTGGGCACTTTCAATTATTGATAAGAATTGATTGGTGAGTTTCTCACCGGTTCTTGTTAGAGAAACTTAAGCTTACAGTTCGGATTAATGGTAGCTTGACATAAATATAATACAAACCGAGGACATTTCGGAAGCGCTTCTAAAGTCTGAATATTTTTAACTTACTAATGGTGAAAATATTTTAATTTTTAAAATTTTTATGTTGAAATATGGATATATTTCTAAATTGTTCATGTTTGACTTTAAAATTTCGTGTAATTTTGATGATTGTTAATCTGTCAAGTGACAATCTGGAGCTGCCCAACTGGGAAAGTATCTCAATCTTATAGAAGATCACACCTAAAAAGTACTGCTTTAAAGCCGTGTTGTGTTCTTGGGATGAGTAAAGTGACCAGAGCCCCTAGGGGAGATTGGGGGTATTGTCGACGACGCTTTTTCGTTTGCAAACAAACACAATTATGTTTATTAGTATATAAGCATGTATTTGTATACCTTTTTTTTCATTTAAGTGATATATCCACAGGCTTATTATGCCCGTGCTTTTGTTATTCCATTTTTTTTTTGTTTAAACGTGCATCGGTACTTTACTGCAACTTTAGAATCCTAGAAACCTTAATAACTAGTCTTAAAATTACTAAAAGTCGACGCGAGTCCACTAATCAAGACTATTCTATATATTGATTTTTTTATATAGTTATTATATTGTATACCTTACATAGTCGAAATCGTCAATTATGATTAATTCAATTGCAAATATGTGATATCGAAACTCGAAGTCATTGCTTCTTTACCTTCTTCCGTCTTCTGCTAGGAAACATATTGTTTCATGTAACCACATAAGATAATCCTAATGGTAATGACCGTTTAAAGTGATAATTTTCACAACGTCTTCCTTTGCATTGACAACAAAGAACAATTAGCATTTGAATAATATAAACAATGTAATTATTTTAAGTCAGTCGAGGTTATTAAAATTAACTCGCTAGGAGGCGCTAGCATCACAAAGGTTTGCATTTTATGCTCAAAAACTTGATAAACTATTCTTTTTGCATGTTCTCAATTGTAAATAGCTGAGCTTATTTCATTTTAAAATCAATATAGTTATAATTTCACCTTAAAACAAGTCATCGTTGATGATGATTCAAATATTGTTAATTTATGAATATAGGCTTTATTTAAACGGGAGACTACGGTTAAATGGCTTATAATGTAATAATTTATATTTTGAATTATATTAAGTTCGAAAATGTATTTAGTGCATTTAATATTCTAAGTAATAATTTGATTATTATTAAATTAAATGTCAATAGATCTCGCACTGAATAATCCACGTATTAGTAGTTGTAGACTTGCAAAATATATTTTTAATATCAATAGATTATTTATACCTTACTGCATACATCATATGTAATTCTTATTCACACTTATGTAGAGTAAGAGCGCATTCACAGTTATAAAGTTTCGAGAAAGTGCATGGGTTGCAGTGAATATATGCTGAAACTATTGAAAGGAAAACACAGCATTTTTTAAAAATTGTTTTGATAGTTTTAATTATAGTTTAATCTCTAAAGATTACATTGTTCAGATGGAACACAATAGCCAAGTCACGATTTATAGAATCACATAATCTATTCGCATAAAACTTCTTTGTTATTTTAAAAAAATAACGTTATAAATGTTTGTCCAGTCCAGTATTTGTCAAATTACGCTACCACTGAACAATTTCATGCAGTAAGAATGTTCAGATAAAATATAATCACAAATATATTTTTTTTTTAAGTCAATGTGTCAGATCTATACAACATTTTTGTAATATTTAAAATTTAATTGAACGACGTGAATAAATAATTTAAATGACAAGTCATTAAGCCGCTGTCTCCTTGTTACAGAAGCCGATTATACATTGGATGATTCGTTTTGGAGTGAAGATAGTGCTTTTGGTAAGTCGCTTTCGAATAATGTTATTTATTTCAAGGAATTCGTTCTCCTAGTTTAAATCTGTATATTAATACGTGAAGTAAAAACTTTGTGCCCGTTTTTACGTAAATCGCGCGTACGGAGGAGTTCGGAAGTCGGAGAGCGGAAATTTCGCACACTTATAGTTTATATAGAGAAGGAGTCTAGAATTCTATTTTTTTTTTTCAATTATGCATAAAAATATTCTAAATCAATGAAAAAAATACATTACGCACACTACCATATATTTAACACAACACGCATATTATACTATTTTGTTAATTGTAAAAGTCTGTAGTCAAATTGAAAAAATTCAAAAAAGGTTCTATATTTTCATTATTTTTTGATATTTTGTAATTTTAATTTTTAATTGTGGTCGAATTTCGACCGCTGGGCGTCCAGTACTTTATTATAAATAGTAGCCAAGATTTGTGATTTTTTTTATTATGTAAGGTATGAACGGTAAGGATATGCAAATATTGCAACCACATAAAAAATCTCCATGAAACTCCACAGATACTTAAAAAAAATGTAATATAGGTATAACAGAATTATAACAGGAATGAAGAAAACAATGCGAGTATATAAAAATTCGTATACAGGGAAAGTTACGTAAATAGCTCTTAAAATTTAGCGGGTTGTAAAAAAACCCGCTTCCAGGACTTCCTCCGGGGATCGTATATCACGAACAATAACCGTTTCCAGGGTTGAGTCTTCATACTTTTACGGTTTCAGATTTCGTTGAATACTCCGTAAAAAAAAATTTCGTCGGGTTTCCCGTATAATTATGAAGGTTAATTTATATAAGTGTTGAATATTTACTTAATATTAATAAGGGTCTTAGGGGTTAATTAATTTTATGAGTCTAATTTTTTTAATGTAAAACCGTTTTGGAGTTTTTGGACGTTACTAATTAACGTGTGATATGTGGATTTATGATCCATGATTTTTTACTTCTCTTCTAATATATAAAATTCTCGTGTCGCGGTGTTTGTAGTTAAACTCCTCCGAAACGGCTTGACCGATTCTCATGAAATTTTGTGTCCATATTGGGTAGGTCTGAGAATCGAACAACATCTATCTTTCATACCCCTAAGTTATGGGGGGATGGGGGAGGGGGATTAAGGGGGTTTATAACGTATACGGCAATACAACGTTTGCGGGGTCAGTTAGTTATTTTTATAAATAAATAAACGATTTACACTCAACGGCACCCCATTAAGATTTTCTTCTGTGTCGAGGACTGGAAACACACACAATACACAAGCACAAACGCCCAGACCACGACACACATCTATATGGCCAATACCAATATCTGTCGTGAGCGCGTTGGCCAACCCGCGAAGGCCAGCGCAACAACCAGTGCTGTGACCGCTGCGCCAACGCGTCGTCAAACGTCGTCAACTTTATTTTTATGTTTAAAAATGTTTAATCTCAGTGTAAAAATCAAATGCCATTATTAACTAGCTGTGTCCGCGACTTCGTCCGCGAGGAATTTAACAAAAAAGTTATTGTTCAGCTCGCAGAGTGACAAAATAATAATATTTCGAAAATAAATGTAGCTTAAGTTACTCCTTATTACATCCGCTAACAGCCAGTCAAAGTCCCGTCAAAATCGTTTCAGCCGTTTCAGAGATTAGCCGGAACAAACAGACATAGATAGACGGACTGACGAAAATTGTAAAAAATGTCATTTTGGTATATATACCGTGTATCTATTTACTCTATATTACAAACAGACACTCAAATTTTATTTAATTATATAGATAAAGATGTGTGGACTTAGTGACGCTGTATTTCATGCAGGGTATTTATTTATTAATACTTTATTGCACAATACATTATTTATTATAATATTAAAAACAGACACTCCAATTTTATTTATTTGTATAAATAATACAATATAAGAGGAGGTAAAATTGAATTAGCACGTTTTAGGTTTATATGTAGAAATTATTTTTAGCAGTAATTCATCTACATACTAGCACTATAATTTATGATTTTTGAGGACCATTCGATACTATATCTAGTGTAGGTAAAATAATTATCTTTTTTTGAAAATGATAACAATAATTTTCTAACTAATCCTAATAGACTACCCTTATGGTGGCTCTGGTTTCTGCTGCGCGGGTTGCTGGTTCGATTCCCACCTAAGTCTGGGTCTAATATTTGTGTAGGTATTATTACTATGTACCAATAATACAAGCATTAAGTTGCTTACCATAGGAACAGACGGCCGTGTATGTATGTTATAAGATTTTTGTTATTATTTATTTATTTAATAATCCTCCCCTTATTTAGTCCCTGTCTCATAAAAAGCCATATCAAAACTACTGGTTTTTCACACATAACAGTTAAAATCTCTACTCCATCTAAATCAGTCTAAATCAGTCACCCATTCTATAGAACAGCTGCTTTCCTTTCATTCTTTTCTAGTGTCGAACCCTTTAGTGACAAAATCTCTTTATATTTGAATAGGGATTTTAAAAAAGAGCTCTTTATATGTCTAAATAACTTGACTAGCCGGTTTAGGCAGTTTGTAGTGACCCTGCTTTCTGCTCCGGGGGTTGTGGGTTCGATTCCCATCCCCAGGTCTGGGTGTAATATATATATTTATTTTTACATATTTATATATGTTTGATTTATGACTATGTTTATCGAAAAAAAAAATTGTAGCTATACCAGTCGGCTGTTACCTATGACACAAGCATTAAGTTGCTTACTTTAGGAACAGACGACCGTGTGTGTGTTGTGTTGATATTTATTTATTTATAAAAAAATGATATTTTTTGTCGTAACTACATTTTTATTTCCTCTGGTTGTATTTAATGAATTATGAACACGCGGCCCATAGAGTGTGCATGTATTTCTGAAAATAATTATAACATTTTTCAATACTTTTAACTAATTTTGGTCTTTACTTATAAAATATTTATATAAATAAAACCAATTAGAATCATCATCATCATTTCAGCCTATTGCAGTCCACTGTTGGACATAGGCCTCCACAAGTTCGCGCCAAACATGACGCGAACTCATGTGTGTTGCCCATAGTCACCCCGCTGGGCAGGCGGGTTGGTGACCGATTAGAATAGAGTTAATTAATTATCAAACTATTTTTTTTAAATTTAAGAATCAAAAGACACGTTTTGAGAATTATCTCTTTAACACAATTATCTATACAAATAAATAAAGTTGAGGTGTCTGTTTGTAATATTAAAATAACCGCTTTTTACTAAATGCATTTGGATGTATCCACGGTATATATACCAAAATAGCATTTTTTACAATTTTTGTTTCTCTGTCTATCTGTCTGTCTGTTTGTCTGTCTGTTTTGTTCCGGCTAATTTCTGAAACGGCTGGACCGATTTTGACGGGACTTTCACTAGCAGATAGCTGATGTAATAAGGATTAACATAGGTTACTTTCGTTTTAGAAATTTATTTATTTTATAGCTGTGCGAAATGAACAATGACTTTTTTGCACGCGGACGAAGTCGCGGGCACAGCTAGTGATATAATATAGAAGTAATATAACCGACCTCGAGATTGAAACGGAGCGACAAGACATCAACGACGCACTTATTTCATAGTTTGCATATGCCATACACAGGAACGGCGGTTCACGTATGCCATGTATGCCGTCTTGTTCAATCATTTGCATATGAATGCATTCAAAATGTAAATTTAAGCGTTCCTCAGACCGCCGGGACGCATCGCTATTCTAATCGATTCGGAATCGATGAATTTAGACCAGAAAAATTATTTCTTTTAAATTTGAACTCTATTTTAGTTATATCTGGTTTTTTAAAGAAATCTTATATACGTTATAGATTATTGTATAAAATCCTCGTGTCACGATGTTAGTTACCATACTCCTCCGAAACGGCTGGACTGATTTTTAAGAAATTTTGTCAATATCTATTTTTCGTACCCCTAAGTAATAGGGGGGGGGGGATTAAGATAGTTAATAACATATATGGCAAAACAACGTTTGTTGGGTCAGCTAATACGAAATATAAATTATTTGATGCATTTTTACTTTTACAAAGAACTTAATCTACAATGAATTTAAACAGTCGGTTTAGAGCCTAGCAGAAATTAAATATAACTATAGTTTTCTATCTCAAGGAGAATATTTGTTTAAATAGAATATGTATACGATATAATCTTTTAGAGAAATCGGATAAATTAATAATAAAAATGGGTGTTTGTGCAGTCCTTGTGGGTCTCCCCATCGTGCCTCGGAGAGCATGTCAAGCCGTCGGTCCCGGTTGTTATCATGTACACCTGATAGCGATCGTTACTCATAGTAGGGAATATATCTGCCAACCCGCATTGGAGCAGCGTGGTGGATTAAGCTCGGATCCTTCTCCTACATGAGGAAAGAGGCCTATGCCCAGTAGTGGAATATTACAGGCTGAAGCGAAAAATGAGTGTGCTTTAGACCACACGACTAAATTAAAACTTATGAAACGTAACTCGCTTTCTTTCTATCTTACTAACATATTTCCCTCTCAACTTCCGTTCGCCTCACCCAATCACACTTTTTGTAACGCTCTCGTCACGCATTCACCAGCTTACTCCCCAAATCAAGCGTGCGTAAAGAAGTTTTACCTTAACAAATGGATAATTTAGTCTACCCTCCATTTCCGAATCGTAGGTTAATACCAAGTATTATATAAAAAAGTGTCTGAAATGTGGCCGTAAACGTAATAAGAAATATGAGGGCATCCGTCCCCGTCACGTACGCTAAGTGGCGTACGAGTACAGTGACGCTCGTAAAAGTAAGTGTAACGCATGCTTGCGTCCCCCGGCTTGTGACTCGATGACGTCACGCCTTGTGACTCGGTCACGGCTTGCTGGCTGTTATGTGTTCGTGACTGTTCAAGTTACAATTCGGTCTTTATGATGTAACGTACTTACGTTATGTTCTTTATGGTATCTAAGAGAGGTAGGAGGGTCTACGACATAGTAGGTTTCTTAAGGCCTGCACGTTTTAACTATAGGGTTTAATATTGACATTTATGCGAGTAATGATGAAAAAATAAATCAAAGATTCGAATTGTAATTGATTGATCTGATTATTTAATGTATATAAATAACAATTTTATAGAAGTAATTTTTTAAATATGTAGGCGTTGCTCAAAATCCCCCACCAACCTTCAGCATACTGAAGCGTACTGGAATGTAAGATCATAACTATCCCCCGTATTGTTACTTTTGCTTTTGATTTTAATTCCGTTATTTTAATTTGTAAAATAGAATTACAATTATGATGAAAAAAAAATTGTTTTAGAGCAGATGTCGTGACAGTGTATTTAAAAAAAATGGCATATTCAGATACAAAATAGCATAGTTGAAGCCAGTTTGCGCCTTACCTGGGTAATGCTGAATGTCTGCTACCTATAACAGGAATCCTCTGGCCATTCCATGACTCTAAGTAGGTCCTTATTCTACAGAAAAGAATACTTTATTTACAGTCTAGTTGATTCAATTTGTTACAACCCACTGCTGGGCATACCTCTTTTTCCATGTAGGAGAAGGATTGGAGCTTAATCTACCACGCTGCTCCCCTGCGGTTGGGAGATATATTCCCTACTATGAGTAACGATTACTATCGGGTCTATGATAACCGGGAGCGACAGTTTTACGTTATTTACGAGGCAAGGTGAGGAGACCCACAAGACACCCAGACGGGAAAGAACTATTTATACAAACACAAATGTTCATTCCGACTTTATGTACAGTATAGATCAATTGTTATCAGTATATAGACTTTACATAGTAATGATCTATTCTGAGTTAGCTTACTTTGTTGTATTAATTCCTCGATTATTTTTTAGATACCGCTTACCGCTTCAGCCTGTAATATCCCACTACTGGGCATAGGCCTCTTTCCCCATGTAGGAGAAGGATCCGAGCTTAATCCACATCGCTGCCCCAATGCGGGTTGGCGGATATATTCCCTACTATGAGTAACGATCGCTATCAGGTGTACATGATAACAACCAGGACCGACGGCTTAACGTGTTCTTCAAGGCACGGTGGGTAGACCCACAAGGATTGCAAACACCCATTCATCATATTTTTTGGATGCCTCTTGTATATTTCTGCGGTCTTAAAACATACCTCACGTTTACATGAGCAAGTTATGTTTAAAATCACAATAAGACCAGTCTTAACCGAGCTTCTAATTTCAAGATTATAGTTAAATAAAGGAGAGACATATGTACTACCAATTTACATATAATAAGAGTTAAAATTGCAATTCGACTTATTTGAAACAAACTCAATTCATAAAAGGAATATTTATATATAGTATTATTTTGTATATATTTAGGGAAATCGACCTCATAATTTAAATCATCTAATCTCTACACATAATAAAGATGCTACGACGTAGACCCTGTAGCAGCTCTACGCCGTAGCGTACGAGTATTTATGTCGCTACAAATCTCAGCCGTCTAACTTAACTGCCAGCACCAACTCCTAAATAAACATAAGTGGTTCATGTCTAGCGCGTTTCGGTTCACTATCAGAGGTCAGAGGTCATTGGCATTATTTACATAATTTTAGTACTAGACGAGGCGAGCGTTTTTACCTCCGTGCTTTACCCATTATACTCTTCGCCTTACTCTACTACTTTGAGTTATAATATGATATCAAAAAATTTAAATCTAATACGAGTAAGTTAATTTCTTTTTAATAAAGAAATAATAATGTAATATTAATTATTATTAAACTTATTATATTTGATGACGCGGTTATAAAACTGTTGCGCTTGCGGTCGCGGATTTGACCCTCGCACATGGCAAACATTTGTATTGGCCATATAGAAAAATGTTTGTTGTGGCCCGGGCATTTGTGCTTGTATATTGTGTGTGTTTCTTGTCCCCAATCTCAGGAGAAAATCCTACTGGGGGCTGTTATGTGAAGCATTTATTTATTATTTCTTATTTATATACAAAAGGATATTTTTAGAAGAATTATTGTCAATCGATTTTTAATACAATAAAATTAATATGTTATACTAATTTTTTATGTGTTTTGTATGTAAAATCAAGTAACATTTATTAAACCAATTCGTATCTTGTTTCAGGTGACCAACACGACGAAAATAAGTCAGATGGTAAGTTAGTTCATATAGCAGGTAAATATTTACATAATCTATTGATAATCTATATTTTAGATTTATGTTTGATTAAAAATAATTCTGTAAATCTCGAAAAACCAAAATAACAAATAACTTTATTAAAACAGGCTACAAAAGCACCTTCGGATCGTCATTTTATTCGACCGCACGACTGAAGTAACATTCTTTAGCTTCTACAGTAATATAGGAAACGTAACTCTCTCTCGTTCTATCTTCCCTTATATCTCCCTCTCAACTTCCGTTTACCTCGCCCGATCACACTTTTCGTAACGCTCTCGTTACGCCAGTTTTAAAGATCTAAGCATACAGACAACGGAAACGACTTTGTTTTATACTATGTAATGATTATTTCAAAGTGCGTATTATATGTTATGAAAGAAACGGTGAAGGAGTTAGCCGTCTTCAAATTTTGTCAAGCAGCCTTAATTTGTCTGAAAAAGTTTCATTATGTAACCGTATTTAAAGATTTGATTGCGTAAATGAGACTTAGCGGGTTACTATAGAGTTGATTTTCGTAATATTTTAAAACGGGATGGTGATTCAATTTCCTTATTACATTTTGTTTTAGATTACGATGTATACATTTTGAAGTGTATTTTATAAGAGTATTATTTTACACTAGCTATACCCGTGCGAATAATTCACACTAATTAAATATAACAATTATCACTTTACAAAATTATAAAAAAGTATTTATACGTAAGTTAATTTGAGATTGAACGAAAAATTTCACAGCACTGGTTGTTGCACGCGAGTTCAATCCTCGTATATGACAAATATTTGTATTGGCCATACAGATGTTTTCCGGGGTCTGGGTGTTTGTGCAGTCCTTGTTGGTCTCCCCACTGTACCTCGGAGAGCACTTTAATCCGTCGTTCCCGGTTGTTATTATGTATAGTAATAGCGATCATTACTCATCTCCTCTGTCGGGGGTCCGAAAACACACACAATACACAAGCACAAACGTCCAGATCACGACGAATATCTATATGACCAATAAAAATGTCTATGGTGAGCGGGGACCGAACCCGCAAACGCCAGCGTAACAGCCAGTGCCGTGACCGTTGCGCTAACGCGTCGACAAAATTGATAAAAAGGAGGCTTTATAAAGTCGGCTAGTAAGATCAAATAACGTCAAATATCATACTGTCAGCTGTATTAGATTAACATTTATTCCGAAATTTCTTTTTATATATAATTTTTAATACAAAAACAGAGATGGAAAAGTCGTCTTTGATTAATAATAAGAAAATGATTCGTCCACAGGGAGGCTAAAGTGCGATACCTTATAAGAAGCCTTAAAATATTATATTTTAATATTCCTTACAGATTAAGAACAGTAACTAGCGTTTTTGTGACGAAAATTATGTGGTTTCTTATTGGCTGACTTCAAAAAATGAGGAGACTCTCGAGTCGACTGTATTTTTTATGTGTGCTACCTCATAACTTTTTACTGGGGCGAATGATTTCGATTATTCCTTTTTTTATCGAAATCTAGGGCTTGTCATATGGTCTTGCTTAAATTTGATTGAGGTTTGATGAGAGCTTTTTGAGCTGTTTCTAATAATGCGTATTTATTTGACTTTTTTTTTATCTACCCACGTTATAAAACTGATCGATTTAATTGAAGTCGATTTTTTTTGCAAGCAAAAACTGCATAAAAATCATATAAAAATAGATTGATAGATAAATACTCATTTAATGAGTGCAAGAACATTAAAGCGGTAAAAGTGACAAGAATATATTTTTCGCTTACTCCATTGAGTTTTTCCAGAGAACCTTTGTGTTAGTAACTTAGTTTTCGAAACTTGTAGTGAAGAAGCGATCGTTAAAAAAATCGTACTGAAGCTTACTGAAATGTTACCAGCTTGTAAGCGTACAGAATAGTGATTGGATCTCAATCAGCTACGCTGTTCCAATGGGTTCTAGAAATTAAAAGAAAAAATTTTTTTTTTCTAAATTGAACGCAAGCTGCTGGCACAGCGCCATCTATGGGCATTTTTTATCATATTAGCTGATTAATACACTGATTGTATCTCCGATAGATCTACTTTAAAATATCGGCATCAGTACAGACGGTACCATCACAGATTTAACCCCGTGATCGTCTAAAAGTTACACACCTATTTTATGTACGCGGTCATCTCAAGGCCTTTTTGATTCAACCTGTAGCATCCCACTGCTGGGCATGGGCCTTATTAGGAGATGGATTAGAGTTTTATCCAGCACGCTGCTCCACTACAAATTGACGGATAGTTAAGTCCGTTATTAATGTACAGTTAACATTTTTGATACTAAATGAAACTACCAACCTGTTAAATATACAATTTATTTTATTTACACAATCGAAATGAAATTGTGTCTTAGTTTCGAAGTGGGTGTTTGTCAAACAAGATGGAAGAAGCATTAGGGTATTCAAGACAAACTAAACTTTCTGTGTAATCAATATTTACGATGTGATTGTTTCGTTGATTATTTATTTAATATTTTGTATACAATTCTGGTAAAAATTGTGTTACATCGTACTAGTGTTTGTGTGCTTGTGTTTCACAAAAAAAAAAAATATAATGTTTTTGATATAAAAGTGGATTTGTATTTTAGTGAAATGAAAATCTCTATAAAACGAATTGGTATTTGTTATTTACAATATTTTTGAATTTTCATATGAAAAACATTCAATGCAAAATAAATATTCTTCCTCTAATAAATACGCTTCAGCCTGTAATATCCCACTCCTGGGCATAGGCCTCTTTCCCCATGTAGGAGAAGGATCAGAGCTTAATCCCTCGCGCTGCTCCAATGCGGGTTGGTGGATATGTATGTGATCGCTACTATGAGTAACGATCGCTATCAGGACGCCGCGTTGGCGCAAAGGTTAGTCATGGATTGTACGTGTTGCGCTGGCGGTTGCAGGTTCGATCACCGCACATGACAAACATTTGTATTGGCGATACAGGTGTTTGCCGTAATCTGTATGTTTGTGCAATCCTTGTGGGTGACGTTAAGCCGTCCGTCCCGGTTGTTATCATATACACCTGATAGCGATCGTAACTCTAATAAATACTATAACATTAAAATAATATCTGTAGTTTTTTTTTTACAATACAAAAATGTAGATTTGTTTCATTCAATTTGTTGTCTGATCTAATCGACCTTAAGTTAACTACAAACCCAAAACATGAAATTTCTCGTCTTTATTTAGTTTATTTTAAAAACAAAAAAGTTTTCACAAATTCACCGTTTTACGCTTCTGGATCCCTAATCTTAAATATTGTATCGTTTAATGTTATTCATGAATTCGCGTTAATTTAAATCTATTTTGTATTGTGATGTCATTCTATTCTTCAGAAAATTTACTTACTAAAATACTTTCATTATAAAGACATATTCTAAGCATCGAGCGAGCCGTGTTCAGCTGAGCGAGTGAGCCGATTTCCTACCTCGCCAATAACAATATCACGTATATGCACTATATCGCTAAACGCAACGGATGCATTATGCAAACGTCAGCGGCGTGCTCGCTTATAGTTCGGGAATTCAATATTATAGTATCATAGCTGTGGTTTTACTACTCTACTACATTAGTTAGGTTTGATAGGTATTGCTACCATTTCTGTATTTTTGAACAAATAATCTTAAATAATAAATCTGTTGGTGGCTAATAAAAATAATGATAATAGCTCTTTGTTTGATAATACACAATTTATACAGTAAAATACAATTGAATCCTAATACTATTGTTATCAATTCTATTCTAGTATTCTAATACTATAGCTATAATAATTTAATAAATAATTTTAATGCTATTGTTAAAGTAAAATAATAATAATAATAAAAAGCAATATCTTTAACAGTATTTACGTTTAAGATTATATGTCACGACGCGGAAATACACAAACGAGTGTGGGCCCGTCATTGTCCTGCCACGTCATTCCCCGTCACGTCATACCACGTTCTCGTCATTATTGTCTGAAATTACCAACATTCTTCAAGTGTCATTCACGAATAATGTCTGTTCATCTATTGTATTAAAAATATATAAACATGTTGCTATTTATTACATCGGCGAACGATTTATGTAACAAAGCGTTTAAGCGTTCCTGAGGTTAAGCGTAATCAAGCGAGACTATAAATCACGTGTTTAAATACTTTTACGAAAATTTCGTAGTAATTAACAAATACATTATACAAAAGTTTAACATAACATGGTATGTAAGCTATTTAACATTTACGATAGTTATGTTTTATACGATAGTTACGCCCCGGCTTCGCACGGTAGCAAAAACTATCAATGTTCCTCTATTATATTATGCATTTATTATACATATAAACCTTACTCTTTAATCACTCTATCTATTAAAAAAACCGCATTAAAATCCGTTGCATAGTTTTAAAGATTTAAGCATACATAGATACAGAGAAAGCGACTTTGTTTTATACTATGTAGTGAAGATTTGTAGGATTAGTAATCTGACGACATTATTTAACCTAAAGTATTAAAATTGATTTTAACTAAGGGCGCAGCAGGAAATATCCAGCTCAAAAACTGGAGCAGCCTACCTGGGGAAGTACCTCGACCTTATAGAATATCATAAATATAATACAACTTTCTAGCAGTGTTGTCTTTATGTTGATGCGTAATGTGATCAGAGTTCCTGGAGGAGATTGGGGGAAGGGTAAGTCTAATAACCCTTAATTAGGCGCATGGGGTCACGGCCATTTCAAATTGAAAAATATATATCTTTGAGAGATTTGAGCGCGCCCACGCTCACTCTAGCTTCCTAACTTCCCTCAGGGGACGCAAATCAGTCGCTTCCAGAACATCTACGCATATGCACTGGTCGCTTTTCTCTAGAGCGCTGACCCCATGCGACCACTTACGTGATTTTTTTTTTGCGGAAGTAAGTTTTTATTTTTATGCTTTTACTTCGTTTATATTCGTAAATTGGTAATTTTTTATATTAGTATATATGTATTTATATACCGGCTATTTAATTTACCTATTTTTGTGTTTATTTGCACAGACTTTTTCTTATATTTTCAGTTTATTGATTTTTTAAGTGGCTAATAATAGGCAGTTATTGGAATGGCTGGAGGTGGCCGACGATGAGCAAGATGTTGCTAGTTCTGCTTCGGAAGACAAATTAGTAAACGGCAACGCTGTGAATAGTTCCCATATGATTCTGGTAGTAAAATTGAAGAGTTCGCAGATAGTCAAGTTATATCATCTGAATCATCGGTGGCAAAAGTGATGTCGATTGCAATGAACAACTTTGCACTAGTTATAATTTTGGAAGAGAAGTAGAAATCTGGCTATATTTTGTCATCTTCTAAAGTTATCTGGCATCAACGCATTTATCATACTCAGATCGAATGCTAATAAGAATATTACAAATACAAGACAGTTTTTTTTTTAATTGGCAGCAGTACTTATAGAAAGTCACAAAAAGCATCGTATTAGCAGCTTTCTGTCCCTGCGTCAACAAAAAAATGGCTCCGTGAAGCACATGATATGAAAAAGACGGTGCATCAGTCAATATCTAAGCGCGGACGTTGCTCATTGTATCCTAGGAAGAACGACAAAAAAGTGCCAACCAAATGTCATAAGTGTTGTAAATTTGTTTCTCAACAACACTTTAGAGTATACTGCGTCGATTGCAGATAAAAATAATCGGCTAATAAGACTTATTATTATTTTTTTAAATAAGCGTATCGGCTAAGTCAAAAATTATGTAGTTTTAGGAGTAGTTAGAAGTTTGTCATTTTTTGTTTAAATTTTAAGTCAGAGCTATATTTGTGTTTATTAAAGTTAAAGATAATAAAGAAAACTAATATTTTATATAACCCGATCATTGTTTTATTTATTTCATACACTCCTTTTTCAATCTTGTTTTTGGGGTCACTCGAGACCCCATGCGACTAATTGTGTGATTTTCTTAATGCGCCTAATTAAGGGATAAGCTATGGTAATCGCTTGCCATCAGGTGAGACGTACACTTGTTTGCCGACCAAGCTATACATAAAAAATCAGACATGTCCATGTGCGACGATGACCATTTAACATCAGGTGGCCTTGTGGTTCGTTTGCCCGCCAATGTAATAAAAAGTGTCAGCTATGACGTACTATTTTTTCAATCTGGATGGTAGTTTTTTTTTTGTGTAATAATAACATCATCAATAAATACTTGCACATTTAAGAAGTAAGATAAACCGATATCAGACACTGAGTCTAAAATATAGTTAGGTTTTTAGATATTGTTACAAGTAAAAATATAAGCGAGAAATCTTGGTATGTAAAGTTACGAGTATTAAGTCTAATCCTTAACCAGCAATTTCACCTTCCTACATATATAGCATTTAAGGTGAAATTACATACAATATAAACGTCATACAGATAATAATAAATAATGGTAGATCCTGTGGCCTAACAGTTTATATAGAGAAGGAGTGCAAAATGCTTATATTTTTTAAATAAAAAAAAAAAACATTACACACACTACTATGTATTTGACACACACACGCATAATATACTTTTTGTTAATTGTCAAAGTCTATAAGTCAAATTGAGAAAAAGGTTCTTTATTTTCATAATTTTTTGGTTTTCTTTATTTTAAATTTTTGATTATGATCAAATTTCGACCTCTGGGTGACCACTAGTATTATTAAATATAGATATACCAAGATTATAATAACCTTCCTAAGCTGTACGGGTTAAGGTGTTTCAAATGAACTCTGTAACCAAATTTTACATAACACGTTATTCGATACATACATGCGTGCCTAGCGGATTAATGTTATTATTAACTTTTTCGTTTACTTTTTTGTTTTTATTTTTGTTTTTAAATAATAAACACTTCACATGTTCCACACAATTTTTTTTCTGAATAACGCATTCTATATTAGATGGCAGATAATTTTTAATTATTATTTTTTTTAACGACAAATTCGAATCAAATATGGAATCTCGAAGATGTAACTTTCACATAAGAATTACAAATACGTGTTAAAAATAATCGGTGTCTATAAGCTTCGGCAATCGCTTACCATTATGTGAGCCGTATGCTTGTTTGTCAACCTAGTTAAATTAAAACCGTCAACCGTTAAAAATCCATTCGTTACTAGACAATTCTTCAATCACGAAGACCTTCACGATCGGATAAGGCTACTCGCGATTTCCTCGAAATTCCTCTTAGCGCTGTAACCGAAAATTACCCAGACATATTAATCTATGATACGTTTCAATCGAGATGACACATAATTAGTCACGTAGCGACGGGTGGCGCATTACAAAAGATTTACTTTCCATGAATACGCTTTCAAACTTTAATGGAATTGGATGACGGCTTAATTGAATCATCCGAGACTGGTTCATAAGGTACCATCAGACTGATGGAACAACGCGCTGTTTTCGGTTGCTATTTATGCGTTGATTTTGGTATTCGTATTTGTAGTTTGTTCGTATTTGTAGTTTATTGTAAGTTGTTGTGTTGTTCAGTTTGTAGTTATCATTTTTTTATGTAATGTACATACGTAAGTACATTAAGATCTTTTAGTAAATTATTTAGTAGCTAGTTTAGCTAGCTAGCTTTTCCTTTTTCATTAGGTTTATTTTGAATAAAAAGCAAGCTTTGCTTGGTATCAAACAGTCTAAAAAAATTGTATAATTAAATAAATATCAAATAATAAATTGTGCTGATAAAATAAAACAGTATGATTGAGTGATAAAAATGTATTACAAAACTTACCAGCTACGGCTTGCATACAAAGTACTAACAAAAAAGTTTAATAACGGACAGCGTGTAATAAAGACAAACTGGTCTATATTAATACGTACACATATAAAGAAGAACCTGACGCTTACAACGACATTTCAAACGGCTTGCACCGCCATTAGGACGTCGACATATAATTAAATTATATTTAATTTATTCTATTGAATCAGTCAATTATATTAATAGAGTAATTTAACATAACAGTGATTTTAAATGGATGCATAACGTAACCGCTTATTCAATTTTGTGTGATCGCTAACCAGAGTGGTACAGGAACCGCAACAGATAAGTGGTGTTGTATGAAGTACCTTAATTTTATTTTATTTTTTTTGATTTTGACTCCGTGTTTTCTCCTTAAAATAAAGCTTATTTATCTCCGTAATAACGTAATAATACACCTGGTAACGGCCCCGGTGTACTGTTGCGAGTAGTTGCCTAAAACACCGACGGTTTGGGGGTTCGATTCTCGCTCAGGACGGATATTTATACTTGTAAAAATATTTCTTTTCCGTTTGAATGCCTGTCCTTTGCGGGTCTCCCAATCGTACCTCGAAAAGCACGTTAAGTCGGTCCCAGTTGTTATCCTAAATATCTGATAAGAATCGCTTCTCAAAGTAAGCAAAATATCCGCTAACCCGCAGTGGAGCAGCGTGGTGGATTAAATGCTAATCCTTCTCCTATATGGCGAAAGAGGACTATGCCCAGTAGTGGGATGTTACAAGCTGAATGCATACGACTCCTGGTAAAAACATTAACACGTTGCTTGTAGTTTTTGAGTAAATACACATTACATACAAAAAATCAAATATTTCCAGTTTATAATATCCGTTTTTTTTTTCATATATACTCGTTATATGAGCATAGATATAAACTTCATTTATAGTAGGTTATATCAGTAGTGTAAATGTCAATATCATCTAGTTTAAAACAACTTAAAAACCATTAAGTTGTTCTTTTTTTGATTTTGTAATATAGATTAAAAATATTTTGAATTACATATACAGAGCATGACAATCCGTGAAACGGTAAGTGACATGTCATCGCTGTAGAAATGTTTTTGCCGATTTTTTCATAATAAACTCATCTCTGTCCAAATGAACGTGACAATGACAAAAAACTTAAAATGAAACATGAATTGCTTAAAAACGTTTTTAGTTTTATATTGGAAATATAATAAAATATCCTTAAAATTGATACTCATTTATATTTTCTATCAAAAAAGTATTATTATAAAAATAAAAAGAAATTTGATATAAAAATAAAATAATAAAAAGTTTATAAAATTTATATATATTACGGGGGTACGCCACACTTTTTTTTTTTAATGTTAATTTTAGTTATAGTGTAATCTGAAAAATAACCCATATTTCAGATCGTCGAGTAATCTCGAAATATTCCTAATCGGTTCCGATATGCGAAATATAGAAGTTATGTGACGCACGCTTGTTCTATCAAGAAAGAAACCCTTTTTTTAAATATAGTTTTGAGGTTTTACGTGTAAAATAATTGTCTTTTTATTTTTTAAAGCTAACAGACGTCCAAACCACACATCTCAATAGAGATAGAATTTTTATTAAAAGTAACACCATTTGAAAATTACCCTCAAGGGCCACTCGAGGCCGTCTTTTTTACGAAACATTTCGAAACAGTAAAATGTATGTTAAAATTACCGTCACACAGATCCTAAAAAAAGATAAAGTGTTCCCAACATTTTAGGTAATGCTTAAAAAATACGCTAAAATATATTTGTTTTCATTCACCCCGGTTTCTGCTTTTATCTCTTAATCCAACACCGTACGGACCGTATTTGGACTCACACAGCAGTGATTTAAAATGGATTATTTCTGAATTCTTATTATTGAAAAAATATAAAGTTCACTTATTTTTTCCTTTTCCATTTCTGCGATTCCGCGTTTTTTGTTTTCTTAAATTGTCTGTGAACACTTATGTTTATAACTAATTATCTATGGCTAAATTATTAAAAATTAAATCCTTTTTTTTTCAAGAAAGGGTCTTAGTGGCCAGAGACATACGGTTTAACTTTTTCAGGCTCAAGTTTAGATAGGTATTTCAGATTAATAACAATAGTTTAAGCCTGTTTTGTCTCTTTGACATCTGTGGCATTATGAAAGTTAATACCAGCCTAACTGTCTAAACTTACGCAAACTTTAAGTTTACCAAATTTTGTAACATTTCAGGCAACTATATTACGATGTTTAAATTTGAAAATATGGAATTTTACTCTGAAAAATTTTACGAATACTAGCTTTAAAAATACTCTCATATTCAAAAAGATACGATATTCTTCCAAAAGATTTATTTAAATATTTTATTTATTCGTGATTTATTAGACGTTGTCACGTCAAAAGTAAATTATAAGTTAAAGCAGTTATAAATTTAGTTCCAGTTATTAAGTTTTTTCTTAAGCTGTTTTTAATCTTAACTACCAGTATATAAGTGTATAATCTATGGTCTTAGCTCTCACTATCAATATAAATTGGAAGAGATTTCATTTACCACCGTTGCTAACTAAATGTGTATACAAATAATTGTAAAAAAAATTTAAAATCAATAAAGGGGTTTTTTTTATATTTACACAAATTTCACTCATTGCAATGAAACAACTTTTTCGAATTTCATCGCAGTTTATTAAGTTTTTTAAATGCCCGACGTTTCGGATACTTTACAGCAACCATGGTCACGGTAGGACTCTCGTCCTCCAAAAAACTTGTTACATTTAAGATTTCATAAAGATGTTTTTTTTTTTCATATTTGACGTATATATTTGTAATAAATTTTCGTACATTTATATCAGATGCCATTTGGAACCCAACGCGAATCAAAGTCAAAGTCGCAAATCCGTTGTGATTCAAATGATAATACTTATCAGAGCGTGATGTACGATTCGGAACAGGCAGGTTTATTACTTGTACCGTTGTGTCGTACAACTGGAGCGTATGGACGCCATCTTGGTGACGGTCTGTCAAATGCATTTGGGGAAAGCATATTTCGACGGAAAATTTAATCGGATGCACGAGCGAATATGAAATTGTTGCAACTGATTTTAAATTTCGAATTTTAACCGCTTCCATTCGGTGAATGTTTTGTATGGATGTAAGTTTCTATAATTGAATTGGTTTAGATTCGAGAGGAATACGTAGATATTTTCTAAATAATGAAGGAAGATTTGATTTTTTTTTGTACACTGCTTTTTTAGCACATCGTCGTATCAGTCGATGTCACTTTGGGCGTATTCAGCTTAGATCTCAATAATTTGAGATAAATTTTATTAAATAAAAGTACTCGCTTTCATAGGCCTCTACTTATTATTAAAAAAAAAATCACCAGCTACTTAAACCATGTGATATTTTTTTTCAAATGAAGCAATCGTTGCATTTTTGGCAATGAGTGAAGACACTTCCTATGGCAGTCCACTGCGGGACATAGGCCTCCTCAAGTACGCGTCAAACATTCCAGTTTTCCGCAACCCTCATCCACCTTCGTCGGCTATCTTACTTATATCGTCGGTCCAGCTGGTAGGAGAACATACTGCGTTTGCCTACACGCGGTCTCCAGGACATGCTTATTGATATACTGACACTTACACTGAGTTAGTTAAGAGAAAAAAGTTGTAATTTTTTTTTTTTTTTTTTGAGTTGGCACCATCCAGATCATGCATCATCACTCTATATTATTTCCCAGACTACTACCAACTAACGAACTAATATCCTTATTGAAATTTCTGTATAAACGTAGATTAAAATATATACCTGTTAGTCTTATTTCAGAGATCATGACAAATTTACTTCTCTTAAACGCAATGCTATTCCCATTTACAAAAAAAATAGTCACCGACCTGATATTTTTGGGTCACAAAGTAATGAGGTCATAATTGCGATAGGCCGTTGGGTGTCAGTTCAGTGAATTCATCACACGTATATTCAATTTACTTAATGTAATGTAATTAAAAAGTTACATTTTTTTGTTGAAAAACAAATTACTAAATGAATATTAAGGTTATTACATAGGCTGTATTAAATTACGGGATGAATTTCTAAATTACTGACGAAATTCTATAAAAATCTAAACTTGGATTGGTATGTTAGATAATTTAATATGAATTACTGCCTCACAATGAAAAATGTTATAGAGAAAGGTAGAGGAAAAGGAGAGGTTTCTACAAAAGATAGGGAATTTAATGTGGTGCTAACTATGGGAACCACGAACACTTAACAAAATTAGCAATATCTGTGAAAAAGTCTTGTCCTTTTGTGTTGTGTTCGTATTTATTCTCAATGTCTGAAAATATATAAATAATATTTTTTTTCTTTATAATTATAGATAATTAAATAAAAGTAGCAAATACGTTATTTTATAAATGTCTTCTCACAAAAAAAAAAAAAAATTAATGTCAAATTTTTACAAAATGCGTTACCATACATATAACAACTTATCAAATCCCTACTAATATTATAATATTATAAATGTGAATGTTAGTTTGTTTGTTACGCTTTCACGCGAAAACTACATAACGGATCATCATGAAACTTTGTGCACATATTGTTGGATGTATTAGAAGTAACATGTGATACTTTTTATTTGAAAAAAATTCGAGCCGAAGCCGCGCGTAAAAGTTAGTATTTAATATTTTTGTAAGTGTAACTAGTTTATATAGTATACTGGGTTTAGTATTGTAATATAAAAATAACAAAACACTGTTAACAATAAAAATATAATTATTAACAAAACTAAAATATAAACAAAAGAACACAATACAACAAGGAATCAAAGAAGGAATTCAGGAGTTTCAGTAATATTTCGGGAGTTAGTTTCATATCTACAAGAACAAACCTCAGAGTCAAAAGTTAACAACTATTCACGAATAAAACCGCGTTCAAAAGCTGAAACTCAACAACGAAACCGATACACAGCTTTATTAAACTTTAAAAACAATGTTTACCTTTAAAACTGTTCCAATAGTGAATATTTTACGTGTGTGGTTTTTGGAAAAATTTTTTGAATAATTAAATTATAAATGCGACATTAGTTCCGATATTGGTAAAGTCAGTATTTTCTGCAAAGATAACATGTTAAGCGTTTTGGTACAGTGTGAAAAAAGTAAAAAATAATAATAAGGAAAGTGCTAGATTCTCGACGGCCCCAGTAGAATTTTCTCGCATGTCGGGGGAAACCGGAACACACAACACACAAGCACAAAAATCCAGCATCCCACAAGCATACGTATGACCAATACAAATTTTTGGTATGAGCGCTGAACGAACACGCGATCCAAAACGCAATAGTTAGTGTCGTCGCTAAACCAACGTGTAGTCGAAGCAATAATACCATGAAAAAAAAAATAGCAACCTTGGTAAAAATAAGATGTATTGTATGTAGTAGAAGACAGATTAAGACTGCTTCTAACATATTTTTCTTTATAATATACGTCTTTCCTCATATCACAGCATTAATATTTAGTAGCGGAGAATCATCTTTATTGATATCTTTTTATTAAAATGCGGGCTCCTATCTCAATATTTATGACGTGAAAGCATCCTTAAAATATTATAACGCTTAAATCCTCTACGTCCTTTATATATAACTGTCACACTTCTTGAGAAAAATTCATGCAAAGAATATGTTTTCCTAGCATCAGAAAATGAAAAAAAAAAGTACTTTAGTTGTGAGTTAGACAGGAAAATGAAGGCTATAGACGGCGCCACGGTTCGCTTAAACCGTAATTTAAAATTATCATATCGAAAATTTCGCTCGAGCGGGTGTATGGTTCCATAGCTTAATTGGCTAGAGCGCCGACACGGTACGTCGGAGACGCGGGTTCGAACCCCGCTGGAGCGGTCAATTTTTGATATGATATTCAAAAATGTTTAGAATTCCTAATGTGGGTAACACAAAAATAAAATCTTAGATATTAAAAATAGCACGGTGTCGTCTCCTGTCAAAGATTTTCATTGTAATATGAAACTTTGAATAGTTACGGGTTTCTGTAAAGAGCTCACTATAGACGGCGCCACGGTTCGCTTAAACCGTAATTTAAAATTATCATATCGAAAATTTCGCTCGAGCGGGTGTATCGTTCCATAGCTTAATTGGCTAGAGCGCCGACACGGTACGTCGGAGACGCGGGTTCGAACCCCGCTGGAGCGGTCAATTTTTGATATGATATTCAAAAATGTTTAGAATTCCTAATGTGGGTAACACAAAAATAAAATCTTAGATATGAAGGCTTTAGTTATACACGTTTTTTATTGAGGTAGATTAAAATATATATTTTTTAGGATCGGTTACAAATTATTAAACAAATACTCGTATGTGTGTATAGAAACCTCCTTTCTATTTCGCTTTTTACGTATATTTTTAATGGTAATACAAAGACCACAGAAATAAGAACCTTCGCTAACGTCAGATCAAAAGATGTCAAAATATTATATTACAAACGTATTAAAAATAACCCAATTCCGAACCTTTTTTCCTTTGATCGTTCATATAAAAAAGTGAAAATTGAGAACCTGTATCTCTATAATTAATTTTCGTAAAAAATACGTGATTGACATAAAACCCGATTCGGTTGAAATGGAAAGCCCAAAATGTTTTTTTTTTTTTTTTTTGTTATGTCACTGGTACGGACACCCTATCGAATACAAAGTATCGATACTGTACTTATGAGTAGTATCGAAAAAAAACGTATCGGAACAAAAGTATCGATACTCCTAGGTATCGAGTAAAAGGTCGTCGCTTCAAATTATTGTACAGATACTGAACAACTGTTTTCAAATTTCAGTTGACCAAAAAAAAAATGGGTAATATTACCCATTTAAAACTTTCGATACAATACCTGCCGAAAAGTACTCATTGAGTAAAAGTAACGAATGCAAAATATCGAGTACAAGAGTATCGATATCGAATGGAAATGTACTCGATACCACAAAGTATCGATGCTTTTTTCGTGTTAAGAGCCATTTCACAATTTTACGCTCTGCAAGTTTAGGTAAATTTGGTCGCATCGCGCGAGTCGTACGAGCCGCGCGATCTTTGTGCTAGTACGTATAGTGTGACAACCAAAAGACCATCGTGATCATTTTCTGATGTATAATAAAAATTATAACTATGGTATAAAATGTTTTTTACATAATTAATTTGTTAAAAATTTCAAGTATGTTATATAACAACAATTTTTTTTAAATTGATTTAGTTTTTTCAGTTTACGAATGAATCTAATATTTACGATATGAATAAAAAAGCATTTAATGACATCGACACCGACAAACATATTAATTAACAAATAACAAGACAAACAGATTGAAATGCCTATTTGTATTGATAGTGTGAGAAAAGAAAATTAAATTATACATTTGTTTACAGAAATTATCATTATATTATTTTACAGTCATTTTCGTAATATGTTTATTTTATTTATATTTTATTATGAAAGTATCAAATGCGTTTTATCCGCTATAACAACAGGCGCTTGGCGCGTGTGAGCGCTCTAAGAGCGCTAGCGCTCGACTGATTTACCGGGCTTGATGCGTGGCAATATATACTATCTTTTTATTATTTAATATAAAATGTATGAAAAATAATTACATTTTTTAATTATTTTTTTTGTATTCCTTAATGATGTAAGTTTACTTTGATGGAGATAGTTTGTTAAAATTTCTTAGTTTTCTAAGAGAAATATCGCTTTTAAAATTGTACTTATTTGGAAAATATTCGTAACTTTAAATTTTTTTTATCGTTTAATAGAGATACAAATGGAATAAAAATCTATGATAGTGGACAACAAAATTATATTTTTTTTTTTTTTTTTTTTTAAATAAAGTTATGTCCACAGGCTTAAAGTGCCCATGCTTTTGTTATTCCGATTTTTAGTTTTATTACTGATCGTTTACTTGTTACACTACTGCAGCTTACACTAAGAGACCTAATTATTCTATCTTAGTATCCCTAATGCAGACGTGAGTCCACCGACCAAAATTATGCTAAACTTAATTGATATCTTACATGCAAAAAGACAAAATTATATTCCACATATTATGATATTTTTTTAAAATGGTTTCAACGTAGAGGTTATTGAAAAGTAGGACTTCAAAGTATACATTGCGACCGTTTACCCAGGGAGGAGGCTGATGAAAAGGTTAATAATTTTATACACATAATATAAATCAAAATTCTGATCTGACTATGGACTACAACAAAGGTTGCTCTATTATATTTCAAGAATATAAATTACATTATTGCATCCAACACTGAGATTAACGACGTCAAAATATTACAATTTCGCGGATTGTTACCGATTTTTGTGAAATGGCTCTTAAGTGTAAGCCCATGGACGCCTGTAATATACCAGGTACGTCAAAAACGTTTTCTTGACCCTACTCTCAGAAACTCTGAGCACCGTACTCACGACCGGAAAATTTATAGTCTGCCATAAGGTGCTTGACTGGGTGCTTAAAAATTTCAGCAGAATATTTTCTGCTGTGAAATATAATAATAAATATTTTTAATATACATACACTGTCGTATATTACTAAAATGAGCAACGTTATGCTTATAGTATAAACATTTACACACACATTAGATACAAACGCGGGACGAGAATCGAAGCCAAAACCCCCGGAACAGAAAGCCATGCATTTTTTAAAACGCATCAGTTTTAACAATGTATTTATTCTTTGTTTTGCGTTACTAAAATTTAATTTTACAATTTTAAACACAATCTGTGCGAAATTAATTATTAAAATTCCTATCTATAGTAAGGGAATATATTATTGAGATGACAAGTTAAATCTAGTGTCGAATATTATCACAATATAAAAAGTTATTCCCGTGACTCATTCCAGATAGTAAATGTTGATTTTCTTTCCTTCTTTCAAAAGAACAATTCCGAATTTAAAAAAAAAATCGAACTTAGTTTAGATTTCAATCGTACCAACATTCGTTCAAATTAATTTAGTTTCGACCGGAGCGCGGTCTAAGCATGTGTAAACACACGATGACAGATGAAAACGAAAAGAGAGTAGGTGTATTTTTGAGATTTTTTTTTATACCTTTTGTCTCCTAAATATCTACTTTTTATTTTTTCAAAATAACTCAAATACACAATTAAATATTTTACAGTTTTATCGTGAGTACAGATTTTTTTTAATTGTATTCAAATCTTTTTAGAAACTGTGTTTTCTGCCTTCAAACGTTTAATTATAATAAATGACTCTGCCTATATCATAATTATTTATTTTAAAAAAATCAATTGATGAAATTTCAGCGCTGTCAATAACCGACACAGGCGCTTATTAATTTAGAATCGAGGGCTAAATTAATTATTCCTGATTGACGTTTCTAGGGCAAACCCTTCTGTCGCTCGAAATGTGTCAAAATATACCGCCTTATTTGTGTCGATGTCTTTACAATACAATCATTATATTGGTACAATACACGTTCAAATGATGTATTGTACGGTTATTACTAAGTTTATTGTACTTTGCTTTGTATTGTATTGTTGTAATATACTCGTAGTGAGCCTACTATAATAATCGTAATGGGTGTGATTAATTTTATCCGTTGAGCGTGTTATTAAGTTAACGGTGTGTTGCTTTCTTATCGTAAATAAAAACTGGTAATTTATATCCAAGAAATTAAATTATTATCAACTTTTTCTTTACTTAACTAATTTATAGGTATAAAGAATGACTCGAATTGTTTTTATCATCGAGATAATCAAGACTATGTGGCGTATTATTTATTTACGCTTCAGCCTGTAATATGCCACTACGGGGCATAGGCCTCTTTCCCCATGTAGAAGAAGGATCAGAGCTTAATCCACCACGCGGCTCTAATGCGGGTTGGCGGATATATTACCTACTATGAGTAAAGATCGCTATCAGGTGTACATGATAACAACCGGGACTGACGGCTTAACGTGCTCTCCGAGGTACGGTGGGGAGACCCACAAGGACTACACAAACACCCAGACCACGGCAAACATCTGTATGACCAACAACAATGTTTGTCATGTGCGGGAATCGAAACTATAACCACCAGCGCAACAGGCAACAATCAATCATCAAATACAATCCATGGCTGTGACCGTTGCGCCAACGCAATTAAAATTATTATAAAAAAATATATTTATTTAAGTTATAATATTTTTTTTCTAAACAATAAAACTATAATATCTACTGATGCATAGTTCCAGAAGTAAGCAAACGAAAGATAATGTTACATTACGGACCGAAGATAATCTTTTCTTGATAGGGTTTGTTATAATGCAGTAATGATAAAAGAACAATTCATATATATTTTTTTCATAAGAATGGATAGCTCTGGTATAGTAATGCGTGTGATATATGCGGCTATACGTTGATGGTTTGCGGGTTCGATTCCAGCTCGGGTTGGATATTTGTATTTATGCAAATATTTCTTTCCAGTTATGATGTCTGTCCTTGTGGTGCCCACCGTGCCTCCGAGAGCTCGATAAGCCGTCAGTTTCAGTTGTTATCATATAAACCTGATAGCTATTATTACTCATAGTAGTAAATACATCCACCAACTTGCAGTGGACCAGCATGATCGATACAGTCTCCTACATGGAGAAAGAGGTCTATGTCCAGCAGTGGGATACTACAGGCGGAACCGTAATTGCGATCGCAAGCCATCAACCATCAGTGCAATTTGAAATCAATAAAACCGTATAAGTGAATGCAGGCTTTAATCGCGAATTACTTCAATCAGCATTTTTTATTGATGTTGAAAAATAAAATAAAATAAAGGAGATTAAGCCTTCTTATTTAAAGTCTATAGTTAATTTTTTTTTTCTACAAATTCCTATACGTTTTTCCTGTACACTATGTGAATTGAGAAACGAATTAGAGTAAAAAGGAAGCACTAGGACTTAACAAGAGTTGGCAACGAAACGCAATTTAAACGCGTCGAGAGAGAACTGCGGATGCTCACGGAATTTTATTGATTATGTTACATGAGTTCAACCATTCTACTAATGTAAATTCGGAAATTTAGCATGACTAGATGAATGGATGGATCCTTTTAACCCATAACTCATACAAAATATTCTAGATTGATTGCCATATAACATGTGTATGATGACACGTTGTGGCAGTGTTCAAAGCACATGACGACATGTTGAAGCAGTGATTACAATAAATGACTAACAATGGCTCATGATACTATAGTGTAATCAATTTCAGTTCAAATTCAGGTACCACAGACTACCTAAATTCACACGTTACTGAAATTTATCAAGCCTTGAAAATCTTTCAAATGCGTCTAACAATTCGACCAACCAAAGCGTTAGAGTACATACTGAGATGTCATTAAAATGTCGTAATGAGGTAATTAGCATAACACAAATAGGATTGACCGCATCTCAAGATGTTTAATAGCACTTCATTAATGTAACACGGTGATGTCATTCGTGTTAAATCAATTAGACATTTGCAAGTGTTTGTCAATTACTGTACTGTTATTACATTAATCACAAGCTCAACTAACATACGTTGTCCTGCCCTGAAAACTGTATGAAATTAAAATATTCGTTATTTTAGTTAAAATTTCCAATTCCATTCCATTTCCATTCTTCGTTATTTTCTAAATTTTTCCTTCCATAAGAAACTTTAAAAAAGTTTTTTTAATATATGGACTAGGGCTTGACTGCGATTTCACCTGATGGCAAGTGAAGATGCAGCCTAAAATAGTACGCGCTTGCCTAGAAGATGCCTATTCACTCTTGATTTGAAGATACCCAAGTTATAATTATTTGGAGAAACGGAAGCCGGAAGGGCATTCCAAATTTTTGCGGTGCGTATTAAGAAAGAGGAAGCAAAACGCTTAGTGCGAGATCGGGGGATTTCAACCACGTTTCGGTAGTTTTAAAAAACTAAAAAAAAAACGGTTACTTGATGTCGATATTTTTAAGTAGAAAGAACTAAAAGAAGAAAAGATAGATGGCGCTGTGCCAGCAATTACACGCCTATCCAAAGTCCCTAAAGATGGCGTTCGGATATTAATGTATTCATTTATATATGTATAACAAACATATAGAATAGCTGTAATTTATTCAACCATTCTCGAACTTAGCACTTAACACTACATTTATCGATTTATTTTAATTAAATAAATACAAATAAATAAAGAAAAAAATATTTATTTAGAAAAACGTTTACATAACATGATACCGTTGTTGGGACATCCTTTTAGTACCTGTGTCAGGATGTTCCGCTCTTTCATATTCATACTTATGAAATTAAAAAAAAAAAAACAATAAAATAATAATTTGTATAGATATTGTATGTATATTATATTAACATAACTATGCTACAATTGTCACGATACGTGGTTACTGTGTAAGGTGATGACGACCAACATTTGTATAAAGCACAAATGTTGGTCGTAAATAATTATGTTTGTGTTGTGGACACGACTTAGCGTGTAACATCCCACTGCTGGGCATGGCCTCTTTCCCCATGTAGAAGAAGGATATGAGCTTAATCTACCACGCTGCTCTAATGCGGGTTAGCGGATATATTCCCCACTATGAGTAACGATCGCTATCAGGTGTATATGATAACACCCGTTATCGACGGCTTAACGTGCTCTCCGAGGAACGATGGGGAAACCTAAAGGACAGACGCGAGAACAAATATCCAAACCAAAGGGCAGACATCCAAACCAAGAAGATTTTTTTTTTCAAATAAAATATCCTCTCAAAGCAAGACTTGAACCCGCAAACCGCTGGTGTTTAGGCGCGTAAATGGCACATGCACCACTACACCAGAGCGGTTGTATACTATTTTTTTCTTTTTTTTTTTCTTTTTCTTTTTTTTTAATGGATGAAGTAACAATAAATCAAAAACAATTTTCATGTAGCAAAATATAAAAGAGAATTAATAAATTTTAAAATATAAATTATGAAGAATAATTAGAAATACAAATTCTTGATATCTATCAAAAAATATTTTTATAAAAACATTAAATGAGGTTTGATTATTATTTTGATATAAAAAGTTTGTATATGTGTGGATACGCTACACTCTGTTATAGTTACTGAGACAAATAAACAACTCATCTAAGATACATTAATATAGTTATAAGCTATATTAAGCATTAGAAATATTTAAACGTAAATAATTTGAAAAGATTTGGAGGATTTGAAAGATCCGATTAGAATTATGAGATTATCTATTTTGTACGTAAGCGTATGAAATACAAGGAAGGAAATTTCTCGATAGTTTAAAATTTATTTAGGATGCTTCAAATATTAATAGTATGGTTATATATTCAGTGACGTCAATAAATGACGTCAAGTAGAAAATCGGTAGTAGGTATTAGACTGTTTCGATAACAGTCACGTGGTTGATCTCTGCTCTGCTCGACATAAATGATAGATTGACTTAAAAGAATAGAAACTTGATCTGGACACATTTGTTTGTCTTGTATGTGACATATTTGCTAACATTATTATACACTTGCTGACTTGATGAACTAAGGACCCAAATTGAATATTTATTGTAATATGTAATTATTTTCTTTTATGTAAATAATGTTGACAATAAGGAACAGAAAAAAACCAAATTTGGTGCCATTCGGATGTTCTGCACGTATATATATTGATAGTATATGTATATTTCGGCAATTCATTTTTGTATAATTGAAAACAATAACTTCAACTTTTAAAAATAAATTTGGTAATTGATCACTATCATATTTGAAAAAGCAGAATGAGTAGAAATAAAAAAAAATATATTATATGAAGTTTAGTATTAGGTTCATCTTATTTTTATTTCGGATTAGTTGTTAAAAAGTTTACAATCATAAATAAGCGCATTATATTTTTTTTTTTATGTCACTAGGTCGGCAAACAAGCGTACGGCTCACCTGATGGTAAGCGATTACCGTAGCTTATAGACACCTGCAACACCAGATGCATCGCAAGCGCGTTGCCGACCCAATCCCCAATCCCCCTAGGAGCTCTGGTCACCTTACTCACCAACAGGAACACAATACTGCTTGAAAACCGTATTATTTTGTTGTGATCTTCTGTAAGGTCGAGGTACTACCCCAGTCGGGCTGCTCCATATTTTGAACAGGAAATTCCTGCTGTGCCCTACCTCAGTTAAATGTATCATTTACGAGCAGTTCGAGTAATCTTTTGATGATGGTTAAGTTAATGATTTTACTGGGGTAGGGTACAGCTAGAAATATCCTGCTCAAGATATGGAGCAGCCCGACTGGGGAAAATCGACCTTACAGAAGATCACCAATAAATAACACTGCTGACAAGTATTTTTGTGTTCTTGTGGGGGGATTGGGGGTTGGATCTACCGGCTACGGTAATTGCTTATTTGACCTAATTGTACAAAAAACGTCTGTTTTGTATCAATTTTTTTTCTCCTACTTATTATACTACTACTTAGTTATATATTATTCATATTGATCTTTGTCTAATTTTACCTCTAAAGATTAAATTTTAGCACTAATGAAACCAAATGAATTGTTACTACCGTCGTGCGGTCCTAAAGACCGCTGCGGTTTTGCGAACCTAATAGATTGAACTGTTCCCGGCATTCATCTTGAACCTTCGAGTTGAGTAGTCTATTACTAGTATGAAAAACCTTTGAAGAAAAACTATTTCCATAATTTTTACTATTTCCTCTACTGTACACCAAAAGTAACGTTTTATTCTGAGCGCATTTTTAAAGTAAAACTTCTAAACGCACCCCTCACTTGTAAGTTGGTAATTAAGCTGGTGAATACGCAACGAGAGCATTACAAAAAGTGTGATCGGGCGAGGCGAACGGAAGTTGAGAAGGAGATATAACTTAGTGAAGATAGAAAGAGAAAGAGTTATGCAGGCCTATTGTGCAAACCTATTACTAAAGAAGTTTTACTTCAGTCGTGTGGTATTAAGCATAATCGTTTTTTTTTTTTCGTCACAGATAATTAAAATACAGCTAAGTGTAGTACCAAAGTAAAACCTAAATAGTAATTATTCTATACATAATGTATGGTAAAATTTAATCAGTATATAAAACCATAATTTAACAAATCTAATTGTATTGTACATCGCTTCGGGCATTTTTATCTTTATCAGATATGAAAAATATTACCAGTTATAATGATATTACTGTCATAATTAATTAATACGCCAAAAATTGTATTTGTACGCGAAATAACATTAAACGAAATATGATAAGGTATATCAACGTGTTATGAAACTTTGATAGAAGAATTACAATTTATAAAGTATGTGTATTAATTGTTACTGATTTATAATTATTTAGAAGAGCATTTTTCAAGGATTTGTTTTGCTATTGTTTTAGAGGTTAATACTAAGAAAAGGGTTCGAAAAAGCACCGTTTTAAAAGCAATATGTCTCGACATTGAAGACTCGAATGCGATTGCAACTAAGTCCTCTTTATCATCGTCGTCAAAGCGTAGATATAAAATCTTTACGACGTTCTTAAGCCGAACAATAGTTCCTAGATTGAAACTCATTTAGCTCATGAGTGCCACTCTGAGAAAAAAAGTCAGTTTTACATGTTAGGACTTGTTCGCACTAGATTACGGATTAAGTCGAGCAATCGTTGGGGCGTTTACTAAGTGGAAGGCAATATTGATTATTTTTTAGTTCATTATTATAAAAGCCCTACAATTATAAAATACAGGCTCAGAGAATTTTGCCACCGTATTTCGTTTTTTGGTAAATATATCTTTTATTATTATTATATTTATTTTCTTCAAGACCTTTTCAAGAACAAAACAAAACAGAACTATTCAATTTGGTGCAGTTGGCACTTCTTTTTTGTGTGTTCTTTTTTTGAAAAAATCAAAATTAATTTTCCTGGGTTTCGTAACTGTCAAATATTTTATGCTCATCCCGTCGATACGGTAAACACTCCCCTCAAATTAAAAAACGTATTTAAATAAAGGTCTCGACAAGATATTCCACAATATTCGGATAATCGCGTATTTTAGTTTTTAAAAATTTAGATTAATGTCCGTAATGAAAACCGATTTACATGTATATTGGCTCTCAAATATTTATACGTGCTTTCAGAAATTTATTTTGTTTAAACAACTTTCCTCCTTGAATATATATTCAAGGAGGAAAGATATATATATGTCTGAAACTTTTGAATTTTCAAATTTTTCAATAAAATCTTAAGAACTACTGGTTAGTCTTTCAAAAGTCCTTTTTGCGTTAGATAGCCCAGTTTCAGAGGAAAACTATGTAACTGTCATATTGGTTCCTTTTTTCATAAATGAACGTAGGTGAATCCGTTAGGCATAGCTAGTCTCGTTATAAATAACACCGCCCACGTGCAATTATGTTGTTTTGTTAGATAATGGTATGAAATGTAATATAGAATTGAGTATTATATTAATCCTGAAGTTATTAATTTAAAATTAATAATAAATCCTAATCTCCTTTAAATAAACGAAAATGTTAAGTATTAAAATAGTTTTTATTCCCTCGGGACATACCTTAACATTTACACTAATTATCGGTATTATCAAAATGTCTTTAAAACAAAATAAAAGATATATAATCGAAAAGAGCTTCTACACTATTGCATTTAATAATTTAAATATATATTGGTATCACAAAAACCATTTCCAGCTGATAGAAATCAATTCCATACAATAGTTGTATAATTTGGATTGAATCCAAGACAATCAATTTGCTAAAATAAACACTTCTTTTTTTAAATTTATTATCGAATTCAACCTTTGCTATCACAGCGATTGAAATTTGTTTCGTAACTACTTTCGAGAACTTTCTCGAAAATTTTGGCAGTTATTCTTAACCTAATGTTATGTAATTTGTTTATCGCAATAAAATTGAGGATTTCTGTGGAAAAAATTATCCTAATATTTTTACTTTACTGGATGATTATTGTTGCTAGCATAAGCTTGACTGTTAGAAACTTTAGATTTCCGAAACATTTAGGTGAATGTTCACTAGTGTTTTGATCTTAAGTTTCTAAATTGTGATGAGATGTAACTGAAGTAAAAAAGAAACGGATGTAGTCACTGCCATATTCCCAGTTCCTCCCAATTCGCCTTAATTTATTTATAAATTAGATGATGTTTCATAAAAAATACCATTCTGTGCTGTTTGTTTAACTAAAATGTCGTATAAATTGACGATAACAAAGTGCTTCATTTAGCATTTTTGTGCAGGTTTTTTCTCATCTTGAAATATTTTCATTAACTAGCTATTACCATAAAATAATTGTTATACTTTAACGCAGCACGACTACTTTCTCTACAGATTATCATCTTTTGATGCAGCCCTATTTCACTATCTAGATTTTTTAAGGTTTTATCTCAAGGTTTAGCACTAATAACTTATTTTCGTTCTTGTATTTATGTAGCTGTATTACTGATGTTCAAAATCAAAATAAAAAACTTTTTTCAAGCAGGCTTTACAAGAACTATTGAGTCGTTATTAATTTAAATTTATTATACCATAATTAATTTAATTTTTTTTTACAGAGGTGGAGAGGCTGCTTCGGGAGTACCGTCAAAACCAAGACCTGGTTCGAAATATTGGATCGCACTACTATCAGATAATCTACCCCGTGCAGCTCCGACACCACGAAAAGATGGGAATTTCAACTAGAGAAATTGCGCCGAAGGTAAAATTATTCAATATTTTTCTTTTATAATTAGTGATTAACTAAGGTAGGTTCACAAGGAAATGTGCAGCTCAAAATCTAGAGTAGCCAGACTGGGAAAGCACCTCGATCTAAATAACACTGCTTCAAGTACTATTGTGTTCCTGTGGTGAGTAAGGTGACCAGAGCTCCTGGGCGAATTGCTATATTTCAAGAGTTGTAGGCGTCTATAAGCCACGGTAATCGCTTACCATCATGTGAGCATTACGCTGGTTTGCCGACCTAGTTATATATAAAAAAAATGTATAAATACCAAAGTTTCCAAGTTACGGCCGGAGTATTCAAAAAGTGGAAATCTAATAATACGGCCTAATCAGGTTCTTGTCCGAGATAAAATATGTACGTCGCGTGATCTTGTTAGAAATGGATAAAGGTTAAGTGTTCGTTGGGAAGTATTTTTGTATGTACACTTGTATTTCGTAAAATAACACAAGAAGAAAGATTAATTTGTTAAATGCCAATTCGAACTTTCATACAATGTAGGCTTTGGATCTTTCGTAGGTGAATTTTATTTGTGTGAATGTCAAATGTCGAGAGTTTTTCTTATAACCCACGAGATTATTGTAGCTTCATTTATTGCTTCTAGTTTATTTATACAACTTATAATTATATTATTTATTGAATTATTATTACTAAAGCAGTTTGTATGGTTTTTTCGTTTATTTGATTTGAAATCTTCATCCGTTTGTTTGTTTGTTTCAATGGATTCCAATTCTGTCAAAATAGTACATAAATAAGGTGAATAATTAACCCGGTCGGAATTATAACCTTCGCTTTAGATGTAGTCATTTAGTTTAAAAAAAATCAAACTTGAATATAATTTATATAAATTACAAACCGTACCATACTTAAAATTGGTAAAGTATTAATCAACTAAATAAAATTGACCGTTCATTGCAGTAAAGTAAGTCATGTTTTACATATACACACAACCGACTGTTTCTGAAGTAGGCGCCTTAATGTACATACACGATCAATGCCAGTGCTTTATTTCGATACCAATTGATACATATCGTTATATATTTTATATAAATATACATATAAACAAATATATCATCCAAAATTTGGACGGAAATTTAATATACATCAGTTGGACGGAAAGATACCGCCAATAATTGTGTTAGTAACGGGTCAGTTTTACACGACGACCGGTCGCTGTAATGGTGCGTGTGCAGTGTCATCGGGCCTAAACACCGGCGGTCGCGGGCTCGATTCCCACTCGGATTAGATATTGGTATTATACAAATATTTATTTTTGGAATGATTGTCTGTCTTTGTGGGTCACCCTATCGTGCATCGGAGAGCATGTCAAGCTGTCGGTCTCGGTTGTTGTCGTAAATACCTAAAAACGATCGTTACTAGGAAATATATTCGACAACCCGCAGTGCGCGTTGTTGAGTGTTGGATTAAGCTCCAATCCTTCTTCTACATGGAGAAAGAGGCCTATGCCCAGCACTGGAATGTTACAGGCTGAATCCTTTGTTTCCGTATAAATGTACATTCATAAATCATAAATTATACGAAGGGAATTCAGTAATGTTTGGAGTTATGATTACTTTGAAATTATTGTTGTTTCGAAGGTGAAATTAACTTTGATCATATAAACATTATACACGCATTGGAGACGTGTGTGGGTACTGTAAACACATAATTTGTAATGGAACAAGATATTCGACGAGATCGTCTGCTTCTCGGCTGCATAAATTTCTATTAGTTTCAATTGTTTTATTACATTAAGTTCTAAATGTGATTGTTGACTTGACTGGAGAATTCGTATGGCTGAGAACCATTCTTAGAAACGGCGTTCGAATGTGTAATGTGATCTGAATGTATTGTATTGTTATATTAGATGGGTGTATTCAAATTATTCCTCTTTATTAGTTTTATATGTAATATAATGAAAACATTTTAGTTTTTTAAACGACTTCAAAAAAAGGAGGAGGTTACTCAATTCGACCGTATATATGTTTTAATGTATGTTCGGGGATAACTCCGTCGTTTATGAACCGATTTTGATAATTCTTTTTTGTTGGAAAGGAGATATCCCTAATTTCGTACCATGATAAGGAAACCAGGATCTGATGATGGGATCCTAGAGAAATCGAGGGAAGCTCTCGAAAATCCGCATAACTTTTTACTGGGTGTACCGATTTTGATGACTTTTAATTTAATCGAAAGCCGATGTTTATCTTGTGATCACATTTAAATTTCATCGAGATCCAATTACAACTTTTGGAGTAATCTTCGATAATGCGTATTTACTTGACATTTTTTTTGTCTACCAACGTTGTATTACTTGCCGATATAATTGAAGTCGGTTTTCTTCGTTTGCCTGCAAACGCAATTATTGTTGCTTAATTGTACACGAAAAGTTTTCTTTAAAATATATTTTTTTATGAATACAGATAGCTATTTTTTTATTTCAATCTCTACACAACTAAAATGTCGCAAAGTTTCACATTGAATTATCCAAATACCTCAATAAAATTTACTACATCACTTCTTCATGAGTTTGACACGAAAGTGTATGATAATTCCACATTTTCTTCGCCTGCAATATTGTAGTTGACTTTTTTGTCATAAAATAATACTACGATCGTAACATTTATGATGTCGAAACTTTTGATGGTAGCACGTAAACCTTTAACAACCAAGCTAATAACAAAAAAAGACAGTATTCGTGAATTTATGTAACAGTAAAAAAACACAAAAATATGTGAAAACGCTTAAATATAAAAAATATCTTTATTTAATTTACTTAACGCTTCAGCCTGTAATATCCCACTACTGGGCATAGGCTTCTTTCCCCATGTAGGAGAAGGATCAGAGTTTAATCCACCACGCTGCTCCAATGCGGGTTGGTGGATATATTCCCTACTATGAGTAACGGTCGCTATCAGGTGTACATGATAACAACCGGGACCGACGGCTTAACGTGCTCTCCGAGGCATGGTGGGATATTTCCTGCTGTGCCCGTACTCAGATAATAATAATAATAATAAATAACTTTATTGCACATAGTAACATATAACAATTACATAAGAATAAAGCTTAAATGAAAAAAATAATTACATTGCATGCAACGGGCGGTCTTATGACTAGATAGTGATCTCTTTCAGACTACCCACGATCTCCACTCAGATAAATATCATAACAAATAATGGTAATTTCTAATTAAGGTTATTATTATAATTATCAGTAATTACGCTAGCTAACCTCATGGTCAAACGTCTTAATGACGTGAATACACTAGCGGCCGTTCTAAATGTTATCTAATTAGTGGAAACTGATGTCATCATTAAGTTATAGGTAATTGGCTCGTATAACGAAACACCCATATCGATAAAGGGAGGTGTTAGTGAGATGATTGGCTCATTTATAATTACAAAGCGGTTCATCTATGAATAGTGATGAGCCGTTTGAGAATACTATACAGAATCATATCGTGACTTTACGATAATAATTGAAACAATTACAGCTTGATTGTTGCGTGCTTGGATACGTTGTATCAAAAAACTAGATTCTGTGAGTGTGGTAAAATAAAAGCTACATACTACTCACTTGTGTGTAATACTTATTTTGAATCCGTACACACATAATTTTTAACAAAAAAAAAACCGACTTCAAAAAGGAAACTAAAAAGTGAAAAATAAATTTACTTAGTACAAAGTAATTCGTATTTTGATTTAGTTAATCAGAAATGATTAAATAAATATTTTATAATTTTGAAGTCGGTGCTCGTCGGTGCGGTGGTGGTGGTCGGTAGTGATAATACTTAAGGAAATAAAATTCAAATTGATCACATTGATAACGGCATTACATTTTTAAAAGGTTTTATTTAGCTCACCCCGTTTGTTTTTTTATTTTATTTTTTTATTTATTATTCTTTCTTGGGTCAAATTTAGTAATTCAAATTTCACCCTCTTCCTGTCAACCGATTAATCTGAAATTTTGTATAGACTTTGGATTTTGGTGACAATACAATTATGTTTATTCATTATCATTATAAATTCAAGATGGCCGCCGCTACAAAATGGCGGATAATTTATGTTTTATTAATCCCATCAATATGGGTATCAAATGAAAGGGCTCAACAAGCAGAATACAATATACTATAAAAAATTGAAATCCAAGATGGCGGCCGCTACAAAATGGCGGATAACGTAGGTTTTATCGACCCCATCAATATGGGTATCAAATGAAAGGGCTCAACAAGCAGAATACAATATACTACAAAAAATTGAAATACAAGATGGCGGCCGCTACAAAATGGCGGATAACGTAGGTTTTATCGATCCCATCAATATGGGTATCAAATGAAAGTGCTCAACCAGTATAATCAATGTACTATATAAAATTAAAATCCAAGATGGCGGCCTCTACAAAATGGCGGATAACTTAGGTTTTATCAATCCCATCAACATGGGTATCAAATGAAAGGTCTCAACAAGTAGAATACAATTTACTATGCAAAATTGAAATCTAAGCTGGCCGCCGCTACCAAATGTCTGATAACAATTTTTTATCAATCCCACCAATATGGGTTTCAAATAAAAGGTCTTGACAAGAAGAATACAGTGCACTATACAACCTCAATATTTAAGATGGGCCTTGCAATAATGAAGCACTAAATGAATTAAACAGAATGCGAAATAAAAACTAAAAACTAGAAAATAAAAATAGGTAAAAAAACTTTTTAAGTTAAACGGTTTTATGTTAAACATACATTGCAATGTTTAAGATAAATGTACTAAAAACCAAAAAATAATAAAATAGATAAAGTCGTGGGAATTATAAACGTATGCATAGACTAGACTAAAATAAAACCGTGGGGCACGTCAATTGTCTACAAATTATCGACTTAATGTGCGATAGAAGAATCGTTTAATTCGTCGTTATTATAGGCAGTTGGCCCGCAGATGGTGAGAAAATTACTTACTATTTTCTTGCTCATGGAAATTCCAATAGTTATACACTCCATGTAAATAAAAGAGATGTTTCAACTAGTTTATCGTTGGACATTCACACTGCTGGCTGGCGAGGAATCGTTTCACTGCTCGTAGTTTGTCTTTAATCGACAAAACATATGATAAAAGTACTACTCGCTCACCACTATGAAACCCTAAAACTCGCTTATAATCGAGCTTGCTAGCTTGTTTCCACATTCTAGCCCTACTTATCACACGTCCATCGTTGTCGGTTGAACAACTGCCTAATTATAGTGTAACATTACAAAACAAACATTTTAATCAACGATTGTAGACAATTGACGTGCCCCACGGTTTTATTTTAGTCTAGTCTATGCATATGTTTATAATTCCCACGACTGTATCTATTTTATTATTTTTTGGTTTTTAGTACATTTATCTTAAACATTGCAATGTATGTTTAACATAAAACCGTTTAACTTAAAAAGTTTTTTTACCTATTTTTATTAATTTGTTCTAATGATTAAATGAAATATTCACATATATTTTACAAATACATACGAACCATAACCTGTAACCAATTTTCTTAGATTATTTAAAGAAATATATATATTTAACTTTATTTCAAGCCAAAAATTAATAAATGTTAAGTTTAAGCCAATCTTTTGGTTACTCTTTGCTTCTGTTATATTAAATTTAGTTTTGTTCTGTAATGCTAATGGTCATTAATAAAAAAATAATTAACTAATACACCAGTACGCTTCAGTACTTCACCTACATTGTAAAACCCTGGCTGTTCGCTTATCGTTTCCCACAATAACAGTAATATCTATATTTTGAATCACATTCGTTTCATAATTTAATCTCGTAATTATTATGAACGCTTCATATAATATTCTTTCTGCATTATCATGATCAGCTCGTTCTCATGAGTCATATTCTAATGAGATGCCGAGGAAAATGTATGTGGAGTCGAAGGTCGAATCAATCTGCTTACGTAAGCTCGAACAAGATGGAATATTTTAACGAGAACTTATAATGGATGTTAGAAAATAAGTAATAAGGATTATATTTTCGATGCTGTTTTTGTTATGAATTTGAATGCCGTGCGGTGCCGGCCGAGTAGAATAGCACCATCCCCTTTTTTCCCGTGGGGTCGCAAAAGGCGACCGAGGGATAAACCTGGCTCATAATCATCAGGGTCCTGGAGAAGGAACACTTCATTTGAAACCCGGAATGGGATATCCGTCAAGCATTCGTGGCATAGCTGTAAAATGCGAAAGACTCCTGCAGCCGAACTGGCTCCACACGTATCGACTCGTCGTTCCTGTGGGCCTAGCCAGTGAGCTCGAGAGGGTGGCGCAGAGCTTAGGCAACTCTACGTTTTCCTGAATAGTGACCTAGGCGACACAGTGTCTTTCTGACACTGCCTAAATCGTCTGCAATAGACGGACTAAGGCCAATGAGAGATATTACATAAAATTTATTCAACAATAAAAAATATTGCGTTCGAAACATATTAATGATGTATCCTCTGAACTTGTAATATTTCAATGGCTTTGATGTACGTGTATGTCAGTACTAATATCTTTTAACGGTATAGGTATCCCCTTCTCTTTTAGAAAGGAGAGGACTTCTTTGTCAATACAAACTTTCATATCGTTTGATGTTAAATATGATGTTCAGAATTTATCATTATAATTACTGTGTTACAATACACAACTTATATAATTTTAATGCACAATTCTGGTTCGATTTATGCCTACTTGGAACGGTGGCAAGAACTGGCAAAATTTCTCTATAAAATCAATTTTTCATTTTTTTAAAATCCCTCTTGTGACCATTGACAGCTATGAAACCTTGACTCAAAAACTTTAGTTTATAATAATAATAATAATAATAATAATAATAATAATAATATTCTTTATTGCACACCATTAAAAGATACAAACAAAAGTAGTATAATTAAAGGAAGATGTACAAAGGCGGTCTTATCGCTAAAAGAGCGATTTCTTCCAGACAACCTTTGGGTATAGGACAACGTATAGAAAAGCGGTTAGGAAGTGTACAAATATATAATTTGAGTCCTCAAACGCTATGTACGCTAATATGGCTATAGCACAAATGTACAATATTAACTAAGCGACGAATATTTGTAGTAAGCTTTTTCCGCAATAGCTCCCTCGAAGCCTCCACTGACGTGAGATGGATTGCATCGATGCACGTTTCGTTTTACTAGCGCACATTACTGTTCCTGGGCCTAAATAACAATACATCAGGTCTCTTGCCATTATTAGGACTAATTCCTATTCAATAAGATATGAAACGTAGATAGAAGAAAATTGACATACGATCAAGTGATCATCAGTTCATCTCATAACTTTAAATATTTTTTAATAAGTTAGAACGGAACAGAGAAAAAAATCTTCTCTTATGTACGAGTATATAACAGTCAAATTTTAGTGTTATATAAACAAATAAATAAAATTGGAGTGTCTGTTTTAATATTAAAATAAACGCTTTTTACTAAATACATATGAATGTATATACGGTACATATACCATAATAACATTTTATACAATTTTTGACTGTCTGTCTATCTGTCTGTCTGTCTGTCCGTCTATCTGTCTGTTTGTTTGTTCCGGCTAATTTCTGAATTGGCTGGATTGATTTTGGCGGGACTTTGACTGGCAGTTAGCTGATGTAATAAGGAGTAACTTAGGCTATTAGCTTAGGCTTGATGAAGTCGCGGGTACAGGTAGTCTATATTATAAGAATTTTGTTCTCAGTAACCAAAGAAATATACAAAACTAGCTGTGCCCGCGGCTTCGCCCGCGTTGAAATTAGTGTGTCACAAAGTTTTGCCGGCAAACTTCCTGTGAAACTCTTATCAAAATCGGCTTAGCCGTTCCGTAAACCTTCCTCTTGCCAATGGTGGAGCCCTCTACAATGGTGAAACCGCATGAAAATCCGTTCAGTAAATTTTGAGCGAGTCGATCACATACACTTTTGGGGACTTTGTACACTAACTGTTGTCCGCGATTACGTCCTCGTGGTTATGAAGATATGTATTACTATTAAGATGTTTAACGCAAATTATTTTTTTATTTCAGTCACTTGAAATGCTTATCAAACTGAGTAACTTTTTAAAAGGCACAGTTTAGTATAATTTAATAGTTATTTTCATAAAACCTCTCACCACATCTCACCTCATACACCACATTTTTGGTTTTATTTTCAGGCTGTATATGTTTCATACAAACTATCAACCCCAATTAAACCCCCTTAGCGATGGAATATCGTAAAATCCGTTCTTAGCGGACGTCTGCTAACTATAATCTACATCCCTGCCAAACTTTATCTTTGTCTAACCTGGATGGATAGACGATCCAGCGGTTTTTGAGTTCTCGTGATGAGTGAGTCAGTGACCTTTCTCTTTTATATATATATAGACTAGCTGTGCCCGCGGCTTCGCCCGCGTTGAAATTAGTGTGTCACAAAATTTTGCCGGCAAACTTCCTGTGAAACTCTTATCAAAATCGGCTTAGCCGTTCCGTAAACCTTCCTCTTGCCAATGGTGGAGCCCTCTACAATGGTGAAACCGCATGAAAATCCGTTCAGTAAATTTTGAGCGAGTCGATCACATACACTTTTGGGGACTTTGTACACTAACTGTTGTCCGCGATTACGACCTCGTGGTTATGAAGATATGTATTACTATTAAGATGTTTAACGCAAATTATTTTTGTATTTCAGTCACTTGAAATGCTTATCAAACTGAGTAACTTTTTAAAAGGCACAGTTTAGTATAATTTAATAGTTATTTTCATAAAACCTCTCACCACATCTCACCTCATACACCACATTTTTGGTTTTATTTTCAGGCTGTATATGTTTCATACAAACTATCAACCCCAATTAAACCCCCTTAGCGATGGAATATCGTAAAATCCGTTCTTAGCGGACGTCTGCTAACTATAATCTGTAGATTTCCCTGCCAAACTTTATCTTTGTCTAACCTGGATGGATAGACCATCCAGCGGTTTTTGAGTTCTCGTGATGAGTGAGTCAGTGACCTTTCTCTTTTATATATATATAGATTACGATGCATTATTTGGACACCTCCTCACCATCTATAGAGCATACATTTTAAATTTCAAATCTCTTACTTCAAAAACATAGGACTTTCATACAAACTTCCAACCCCCGTTTTATCCCTTAAAGGGTCGAGTTTCATAAAATCAGCTTTTAGCGGATGTTTACGCCCTATAAGGAACCTACTTGCCAAATTTCAAGTTTTCAGCTGTTATAATTTCGGAGATTTCGTAATGAGGGAGTCAACCTACCATTCCCCGTTTTAACCCCAAAAAGGAGTTGGCTTCTAAAGATACATTATTTGGACACCTTCTCACTATCTAAAGAGCGTACATTTTAAATTTCAAGTCTCTTACTTCAAAAACATAGGACTTTCATACAAACTTCCAACCCCCTTTTTACCCCCTTAGGGGTCGAATTTCGTAAAACCCATTCTTAGCGAATGTTTACGCTCTAAAAGGAGCCTATTTGCCAAATTTCAAGTTTGTAGGTGATATAGTTTCAGAGATTTCGTGATGAGGGAGTCAACCTACCATCCCCCGTTGTAACCCCAAAAGGGATTTGTTTTCTAAAGATACATTATTTGGACACCTTCTCACCATCTATAGAGTATACATTTTAAATTTCAAGTCTCTTACTTCAAAAACATGGGACTTTCACACAAACTTTCAACCCCCGTTTAACCCCTTTAAGGGTCAACAAGTCGACGGCGCGAACTCGTTGGTAGGCGAGGCCTAAATGAATGCTATTTCACCTGACATAGTGTGCGAACGGGAAAGACTCCGAGAAGAGCAGTGAGAAAATATCGCGCGCGTACATGTGACAAGCTAGCAAATGCGTTTACGATCTCATTGACGACCTCCGTAGCGCGGTGGCTAAACCGTATGAGTCTCGTGAGTTCCGAGTCTGGGAATCCCATCTGGGATCCATCTGGGAGTTAATATGTAGATTTTTTATTATTATTAGTATATAACTGAAAAAAAAATTGCGTGTACATACATTTTGGCATTTCATTTTTATTTATATAAAGATATCATAATATAAATAAATGAAAAGAAATAGATTAGTACGTATTATCATAGAGAAATAAATAATCAATACCTAATAATAACATTACTGAAATAATCTCAATTCAATCTCAAAAAACATCAAACAACCAGTCACATTATTAGCATTAAATCGCCACATGGTAACCCATAACAAGACTGCTTACTTTAGATGTTTTTTTTTTATTTTATTTTTTGAACACCAATGACAATAAAATAAAAAACATAAAATAAATAATTTGGGGCGCAACGGTAGGTTACCTATATTAGGATACCTATATTGTAGGTATAAAGCGCGCGTCGGCATCGGCGCGGCTCATTTTTAACCGACTTCCAAAAAAGGAGGAGGTTCTCAATTCGACTGTATATATATATATATATATATATATTTTTTTTTTTTTTTTTTTTTTTTTTTTTTTTTTTTTTTTTTTTTTTTTATGTATGTTACATCAGAACTTTTGACCGGGTAGACCGATTTCGACAAATTTTGTTTTAATCGAAAGGTGGTGTGTGCCAATTGGTCCCATTTAAATTTATTTGAGATCTAACAACTACTTTTCGAGTTATATCTAATAATGCGTTTTTACTTGACGCTTTTTTCGCCGACCTACTTGTATTATACCGCATAACTTTCTACTGGATGTACCGATTTTGATAATTCTTTTTTTGTTGGCAAGAGGATATCCTTAGTTTGGTACCATGATAAGGAAATTAGGATCTGATGATGGGATCCCAGAGAAATCGAGGGAAACTCTCGAAAATCCGCAATAACTTTTTACTGGGTATACCGATTATGATAATTTTTGATTTAATCGAAAGCTGATGTTTATCATGTGGTCACATATAAATTTTATCGAGATCTGGTAACTACTTTTTGAGTAATCTTTGATAACGCGTAGTTACTTGACTATTTTTTCGTCGATCTACGTTGTATTACTCGTCGATGTAATTGAAGTCGGTTTTTTTTTTCGTTTGCGAGCAAACACAATTATTTAGATTATGTATAGTAATTACCTATTTCTTTTCAAGATATTTTTGAGATATGAGCTATCACTTTCATAGTATACAACAAAGTCGCTTCGCGCTCTCTGTTTGTCCCTATGTATACTTAGATCTTTAAAACTACGCGACGGATTTTGATGCGATTTTACTACATAGGGTGATTCAAGAGGATGGTTTATATGTATAATACATGCATAATATAGTAGAGAAACACTGATAATTTTAGAGGTTTCTAATGTGATGTCGTTAATAAACACATTTTTTTGCGCTTACATTGCAAACGCTCGCGCTGGCTGAAGAACCCTACGAGATGGATCAAAATATTGTATTACAGTATTGTAGATCTTAAAAAGATCTACAAAAAAGTCCGCGATGGTATATGTCTATCTCTTAGGGATAACCCACAATAAACCATTTTTTATCCTTTACTTTTTACGAGAAATAATGTCTTATTTACGAAGCAATTTTAAGCAATACAGCATTAATTCTTGTCCCATTAAGTATCTTCAATACACTATGCATTTAATATAGATCAATATAGCTCTTTACAGCGTGTAATTTAAATGAATATTTTCGAAGATATTACAAATTTAAATTGCAAGGACATAACGGTTGCGGCGGTACTACGGCCGGACAGCCGGCGGCGCGTGCACAAATAAGTAATAATAAAAACAATAGCAAAGACATTCTGTAGTACATTTAGTATCAGCATTGCACCCGTGCGAAGCCGGGGCGGGTCGCTAGTAATGTATAAAATATTACTTACCTACTAATTGGTGATAGTTGAAGTTGATTTATATGATTTGAGGAGTAGGAAAAAACAAAGGAAATAATTTTTGTACAACGTAATCTGTATTAGTATTATTTATCTTTATTTGTCTTCCTGTCCTGTGTATCTCTTTTACTTAGTTTGCAATAAAGATTAATTGTATTGTATAATTATTATATTTATCAGATCTGATAGGTAGATTTCGAGATTTCAGTTCCAGCCGAACTACTGATATTATGCTATACTTGTACCAAGTATAGTATAATATTATGAAGATATTCCTGTGCTTCATTTAGTCTCAAAGTGTCAAAATTTTTGGAAGTAGTGAGACTACTAAGTATACTAAAATAAAGAATAACCTCCCCAAACAATCACACTAACTAAAAGCAAAGGCTTGTGTTATGTTACCATGTACCTAGTGAACTAGGGGTGATCCTAGAATATTCATACATAAATACATACACACCTAGACTCGGAATATACATACTGGTTAAACTTTAGATTATGCTCACAAATCCCCATAAATCGACGGTCCATAATCTAAAGTTTTTAGCCTAAATTTTTTTTGTTGCGCCGTGCGGGATCGAACCTGTGGCTTCACGAGTCCCTCAGCTGGCGACTTAGCCACCGCGCTACGGAGGTTGTCAGATGTATGTAGCTAGTAAATAAATTAAAGCTACATAGGTACGCTGCGGTAGGTACGCATTGTCTACAGGATCCTACAAGGATTACAAATTAGGTACGACTAAAGGGAAAGGGAATTTACCGCAATTGTAAACCATTTTCTATAAATCACGATAAAAACAAAATTTCGATTAAATTGTTTTTTTTTCGTAGTATTAGGGAAAGCGATGATTTATATAAAACCCTAAATCTCTTGCTCCCAAGTGCCCCAAAGATATCATTTAGGTAAATAGTATAACTAATAGGTAAATATAGTTTTTAGAATAATTAACTTCAGATTACTTTCTAGTTCATTTCCTTGTAGAACGCAATAATAATAAAAAACACAAAATATTTTTCACACTACTTATAAATTTCGCGCTAACACGAACAATCAACCGCTGCAATGAATAAGAGCATTCATGTTTACGTAAATACGTATGTCTACCTTTGATGTACCTACTGCCGCGACACGCGACAACGACGCGACTGTTGCCTATTTCTTGTCAAAAAAATATTGTGAACGGTTTAGCAAGGACCACCAATTGTCAGCGTATACCTATATCAGATTCGCATTCGAGGCTATGTTCACAGAATTCATAAAAATTTGCGAGTCTTTTAAACCTATTTAGTTATTGTGTAAAATGTTGCTGGCAGGTTACTAAGAACTTAGTAAACGACTAGAAAAGGTACTTTACTTATTGACAACATTGATATGTAAATAATTGTGTTTGCTCGCAAACGAAAAAAAAACCGACTTCAATTACATCGACGAGTAATACAACGTAGATCGACGAAAAAATAGTCATGTAACTACGCGTTATCAAAGATTACTCAAAAAGTAGTTATCAGATCTCGATAAAATTTATATGTGACCACATGATAAACATCAGCTTTCGATTAAATTAAAAATTATCAAAATCAGTACACCCAGTAAAAAGTTATGCGGATTTTTGAGAGTTTCCCTCGGTTTCTCTGGGATCCCATCATCAGATCCTGGTTTCCTTACCATGGTACCAAACTAAGGATATCCCCTTTCCAACAAAAAAAGAATTATCAAAATCGGTACATTCAGTAGAAAGTTATGCGGTATAATACAACGTAGGTCGACGAAAAAAGCGTCAAGTAAAAACGCATTATTAGATATAACTCGAAAAGTAGTTGTTAGATCTCAAATAAATTTAAATGGGACCAATTGACACACACCACCTTTCGATTAAAAAAAAAATTGTCGAAATCGGTCCACCCGGTCAAAAGTTCTGATGTAAAATACATAAAAAAAATACAGTCGAATTGAGAACCTCCTCCTTTTTTGGAAGTCGGTTAAAAACTATAGATCAATGATTGACAAGCATTAATTCCGCCGATAATCTGTCACGCAGTTTGGTGGATTATAAAATTGTACAGTATTTGGTCAAATAAAGAATTTATAATAATAATAATAATAATTATTATTATTGATTGTTTTATAGAGAAACAATATACAAGTCACTTCCCTTCACTGTACTAATAATAGCGATTAGCGAGACAAAGTCAAAATTCAAACGCAACGTATGTTTCACTCAAAATGGGAATTCAAAGTAATAATAAGACAGGCAGCAGAACAAGACATTGTTTAATAATAATGTAAAGCCGCGCGCGCGGATGGCGCGGCGCTTGCCTTCCCTCCCACTCCCCGCGCGTAGGTTGAAAGGCACATAGATTCATAACTAAAACGACCGCGTAAAAAAATGTGAATAGACTTTTAGCATAACAGTTATTATAGAAAAACTACTAAATGTATCTTTTCGAAATAAATTTATTTCCGCTTTTGAATAACTAAACTATATCGGTATGGGCTTTATTTTAGAGTTTTCTTTCTCCGTATACTATTTATTTTCGCCCAAAGTTGGGCTAAAATCAGTGTTGAAATACAAAAGTTTGGAAGCTTGTATTTTTTAAATGTACACTTTTTTTACGGTTTTGAGTACATACATACATAGATAATGACGAGATCAATTGATATTATCCTTAATTTTGAATGGTCAACGTCGAACATTGTAGTAGTTACTGTTATACGTTTGTATGGAAAGACGAGCGACTTGTTTAACCTTAAGGGTGGAATTTTGTAAAATCCGTTCTTAGCGGATGTTTACGCTTTATAAGGAGCCTTTCTGCCAAATTTCAAGTTTGTAGCTATTATAGTTTCGGAGATTTCGCGATGAGTGAGTCAGCCTACCATCCCCCGTTTTAACCCCAAAAGGGAGTTAATTTCTAAAGATACATTATTTCGACACCTTTTCACCATCTATAGAGCTTACATTTTAAATTTCAAGTCTCTTACTTCAAAAACATAGGACTTTCATACAAACTTCCAACCCCCGTTTTACCCCCTTAGAGGTCGAGTTTCGTAAAATCCGTTCTTAGTGGATGCCTACGTCCTATAAGGAACCTACCTGCCAAATTTCAAGTTTGTAGGTGTAATAGTTTCGGAGATTTCGTGATGAGTGAGTGACCTTTCGCTTTTATATATATTATAGATTAGCATAAAGGGGCAATTTGATAAATCCACTAAAAGTTGCCATGCTTAGGAATTACCAACACTAACGTAACAGCATTGACGGAAAAGTTAGATTTATTGTTCCAAATCCTCGTCAGATAAGAGATAGCAAAAGTGATTTAGAATTTTATTAATATCTAATAAATCGTAATATAATATGTTTAAACACATCCTTCTGACAAATTGCTCAGGGGTATGAACTGTTCGAGACAAAGCGATGGGATATAATATAAGGATCTCTCCGTTTGATCTGAAAGCGAAGTCGGAACCTTACATTCGATGTGGATATAGAAAATTTATTCGATGCAAATATCTTTTTTTTTTTTTGAGGCTTTAAAGGCTTTGTAGTGATCGAAGGTAATAAAAATTCTTTCGCTCAAAGGAATGAAAATCAAATCGGTATAAATAAGGATAAAACAATTATTATTTTTTTCTTTACAGAGCCTGTGTAACGAATAAAATTTGGCCAAAAGGTAAAGGTGACCTTAAGATTTTAGCAAGATAAATTTTTCTTGTTTTTCGACTTTTTTTTGACAATAGTTTATTAAACATCAAACATATTTAGAATTCACAACTTAAGAACTAAATATTTACAGATAGTTTTGGTATAAATCATGTCCGCGTGGAATTGTGCCAAGAATGCTGGCAGCGTTTCCCCGTTGAATCGCTATGCCGATTCTTTGGGCAAAAAATGCACCAGCCCTGTTGTCACCAGTGGTGGCAATAAGGCGAGGTGTTATCTCATTTAAAAAAAATTTTACACTGCTACTCCAAGGTCCAAGTGTTTCGACTGCAAACGGCACAAAGATGTAATTTGGGATCTAATTAAATTGAAAAATGTCGTAAATTTATTTTGAAAACCGTTATGAGATGAGAGAGAGCTGTCCCCTTTCTCAGTTACATATGAGTATAAGTAAGGTAAATCTTGAGCAGTCCGACGGTACCCTTGACCTTACAGAAAATGACATCTAAATAATACGGGTAGAATCGGCAATATGCTTGCGATGCTTCTGGTGTTGCAGGCGTCTTTAAGCCACAGCAATCACTTACCATCAGGTAAGTCGTACGCATGCTTGCCGACCCAGGTGTATTACAAAAAAAAAAATGACAAAATTTCGTGTTGGTATATTCGTAAATTCCAAAAAATGCGACTTAGTGAAACTGTTTTGTTTAAAAATTACTACTATTATTTTAATTACAACAATGTTCAGAGAGCATCACTGATATTTTTCTATACGAGAGCTGAAAGCGAGAATTTCGTTTTTTTTCTTTCATACAACAGAATTAAAAAAGGTAAACTTCGCTCCTATTTTATTTTCATTGTTTAATTTAACAAAGATCGTGCAGTTTTACAACGTTTGTATATTTTTAAACATCGACTGTTACCTGCGCTTGGTGTACGTGGCCTTCGTAACGGAGATGTTAGTAAAATTTTAAAATTTAGAAGATGTATTCATTTATTTATCATTACACCAACCGATCTGGTGTAGTGGTGCGTGTAAGTGCTTAAAACATCTACGGTTTGTGGTTTCGATTCCCGCTATTTGAACAAATATTCGATTCCGATTTGAATGTATTTCCTGTGGATTGGTCGGTTTCCTGTCGGTGGATAGGGGCCAATTTAAAAGTAACAATTGAAAAATACAATACAAAAACACAATTTTTAAACTTTGATTCAAATTTGAAGAAATGATAGATAAATAATAATGATTTGAAACGATAGAGAGATTTCTTCTAGAAGACCTATAGGTATAGGACAAGGCACAGGAAAGGCTAGAACTGTAAAAATAATTGTCGTATAAATTACAATAAATTTCGGACACTATTTTTATTTCCAGTAAAGTTTAGTGACATTATCTCTAAGCTTTTTCGTCTGAAATACAAAAAAAAAAGGATTTAAAATACACTAAACAAAACCAGAATTCGGGACACATAGGGTTATAATTCTCTCCTTATCAAGGGCGAAACCCCACAGGCGAAATAATGCGTGTCTCAGATCTTCGCGGATTTACATTTTTACTCCCTCGCATTCGCTAATTCCGTACAAATAGTGACAAAATGCGCTGTTTGTTGATTTTTTTTTTGATGCTAAGATTTTCCTTGTAATTACAAGTGTGTTGATTAATTTAGTATTATTATTGGAAATTTTTAGTTTTCTTCTGCCATATTTCTTATCACTTCACCCTGTAATATCCCACTGCTGAGCATAGGCCATATAGGAGAAGGATCAAAGCTTAATCCGCCACGCTGCTCCAATGTGGGATGGCGAATGTATTCCCTACTATAAGTAACGATCCCTATCAGGTGTACATGGTAACGACCGGTACTCACAGCACTGAGCTTAAACAGTAACACTTTCAAATTCCTCACAATATTTTCAAGAACCGAAAATCAATCTAAATTCGCAAGTTACAAATACGTGTCAAAATAAATGATCCGATAAAATAATATTCGATGAAGATAAATTCAGAAATACGCAATGAAATATCTAATATCGTCATATCGAACCCAAAGTATAATCAAGTCAACTCAACACAATAGACAAATTACATTTGCCAAAAGATAGGAAACGATAAGAGTTCCTCGGTAACTGGAACGAACTCTGTTTTTGACAAAGTTTACCCCCCAATTCTTGTCATATCTTGATAGTTTGCGGGTAGCTTGCATAAATTATCCGACATCAAATAGTTTCGTCTTTCTAAAGACAAAGTTCCGAACCGCCATTTCCCCTGTAAAAGTTGGTAAGTTGTTTCGAATTCAATAATGTTGGAGACAGTTATGTTTTAGACAAATGAGTGTTGTAGTGTGATGGGTCAAGGTATTGTTATGATGAATATTGCTAACTAGTTTTAATAACACATCATATTATACTTTGTTAATATGAAGATATTAAATCAACATCAAAAACATCCTCTCTATGAGAGTATTATTTTACCATATTGTAAAGGTTCTATTGGCTAAAACATACACTTTAAGAATAAATAATAATAAATATATACACAATACACACACGGTTGTCTGTTCCTAAAGTACGAAACTTAATGATTATGTTATAGGTAACAGCTGACTGGTATAAATAAAACATATATAAATATATAATTAAACATTGATATTACACCCAGACTCGGGGTGGGAATCGAACCTACAACGCTCGGAGCAGAAAGCAGGGTCACTACAAACTGCGCCAACGAACTAGTCAGAATATACACTTTAATAATACCATTATTTGCGCTATAATATCCTACTTCTTTAGAACGATATATTTGGTTAATGTTTTTAACAGTCTAGTTCACAGTACCTTGAAAGATAATAATAAATTTCACAAAAGGTGCATTTAAATAATAAAAGCATTCTATACCAGACAACCTTAGGACACGCAGGAGAAAACAATAGGGGTGCATAACAATTTATTTCTAAGCTTTGCGATGTCTTGTTTATGTACATTTAGCAATTCAATTTATTTCCCTTTCAACATTTTAATTAACTAGTTTTATTTAATCTAGTGGTCGCCCATTGGTCGAAATTTGACCATAATTAATTTAAATTATAAGTTTGAACATATATATTTAATTATATTTGTTATTATGTTTGACATTGAGTAAAGACAAACAATATTAATCTATATTCTATAATCTATTCTCAATTTGATTGACGCGTGTGTGTCAAATAAATGGTAGTGTGTGTAATGTTTTTTTTTTTATTGATTTTATTTGTTTTTTTATGCATAATTTAAAAAATAATAATATTCTGCACTCATTCTCCATTTAAACTATAGATGTGCGAAATTTCATACTCCTCCGTCCGCGCAATTATCGTAAAAAGGGTTACAAAGTTTTTGCTACACAAATTAATAGATCCCTTTTAATTTTATTTAAACATATTTTTAGTTCAACATATTATCGCGTATTTTGAAAATGTTATTTGCTCAGATCCTCTTTTTAGCCTCGTCTCAAAACTACACGTATTAACATTGCTAAAAATACACTTCTAAGCATAATGCTACTTTTGACTAGCTCGATGGAGCAGTTTGCAGTGACCCTGCTTTATCGGTTCGACTCCTGTCCTGAATCTGGGTTTGACGTATATCTTTTGTATTTCTACTATTTATTTGTATATTTATTGAAAAAAGGTACAGCTATAACGTCAGATCCTAAAACACAAGCATTAAGTTGCTTTCCTTTGGAATAGACGACCGTGTGTGTATGTTGTAGATATTTATTACAAAAGCTATAAAGATGAAGCTAGACAAACTTTCGAGAACTAATCCACTAATAGCAGATAGAGTGCCGTTAACAGTTCTAAAGGTGACAAGACCACAAGCGCTCACTAACTCGACAAGTTTCATAGTTCACATCTTGAGAGTATCGACAGTTGAAATAAGCGCAGTAACCACATTTACTGACTTGCAATTGTGTAATGACATGTTAGAACATGTTGTAACATGCCATTGTACAAACGAATTTAAAAAGTTATCGTAGAATTTTAAGATAGGGTCAGATATTCGAGCATTTCAGACTTCGAAATTCGAATTTTTAAATACGTTTATAAACTTAGGTACTTTATATGTTACACGACACAGTTTTGCGACGACGTGGTCGGTGTTTTCAACCTTACGACCAAGTAGTTGTGATAGCACTATAAATACATAAACGCTTACGCTCAGTGAAGTACTGATGATGACTATGCTCCATAAGCTTAAACAAAATAAATAAATAATCTGTCGGGGGTCAGAAAATAGACACAAACGACCACGACAAACATCTATATACAAATGTTTTTCTACACAAGAGAAACTCCGATGTAGCAGTTATACTAGAAGTATAAAATAGGACTAGATATAATATTAGATAAACCACGAAAACGAATTACTGAAGAATACTAAAAAAAACAAAAATGTTTTAAAATTTTTATACACGAAAGTTAAACAAAAAACGAAAAATTGTTTAACCCCTTTTAAGGGGTTCATTAAACGAAATATGCTTATTTCGTTGAAAGTTAATTTAGTCCAAGCAAAAGTCCATCTTAAGAAAGTTTTTTCCTGTATCAAAAAGGGTTTGAAAGGAGAGTAATAAAGTATCCAATTTCCTCTACAAGGTGGAAAGTAACAAAAGAAATATTGAGGGTCAAGTCTCTGAGCGTCTTTTACACGGACGGTGATCTTATGAATTTCATCCCATTACTACAGAAAGGAAGGTAATGAAATTACTCTGTACGACCAGATATTATTACTAATAAGCACTCACTCGTTCTACTCCATCGACGGTACCTGTTAATAAGTTACCAGTTTTTAAACGGATTCAAAAAAGAGGAGGTTCTTAATTCGTCTGCATTTTTATGTGTGTTACCTCAAATAAATAATTGAAACGTGGTGCTTGGTATTTGTCATGTAGTCTCATTTAAATTTGATCGAGATCTGATGTGAACCTACTTTTTGAGAAATATTTGATAACGCGTATTAACTTAACTATTTTTTGTCTACCTACGTTGTATTACTTTTCGATGTAATTGAAGTTGGATTATTTTTTCGCTTGCGAGCAAACACAATTATACAGGTATTGTAGTACTATATATGTCATCTATATCATCTATGTATCCAAAATGACCATTTTCAGGAACATTAATATTTTTGGTGTCCTCAAAATTCAACTGATTTTGTAATCTTTACCGCACTGATTAATCTTCTTTGTGTATTTTCTATGCTATTTATTTTATTTATTTATTTAACAATTTTTTATACGTACAAAATTATATATATAATATATTTGTCATGGAGACTCACGTATAATGGGTGTGCTTATCCCTGTAAGAGATTTCTTCCAGCACACCCAAAAAGGAACGGTTACAAACAGAAATTAAAGTAGGTAGACGTACTAAAGAAAACATTAAATCATTGAAATATACACATATATATGCACACACACACACACACACGCACACACACACACACACACACACACACACATATATATATATATATATATATATATATAGTATAGACATATACGCACATAGACAACATATACATATATACACATACATAGAAAAAATATATATAGCTGACACACAAAATAATAATATATAAATATAAATATATTATTTAGTCCTCTGCCCAAAGGTTGCCTGGAAGAAATCGCTGTATTAGCGATAAGGCCGCCTGTTGCAACTGATGCAAATTCTATTTTTATATTTCATTTGTTATGCTGTTAAAACCTTGTATTAGTGTGCGAAAGTGTAAATAAATAAATAAATATTAAACCCACATAGTTAAAATTATGATAAGGAAAGATAATGCTCTTTTAATTTCTTCTTCTATTTTATTTATACATGCATGACATTGGCGAAACCTTTCGTACTATTTTTGGTATAATTATACTATTCTTAGTATGGAACGAAATAAATACAAATGTATAATTTTTTTTGGAACGAAGTTCCTTACCGCATGCTTGACATTTGGCTGGGCGAGCGAACTGAAAAAATGTGATACTAAAACCGTAAGAAAAATATGTAACGGAAGTGACGTAATATCAGTCACACGACTGTATAATATGACGTTTGTAAAACTAAAATATTACTAGTAATTTTTTTTAAAATTAATTATGTAATTTTATACTGTCGACAAAAATAAATAAAGACAGGTTTTACTACTTTTAATACTAACTTTCCTATATATTTTTATGTACTTAATTAAAAACCAATCAACAAAATTTAAAAAAAAAATCAAGAACTAGAAAATATATATAAATTTTTTTCATATTGTGTTCATTTTTTTTTTCAAGTTGTGTTGCTTCTATACTATCCGAGGGAACTTCGTACCTACCTGGTGTCCCATGACACCACATATTTTTTTTAATTATAAATAACAAATTAATATTTTTTTCCTACAGGGTCGAGGTTCTGATTACCAGCAAGGCTCCCGGCTGCGATCAAGGGTAAGCTTTCATATGATTTTGACATTTTTATTGTATAACTAGCTGACCCGGCGAACTTCGTATCGCCTAACACAAACTTTATCGTATGGTATTAAAGTTCAAATTGACTTTTAAGTATTATCAGAAATCTTTTGTGTGGGAGTATAGAAAAGTGTTGTTTTTAGACTTTTTCAGGAAATTTAATTTTTTTTTTTTTTTAGAATTTTTCTCTCCGTAAGAACTATCCTCGTACTTCAAGGAACATTTTAAAAAAAGAATTAGCGAAATCGGTCCAACCGTTCTCGAGTTTTGCGCTTAGCAACACATTTTGCGATTCATTTTTATATATAAGATAATGTTGATATTGGCAACTCAAAAATACGTATATAAATAAGGGAACATACTGTATCATTGCTTATATCAAACACTCGGTAGTGTGTAGTATGTGGATAGGAGTTTCAGTAACCTTATAAATTTAAAGTTAAATTTAAATTGTTACATCTTTACATAATTTGAAAATTCATTTCAAATGAAACATTGTTTTAGCCATAAAAATAGATATTTTATTGAAACGCACTGTTTCAATATTTTTGAAAACTAGTTTAAATATAAATCTTAATATTACTTTACGTATAATTTGAAACAATTACAACATAACCGAAACACGATTACCTACATTACAATCAAAAATATCAATTTTGTTGTTAAATAAACGAAATTATAAGAACATTTCGTAAACAGTGTAGTTGGCAACATAACGCGACCGCAGGGTGTCACGCGTTGCCCACAAATCGTCTCGTTGGCAACGGGATGCAAAATGTAACAAATTTTGTTACCCCGAAACTCAACTGTTGCCTTAATTAGGGACGAGATTAAAGGCACACGTGCTTATCTATCTGCGGAAACCTTTCCGACATCTGTGAAGATGCGAAGTAAGGAAAGGAATGAAAATCGTGAAACACATTGAACAAGTTGTCGGATAAAAGAAAATATACTATTTTTAAGCTTTTCTTTTTTAAACTGTGTGTTTACGAGTTTGGGAAACAAAACTGTTTCTGACTGTGACTGGTGAAAGTTTGAGGATCATTCGTTAAAAGAAGAGTTAAGGATATTAAAAGTACTAGGATATTGCAGGAATAAAAATTCCCGGTATTTGTAAAAGTATTATAAAGTTGAAACGTTTGTTTAGTTGAAAATAATTCAGAAATGACTAGACCGACTTAAAATATCTTTTAGTATTAGATAGTCCAGTAGTTGAGGAAAACTAACATTATATTTTTATGAATTCTTATCTTTTCCCGAAAGATTATTTCGCAATCATCTCGTATGACTGTATCTACATTAACAGAATAACAGGCATAAACTTACAATACATCTGGACAAAAATGTACTTCAACCACCAGTCCAAAGATACTTTTATACAAGAATAAATCTGATATTTGTCAAGCAGAATTTGTTGTATAGAACGAAGTTTCCTTTTGTTAGTATAAACCTGATTGAAACCAACTAGAATTGATAAAGATCGCTCTCGATTTATCAAACCCAAGAATTCCAATACCGAATTTGGTTTAAAATGGAATGTTTCAGGATTTTCGCCTTTCGAGGGAGGTAATTAAAGGTTCGATTATTCAAAACTTGAAACTATACAATTGCCGACTGTAAAATATGATTTAATGTTCATAATATTTTAATACCTTTAATGAAGGTAGAATTGAAGTTGTAAGAAACACACACATACGTAATACACACATCACACGTACAGACATTCACACAAATGAAAAAATTAAAAGGCCTAAACTTAACTTACTTGTTGTAAGAATTAATAAATAATTAAATATCTTTAACATACACTCACGGTCGTCTGTTCTCTTCGTCGTCTGTTCGTGTCATCTTAATGCTTGTGCTATAAGTAAAAGTCTACTAGTACCTATAACACAAGCATTAAGATGCAACAACAACCAACCGATAAATAAAGCATATAGAAATATATACTTATATCTTACACCCACACTAAGGCGGGAATGGAACCTAGAACCCGTGGAACAGAAAGCACTACAAACTGCACCAACGAACTTGTCATAATGTTCCTAATATTTTCTTTTCTTAATAATTTTTCTTGTCTTGTTAATAAATTTTATTTTGTTTTGTTTTACTGAACGTAATCCTCACATTAATCGAGCACATCTTCAATAAATGTATCTGTTTTTATCCTTATTTTTTATTCACATCGAAAAGAAACATAATTATGTGCGTTGTTGTATTGGTGTTTTTTTATTTATTCGTTTGTGTCTGCAAAAAAGTGATCTACAGACAGCTTACTGTAAAAGGTAAGTTTTATTCTCGAAGGTTCTTCGATGGGTTCCACACTGTTAACCTGCTAGTGAGGGTCACAATAAGCAATTTTGTGTGAATCTATGTTCCCATTTATCTTCAAATCGGTTTGACCTTTGTGGATATATTTTTTTTTTGTAAGGGATTTGCTATCTATAGCTCTTAGATAGTAGATATGTCGAAAGTACTGGAATTTTCATTATGTCTTCTTCGAAATGTTTAAGCATTTTTTAGAAATGACATGACTAATTTAGTTGCAGTTTTTAATGAAGTTGTCGTTCTTCAGGTGGTATGTGGATGTGGATTATGATTGTATGAGTTTAACTTTGAGAATACAAGAATGTCGTAGTGCCATAGCATTTTACACTATAATTATTTGAGTTCAATGATTAAGGTTAGGTTAATCATATCTGTATTCGAAAGGGGTCGGTTATATGTGGTATACAGCAGAACTTAAATCTAATTAAAATGGAAAATAGCAACATTCACATAATTTCTCAGACTTTCTAAATAGCAAAATGTATCAACAATAACGCAGTTTTTTAAATTATGTTCATGTAATTGTCAACATTCATTTTTTTGTTATTTGTCTAAAATTTTATAATTCTATAATATTCGAACACAATAAAATACAGACAGAAAATTTAACCTTCAAAAGAAATTCACAATAAAATACACGAAAAACCCGTCGAAATTAATATCGTCACCGGTAAATTCGCATGAAATTTTTAAAGATAATCTCCCATAAAAGTCAACTTAATTAACCACGGTTACTCGGTAAATGCGTTCACTTCATCACTTCACATAGAATTATGATACAGATTTAATTCAACGCGGCATCTCTGTTAATCACACCTGACAACACCCAACACGTGTGGATAGTTACATACTTCATTTGCCTTTGTGCCTTCGTTGTATCTCAAACTATTATCGCCCTTAAAATAAACAGCACAAAGACCCCAACCGCCTGCAAACCAAAGCGAGCCTCATTTAATGAGAGATTGGTTACATGCTGAATTAATTCGTCCCCAAGAAGCGACGCTCCATCGATAAAGATCGCTTCAACAAATTTGACTTCGGCTATTGAATAATAAACTTTATTATTAGGTAGAAAAATGTTAGTTCGATTCGGATCTCTTTTGTCGTTTACGTTGTTTCGATTTTGTTTAAGCTTAGATGTATCGGATTCGGCATACACCGTTGTTAGTATTCGAAGGCGCGTGGCGAGTTAAGCCTTGAGTCTCAGACTGGAATTGACAAAGCGATTTATACATATGTATTCTACAACTAGGGTGACAGCTTGTTTGTGCTCTAGCATATACAAAATCAAAGCAGCTGACCCGTACAAATATACTATGTAATATGTTAGTGATAGCACTGTAGCGTCCGATGATACAACCAACATGACCACAATTATATAGTAACCGAACAGGCGTGATATTATAATTACACATATCGCATATATACGATTTCCTCGTAACGTTACCATAAATAAGAATAATTTATCTGTTTGCGGTGTATTACTCATCGTTAATGTGAAACTCCACCACGCGCGCACCTGACGTTACATACAACTTTGGTCGTAATATGTTTGCGTTAAATTATTCAAAATACATGTTTTTAAAATATATATATATCTTAAAGTACATATGTAACTACCCAGGAATGGATAAAGAATCTTTTAAACCAACGTAATGGTCTTAAAATCTAGATATGCTCAAAACAATTCCCAAGTTTTATTTCCTAATTATTCTATACTGTCTTTTAATTAAGGGTAATATTAGAATACTACAACACTATACTATTAGGTACTATAAAATAAAAACAAGATTTAAGGCTTTTATCGTCACTATTAATACTACTGTATCAATGTTTGTTAGATTAATAATTCCTAATCTTGAATCTCAAAATGACAATCGCAATAAACACCCATGTAAATAAAACTCTTAAAAATAAACATCCCATACATTCTCATACTTCATAAATCCGAAGTTATCCAAGCGACTTTATTCTGAGGCGGTTCAAGTCTGAATTCGCTCAACATTCTAATTTTATCATTTTCTTAAGTCTCCTTGATGACGAGAGGGACCAAAGCCTATACCTCTCCATCTTAATTACGTCTCCTACGTGATCGTTGATGACGTAATTATTTCTTCTTTTACATTATTTTTCCTCTTTTTGATGAAAAAAAAAAACGAGAAATTCAATCATAGCCGCTCCGATGTAGATAATTTCAATCGCCCGAAGTTATTATACCGGCTCCCCTAATTACAACACTGAAAGGGATTCGTCTGTTATTTCGTCTATAGCGAAGGTTTTATTGGTGGATAAATGAGATTCAATTGGATAAAATACAAAAATAGACATCATTCATTGGTTAATTTATAATGTTTCCGTTTCGGAACAAATATTGTATTTACATTTTATTTTTACTGTAAGAAAAATATGACGTATTTTTCTATTTCATTCATTTATACAAGTAAATAAAATTGGAGTGTCTGTTTGTAATATTAACTTAACCGCTTTTTACTAAATGTATATACATGGTACATATACTAAAATGTCATTTTTTACAATTTTGATCTGTCTATCTGTCTGTCTGTTTGTCTGTCTGTTTTTTCCGGCTAATCTCTGAAACAGCTGGACCGAGTTTGGTGGGACTTTCACTGGCAGATAGCTGATATAATAAGGAGTAACTTAGGCTACTTTTATTTTAGAAATGTATTTATTTTATAACTCTGCGAACTGAAAAATAACTTTTTTGTTAAATTCCACGCGGACGAAGTCGCGGACACAACTAGTAATTAATATTATGTACTTGGTATAAAAACCCCATTTTGGAAATATAGATTAGCTGCAAGATTATCTAACTAAAGAGTACAATCATATATATCTTTTTGTTATTGAAAATTAAGAATTACTATTTAGATAATTTAAAAAATCTAATTGAGGTTGAATTCTCAACCGCACTGGATAGATTCCACTTTGTCTTCTATATCCTATATTATATCGGCCAATAAGGATCAAATTATACAATTAAAATCCATACAAGAAAAAATAGAATTGAAAACAGCAGAACACTTTTATTCACAAACGTATAATTTTTAAAAATACTGTTCATCTGGAAGATAAGACATCCCGTAATGAAAACATTGATCAACTCGAACATTACTGTCAAATTCTCCGTAGCTAATGTATGTCGATTATATGGAGTAACGAAGCAGATCAGGCTATTATGCAGGCTACGTTGTGGGTAATGTCTTAGAAAATCGTCATCTAGATCTTGAGCAGAGACTGGCAATGACGTGATCTTTGGTAACATCACATTTAAATCAGAAATTAGCAGATGTAACGCTAATGGCAATTAATTGATCTGGTCTGCTTAAAGCTAACACGTATATAATAAAATAATAATATTATTTTTTTTAATCTTGAGATATATGGTATAGACATTGCCCCCCTACCACCGAATGCATATAAGATATGAAATCACAGTCCAACTAATATAGTCACATATGGGCTGACATGTCTGTGTAGACAAAAGCCCGCAAAAAATAACGTTACATTGGGTAAATAAAAATAAATAACATCTCAAAGTTGGTCAGATTGTCTTATGTATAGTATTGTAAACGCAATATTTAAGGCCAAAATCTTCGAATTTCGTACAAACTCGAAGAGAATCCTTCACATCGATTCTTTTATAATAGAAAGTATGTTTTTGGGTAAATATTAAAATAAAGCTTTAAATCATCATTTTTTTTTAATTTTTTTTTAAATATTTACACAATACACACACGGTCGTCTGTTCCTAAAGTAAGTAACTTAATGCTTGTGTTATAGGTAACAGCCGACTGGTATATAGCTACATTTTTTTTGAATAAACATACTTATAAATAATACATATATAAATATATAAATAAATATTTATATTACACCCAAACTCGGGGTGGGAATCGAACCCACAACCCTCGGAGCAGAAAGCAGGGTCACTACAAACTGCGCCAACGGGCTAGTCAAACAACTAGTTTTACAAAATGAACTGATAACAGAATGGAACAAAGTTAAATAAATCCAAAACAAATTTTTCAACCCGTAGTCCATACATGTTGGCGACATCAGTTGCAAAGGTTTTTTTTTCCAATTCCATGCAAAGTGTTTTCCTCCGCCAAATTATGTTAAACATTTTAAATTATATAAAATTAAATAGATATTTTTTTTTAAGTCGAATCGGAGACTATTAAGTAGGTACTTCAATTTCTGCATGTTATAAAATATATTATATTTTTCAAATCATAATATATTTGATTAAATACGAACTACTTTGAAGTATTTATAGCCCGGTGCGACCGCTCTTATGGTACTCCTTTACCGCAAAGTCAATTGAGCGAGAGAGAGAAGTGGTAGACCTTGAACAATATATTTGACATTGTTTTTAGGGTTGAATGCTTCCTTTATTTGTACCCGTATACATTTTTTAATACTAACTAGGGCTATGTTATAGACAATCGTGCGCAGATTTATGGGGTTTTGGTTTTGGGAATTAGGTGGGAAGAAGGGGGAGATTGAATAACCCTCTGGTACCACTCCCGCCATGAATTGATCTTGCAGTCGAGATCGTTTTTACGTACACCTGTTCGAAAATAACGCGTGAAAGTTGCGAAACGGAGCATGAGTGCACTTCCCGCAGCGCCGGAGCTAAGGTGGAGTCAGACGCGGAGCTCCAAGGTATTTTGATAACTCTAAATAAAACAAGTCTAAGCTTCTGACTGACCCGGGGATTTTGGAGCACTATTTCAAATAATGGTTTAGGAAAAGTTTAAAACATATTTTTGTGAATATTACTTATCAAATTTACGTTATAGATTACGATTATTTATTACGTTTATTTACGTTATAGATATAGATTTAAGTTATAGTTTCATCTGTTATCTCTGGATCGCTTAAGGTATTTGTTTGTAAGTCTTTAGGATATATTTTTAGGATATATTTATGTATCAAAACTAAACCCCGAGGACTAGGAAGATCCCGAATTACATAGATGTTTATAGTAAATAAGAACTTCAAAGAAGCCCAAGTCAACTAAGAGACGAACCAGGAACGAGTTGCCTGGAGGCACATGATACGGAGGGCCGACCCCAAATAAAATGAGATACAGCCAGGCAAAGAATAACAAGTCCTTGCGATAGTAATAAATCTATTAGAAAGAGCTAGAAAAATCTGCAAAATTTTAAATCTGTCAAAGTGTAGTGAGAGATATTCATTGAATGCACTTACCAATTAAGATAATTGTATGCATGAATGTGAAGATTACAAGTTAATGGTCATTGTAGCTCCATTACCTCAATCACTTTGACGTATCTAGCTTAAATCTGTCAAAGACTGAGTACGAATAGATGTAGGAGCTACTGTTATTTATTGAGAAAGTGACTGATCGGTTACCAATTAAGCCAGTCATGTCGGGAGACCGCATGACTGATTAGAACTACACGACAGATACAAATGGTGTTAAATTAATAAATTGTAGTCATTTATTTTGTGTCTCAATTAAAAGGTTTGGAAGCTTGATAGGAGATTCACTAGGAGTTACTCGCTTTGTGAGTGTTTAAATCTTTAGATCGCGTCATACTCATTTATTAGCCTCAGATTCTCGTGAAAAGGGGTAATTATTTTTCATCTTAAAATCTCTAACTTAAAACGTTTGTGCATTTTTCATGTCATTCGAAAAAGTTGACATTCCATAATTTATCTACTAGCGTTATATATAAATCTTTTCGAAAAATAAATTGCTCGATCCATGTTATAACATATAAAATACCTTAAGTAGGATAATAAATCTTGTTCTGAGAGACTAACAAGAAATAAACTAGAATATCTTATAAGGAAAATACGAAATCTATTAATAGAAAAAAAAGAAATACGATATGATTAACGTAATTTCATTCTTTCTTCGATATTTTTTCCTCCGAAATAGATTCGTGATTGACGTGGAGGCCAGTTATCTTCAGTATGATTAATAACCTTTATTGTTATGATTCAGCGCAGCCTCGGTTACTGAGTTACCGTATTTTACATTATTGGGTGACGATAACACGTCAAAACTATTCTTTTGGAAGAATTTAACGTAAACGTTTTTATACCAGAAATGCAGATAACTTAAAGGAACTTGTGACAAATGGCCCCTTTTGACATAGGCATTAGCCGTAATTTATATTGCAGACGGGGTGCAATTCGTAGAACAATGTTGTCATATCTCTATGTCTAGTTAAGTTACAACAAACGCTATTTGCCAGTGGATTAATTCTAGTATAGGCGATAGGTAATTTATATTATCACGATTTTACATGTTATTGGATTATAGGGTTTATATTATGGGAGTTAGTATCCGTATAGCGTCCCACTATCAGTAAGATGTACTACCATTGATAGTCTCATTTAAGTTTTAGACAGTATTTATAATGTGTTATAATTTTTGTAATAAATATTAAAAATATTATTTTTCGTTTTTTATAGGTCACACATGTTTTGAAACTGCCTATAATGAAGTTAAATTATAAATAAATTATTTATTAAAAGTTATTAAATACATTAAACCAGAAGGACGTTTACGCAACCACTTAAGTTTTTTTTTATTTTTTTATTTATCAAATAGACAATAGTGTAATTTATTGATTTTAAACAACATTAAAAACTAATCAGGCTTATGAAAATGCTATTAACTAACAAGACAACAAATATAAAATAATCACACATTTACACACCCTCCAAAATAAGGTTAAGGAGGGAACGAAAAAAAAAAGTAAAAAGTCATCACAAGGTAAGGCATATTTGAAATATTCGTACAAAAAAAGGTTGCGACATTACCAAATTCTCTTCAAGATAAAATTTTATTTCTAATATTGCAATCTCGATAAATCGTCGGGGATAAATCTCGGCGAACGAATCGCCTCATATCTCACGGGCACTAAATTTTCACCTACCGTTTCGTCACTGCACCAATAGGCGTCCGTATGATTTGTTGCCTGGTACAACAATTTTTCACTTTCGCTGTCGTCACTAAATCACCCTGACAAGTCGTTCGGCTACAACTATTGGGACATCATATTCTTGGACGCTATTCTGAACTCTATTTGTATTATTATAAGACTGATTATAAATTTATAGTTGTTCGAAATGTCCCTTATATTGTTCAAAATGATTTTCAACCTAGTAAAGTTCGGGGTAAGGTCGCTTTTTGAGTAAATGACGTATAAATCTGAATCACACTCGTTACCGTCTAGTATTTATTATTTGTTTACCGACGTGTAATAAAACTACTTTGATCTATGGATTCTCCATTTGGTGCATTATTAAAAATCCTAGTTTCTTTATTTTCTTTTTGAAGCGAAACTTCTTTAGAATAGTTTTTTTTTGAAATTCGATCAAACGATAAATGCGTCACAATAAAGATAGTAATACATAAATGTTTAAGTCAGAATGAGATAGAATACATTACTACTGGTTTCTGGCTGTTTTGCTGGCGGTTGCGGATTCGTTTTCCACAGATGGCAAATATTTGTATCGACCATACAGATGTTTGCCGTGGTCTGGGCATTTGTGCTTGTGTATGTCTGTGTTTCCGGAGCCCGATACAGGATTCTAGTGGGGGGTCGTTGAGTGTGAGGTGATCATTTTTTTTCCCTTAGACATTTTAAAAGTTTACACACTTTTTTACTTTATTCCTTCACCCACTACATCACACGACTTTACGTGGGTTAATAAACAAGTAAAAGTATGACTGACCACACACTAATAATTATAATTCTTACATCGTTTATAAAGATTTTAAGTCAGAATTTCATAGCTAGTAAAATAAATTTAGAAGTGGTATAGGGATGTTGCAAATAACTGAATTGAATAGTTCCAACGAAAAGATTTTTCTACGGATTCAAATTCATTTTTCATTTTTGAAGCCACTTCGTATTAATTCGTGAAGCGTTGATACACTGCAGTATGAACAAAGGTCAAGAGCACGGGATTCGAGCGAAAATTCCAATTATTTTCATTTAATAAAATATTTTTCTACATTTTGATCAAACAGAATGAAATCACTAAGAATGTCAGATTAAAAACATGCTCATTTCATAATACCTTCATCATCATCATCATCTTCATTTCAGCCGATCACAGTCCACTGCTGAACATAGGCCTCCATAAGTTCACGCCAAAAATGGCGTGAACTCGTGTATTTTGCCACGCTTAGTCATTAGTCACCACGCTGGGTAGGCGAGTTGGTGACCTCAGGGCTGGCTTTGTCGCACCGAGAACGCTGCTGCCCGTCTTCGGCTGTCTTTCGTCTTCGTTGGATGGTTATCCCGCTATCGGTTGGCTTTGTAAGTTCTAAGGTGGTAGTGGAACTGGGTTGGCTATATTCTTTACTACCGTAGCCACACAGTAGTCATAATACCTGATTATTTTGATAATTTTATACCAAAAAAAACAACGTAAAAGGATATGTACGAAGTCAAAGAAATTGGGGTCTGTTTTAGTCACTCAATAATAATTAAAAGTAATGAAACGGTGCTCAGTTTGATGTAATTATTTATCAAACATATAGGTGAAAGTAATTAGAATAATACATATTAATATATCTATTTATATCTGCCAACCCAGTAGCTATACAAAGAAAATAATAGCAACCCAACGCTTGAATTATCTACAGGCTTCATAATGTCGGTAGGTAATAAATTTATTCTTGAAGCTCGGGAGCGCATTTTGAAATAAAAAAATAAATTTCTCAATTTTGAATTAAAATAACTTTTGGCTATTATTCTTTAAATATGATACAATCGATATAAAATAATTTGCATCTATTAAGTACATGGGTCAAATTTGTCTCTAGTTCAGATCTACTACTACTATGTTGCTGCCAACTAGAAAACTAAATCAAAATCAAATAAACTTTATTCAAATAGGTTTCGAAAGCACCTTCGAATCGTCATTTAAAAAAAATTAAGTGATTTTTTTTTCAATGAAGCTACCACCGATTCGAAATGTAAATTCTGCAGAGAAGGGTTGGCAAGAAACTCCGCAGTTTTTTTTTAATAATATATAAACTGTTTTAGTACAAGATTAGTACACACATATGTAATTAGTAACTAGAGTCCATATGTGTTATATCAAATAAATATCGTCATATGTATATTACGGTAGCTACGAAACAACTTTACTAAGTAACGAAATTTTAAATCCAAAGCGATATTTCATTATTATATCGTAAGTACGATAAAACTGCTTGTTTCGGTATGAATTTTTAAATACGTGTAACTTTCAAGCTTACTCATAGTAGGAAAGCGTGGCAAAGCCCCGATTCATTTTCCTCAAGAGGGTCGAAGCCTTTCCTTAACAACAGGGATATAAATTTGACATCATTCTTAAATTCTTCAAAGAAGGGTACTTTAAAAGGAATGAAACATCTTAATATTAAAAACGATGATTTTTCATTTGTAAATTATCAAAATTGGATTTTTCGATAGACTCTAAATTTATGGAACATATACGGCGTAATCAATTAATAAAATATAAATGAACTAGCGACCCGCCACGGCTTCGCACGACTCGAAACTTGAGTTTTTGCCACTTTTTGAGCTGTTCTGGTTCACTTTTCTTGTCCCGTAAGACTTGTAGGTATAACCATTTTGCTATTCCCTATCGTACATTTAACCAGTAACATATATCTTTATTTTAAAAGCGTTGTAGATGGACGACGATGATTATTCGATACCGGCACATAATACAGATGATATGCCAGTCTGGATTATTGTAACTAAAGCTGCCAAATATACCCAAACAAATACATTTATAATACAAATCTTAACCTTTTCATTGCTTCGAATCACTTAAATTATAACCCAAAAAAAGCATACCCTATTCACCCCGCATAAAGTGTTATTTGAATATAAAACCTACTCGAATAAAGTATATTTCGAATTTGAATTTTAAACAGCATATGTTTGCCGAACAAACCCTGTTCGGTTATTTGTTCGGGATCTGTTTAACATTCGCGTCTTATAGTTTCGGGTATACGGCCAATTGAGCTTTGATGGCCCACTTGGGCCAATACCAATAAAAGGTATTTAATTCTAGAATTTACTATACCGATTAACAACCGCTGTATTGGTGCGTGTAGACGCCTAAAATATTTGTCTCCGGTTTGAATTTATGTCCTTTTGGGTCTCCCCACAGCGCCTTGGAGAGCACATTAAGCTATCGGTCCCTTTTGTTATCATAAATACATGATAGTGATCGTTACTCATAGTAGGGAATATATCTGTCAATCTGCAGTAGGGCAGCGTGGTGGATTAAGCTACATTTGTTCACCTACATAGTGAAAATGGCCTATACTAATAGCAGTGGAATATTACAGGCTGAAGCGTATAGCATAATTCAGGGAACTGTAGATTTTAAATTATTATCATGTATGTATTTTTAGATTGTACCTATACATAGTTATGTTTGTTCCTAATTAAAAGAAAAACGAATAACAATAGTTACTTTTGATGGAGAAAGTTTTAAGAAAACGCACAGTGGAGCCAAGTTGAAATCTAAGGTATCACATTACCCTAGATTACAACTTCATGAGGTATAGACTTGGTGCTAAATGTGTTTTTGGTAACTTTGTGACTAAGATTTTGTGTTTTTTTATTTTATTAATATCAGCTCCATTTCTTTTTTATTTTGGCGTTTTATAATAGAATCTTGTACATGTAATTGACATGCATGGATTTGTTGTAATAAATAAATTTCATCCAAGTTTATTACATGTGCAAAACATTACACATGCAAAACAATTATGGGATAACAACAAACTTGTCATATAACATCAATATGTACGAATTTAGTCATACTACCAGGAACATGACAAAAATATTTTTAATATCACATCAGCTGATATCCATTCGCGTGAACATGATAAGAATGTATCCTTCCAATAAGATGAGAAGGCGAGCAGCGATGCAGACGCAAGGAGAATTCGATCCGCTCCGTTTAGCACATCTGCTACTTTGATCAATCAGATTATTAAATTGTTCCAATTTATTCCGGAAGTTACTATTTTTATACAAGAGTGTTTAGAAAAATATACTATAATTATTATTATTTAAGTAATATCTGATGCGATATAGTTTTGTACTTAACTCCTTAGGAATCGATTATCATATAATACCCCTTGTATTAAAAAAATACGAGGAGTAAAATCTACTTAACGAATAACCTCGTTACGTTTTTGTTAACGCCATCTATCGGGACCCGATAGGATCTTATCTTGTGAACGTCTGAAGTTCAATGAGATCCAGTAAAGTTTGAAAATAATTGATCAGTTTTCTAAAAGTTTCAATTTTCTGCGCAATTTTCTTAATTTTTCATCCCCTAACAACCTTGTACAAACCATTAGAAAACTTAAAGAAAACGTTAATGAAATCGGAAAAGTCGTTCTGAACTTATTGTTGACCAAAGGAAACAGGAATTTTTATATAAATATGAAACAGTTACATCGATTGTTGATTGTGTTTTTAATAAAAAAATACAAAATACGTTTGAATTGATTCCGATACAAAAGAATTATATTTTTCTTTCTTTTCATTTTGTATCATCTAAGATTTGGTTGACAACAATGAAATGACAGTTGTCATTGTTTTAATTATTTTCAGTTTTGCCTTCAAATACCCTGCCGTCTTTTAAGAAAAAATAGCCTTAAAAAGTCAAGTTCATTCAAATTTTCATGTCAACAATTTTAAATTATTCATCGATCTTCCTCCGTTGCTGAGTGACCGTTTTTTTTTTTTTTTGTCTATCAGTCTTTGATATCACGTGCATATTGCAACATATATATTTACATAGATAAGATATGTTCAGACATTACAAAGGAATGATGTGTATACTTTTCCATCAAACAGTATTTTGTAAGGAAAAAAAAACTGTCAGCGTCGGACCACGTCCTAGTTTTACAAGACAGTCACAGGACTGTCGATCTGTAGTAATAATCAAAAATCGCCTGTGGTATTGTTATAATGCATGCATGATTAACAAAAGGCATAGGCATTTTGAGCCCGTGGATGTAAACTTTTAAATTTTAAAAAATATACATATTTATTTATATTTGTATTATTTATATACGATTACATGTACTATTTATATGTAAGTTTATAGAAAAAAAATTATATGCTATCAGTCATTGTCAGTTATTTGTTACCTATATCGCAAATATTAAGTTGCTTACCTTAGGAACAGACGACCGTGTGTGTATGTTATAGATATTAATTTATTAATTTTATTTATTTATTTTTTCTTGTACACCACATAGAGTAATTTATTACAGAATTGTAAAGAAAAAAAATATTATTCAAAACTTTAAACAAATTTAAGTAATTTATATCAAATTGCGTTTAAGCGTAAAATATTTTTAGATGTATAAGTAAAATTCACCAAGAATTCAATATTAGGTTTAAGAATGAATATATCAAAACGAAAAACGATTTCATGTTATATTTCACTTCCTTTCCCCTTCATTCCATGATTTTTTTTTTCACTTCGGAAGATTTAGAATGATATTCAATGTCCTTGTGTAATATTTATACGATTTAATATCGTTCTATATATAATACGATGCTGCTTCATTTGGGTCTTTTATTTCACTTCCGAAGTATACAGAGTGTTAATCACAGTTTTTAATATTATTGATTTCTCACTGAGGAAAAATATTCATGATATTAGACCACTAAATTCGAAATAAACTTTTTTTAACACAATAAATCAGAATCAGATTTGAAGCGGATCCCTTACTGTCTAAGGAATCGCCCTAATGTGACATATAACTACAACTACAACAGCTTCAGGGAATTATACTTCCAGCCTGCGCTCGTGTTCTAGGTAACTAGCTATATGTAGATTCACCATTGACGGACACGTCAAGGAGGACATCATCAAAAACGTTTTTCTCTTTTGTTACATTTCGATTTCAGTTTGAATTGTTATCAAAAAAGTGATCACGATTATTACCCTCTTGCCATTCTTATGGCAGAAATATACGTTTATAAATAATCCCAATCCTTTTTTATACAGCTATAAACTCTAAAAGCGCTTGAAAAAAAATAGCAAAGCAACCCCAACTGATCTTATCAACGGCCAAAATCGAATGTTCACGCTGATAGTGAGAATAACGCTCGATTTGGTCCACAAACTTATCAATCATCTGAATCAGACGAAAATCAACCTTCATGCTCATGCATTACGAACTTTTCATACGTATTCGAATTTGGTAAGTAAAGGCCCAAATGCCTTATTGAAGGTACAAGCGATGGGCCGTGTAAAGTTTGTTAGAGAAATTGATTACGTTACGCATCCTCTATCAAGATTTAATTATGGGGATGTAATCAACGTCACCATTTTGCAAGGTCGTCGACTGATTGCACTTTTTACATACAACGTTTAATGTTATTCATTGTCCTTTAATTATAACAAAAAAACTATTAAAATTTTAAATTATATTATCTTTTGGATAGAAAATTATAAGACAGGCGAAGTATTCCTAACATTATTCAAACACTAATACCCATCATAACGTATGAGGAGAAGTGATAACTTGGAAATAAAATCCAATATGAACAAAAAGTAGAATAACATAGTACTGGCAAAAGTTATCTGTCATCAGTAATGGCTTATTCACAATCTGTAAAATAATTTATCATGCGTTGGAATAATCTGTAATTATAATATACATAACTTGAAATGGTTTAAAATAAAAAAATCGTCCCGCCGTTGCGTGTTGGTCAAAGATAATTAAAGTCGTCAGTCAGGTCAGTGATCGATACCATAATTGACTATCGAATACATAATCTGATTCGTTAATACACAGATAGATAGATAAAATTTTTATTAACAATTCCTCATTCCACATACACAATTAAAGAGTAAAAATAAAAAGTACCAAATAAAATATCTTAATAGCATTGATAATATCAAACTAAAATACAGTGTATGTATGTGTGTTTCTTATTTTATTATATTATTTATTATTTCTTTTAGAATATCAATTAATTAGAAAAATGTTATTATTAATAATAGAATAAACGTGTCTCAGCATTTTCGTGTTTCGATAGATTTAAACATTTAAATTTCGGGCACCTGGTGCCGAGATAAAATCTTACGAGAGAGTTCTCTAGAGATACATTAGTGGAGAACGCAAATCTCGCTCGAGACAGGCAAAACATTTTGTCTGAAAACCCAAGGCAGACATGAACGATTTACCTAAAATGAGTTACGACTCAGTACAGTAGCCACCGAAAAACTCAGGCGTGTTTATTGTGTTTAAGTAAAAAGGGTATTATTTATGACTAGGAATTGAAATAAGTGTGTTATTATTTACAGACTCTTGTAGATACAAAAGAATATATATTAATATAGCTAATCTTGCATATTTTCAGACTTAAATAATAGTGCTTTCAAATAGTGTTGTGTTCCTGTGGTGATTAAGGTGACTAGATCTCCTGGGGGGATTGGAAGTTGGGTCGCCACGCTTGCGATGCTTCTGACGTTGCAGGCGTCTATAAGTTACGGTAATCGCTTATCATCAGGTGATCCGTACGCTTGTTTATCAACCTAGTTTAATAAAAAATAATAATTCATGGAGCTACAAATTCGATTTAAAAAATAATTATCGTGTTAGTTGTGGTAGTAGACCGTAGCCTTTAGTTTAAACTCAACAAAAGTATTAAAATTCAAAACAGGTCCAACAAATACGAACTTTTGTAGTAATTTATTAAAACATAAAGATATACAATTAAATATGTATGTAGAAAAAAAGCATAAATGAAAAATGGCGATATTTATATTGAATTATGGCATTTTAGGGTATCGTATCAGAAGGGTGCACAAGGAAGCAATCTGTCTGTGCCTTCTTTGAATCTTAAGAGGTAAATACTTCACACCGATGTGAATCACTTAAAAAATAAAGTAAAATCAAAAAATAATATCAATTTATAACTTATTTTGTAATATAAAAACTATTGACGCAAGTATAAGCAACGCATGATTGATTTGATCGACTTTTATATAGAACTAGCTGACCCTGCTAACGTTGTTTTGCCATATATGTTATTAACTCCCCCCCCCCCCTTTAACTTAGCGGTACAAAAATAGATGTTGTTCGATTCTCAGACCTACAGAATATGCACACAAAATTTTGTAAGAATCGGTCAATCCGTTTCGGAGGAGTTTAACTACAAACACCGCGACACGAGAATTTTATATAATTATTAGACTAGCTGTAACTTGCGCGCGTTGCTTTGTTTTTCTTTTTTTTTTCTTTTTTTGTCTTACCAACTTGAAAACCTTTGTGGGCTCATGAGCAACACTTCGCTGAAGATCATGACATGATCAAATGCATAGTTTACGATTCTATAAAGTACATACAGACAAACATTCATATACATATAGATTAATAATGGTCCACACTTTTAATTTTAGCTCAGGTTTGGAAAATATATAGCTTGTACTCATTATACAGATAATAGATTAAATAATTTAAATCACATTCCTTTAAAACGTTTAAATATTTTAACTTAAAAAAAATTAAAAAAACGAAATACACTAAATAATATTTAAGTACCTACTTACATGGACACGTAATATAGAGTTCTTGAAAGTGCAATACAATTACACTTGAATTTCAAAATAATCTACAGCAAAATCGTAGATAGAATACCAGAAAACTAAGCTAGAATTTCATCCACAGTCAATTACACTCAAGCGACACCAGATCTTATACCGATTCTAACAAGATATATATTCCTACAAAACGTTTCTCCCAAGTGAGCGTGTTTTCTTCGATACTCAAGTATTATGGCCTAAGCGCTTATCTCGAAACAAAGTGCTGTTTTTATACACTGAAATAAAATAGAAATCTCTATACGTGTTTGTTTTGTTTTCTTAGCTGTCTTGTTTCTGTGATTGTTTCTGAGATGAGTATATGCGAGATTCTTTTAAGGATACATTATTCTTGTGTTATAATATCTATCTTTGCTACGATATCTACTTATTTATCTTTACTTTCAATATTACGTACTAAAACAGACTATGAATATTTGGCGTATACTTCGTTTTTAAGGGAGGGTAAGGACTGGATTTGAATCCTCTGTGTTACGATTTGGTGAAGTCTATGCTTAGTACAGTAATATTCAAGAGTTTGATTCCAATATAGCCAAAAGTTTAGGTTTTCAGTGGGTGGTCCCATATAAATACAAATACAAATACAAATATACTTTATTGTACAACCAAAAACAATACAGATAACATAAAAGAAAAAGAAGCAAGTGAGAAATAATAATAATAATAATAATAACAAAAAAGGAATGTACAAAAGGCGGCCTTATCGCTAAAGAGCGATCTCTTCCAGACAACCTTTAGAAAAAGGACATGAATAAGAATAAAGCGGCATAGAGGTGTACTTTAAAATAATATATGTAAACACATATAATTATATAACTACTAGCTGTGCCCGCGGCTTCGCCCGCGTTAAATTAGTATGTCACAAAGATTTCCCGGCAAACTTCCACTGAAACACTCATCAAAATCGGCTTAGCCGTTCCGTAACCCTTCCTCTTGCCAATGGTGGAGCCCTCTCTCCAATGGTGAAACCGCATGAAAATCCATTCAGTAGATTTTGACGCCGCGTTGGCGCAACGGTCACAGCCATGGATTGTACCTGTTAAGCTGGCGGTTGCGGGTTCGATCCCCGCACATGACAGACATTTGTATTGGCCATACAGGTGTCTCCCCACCGTGCCTCGGAGAGTACGTTAAGCTGTCGGTCCCGGTTGCTATCATGTACACCTGATAGCGATCGTTACTCATAGTAGGAAATATATCCGCCAACCCGCATTGGAGCAGCGTGATGGATTAAGCTCTGATCCTTCTCCTACATGGGGAAAGAGGCCTATGCCCAGTAGTGGGATATTACAGGCTGAAGCGTAAGATTTTGAGTGAATCGATCACATACACTTTTGGGGACTTTGTTTTATAATACACTAACTGCTGCCCGCGACTACGTCCGCGTGGTTATGAAGATATGCATTACTATTAAGATGTTTAACGCAAATATTTTTTTTTATTTCAGTCACTTGAAATGCTTATCAAACCGAGTAACTTTTTAAAAGGCACAATTTAGTATAATTTAATAGTTATTTTTATAAAACCTCTCTATACATCACATTTTTAGTTTTATTTTCAGGCCTTTTCATAGAAACTATCAACCCCAATTAAACCCCCCTAGCGGTGGAATATCGTAAAATCCGTTTTTAGCGGTCGTCTGCTAACTATAATCTACCTCCCTCCTAAATTTTGTCTTTGTCCAACTTGGATGGATAGACCATCCAGCGGTTTTTGAGTTCTTGTGATGAGTGAGTTAGTGACCTTTCTGTTTTATATATATAGATTACGATGCATTATTTGGACACCTCCTCACCATCTATAGAGCATATATTTTGAATTTCAAGTCTCTTACTTCAAAAACATAAGACTTTCATACACTTCCGACCCCCGTTTTATCCCCTTAAGGATCGAGTTGCGTAAAATCAGCTCTTAGCAAATGTTTACGCCCTATAAGCAACCTACCTGCCAAATTTCAAGTTTGTAGCTTTTATAGTTTCGGAGATTTCGTGATGAGGAAGTCAACCTACCATCCCCCCGTTTTAACCCCAAAAAGGAGTTGATTTCTAAAGATACATTATTTGATCACCTTTTCACCATCTAAAGAGCGTTCATTTTAAATTTCAAGTCTCTTACTTCAAAAACATGGGACTCTCACACAAACTTCCAACCCACGTTTTACCCCCTTAGGGGTCGAATTTCGTAAAACCCATTCTTAACGGATGTCTACGTTTTATAAGAAGCCTACTTGCCAAATTTCAAGTTTGTAGGTATTATAGTTTCGGAGATTTCGTGATGAGTGAGTCAACCTACCATACCCCGTTTTAACCCCAAAAGGGAGTTGATTTCTAAAGATACATTATTTGAACACCTTGTTACCATCTATAGAGCATACATTTTAAATTTCAAGTCTCTTACGTCAAAAACATGGGACTCTCATACAAACTTTCAACCCCCATTTTACCCCCTTAGGGGTTGATTTTCGTAAAATCCGTTCTTAGCGGATGTCTACTTCCTATAAGGAGCCTACCTGCCAAATTTCAAGTTTGTAGGTGTTATAGTTTCCGAGATTTCGTGATGAATGACCTTTCGCGTTTATATATATTATAGATACATATACTTGAATAGATATAATTACAGGCATGAAACTACATATAAGAGTACATACATAAACATACATATACATACATACATACATACATACAATATAAACAAATAATAGATATTATAAATATAATCCATACACTTTTACGTCCATATACTACTACTACGTCCCATACACTTTTTTTCAATAATTTGCTACTATGTACATCAAATATTGTTTCTGAAAATCTTTATAATGGCTCTATCTTTGCTCTAGAGGCCCATAATACACATATTTGCAATAATACTATGGCCCGTGTGAAAACCTTCATATAAAATTCCTTGAATACTTCACGCAACGTCGCGTTATTGGCAATGAACGTCAAAAGTCAGTATCTAGACATAAAGCAAATCAATCTTTCACATCTGAAGAAAAATTATTGGTTCTTAATCTTAATTTGTTATAAGTTACAGGGTAGTTGATGTGGTACGTTCTCTCACCCACAATATGAGATAGTAAAATTTGTATGTCTCAAAATTTCTCTAAACACATTGAAACACATGACTGTCTGTATCTAATTAAGCTTTACGTAGCAACTGAGTTATATCTAATCAAAGTCGCATTTCACCAATCAATTACAAATTTAGCCAATTCTAATAATATACAAACAAATATTTGATATTTGCAAATAATTCCAATCAAGAGGAGAAAAATTTTATGATATTTTCAAGATTTTTTCCTTTCTGAACAAAGCAAAAACCTGTTAAATCCTTTTAATATCTCACGCAATTAATTTTAATTAACGATCAAAATCTTTTTTCCGACATCTGCAAACAATGGGTAGAGGCAATATGGTGACGTATAATCTAACCCTCTTTGGCTAATTAAAAACCGGTCTCATGACCCTGGGCCTAAATCAGAATATTCCTGAATTGATTTGGTCCCGAGCTGGCAATGTTTTCTCAGCTACCGGAAATTTTATCATGCCTTACCCAAATAATGCCCGGGTATGTACAGTCTTGTATCTTTTAGGTAATAATTTATCAAGTGCCTGCAGAAGTGGTGAGAGCATTTCGAATGAAGCATTGTTTCTATTTTTGTTTTGTTCGTTCGAAACTCGAGTCTATTTGAAATTATAAATAAAACAAAAAGATTCCGTAATCAAATGATTCGCTTTTATTCAATAACAAAAGAACATGACAACACAGAAGCATTATTAAAATCAATGTAGAGCAGAGGAAATACTTTTAAATGCTATTAATAATTTCTTGAAACAAGGTCGTGAAACTATGAAGCTACATCAAATATCAAATAATTTGATTGTTCGTTCAACATCAATAGTTCAAATAAAACTTTCGATCATTTACAATTTTAAAGCCCTTTAAAGGTAAATCATATTTGCCGGGATCTCATATTAAATACTGATGCGCGATTCAGAAACCAAAGCCAACATCAAACTTTTTATTACGGCCACTCAACCCGACCCCAATATGAGGGCAGATTCGCCATAAGGGTCGTGTTTGCAAAAACGGCAAGGGACAGAATGATCTAAAGGGTGCGTTCAATCTTTACCATTATTTACGTTCGACCATTTTAAATGTCCCTTTAACGGCGTCCTACGCAAACTAGTAGCCTACATTCTCATACAAATAGACCAAGAATGGGTTGAAACGGTGTCACTTCAGAGAAAATACGGACAAAGTGAGAAATCTATCCATTTAAGCTCCATGGATCTGCACAATCTCTGGATACCGATCAAAGATTTCTTATTTGTTAGGGATCGTGCATTTAACGGTAAAAAAACGGCTGTATTGTTTTTATGGGTTTAAAAGATATTTTTTTTTTGAAAATGTAAAATTGTTTTAGTTATTGTTGTTGAAATTAATATAATCAATACCTCTACTTTTGCTCAAGGCTGTAATATCTATCATATGGTACTTTAAAACCACCATACAAAAAGAGGAGTATTAAAAGTTTTTATAACTTTTTTTAAATTATTTTTTGTGAACTCGTTTAATTTTTTGTTAGATTTATTAGTTTTTTTTCTAGTCTGTATTTACTGCTAAACGGGTTAGACTTTTTTCATTTGTTTATGTCGTTCTATTTTTTAACATAATTATATTTTATATCTATGTGGCTTTAGTTAAATGTAATTTACCATCTATATATGTAGTTTAATATATTATAAACTCCTAAAATTTCTTTATCAATAAATTATTTCAACAAAAGTCACTGATCGAGGCTAAAATATAAAACCAGATGAAAAATATAATATTTATCGAAGTCTGAAGTGGATCCAGACAAACTTCTCGCGTTTTAGTTATATCCACATTCAATTATCAAAGTTAGTCCCTTTAGATAGAAGTATGATGGAATCGTTCGAAAAGCAATCAAGCAAGAAAACTTATATTAATTGCAGCCTCGAACTTAGAACCAGACACGGAGTCGACAGCGTGGATACAACAGGTTGAATTAGAAATTTTAGAAATCTAGAATAAGTTGAATTTGAAACAAAAGACCTACTTAAATATCTATAATGAGCGGTCTTTAAAACTAGTCAAAAAATTTGATAAAAAATTGATCCCACAAAAATAATCATAAGAATCAAATCAGACGATAATAAAATTCAAGAGTTATTTACGTTAAAATATTAAATAATCTATTTGAATAAATTTTATGAGAAAAACTTTTATTAAAGACAATGATTACATAACCTCGATAGCTGTAGATTTAACCAAACAATTTTGTATTAACTATAGAACTCCTAAAAGTTGAGTTTGTTTGTTTTATCTTATCGAAAGGATTATTTCAAGTTTCTTAGTAAGGTTACCTTTTACGGTTAAGTTTTTGTCAGTTCTTACCCGAATTTACATTTCAAATCGATGGCAGATTTGACATTAACTATATTTCATTAAGTAGTTGTACCCTGTAGCTTTGTCACCCAATTCAGGTATAAATGGAAGATAACCGAAAACAAAGCTTTATGTCTTCCATTAAAAGTATCGGCTATTATTTTCGCCTCTTTAGATTTAACTAATGCTAACAGTATAAAATTAAAATATCATTTATATCATATATTCTTAAAATTTAAATCGTTTTATTCATAAATGGTTAATTTAATTTGGCCATTGATAATTTGTCAGTCAGACACATTGACATGACATTTTGAACATTTTTTAACTATAATATCAAAAATCGTCCGTTCCAGCGGGGATCGAACCTGCATCTCCGACCGTGTCGGTGCTCTAGCCAATTAAGCTATGGAACGATGTACCCGTTAGATCGAAATTTTTAGATATGATGATTTTTATATTCGGTTTAAGCGAACCGTGGCGCCGTCTATAGTGAGTTCTTTACAGAGACCCTTTGAAGGACATTTTGATTTTTCTTTGATGATTTTTCTTCCCACGGTATAACATGCATTAATTTAAGGAAAAATATAATAATAATGATATTAGGAAAAGACCTATAACTTTCCTAGGTATTTATTTATTTATTTATTTATATATATACATTCGAAGTTCTACATTTTAAAACTTACAATAACAAAACAAATATACCAAATTATTTGTGTGTGCTACAATTTATAAGTCACAGTTATTCTTAATATTAAGTAAAGAAATACAAATCAAAATATAAATAAACAACAATTATGCAGTATATGGGGTACGATAACAAACATTTAAGAGATGCAAGCATAATGTTTATGCGCAGAATGCGGGTACATGTCCAATACCATGCGGACAACACGCTCACAGACAGGTTTATAAACATATACAGTATGTTTACTTATTAGATATAATTTAAAAAGTAGCAATGTAATAAAGATATTTTTGTTTTTTATTTTTTTTTTTTTTTGTTAGTCGTATATATAAAGAGATACATTGGGCTTGGGCTATCCAAAGCAAAAATATTTTTTAAATTCGACCCAGTAGTTCCTGTCATTTCAGTCTCCAGTTCAGCATATTGCAGTCCACTGTTGGATATAGGCCTCCTCAAGTCGCGTCAGACATCCCATTTTTCAGAAATCCTGATCCAGCCTACCTAGCCAGCCTAGTGGGCGTCTCGAACTTCAAGAAGGGTGCCATCAATCGATATTGGTCTCTGTATGACATGGTTGTCAAACATAACTTTCGTTTTGTCCAAATACATACCAACAAAAAACTTTTCAGATTTATAATATTAGTATAGATAGAATAAATCATATAAAATTTAGATTCACAAGTGCTTCTCGAGCTTACTGAAATATATTTTTTATATATTTTTTTTTATTTTACCATCTAAGAAACGAATGACACTAAGGAAGCCGCGAACATCCATCACACGAACAGAAATATTTAATGCAGAATCACGGCTCCCGACATTGTTATTACAACACACATACATACCTGAAGATTAAATTGGGCTTACATTGTACGCTTCACCTTCAAAATCAATTTCGCTCTCATAAATTTTAATACCACATTCGCTATGTTTATCAAATTCAACGTTTGTTTGTCTTATTTATATTCCATCAAAGTATTTGCTTGAGGATCCACCGTTCTTTACTCGATGCTTTCGTTTCAACTGAACTAAACAAGCAATTTGTTTCTCAAGGACTGTAAATAATGTAAAACAATCGAGAGAGTTGTTGGCGAAGCAGGGTCGTTACCAGAAACAAAAGCAGAATCTACTAACAAGGCGATATTCAGTAACTATAAGTTTTCAAACTGTACCATTTCTGACGTTAGTAACGCCCGGGCTATTTCATATTACCTTTTTGAAGAAGAATTCCTTTTTTTATACGTAGCTAAATTGTATTTCGAAGTTAATAATTATTTATTCTGTTTACTATCGACTATGTTATTGAATGTACACTTAAGCTCTTTTATAATTCCAATAAAATTTAATTCGCTATAGACTGGTGGCTAAAAAATAGTGCTTTAGACTTCATTCTCGAGTACACAGTAATGTTTTGTCAATAACAATTATGGACGCCGCGTTGGCGCAACGGTCACAGCCATGGATTGTGCCTGTTGCGCTGGCGGTTGCGGGTTCGATCCCCGCACATGTCAAATATTTGTATTGGCCATACAGGTATTTGCCGTGGTCTGGGTGTTTGTGCAACCCTTGTGGGTCTGCCCACCGTGCCTCAGAAAGCACGTTAAACCGTCGGTCCCGGTTGTTATCATGTACACCTGATAGCGATCGTTACTCATAGTAGGAAATATATCCGCACACCCGCATTGGAGCAGCGTGGTGGATTAAGCTAGGATCCTTCTCCTACACATAGAAAGAGGCCTTTGCCCAGTAGTGGGATATTGCAGGCTGAAGCGAATAGCAATTAAACCTATATTAAAAAAGGTGTTTCATACTTTTTAAAAGTTAATTTTAAAGTAATTGTTTAAGCAAAATACGAAGGTTACAAAATGATATTCCTGTTCTCAGTGCCAAACATAATATTTAATTTGTCTGAATCTATTATACATTATCACCAACCCAATCAGATGAATCTCTAATGTATATAACTAGCGATGCCTTCACTGAAAATTCACCAGAAATGATTTCAAAGCAAACTTTACAAAAAAGTTAGTCATTTGTCTTAGGGATTATGTCCAGATCATTAGATCCTCCGCTTCCGTGAGATCAATGTTAACAAGCCAACGTAGTGTCAGCGCTAACGACATTAATGGAATTCGTTACTCACACTAGCATTGAAGACAACACACTAATTTCCGAGGGCACTGCTTATCGAATTATGACCCACGTCGCTAGTGACCCGCAAGACACGAATCGACATTTGCTTGAACGCTCTAATAAAATTTATCCAAGGTTACACTTTACCATGTTTTAATCGAGTTATGTTTGGTAATATGAAGGAAACTTTTTGGGCTAGTATTTTGTATTTAAAATATACAAAAATATAACGTTTTTCATTAAAATGTTTTAGTACCTTTCGAAAATTTTGGTCTATTGTTGGTGGATCGTATCTTGTATAATCTAAATATAAATTATAGCAATATTGTAAAGATAGGAATGAAAATTCATTCAATTAATAATATTTTATTAGATCAAACACTAAGTAATAAGCTTAAAAAGATCATCGAATTTCGCTTCAAATTTAACTTTTGTTATTAAATTGCCTTTAAACATTTTAGATATTATTAAGTAATCAAAATTTCAGAATCAACTAATATTAGATACAAACTTGAATTAAAATCAAACTTAGACGAAATTTTGTACTCGAATCGAGTACAAAATCGAGTCACAGACATGTTTTTGAGTTATCTTAGCACTGCCTTAATCTTCAAGATTATCCGGAGGCGGTCGCCTTTATTACTTGTAATAAGGCATTAAAATAGACCTTCGCTGTAAAATGATGGATTGTAGCTAGGTCGTCTACGGCGATGTCTTTGCTTTTTTGGCTTTATAACACTAGCCATTGTTAAGGGAACAATGTGGTGGATGGATTAACTTTTCAAGTTTTTATAATTAAGTATTTAAACAACGAATTTTCATTGTAGATTAATGGTATGATTTATTAATGCTCGTGAAATGCTATTACGTAGATGTAATACATACATAAAAATAATTTTCGGTATCATTACATCATCATCACATCAGCCTTTCGCAGTCCACTACTGGACATAGGCCTCCACAAGTTCACGCCGAAAATGCCGTGAACTCATGTGTTTTGCCCATAGTCACCACGCTGGGTAGGCGAGTTGGTGACCACAGGGCTGGCTTTGTCGCACCGAAGACGCTGCTGGCCGTGTTCGGCCTGTGTATTTCAAAGCCAGCAGTTAGATGGTTATCCCGCCATCGGACGGCTTTTTAATTTCCGAGGTAGTAGATGAACTGTGTTATCCCTTACTCGCCTCTTATGACACCCACGGAAAGAGAGGGGGTGACTATATTCTTTAATGCCGTAACCACACAGTTATTATATACAGTATATATATATGTATATATTTTTGTCCTCGTAGTTGTTGACAGCTTTGTATAAGAAAACCAATATCCTGCTTATTATCTTTTCTTCTGCATGCTATTGGCTAGATTATTTGGAATGTATTTTCCAACCAAAATGTGACATTTATAGATCTCATTCTAAATATATTAGACTTGTATTGGTTTTGCTAAGTACATATCATCTTTTATACTTTAATTAGTGGAGCCCGGCGGTTTCAATCGTGTTAATTTGAGGAAAAAATAACAAAAATGAAGACAAATCACTAGTTTTTAGAAGAAAGATGGGACAAAAAAATGTTTTAAATAAAACAACGTACGCACAATGTACATATGGAAAATAATCCTGCAAACAAAAACCACTCGAAAATTCAAAGCTTGAAAATCAATTAATAGATAATGTTGCAAGATCGTAATATAAGAGTACAAAATTTAATATTAAAATTACGAGTTACTATTTTATCCTGTACAAATAACTGTATTATTGATACTTCAAAAGATTATACAACAGACCTTTCATAACGAGGAATATATTTTGATACCTTTTACTCACACACGTACACATGCGTGTAAAAATACATAGACCCATTGTATTATGGAATAGTACTTGAAAAAAGAACCTTTTCTACTTAATTGACTTATCTACTTATTTCTATTATTAGCTTAAAACATCAGCTGGCCTTTGCCTCAGAATTCGAAAGAGTACTAAAATACTACATAATATTAAGTATATGCGAGAATCATGAAAAGAAAGCCTTGAATCAAATGTAATTAAATATGTATAAAAAGATCTTTCAAAAATACGAACATATTTAATATCATAGACAATAAACGTTAGTCTATAAAAAGTCATCAAACACAAACAATTTACTTAACCTTTAATTTCGCGTAATAATTTGACATTTGAACACAATTTTCTCTTATTTTCTGTTTTCGTTTCTTGGTCTCCTGTCCTTTTATGGTACCATACACTCAAAAAGTTAAGTGTTATCTTTCATATTGAAACCTTTGATGTTTTGAGTGGTCCGTGAGCGAATTGAAATCCTCCACGTAATATTAGATATTAGACATTGGATTGCAATATTGTCCTTCTTCGCCGTCTTGAGAATGATTAAGAGTTATTATATTTTGGTCGGTTTTTCTAAGAAGATACATCTTATAACAATGTTGATGCTTCGGAGAATTCCGGAAAATTATTATCAGGCATGTAAAAATAAATCCCAATTTCCCTTGGACACTTCATAATTTAAGAACGGCTTTACCGATTTAATTCATGTTTTGTTTTGGTAATACTTTGTACAAATAAGATTTTTTATAGAATCAAAAATAAAGAAATATTGGCAGAAAATTAGAATGTTTCAGTAAAGATAAAAGGTTATTTAAGCTTATTGCTCGGAGACGCATGTCTTTAGAACTTTTTTCCAAAAAAAAAACACAAAACATCAAAGAAGAGAGATTCGGCAAAAGATATTCATATAAGCGGTATTACCACGCGAGTATTTTGCTTTAAAACGTATTCCATTAACGAATTCCAAGTTTAAAACAAGCAGAACTAAAGAAAAACTTTTTTTATCTGAAAAAAAATGTTATTTTAATAACAATAACACCTGCGAAAGATGTAGTCTGAAAACAATACAGTTTTCGGTGACGCTTACCTTGAAGAGTGCAAACTCATTATAATAACGACAGAGCGAGCACAGGAATATAGTCTTTATTTTAATAGATATAACACCTAGAATCGAATGCGATTAGATCGACAAAGAAACCGATTCGACTTTGATATCGCTTGAAAAAAAAAAACAGCCACCAAATTAAATTTTCCACGTGCCTTGAGTATTACTTGTGTAGGATGGAGTACTGCATAATTACTCCCCCATGAAAGAGAATCGGTTATGAATTCGCCGTCTCTCTCCAACCATTGACCTACATCGCAAACTTATTTTTGCTTTTCAGGCCAAGAGACTACGAGGACTACAAAATTCTACATACAGCCTTCGTTTTTTTTCTGTTCTATATCAACTTTGTAGTTTGAATAATCTACATTAATATAATAGAAACGTAGTTAGTGAGATGATTGCCATTGCCGCATTAGCCCGTTGGCGCAGTTTGTAGTGACCCTGCTTTCTGCTCCGGGGGTTATGGGTTCGATTTCCACCCCGAGTCTGGCTGTAATATATATATTTATATATCTATTATTTATAAATATGTTTATCAAAAAAAATATGTAGCTATACCAGTCGGCTGTTACCTGTAACACAAGCATTAAGTTGCTTACTTTAGGAACAGACTACCGTGTGTGTATTGTGTTGATATTTATTATTATTATTATTTTAGGGGCTAATCTTGGGAATCCTATTAATATTAGAAAGCTAAACTTCGGAGTTTGGAGGATGTTATATGTGGAATTGGCACATACTGAAGTGGGCATGCGTCAGATTGTAGCTTTGATTTAGGTGACTTTTGCATCCTATTTATTATCTAAAAGATTAGTTATACTTTTGTCTTCGTGTTTAATGAATTTCAAGATTTTCGTTAGACGAATACACTTATTCAGGATGTTCGAGAGACATCTAGTGGGCAGTGGCGCTTCTATTGCTATGAAGTGGCCGCTCATTGGCCAATGAGAGGGCGACGGGCGGGGGGACCTCACCTAACTTCTTACGATTCGCTTTTCTTTGTTCAAAAATTTAAAATTGTAACGTTCATCATTTTATCATTCACTATTTGTTGTTATTTGGTCAGACAATACACGAAATCCTTATCGTACGAGTCGTCTTTTATTTTTAGGCAAAAGTAAACGTTAATAGTTTTAATACCGATTGATCTTGAAAACGCATACAATACAAGCAATCTGAATTACGAACACAGGAATAAACTAGTACTCGAGATAGGCCGTAAACATCAAACTAATGCTCAAAAAAGTGGTAGACGATAGTCTATAAGACATCCCAGTAAGATTAAAAGCGTAGCAATTACTGTAAATACTAACGCGGATAAAATAACGTACACTAATACCGATTATGAAAACTAAACCCCGACTGGGATATTACCTCGAACTTACAGAAGATCATAGCTAAATAATACTGTTTTCAAGCAGTGCCGTGTTCCTATGGTGAGTAAGGTGATCAGAGCTCCTGGGAGGAATCGGGGATGCTTCTGGCGTTGCAGACATCTATAGGCTACGATAATCGCTTACGATTAGGTGAGCCGTATACTTGTTTGCCAATTAAGTTTATATAAGAAAATACTGACTACTGTAAGACGTAGAATTGTCCATTGTATTTGCTTTTTAAGCGAGAACTTGATCTATATCATCAATATATAAATATATAGAACTAAAAAATCAATACAAATACACCGTACACAACTAAAGCAAGAAAATAATACATTTTTTAATATATTTTTTTTTTTAAATAACTATTTTGTTAATTTCACTAAGTCCACGGATGAATAACTGCTCAAAGGCGATTTTTCTCGAACACTCTATTGAAATCGCCTATTTCATATAATTTGTTTGAGGAAAACGTATATATACCGCTTAATTTGACATTATTAAATACATTTCTCGGTAGCGGATGATTTATTAACTTAAGTATATCTGTTTTGTGAATCTATAGAACGATATTGGTCGCTTTTATTACGTTTTCGATTTAATTTTGATCTGATCGCAAATTGAAATGTTTATTTATTGAAAATGTTTATTCGTTCGACGGGCTATTACAAATAGAGATATTGAGAGATCAGGTAATAATATAGCTCTGACTGGGTCTGCCTGTCCTTTTGGCGCAGTTGGTAGTAACCTTTTTTTCTACTCCGGGATTTTAGTTTCGACTCCCATGTGTGTTTCGATGTCGATTTGATTTCATTTCAATTTGACTCGATGAATCGAGATCGAAGCCACCACGGATAGCGCAGCAAATTCGTATGACTACTGCACTAACTAGAACAAATTTTCTGCACACAAAAAAAATTAAAATAATAATTTTCTAAATTTCGAGCACTTAAAATTACGAAAAGCGTTTCGGGATCATGTGTTTATAACTTAACATAGAAGAGATCAAACAGGTTTTGTAAACTGTCAGAAACGTTAATACGATGTTATTTGTTCCAGACGGGCAAGCACTTTCATCGTACATCACTTCTCATCAAAGCCTTCAATCATAAGTTTCGTCTTGACCTCGAACTAAATACGTAAGTACTGTAACATATTACTTTCAAAATAAGAGATACAATAGCAAATAATATTTTCATTAAGTAAACATAATAACATCTGAACATGAAATCAGAATTTGGTTGTTTGATGATATCAGAATCATAATAAAACTTTAGTAAGAGAAAGTTGAGTAAACTAACATTAACAAGACAAGGAGAGTCTGTAATGATTCTGAATTGCAAATGTCTGTCTTATAATTTGACAGTATTGACTGGCTAAATAAATAAAACCTTAAAATGAAGAAAAGGGATGATAAAAATGAACTAATATCGATCAACAACAATATTCAATAACGATATATTGCATTTAAAAAAAAATTAATAGCTAAAGATTATTATTCCGTGCAAGATTAAATAGATGATAAAGATGCGTGGATTTAGTGACGCTATATCTCAAGCAAGATACTACCAATTTTGTAAGAAAACATATTTTCAAACATATTTTTGAATAGTAACTGCGGAGTTTGTTGCCGTTTCTTCTTTACATAATATACATTCCGAATCGGTACCAGCTTTAGTTTTGAAAAATTTAATTTATAAAATGATGATTTGAAGGTATTTTTGAAGCCTATTTAAACAAATTTATGTTGACTTTAATTCTTTAAAATTTTCAAGAAATGGAGATTGTTGAAGTATCGTTTAATGTAATTAAAATCAACGGTTCATTGATATATAATTAAAAAGAATGGAAGGAAGGAAGTGAGGAACATATAAGTTGATAGATTGATTGCCAAATGTTTGACACCATAAATTTTCGAATCTCTTGATCGTTGCCAAAAAAATATATAATAAATCATAAATATAAAGGCAGCACTTAGCGCGGAGACGCACGCGTTCCAACGGCTTATCATAAAAATGAAACAAATCCAAACAAATGATTCCAGCACCGTTTTCCGAGTAAATTTGCAAGTTTCATACGTCCCTTTCATACTCAGACGTTTTCATATCACTATCCCTTTTTATTTCGATAACTTCGGAATTAAATTATGTTTCATTTATAGTGTTCTGAAAAGAATTTTGTTTTGTAACTTTCATTGAATTGTTTGTTATCTTAAGAAATACGATATCGGTATCAATGTTAAATAGTTGGACAAATTGATAAAAAAACGGAAAAACTGCTTATATTTTTTTTCCTGTTTATAACTTGTTACTTCTTTCTTCTTATCTTTCTTTTTTCTCTCGTTTTATACAAGTGTTTTTGTCCTAGAGACGCCACCTGTTATAATCAGGATTTTTTGCAATAAATCTTAAGTAAGGTTTTTTGAAGCCACAATAGTTTAATTTTCACTGTGAATTACAATTTAAATTTAAAAAGTTACATAATTATATACACTAACAAATATTATTATTTCACGTATATATCCCTCTTCGTTTGTATAATAAATATGTATTTAATTTATTCAAATAATATGTTATAATTAACTGCATATTAAGTGTTATTCCAAACATTTTGGAAACAAATTATAGGCGAAATAACGTTAGTATAGCTGAAAACAAGCCTAGCTACTTTCTTCCTTTCAAAATGCACTAAATAAACAAGGGCAAACTGCAACAGCACAAACACCATATCCGCTCTGTCATCGAAATGTAAAACGAATTTACTACGCTACCAGCTTTGCTGTGTTCAAACGCAGCACAAAGAATATGACAAAAAGTAAATTTACACACTACATAAAAGGAAACTGAAAACACCGGTCAATTGTGAGTTGGACACACAAAAGAAGTGACCAGTAGAATGTTCGAAAATGTGTATACTTTTTGAAGTCGACCAAAATCGCGTTTCTGGTACACTGTGCTACGTAAAATTTTAAATTTGTTTTTTTGGTTAGGAGTCACTAGAAACTGTATGGCGTTTGTCTGAACTAAACAAAATAATGATTGTAACATTCACAAGCAGCCCAATGCTGTTCAAAGATCTCTTCTCATAGGAAAAGTGTTCACGGACGTCACTGAGTTAGGGACCAGCAGGAAACATCCTGCTCAAAATCTGGAGCAGCCGAACTGGGGAAATACCTCGATCTTACACAGCTATATAAAATTTCTCTCAAGCAGTGTTGTGTTCTTGTGGTGAGTAATGTGACCATAGCTCCTCGGGGACTGAGGGTAGGGTCAGCAACGCACTTGCGATGCTTCTGGTGAGGCAGTCTATAAACTACGGTAATTGCTTACTATCAGGTGAACCATTCGCTTTTTTTCGACTTGGTTGTGTATATAAAAAAGTAGTAGTGATCGTGTTCTGTTAGCACCATTTCACTACCGAACCCTAAAAAGCAACCGCAGCGTAGTAAACAAAAATTTAGTTTTTACAGTTCTGAGTTTGATTGGCGAACAAAGAGGACCAGCGTGTTTACCGCCTGGCCCGTCGCGTTTGTTTTTACGTTCTCCTTAATGAAGTTGTCACGAGGGTTCCGGAATCGCTGGTCAAGGTGTGGTCTCTCATACAAATTGTTTAATGCCACTGACGAGGTTTATATAAATATATTTTAACTAGATGACCCAACAAACGTTGTTTTGCCATATATATATGTTATGAAAAAAGGTTGTATGTATTTTTTGATGCTAAATCATAATAAAATAAAAAATAAATAATTTATCTAAAAATTAAAAAAAAATTTAGAGGTGGACTACCCTTAACATTTAGGGGGATGAAAAATAAATGTTGTTCGATTCTCAGACCTACCCAATATACACACAAAATTTCATGAGAATCGGTCAAGCCGTTTCGGAGGCGTTTAACTACAAACACCGTGACACGAGAATTTTATATATTAGATGAGTTTCTTTAGTTTTTAAAAGTTTTGATATTTTATAATTTGACTAGCTGTGCCCCGCGGCTTTACAACTTTAATTAGAGGAAAAAAATGATAACATATTTGTTTTGAATATCCACTTATCGAAGTAGGTACGCTAATTCCTTTCCACAGTAACGCCTACCTTGAAATAGAAAAAAATAAAAATAAAAATTGCATGTTTTTAGAATAAAAAAGAACATGGGTTCATAAGCCCGTGGATGTATATCACTTGAAAAAAAAATTCCTTTCCACTTTTGTAAGTTATAATATTGTTACTTTAACTCTACACCCTAATTGTTCAGTTTGTGGAGTAGTAGAGGATGCCTATCATATATTAATGGAATGTGCTCAGAACGAAACCAGAAGACGCCAATTTTTTCCTAATAAACTGTTTAACGAATGTTTGAGAATGTAATAGTATTTTGACAAAACTAGAATCTATTTCGGCAAAGAAACTGTATAAATTGGTCGATGAAGTTCAATCAATAGTGTCTTAAGGTGTTATCATGTAATTGTATTAATATAAATGTATAATAACAGAGCGACATAGTCGCAGTAGCGGCAAAGCTCTTTAATAAAGAAAAAAATTATTGTTATTTCATTTAATTTTATTTTGAACTAGCTACGCCCGCGTGGAATGTAACAAAAATGTTATTGTTCAGTTTGCAGACTTATAAAATAAATAAATTTTAAAAATAAAAGTAGCTTAAGTTACTCCTTATTACATCAGCTATCTGCCAGTGAAAGTCTCGTCAAAATCGGTGAAACTGTTTCAGAGATTAGCCGGAACAAACAGACAGACAGACAGACAGACAAAAACTGTAAAAAAATGTTATTTCTTATGTTTATTTCTTTATGTCACCGACACGGTCAGTCGGAGATGCGGGTTCGATCCCCGCTGGAACGGTCGATTTTTGATATGATATTAAAAAATGTTTAGAATTTCCTAATGTGTGGGTAACACACAAATAAAATCGTACAAATTAAAAATAGCATGGTATCGTCTCCTGTCAAAGATTTTCGTTGTAATATGAAACTTTGAATAGTTACGGGTTTCTCTAAAGAACTCACTATGGATGGCACCACGGTCGCTTAGACCGAATATAAAATCATCATATCAAAAATTTCAATCTAGCGGATACATCGTTCTATAGCTTAATTGCCTAGAGCACCGACACGGTAGTCGGAGATGCGGGTTCGATCCCCGCTGGAACGGTCGACTTTTGATATGATATTAAAAAATGTTTAAATAGAGTGATTCCAAGGGAAAGTTTATATAAGACATGCATAATATAGTAAAGGAACATTGATAGATTTACAACCGTGCGAAGCCGGGGCAGATCGCTTGTTACATATAAATTAAACTTTATGTATATATCTATCTTCAAACATCGCTTACACAATGTAACATGCATCGAACATTAAGACGTTCGTTAACAAAGGTTTACAATTGGTAAATCACAGAGTACGTCTCCGTTACAATGATGAATTAATTTTGAAGTATGTAGCTCCAATAAGTCTGAACGTAATCCCGTTTTGAGAGCCTTCCTTTGTAATGTGAGTGAATAGTTTCTGAGATGTATTATTTAACAATTTTCTCTTGAAATTATTTCAGAGGGCTTTTGAAACTTGAGACGTAGATGTTAATTTCGTAGAATTTGTTTTGTTTAAAATATGTTGTTTTAAATAGAATTTACGTTTTAAAATTATTTCATCTTTTGAAATCAAATGGATAATAATTGTGCTCGTTATCAAACAAAAAATCAACTTAAATTTATATTGACAAGTAAAAAAACAACATCGTCAAAGTAGGTACTTAATAATATATAAATAAATAACTTTTAGCATAACGTCTGTTCCTAAGGTAAGCAACTTGGGTAATAGCCGACTGTGTTATAGATTAATATTTTTTTTTTGATAAATATACATAGAAATAATATATATACATATATAAATACAAATACTAAGCCCAGACTCAGGCGGAAATCGAGCGCGCAACCCGCGGAATAGAAAGCAGGACAACTACAAATTGCGCCAATGGGAAAGTCAACAGTCAATCAAATACACATTATTAAAAACATCTACAAACTACTCTTCAAATTTTGTTCAAATTTAAATGCAATCACACAAATGGAACAACTTTCGACGAAAAAAAAAACAATCAAATCAATAAAGTACAGTAAAAAGTTATGAGATAACACAATAAAATACTGTCGAATCAAAATCCTACCTCCTTTAAGAAATAAACATTTCCAATACAATAAAGGAATCTAAATTTATTCATATGTCTCTAGATCTACAATACCAAACTGCGTATTTAGCATTTTAAAAGCATTACCCAACTCAAGATGTAATATGGTTGACTTGCCTGTCAGTTCAGCTCAGTTGCAACTGACACTCCGTTCCGCTCCAGAATTGTAAGATCCTAGACCCCACAGGAATTATTTATATATACAGCACTAGTGACCTGCCCGGCTTCACACGGATGCTATGCTGATACTAAATATGAAACATAAAATATGATCATCAATGTAAGCGCAAAAAAAAGTGTTTATTTACGACATCACATTAGAAACCTTTAAAACTATCAGTGTTTCTCTACCTATTATACATATAAACCTTCCTCTGGAATCACTCTATTTACTAAAGAAAACCACATCAAAATCCGTTGCGTAGTTTTAAAGATCTAAGCATAAAGACAGCGGGAAGCAACTTTGTCTTATACTATGAAGTGATTTATTATTTCAGTTGACTTTTTCAATATAGCACGAACATTGACTACCTTAGCAACAGATGACTGTATGTGTGTATTAAGCATAATTGAATATTTGTATTATAAGTATTTATCATAACCTCCTATGTCGAGAACCTAACACATAAACGTAGTAATTAAACAAATGTTTAAACATAAATTACAGATCTCATTTTGATAGCTTTCATTTTCAGTTAAGTTTCAATTAAACAAATCAAAAATGAAAATAATAAATATAATAAGTATCTTATAATAAATAGAAATTATAAATACAAATATCCATCCCGAGCGGGAATCGAACCCACTAGCCGTTGGTATGTAGGCGGCGACATGGCACACGCACCACTATACCAGAACGGTCGTTGTTGGTGTATATTTTTGTCATATTTTTGTTTTTCCTAAGCTAATAAATATAAATCATAATAATTTATGTGGCTACCTTAAAAAGCTGTGCGCCGTTACTCTACATCTATATACAAATAAATAAAATTGGAGTGTCTGTTTGTAATAATAAAACATTATACTAAACGCATATGGATGGATACATGGTACATATACAAAAATAACATTTTTTTAAATTTTTGTCTTTCTATCTGTCTGTTTTTTCCGGCTAGTCTCTGAAACGGCTGGACCAATTTTTACGAGACTTACGCCGGCAGATAGCTGATTTCATAATAGTAGGCTTAGGTTGCTTTTATTTTAGAAATTTATTTATTTTGTAACTTTTCGAGCTGAAAAATAACTTTTTTGTTAAATTCAACACGAACGAAGTCGCGGTTACAGCTAGTATTACATAAACTCAGTGTTCTTACTGGTGGTCTTCATAAATAAAAATCTCATTTCAGATTTTCCGTCTGTTTAAAAATAAACAGGTTAAGCTCGTAATTTTTTGACGTCATAAATTCAACCAAAAGTCGTTCATCGTTTCGTAAATAAATTTATGAACGAACGCCGGTATCATTACCAAAATTTAACCGCCCCTATCCGATTGTGACCTGCAGGAGAGGCTTAAAAATGTCACCCCGGATATCGCCTAACTCATGTTTTCCCTCGGGCGGCAATTTCGGCTTATTTACTATCTTCCCTGTAAAATTTCCCCCGTAATACGTCATATCACGACCTAGTAACACTCGCCCTTTATAAGACTCTAGAAAATAATAAATAGTTGTGAAATTTTATGACTTAGTGATTTGAACCTGCCTTAGGGCCTGTCTCATCGTTCTCGTTGGCCGTTAACGCTATTTAACAGATAACTACAAGGAATACAGTTTAATGTATATTGTTTTTTTTTTTCACAACACGCAAATATGAAACTAAATGTAGTGGCTTCTTAATCAAGGCTAAGACGCCGCGGTGGCGCAACAGTCACAGCCGTGGTTTGTATCTGTTGCGCTGGCGGTTGCGGGTTCGATCCCCGCACATGACAAACATTTGTATTGGCCATACAGGTGTTTGCCGTGGTCTGGTCGTTACTAATAGTAGGGAATATATCCGCCAACCCGCATTGGAGCAGCGTGGTTGATTAAGCTCTGATCCTTCTCCTACATGGGGAAAGAGGCCTATGCCCAGTAGTAGGATAATACAGGCTAAAGCAGAATCAAGGCTAAACAGGGCCATATGTCGATTCGAAACTTATGTGCAGCATAAGAATTAACAACCGGTAAATCAGGCTCTTAGTGTATATAACAAAATCCCGCAACAGTCTCGGATAATTTCAGTGAATAAATTGAAATTTCATATCAAAAAGTCTTTAATGACCAAACCTTTACAGTACAATAATAAATTTAAAATTAGTTTTAAATTTTATATTAAAAAGTACTTACGAGCTTGTTGTGTGTTATTATATTTATAACAAGAAGGTGTGGCTATAGTGGCGCTTTTATTTATACAACGAGGTCGGCAATAAGCGAATACACCCTGACCCAAACCCCCGACCCCGAGCCCAAACAGGAGCTCTGGTCACATTACTCACCACAAGAACACAATACTGTTTTAAAGCACTATGATTAAGCTGTGATCTTCTGTAAGGTCGAGTTATTTTCCCAGTCGGGCTGCTCCAGATTTTGAGCAGGATTTTTGCTGCTGTGTGCTGTCTCAGTTAGCGCTTAATTTCATACAAGACATATGACTGAACTGGTAATTATTGACGGTTTTCAAAAGAGCTCAACTCAGCAAAGTGTAGACTTTCCCAATCAGAAATAGCTTTACGTTTTACTTTACTACTTTAAATTTTACCTTTAATTAATTTATTGAATAATATTATATACTTTGTGAAATGAGGTTTCAAAAGTGCTTTTGAAGCTTACCTGATGGAGGAAATTTTTGATTTAGTTTCATCCAAAATTTCCGATTTAGCGATTCTGATTGAAGTTTTCGAGATAATGTAGCCACTGTTAATTATAAAAGACGGTAAATTCTGTCGAGAGGGAAACGACAGAAATGAGCCATTCAATGATTCTATTATACACGTTAAATAGAATTTAAATGAAGGCGTCGAAATGAAATGTTATTTTTGTAATCTAATTTAATAGAACCAAAGAGAATCGTAAGACGAAAACATAATAATACGTTGTCTTTCATTACGGTCTGGAAACGAATTGATTTAATGTCGAAAATATTATTTAATTAAACAAAAGGGTATTTGTTTAACCTTATATTTATTTCATACTGACGAAATTTAGGTAATTTCTTGGATTGCTAGTTGTTTCTTGTAATTTCACTTGAAGCTAGATTAAGAATTAGTAGTTCATAATTTTCAGAGATCAACAGAACAAGAGCATTCATTATTTATATTATTTAAGAAAATAATATTCACTAACTGAAATAGGGCACAGCAGGAATTTTCTGCTCAAAATATGGAACAGCTCAACTGGGGTAGTACCTCGACCTTACAGAAGACCACAATAATACTGTTTTCAAGCAGTATTGTGTTCCTGTTGGTCAGTAAGGTGATCAGAGCTCCTGGGGGGATTGGGGATGCTTCTGGTGTTGCAGGTGTCTATAAGCTACGGTAATCGCTTACCATCAGGTGAGCCGTATGCTTGTTTGCCGACCTAGTTATATATAAAAAAGAAATAAACGTCATATATATAATATATCATACATAATTCTTCTTCAAGTACAGAAATATCTACTTTTACTTTGTATTTTTTTATTTACTATTCAAGATTTTCTATTTGTTTAAGTCTAGTCCTAAGAAACACTTGTCGTTTTAGGAAATAACGAATTCGGTCAAAACCGTCTCTTCAAACGTACAGATTAAAAATCTCACAAGGGAATTGAACTCATCAACTAATTACGGTTACGCATGAGAGAAGGCTAAAGCCATAATATCACTCGAAATAGCTGTAAAACTAATTAAGTTGGCTGTGATGGTTTTCTCAACTTGTTAGAACAATTAGTATGGTTGGTGAAGCACATTTATGGCAAAGCACAGTAGGAAATATCTTGTTAAAAATCTGGTGCAAAATTTATTGCGGGAATACATCATACAAAAGATCACCGTCAAATGCTTTTGGTCTCAAGCAAATTTGTGTTTCTATGGTGAGTGAGATAGCCAGAGCTTCTGTAGATGCAGTGTGTTAACAGCAAGCACTGGACACTGGGACTGGACAGGATACGCTTTTTTGCCACTTTTACGATATAAATGATTGTGTTTGCTCGCAAACGAAAAAAGAACCAACTTTTGGGTACTGGACACAGTACAGTAGCAGCGGTTAGAAGTGTGCTCAAATTAAGGAAGAAAAATCAATAATAAATAGATAAAAACTACGATATGATAGACTTAGATAATTATTAAAAAAAAAAAACATATAAATACATGTAAGTAGACACGGTCACCAACCCGCCTGCCCAGCGTGGTGACTATGGGCAAAACACATGAGTTCACGTTGTTTTTGGCGTGGACTTGTGGAGGCCTATGTCCAGCAGTGGACTGTATAGGCTGTAATGATGAAGTAGACACATACAATGTAAGTAGACGATAATATTGTCAAGTGAATGCGTTATCAAAGATTACTCCAAGAGTAGTCATCAGATCTCTATCAAATTTAAATGTCACAACAAAATATCAGCTTTTGATTGAAATAAAAAGCATCAAAATAAACCCAGTGAAAGTTAGGCCGCATAATAACAACGTAGGTCGACAAAAAAAAATAGTCAAGTAAATACGCATTATCCGATATAACTCGAAAAGTACTTGTTAGATCAAAATTAAATTTAAATGGGACCACTTGATCTACGCTACCTTTCAATAAAAAAATCATCACAATCGGTCCACCCAGTCCAAAGTCCTGATGTTACACATTAAAAAAAATACAATCGAATTGGAAACCTCCCTCTTTGGAACTTGGTTAAAAAAAACGTATAAAGCGATCCTTTGTTATTTTACCTTCAATCATTGAGTAATGCGTTTTTGATTGCATTTATTGAAATAAATGATTAATTGTCGAAAGATGTGAAGTGTGGTATGAGCGGATGAAAATAATGGTATCACGTATTGTCATCAGTCATTTTAATTATAAATTGAAGGAGTACTTTTGGAATGTTTTACAAAACGATGTTAATATTAAACTTAATAACACAAAGGTTTCGTATCTTTCTGAATTTGTTGCATTTTTCAGTTTCTTTATATTTTTTATGCGAAGTTCCAGATGGCTCTAATCTAACAAAGGTGTAGAATTATTGAAAAAATTCATCATCATCATCACTTCAGCCTACCGCAGTCCACTGCTGGACATAGGCTTTCAAAAGTTCACACCAAAAATGGCCTGAACTCATATGCGTTGCCCATGGTCACCACGCTGGGCAGGCGGGTTGGTGACCGCAGGGCTGGTTTTGTCGCACCGAAAACGCTGCTGCCCGTCTTCGGCCTGTGTGTTTCAAAGCCAGCAGTTGGATGGTTATCCCACCATCGCCTTTTAAGTTCCAAAGTGGTAGTGGAACTGTGTTATCATCTCTTACGATACCCACGGGAAGAGAGGTACAGATAACCAGGTCACACTCCAAGGTACCAGAATTATGCTATACTATACTGCTCTGATGTAGTGCTGCGTGTAGTCACCTACAAAAAAAAACCTAATGTTTGCGGGTTCGATTCCGGTTGGGATCATAGTTTGAATGTCTAGTTCTTTTGGCTCTCCACACCGTGTTTCTAAAAGCAAGTTAAGCCATCGGTCCCGGTTGTTATGGAGAAAGAGGCCTTTGCCAAGCACTGGAATGTTACAGGCTGAATTATTATAATTATATAACTATATATAATAGTCATTTTATTTTAAGCTGACTTTACCCATTTACGATCACTGTTTACGCTATACCTTATCTAATTAAATAAAAATGAATGTTGCCAAGCGCATAACTCGAGAATAGCGCGCTAATTTGGCTATTTTTTTTTTTGTATGTTCCTTAATGTCCACGGAAGGTACTAAAATAAAATATATTTTTTTACTATTTACTTTTGACAGAACAAAATCTTTCCAAACAGCTAATATATAATAATTTTTCGCAAAAAAAAATAGAATAAAAACATTTTTATCACGCAGCTCCATTGTGGTTTGGCAGATAACTTTCCAACCAAGAGTAACAACCTATACTAGTATCATAATGCTGAAAAGTTTCTTTGTTTACTTAAATTATTATTTTAATGCTACATAGACATTTTACCGAGGAACGATAATATCTTAGTACGTTTTTTCCTAAAATTACGGCGAATGAAACCGCTGAGAACATCTACTTTTATGCCAAGCACTAATGACAGCTTAACATGCTTTCCAAGACACAACGAGATCATAAAAATAATAATCTGTACTATTATTATAAAAATAACAGATTTGATTTTTTTTTTCTAACGAGTAAACTCAAAAACTACAGAGTAATTTTTTTTTCAATGGAATGCTTCGTTATCACTGAGTGACATGGCTGAGTGACATACCATTAATTTGTATATCTTATATATAAAATTCTCGTATCACAATGTTAGTTAAAATACTCCTCCGAAACGGGTGGACAGATTTTTATGATTTTTTCTTTGCATATCGGATAGGTCTGAGAATGGTCCAACATCTATTTTTCATACCCCTAAGTTATAAGGAGGGGGGGGGGAGAAATAAAGGAGGCTATAACATTTATAGTAAAACAACGTTTGCGGGGTCAGCTAGCATATGAATGGTAGATAACAAAATAGCCGAAATCGTGTAATCAAAGCTTGTAATGTAATAATGTTATTCATCTATTTACTAAAGCCATTTTAATATACATTTTAATAAAAGTCAGAATAACTCTTTTTCAAGCAAAAGCCATTGAAAATTAATTGAAAAGAGAAATTTTGTATCTCCCAACAAAAAACATAATCCTATAAATATAAAACACATTGCAAAAACTTAATACATTTACATATGGAATTAAAATAATGAATGCGATAGTAACTGTATGTCAGTGCATGCAAATCCAGCAATATAAAGTTATATCCATTCCATTACGTGAAATAATTATAATTTAAATTGTTACAATCCAAATCAAACTCGTAATGCTGAAATAAATTCGAATTAATTGATACAAATGATTATTTAATTCAATGTACAAAGAGATGTTACTAACATCATGAGTAATACAAGATGGCGTGATTTTGCCCACCTTGAAGTGTTTGATTAGCTCTTTCTTTATACAAGTACCGTTACAAACAAGCGATTAAATTTCTCTATCGAAAGATCTCGATTAAATTTAAATGGGACCACATGACAAGCACCATCTTTCGATTAAAAAAAGAATTATCGAAATCGGTCTACCCAATAAAAAAGTTCTCATGTAACATACATTTAAAAAAATACAGTCGAATTGAGAACCTCCTCCTTTTTTTGAAGTAGGTTAATAAACAACTTTAAAGCTATATCAGCCCCAAGTAGCACAAACATCGAGAGAACGTTGGCAATTATTCACTTCACCGCTCGGTATAATTGATAAAAACAAATTTGATATCAATATGAAACAATGCAAACAAAACAAAAAAAAAAACAATATCCCAGTTTTCGCCATAACCAAGCAAATTAGCGAAACAACAGCAATTAAGAACGAACGCCATACCATGTTTAAACGACGCACGATTGAATAAAATGAACTTTACGACATTAAACCACTAACAACCGTTTAAATGTTAATGCTGCCATTAATTTAATTTTCCACTTTCGCGATAAAATCGGACGTTTTGATCGCAACACGCGATGCCACCTTTTTATCGTCGAATATTTGCATAATTGCCGCTAGTACGACCCCTTTGTCATTTTTCGCGGTTTTAATTGTTTAGTATTTTATCTGTTACGCGAACTTTCGTTTTGTCGTTGCTGTGACGAGCTTTTTTACGAGAGATTCGTTGATTAATGATCTTGTTTACGAACGAGGTCTGATTCTGTTGCTTTTGAATTTTGATATTCCGGCTCTCGGACGTTCGGGTCACGGTAATCGGCTAATGCTCTAGTGGTCGCCGATTTGATCCCCAGATGTACCTTTGTCGTCGTGTTTTTCTATATACATCTTTATTTTTGGATACCAACACAAGATTCTATCATTTTATAAAAAAAAGAAACTTTGCCCCTTCTTATTTGTTTAGTATGATATTCTTTTATTGATTTGCAAATCGGTTATATTGTTAGACATATTTGTTGTTTCCTTTTTTTAAATAATTTATTACCCGAAAAAAAATTAAGGGAGAAATAGATAAATTGGTATGGTCACGCGGTAAAAAATATTATTTTTGAATATGTATGTAAGCAGAAGAGGTCAAATCAAAAGTGACAATATAAGTGTTATAAGGTAAGTTCTGCAATGATATTTCTACACACTTCTGTGATTGGCTTTTGCGCTTCTTGAGCTTCTGATTTTGATTTTTAGTATATAATTTCTTCAGTAATCTGGCTAACAAAAAAAATAATTTTAAGTTATTCAAATCACTGTTTTCACTCATACAATGATGCCCACATTATTTATATAGGCCAACATCACTTCAAATGGGTGGATAGAAACTCAGAGAGCCCTAAACATATTAATCGTAGCTTTTATAAAATTTTCCAATCAGAATCAAATACAACAAACATATTCCGAACCGTTCAATCCATCCATGATTCACATCGCCTCAGGGCCTACCAATGGTAATTAAAACTTGAATAGACAAGTTCCCTCTACGAGCGATAGAGATAGATATATAAAATACGGTATGACAGAAAGAAACAGAATACAATGTAAGATTTTCCGTTTGTAGGTCAATTGTAAACAAGGGTTGAAACTTTTAATAAGGTTTATGGACGTGAAATCACTTTTTTGTATTGATTCGAATAATTTTATTTATAAAAACTTTATTATTGAGGACAGGGTTGCCAATTTTATTGTTTCAGCAGTCGTTTAGCTGTTACACGTTTATATTAATGAGTATTAAATCCAACAACTAATTCCAATTTTTAATATATTATTTGTAACACGTGAAACAAAATCTATTCCTACCTGCAATGGTGTTTGGCATAGTTTTTGTCGTTGACAACTATACACGTAGGTTTTTTAATCGGTAGTAAATACTAAACCACGCAAGACAACCTTTGAAGACAAGACTTTGACAAGTGTACTATTTTTAACCAACTTTGGGATCTCAATTCGACTGTATTTTTTGTAGTAAAACTTTTTTACGCGTGCTTTATCCGCTTTATTGGAGAAAAAACTTACTAAAATATTTTTGAAGTTGGGCGAGACGAACGGAAGTTGAGATCTCAACTTGTAAATTGGTAAAGATAGGTAGTAAGAGAGAGAGAGTAATGTTTCGTAATTTTGACTTCAGTCGTGTGGTCTAAAGCACACACGTTTTTTATTTATATTACTGACTTTTGACTGCGTGGGCCGATTTCATTTTGATCACACACTGATATCACCGATTTGAATTTGATCGAGATACGATGACTACTTTTTGAATAATCTTTGATAACAAGTATTTACAATCTTTAATAACGATATTATTTACTAATTTTTCGTCTACCTACGTTGTGTTACTTGTAATTCGATGTAATTGAATTCGGTTTTTTTTTAGTTTACGAGCAAACACAATTACATCATCCTGGTTTGACTGGAGCAAAGCGCCATCTATTGTCGAAGCTCAAAAACTAAAGTAATCCTCCTATATTGCTAGTTTGTATGGCGAAATTTTTATATTTCATTTTCTGAAATAGTATTTACTTGTATTCATTCTTTGGGAACTACTTTAATTCCGTATTTCCTTGTTTAGTAAAGTACTATACAGTAAGTAGAGTAGTAAAAGGCTATAAATAAGAAAAGCCTACTGTGAAAAGACCTTTTCTGCTATTAAGAAAAAGCTTTTCACTTTAATCGGCCATACTCTTCAAGGCTATAGCGGTTTTTCATGTGCACGTATCGCAGAATTAATACCAAGGTACGAAGCATGAGATTAAAGAATAATTTGCACTTAGGTATGAAACTAGTTTTGTAAAATATGATTGTTGAATATCCTCGTCTTTTATATACCGAAATATTTCTTAAAATCCGACATTTTGAATCTTTATAATATAATTTTTTAAAGCAATTTCTTTTGACGATTGACATGATTGCATTAGAATACAGTTTAATTTTTTTTAAATAGTAACTGCAGGGTTTCTTCCTGATTCTTCTCCGCAGAATTTACATTCCGAATTGGTAATAGCTTAACATTTAAGGATAATTAAAGTTTATATTTGTAAGATGGCGATTCGAAGGTGCTTTTGCAGTCCGTCTAAAGAAATTCAATGGGGATTGTTGTAACTTTTTTTTATTTACTAAAAAATATTTATTACCTCAACTCATGCTAGCTGATGAAAGAAATAGTCGTAAAAAAACCTTCATATTTCTCAAGAAATTATGAGACATTATTCACTAATTGTAATTTATCATCTGTATGTATGTTTTTACTTAGCGCGTAGCAAATCCCCTTTTCTCTTAATATCAAGGAAGAAATATTTAATTCTACGTCAGCGAAGTTGCGAGAAACAGCCTTTCAGTAGCAGCTTTATATTATAAATGGCTAAATAAGTTGAAACAAAGAGGATTTTCGTTAAAGGCGAGCTTTCAAAGCTCAGGTTGTACATTGTGTTTTTGAGATTAAAGAAGGAGTGTACATTTAATGTTACAGCATCTCACAAGAAGTAGTTAAATAACAAAATTATGAAACAAGAAAAGTGGACTTGATTATATTTGAAAAAATGTGTACGTTTGTCGACGCTAACGCTGGCACCGTGATAATTAAATCTATTAACAGCGAAAGTTCGACTCTAATAAGGTGGACAAAGAAAAGAATAATTGAGTTTATCCATCAATCCGTCTATTATCATAAATACCTTATAAAGATTTGTACTCGTGTTACGGAAACTATCCAACAACAAACAGTGTAGGAGCGACCAATCAATGCAAAAGAATAAGCTTCATAACTCTAAAGTAATATTTTTAGTAATATTATTTACTATACCTAACAGTCGTCTGCTACCTATAACAGCAATAAGCAGCTTACCGTAGGAACAGACGACCGTGTGTATGTTATAAGATATTTATAGTCACATTAAATATATGCTGTATAGTTGAGGATCAGCGTTCTTATCCATACATAGATGAAATATGAATATGTATAGGATGTCTATCATCTAACAACCAAAAAAATAAAAAAATAAAATTAATATACACAAGATAAAATTAGGTCGACGAAGTCTTACCGGTCTGACCAAGTTTCGTTTCGAACTTTTTCTTACAAGCTCGCAGTGAACTGAAGTTAAAAATTCCTTCGGTTAGTTGTTTTAAACTCGGAGTTTGTGCTACCATTGATAACTTTGTTCACTGAACGTTATCTTGTGTGTTGCGTTTTAGTTGAGATTATGGAATAAATTTTATGAATCTCGTATTTTGATCTTTTGTAGCATCAGATTCTGCTGTTGTATATATTTTTGTGATAACTATTTATGGAACCACTATGGAACCAATTAATTTTTTATGGAATACTTTTTGGGAATTTTAGTCGTGAAAAATACACAATATATCATTAAATTTGACAAACAATTTTTCAAAAAAGTCTCAATGGCTTTAAAAAGAAAACCCTATGTTAGGCGTTCGAAAGATAGATAAAATGCGTACACAAACTATCATATGACCAATATCTGCATCACGATTCAGCGTGTAATATCCCACTGCTGGACATAGGCCCTTTTTTCCTTGTAGAAGAACTTTGTCCACTACGCTGCTCCACTGCGGATTGGCGAATACGTTTGTACACCCTGTACTAAATATTTGTAAAGAGTGGGGGTCGAGCTCGCAACCAACGCGAATAACTTAAAAGACAGTTGCTGTAACTATTGCGCCAACAAGTCTTCAAACTGAAGATTTTGACAAACATTGCTTTGCATCTTTAAATCTGTTGTCCAACATTTCGTCGTCCGAATCTTTCAACCAACACGTCAAATATATACCTATACTTCAGACAGTTGATCAAAAATTTGACCAAACAATCTATTCTGTAATTAATAAGTAATCCGTCAAATACAGAGACTAAGCGATTACGATTGTTTATTATGGTCATAGCGGTTACCATATGGATGGATTATCGTGGATAATTCCAAATTCGGGTCAATCACATAAAGCTATGCCAGACTCGGGAGCTCTGACTGCTCTGCTTACGTACCGTAGGATCACTTGAACAGGACTTGAAAGCTTTATTTGGCTATGGTCGTCTCTAAGGTTGAGGTACTAACCCCCAGTCGGGCTGCTCCAGATATGAAAACAGATTACTCAAGACAGGAAAGTAAAATGTCACTAACTAAATAGTTACATTTGTATATGCTTCGTGCCCCTGTCTAAACAAATACATCCACGCGCTGACGCTCAGTCAAATAACATTATGTAAAACGCACGCATTCGTGACGCGTTGATCCAATTTTCTCACCGGAATCACCTTTGTCGTAATAATGTTTGGAAACAAACGATTTTAAGATGATTTGTGAATCAGTTAATACGAATCCTGTATAGCTTTCTTTTGTTTATTTTTAGTCCTGGTTTAGAGAAATAAAATTATTTTATTCTATCAAATACGTTCACTTCAACGTTAAATTAACATTTATTTTTAATGGGTCTTTCTTAAGATTTAAATATATGGCATTCAGAACTCTTTTATTTAAGAAACAACGAATGGATCTTAAAAATGTAGTGCTTAGAGTTTTAAATGGTTGTAAAAATAAGCCCGTCGTTTCATGGTTGAGATAACAAAACGCCTTATTCTCCACAAAAACTGATGACTGGGATAACCATCCTGTGTCAAGGGATTAAGGGTCCAAAAGCACACCCAGTAACAAACCACCCAAGAAACGCTTCATACTAAACGGACGGTGGTAGAATTTTCTTACTATGTCGATGGTCAGAAAACACACATAATACACAAGTCCAAACGTCCAGACCACGACAAACATCTATATGAGCAATATCTGACAAAAGATAACTATTTCGACAATAACGTCACGCAGGCCAACTATATAAATAAAAATGAATGTTTCCTTAAGGAAGGTTTTCATACTAAAACAAGAAAAATTGAGATATAAATAAATTGATCACTCGGAAAACATTACATTTATTTAATTTTTACTATTAACTTTTGACAGAACGAAGTCTGTCCTCGCAGCTAGTCTAATAATACATTTAACAAATAAAATGGTCCACGTGACAATTTTAAATTTTTGTCAGTTTATCTCCACCGCAATAATCGACAAAACATGTTTGTAGTTTTTCCGAATGACAATTTTTAACTCAAAATATATCAAATTCAAGGTAAAATCTTTTGTCTAAAAACCTGCTATACTTCTTCGACTTAAACTACTAACTCAGTAACAACACGAAGCAAGACTTTCCGTATCACGAAACGACTACAACTCACGTGCTCCGAATGTGAAGGAATTGAAATAAATATCTGAAGAAATCAGTGCGAAATGTTCATGATATTTTGAATGATATAAAAATCTTGAGAGCGCGTTTAAAATTTTTGTGATACGTAAAATAACAATAAAAATATCTTTTAAAATATTTATAGTGTATTTTATAAACTCATATGGTCAGTTTATAATAGTCTAGCTGTGAGCCGGGGTTCTTACATCTTAAAAAATGCAATTCGAAGCAGAAGTTCTTAAGATTAGATAACAGTATATGTATAACAATATGGTATACTATTCTATCTGTCTGTATTGATCACGGCTTTGCTTGGGATTTCTCTCAAAGATAGAATTAGAAATGAGAATGTCCGCGAGAGAACGTAAGTAACCGCCATAGCCCACAGAATTAGCAAGTTGAAGTGGCAGTAGGCTAAATAGGATCAATGGCCGTTGGGGTAGATGGGTCCTGGAGTGGAGACCGAGTCTTGACAAACGCAGTGTGGGACGTCCTCCGGTCCGTTGGACCAACGATCTACGTAAGAGTGCCGGTGTAGGCTGGATGAGGATTGCGGAAAACCGGGATGTCCGGCGCGAACTCTGGGAGGCCTATGTCCAGCAGTGGACTGGCATAGGCTGAAGTGATGATGATGATGATGAGTATTGATCACACTGTGTGGTATCTTATCTCTGGAAAGATCTCTTCTTCCAAAGAATATACGAATTGAAGATTAGAATTATCGTATATAGAAATAAATATTTTCACTTCATGTTTAATTTCACACTTTCAAAATGTATTGTCCAATAGATGAAAGTTTTTCTTTCATTTATTCATGACATCGGCGTTTTAAAGCAAACAAACCGCTCAGTGTATTTTGTCAGTATCGAACTACATGTTAAATTACTTTAAGTTCTTTATTATAGAAAATATACATCAAAACGAACATATCAATAAGTTGCACGGTAGCTACATCGTTATGATACCTTTATCGGCTCAGTGTATCACGCCGCTGGGTCTTGGCACCAGTAAAACTTTATAGCTTTACAATTTATAGCGTCGTGTAACAGTCAAAGTATCAACTTCGGAGTTTTATATAGTTTATAGCACGCAGCGACGGTGGGAAGCGAACATTTGTTATATTATTCATCAGAACTCGGGAATGCGACGAGGGTGACCACATAACAACACACCGTGACATATTGATACACAGTTCGACATACTCGCTAGATCAAGTAACACTTTTCCCGCATAGGAAAAAATTCTATAACGTTGTAATATTTTCAGACTATTCCAGGTCATTTACTTGATCAGAAAAACCATTTAATTTGAATTAAAACCAGATATTATAAATCATAAAACATATACTCAATAAACATTAGGTTTATAAAACATAATATTTTATCTTTTGGTAAGTAACCAAGGACTACGTCATTTGGACATAAACAGCAATTTAAAATAAAGCTAACTAAAATTACATCCATGTAATTTTTTCCTTGGTTATCCGGTAACTGTGTGGTCTTGGTAGCTGTGTGGCTATGGCATTAAAAGAATATAGCCACCCCCTCTCTTTCCGTGGGTGTCGTAAGAGGCGACTAAGGGATAATACAGTTCCACTACCACTTTATAACTTATAAAGTCAACCGATGGCGGGTTAACCATCCAACCGGCTTTGAAATACACAGGCCGAAGACGGGCAACAGCGTCTTCGGTGCGACAAAGCCAGCCCTGCAGTCACCAAACCGCCTGCCTAGTGTGGTGACTATGGGCAACCCACATGAGTTCATGCCATTTTTGGCGCTAACCTGTGGAGGCCTATGTCCAGCAGTGGACTGCGATAGGCTGAAATGATGATAATGATGATAATGATAATGATGATATCTGGTAAGTCATCCACATATAAGTCCAATCGAAAAACCTCAATAGTTGTTTGAAATATAATATACTAAAATGTCAACAATATGTTCTAGGATTATATAATAACAAACTTTAACACTTCACACAAAGTAAACATTTTCATTGACTTAATACAGAAGAACCCCTAATAGAGAAGAACAGGAAATAACTATCTCAGACCAGTTTTAAAGAATCTTTCTTCCTTCCGATTTCTACTCTAACTAACTCTAACTAAACTTCCCATTTCGTGTCACACTCCTCGGCATCTGGCGTGCCATACGTGTTTGCTGTACGATTCAGAATGCACGAGGGACCAGTTTTAGTTGAGTTTTAGAGTTCGCTTTAAATTGTAAGGATTTTATGCGAGCCGTAGTTTCGTTTAAAAATTTTACTGACTGATCTGTCACGAGCATTTTTTTAATTTAAGTTTATGACGTATAGTTTGCTTTGTTATAATTTTTATCGATATATGAATTTACAACGTAACGCTTCAACCTGTAATATCCCACTACTGAGCATAAGCTTCTTTCCCCATGTAGGAGAAGGACCAAAGCTTATTCCACCACGCTGCTCCAATGCGGGTTGGCGGATATATTCCCTACTATGAGTAACGATCGCTATCAGGTGTACATGCCAACAACCGGGACCGACGGCTAAACGTGCTCTCCGAGGCACGTTACAACGTAAATTTATTGTAAATTCTCTTTAATTTGACAGTTTCTTTTAAGTTTGTATTCAATCTTTATTTAAATGCATGGTTTGAGAGAACACAGTAGAAGATAAACAGTGCAGAGAGTATAGTGCAAGAGTACAGGACAATCAGGATGACAACCGGCATTTAGTGGTATGCCCTTTTTAAATACTATTTCGAAAAATTTAAAGTGTAAATGTAATACTAAATTGATTTCAGAATTTTATGTTTTAAATAAAACTATCCCTTGTTACTACTAATACATCCAAGAATTTACAAAGTTTCGTGTTAATCGGTTAAGTAGTTTTCGTAATATAATAGGGATATTAGCGATTAGTTTTTTTCTTGATTGTCTCAGTAGAAATAGCACTCCGATCCAGTTGCTGAAAATTACACGTATTGATTTATGAGCACTTTACAGCTATCTTTGCTTAAAAAGAATCAAAGTAAAATTATTATTATTTTCGTATCCTATTAGACATCTACACTTATTTTTATTCGCCATTAGTTTTATTTACAGCAAATGTTTGGCTATGTTTGGTTTAACTGAGGTAGGGCACAGCAGGAATTTCCTGCTCAAAATATGGAGCAGCCCGACTGGGATAGTACCTCGACCTTACAGAAGATCACAACTAAATAATACTGTTTTCAAGCAGTATTGTGTTCCTGTTGGTGAGTAAGGTGACCAGAGCTCCTGGAGGGATTGGGGATTGGGTCGGCAACGCGCTTGCAATGCTTCTGGTGTTGCAGGTGTCTATAAGCTACGGTAATCGCTTACCATCAGGTGAGCCGTACGCTTGTTTGCTGACCTAGTGACATAAAAAAATGTAAGTGTAACAGAGTGTTTGATTTGCTATTGCATTTATATCTCTCAGATACGTTGTATATGCTATTGTATATAATAGGTTTATTTTATTTTATTCTGTGGGACAGAGTTTTTACTAAAATCTAAAAATTCCTTTACCATTAATTTAATAAAACTCGGAACCGTACTCTGAAATTTCGATACAACGTTCGTATCCTTGACCATATTTGTCATTCGGAAATGTCGTAACAAATTTTAGTGTTAGTTCCAAACAGCAGAGATTTGATGCGAGCTGGAATTTATCTCGCATTCCGATCACGCTAGCTGCACTCAGCGCTCGTCACAGGGGACTTTTCCGTTTTATTTCACAAGTTTTGTATTTCGTTTGTCGGTGACATTTTTCGATAATTTCAATCTGTTATCAGTTGTGAGAGTATTTCGATTTGGAATTGTATATTTTTCTCAAGACCTATATTTAATAAGATACTTAACAATAATATCTCTTGTTAGTTATTTTCCAAAATTTCTGTACTAAAAAAACTACAACGGATATCACTCTTTTTAAAACCGTCTCGTAAGAAAGCTATGGGAAGCAATGACAAAAATTTTAACAATTAAATTGATAGATTGATAGATAACATCTAAAATTTTGTTATTTCTAGACAAAATAAAATACTATAATCAAAATAGTTATTAGATGAAGTGAAGATATAAATAGCTATAATAAAAGCACAGGCGCCAAATTTTTGTTTATAAGCAAACAAACAAGAATAACAGTATTAGTATAAATAATCCTAAGACCATTTTATTGCTAGGGAAAAATATCCCTGGATAGTTTCCTCATCAAGTAATTAAGGACGATTTTCCCAAGACGATCCCTAATGAGTAAGGCTTTTACTTGATTTATGAGAGGTTTAAAAGGAGTTAAGTGTTGAGGGTGCACTTGTATTTATTATCACAGGCTTATTACCCGAGGTTGTTCTTGTACAATTTGTTTTAGCGTTTATTTTATCTGGCTTAGTCCAAAGTTCCAAATTATTCTGAATCTTTTAATATATACAGATTTTAAATATTCCGTTTTATTGTAAACTAAGTTTGCTGGGAATTTGTGATAAATGGAAGAATGTGGATTGTTGATGATTCTAAAATTTACTGAATTTTATTTAAATGTTTTTAGTCCCCCTCTTTAAATAAATTGGATCAAAAGCTTAATGTGCTATTTTGCTTATCTCTGTATTTACATGTCTGTATATTTTTTATTATTTATAAATCAACTGTGACCTTCGTGTTAGGTCCTAATCACAAAAAATAATTTCGATTTAATAATTTTCATGTTTGAAATATGTATAATTATATATATACACGAGATATGGTTTAAGATTTATTTTTTTTAGCTTAACGATCATTAGATTTTAAGTTGACAAAAGGGTGTAGGCAAAATTCATTGGTATTTCTACATATATAACTAGGTGGGCAAATAAGTGTACGTTGCCGTAACTTACACACGCTTGCAAGACCAGAACCAGTGCAAGCGCGTTACCGACCCTACTGCTGACTGCTCCCCAGGAGCTTAGCTCATCTTACTCAACACAGGAACACAACATGTGATCTTCTGTAAGGTGGAGATACTTTCCCAGTCAGCTGCTCCAGATTTCGAGCAGGATATTTCTCACTGTGCCCTACCTCAGTTAAATGAGTTGGTATGACTGATTCAAAATTAAGTATACTGGTACTTCATTGATATTGCAGGAGTATGTGTAACATTATTAGAAAAAGATTCCATAAATATTTCCATTAGGTGAGCCGTACATTTGATTTGATCATCTGAAAATTGTCCATGACCTTGACCGCTGGAATGTCACCGAAATATTGAGTTCCAAAATGACGATCACGGTAAGTCAAATATAAGTAAAAGCGTTGATTGCAACACGAATACTTAAACCAAATACAAACAATATCTATGTGTTTCATCTACTGAGCTATTTCTACTTATTTTAAGTAATAGCAAAGAATTGTAAGACACATATTATGGCCAGTTTCATTTTTTTATCTATCTCTGAATTTGCTTACTAGAGATAGAATTTTGATGTAAGCTTCATACAAATTGTATCAAAAAGCTATAGCAAGTAGGCAAAATCAGAGATAAATAGATATTTGAAAACGGCCGATAGGTAATTCGAGATATCTACAATCTTTTATTACGATCTAAAGAAACTTTTTTCGTCGTAAAATATTAAAATATCAGACGAAACTCAAGCGACAATACGTAGAAAAAGAACGACACGAAATAAGCAGGTGTGGATAGAAATATTATTCTCACATACATTTCATGCCGTAGTTCCGTTGTGCATTAACGTCTTTTATTTTACCCTCGTTTGCGTGCTTTAAGCGTTCTTAACTGCCGTGAAATAAATTGTTACGTGTTCCGCACGAAATGTAACAAATAAAGGAAAAACTATTGTGGGAATAGTTTTAATTGTTATACGTTTATAACGGACTTCCAAAAAGGGGGAACCTTACAACTATTTACCGTATTATATTTACCGGTTTTGGTGATCTTTTTTTTCTTTTTTTTTTTTAATCGAACGCTGGCATTTATCGTGTGTTTTCATTTACATGTGACTGAAATCTGACAAGTATTTTAATATTTGCACTCTTCTTATCGCTGCTACTGTATCGTGTCCTATGCCTAAAGGCTATTTGAAAGAAAAAGCTCTTTGGCAATAAGATCGCCTTTCTCTTGTTTTCTTGTACAACAAGGATAAATAAATGAATAAATCCTTTTTAGTTATCCCTAAAACTTTTTATTTTGTTGGATATTTTTTCCAGTACCTATGTTGTAATACTTGTCGATGTATTTGAAGTCGTTTTTTTATATTTGCAAGCAAATATTTGTTTTATATATGTATGATAAATTACATATAGATTTCGTGCTCTTATTACGTACGTACAATAGCCGAGCGATAGCGAAAATTTCTATACTTATTATTTTGGTATGAATATGGTGTGGTGAAATAATTATTATTAAGCACAGTCAGTGTATATATTCAAATGTAATTTTGAAAGTAATGGAATTTATATATTAAAACGTGAAGCAAAACTTTGTACCGCTTTTCGCGAAAATTGCACGGATGGAGGAGTGTGAAATATTGCACATTTATAGTTTATATAGAGAAGGAGTGCAGGATGCTAATTTTTTTTTAAATTTTGCATAAAAGTGTATTAAATCACTAAAAAACATTACACACACTACTATGTTTTTGACACCCACACGCATATTTACTCTTTTGTTTATTGTTAGTCTGTGCTTAAATTATGGTTGAATTTCGACCACTGGACCACCAGTCATAGTAAATGCTTATGTCACCCTATCATACCTTTCAAGATGACTTTTATTATATACTACCTGTGTCCACGACTTCGTCGGCGTGGAATGTAATAAAATAATTATTGTTCAGTTCACAGTTATAAAAAAAAACTAAAATAAGAGTAGCCCAAGTAACTCCTTATTACATCAGCTATCTGTCGGTGAAACTCCACCCAAAATCGGTCCAGCTGTTTCAGAAATTAGCCGGAATAAACAGATAGACAGACAAAAATTATAAAAAATGTTATTTTGGTATATGTACCGTGTATCTATATGCATTTAGTAAAAAGCGGTTATTTTAATATTACAAATAGACACTTCAATTTTATTTATTTGTATAGCTGTATAGATTGAATATCAAAATATTTCCTTGAAAATATAAACTTTTAACTCTAACGCTAAGTTTATTCGGCGTCAACATTAAAATGCAGTTTATAACGAGCGATTACCATCCTCGAGGCGCACTTTTGGCGTTTTTTTTTCTTTGCGAGCAAACTAAATTATATGTATTAATTTTAATACATTTGAAAATATTTAGCATTGCTTTACAAACAATACAAGGTGTGCTCCATATCTTCACATATAAAAAGTAATAAGCAATAATGAAATCTCTATTAAAAAATACTAACTTGTATAAATTGAAGATAAAACTGTTAGTTTAATCAAAACAGGCAAAAACTCGAAAACAATTTGCTTAAACGCATAATCTTCAAAGATATACGGCCATGTTTAAAAAAGCAAAAAGTATCGTAAAAAGCCTGTAGCCGACGGTTCTTTGAGACGAACGAAAGAACTGATGGAGCAATTTAGAGATCTATTTGCTAAGCAATCACGTTCATAATTGCTTGCAAGCGTAACGCCCGCAGGTTTGCACTTCGTTTCTCAAAGTCCTGTCGCCATGGAAACCCTTTTAGCTCCTCCGGACCGTGAATAAGTCTCCTTAGGTTAAACCAGAGATGCAACTCTCTAAATACTTGGTTTGGATGAAATTAAAACGAAAGGAATGCGCGTCTGAGATATTGACTTCATGTAGATATGTAGTATACTTAATTAATTCTGTTTTATGCAACGTCCAAAAATTAATTTAAAAAAACATCTATGATGGACAGAAATACATTTAATATCAGAATTAAGATTAAGTACGTACTATTTACCTCAGAATTTGGTCCACTGACATTGTAAAAGTCACAGCTTAAATAAAGAGAATGTGACACATGTCACACATCGTGCATGCCAACTAGAAGCTACATCCGTCGCACTCCAATGTCCCTAAGAAGGGGACAGATTGTATTAAAATAAAAAACAAAAATAAAAAGACAAGAAAAAGTTTTTACTGTTTGTAATTTTCGTTTCAGTGCTAAGATTATAAGTTAGAATAATCCGATTTAAAAAGTATACGTTTAGATTATACAGTTCAATGTACACTAAGATTATTTATTTAAATTAAATAATTAAATTGTGTACTTTATGATAGGTATAAAGATAATCTTATGTGGGTAACTATAAGTAAACAAGTTAAAAAACTGAGAATTTATAAAAATTTATTTAGCAAACATGGCTAAAAGGAACCATCTTGAAACTTGCCACGTCAAAAATTGGTTCCAGTTTTACGTTTTAAATACTTCGCTGAATTTTTATTGTTAATTTTTTTCAATAATTAATTTCTTCTCGACTGTGAATTTAACATTGCAAACTTCTAATACCTGTAATATCCAATTTATCGTTGTCTAGAATAACCTTCAACCAAAACCAAAATCGATATAATAAAATTAGGGGGCATCCATTAATTACGTGAGCTATTTTGCGATATGTTTAGACCCCCCCCCCCCCCCCCCCTTAGGTGAGATTTAGTGAGATTGCCTGGACCCTCCCTACCTTTACGTGAGATTAACGCTGAATATAATATAGATTGACGGGCAATAATAAAACTGTTCAAGTATACTATAGTTAATTTATTTAAAATGAATAAAATACAAAGCAAAAATTTAGATTATTTAAGCGGGCAAAATGAACACTAAAATTTTTTTATAATCTGTTATATTTTATTCTTTTTGAAGTTGATGTGAGATTTTCGATTCCCCCCCCCCCTCGATTTAAATGAGATTTTTTGAGATTTCATTTGACCCTTCCCCCCATTCTGAGCTCACGCAATTAATGGATGTACCCTTACTTTATTCAAGTAGACTTCAAAAGCTCTTTTGAAATGTCATTTTGCAAATTAAAATTAAATTCATTTCTATATACAACCTATTTGTAACGTACAACTCTGCCGTTATTCTTTAAAAAAAAACGAGTGTGCTTTAGACCACACGACTGAAGTAAAACTTACGGATCGTTTTATCTTCGCTAACTTATATCTCCCTCTCAACTTCCGTTCGCCTCGCCCGATCACACTTTTCGTAACGCTTCTTACGCATTCACCAGCTTACTTCCGAAGTCAAGCTTGTGTAAAGAAGTTTTACTTCAAATAACTTTATTTTGTTGTAACCCTTCTTTTTACATAATATAAATATCAAATATTAATATTATGCAGATGCTGATAAGCAGCTGATAAATTCAGCGATGTATCGATAATAGTGTAGTCTAATGGGCGTGGCTCTGACGTGGAGTGAACAATTGAATAACGTTTCTGACGACACGTGATTACGTTCCGAATATCTGATACCCGCTGCATTCTGTTCGTTCAAGTTCCTGAAAATCACGTTATCGAGTAACTCGTACTGAATAATTAAATTCAATCATCATTACAGCCTATACAGTCCACTGCTGGACATAGGCCTCCACAAGTTTACGCCAAAAATAACGTGAACTCATGTGTTTTGCCCATAGTCACCACGCTAGGCAGGCGGGTTGGTGACCGTTTAAATTCAATATCAGGTCAAATTTTATTTGAAATTAAATATGTGTTAAAGCGTTGTTTCTATCAGCCCTTGTGAGTTTTACAAATTTTATTTTCATTATTTTTAAATTGAAAATGATTTTTAGTTGTAATGAAAATTACTGTCCATACTGTATGCCAAATTATTTTATATAATGTTCTCAATTCTACGAGATTCGTATTCGTAATCTACGATGAACGTAATAGTATTTTTAATACTTTAATATATTTCATTTATATATTTAAGTAGTAAAAAACTAGTTACGTTGTTTGAAAATCCTCCTCCTCCAATGCTCCTCCATTGTTATAATTTACTGGTAAACAATATTTCTATACACAAAACACATACGTTCTTAAGTGATAAAGTAAACTATAGATATAAATTGAAACAAATTAATCCTTTGTGTACTCATATTTCTATTCACAAAGCGAAAAAATTGAATTTTATTTTTACTTAAAATGTAGTGCTACTAATATCCCTTTAAAGAATATTTTATTCGCTTTACAAAAGAGTGCTACCTCAAAGGAGAAATTTAATATTTAAAGACGTTAAGCGCTAATTAACAAACTGAGCGTCATAATAAATCCGCTTGAAGTCTGTCATGTATCACTAATTTGCCATTAAATTAAAAGACTTAGAACTAAACAAAAAGGACTTAAAACTGACACAAAGACAGCCACTGAGAGAGAAAATGTCCAAGAGGCGAACAGAATACCAAATTTATGAAGATCTAAAAGTTTCCAACGAACTTTTTTTTTCACAAATTACAATTTTACGACAATAATAATACTTTATATTTGATTGTCTCAGTAAAGGATCTTTTTTATGTTGTACATATAAAAATAAATTTAAATTTTATATCATATTAAAAAGGTGATAAGTCTTTTATTTAAAATAAGAATATTACGAAGTGATCACAAAATTTATTTTCAGTTTAATTAGTCTCTTTGCCAGATATTATTGTGAAAGGTATAATACTACACTGACAGCTATGACAGCATCATTACACCATGAGTGAATGGAGTCAGAGCAATAACCTTAAGATTAACACGGATAAAACAGAAAGGATCATCTAGCTAATAATACTGAAGGAAACTTGATGAAAAGATAATTATGCAGGAGAATTATCTGATAAAGATTTTTTTCCAAAAAAAGTACCAACAATATTCTCTAAAACATTTTCAATAAACGTTAAACGAGAATTTGATATAACAATCATATTCATAAACGAAAAATAGAATGAAAAATAGAAAACGATTCATATGTTATGATCAAATGAACCAAAAATAAACACAACCTACAAAATGTCAATAAAAGGCTTCAAAGATTGGCTCAACCTGCATCTGATATGAAACAACGGTGCTCTCGCATGGCTTGTTCGAGGACACGATACAGAAGGATTCCTTAACACGTGCCATTTTCTCACACATCTTTTCAGGCGTAAACGTCCATGGTCTTCACTGACTAACCATTACGGTTCGATACGTAATGGATGCGGATAAACGTTGATATACCGCTAATGGAAAGTAACGCTATGGGAATATACGGACAATAACAGAGAATCAAGGTGTGAAGCTCTTCCAGAATTCGTTTTTGCTGGTAATAACTTGAACACCTTTAATAGTTGAGTAACGAGCCGTTTTTAGATGACTCTGTTTAGCCTTCAAACTTAACGTTAAACAAAATTTTGGTTAACATTGGTCGAAATAAATGGCTCTAATGTAATCGACTTCTTGTAGGACTTCGTTATCATATTAAGTTTGCCATTTTAACTAAACTTCAAGACGCAGGTGGTAAAGGGTCTAGTAATGGAATACAGAATTAATTTTTGAATATTTATATGTAAATAGCTACGCAACAACTAAGCAAGAATTTGCAAGAGAAATGATAATAAAACTTCAGGGTATTTGGCAACAAAGAAAATTGGGTATTAACAAATTAACAAAAGCATGAAATAAATTTACTTTTGTATATTTGTGTAGATCTCAGAATAAATTCAGTCAAAACTGACAGGATATTGATGCCTTTATATTACTATTGACCAAATATATTACAAATTGACCATATATCCCGATAATACTCGTAAATTTCAGGATTAATATAGCGAAATATTGTATCGTGCTGTAAACTAGTCTAACGTTGTCTTGTTAACAACTGTTTCGATGTGTGTTAGTAAATCTATCGATATATCAAGTTGGAAGTGTACCCAAGCAAGCTGCTTGTTGAAATAGTTAAGGAAGTGGAAAATTCTTTATTTTCCTTAGGTGATCTTGTCGCGTGGAAGGGTTAAGGAAATATTTACTAAACATTTCCGATGATCAGCAATTCTAAAACAACATAGAAATTCATAGATGCTATCTTTTCTTATTTTTTTTTCTTTTGTTATTGTGTGGAAACCATTCAGAAGAATTCCAGAATGTGTAATAATAAAATATTGGGCATATTATTGCTGAATTTTCTGTCGACTTGTATTAGGACCTATACGTTTCTGTTAATAGAATATACATCGGATTCGGTTATAGCTTCTCGTAAATTATGTATTGAATATCGCTGTATCATTCTTTGTGCTGGTTTTGCACAAAAACAACATGTTCGTTTTTATACTATTAGCTGTGCCCTTCGGTTTCACACGGGTTAATTTGAAAAAAAAGTACTAAAATAGTATAATATAACCTACCAGCCTTAGGAAATGGACTGTCCGATACAAAATTAATTTTTTATTCGAAGCTGTAGCTTAAATTTTTTAACTTTTAATATCAAGTAGACTACATAAATTAAAAAACTGTCTTCTTTAATTGGGTCACTTATAAATATTACAAAATGTATACCTGAGAAAATAAAATATAACATCTACAATTCTTTAGTAAAATTGCATTTATTGTATTTAATAAAAATATGGGGTAACACTGGCAAAACAAAACTACAAGAACTTCAAAGAAAAAAAAATTAAAGTACTCTTTCAATATCCACCTTTGACACCAACAACTACACTTTATAAAGAAACAAATATTATGAACCTACGACAACTTTATGTGTATAATTCTTGTATTTTTGTAAGAAAAATTATTAGTAAATCCATGCATTCTAATTTGATATTTATAAAACAAAGCAGTAAACGTAGCACCCGTAGACCAAGCTTACTAGTTCTCCCAAAAATAAGAACCAAATTAAAAAAAAAAATATTACTTTCGATGGAGCACAACTTTATAAGAAATTACCATTCTATATAAAAGATGTAAGCTCAGTTAATGGATTTAAGTCTCAACTATCAAAATATATTTTACAGAATACCCACTTTTATAGTTATTAAAATATATAAAACTACTTAATTGTTTTCTATTCCGTTAACTGAGTACCGCGTTGGCGCAACGGTTACAGCCATGGATTGTACCTGTAGCGCTGGCGGTTGCGGGTTCGATCCCCGCACATGACAAACGTTTGTATTGGTCATACAGATGTTGGCCGTGGTCTAGGTGTTTGTGCAGTGCTTGTGGGTCTATCCACCGTGCCTCGGAGAGCACGTTAAGCCATCGGTTTCGGTTGTTATCATGTACACCTGATAGCGATCGTTACTCATGGTAGGGAATATACCCGCCAACCCGCATTGGAGCAACGTGGTGGATCAAGCTCTGATCCTTCTCTTACATGGGGAAAGAGACCTATATATCCAGTAGTGGGATATTACAGGCTGAAGCGAAACTGACCTACTTGTAAGGCGAATATTTGTATCATTACATTTATTATGTTATTCTCATTTAAGTGATTTTTTTCTTGTTAAAATTAAATTCTTTAAACCTAAACCTAGTTCCTTAAGCAAACAAACTAACAAATTTTTATAATATTGATTGATCAAAAAAGTAAAATATTCAAGTCATATCTATATCTATATTATAGATATAGATATGACTTGAATATTTTACTTTTTTGATCAATTATTTTTTATCCCATTTATCCCTTATCCCATTTTTTTAACTTTTGATAGACACTTATCAAAAGAACTATAAATTATTCAACATATTTTGATTCTGTTCACCAATTCACAAGAATTGTTATATAACTAACGTTAACGTCCACCCCTCAGGTATCAAATTTCGACAAATCGCTTTTAAGTGGACCTTGTTTGGTTACGAAAAGGGACAGTTGTCAAAATATTATGTTTCAACACACAACTGCGTTACATGATAATGAATTAACCAAACAAGTTTCTTTGTGAATCAATATACTCGTATATTTGACGTACATATACATACAGTCAGCTGTTGGCAAATTTAGAACTTTGTTTTAGATAACAGACGACTGAAATACAAATTTATATTTATTTAATACATAACATATACATATATTGCGTATACCGCTACTGTTCATCAGTATATAATAAGGAATACGAGTATTATCTAAAAAAGTTCAAAGTCTTCAATTTGCAATCTTCATCTACTCGACTAGTCTTGCTAAATGCTTGCAAGAATATTCAAAAAGTCATAAATATAATGAGACACGAAATCATAGGATAGAAGTTTGTTACATATTTCTTTTTACGGATTATTCGTAAATATTCATTTATTAATAATGTAATTACGTTGTTGAAGTTACTCTGAATAAGAATGAAGACATTTATAAAACATGTTTTTGAATCAGTGACTTTAATATGATATAAACTTTCAACATTATCAATTTATTCGCCAGCTCTGCATACAAACTTCGCGAGGTCTCCGAAAAGTTTTTCAAGTTATTTTTTCTTGATTCAGTCGTCTCTTTACAAACTTTTCTCGACTTTACTCTTTGAGCAAAACGTAAAAAGGCAGCACGCTTGATTGGCTTGACTATTTCTACGATAAATATTGAATTAGATCTCATTAAACTAATCCAGTGCATTCCTTTATTTAATTTATTCTCTTTTGCATAATTATATAATATTCCTAAATTTTCTATCATCTCGATAAATTCTTTGTTGATTTTTGTTTTAAGACGATCAAAATATTTATTCTTGCTTTTTGCAAAACTAATTTTTATGTCATTACAATCAACTGTGGGTTCAAATGGTGATGCGAAATTTGCGTTAACATGACGGTCAATGTTTCGATCTTGAAGTAGATAATTTATGAATAAATACTATTTTTCTCTTCTTTAAATGTTACTTATTTATATATCTCAGAAAAAAACATGGTGGCTGAAGAAACTTATGTAGATAAGTAAAAAGTTGTAGACGTTTGAGTACTTTATGAAAGTAGATAATTAATATCTACAGAAAAATAACTAAATATATAGTCTGGCTAACGAAAGTAGATACTCGATTTTTTTGCATACTTTTTAAATGACAACAGGTAGGGTCTGTAAGGTTCCCACCATCGGGTATATTACCTCTTTAATCCAATAATTACGTCTGAAAACACAGTTAGAATTTAGGACAATATAAATACTCGACAACATAAATCTTGTTATAAACATTGACAAATTTCGGCGATTTTAAAAGAGATTGGGATGAATCGGATTCAGAGTATGGTAATACTTTAAACAAAACAAATAAACAAGATGGCGCGCCTTTGAAGTTGCCAGAATGTATTTTTTTTAATATGCCACGTTTTTTCAGTATCTACTTTAATTATCTAGACTATAGCTATCACAGTCGTTTTGTAATGCAAACTTACGGCATATCCTAAACAAGCTTTCAAAAGATGTAAAATCGTGTGAAGTGTGAGTATCGAGTAAACAGCAGTATAATATGTTAAACACTGCACATTTAAAGTCTATAGAGGTAATAACATAGTACGCTTGTATTATGATAATGTTAATATTCCTTTGAAGTCCACCTGAATTATCAGGCGTTTCGCCTAATTACAGCGGGTTTTGCATAATTTAATATTTTTAAAGAATGGCTCTTATGTTCTTGTCTAAAGCTTTGCATAATATGAATAGGTGGTCTGGTATATAGTCTTCGTACATAAATGTAAAATGAATATTCATAAGTTGTATGAGAGGGTATTTGGGATGTTCTGTTTGTAAAAGACAAATTCTCACATAGATCATACAAATGACTGTCGTATTCTAGACGTTTCTATTACATGTGTTTCTGGACCATCAACTAATACATAATTCAGTTATTTAACTATGGAATCACAAAACTTATTAAGCATCCTTGGTCTTCGATTTCTATGATTAATATTTTTATCTTTTTTGTAAAACAGTCTTAATAAATATGATAATTTGCATTTGCATCTCAGCAGTTTGCGCATATTGCACAGGTGGCGCTAGATTCGCTTGCAACTAAATAAAATTATCATAACCAGAGCTTTGTCATGGCTCCCAATTAGACACATGGCTTAACGTCGAATGTCTGGAGTGCGACGCCCAGCTGCGTCAGACATTAACATCATTTCCAGATCTAGACTTAAGGTGCTAATTGCAGATTTATTCTTGCATCCTCGTATTAAGTAAACTAAAGTCGTACAATATTCTGTAACCAGATTCTAAGTTTAATTTGAATGCATTTTTGATTATACTTTAAGAACGCTATCACCTACTTTTATATCTTGATCCAAAATTAAAACAAATAATGTCTTTTTTAAATAGGCTTCAAAAACACTTTCAAACCTTTATACAAAGAAGAATCGGCAAGAAACTCCTCATTGACTAATTTTAAAAAAAACTGTATCACTACACAGTATAAAACAAAGTCGCTTCCCGATGTTTGCATGCTTAGATCTTTAAAACTACGAAACGGATTTTGATGCAGTTTTCTTTAATAAATAGAGTGATTCCAGAGGAAGGTTTATATGTATAATACATGCATAATACAGTAGCGGAACACTGATAGTTTTAGAGGTTTTTGATGATGTCGTAAAGAAACACATTTTTTTGCACTTACATTGCAAATATTTATTTTATATTTAGTATCAGCATTGTACCTGTGCGAAGTCAAGGCAGGTTGCTAGTTTTAGTATAAAATTTGTTATATCTTGCATGATTGCGTTTCAGACACGTATCAATACATACTTTAAATTTACTTTGATGACAATTTGGCTTTAAATCAATATTTACATTACCCTAAATATGGATATTTCGTAAATGCCGATATTACGTCCACATAAAATCTCTTTAAGCCCGCGTTGGATCTATGCAGAATTCGTTCGAATTGGGATTTTCTTTCATTATAAAATAAATAACACCGCCACGACGCCCACGGCCAAAAGGAGCAGCAGAAATATGTCAGAAATAATCTCGACGTGTATGTAGTTTACAAGCGACGGCGGAAAATATTATAAGTGTTAATTTTTCTTATGCCATTATTATATTGATAAATTCACTAAAGTGATACTTTAATAAAATTTAAGTTACATTTATTGTGTACTTTATATTTTTAAGAGATGTGTCATTTATCCTAAATAAAAAAAGAACTATATCGAATATTTACCTACAAAGTATCGACTTGCCCGAATTCACGCGGATTAAATTAAATTATGATAGAAGCGTATCAGCGTATCTGTTGTGTTTTTAAAATTAAAAAACGAAAAGGGCCCGTTTAATTTCCGTTTTATGCCCAATACTAATTATTATTAAAAGAAGACGCCGTAAGCTGTTCACTTATTCCATCGTCGCCTAAAATTGCCGCAAGACAATTTTTATTTATTGGTAAAATTTGTTTACTACAAAAATTTCCATTCAGCGCGCCCTGAGGATGGTAATCGCTCGTTATAAACTGCATTTTAATATTGACGCCGAATAACCTTAACGAGAGCAATTTGAAAAGAATTCCGTATTGCTTTTCGATTGCAAATAATTAATATAAATCATCATTAAAATACGATATAGTGTAAAAATTAATCAAAATCAAAACCAATTTTTTTTTTATACGTGTTGACTTCAAAATTACGTTTGATTCGTCATTGTAGAAATTATAATTACAGTTAATATAAAGTTTCGAAATTTAAGTTTTGCAGAAATTCCGAAATTATTCCTTCATATGCTAATTTGACAAAGCGTAAACGCAGCAAGCGCAAATCCCACGGATAATTTCACCAATGTATCATGGCAATTATGGTTGAGATAACAAACTAAATAGATTTTTTTAATACCTCCTAAATAATAGATATTTCTATTATGCTTCTGTTGTAACTGAGGTAGGACATATCCTGGTCAAAATCTAAAACTGAAAACTATGTTGTGTGGTTACGGCATTACAGAATATAGCCACGCCCTCTCTTCCTATGGGTGTCGTAAGAGGCGACTAAGAGATAATACAGGTCCACTACTACCTTGGAACTTAAAAATCCGATCGATGGCGGGATAACCATCCAACTGCTGGCTTTGAAATACACAAGCCGAACGCGGGCAGCAGCGTCTTCGGTGCGACAAAGCCAGCCCTGCGGTCACCAACCCGCCTGCCTAGCGTGGTGACTATGGACAAAACACATGAGTTCACACCATTTTTGGCGTGAGCTTGTGGAGGCCTATGTCCAGTAGTGGACTGCGAAAGGCTGTTGTGATAACTAAACGCAATTTTGCCAAAAAAGTAAAACCTCAACTCTGCACTAAGGCACTTTAATATAACGAACAAAAACGACGGTTTAAAGTTCATAGTTTATCAGTCTTCACCCGAGTTCGTATTAAGTCGAAACGTCCGCTTAATCCCTTAAAAACTTATTGATGGCTCTTCGGCCAAGATAAATTAGACCATGTCGCTCTGGTATAAAGTCTAAAATTAATCGCTTTTAACTGATGATGTCCATTTATTCGGTCGCACGTCAGATGGCGCTGTTAATGAGCACTGCACCCTGACGTCATAGGCGCAATTATTGGCAGCCATTGTTATGTCCAAGGAATTAAATTTACGGAAATGGTATTCGACGTAATCGGATGTATTCTTGGCTCAAAAACTGAAAACTGAGCCTCTATCGAATCGAAGATCTGTCGATTATCTCTATCTTTAGATTCTTAGGAGAGTATTTTGAAGATGTTCATTTACTCAGAGACTAATCCAAACAATAATCATAGTAGGGAATGTATCCACCAACCTGCATTGGAGCAGCGTGGAACAGCGTGGTGGATTAAGCCTTCTCCTACATGGGGGAAAGAGGCCTATCCCCAGCATTAGGATATTACAGGCTTAAGCGTAATACAAAAAAAGTAATCATAGTTTACTTTTTTTACCAAATTTCGATGACAAAAAGCAAAGGTTGATTGATCTCCTATAACATTCTCTAAGAATCCATAATCTGTAATCGTTTTCAAATGACACTTTTGTAAGTGGTTTTTATGTTAATTTACCCTAATTTTGAACCTTTAAGTGACATATTTAATGTCGTAGCACTTTATCACACACAACGTACCATACCATATCTAATATATTCAGCTCGGAGGTCGTTACTGGTAACAGCATTGTACTTCACTTCTCTCACAATAAATCTAGTCAAACAGCTTCCATGAATTATTACACGTTGCACAGTTTGTTAAACTGACTCAAAATTTTAACAAATAGCTAATAAAAATGATACACAACGACGTACACATTAAGTTTGTAATGTATAGTTACCCATATTTAGTTCATAAATATTTTTAATATGCTATTATAATTTTCCTGAACATTTTATGATGGTGGGAAAGGGTATCAATCGATGTGTATGCTGCATAAATTACACAAGATAATAATCAATAATGTACTCATTTCACTGACTGTTGCGGGTTCGTTTACCGCTTAAAATAAATAGATTTGTAAATATTTATTATTAGTTATTTGTATGTCGAAGTGTCGAATACATGGAACATATCAAATACTACCAAAGTGTAGTCAGAGCTCCCGGGCTTGTACTTGACAACAGGGAATGAATAGGCAACGCAATGCGTATTGTGATTTTTTGGTTAAGCAAGTATACACTTATTTGACTTAAAAATGTTTCATTAAGATGATGTCCTAATACATTATAAAATAAACTCCATACCTAGTTAATTACTTTACAATTTTTGTTGAGGTAGGGCGCAGCAGCAAATATCCTACCCAAAATGTGGAGCAGCTCGAAACGGGTAGTACCTCGGCCTTACCATCATAAGATCATAGCTAAATAATATTGCTTTCCAGCAGTGTTGGGTTTCTGTGGTGTGTAAGGTAACTACAGCTCTTGAATCCCCCCCCCCCCCCCGATTGAGGGTAGGGTCAGCAACGCACTTGCGATGCTTGTAGTGTTGCAGACGTCTATAGTCTACGCCGTAGACACTACAGTATCCCTTACCGTCTGTTGAGCCGTACGCTTTCTTGCCGACCGACTTGTATAAAAAAAAATTAAGCAATAATCTAAATCAGTAGATGTACAATACTTTAATTATCATTGCATTTAATAAACCGTTTATATATAAATCGTAGTCGAATGTTTAGGGATCGCATATAACAGTGAAATTTATATTTCACTTCAGAAAGTTACAAAGTTAATTAGGTAACAATATGCAAAGTTTAATTAACAAAGCCATCATTTGCATATGCATAGAACAACCTATAATTATCCATAGTAAAAGTGTGTCTGTTTATGAGAAACCAGCTTCAAGCTCGTGGCTTCACACGCGAGGTTAACACGATTCTGGCTGATCCGTTTTCTTCTGATAAAATATAGCCTATGTCACTCAGTGATAACGTAGCAACCCCATGATAAAAGAATGTTTGATAAATGGTGTAGTGTTTTTTGAATTTATCTAACAACGAATTCATCAATTACAAACAAACTAAAAATAAAATGTTTCCTTTTCAAAATATTAGTACAGAATTATAGAGTAGTGTGACCTAGGCGACAAGAATAGGAGCCAACTTAAATATTTTTAGAATTTCCATCAGTAAGTTTATTATGCCATCGTGGAAAATCTACAAAATTGATAGATGATGATGATGATGAAGATGAATAGATACGATTGTTACAGTAATAATTCTGGATTTTTATGTAGAAATTGGAGTAGTTACAATATAATACACCATCTAGTAGTGGAATCATTTCTCGTAAACATGGGGTAAGCGTTTGTGAATAAGTCCACATTATCCAAAACGTAATTAATATTCTAGAACACTCCAGCAAATGTAACTTAATATGAAGACTTAAATGAACGGAACATAAAGAATATTCAGAATATATGGTTAAAAAACAACCAGATTATTATAATGAAATTTTATACCAAAGGCGTAATGAATAATACAAAGCTGAACCTAATTTGTAAACAAAAATATATAGGTATCGACTTGAGAACCTCTACTGTTTTTTCGTCGGTTAATTAGACGGCCCCCAAAATTTATCCCACGTTGAATTTCGATATTTGTTTTATTTTGTTCTGTATCTGCCTGCACATGTCCCACAACTGGCCAAAGTTTAAAGGTCTCGTATAAAGAAGCTTTAAAAATAATAATATAGTTTCTGTGACCTCTACGCCAACAAAACTTTGTTAAAAATAATTCGAGGCTATATTTGGTTGTGCTATACGTAAAGGTTTTTTGGAAGAAATGGCTCGTAAAATTTAAGTTTGTATCTTTAAATGGTGTACAATAAATTATATTTTGATGTTTATAAATCCTTCGAAGTTAAGAAAAACTTTAAACAAAAATTAAAAAAGCTCAGTTGTTTAATTTAAAAACTTATAAATTATCATTCCTCTAAAAAATAAAACATTTTCTTAAGTACTTGGTAAAGTTTTTAAATTAAATATATTTTGTTACAGGCAACTGCTAGCGCCGAACCTGAAGCAAACCCAATATTTAGCTAATGGCGCCGAGAGCGAAGTGAGAACGGTAAGTCATGATTTATAGACAATTTAGAATACTTGGAAATATTGAAAACATAAAACTCTTTTAACGTTCAATAAAGAATCGAATAACGTCAGCATAAATGTTATGGAAAAGATTATAAAATTTATAGACGAAGGTGTTTTATAAAGACTGACTGTACCCCGCAGTTTCACACGAGTGAATTTGAATTAAAAAAAACTTATAGTCTTCCACGGTAAATGGGTTAAACAACACAAAAATGATTTTTCAATTCGAACTAGTGGTTCCTGAAACTAACGCTTATAAATAAACAAACGAACAAATAAGAAAACTTTTTAGCTTTATAATATTAGTATAGATTTCTTTAAAAAGATAAAATTCGTCTAAAAGTAGTCAACTTATTTGACTCAGAATGTGCCTGTGTTTTCGGTAAAAACCGACAGATTAAAATATTTATGATTCATAAGTGCATACATCAATATTACACCCAGACTCTGACCGATAAAGGAACTCAAGTAACAACAGCAACAAGAAGAGTCACTTTCGATTGCGCCAACGATTTAAATATTTTGATTTGAAATAAATTCAATTACGACAAAGTTGTAAGATATAAAAAAAATAGTTATTTTGTTATTGTTACTATTTGACTTGTAAAATTACGATAGTTTGTGCAAAATTGTAACTGTTGTTAAAATTCATTTGCTAACATAACACATATCTGCGCACAACTGTTCTTCCATGATTGTCATCATCATGTTGACCTCGTGGTCATTGAACATTCTTTTTTTCTACTTTGGGACAGTTTTTCATTAAGGAAGAAAAGCGGTTGGGTATGCACAGCGAAAATGTTAACAACGCGAAAATTTTAGTTTTCTCATTAGCGTCCGACTGCTATAAAACTTCGGTTAAAATTACAAAAGCGTCCGGCTCATTTTCATAATCAACGTTTCTTTCTACGCCATTCTATCCACAAATACGTTCAAATTACACTCTTTCACGTAACACAAGTTAAAACGAATGGGGGAAATATGACATCTCTCAATTTTATTTTAAATTATGTTCTTAAGCACACTAGAGATTCATTTCGAAAGTTTTAATCGTTGGCAGAAAGCGGGGAGAAGATTAAGTGGTAGGAACGTTGCCCGTCTCGTAAACTGCAGAGATGGGACGTCACTAGTAAAATGAAGCTAGTACGCAGTTTGTTTTGTTGAACTGAAAGTCTGCATTCGTTCGCAATTTAGATAAATCGAAACTCAATTTGGTTAAGTGATTTTAGAAGTGACACGGGCTTTATTGTTCTGAAATTTTGAATGTTCATATGCATTTTGGGAGAGTGTATATTACGTGACCGTGCAGTTTTAGTTCTGGCAACATGACTGCTCAAGTTTCAAAAATGTATTTTGTAAATATTACATCTTAACTAAATGTGAAATTCTTAAAAATTATCTTCGGCTCAAAGCTATGACCTACATAGCAACAGAAACTAAATACACACGAATGTGATTTAAATACATAAATGTTTTGATAAATTCCGAAAATTTTCAACAATAACTTTACTTAAGTAAAACCTAGATTCCAGTGCTTAAAGATAATTCAAGCAATATAGATTTACACAGAGTAAAACTTATAAGTCTACATAGCTTAACCTATTATCGAATCCCTGAAAAATATTCCAAAATTTACACATCAATTTCAAATGTAGATTTTCTAAAAATAAAAATCAGCAGTGGAAATTCTTTAACACTGGTAATTGTTGTATTGATATCAAAGTTAAAGGTAAATCATATAAATATTTAGGGATAATACTATCTCGTATGAAATATCAAACAAGTTTCGAGGAATACATTTCTGAAGTAATAGCATCCCAACAATACTCTGCTCGAATGGTACACATATATATACATGTAAACATCTGCTTCTGTATTGAAAGGTTGCCGTTGTAGAAAAGCTTCGATATTGGAGATTTGTCAAATGAAACCGTCTCGATGTCAGCACTCGTAATGCGGAAAGGATCGCTTGCCAGGACGTAGGGCGCCTTGATTATATCTTCCTTTGTAGATCTATCAATTTTTCATGTTGATTTTATTTGTATTGTATTTTTATTTGGGGAGGATTTATTATTGTCACAATATCTCTGTAAAAACTTTGAAAATATTTTACAACTGTAATTTCACTGATATTATACAAAATAGATTCGACTGTATATTTCGACTTTTTGGAGGCTTTTCGAATAACTCACACACACACACATCAGCCTATCGCAGTCTACTGCCAGACATAGGCCTCTACAAGTTCGCGCCGAAAATCGCTTGAACTCATGTGTTTAAATGTGTGTAAATAACTTACACTAAAGAATATATTATAGTCCAGGATTCAAGGTACATTTTTGCACTTGATTACTATCAAGCTAATTTTGTGTGATAAAATTTTTAATAAATTCAACAAAAAAACTCAGTAATACATTTTTGAGACTCATCAAATCAACATATTTTATCCCTGCTACTCCTATTACCTACCACAATCGAGAGTTTTCGTACAGGAAATTGTTGGGCGACTCATCAAAATGAAGCTACTCACGGAAAATTAGCTTGATAGTAATCAAGTGCAAAAATGGACCCGGGATCCTGGAGTATTATGAAGATTTACTTTTAACATTCCAAGACCTATGTTAATTATATTAGTTATTAAATTAGAGACATAGTCATCAGAAACTAAGATACTCTTAAAAGTAATGTCATCTTAAACTGACGTGAGTATTTTGATCTCTATAAGTTTGATAAAAAGTCATGTGTCGATGTCTCTATGATTAAATAAATTAACAAAGTTGGTATAAACTTCATGTGTACTAGATACGTGATGAAACAATTAATAAGTAATTATTACACTCTGTACTGCAAACCAACACACACATGCAATCACACACACATACATTTTTACAAAAAAACGCGATTGTTGCAAACTAAACACAATCGAACAATACTTCAACACAGACGCAAACCACACAAAACAGATGTACCATTCCAATCCCTTTACTTGATTAAAGAAGATTTAAGTTTCCAAAGGAGGAAAAAATCCTTTCACGGACCCTTGCCCTTCAACATTAAGGCCCTTCGATTTATTTATGAATTTATATTACATTAGTAACTTTAAATTTCTAATGAAGCATCCCTACAAAGATTTAAAGTGAGTTGTTTTGAAGTTCGAAACGCTTTGAGTTACTTATCCGTTGCCGAAACGAATTAAATTTCACTCTATGTTCGAAAAGTTATACATCCGATAAAAACCAGCCTTATCGAATGATTTCCATTTTCTTAAATTATCGGAAAACAATTAAGTTTATTCTGCAGCTTAATCTCGGTCTGCGGTTCGGTATCTCGAAACTCGATCAAAATTCGTCTAAGTTATTGACAGTTTGAGAGATTGATAAGTGTTATGTATTCAAAGTTTTTCCTGATAACGTGTCGTAGAGCAGTGAATTATTGGAATGGTTATCTATCATTATACTAGATTTGTGTCACGATTTCGCTCGCGTTCGATTTAGTACTCGTCATATGAGCATCATTTTGAAACACACGCACGTTATAATGTAAATTAATTATTAAGACCATTACCAAATCACTCGTTTGGTTGTGCTTTTTATTTGTCATTTGACGACAGTAATCGCGCAGTTCTTGTTATTTGCTTGGCTATTGCTAGCAACGTAATAGTTTCTCAGAAAAACTCTTGTTCGGTATGGACCGTTAGTGACACATAATTGAGTGATAAGAAAGACGGCAATGAGATTTTTAACATACAGAAAAATCTTTTTTTCACTTATTTAAATTGTTTTTATATTAATTCTATCGGGTATCACATTTTTTTTCTACTTCTGTCATAATGCTGTCGCTGTATTAGCGATAAGGCCGCCTATTGCAACTGATGCAAATTCTATTTTTATATATCATTTGTAATACTGTTCAAACCTTTATCGGTTTGTGAAAGTCTAAATAAATTAATACTAGTCAAATGAAAATATTTCTATAAATCATCTAATACAAAAAAAATAAAATAACAAAATATCCAGACCTAATGCATTTTCTTCCCGTCAAACTTTAAGTCAAACCGAAAAAAAAATCAGTAAGCCCTAACAAGGTAATGATATACTCGTATACAATAACATACACAAAAAAATTCCAACAAATAATCCCAACAAAAGCAACTTCACAAGATAATAAACTAAATCAATTTAGAATCGCAACAATATGCCCAGTTGTCCCAACAAGCCCCGACACCCACTTCACATAAAACGATCTCTATTAATAAAACAATCCGTTCGTCACGAGAGCCACTCGACTAGGTAAAACATTCACCGTTTCCCACTCAGTGTAAAATAACATTATTGCCCACTTAAAAAAAATGTAGGTTCGCTGGCGTGTTTTTTTTTCTGTCACGGCTCATAAATTTTCGACGAAGCCATTCATTACAATTCGTATTAAAATTGCACTTTATATATTATTTTTATGATGCTTATAATAACAATAATTATGCTGTAATTGTGTTTGTCGTCAATCGAAAAAAAAAACGATTTTAATTTCCATCGTTAAGTAATAAAATGAGATCATCACCAACGTGGTCGTCAAAAAAATAATCTATTAACTGCAAAATATCGCTCAAATTAAAAATGGAACACGACAATCACCTGCTTTCAAATAGAAATAGTATCGTTATAATCGCTATACCAAGTAAAAAGTTATGAGGTAAGATACATACATAAAAATACATTTGAATTTAGAACCTCCTTCTTTTTTTGGAAGTCTGTTTCAAATATCGTAATAATAACTTCAACAATGACTAGATATTTATAAAATTGCTACAGTAAGGCACAGCAGGAATTTCCTGCACAAAATCTGGAGCAGCCCGACTGGGGTAGTGCCTCGACCTTACAGAAGATCACAGCTAAATAATACGGTTTTCAAGCAGTATTGTGTTCCTGTTGGTGAGTAAGGTGACCAGAGCTCCTGGAGGGGATTGGGTATTGGGTCGGCAACGCGCTTGCGATGCTTCTGGTGTTGCAGGCGTCTATAAGCTACGGTAATCTCTTACCATCAGGTGAGCCGTACGCTTGTTTGCTGACCTAGTGATATAAAAAAAAGTAAAGTACAACACAGAAATAATAAGCCTCAGGATACAGTCCGTAACATGCCATTGCTAGGCATAGGCCTCATATTTCTCCATGTAGGAGAAGGATTAGAGCCTATTCCATTACACTGCTCTACTGCGGGTTAGCGGATATACCAGAGCGGTTATTCTCCAAACCTCACCTGATTTTAATTACCTTATAAATTCTTATATAAATGAGTATATAAATATAAATTCGACTAATATCGTCACCGATACGAAATCGATAAAACCATGGAGATCGAGGAAAGTTTAATTAAAGCCCGGTACAGTACCGGAGCGGGCGTAATTACGTACAGTCGACTGTGACTACGGTTCGTTTATCAAAAATAAAAGGCCTAGAGTTCATCGATGCGTCGTATATGCGTGTGTTATGTTTAAATTATGAATTAATTATAGCCTTTACTCTGTAGTAAGACGCGTATTTTTGTAATGCATTTTTAATTTTTGTTTAAATCTTTCGATATTGTGAGTCGTTTTGGGCGATTTCGAACTTTATCGTAATTTTTTTATATTTTTGGTATATATAGTTGGTTGATTCAAGGTTTTTTTTTTAATATAAATTCTCTACTGTTTTTAAAACTTATTTATCTACTACTAGCTGCGCCAAGCGGTTTCATCTGCGTTATTTCCAAACCCGTGGGAATACCGCGATAAAAGCTAGTCTATTATTTTGTTATTCCAGACCTCTAGCAATTTACGTACAAAGTTTCATTAAAATCGGTCCAGATATTTTTGCGTGAAAGAGTAACAAACATACATACGTTCATCCTCAGAAACTTTCGCATTTTATAAACTGTTATTATTGTCACAATATTATAAATTTCGACCCGTAATTCAGACGTCGTTAAAAAACTTTGAATTTCCAGAAAAAAAGATATGAAAAGATTACAAATGAACTGTTTTTAATTATTTTTTTGCGGATATAAAAACACAGGGCGACAGAAAAATATGTTCCGCGGCCCTCGAAGGGTTAATTAAGCACCTTTGTAGCGTTTAATCTGTTTTTCATCCTTACTCAAAGAGCACGTGTTGAATTAACAGAACATTGTCGGTAACAGATATATTGTGTAAATATTTTATGTATTTCATGATATAATAAAACTGAATTGATTTAATAAAAAACGTGAGTCAGCTCCGATGCACGACTGCAGTTTACTCCTTCAGATCGACTGTCTAAATAGACACAAAAAAAGGCTTACTAGTCTAATTACTGAGAAAAAAATTAATACCATATCAAATGGTAGGTGTGTGTGTGTGGGTCTTCCTGACAGGCCCGAGGGTCTGTCTAGGTACGGGCCTCGTGGTTGCCCTCTTTACCCGGGCTTTCATCACCGGGGCTTCGCCTCCGGGGTCACCTTATTTCGGCCCCATTTGGGCCAGGGTCACAGTGCCCTTGGGGTCTTTCCTTGTTTATATTTTCTGTGTCTCAACATCGGTCAGTCCATTAAGTCGGTCAGTCTATCTTTATGACGGAATGTCTTCCCCCGCGTCATCCAGATCGTCGCCACCACTGTCCGCGCTGGTTCGGCTCGGCGGTGGTTGCCGGTAAATAAACGAATCAAATTACTCAATAGGGTTCCGATAGATGGCGTTACGAGAAACGTAACGGGGTCATTCATTCAGTAGATTTTACTGCTCATATTTTTTTCATACCTGGGGCCTTATATAAAATCGATTATTAAGGAGTAAACTCCCAGGAGCTCTGGTGACCTTACTCACCAACAGGACCACAACACTGCTTGAAAGCAGTATTATGTAGTTGTGATCTTCTGTAAGGTCAAGGTACTTCCCCAGTCGGGCTGTTCCATATTTTGAGCAGGAAATTTCCTGCTGTGCCCCACCTCACTTAAATTTACGTCACAAGTCACACACGTCCCAAGTCACGCCATCAACGTCATCCTTTGTATGACTGTCATGCCTCGTTTGAGTGCAGTTAGCGCGCTAGTGATACTCGCTGCGAAATATTGCAACCAAATAATTACAAAAATAAATAATTCAACCAATTAAAAATAATTTTTAGATTAAAGACTCATTAAATCATTTTAGCAAATAATATAGCAACAACTAAATAAATACAAATAGGAAAATAAATCTCAATTAGATTATCCATTAGCTTAACCAGTGTGCGTCACAGAAGTGACAGTTTAGGAAAATGACATATGGAAATTATAAACGCAACTTGATAATTCGATGATAAACACAATTATAACGCAAATAAATGTATCATATTTATCAATGAAATGAAATTAATTTAAGACTTAATACGTGGAATGTATACAGATTGAGTGAGAGATGACACGACTCACATTAATGGAGGAATTCTATTAATCTCATCTTAAACTATTTCTCAAATCTAATCTTAGAAAACTTTTGATTTATTATTCGTGTGACAACGAAAGTCTAAATCGAATTGTAACCATTTTAGAAATCAGTTAAAACGATTCCATTACTTGAGAAGGGTTGAGTCAACTGTAGATACGATGTTACGATGTAGCACTCACTTGATCCAATGTAAAAAACAAGTGCCAGACGTACCGTGAACTAGGGTCAATTTCCGTCCGAATTTCCCGACAACGGATTAACAGGGGAATGTACGACACTAACAAACGTACTACTAGGTTTGGGACCTGAGATACAATGAGTATCGTCCCCTATTTAACTGGCCTTACGAGAATATTCTAGAATATTCTATTTTGTATAATACTAAAATATTAATCATGTAAATAAAAATGGATCGTTGAAACCTTTGTACGTGAATGACTATCGAAGGACTGCAACAAATTAAAGTCGGATTTACTAACAAAAAAATTTTGCGGTTAGAAATTTTCCGGTTTAGCTAGTGATATAAATAAATATCTTTGACATACCAACACACACGGTCGTCTGCTAAGCTAAGCAAATAAATGTTTTTTTTTGTAATATATATAAATACATATAACAGCCAGACTTGGGGCAGGACTCGAACCCACAACCCCCTGAACAGAGAGCAAGGTCCCTAGAAACTGCGCTAACGGTCTAGTCAAAAATATAAAATCAAATGAATATTGATAATGATATCCGTAGAAGGAATACTTTTTAATATTTCATCTCATATTACTATTTCAAGTATGACACTGAACCGTCTCCAATAAATCTTTCGTTGTGTATATATTTTAATACATAAATGTAAATAGAGGCTATATTTTATTTCGATGAGATATTTGTGTAACAGTAAGGTTCACAACAAATTCCTTCATCAATATGTCTATTTTAGAATAATGAAAAATAATCATTATTAAAGTTAATTTAATTTATTTTAATTAATGACAAAGTTTTTCGAATTATTTATACAATAATTAATAATGAAAACTGGGTAACTATGTGCTATTTATAAAATATTTTTTGCATATTTATAATATATTTGTATAATAAGAATATTCTATTCACAAACTTACAATAGAAAATATATACAATGGGGAGACTTAACGCTACTGAATTTTGTATCAGCCAACCGTATTTCACTAGATTTCCCAGTTTCATATTATAATATGGTCACAAATAGCAGCTGTAAAGGCGAATAATTTTAATTTTATATAGAGGACAACACACATATTAATATAAGAAATGATTAAGTAATTAAAATCAATTGACTTGATTTATTGTACTATTACTAAGTAAACAAAACTGTATTAGTTTTTTTCATTTTACTGAAAAACTATATTTGACATACAAATCTGTATATTAATTAATACGTGAAGCAAAAACTTTGCACCCCTTTTTACGAAAATTACGCGGACGGAGGAGTATGAAATTTCACACACTTATAGTTTATATAGAGAAGGAGTGCAGAATGTTATTTTTTTTAAATTATGCATAAAAATATATTAAACCAATAAAAAAAACATTACACACACTACCATATATTTGATACACACACGCATATTATACTATTGTGTTGACTGTCAAAGTCTGTAATCAAATTGAAAAATTAAAAAAAGGTTATATATTTTCGTTCCATTTTTTTATTTTTTTGAAATTTAAAATTTTAATTAAAGTCGAATTTCGACCGCTGCGCGACCACTAGTATATTCAAATGAAAGAAACTGCACTACAAAATAATTTTCAAAGTAGTTTTCCTTAAAACATTTTTGAAGACCAACAGAATATTTGTAAAATCTTAGTCAGGGTATTTGTACGATGTTGTTGAATTTCAAACAGTCCAACATAAGTTTTATTTATTACCTTACAGAAATAGCACTTCTATTCTAGACTTCTATACACAGAAATAAACTACATACGTCATAAAAGCTTAAAGCTCTAAAACGTTGGGATTAGAAAATCTATACACGAAGTTAAGTTGAAAAGATTTAGTTGTCGTGATGCCAAACATCTTTTCATTGACGTACACAAGATGAGATCGAATTAAATTGCTTCGAACCTCCCGTCGGGTCGGGGGTCCGAAGGGGTGGTTTTGGGGGGAAGATTCAAATTGGATTCAAGGAAATTTAGATTGGATTGAATTTTCTTGCCACCTTGTTTAATTTGGTAAGGGTGGGACCATGATCGTGTATGGGCAAAAAATCTGGTGCATCAATTTTTAAGGTTCTTTTTATCCTATAAAATATAGCTTTGATGGAATTGATTGAATATTTATTGAAACGATATATATCGGTTGTTAGTTACATCGTTTTAACTTGAAATACATAGTTTAGGCCTTAGTTTGATAAAAAGTATTGTAACTTTTTTCTGATCAACTAATTTACTAATATTGCTTTCTCAGAAATTTCAGTTCGACATCATTATCTTTCAATCAGAAAACGTTAAAGTCCCAAATCAACGAAACCCCAAAAAGATGAGCAAAAACAAACAAAACAAAAAAAATCAATTCCGCAATGAGGAAACAAGTGATTTATTACAACATTTTTGTTTTCATTTTTTTTCCCTATTTTGCAATAATACTAGCCGCTGTCAGTCATAGCGAAGATGAATCAGCGGGTCGCAAACTCATTTTTCATGCTCGAAATACTGCGAGACGCTGAATCGTTGGAAACTGTTGATAAATGATATTTAATTGCTTAGCCGTTGTTTTAAATATAATTACAGAATGATAATCTATACATGTCTCGGTTTATTTACTAATTAACTCAACTAATATATTATTTATATTGACGACGAGTTGGCGCAGCGGTCACAGGACTGACAAACATTTGTAGTGGCCATATAGATGTTTGTCGTGGTCTAGGCGTTTGTGCTTGTGTATTGTGTGTGTTTCCAGACCTCCGACACAGGACAAAATCCTACTGGATGACGTTGAATCATCATCATCATTTTAGCCTATCCTGTTTATTATTATTATTATTATATCAATAATATATGTATTATATCCGATAACTCGCAGTTGAGCAGCATGATTAAGCTCTGCCTCATTTCAATGAAAAAGAGGTCAATCTCCAGCATTGGCATGTTACATGCTGAATCGTAATTCTCCTAATAAGTTACTAATAGTAAATTATTGCATTACAGGTTGACGAATATATGATAACTCGAGTAGTGTTACTTGACATTTTTGAATATCATATCAAAAATTGACCGCTCCAGCGGGGTTCGAACCCGCGTCTCCGACTGACCGTGTCGGCGCTCTAGCCAATTAAGCCATGGAACGATGTACCCGCTAGATCGAAATTTTTGATATGATGATTTTATTTTCGGTTTAAGCGAACCGTGGCGCCGTCTATGTGAGTTCTTTACAGAAACCCGTAACTATTCAAAGTTTTATATTACATTGAAAATCTTTGACAGGAGACGACACCATGCTATTTAATATGTACGATGTTATTTTTGTGTTACCCACACATTAGGAATTCAAAACATTTTTGAATATCTATAATATATAAAAAATTTTATATGATGATTTTATTTTCGGTTTAAGTGAACCGTGGCGCCGTCTATTATTTAAAAATTTAAAATATTATTACAAAAAATTATTATAAAATTTCGATCTAGCGGGTACATCGTTCCATGGCTTAATTGGCTAGAGCGCCGACACGGTCAGTCGGAGACGCGGGTTCGAACCCCGCTGGAGCGGTCAATTTTTGATATGATATTCAAAAATGTTTAGAATTCCTAATGTGTGGGTAACACAAAAATAAAATCGTACATATTAAAAATAGTGCTACTTGGTTTTTTTTTTTTTGTTATTAAAACCAAAAGTACGAATACATTAATTTCATTATTTAAGTTTAGGTATGAGCTCAATTTCAATTTAGTGGCAGTTTTATATGACGGTAAAAACATTTTAAACGAATTTTCAAAACAAATTCAATCAAGGAATATCTTCTGCAAAATTAATTAACGTCGCGGTAATTTAAAATCGTTTACAAATTAATTTAATCCAATGAAAACTTCATCAGCAAATAAAAATCTTTAAAGCATGAAAAGGTCCCTCCGCGTTTTCCTATTTACGAGTTTCGGCCACAAATTATATTTCTTAAAGACAGAAAAATTGACGATTCCGAAAACGTCGGACCGCGAAACAGCTTCGCCGTAATTCGCCTTAAGTTAAAGTACAGGATTTTTTCGTGCCTCGATAAAATTTCTTGTCGAGAATATGAATAAAAATATTGTATATTTCTGTTTTAAGGAGTTAAACATTTTTAAATATCATATCAAAAATTGACCGCTCCAGCGGGGATCGAACCCGCGTCTCCGACTGACCGTGTCGGCGCTCTAGCCAATTAAGCTATGGAACTATGTACCCGCTAGATCGAAATTTTTGATATGATGATTTTTATATTCGGTTTAACTGCTGGAGCGGTCAAGTTTTGATATGATATTCAAAAATGTTTAGAATTCCTAATGTGTGGGTAACACAAAAATAAAATCGTATATATTTAAGGAGTTAAGTTTAATTTATCTTTAATAATAATGAGAACATTTTGATTCAGCCTGTATATCTCACAGCTAGGCACAGCCCTCATTTGCACTATAGGAGAAGCGTAGATAGAAGCGAAGGTATACAAAGTAACGACCACTTTCAGTTGTCTGTGATAATAAACAGGAGCGACAGCTTCACAAGCTCTTCTCGGCACCCATAAGGACAGACAACCAGACCGTAAACAAATGTATAATAATCGAAAATCACACCGAGCGGGTATCGAAACTGCAACCACTGATTTTTATGCGTGAACACACACACAAAACCAGAACGGTTGTCGATTTGTCGTACACACATCGAATCAAAAACATATAATATCTGAGCTGCTTTGCTTCCGTTCAACGTCTGTGTACATTCCGTCCTGGATCTGTTGACTCAAAACAAACGAATTTCGCACTCCGATCCGGTGTCACGTTTTTAATTATGGCCTGTTTGCTTCCAATCAAATAAATGCTTGAATTAAGTGAATCGCCAAGTACGCACCGAAGCGTTACTCACTTTCGGATCTCCTTCAAACAACTAAATTGTTGCTGCTTCCGTCACAAGTCTAATTGAATTAAAATTTAAACATTAATTTTATCTTGTCTATGTATCACAGTACTTTAATTTAATCTTTACGCCATTTTATTTATATTGAAAGAGCTTCAAATAAACTTGAATAATTTTTCAGAATTTGATTTTAATTAGTTTTAAGATGACGTTTTATTAATATATAAAATTATTTTTCTTAAAGTTTGTATATCAGGTAAGTTTGTTGTAGGAAAACGTCAAATTTAAAACGAAACGTTACGTGGGATAGTAACGAAACAGTATGTAAATCGATCGATCAATTCATCTTGTAGCAACCCACTGTTGGACATAAGCCTCCTCCCTCATGTAGGAGAAGGTTTGGAGCTTAAACCACCTCGGTGCTCCACTGTGGGTTGGCGGTTATCGCTATTAACTGTATATGATAACAACCGGGACCGACGGCTCAACGTGCTCTCTGAGGCCCAAGGACAGACAACCAGTCCGGAAATAAATATTTTCATAAACACAAATATCTACTCCGAGCGGGAATCGAAGCCGGCACACGCACCATTACACCGACCGGTCGTTGTGTAAAACTGACCCGTTACTAACACAATTATTGGCGGTACCTTTCCGTTCAACTGATGTATATTAAATTTCCGCCCCGAGTCTGGGTGATATATGATGTATATGATGTTTATGTATTTATTTGTTTCAAATATATAACGATATGTATCAATTGGTATCGAAATAAAGCACTGGCATTAATCGTGTACATTAAGGCGCCTACTTCAAAAACAGTCAGTTGTGTGTATACTCGTATGTAAAACATTACTTATTGGTGAAATCGTTTGTTCTTTTTTTGCACTATAGACTGTTTTAGACGATGTTCCTTACGGCAGGCTTGACATTTGTCTGGACGACCGAACTGAAAAAAAATGTGATACTAAAACCGCAAGAAAAATATATAACGGAAGTGACGTAATATGAGTCACACGACTGTTTAATATGACGTTTGTAAATCTAAAATATTACTAGTAAACTTTTTTTAAATTATTTATGTAATTTTATACTGTCGACAAAAATAAATAAAGACACGTTTTTTTTTAATTTCACTATTAGTTTGAATTATTATTATTATTATTATTATTATTATTATTTTATTTGATTTATTTTATTTTACGGTATTTGTTATTTTCTAAAATACTAAATCTCCAAAATACTTTTATGTACTTAATAAAAACCAATCAACAAAATTAAAAAGAAAATCAAGAACTAGAAAATATATATAACATTCAACTTTTTTTCACATTGTGTTGCTTCTATACTATCCGAGGGAACTTCGATCCTACCTGGTGTCCCATGATACCACATATTAAGTTTTTATATAATATGACGGGAGCCATGTTTGTTTTTGTTTAAGTTCTCGATGTTTCTTTAAATTCCGGATGTGTCGACACTAATATAAGCGCCGTGATACAAGAATATAATGTAGAATAAGCGATCGTAATATCGATATTAAAAACAATAAATGAGATTTTAAATTAACACAGTTATTTGTATTGCAAATATTTTTCAAAAACGATATATTTAACATGTTTTTTTTAATATTCTTTCGTGATATTGTCTCGTCAAGATTGGACAAGACATTCGTAGATAATATCGAAATATCGAGCTCGGCAAAATGAAAATAAAAAACATGGTAAAGATCCCGCTTTGAATAATTTTTGTCATAATAAACGTATTAAAATATTCAAATAAAATTACAATTCATAGACAAAAAAAAATGATAAATATATTTCCATCGAGTCTCGACTCTTTTTTTCGACATAACTGATTAATAAACAACGTAAAAAAATTTCAATCAAACCTTTTACATTGGTCGCGGTGAAAGATTGTTTTTTATAAGAATGATTTCGAATGAAAATTGGGAGATCGCAGAGCCACAGATTGCTCTGTCGGTATTCTCTTATTTGATGGCAACGTTTCCTTCGACTCGTTTTATTTCAGGTTTTTCAAACGGGCGACATTTATTAATATTTCATTTTTTTTTTTTTTTTAATAGAGATGATGGTTTTGGAACGTTTGTGATTTAAATTTAAATTATACGAGAAGTTTTAAATGTTTAAAAGATCTATGAAAAATATTTTTATATTTTTTTGATTGTGCTTGCTAATACAAACTCTAATAAATTGTTGTTGTAATTATTTTTTACAAAGGTGTAAAAAATATTTGTGCAGTGATCGTTATGATTCGTTTTTTTTTTTTTTTTTATACGAGTAGGTCGACAAATTCCACAGACCTAAAAGATAGCGTTCTAAAATGATATATAATATTTTTTTTTATTTTTTTTTATTTTATTTAATGGATACAATCAACGACAACTGATAATTATATAGAGTAGTTGCACTAGCCATCACATATTCGATTGCCATGATTGTTAAAAAATTTAAGCCTCACGAAGATTTTTCTATACCTTGACGTTTGTATTTTAAGTGTGTTGGAACCATTTTTTTAATATAACAATTTTATTTATTTTACAATTTAAATGCATTGTGTTAAGTAAGTTGAAGAATAATAAAATCTCAATACGTGAACAAAGTCAGACGCAATAGCTAGTTGCTTATATAATTTGTTTTCATTCAATTATTTCAACGACTAGAACCTCTTTGAAAGCAATTGCGAACAAAAAGTTTATATACTTTCAATTAAAGGGGTGAATAGAAAACCGTACTTGTATATATAAATGAAATAGCTTGTCTTGAACGCGTAACGGTACCGTTTAATTTAGTTTTCAATCTAAAATAATATATTATTTAGAATAAGTTTATAGAGAAAATTTCTAAATTACTTGAATAAATTTAAAACTTGAAATTTTATTTCGTACAATTTTCTCATGCATAAAACACGTGACATAAAAGAAAGTGAGTTTGCATTATCTAATAACGTAGGTACTAATGTCATTTTGTTAGAATTGTCTCAAAAAGTACAAATAAGTATAAGTAAAACTAGACGCATATAAAATGTGTATAGATTCTGGCCGTTTCTTTTCTATACAAACGGTATTCTGAATCAAAGATGAAGACGCCAATATGCACTTAAATTTAAACAAAAAAGTGTGTGTAAAATTCACACACGCTTTTCACGCTTTTTCAGATGTAGGTATGTTTATACCTACATCTGAAAAAGCGTAGGAAGGTAGATTTGTTTTTTTTTTCTATCAACAATTTCAAATCATAAGTACCTATTCTAAAAAGTTTTACTTCAAAAACAAATTGTATAGTTACCCACATAAAGACGAATTAGTTTCCAATTATTATTTTTTTGTATAAATATTTTAGTCGTGAAGTACCTAATGTTTGTGATGTCTCAAAATAAGTATATTTTACTTTTCTTTCTTTTCAATTTATATCTCTGAAACGGTTGGACCGAATTTGACGAGATTTTCACTGGAAGATAGCTGATGTAATAAGGAGTAATTTAGGCTACTTGTATTTTAGAAATTTGTTTATTTTGTAAACACACACGAGCACAGCTAGTTAAAAAATAAAAATTAATAAAATATTTTCACCTACTCACTATAAAAAGTAACTAAATATGTTGTTACATAAAAAGGAATTATTTATGAGTGAAAGATTAATATTGATTTGATATAAAAAATAATGTATTTAGTTCCTTATCTACTAATAGATGGCGTTGTGCTATCTGTTAAATCTCGCTTTTCATATAACGTGATTATTTTATCAAACAATTCAAAATATTTGTCAACGATGTAACAATTGGTAATTCATTTGTTTTCTTTAAGAGAAGATATTTGCTAATTTTGTTGGTACATTTCTTATCGCTAATAAATTTTTATTAACCGACTTCCAAAAAAGGAGGAGGTTCTCAATTCGTCTATTTTTTTTTTATTCAGAACTTTTGACCGGGTGGACCGATCTCCACAATTTTTTTTTTAATCGAAAAGTGGTGTGAGTCAATTAGTCCCATTTAAATTTATTTGAGATCTAACAACTACTTTTCGAGTTATATCTAATAATGCGTTTTTACTTGACGCTTTTTTCGTCGACCTACGTTGTATTATACCACATAACTTTTTACTGGATGTACCGATTTTGATAATTCTTTTTTTGTTAGAAAGGAGATATCCCTAGTTTTGTACCATGATAAGGAAACCAGGATTTGATGATGAGATCCCAGAGAAATCCGTACCGATTTTGATAATTTTTAATTTAGTTAAAAGCTGATGTTTATCATGTGGATATCACATTTAAATTTTATCGAGATCTGATAACTACTTTTTGATTAATCTTTGATAACGCGTAGTTACTTGACGATTTTTTCGTCGATCTACGTTGTATTACTTGTCGATGTAATTGAAGTCGGTTTTTTTTCGTTTGCGAGCAGACACAATTATTTTTATTATTATTTCACAGAGAGACTTCTGATTGTATTTATTGAGCGAGTCTAAATACGGGTTTAAATGTATTTGGGTTTAAAGTTTCAATCCTTAAATCTACAATTCGAAGAAAAAAATCCTTAAAGTTAGCGTGTGTGGGTTTCATTTTTAACAATGTATTTTACTACGAAAAAAAAATTATTAATAAAGTTAGTTAAGCTTCAAAAATCATTTGAAGAGCATAGAGATTTTTAAAATATTAATGTTTCATTTTCTTTTCACAGGAAATCGAGCATTGCTACTACCACGGCACAGTCAAGGATTACCCAGGCGCGTCTGCCGCCTTCCACACTTGCAATGGCGTGTCTGGCATCATCCACATTGGCAATGAGACTTTCGTCATCCATCCTTTCTACGGCGGCGATTTATCGGTCAGTTTGCATGCTATACGATTTATACATTTAATTAAATCTAGGTCGAGAGGCGCTGCAAAGAAAACTAAAATGACTAAACGATACTCATATTTTTCAATAAATATAATTCAAAGTTACATGCTTGCGCCATTTGCTATCAACATATTTGGACCTTGGAAAAGCTTTGAAAATAACCTATCTAACTGTGTATAATTGCGTCAAATCGTGACAAAAGTGCTGGTGGTTTTTTGCGAAGAGAATCGTAATTGCCTGCTGCCATTCAACTATATATTTTCAATCTCTTTTTGCTTCTAACAATTACTAACCTAGTACAAAGTTTATAGCCCTATTTTGTTAATTTTATGTTTAACAAATCATAAATTATTCCATTTTTTTTTTTATTTGTTACACTAAAAATAATAAGTTCAGTAATAAACGATCGAATAGAAAGAGTTTAGTTTTAGGGTCTCATGACTAACCTTAAAAAAATGTTGTTTAATGTTTTTTAGGGTTGCCACTTGCTAAATTTTCTTTGAAAATACGAAATTAGTGTAAAATTTGCACATCATTAAGCACCCGACTTTAAAAAAACAACACAACAACGAAATATATAGCAATAAAAGATTACAAAAAAAAATCTTTAGTTTCAGTTTGAATTTCATCAGTTGAATTTTTCAGTTGAATTTAACAATCTCCATTCGAAATTCGTCATTACACAATTATATATACAATATACATTTTTTTTTTTATTTAAAAATTAACATCCACTGGCTCAAAATTCCCATGCCTTTTGTTGAATATGCAGGCATTATTATAATACCACAGGCAATTTTTATTACAACTACAAATCGAATCTGCCTAGTAAAACTAGGACGTGGTCCGACGCTGACGGATTTTTTTTCCCTTACAATTACTGTTTGATGGAAAAGTATACATTCATTCATTTGTAATTATATTAGCATACTCGTAGTCACGATTCAAACATGATTTCAAATATTAATCTACAATTTCGATTTGATTTTAAATATTATATAATACATTAAATATGATTTAACTACAAAACAATAAACAATTAGTTATTTCGTACTTCTATTTCAATTTGTGACAGAGAAAAACGTATTAATTTTGTAATTATGTCGATAATTAATTATAGTTTTCGTTGTGACGAATCTGTTTCAACCGATACTAATTATTATTAATTAAAACATATTATTAATTGCCGTAAAATTTCAGGTTTTTCGACACATGTCTTCTGTCTGTATAATAATTAAATTTTCGTTTGGGATTACGTGAGTTTACTGAAACATTCATTAATTTTCCATGACTAGGCAAGCAGATTGATTATTCTCACGTGGTGGATTTTCTGTCAATTATAGAAATTTTAAGTACTTATGATACTAATACTAGACGACGTCTTAACTACTTATTTTATGCGCTTTTGTTTGATAGCTTTTTTCTTTCAATAGTTCAGAATAAGCGTAAACGATTAGCAGTTTTAAGTAAGGATGAAATGTGTTATTGTTTAATATTTCATTGTGATACAATTTTAAAAGCAGAACAATGCCTATGTTATAAAAAAATTTTCAACATTGTCAGAAGATTGTCTAGTACATATGTTTTATTTAAACAAATAAATAAAATTGAAGTGTCTGTTTGTAATATTGAAATAACTGCTTTTCACTAACTGCATATGGATGTATACACGGTACATATACCAAAACAACATTTTTTTTACAATTTTCGTCTGTCTGTCTGTTTGTTCCGGCTAATCTCTGAAACAGCTGGGCCATATTTGACAGGACTTTCACTGGCAGATAACTGATGTAATAAAGAATAACTTAGGCTACTTTTATTTTAGAAATTTACCTATTTATTTTTTAACTCTGCAACAAAAAAAGTGAACAATAACTCTTTTGTTAATTCCACGCGGACGAAGTCGCGGGTACAGCTAGTCTTAAATATAATAGATACACTGCTTTGAAGTTGTTTTCTAATCACAATTAAGGCTAATAATCTCTGTAATATATAATTAAAGTCTGTAACTGTCACATAGAAAATGTTTAAATTCGCACATAAATATATCAAACAAAATCATTATGTACCGAATGATCAAACAAAATATGTCATGGCTAAGTTTTAGTATTTTAAAATATGCTCTTTTTTAAAATTTATTTGAATTTAATTTAAATTCGTCATTCATATCGTATTTCATGTAGAAAAAAATAAACAATTGTGCCTTAGACCACACACACGACTAAAGTAAAAATACGAAAAGAGAAAAGAAGAAAATACGAAATATCTCGAGTCTCAACTCTCTCTCTCAACTTCCGTTCGCCTCACCCGATCACACTTTTCTTAACGCTCTCGTTACGCATTCACCAGCTTACTCGCCAAGTCAAGCGTGCGTAAATAAGTTTTACTTCAAAAATTATTATATATGAAAATTTTTATATATTATACCATGTATAACACGAACGTTTCTAACAATGGAATAAATACTATCTGTGAGTCGAACAAACCAAATTCGAAAGGAAACTTATATTTCCATAAAGTATACAATTCAAACGTGATATTTAAATTTTCAAAACTAAAGCGTCCGTTTCGATGTTATGGAATATTTTAAATTCAATTTTATACAAGTCTATAATAAATAGTGTGTATGCAGTTCACACACGGCAGAATTTAAACTTATGAAAAGTCGTAGGAATTTGGCTCCGATTTGTTCTATCGACGATGGTCAGTGTCTCGTGAGAATGGTCGTAAACGGCGTGCAAAACGAGTCATTTACGCGTTTCGACTAATTATTCTACCTCACTCTTTCCTATACATTCATGTATTTGTTTTTTCTTTATCGTGACACATTTTCAATTTTCAATTCATCGAAATTCAAAATCACAACTAGTCTCAAGAATTTTCACTTTAAAAATTATTTAGGCTTCACATGACATATTACAGAACCTATAATTGTGACACATTGTACTATAAACCAATACGAAACAGGAAAATAGCATGAAAACTTCCCTGTGACAAATTAAACGATATATATGTCAAAGGATAAAATTATACTGCCGTACCAAAACTACGGCTTCTGAACAGAATCAGTATCAATTAGTTCCAATGGTCAGTTAACCAGTTGTTTGCGTCAAATTGCAAACGCAAAATGCATTCTATAGAATGTTTAAATTGAACAGATAAAACTCGATAGTCGATTTGTAAAGAAAATTTTGGAATGTTATCTCTCTTTTATCCTTTGTAAATGTGGCGTATTGATTTTGGTTTCATTTTACATATCAATTTGATGTAATCAAATTTAAAAAAGATTAAGAAATCCGATCTCGTTTATAAATTTAAACTTTCTTTTTTGACTTTCCAATAGAAAAAAGGGTCGACTGTAGTTTTACTAACGTATGTCATAAGAAAAAAATTTAACGCCACAATCTTTAACATAATTCTTTTGCACTGTCTCCCTATCCTTACTTTTGAAATTAATTTATTATTTATCAAGATAATAAGCTCTATAAAAATTTGATAGTGTTCCTTAAATTTTAAAGGTCCTTTGACAACGAAACGAACGAATCAGAGTCACACGAAGAACGTGGAACCTATGTGATAGGAGTCTAAGTTGTAGTTATATTTTCGACAACACACAGATATACACTCAATTATAACAAACTTCGCACTGTCACAATTAAACTCAAATATTTATCACAGCTTCCCTTTTGTTTTTGTCGTATGCGAATTCAGCCCTAATCCCGTTGTTAATATTTATTTCCAGTCTGAATGGGTGCCTTAGAGAGCACGTTAAACCATTGTTCTCTTTTTTATCAAGAACACCCGAGTGATAGTTACTCGTGATAGAGAAATTATCCACCAACACACAGTGAAGCAGCGTGGTGTTAAGTTTAACCCTCAAAATAGATAAATAGCCTTTGCTCACCAGCCCATCATCAAACATCTCAATAATATTTAAAGGCTGCTTTTGTACATCACAGAATTTATCACTTTTGGAAATTTCAACTATAAAAATCCAGTAAATTACTAAGCAAGGCTATTCTAAGATAGGGCACAGCAGTAATTTCCTGCTCATATGGAGCAGCCCGACTGGGGTAGTACCTCGACCTTACAGAAGATCACAGCAAAATAATACTGTTCTCAAGCAGTATTGTGTTCCTGTTGGTGAGTAAAGTGACCAGAGCTCCTGGGGGGGAGTGGGGATTGGGTCGGCAACGCGCTTGCGATGCTTCTGGTGTTGCAGGCGTCTATAAGCTACGGTAATCGCTTACCATCAGGTGAGTCGTACGCTTGTTTGCTGACTTAGTGACATAAAAAAAAAAATATTCTTATTTTAGGCCTCAATATTGCAACGTAAAATAACCTAAAAGATATCAAAAAATGAGTGTGCTTTAGACCACACGACTGAAGTAAAATTTCTTTAGCTAAATCTAACTTATATCTCCCTCTCGACTTCCGTTCGCCTCGCCCGATCACACTTTACTCCCCAAGTCAAGCATCCGTAAAGAAGTTTTACTTCAAAAACTAATTCTTTGCTCACACGGTTTTGACAACAAAGGCAAACAAAAGACAAGCACATCCTTTCATTTGACGCTTCACACGCCCTTGGCAAAAAAAGTGAATCCTATATAATCCTGTGACAGAAAAAATGTTCCCCATCCTTCATTTGAGATCTCATTCCCTATTTTTTGGGCTCGAAAATTGTTATGAACAACGCACTCCGCCCCGTAATAATTATTCGTATGACTGTAACTTTCCGCTTTACCCCATAAGTACCCCAATTAGCTTGGTACTCGTAAATCATTTTTTTTAACGTGACCTCTTAAATTCTGTTTACTCAGATGACTTGGCTAATTTTATATTCGTATTTTTTTCCGGCTGTGTTTCATAATTTACGTAATTAGATTTAGTGACTTGAAGATGTATAAAAAGAGGACATTATTTTATTTCTACATTATTGCCTATAAGTAGCGTTATTTTTACATTTAAATAAAAGAAAAATGTCAGTAATTTTTTTTTACAAAATTTAGTAGAACCATGAAAATGTCACGTCGATTTTTAAATTATTTTAGTGTCTTTGTGATTAATAACACTACATAGCTTAAATAATTGGCTAACATATTTTGGATTCAGCCTGGAACATCGCACTGCTGTGCATATGACTCTTGTCTATGTAGGAGTAGGAGTACGCCTGCTCCACTTCGGGTCGGTGGATATATTCCCTACTATGAGTAGCGATCGCTATCAGGTGTATATGACAAAAACTGGGACGTGCTCTCTGAGGCAAGGTGGGGAGACTCACAAGGAAAGACATCCAAACTGGAAAAAGATATTTGTACAAATAAAAAATTCTATCTCGATCGGGAATCAAACCCGCAAACTGCGGACTGTTAGCTCCATACATTCCACATTTACCACTAAACCAGCGCGATCGACTAAGACATCTTATCACAAATGCGAAGCGTTTCGTAACGGTAAGGAATCCTGTGCAAGTCTAACTTCCAAGTATCACATTTTATTTAAAAACAAATATTCAATTAATTTCTTATACACTTCAAGACATTTATGTTAAAACAATGAACGATGAAAATACCAGTAAAACTCGACCCGAAAATCTATCAATTGCCTCGACAACCGATATCGAAATCAAACATTACAAATATAATTAAATTAATCCCGAATGATTGATATAACCCAACCGCGGTCAAACCTACACATGATATATAATCGTAGCCATTAATTAAGCGTTAATATAATTACGAGGTGTATTGAAAATCGTCGAATAATAGCGTTATTTTGCATTATCTTGCAAAAAAGGGCTTAATATAAAGCTTATTACTCGGTGCAGGATTTATATAGTTGATAAAGATGTGTGGACTTAGTGACGCTGTATTTTATGCAACATGTTACTAATTTTGTACTAAAACACAGTTTATTTAATATTTTTCAAAAGAGTAACTGCGGAGTTTGTTGCCGATTCTTCTCTGCAGTATCAACGTTCCGAATCGGTGGTAGCTTTACTTCTACAAATATAATAATTTGTTTTTAAAGTTTTAATTTGTAAAATGACGATTTGAAAGTGCTCTTGGGGCCTATTTAAATAAAGCTTTTTTTGATTTTTATTTTATCGTCGGCGTTCTGTTCAAGTGAAATGAGAATTTTAACGATACAATACTGTATACTGTATGTGTGTGATGTACTGTGACGTCATAGTACAGTATTGACCCTATCAGGAAGTATAAGGCTTATAATTTTCAATTCAAAGAAAATCGAATACAAATATATTTTTTCAAATATTAGTACTTAATACAAAATAAATTTTGTAAATAATCTTCGTAAAAAAAAGGAATGATTCACCAAAATGTATATACGCTAATGTATGTATAACTTTCTAATGACTGCACCAAATCGTATAATTATTTCACTGTGTTCATTTTTATCAAGACAGGGTTTAAAATAAAATTAAAGAAAAAATCGATTTATTAACAAAAATTTGTTGTTTGTAAAGTCGGCTTACGGACGATAGTTTTACTTGATAACATCATAAAGAAACATGATTAAAAATTACATACTTTTCCAGTAGCAGAACTATTCGAACTGCTAGCTCTGACATCACGCGAGAAGAGATTTAACAAACAAAAATTTAGCAACTGTATAAATTTTATTTTACTTATTATAGTTTTTTAACTTGTAGTAATAAACATTTAGCTCAGCCTATCGCAGTCCACTGCTGGACATATGCCTCCATAAATTCACGCCATATATATAAAAAAGAGTATGTTTTAGACCACACGACTGAAGTAAAAGGTCTTTACCTCCATTTAACTATATCTCCCTTTCAACTCCCGTTCGCCTCGTCCGTCAATTGTCGTAACGCTCTTATCACGCATTCAACTGCTCCATCATGAACCATTTTAAATAAAAAGTCTCAAATACATAAAATAGTTGAACATTAAAAGCTCATATTAATTTTAATATTCCGTCTCAAATCCCCAGCGAACGGGAAGCCCGTGAGCCTGTAATCATGATCCAAAATGTAACAATACCACTGATTACTCCGCAGGCCCCATTGTTCTACAGTTCATGGTAGTCTCAGAAGCCATTGTGACAGATGTAACAGTTATTATGGAATAATTGATATTCATTTTTTTTTCGAATATGAGATTGAATTGTCATTTTTTTTTTTAATATATAATAAATTTCGAAATGTAATATTTGTACCTTTTCAACAAACTTCAAAAATGGTAATAACAATTTTTTTTAGTTGTTGCCGCCGGTAAATCAAGCAAATATCTAGAAAATGATATACTTATTATTTTTGTGGAATACCTAATTGTAAGGCTTTTCTAAAAAGGGAGGCAAACATTTTAAACTTTAGCGTATTAATATATATGATAATTGCCAAACACAATGACATCAATTATTAAAAAAAAAAGTTTTTGTGCTATTTTTAAACAACAGAGGTCCTATTTACATTAAAGATTATAGTTGTATTCAAGAGCTTACTATGCTCACGTTCCAAGGGAGGAACTGTCATAGTAACCGCCATCAAGGGCTCGATAATCCCAGACCCTTATCGCGGAAAGCCGCTGTATAAATTTACTGACACCAGATTTGTGACGAGAACGACGTCCGTTGTTTTTTTTTTTTTATGAGCCTTATTATCTAAAGTTTTAATAAAACTGCCGATGGTTTGCAAGGGAATTGCATTTTGTTCACTATTTAGTGTGAGTGTCATTTACTAGTAGACTTTTAGACTTATTTGAGAGGAGTTCGACAATTTTGTTCATTAGGTTTTTGTAAAGATTTACTTCTGTGTTTGCTCATTACGCTTTCAGGTACCAATTTGTAGTTTCCTAAACATTAGAGTTATATAGGGCCACTTTGATTGAGAATGAACGAGATCTTTTGTAATATTTCTTGAAAATATCTTGTAGATATGGCTAAGTAATAAAATTGATCTATAATTCTTCAATATTTTTTGTTTGCATTATTTAGCGAATTTAACAAAAACACATAGGTTTTTAAAATAACGAAAATTATCAAACAACCGATTTGCGAAATTTAAAGTAGTATTACGAGAAAAGCTTCAAATTATTTAGCGCTCAGGAACTCATTAGGCTCGCTCGATTACAACTGATTACATGTAATTACGAAACGAGGTGAATCGTAATTTCATTTGTTCGCGAGCGGATGCGCTTATTGAATTACTACGGCTTTATTACACCGCGAAATTGATTTTACCTCTTGAACTAATACATTCATATTTGTTTTTTGGTCTTTAAGTTAGTTTTTAAAAGCCTATGCCCAACAGAGGACTGTGATAGGCTAAAGAAGATTTTATTATTTCTTGTTTAGAGCTTCAGGTTACTTTTTAAAAGGCGTAAAAAGGAATAGATAGAAGTAATTGGGAGGAATGTAAGAAAGAAATAAAAATAGGTAAAAAAACTTTTTAAGCTAAACGGTTTTATGTTAAACATACATTGCAATGTTTAAGATAAATGTACTAAAAACCAAAAAATAATAAAATAGATACAGTCGTGGGAATTATAAACATATGCATAGACTAGACTAAAATAAAACCGTGGGGCACGTCAATTGTCTACAATCGTTGATTAAAATGTTTGTTTTGTAATGTTCAACCGACAACGATGGACGTGTGATAAGTAGGGCTAGAATGTGGAAACAAGCTAGCAAGCTCGATTATAAGCGAGTTTTAGGGTTTCATAGTGGTGAGCGAGTAGTACTTTTATCATATGTTTTGTCGATTAAAGACAAACTACGAGCAGTGAAACGATTCCTCGCCAGCCAGCAGTGTGAATGCCCAACGATAAACTAGTTGAAACATCTCTTTTATTTACATGGAGTGTATAACTATTGGAATTTCCATGAGCAAGAAAATAGTAAGTAATTTCCTCACCGTCTGCGGGCCAACTGCCTATTTTAACGACGAATTAAACGATTCTTCTATCGCACATTAAGTCGATAATTTGTAGACAATTGACGTGCCCCACGGTTTTATTTTAGTCTAGTCTATGCATATGTTTATAATTCCCACGACTATATCTATTTTATTATTTTTTGGTTTTTAGTACATTTATCTTAAACATTGCAATGTATGTTTAACATAAAACCGTTTAGCTTAAAAAGTTTTTTTACCTATTTTTATTTTCTAGTTTTTAGTTTTTATTTTGCATTCTGTTTAATTCATTTAGTGCTTCATTATTGCAAGGCCCATCTTAAATATTGAGGTTGTATAGTGCACTGTATTCTTCTTGTCAAGCCCTTTTATTTGATACCCATATTGGTGGGATTGATAAAAAATTGTTATCAGACATTTGGTAGCGGCGGCCAGCTTAGATTTCAATTTTGCATAGTAAATTGTATTCTACTTGTTGAGACCTTTCATTTGATACCCATGTTGATGGGATTGATAAAACCTAAGTTATCCGCCATTTTGTAGAGGCCGCCATCTTGGATTTTAATTTTATATAGTACATTGATTATACTGGTTGAGCACTTTCATTTGATACCCATATTGATGGGATCGATAAAACCTACGTTATCCGCCATTTTGTAGCGGCCGCCATCTTGTATTTCAATTTTTTATAGTATATTGTATTCTGCTTGTTGAGCCCTTTCATTTGATACCCATATTGATGGGATTGATAAAACCTACGTTATCCGCCATTTTGTAGCGGCCACCATCTTGGATTTCAATTTTTTATAGTATGTTGTATTTTGCTTGTTGAGCCCTTTCATTTGATACCCATATTGATGGGATTAATAAAACATAAATTATCCGCCATTTTGTAGCGGCGGCCATCTTGAATTTATAATGATAATGAATAAACATAATTGTATTGTCACCAAAATCCAAAGTGTATACAAAATTTCAGATTAATCGGTTGACAGGAAGAGGGTGAAATTTGAATTACTAAATTTGACCCAAGAATAAAAAATAAAACAAACGGGGTGAGCTAAATAAAACCGTTTAAAAAAAACTTAGTTTTAGTTTTGGCGTCTATAAATTACGTGAGGTGTTTTTTTAAATTTTCCTGTCCCTCCCTCGAACCCCTGGTGAGATATCGTGAGATTTTATTCAACCCCCTCCCCCAACCCCCAATCTCACGTGAGATTTTTCAAAATGTGGGTTTCTTACGTAAACGCGTTGGATTGTTATTGAAATTATTTTCTTTCGAACGAATTAGTGAATGATCTTAATCGTATTACGATTACGCTTAAGATTAAATCTTAAGTATGTACAATCTGGATTAAATGGACCAAAATAGTATAATTTTTTTTGTTTCATAAAAAAAAATTGCGTGATATTTGCCGAGGCTCCCCCTCTCTCCGATGTAAGATTAGATGAGATTTGACTTCTCCCCCTCCCCCCCTTAAACATCTCACGTATTTTATGAACGCCCCATAAACTGCAACTGTACTTTGGTCATATACGACGAAACCATTTTATAATTTATTAGGTTTTTAGCTTGAACTACCCAAAAAATCTATATAACAATGTATATAACAATTTATATATTTGTATATGTTTATATATATGTTGGCTATAAAAAAATTATAAATTATATTTTTTCTTTTATTATTATTATATATGGTATTAGAGTAAAAAAAAACTTAATTGATCTGTAAAACCTGTTTGAAACTCCTCTTGAAAACGTCTGTAAACTTTTTTGAAACAGGTTCAAAATGGTCTATCTCTTCATTTCGATTTAATTATCTGTAATTGAATACAATAAATTATATTGTACTTAGTGAGCCAGAGTTTAACAGTTCATGCGGACAAAGACAAGTTCCAACGTGTTTCAGACGCTCAACTGCCGTTTATTAACGCCTCCGTGGACCACTCGACTTCTGGCAACTTCTGCTTTGTTCGAAGTTTCAGAGAGAGCGACAAAAATAAACTTCTATAATATGATTGAGTTTAAGCCGTTTAATTATTTTTCACTAGCTTTTCGCTCGCGACGTCTTTCGCCTTGATTACACGAGTTTGTCTGACTCGTTTTCTCCTTTTAAAATATAGGCTATATTCACTCAGTGATAACGAAGTCATCTATCTACTAGGGAAAGCATTTTTATTTTTTTATTTTTTAATTTATCTACTACATACATCTAAAAAATAGTTTTCTCTTTTAATTGCTAATTAATTAAGTGTAAGGTTCTAAACATTTTTGAATATCATATCAAAAATTGACCGCTCCAGCGGGATTCGAACCCGCGTCTCCGACTGACCGTGTCGGCGCTCTAGCCAATTAAGCTATGGAACGATGTACCCGCTAGAGCGAAATTTTTGATATGATGATTTTTACTTTTCGGTTTAAGCGAACCGTGGCGGTCCTAATTGTGGGTAGCACAAAAATAAAATCGTACATATTAAGTGTAAGGTTGTTATGATTATGTGCGAATGGAAACGAACTTCACACATCTGATAAAAATTATTAAATATCTTTTTTTGTCCCACAGTTAAAAATAAATGTAAAAAATTCCTATAAAAACAAGTAAGTTTGGATAGTCATCATGTTCGATATTAACTATCTCTGTCATCTCAGGTAGGGTACAGCATGAAATATCCTCCTCAAAATCTGGAGCCCGACTGCGGAAGTACCTCAACCTTAGAGAAAATCTCAGCTAAATAATACTGCTTTCTAGCAGTTTTGTGTTCCTGTGGTTAATAAGATGGCCAGAGTTCCTGAAGGGTTTGGGTTAGGTTAGGTTAGGGATTGGGTGGATTGGGTGTCGGGTCGCCATCGCGATCGAGATGTACGCTTGTTAGCCGACATAGTTGCATATAAAAAAAATCACCTTTTGTATCAAAATACTAACAAAAACATATCGTGAACCGTGGAACTGTGTTTCAACAATACATGTATGAACACAATAAGGTTACGGTATTGTTCAGGAGATTGGAGTTAAGAGGATCGAGAGGTCCCACCCGAATATTTACGAAATTTGTTTTACTATTGTTGGGTTATGAAAGTATATCCGTTTTCAATACAACTATTTGCCTATTGATTTGTTTACAGCACTTTATGTTTTACGATAAAAAGAGTCATCGAAATCAGTCCAACCAGTAAAAAGTTATGACGTAACACACATAAAAAAAATTACGTGCGTACAAAGTACACATGTCAGAAGTGAAACCTCTCTAGCAAACTAATTAAAAAAAAAACGAATTGAAAAAAAAAAACAAAAAGCCAACGTCACGCGGTGTTCCCAGGCGGTCACCCATCCAAGTACTGACCGTGCCCGATGTTGCTTAACTTCGGTGATCGGACGAGAACCGGTGTATTCAACGTGTAATGGACGTTTAAAAATTCGTGACTCGTGACGCGTTTGATCCGTGAAAATTTTACCCCCGATGCGCCCAAAGAAGTTTCACTTCAAAAATATAGTCGAGTTGATAACCTCCTCCTTTTTGGAAATCTGATGATATAGCGCGCGTACCTTAGGAATTACGGTCACTCGGGGTAACTTTGATTGACCAGGTAACTTTGACAGTCAAATCGCAAAATTATTTTTTATTTTTTATGTTGTCCACATATAGTGCGTAACATTATGTTTACAAAATTTGTTTACTTAACAAACTGCTTAAATGAACTCTCTGCAAAATAATTGTGTTTGCGCGCAAACGAAAAAAAAAAACCGACTTCAATTACATCGACAAGTAATACAACGTAGATCGACGAAAAAATAGTCAAGCAACTACGCGTTATCAAAGATTACTCAAAAAGTAGTTATCAGATCTCGATAAAATTTATATGTGACCACATGATAAACATCAGCTTTCGATTAAATTAAAAATTATCAAAATCGGTACACCCAGTAAAAAGTTATATCGGATTTTCGAGAGTTTCCCTCGATTTCTCTGGGATCCCATCATCAGATCCTGGTTTCCTTATCACGGTACCAAACTAGGGATATCCCCTTTCCAACAAAAAAAGAATTATCAAAAGCGGTACATCCAGTAGAAAGTTATGTGGTATAATACAACGTAGGTCGACGAAAAAAGCGGCAAGTAAAAACGCATTATTGGATATAACTCGAAAAGTAGTTGTTAAATCTCAAATAAATTTAAATGGGACCAATTGGCACACACCACCTTTCGATTAAAACAAAATTTGTCGAAATCGGTCCACACGAGCAAAAGTTCTGATGTAACATACATAAAAAAAAAAAAAAAAAAAAAAAAAAAAAAAAAAAAAAAAAAATACAGTCGAATTGAGAACCTCCTCCTTTTTTGGAAGTCGGTTAAAAATAAGCTTTAAACGAAGTTTATGTCAAAAACATTACTAAAAGTTCGGCTCGCAATTTTTGTATTTTTTTCAGTGGTAAACTTTTTTGATAACTCGACGGTTTTGCTACTATCAAGATATGTAAAAATATAATATACCCTTTAATATTTTCTACGTGACATTGGCGAAATCATCTGTACTCATTTGGCACTATTGAAAGCCATTAACCCTAAAGAAGAAGAAGAAGAACCTTTAATATGTCTATTTTAAAATCTCACCTGTGTCAAAGTTACCCATAAAGGGGTTGTAACTTTGACACACAACAAAATTGCCATTTTTTGATACATTTAATGATTTTTATAGACGTTAAATAACTTGAGAGTATGAAAACCAACCTTATTACCTTAAGTTAACTCTTGTGTTTCATATTTAACATTGTCAAAGTTAGCGAAAAAAATATAGTAATGAACTGTCAAAGCTACCCCGATTGACTGTACTGCTTCGAAATGAAAAATTATTTTTGTGTCAGGTAGTACATTAATCGAGGAAGGCTTGAATTGTATGTTTTTTCCTCATATTACCGCGGGCGTAACCGTAGGACACAGCTAGTGTTTTATGAGTTGTTAATGAATATACACATAAACAGCGTAATATATTTGTCGTATTAAGCCAGTAACGTGCTAATTGTGTGAAGACGCTAAGCAATCTCTGTTAGATATATACTTCGACTAGCCCATTGGTGCAGTGTAACCTGCTTTCTTCTTCGAGGGTTGTGGGTTCGATTCCCGATCAGAGTAACATAATATAACATATATATTTAAAGAAAAAATAAATAAATGTATTAAAATAACAATTTTTACCTATAATAAAAGCATTACATGTGACAGATCGTGCATGTATATTAAAAATATTTTTTTTATTACTTATTTTGTCGAATATCCAATTCTTTACTGGCTAGTTTCCTAAGTCATTAAAAATAAACTTAAACTTTTTTAAATGGCCGTGTATCTGATGGAAGTTCAGCTGGCTATAATATAACGCTATGATTAGTAAAAACATACCGAAGTAAGAAAATCAAGCGTGTTAATTACCCTCATAAAACCTCACATACGTCTTGCTAAAACGAAGAAATTAAATATTTTAGCAAATCGTAATTTAGACTGTGGTAGGGCACAGCATGAATTTCCTGCTCAAAATATGGAGTAGCCCGACTGGGGTAGTACCTCGACCTTATAGAAGACCACAGTGAAATAATACTGTTTTCAAGCAGTATTGTGTTTCTATTGGTGAGTAAGGTGACCAGAGCTCCTGGGAGGGATTGGGGATTAGGTCGGTAACGCGCTTGCGATGCTTCTGGTGTTGCAGGCGTATACGCTACGGTAATCGCTTACCATCAGGTGAGATGTAGTCTTGTTTGCCGACCTAGAGACATAAAAACATCGCATGGCGAGCGAAAAAATATATAGTTCTAAAAGGATCAACTTGGACAACAAAGCATCAATTTATTAAAACGGATTTAGTAAGAAGCTTACGATTGATTCGAAATAGTACAAAGACGGATGTTTTTAACTGATTAATTTCGATACGAGTATTGTCTTCGTTCTACTTTGTGTTTCTTTATTAATTCGAATACAGTTTTAGAGTTATTGTATTTCTAAAATATGTTAATGCCTTTAAGAGATGAATGGGATTAAAATGGCTCAAAGGATCGGAAAAAGGAAATGTGAACTTACGACTGTCTCGTTCTTCGTATCTAACCTATTTATAGTTGCCATTTCTAACAGATTTTCTATAACTGTGTATTATGACCCTGCTCAGTCTAGGTGCAAGCCACATGTGCATATTTTTTTTCTTTCGTTTTCGGTAGAGACGTTGCAAGCAGGTTGGTTGCACTTCTCAGGATACTACTTGAAAGTTGGTGTGCTTCTCAATCGAGCTACTCGAGATGTCGATCAAAACATTTCATGCTTTGTCAAATTGAATAAAAAACATATACCCCCTCTTTATCATGTTCCTATAGACTTTATAACTCCTTACCTAAATAACTTTTCTCTAAGAATTACTTTTAATCACCTGCCAGTTCCAAAACAAAGATACAAAGTACAATTTGACTTCCCAATCCTTTAGTCGGTGACGATCTACTCTCGTCTGATAAACAATCGTTCCAACCATTGTTAGGATTTGTTAAAGATCTTGACAAAACGTTTGTCTGAATCAAAAGACTTGTGCCATTGTAATGGATTTTAATAAACATTTCTAAATGAAAATTATTGTCACAATGCGGATGATTAGAAAGTGAATCGGGTTTTTGTTTCATTCTGTCTGGCAAAATTTTAAATTCATCATTTTAATTTTGCTCGTAGTTTTTCCTCGTAATTTCCAATCCCGTGGGAACGTCGGGATAAAAATCAGTTTATATGTTATTAGAGATCTCCATCTATCCACGTAAAAAAATTAACTATAATACTAATTATAGATTACATTATATTATTAGATACGAATTAGTAGATTTTGCGTGAAAGAGTAACGAACATCTATTCACTTGCCCATTTTCACGGACTCGCGCATCTATATCAGTGGGATAGTTGCAATTATATTCATCATATAATTCCATCAATAATATTACATTTTTGGTGTCCTTTGATTACAGGCTATATTCATAGCTACTGATCAGTAGCGTGATTTATATAGACTCCTTTACTTATCTAGATTTCCCAGAAGTTCCGGGACGTGGTGCAATTAAATTTGAAAAAGTCCCGGGACTCCAAGGGCTAAAACGCCCCAAGGGTGTAAAAAACGTCCACAAACGAAACAATTTTCATCCATTTTGATTTCAAATCCGAACACGTCATCATCGAATTATCATATCTTTATACTTTAACTAGAATTGGACTAACTTCAAACGGATATTCGCCGATAACAATGCTCGGAAACGATATTTTTCAATGATTTTTTTTTTTTGTTTCAATTTCGAAACGACCAAGGGCTGTGAGTGTTATCGCTTCGTTATGTTTTAACGAGGCTCTTTGAATTATTTATGAGCTACTGTTTTTCGTTAAAGCGGACTAGTTACACAGGGCGAACTTTTCAAGTACGTGAAAATACGTATCTATATGAAACGACAAAAAATATTTTAAGGACTTTTGAGACTTCAAAGATTTTGATTAAAACGATATCTGATAAGTTATTCTTTTGTCCTCTTTTTTTGATAAAAAAAAGTCCATTACGTATTCGAACCCATTCGCTTCTTTAATTATTGGCTTTATTTTTATATAACTAGGTCGGCAAAAAACCATATAGCTCACCCAATCGTAAGCGATTACCGTAGCTTATAGATGTCTGCGATACCTAAAGCATCGCAAGCGCGTTTTTGACGCTATCCTCAATTACCATCAGGACCTCTGGTCACCGAACTCACCAACAGCAACACAACACTGCTTGAAAGTAGTATTATTTAGCTGTGACCTGTAAGATCGCGGCACTACCCCAGTCGGGCTGCTTCATATTTTGAGCAGGAAATTTCCTGCTGTGCCCTACCTCAGTTAAAAGGTAATGGACAGCCCAAAAAGCACCAAGGAAGGCTATAGGCCATTTTTGCCAAATTAATGCCTATGAAATTAGCTGCTCCAGCAAAGCTAGTACTAATTATAAAGGGACAATAGAAAGTTTTCAGGCTGATTCAGATCAGTCCAATTTCCATCTCAAAACAATAATCCGATTTCGAAACCAGTTAGCAACTTCCATATAAAAATCTTTAAATGTACCGAAACAACGATATAAAATAAACCAATTCAATTTTTAAATCAGATAATACCCCAACAAAGAAACCTTTAAAACTGTCTATATTAGTCCCGCTATAATACTTGTATCAATTTGCAAAGAGCATATCGGCGTCGCGGGACAGGAAAGCGTCCCGCGATCCCGTGGCAATTTTCGTAAATTTGTTTCGTTGATTTTTCATTACCGAGTTTTTTAAGGTTCCGTAAACTTGCGCTATATACTTTTATTCTTTGGTTTTTCGGTCCTAATTTTTAATGGTAAAGGGGGTTTGAATCCACCAGTGACAAAGTTTTACGCGTTTGTTATATGGGTAGTTTTGTTGACTTCTGGATTGACTACTTGAAAGCATTGAGTGTGTAACGTTCTATCATGTCTCATTTGTCACCATAAATCATTAGCATTTATGGTGACAAATGAGACATGATAGAACGTTACACAGGCAAAGCGAAAATAACCTGCTCCAAATCATGAACAGCTTGACTGGGGCAGTACCTAGGACTTACGTAAAATCAAAGCTAAAACTGCTTATTACATATTTACGACAGTAAAAATCCAGGAATTTGTCTAAAACTGAAACTTTTTGAGTGGTGCTCCGAATAAACATGTTTCTTTCTTTCTTTCTTTCTAAAACTCTCGAAAACAAAGATCACAGCTAAATATTATATTTAAATGTTGCTTTCAAGTAGTGTTGTGTTACTGTGGTGAATAAGTTGACCAAACCTCCTGCGGACGGGTGTTGGGTGTTAGGATCAGCAAAGTATGATACTTCTGGTGCAACAGGCGTCCATATGCTACTGTAACCGCTTACCTTCAGGTGGGCTCTACGCTTCTGTGCCTCCCTCGTATAAAAATACAGAACCCCTCCAGCTCGCGTTTGGCTGGATTTTATCACGACATTGGTACCCGCCACACCGCTCGTCATTCTCATTTTTATCAACAGCGAGAACTATAACGCCGGGATTACGATACGGGATCGCGTCCGCAGTGATACAGTCGTGGATTTAATTCGAACGTACATTTTATTTGCTTTCAATACTGTTTCGACATGGCTCGCATTATTATTTCAATTAAAACGAGCGACGTTACCGTTCAATATTACGGCTATACAATACTCGTTCTTGGTTGTAGTTTGTCAACTGTTCTGATATGTGTGAAAGTTACGTTAATCCTCATTTTGTGTGAATTTTTGTTTCTTTTTTGGATGTTTATTGGTGTGGGTTGCTTTATTATATATGTATGTGTTTGTAAATACTTGGAGATGATCGTTACGCTTAATAGGGAAGTTATCCATCAAGCGTCTACACACTATAGAGCCATGTGATCACACATCACATTAGCCTTTCGCAGTCCACTACTGGATATAGGCCTCCAGAAGTTTACGCCGAAAAAGGCGTGAACTCATGTGTTTTGCCCATAGTTACCACGCTGGGCAGGCGGGTTGGTGAGCACAGGGCTGGCTTTGTAGCACCGAAGACGCTGCATGTGATGAAACATGCTTTTTTATATAAACAGGTTAGCAAACAATCGTACACCGTAATCGTAGTAAAATTATTTTTATTTCAAACTCATTCCAACCGATTTAAACAACAAACACGATATTTTTTGTGAACGATTCATTTCAAATATTGAAGTGACAAGCGTAATTCTCATATACATCCGCCTAAACAAACGAAATCGTTAATTACTTAGAAAACTAATTCAAATAACCTAAGTACAAACGATTCGAATTTTTCAACGTATTAACGTACTTACGCAAGGAGCGCTTCTAGAACCTTCGACTAAATACGATCATCGTAATTTATGTACGTGTCAAACTTCAAGGAAACTTATAATTGCTTTCGTAAGCCCTTAGATAACTGACGACAGGTGACTAGGTACCTCTTAATGACTTTTACGCATACATAAACATACAAAATTGGTTTAAACTTCAAAAGCACCTGACAGGGTTTTCTTTAAGTCTCTAAGTACTTCTCTTGTCTTTTGCACGATTATAATTTGTTTTTGTACATCCTTTTGTATAGAAATAAATGCGTGCACATAACTGTCTGAGTTTACGCCGATTGAGAATGGGTTACTATTGACGGTTTTATCTAACTTATATCTCAGTACTTTATAAATCGGCATATTATTCGCATTATCAGACTTACCTAGTTTTATATAATTTGCAAAGTGCGTATTTCCTTAAGTAATTAACCATTACGTCTTACGTACTAATTTAAGCGACATTAAATCATTGGTAGCATGTAATTTGAATCGCGTTTAAAATTTTATTCCATAAATCACAATGTTGCCGTTAATTTCAGAAGTGAGACTTATTTATAACTTTATTGATATCAAGTTAAGTTTATCTAACATATTGGTGTTATGCAACATACTAACTTTCTTAGTCTTTGCCTGTACGAAACCAGGAGAAAACATTGTGTGTATGTCAATGGGTTACTTTTGTATTCGATTCTTTTTTTTTCTTAAGGTAAGTCCTAACCTAACACTAAAAAAGAGAACTGCGATATCAATATTTATAAGGGCAAGTTTAAAATATTTGAACAAAAGAATTAATTTAAAAATATATTTTTTCTTTCAAATTGAATACTGTCTTGAGATCAGTAATGCAATCCAAAGAACCTTCTCGACTCTCGACGCGATCACTCCGTTTCGGGCATTAAGTAAATTGGTATCGGCACAAAATGGTGCGTCGAGCCGTAAGCCTGCACTTCCCGTAATGAATCTGCCGCAGGATCAACGCTAAAAACGACCACTATACAATTCACAATATTCAAAAACAATGCATCAATATGACAGACTTTCAACGGAATTACAATTCCGACACAAATATACAGTATTAAAAACCCTTTCAATTTAACCTGCATTTATGAAATTCCGTTTAAAGACTCATAGTATCATGTTTTTAGCCTATAACGCAGGTAGACAAGTTTTTATTGTAATAAAAAAAAGTTTTTTTATTTTAAATAAAATCCCATAATATTTAGAGCTGGCAATTTGCATACATTTTTAAAAATTATGTTCCATTTTCAAAATCCAATTTTATATACGAAAAGTGCACGACGGAATTTCACATTTGTAAGGAATATCAAGAAATATCAGTTTTTAAATCGAATTTTTACAGTGTGACCCAAAACGAATGCTGAAATTTATAGTTTCCCAAACGAATTTCTACGACGTTAAAGTTCATAAAATATACACGTAATATTATTCTAGAACTATATGAGAGAAATTGTTTATTAAGAGCGTTTGATAATTGAGAACTAGCTCGTTTTTTGAAGTGGGTTAAAAGTTAACTCAATAGAACCCTTAATCACTCGTTACTTAAACCATTCTTACACATAAACATTAATTGTAAGACACGCACAGTAGAAATGTTTACCGCGGCAATCAAACAGCTTATCCGCCATGTTTAATTCGTTGAGGAAATGAGATCGCTATCCTGGTATTATGTTTGTATTGAATTACACGTGAGTTAAACAAGCTTGTAAATCTCGATTTCTGTTTACATTTCAAATAAATGTACCTAGAATTAGTAATAGGAGTTTTGTTTATGACTGGTAAGTGAAGAACGCACACAAGGATGAAGTGTCTTGACTGTATTTTTGCGTGTGGGTAATAAGTATAATATTAATGCATTACACTCAGCGATCTCCAATATATAATAACGATTAACATTTTCGACCCCCGCGACAAAGTATTTACATCATAGTGTGTGGGGTTCTGGAATATCATGCAATGTAAAAGCAAACGTTAAAATCACAACAAATATCTGTATAATTTATACAAATATTTGTCAAGTACGTTCTTCGAAATCGTGTCTATTAAAACATCATACATCATCAAAATGTAATCTATACATCAAAACTTAAATCATACACTACACAATTTTACCCAAAAAAACATTTTTACAACATTCGCAATTAACATTTTACCCTTAAATTTGTAACTAATTGACAAATCAATTACCTTGACCGAAAACTTTTAGTTGAACCCGAAACATTTCGCACGTTAACAACTTTAAAATTTCGTGGACAAAAACAATCGCTTCGGACCCGGTTTCGGGTTAAAAATCTAACCGGCTCGTTAGCCCCACGTCCGGTAACTTTTGGGTTATTTAGACTAGTTTTTCACTAGACTTGACGCTATATAGTACTATGTAGTGTAATTTTTGGGTCGATTTTCAAATGATGGCTATTACTGAATGGAGTCATTATTTTATTTTTTAGACAGTTCGGTATTTATGCTCTTTTTTTTGTCTTACAGCTCTATTTTATCTCAGGTTTGTAATGAAATACTTACAAGAAATCCGCTTCTTATTATAAATTCTCATAAATATATTAGATACTATTGTAGACGAATAGCATAATATAGCTGTTTATCGCGCTATATTCCCATTGAAGCGTCAAACCAAAGCAAGTTTCTCGTTTCTAACTGGTAATCACGAGTTTTACCAAGTTTACTGTCGGCAGCAGTTGGATGGGTTACGGGTTAATTATCAAATTAATTTGATATGATTTGAGTCGTAATACAGATTAACTTTCTGGCATGTTAATCAATACTTTGCCCAGTTTTACATGACTTTACTGAAAAAAAAATGTACTACATGAGCTTGGCAAGAAACTTTAAAAGTTGGCGCCTTTAATAAGGATTCGAAAATGATAATGATATAACACTTAGCAAGATTATTTGTTAAATTATGGAAAAAAAATTAAAAAAAACTCAGTTGTAACTTAATTTTCCTTACCTGTCTAAAATTATTTTTGTATAACCCAGGCTTTCCTTAAGCCTAAAATATAATAACTAATAGACACCTGCAATACCAGAAGCATCGTAAGCGCATTGCCGACCTTACCCCCAATGGATTTCTGGTCACATTACTCATCACAGGAACACAACACTGCTTGAAAGTACTATTATTTAGCTGTGATCTTCTGTAAAGTCACGTTACTTTCCCAGTTGTGCTGCTACAGATTTTGGTCAGGACATTTCCTTTTATGCTCCTCAGTTTATTATTATCAGGTAATAACAAAAATTCCTAAATTGAAATTGTATTGATTTACTGTACTTGATTCTAAAACTTTTTTACAAATTATGCAGCAGCTTTCCTTTCGATTAATAAAAAGTCTGAATTGAAAGCTAACATTAAAACACTTTATTGCAACACTTTTGACATTCCCAAATAAATCTTACGAAAAAACTCGAAGAACAAGAGTACGTACGCGGACAATTACTCTTTCCCGTTTTTGGCCCAAATGGGCCGAAATGGATTCGATTGATGCTAAATGGACCTAAATGGAGCCACGTCGATGGCGCACGGTCTATTAAATATTCCCTATTATTGGTCATGCTGACCTCGGCATATTCATTAAGTTTTCTATTGCAATTTCGTACATTATATATGAACCGACCTATAGCTGTGATGTATTTCCTATCAAAGACAAGGTTTATGAAATCGTTGTCCAAGCTGCTCTTCATCATTTGGGTAAATAATCTACACATTACATTTTTTTTACTTGTCATTAGACTGAATAAGAACTACAGAGAACCGAAGTATTTAGCGCAAATATAGAGATGCCTATTAGCAGAATAGGACTACGATAAGATGAATCTGGTAGGCGAGATATTGTTTTTTATTTTTTAAAGAAGGAAAAAGAAAAAGTTTTGTATTTTATCTATACATATATTATATGTATAGATGAAATATTAAAAAAATAATATATATTTGACATGTAATAAAATTATTTGTAAATGAGCAGATTTGACACTGGATGAAATATGTTCACCATTACAGATGGGATGTCGATAGCACTAGAAGCTTATTAAACATGAACGTCGATGACCCTCGATCCACACGTTCGTTGCTGGTTTATCGCAGCGCAATAAATAATAGTATAGGTTATAAAGATGTTACTTTTGGTCTAGTAGTTCGTGTTTAGGTCGTGTGTTTTCGAATCCGCAACGCTTTCACGAAATGAAATTCAACAATAGGAAATTACACAACTTATAAAATTTGTATTCCTTTGCTGTTTACTTTATTGTATATGTATGTTATCGCACATTTTTTTATACAACTGATTTTTTATACAGCTGGTTACGGTGGGCAAACACTAGTTTCTAGCCTATAGACGCCTGTAACACTAGTAGCATCGCAAGCGTTTAGCCGCCATTACCCTCAATCACTCTCAGGAGTTTTGGCCACCTCACTCACAACACTCCTTAAAAGCAATAATATTAAGCTGTAATCTTCTGTAAGGTTGAGGTACTTCCCAGTCGGGCTGCACAATATTTTGAACATAATATTTCCTACTGTTCCCTAATTCAGTTAAAAGTTTGCGTTAACATAGTGGTCACGGCATCTGATTGGTTCACCAGGGGTCATGTGTTCGATCTTCGCTAATTACAAATATGTATTGGTCATACAGATGCTTGTCGTGGTCTGAAAGTTAGTACTTAATTTGAAATCATAATTATTACAATGCAAAACAAGCATTTTCCTTATATTTATAATATTAGCGTAACTTTAGGTATCAATGTGATTTGTGAACAACATAAATATCGACTACGCTGTAAATATTATTAAAACGCTATAAATACATTTTAACGTGGATAAGGAGAACGAATAATGACTGGAAGCGATAAAAAACACCTGCTTCTTGTAATGTAGGGGAGTCCCCTCTTTTAAGAGAAATGTCTAACTACCCACATAATCAGATAAAGTTCGTGTATAAAAAACAATGAATAAAAGGTTTTCTCTTTTCGTTGGCAATTTAAGTTGTTTAATATTATCAAACTTTTTATTTTACTAGAGATAGTTTATTGTATAAAAACTTCGCTCTCATAAATTATTATTTTCTACTAAGACTTAACCAATACAATTTTTATAAACAAGTCGTCACGCGCAACTTTACTCGAGTTTATTTTCAATGTTTGTTAATTGAGTGAACTTTGATTCCCCAGTAAAAAGACTTAAAAATAGGTTCTCGAGAATTTTTTTTAATGCACCTAGAATTAATGTTATTGAATAAAAGATGTAAATAATACTTTTATTTTTAAAGATAAAAATAATACAGTATTACAATTCTGAAATAAAAATGGGTACAAAGATACCTAGCTGCACTCTATTCGTAGCACTAGAACCATATCGTACTGCTACGAACCGTAGCAGCATGACGTTATTCATCAATGACTACTAAAAATATAAGTAATTTTCGCATGAAAGTGATAAAACTGTTGACACTATTATTTTTTTTTTTTATGTCACTAGGTCGGCAAACAAGCGTACGACTCACCTGATGGTAAGCGATTACCGTAGCTTATAGACACCTGCAACACCAGAAGCATCGCAAGCGCGTTGCCGACCCAATCCCCAATCCCCCCAGGAGCTCTGGTCACCTTACTCACCAACAGGAACACAATACTGCTTGAAAACAGTATTATTTTGCTGTGATCTTCTCTAAGGTCGAGGTACTACCCCAATTGGGCTGCTCCATATTTTGAGCAGGAAATTCCTGCTGTGCCCTACCTCAGTTGTATGTCAGTATTAAAACCACAGTTTAAAATGTAATATTTGATTTATCGTAACAAAAATTGTGATATTAATTGAATACACTTTTGAACTAAGATACTCTATTTCACGCAACAGCACAATAAGTTTGTTTTATTTTTTGAAAAGTAAATATAAAAATAATAAAAAATTAAAATATAATGTGATCAAAAAAAAACTAATTTATACAAACCTAATGTGAAATAACGTCCATAAAATTTTACGAACAACAAAACAAGTGTTAATAATTTTACTGAAAAAACTGGTAAAGATAGTTTCATCATGCAATGCAAAATCCATAATCAAACCCATGATGAACTAACTATGTTTAGGCGCCTACACCACTATACCAGAGTGATCGTCAAAATCAATACCTTACCAAAATAGGAAGCAACTATTCCAATTTACCAACATCGATCAGCTCAGCCTATTGCAGTCCACTGCTGGACATAGGCCTCCCCAAGTTCGCGCCAAACATCCCGGTTTTCCGCAATCCTCATCCAGCCTACACCGGCAATCTTACGTAAATCGTCGGTCCAACGGGTCGGAGGACATCCCACACTGCGTTTGCCAAGACGCGGCCTCCACTCCAGGACCCGTCTGCTCCAACGACCATCAGTCCTGCGACACAGATGGCCAGCCCACTGCCACTTCAACTTGCTAAATCTGTGGGCCATGTCGGTTACTTTCGTTCTCTCGCAGATAGTCTCATTTCTTATCTTATCTTTGAGAGAGACCCCAAGCATAGCCCGTTCCATTGCACGTTGAGCGACTTTAAACTTGTGGACCAGTCCCTTCGTCAGTGTCCACGTCTCGGCTCCGTATGTTAACACAGGCAGGACGCATTGCTCGAAGACTTTTGTCTTCAAGCATTGCGGAATCTTCGAAGTGAAGACTCGACGAAGACCAAGACCGATATACACATAAAAAAAATATTTTTACGGTCGACTTTGACGTGCCTCTTATAAAGCCAGGCGTGATGGCATCTACTGGCTGTATCAATTCTAGTACAGAATTATTTTCTAGGAGTTTTTTATACAACTGGGTCGGCAAAGAAGAGTACAGCTCACATGATAGCAAGCGATTACCGTGGCTTGTAGAAGCGTGTAATATCAGAAGTATTGCTAGCCTTTCGCCAAACCTACCCCCAATCTCTCCCAGGAGCTTTGGTCACACAGCACTGCTTGAATGCAGTATTATTTAGCAGTGATTTTATGTAAGGTTGAGGTACTTCCCCAGACGCGCTGCTCCAGATTTTGAGCGAGACATTTCCTGCTGTGTCCTACCTCAGTTAACAGATAATATAGAACTCAGTTGAAAGATACGCTTCCGTATAGTTACAAATACCAGTCTTCACATACACACATAGTTGTCTGATTCTATTGTACGCATGTTAATATCTGCATTATAGGTAACAGTCAACTGATGTATATTATTATAAAAATGTATAAATTAATAATTATTATAAATAATTTTTATACAATCTAAAAATGAATCCCTAAATGCTAAGCGAAAAATCCAGGACGGTTGGGTCAATTCAAGACAAATTGTTTTAAATGTTTTTGATACTTGTAAAAAGTTTTTATGGATTGGAAATTTAAGACAATTGCGCAAAACATGGTTGATTTCTGAAAATGTATCGATTAAAACTCCAACTTCACGCATGTGACAACAGGCTGGATGAGGATTGCGGAAAAACGGCATGTCTGGCGTGAACTTGGAGAGACCTATATCTAGCAGTGTACTTCGATAGGCTGAAGTGATGTGACAGGAAGAAGTGACTGATACAGAATAAAAATATGCGACCAGAATTCGATTATGCAATAATTAATAAATTCAAAAAAAAAACTACAACCAACATTCCTATCAGAAACACTTACTCATTCATATATCGAAAACCGTTTAAAAATATTAAAATTTTTACCCCAGCTCGAACGGAAAAGGATGATATTGCTCGATAAAAGCAACAAACGCACCTGTAACGTACGATCGTCGCTGACCTGTCGCACAAATTATTATCGTGTTTTTTTATGCCTTCGACATTAATGTCCCGCGCTACCCAATATTAACCCTTTTTATGGGTGAAAAATTGTCCCCGTCGTTGCTTGTATTGTGACTCGTATAACAGTGAATTGAAATGTCACAATAGGAAAATGTATGTATTCATTTTGTTGAATTTATCGTGTAGTTTTATTTATATGGTATTGGGTTTTTTTTAATTGTTTTTTATTATGTTATGTATTACGTTGATGTTAGTCGCAAGTCTTAAAAAAAACAAGATTTTTAATACTTTATTTAAAAGTAATAAAAATTACAATTAAACTTATTCTAATGAGACAATACCGATCGATGATGATATCGGATATTGATTGACAAATATATTGAATACAATTTATTAGGAAAGTTTAAAATTGCGGATATAAAATTAATATTGGGGTCACGCGTTACAACGAAGACTCGTGGCGACACGCGGCGTTAGTACTTCCTTGTTTTACGATTTTACGATTACGGTATACGATTTTAATTGCATATAAATTTAGTAATCACCTTACTTTGATTTTTTTTTTTTTTCATATAACTTGATTATTTTATCAAACAGTTCAAAATATTTGTCAACTTTGTAACAATTGGTAATTCATTTTTTTCTTTAAGAAAAGATATTTGCTAATTTTGTTGGTACATTTCTTATCGCTAATAAATTTTTATTACATTATCCCCTGTGTATCCACAAGCTACTGCGACTATATTATTTTATGGTTGATTGACTTGTGAACTTGTTGGGTAGTTGTGTGAAAATGTTGATCGTATTGTCACTGTTAAATTGTTATAATTATGCTATTGACTTATTTGTGATATTGTGAATACGATTTCGAATGCCGGTGTGCGGATAATTCAACAATGATTTTTGTCACACCGTTGAAATATGTTTTTCGTTAAGATTCTTTGTATTTTTGATAAAATACAAAATTTTGCATATATATATATGAATTTATTACATGAGCTGTACGCTTGTTTGTCGTCCTAGTTGTATAAAAAAAAAGCTTTAATATCTTAAAATATAATTTTTACACAAACCGAATCAAAGACTGTATACACAATACTAAATGTAAACAAAAAAAGTTGCTAAAACAGCCATCTGAGAGGTATCACATTCTAAATGCGCGCTAATAAATTTTTCCTATACTTGGGTATTCCTATTTTTCACATTACCAAAGCGAGGATATTTCGGGCTGAAAACGTAAAACGTTTCAATATGTTACATACGGGTATCCTTTCCCCCTTATTTACATATATTAATATTCCTTGTTAAGTTACGTTAGGTATAACGTTTGGCGTTTTTTTAGTCTGCGAGTCTGTTATGCAGTGGATAAGATTGTTTATTTATTTATTTATTTTATTTATTAAATTTTATTGCACACACAAAAAAGAAGATACATTTTAGAACGATTTGATACAAAAACAAATAATGTATGCAAAGGCGGCCTTATCGCTTATAGCGATCTCTTCCTTCCTTTCTTATTGTTTGTTTTTTTTTTGGATTTGATTTTAGACTGTGAATTGTTTGAAGTTATACTTCTTTGGCGCGTTGGGGGAAATTGATGAGATAATTTTTTACAATGCGCACGCGTCCCAAAAACCCGACACATGAAGTTAGCAACGTAAAGTTAGCCAATGAAGTATAACTTCTTACGTGCGTATATAAGTCATGAACATTTTTTTAAATTTACTCCTTTAAAAAGATATAAGAGTTGGGGTATGAAAAAAAAAAATATGAGTGAAATTTTGTAAAACGTCTGAAGCTGACACCTCTTAGTAGCGGTGAATGTGAACTTTTACAGCGATTTCACAATATAATAGGAAGCAATAACTTATGTCGTGGTTTTAGCGTTTTGTTATTTAAATCAAGTAAATAAATAAATATTTACAACATACACAGACGGTCATCTGTTCCTAAAGTAAGTAACTTAATTCTTGTGTTATAGGTAACAGCCGACTAGTATAGCTATTTTTTTTTTCGATAAACAGACATGTTAAGTACGGAACCGTACTATCTATCATACAGTACCCTAAGCTCATCCATGAAAATGCCGAGCATGCATTTAATATCCATATTCAATAAACAACGGAAAACCGATGCAGCCCATGTCGCAACGTCCGTCCAGCCACGAGCCGCCGACGCAGCGATTTCGTCATATTTTAAATTTAATTTCATTATTAATTTTTATACAAAATTTTGTCATTCCTAATTCTCGCATCGAATAGGTTTCACCTCTCTTAATTGTAATTTTATTTTAATTAATTAAAGTATTTTTTAAGTCATTTTGGTTTTTTTTCGATCCATCGGCTGCAGTAAACGTAATTGGCGCAGTCAGGTAGGATACTCGCGGGCCGGTTCGCGAGCATTAGAATTTTCTCATATCGATATTCGCGTTCGCGAGTCGCCCGGGAGGCTGTCAAGTCACGCTACGAGTATCCAGAATCTACGGAGCTGCCAAGCTGAGTGGAGAATCCAAGCATCGATTCACGAAAAAGAGCCAGAGATGAAACATATGTAAGTACACTTGAATCTTTCTCGTGTTGCTTCCTTCTATCCTAAGTCATTTTATCCTCAAGATTTTTCATCACGAAAAGCCTTGTCCCCGGGAACCTGCATCCCGTCAGGCTCGCCGTTATATAGTAGATAGTTATAGAAATATAGACAGTAAATTAGATTTTAATTTAAATATTTCATATAATTCAAACATGTCATACGATCCCGACGTTATTTTTAAGGCCTTACGCCTGGTGCCAGAGTTCGATGGTAACCCGAATATATTAACTAGGTTCATAAATATATGTGATCAAATAGTTTTGCAATATGCGAGTGCCGAGCCAGGTAGTGAATTAAGTAATTTATGTCTCTTAAACGGTATACTAAATAAAATAACAGGGTCCGCCGCGTCAACTATTAATTCCAACGGCATCCCTGACACTTGGACTGGTATAAGATCAGCATTAATTAATAATTTTTCGGATCAAAGAGATGAAACGGCTTTGTACAATGACCTCTCTTTAGCTACGCAGGGTAATAAATCCCCTCAGGAATTTTATGATCAATGTCAAACCTTGTTCAGCACTATAATGACATACGTAACGTTACATGAGAGCTTACAGACGACAATTGAAGCTAAGCGGACACTTTATAAAAAGGTTACAATGCAGGCCTTCGTACGAGGTTTAAAAGAACCCCTAGGTTCACGTATCCGTTGCATGCGCCCGGAAACTATTGAAAAGGCTTTAGAATTCGTTCAAGAAGAACTAAATGTAATTTATTTACAGCAGCGTAATGATCTTCCTAAGCATAATACTCAGAATACGTCTAAAGCTACGTCACATAACATAGTATTAAATACGCCCAGCGCTATGCGACCCGTACCTAACTGGCCCGTTCCAGTAGGACCGCGTTATTACCAGCCGGAACCCCAAGGTTTTAGACTTAACTCTCCTATCGCACAGCCCCAAGCTTTTAAGTTCAATAGTCAACAAAATCGTTTCCCTAGTCGAACCCAACAAATGTTTCGCGCACCACCACCGAATTACAACCCCCAAAGTAATGTGTTTCGCTTACCACCCCGATCAAATCCACCACAAAATTTTAATGCGAAACCAATGAGTGGAGTTCAACATTATACTCCTAAGCCTATGATGTCAGGTCATGATTGGCGTAAATCTGGGAACCCACCACCAACTAATTATTTTAAAACACGCGAGGTCAATCTAAATGAATTTTATTCACCCGACTGTTCATACTATACTGACTATCCGGACTATGACTATTATACAGACCCGAATGACTACTTCAACCCCTATGATTATGCTGCCAACCCGACTTACTGTAACGATAGTTATGACAATGAAATAGTAAATGAGTTAGAATCTCAGCCAGGCCCTAGCGGTGAATCCCAACCTCAGGATTTTCAAGTAGACAAAAAATCAAAAGAGCAAGGATAGACGTTAATTTACAGACTCAACGACAGTTGCCCTATATTGAAATCTCACAGCCACCTTTAAAGTTCTTGATAGATACAGGTGCTAACCAATCGTTTATTAGCCCCGAGGCCGTACAAAATTTTTATCCTAATTATCCTTTAAATTATGACCCCTTCGAAGTTACAAACGTACATGGTATTAGTAGAAATGATTATTCCGTAACACTGCCCTGTTTTAACGAATTCAATGAAGATAATAATATAAAGTTATTCGTTTATCGTTTTCATGATTATTTCGATGGTTTAATAGGGTTAGATTTATTATCTGAGTGGCAAGCTAAAATAGATTTAAAAGATTTCAAATTAATTACACGAAATGCAACAAACTTTATTAAGGTTTACAATTCCCGTAACGTTAATTTATACGAAGATATTATCCCAGGTAGAAGTTCAAAATTAGTAAAAATACCCATTAACGCCCCGGATGGCGAAGTTTTTATTAACGAACAAGTTCTATGTAATTGCATTATTCACGAATGTCTTACAACTGTTACCGGTAGTCGCGGATTTGTAGAAATAGAAAATCCTTCACCTAACGACATCATATTTTCATTAGATCAACCCGCTTACGCTGAGATATTCAATTTTAATTGCAAACCATTAGGAAAATCAAACCGAGTAAATGAAGTATTGTCGCGATTACGTACCGATCATCTTAATGAAGAAGAAAAGGCTAACTTGTTAACACTTTGTGCTCGTTATGCAGATGTGTTTTATATAGATGGGGAGCCATTAACTTTTACTAACAAAATTAAACATCGCATACGAACGAAGGACGAAGTTCCTGTATATACTAAAAGCTATCGATATCCTTTTATTCACCGACAAGAGGTTAGAGACCAAATCTCAAAAATGTTACAACAAGGTATAATTAGACCATCAGACTCTGCATGGAGTTCACCCATATGGGTAGTCCCTAAAAAAATAGATGCATCCGGTAAACAGAAATGGCGTCTTGTAGTCGATTTTCGAAAACTTAATGAAAAAACAATAGACGACAAGTATCCTATACCGAATATTAGCGATGTCCTTGACAAGTTAGGCAAGTGTCAATATTTTACAACCCTTGATCTTGCTAGTGGATTCTATCAGGTCGAAATGGACCCTCAGGATATTTCTAAAACCGCATTTAATGTGGAACATGGCCATTTCGAGTTTCTTCGAATGCCAATGGGTTTAAAAAATTCACCATCTACATTTCAAAGAGTCATGGACAATGTCCTTAAAGGTCTTCAAAATAACATATGTCTAGTTTATTTGGACGATATAATAGTTTACAGTACATCCCTTCAGGAACATATGGAAAACCTAGAAAAAGTTTTTCAACGTCTTAAAGAATCCAACTTTAAAATACAGATGGACAAGTCCGAGTTTTTAAAACTTGAGACCGCCTATCTCGGTCATATTATTAGCGGAGAAGGTGTTAAACCTAATCCTGACAAAATCTTAGCTATTGAAAAATACCCTATACCTAGTACACCCAAGGAAATAAAACAATTCTTAGGTCTTCTTGGTTATTACAGAAAATTCATCCCTGACTTTGCCCGTATTACTAAGCCCCTCACGTTATGTTTAAAAAAAGGTAGTAAGGTAGTCCACAGTCAAGAATTTATAGAAGCTTTTAATAAGTGTAAGACTCTTTTAATTAACGACCCCATCCTTCAGTATCCAGACTTTAACAAAGAGTTCAATCTCACCACAGACGCTTCAAATGTAGCCATCGGAGCTGTATTATCTCAGGGACCCATAGGTTCTGACAAGCATGTTTGTTACGCGTCTCGTACATTAAATGATAGCGAACTCAACTATAGTACAATAGAGAAAGAATTATTAGCAATAGTATGGGCAACGAAATACTTTAGACCTTATTTATTTGGCCGAACATTTAAAATAGTTACTGATCACAGACCATTACAGTGGATGATGAATCTAAAAGAACCTAACTCACGACTAACAAGATGGCGACTTCGACTGAGCGAATACGACTTTACGGTCATATATAAGAAAGGTAAATTTAATACCAACGCAGACGCTCTATCTCGTTGTCCAACACTATTTGACATAAATGTTTAAAGTCAGTCTCAAATAAATTATCAAGGAGTGAACACGTGTTTTATTCGTCAAAAAATACAAACCGTTCTGCTATACGAAATTGAACCTTAAACTGAAGAACATATGGTCCATAACGAGCCGAATTGAAGAAGCGAACGGTCAGTGCAGTCGGCCGCGTGAATACAAAAGAAGCCAACATTCCTTTGATACGGAATTGCATCGGTTAAAGTAAACAACTTTTTTTGTATGAAGTTTTACTTGTGATTTGAAAAGTTATTTTTATTAATTACAATGGCCTCTCCTACTGTGGAACAAAATAGATTATTATCTGCTTTAGAAGATGTGGCGAATATGATTCAGAAGGCTCAAACAAATATTAAAAAGTGTCCGAAACAAAGGTTAACCGAAGGATATATAAAAACAAGATTAAAAACTATCGATGAGTACTGGGAGACATTTAAAGAAACACATAAAAACCTGTTGAAGTGTACGCCACGAGAACAAAGGGGAGTTTTACCTTACTTTCTAAATGAAGAATATTACTCGTACGAAGATTTGTATATTTGTTTGAAAGGTGATTTAACAGATTTACTATCGAATATGGATTCCAAACCGAAAATTTTTGAAGAATCTAATTCGTCAAATTTATTACAAAATGCGCAGTCATCATTTGCTAAATTACCGAGGATTCAGTTACCAACGTTTTCTGGTAAATATGAAGACTGGCCCACATATCAAGACTTGTTTTTGGCGCTTGTACATAACACAACAATTAATGATGTGCAAAAGCTTCACTACTTAAAAACTAGTGTGACTGGAGAAGCAGAGATGTTATTACGACACATTAAAATTACACAAGACAATTATAAAGGTGCATGGGAATTACTTAAAGCGCGCTTCGGAAATAAGAAAATGATTGTTTTTTCAATTTTAAAAAGATTATTTGGCCAGAAGAAAGTTTCGCATCAGTTAGCTTATCAAATTAAGAATCTTCTAGACACAACTACGGAATGTATAAGTAGTTTGAAAAATTTAAATATTTGTACAGATACATGGGATCCTATTTTGATATTTATAGTGGGACAGAAATTGGACTTAGAGTCATTAAAAGAATGGGAAGAATATTCTTATAAGAAGAACAGTGATGAAATGCCTTCGTGGGAGGATTTTAAGAATTTTCTCGAATCTAAATTTCGTACACTCGAACTAATCGCTCCGATTTCAACGGTAAGGGACAAACCACAAACTTCAAAGTCATTTCATGTCACAAACAGAGATCAGGAATTTCATCAAACCCAGCACCCTAATACTCATATACAACCTTCATGTTCCTATTGCAAAGGGGGTCATTACATTTATAGTTGCAAAGATTTTGCGAAGCAACCAATTGAACAACGATTCGAAATTGTAAAGAAGAATCATCTTTGTTTTAACTGTCTTATACCAAATCACAACGTATACAATTGTAAACATAAAACGACATGCCGAATCTGCAGAAGAAAACATCACTCCTTATTACATCGAGTAAAAGAGACAAGCGAAGAACAAGATACTCAACCAGAACAGATAATCACAACCGCTCACTTCTCTAAACAACAACCTGGTCATGAGGTGTTATTGGCAACAGCACAAGTGGAAGTCAAGTCAAGAGATGGTGATACACACTTGCTTCGTGCTTTGATTGACCAAGGCTCAGAAGCTTCATTCGTATCTGCGAGAGTCATTGAACTACTAGGCCTGAAAAGGATTAGTATCAACGGTGAAGTTTCTGGAGTAGGAGAAGAAACCCGAATACCTATAAAACACTTAACTTACCTGTCAGTTGCATCGCGATTTAACAGTAGTGAAGTCATAACAGTGAAGGCGTATGTGCTGAAAGCCATATCGACGAGATTACCTTCGAAGAACATCTTGATGAACTGGCAAGAGCTGCAAAAAATAAATTTGGCTGATCCGAACTACTATAAACCAGGAAGTATAGACATTTTACTGGGCGCTGAAGTCTTTAGTAAAATTATAGAAGATGGTTTAATTAAAATGCCTGATGGAATAGTAGCTCAAAAAACGTGTTTAGGATGGATATTATCGGGACAAAGAGAAAAAGAGTTTATGAAGAATCAACACAATGTAATCACATTACATATAAGAAGCATGGTTACAGAAGATAATAATATATTAAAGAAGTTCTGGGAAATAGATAATGAATTATACAAGAAGAAGAAGATACTTACAAATGAGGAAGAGAAGTGTGAAGAGATTTACAAAAATACAACTAAGAGAGATGAATACGGAAGGTATATTGTACATTTGCCACTGAAACAAAGCATAGAAGATACAGTCCAGTTATGTGGAGATACAAAACAAGGAGCTATAAATAGATTCAAACAATTAGAAAGGAAATTTCAAAGAAATGAGAAATTAAAAGAAGAATACTTAAAGGTTATAAGAGAATATATAGGAATGGGTCACATGATAAGATCTGAAACAACAGACAAAAATTTTATATACTTACCTCATCACGCTGTAATCCGCGAAGACAAAGACACTACTAAGGTTAGAGTAGTATACGATGCATCAGCAAGTGGCTCTAATGGGAAATCCTTAAACGATGCCATGATGGTAGGTCCTGTATTACAACCTGATCTTCGAAGTCTGATAACCACTTGGCGTACATACAAAATTTGTGTAGTAGGAGATATAGTGAAGATGTATAGAATGATAAATATAACAGGAGTACATACAAATTTACAACGAATCGTCTGGAGAGACAGCCCTGATAAAGATCTCGAAAGCTATAATCTAACAACTGTCACTTTTGGCACTGCAGCAGCTCCATATTTAGCTGTCCGAACGTTACATCAACTAGCTGACGATGAAGCCCAGGAATATCCACACTCTGCACCTGTAATCAAAAGGTCTTTTTACATGGATGATTTAATGACGGGAAGTGATAGTGAAGAAAAAACTAAGAAAAAATGTGAAGAAATTAGAATGATATTACGGAAAGGAGGATTTATTATGCAAAAGTGGTGTAGTAATTCCGAGGAAGTTTTAAGATATTTACAAGGAGGAGAGAAAAAAATAAATGATACAGTGGAGATAAAACTAGATAAAGTTATTAAAATTCTTGGATTAACATGGGATAGGAAAGAAGATATATTTAAAATTACTGTGAACTTACCTGAGATGATACATCCTGTGACGAAGAGATCCATTCTATCAGATGTCGCCAGATTATTTGATCCGTTTGGATGGTTATCGCCAGTTGTCATAACTGCTAAAATTTGGATTCAAAAATTGTGGCTCTGTAACTTGGGATGGGATGACAAGCTACCGTTACATATGTGTGAAGACTGGATAAGATATAGAGAAGAGCTGACACATTTGCAAAACATACAGATACCACGATGGTTAAAAACAACTAAAAATAATTTTAATACGGTAGAATTGCATGGTTTTGCAGATGCATCTACTCAAGCATATGCTGCTGTCACTTACCTTAAAATTGTGGACGGTGATGAAGTACATACAATGATTCTCGCGTCTCGTACTAAGGTTGCGCCGTTAAAGCAGCTGTCAGTACCTAGACTAGAATTATGTGCTGCGGCTTTATTGGCTGAACTCATGTATGATCTTGCAGAGTTACTAAAAATAAATAAAGATAACACATTTGCCTGGACGGATTCTATGGTGGTACTATCATGGTTACAAGCTCAACCTAGTCGTTGGCGAACCTTTGTTGCTAACAGAGTATCAGATATATTAAGAGTGCTAGACAATGATCGTTGGAGACACATTAAGTCTACTGATAATCCAGCTGATATTGCAACTAGAGGTCTAAGAGCATACGAACTTGAGAATTACAACATTTGGTGGTCTGGACCGGAATGGCTTAAGAAAAATAAAAAATTCTTGGAAAGGAGAGATGACATTCCACAGACGGAACTAGAAATGAAGGGATGTTTACATACAAAGATAGAAGATGAAGAAAAACCCATCTGGGAACGATTTTCGAGTTTGTCTAGGATGAAAAGAGTATTAGCTTATTGTAGAAGATTTTTAAGGAAAGGTAAGATAGAAGAAAGACAAAGTTATTTGACAGTAAATGAATTGGAAAGGGTATTAGAAGACAGTATAAGATATTATCAAAATTTAATTTATGAAGAAGAAATTGATGACCTCAAAAGGAAGGGAATAGTTAAATCTAGAAGTTCCTTAATCACACTTTCACCCTTTTTAGATAAAAAGAGTTTGATAAGAGTGGGAGGTCGATTGCAAAATGCTTCGATGCCTGAAACGTTTAAACATCCTATAATAATTCCAGCTAATCAACACATAACAAAACTTTTAATTATGGAAGCACATATTCGAACACTGCACGGCGGGATTCAGCAAATGATGGCTTTTCTGAGAACAAAATACTGGGTTATCGGATTAAAATCAGCGGTAAGAAACTGTATACGCAACTGCAAAGTTTGTATTATCGATAAGGCCAAAGTGAAGCATCAGTTAATGGGTCAGTTACCACTCACCAGGGTCAATGCGTACAGACCCTTTTTCAATAGCGGAGTTGATTACGCCGGCCCTGTAATGCTAAGAACATCGAAAGGTCGTGGACACCATGCTACCAAGGGTTATATTTGCCTATTTGTGTGTATGTCTACTCGTGCCATTCACCTTGAGGCAGTTACAGATTTGACTTCACAGGCCTTTATAGCGGCATTTCGAAGATTTGTGGCTCGCAGAGGGCGTTGCGCACATTTAATGAGCGATAATGGGACGAACTTTGTTGGTGCTGCCAAAGAGTTAAAGGAATTATTTACAAAGACTATGAATAACGTGACAAAGGAAGTGGCAGAGTTATTAGCGAATGATGGCACAACATGGCACTTCATACCACCAAGAATGCCTTCGTATGGAGGCTTATGGGAGGCTGGTATTCAATCGGCTAAAAGACACCTTACGAGAATCAATAGGGATACCAAACTGACTTATGAAGAAATGGCCACTCTTCTAGCTCAAGTCGAAGCTTGCCTTAATTCGCGTCCACTCTGTCAGATAGACAGAAGCACAGATACAATTTTGACACCGGGACATTTCTTGGTCGGCGAGCCGTTAATAAGTGTTCCTGATACAAATTACGAAGAAAGGAATATTAGTTTGATGAGTAGGTGGCATCTAATACAAAAAATGACAAAGGACTTTTGGCGGCGATGGAAAACTGAATATTTAAATACACTACAACAAAGATATAAATGGCAAACTAAGGTTCCATCGCCTGCGGTTGGTGATCTTGTCATAGTTAAAGATGAAAACACACCTCCAACCAAATGGTTATTGGCCAAGGTCAAGCATTTACACCCTGGAGCAGATGATTTAGTGAGAGTATTAACAGTGCAGACACCGGGCAACCATGAACTTAAGAGACCATTATCGAAGTTAATATTATTACCCAAAGACAAAGGTTACAATTAAGTCATGGTGGGCGGTTATATGAGTAAACTATATGTATCTACAAATAAAAGTGTATATGAATGTGTATGTGACTGTGTCATAAAAAGTGCTGTGATTAAGTGTAAACTTTAACAAAATATGAATTAAATTAATTGATTGATTTAAGTATTTAGAATTTACTTTGTATTATTATGTGTTTTTCAAGTTCATAGTTCTGAGACTTAAATGTATTGAAGTCATTTATGTGAAAACAAAAAATATTTACAAAATTATGTTTTATGGACAGATTACAAATGAATTGTGTATAATGTTTGTAATAATACAATTGTAATTTGTATTCAAGATAAAGCTAGTTTCACCTAAAGGATGTAAATGTAGTTAGACTTTATTTAAAAACAATTGTTTTTGGTGGGCGGTATGTCCAACACTATTTGACATAAATGTTTAAAGTCAGTCTCAAATAAATTATCAAGGAGTGAACACGTGTTTTATTCGTCAAAAAATACAAACCGTTCTGCTATACGAAATTGAACCTTAAACTGAAGAACACTCGTGTTCAAATTCACATCAGTGAAACTGACGAAATTAAATCGGTAATGGATAGTATTAGAGAGCTTGAGTCAATGATTAATAACCCATCAGAAACACCCCCATCTCAACATAGAAGCTCTTCAACTGACACCGTACACACTAGTAATGAACAACCTATATTAGAAGTCCCGATCACTGACGTTCCCCTTAACAAGTTTCACAGACAAATTTACTTTACTGTAGTTAGTGATGTAAAACGACGACCGATTATAACTAAGCCATTTGAAAACCATACGCGGATAGCTATTCAGTTGTCGAAATCTAGTTTAGAAAACGATGTTATCAATTCTATTAATGAATACGTTAACCCGAAAGTTAAAACAGCTATATTGATAGATCCTCCCTTAGAAATGTATTCGATAATACCAATTTTACAAGAAAAGTTTAAAAGCTCCTCTCTTAACCTCGTATTAAGTAAAACTGAGCTCGAAAATGTTAAAGATTATCTTCAACAACAAGACATCATTCAGAATTATCATAACGGTAAAACGAACCACCGTGGTATTAACGAATGTTACCTCGCTCTGTCTAGGAAATATTATTGGCCGAAAATGAGAGAGCAGATCACTAAATACATTAATGAATGTACTATTTGTGGTCAAAGTAAATACGACAGAAATCCCATTAAACCTCAATTTAATATAGTACCCCCTGCTACCAAGCCATTTGAAATTATCCACATGGACCTCTTTACAGTTCAAAACGAAAAATATGTCACCTTCATTGATGTCTTTACTAAATACGGTCAAGCGTATCATTTACGAGATGGAACCGCTGTTAGCATCTTACAAGCATTATTACTTTTCAGTACTCACCACGGAATACCTTTCACTATAATAACCGATAACGGTACGGAATTTACTAATCAGCTTTTTTCAGAGTTTATTCGTCTCCATAAGATAATCCATCATAAAACTTTACCTCATAGCCCTAATGATAACGGTAACATTGAACGATTTCATTCGACCCTATTAGAACACATAAGAATTCTTAAGTTACAACACAAAGATGAACCAGTAGTTAGATTAATGCCATACGCTATTATAGCATACAACAGTACTATTCACAGTTTTACAAAGTGTAGACCTTTTGATTTATTGAACGGACATTTCGATCCTAGAGATCCCGTTGACATAGATTTTACCGAACATCTTTTGCAACAATACGCTCAGAATCATAAACAACTAATGAAACAGGTTTATGACATAATTAATGAGTCCTCACTGAGCAATAGAACAGCCTTAATTGAAAATAGAAATAAATCTCGCGAACCAGAAGTAGAATATGTTCCAGGACAACAAGTTTTTATTAAAAATCCCTTTGCTTCTCGTCAGAAAACTGCACCTCGCTACACACAAGACACAGTCTTAGCTGATTTACCAATTCATATATACACGTCAAAAAAGCGAGGCCCCGTAGCTAAGTCACGTCTAAAACGCGCCCCTAAAAATAACCGATTGTTGCAGGATTCTGCTACTGCTGACAATACACGTGACGCGTCCTCAAACCATAAGACTTGAGAGCTTAGCCGATGGACCTGGACTTTTGCCCTACAAATTAGGACCGACCAGACTAATATCACATTACCACTCCTTTATACAGTATGTAAAATTGACTGATATTGAAGATAAGATAAATTCTGTACAGACACAACTTAACACTTTTAAGACCAGACTGAACAATGAAACTTACATTCTTTACGAGTACCAGATTAATTATCTTACAGACAAGCTAAACAAGGTACTAAGTCAAGTTAAATCTTTAGAACCCATTAGAGTTAAAAGAGGTCTTGTAGATAGTCTTGGATCATTAATAAAAAGTGTTACTGGTAATTTAGACTATCTTGATGCTCAAAAGTATAATGAGGCTATTCAAATATTGCAAAACAACCAGAATAAAATTATTTCCGAATTCAATAGTCATATTAGTCTTAGTAAAGAATGGATGTTACAACATAAAGGTATTTTAGATCAGTTAACTATAAATCAAGAAAAAATTAATAACACATTAGAATTTCTTATAGAAGTAAATACTCGTAGAGACAACAGTTTAGTCCAGTCTGCTCAGTTTGCCCAATTATTAGGAATTATAAGTAATAATGTAGAGGATTTAGTGCTAGAAATAATTAGATTAGAAAATATAATGGCTTTTATTCGTGCCTCCAGCACTCATCATTCTATGATAGATATAGGAGTATTAAAAACGATGCTAGATAAGTTAATAACTATATACAGTAAGGAGCAAATTCCTGATTTAGAATTACGGGAATATTATGACTTAATCAAACCAGGTTCATACTATCATGATAGAACAATAGTTATAGTTTACAAATTTCCTATAATATACATAGACAGGTATAACTTGTACAAACTATCCATCGTTCCAAATGAAAAACAACTAGCCCTTATTCCTCCCTTTCCTTATATAGCAACAAACGAAAAAGCATTCGTGTACATAGAGGCTGAATGCCCGAAGTATAGCAGGATATTATATCTCTGTGACCAAAAAATAAGTCATCAAATTCGTACAGAACCAGACTGCATTCAAGAGCTTATTACCAACCAAAATCTTAAGGAAACCTGCCACTTCACGAAGGTTATGTTGTCTGCTGTAGCAATAGATAAACTGGATGATCAACACTATGTTATTTCATTACCTAAGCCGGAGAAAGTACAGTTAGCCTGTGAGAGAAAAGAATTCAATATACTACAAGGAAGCTATTTGGCCACTATTCCCATGAACTGCCTGTTGCGAACTAAAGAATTCACCGTTATCAACGAAAATGATGAGATAAAAGGCCAGCCGCTGAAGCTATCAAGGATCCCATACAACCAAATTAACCAAACGACTACCTATACCCATACCGGTTCCAAGATGATTAGTCTAGATGATCTTCACAGCATCCAAGATAAATTGTTACTAGAAACCCCTATACAGATTGACAAGACACAATCAATTGTTTTATACCATACAACGATACCATTTTATATCTTAATTTTATGTGTATTAGTAGTTATCGTTGTATTAGTAAGCCGAAAATATAGATGTTGGCCCTTAAAATCAGAAAATGAAGAGAAGCAGCAAACGCCTAAGACACCAGTATATGAAGATGTGGATAAAGGCATCAAGAGACGAGATGAACTTCCAGCAACATTTTCTCTGAAGCTGACAAAATAGTTGCTGTTCTGCGGGTGGAGGTGTTAAGTACGGAACCGTACTATCTATCATACAGTACCCTAAGCTCATCCATGAAAATGCCAAGCATGCATTTAATATCCATATTCAATAAACAACGGAAAACCGATGCAGCCCATGTCGCAACGTCCGTCCAGCCACGAGCCGCCGACGCAGCGATTTCGTCATATTTTAAATTTAATTTCATTATTAATTTTTATACAAAATTTTGTCATTCCTAATTCTCGCATCGAATAGGTTTCACCTCTCTTAATTGTAATTTTATTTTAATTAATTAAAGTATTTTTTAAGTCATTTTGGTTTTTTTTCGATCCATCGGCTGCAGTAAACGTAATTGACATATAAATAATACATATATAAATAAATAGACATATTAAACCCAGACTCGGGGTGGGAATCGAACCCACAACCCCCGAGCAGAAAGCAGGGTCACTATATACTGCGCCAACGGGCTAGTCGAAATTAGTCGAAAGTATAATTTAATTCACAAAAAATCAAACGCAATATTAGAGATGAATAAAAAATTACGTATTAGATCTCGATTACATTTCAATGGGTCCACATGACAAGCAAAAGCTTTCAATTAAAACTGAATTACTGAAATCCATCCATCAAGTGCTGTGTGGCTACGGCACTAAAGAATTTAGCCACCCCCTCTCTTCCCGTGGGTGTCGTAAGAGGCGACTAAGGGATAACAAGGTTTCACAACCACCTTGGAACTTAAGAAGCCGACCGATGGCGGGATAACCATCCAACTGCTGGCTTTGAAATACACAGGCCGAAGACGGGCAGCAGCGTCTTCGGTGCGACAAAGCCATTACTGCGGTCACCAACCCGCCTGCCCAGCGTGGTGACTATGGGTAAAACACATGAGTTCACGTTATTTTTGGCGTAAACTTGTGGAGGCCTGTGTCCAGCAGTGGACTGTATAGGCTGTAATGATGATCCATCAAGTAAAAAGTTATGAGGTAACACACATAAAAAAGAATATTGTAAATTGAGAAACTTCTACATTTTTGAAGTCGGTTAAAAACAGCCTAATTTATAAACACATATCTATATATTAATACGTAAAGCAAAAAGTTTGTACCCCCTTTTTACGAAAATTGCGCGGACGGAGGAGTATGAAATTAGCACACTTATAGTTTATATAGAGAAGGAGTGCAGGATGCTGTTATTTTTTTTTAAATTATGAACAAAAATTGATTAAATGAATCAAAAAAACATTACACACACTACCATTTATTTGACACACACACACACGCATATATACTCTTTTGTTTATTATTATAGAAGTATAGTCTTTGACAACAGAACCTTAAGAATGTTCAAACATATAATTTAAAAATTAATTATGGTCGAATTTCGCCCACTGGACGACCACTAGTTGTCATAAATATGTAAAAATAATTCACATAGCAACGAAAACTTCAACAATAAATTACAACTAAAAAGTCCACAAAGCGAGAAAAGAGGATTTCGTCGAGCGGACTTCAAGTTTTGACAAATACCATCTCCTAATCTCGACGCCACCCACTCTGACGTTCATCCTAAGACGTTCACCCGAATTTGAATATTAGGAAACAAAAGCTAAATATTATATTTGAAATCATATTTCGTACTTATTTGACAAATCACTTCAAGATTATAGAAGTGTCTTTGTCAATCTTTGTTTTACTACAATGGTAGTTAAAATGTAAGTTTAATAAAAAAAACGAGTGTACTTTAGACGACACGACTGAAGCTAAACTTACGAAACGCAATTCTCTCTCTCTTTCTATCTTCACTAATTTATATCTCCCTCTCATCTTCCATTCACCTCTGGATAATGCTATTAACCAATTAAAACTAATGAATTAATTGGTTATATGAAATGGTTTGAACCAATGAATCATATTTAGTTTACTTTTTAACCGACTAAAAAAGGAGGAGGTTACACAATTCGACCATATATTTTTTAATGTATGTTCGGGGAATAATTCTTTTTTGTTAGAAAGGAGATATCCCAAGGGTAGTAACATGATAAGTAAACCAGGATATAATTATGTAATTCCAGAGAAATCGAGAGGACCCTCGAAAACCATAGTAACGACTAGTGTTTGTCATTTATTTTTTTCGGCTACTTACGTTGCGTTACTTGTCGATGTAATTTAAGTCGGTTTTTTCCGTTTGTTAGCAAACACAATTATTTGCATCAATCAGTATTTATTTATTGAGTGTATCAAATTGTATAGATATAATATCTATAATTTAAACAAAAAAAAATTAAATTTTAATTATATTAGATAAATTTTATTTGTCAGTGATGTTAGTTAAAGATGGCGGATTAAACGTAACAAAATAAAATAAACATTTTTGAATATCATATCAAAAATTGACCGCTCCAGCGGGGATCGAACCCGCGTCTCCGACTGACCGTGTCGGCGCTCTAGCCAATTAAGCTATGGAACGATATATATATTTTGTGTGGGTAACACAAAAATAAAATCGTACATATTAAAATAAAATAAAATAGGCGTTACTTTACGAAACAGATGAGTCCAATTGTTAAGTAAATAATTAATAACATCGTACACTGCATGTCGTTGTAAGGAAATACAGTTTAGTAAAAATAGTATTCTCAAAAACGGCCCAAAAATTATCTTTTAATAAGTACTAAATATCACCATTCAAAGCGAATGGTCCACGCGGTGCTCTCTCTGATATACGAGCACGCTGGTCGGGGTTAAATTATGACCTGAGGAAAACACAAACATTTGCCCTCCACATTCGGGGTTCGAATGATATATAGCGTGAGATAAGCGTACACGTGTGAATGTGTCTTAATAGTTATTTGGTTGCCATTCGAATTATTCGCAGGATTAAAGCACCCGTACACTATCTGTTAATTTGATTACTTTGAATTTTGTTAATTGAGTGTTTGACATATGGTCTTGAGTGTTGATATCGTACTGTGTATTTTGGAGTTTATTGGAGTTAACTTCTTAAAAAACCATTTTCAGATAAGGCCTCCGGTATGAAAAAAACATGATGAGTAAAATCTACTGAACGAATGACCTCGTACGTTTTTTGTTACGCCATCTATCGGAACTCAATAGGATTCCGATAGATGGCGTTATTTGATTCGTTTATTTACCACTAGCGACTAGCCCCGGCTTCGCACGGGTGCAATGCTGATACTAAATATACTACAGAATGTCTTCATTTATAGTGTGAAGCTAGCTTATAGCACGGTTATTAATATAATAACAACAAAATTCAAATATGCGTCATTAGATTACACGTTGTTACAGAATGCGTTGAGGAAATAAAAGTCCACTGCTCGTTCCCGGTAGGTGATAGCGTGATAATTTGTAACCTATATGTAGACCCGACTTCTTAATAATATTCGTGCCAAATTTGAAGTCAATCCATGCAGTACTTTTTGAGTTTATCTCGGACATACATACAGACAAACAGACAAAAATTCTCAAAACTATATTTTTGGCTTCGGTATCGATTGTAGATCACACCCCAAATATTCTTTTAAAAAAATATTCAATGTACAGTTTTGACTTTCCTACCATTTTATTATATGTATAGATGTATAGATTTGATATGGTATTAATCTTTTTCTTAGACTAGTAAGCCTTTTCGTGCCTATTTACGGCCGAACCCAATATTCAATCTAAAGATAGAGATAGGTAGTTATCATCGACTGTTAATAACTAACTATCTATCCTTTGTAGTTGTCCCAATAATTCGCATATGGGACTACTATCTCCAGTTAGCTGTAGATAGACCGGCTACCTGAGCTCTCCCTTACATTCCAGCATACGCAGCGTCACAGACGGCCTCAGTTATGTTACACAGATGTTTTGTAGTATTTAAATTTGTCATACAAATTTTATTCATATTAAAGTAATCTTGTTTTATAAAAATATGGACAAATTAATTTTTACACAGACTTTTTAATTTATAATAAATGATATTATTTTAATATGGAATGCATGGTAAATCTAGTAACGGAACGTTTTAACACGACACGAAAAGACGCTACGAGGCCATTACGCTTTATTGAATCGTCGTTTCGTTTGAATTTGTATAATTTTTTTACAAATCAAAATTCAAATTATACAAATCATTGCAAATTATACAATCATTCACCAAATTCTTTGTTTTATTCACAAGATGAGTAAAGTAAGTATTATTTCACAACAAACTTATTATTTTTATTCAATTAATTGTTGCAAAAGAGCAATATCACTTGAACTGCTACTTGACCTTGAGTCTGCCATTATTTTTCACTCAAAATTAATTTTATTTTAAACAAAGAAAATACTTTTGCAATTAATAAATCTTATTTATCCCCCGAAAACTATAGATCGGATATTGTTGTTACTAAAGATAACCAACGTTACTGACAGATAGAACTCTATTATTATTGGGACGCTTACACTGTCATTTTCATACGAACTGTTATCTCTGGTAAGCTATCCTCCTTCTCGTCGATAGACAGCTTTGAAGGATAAGATTGCCTATCGTCGACAAGTTTATTGGGTCAGTAAAATGAATGATAGATAGATATTTCTGTCTCTAGTAGGACATAACCAGAGATAGATTGAATATTGGGTTCGGCCGTTAGACAGTCGATCTGAAGGAGTAAACTCCAGTCGTGCGTCGGAACTGACAGACACACTTTTTTCTTGTTTTTTTTTTATTACAAAGAATTTCCTGTTAATTATTATACCCATGAAAATATTAAACAGCAAAGAGTTTAAGACAAATAGCTTCCTTATACAAATAGATATTGAGATCTAGAAGATGACAAGACAAATGGGTACGATAAAACTATCCCTACTAACTACTAGGCTACTAAATCTCATTCCAAAGCAGTCTTGTCTATGACTTATGTCATATTTTTGAAGTAGAACTTCTTTATGCACGCTTGAGTTACGGAGTAAACTGGTGAATGCGTGACAAGAGCGTTACGAAAAGTGTAATCGAGGCGAAAGGAGCAAGAGAGCACACATTTTCTTTCGTTCTTTCTCTCATAGCCAGTTACGTTTCGTCTATCTAAGACACAGTGCAGGACTATTGCTAAAGAAGTTTTACTTCAGTCGTGTGGTCCAAAGCACAGTCGCTTTTTTTTCTAACAAATTTTTTTTTTATAATTATCACTTAATAATATGCTTAGCATCATAAAATGTCCTGACAAAACTGAACGACTCCTTAGCTGTTATTAAATGGAAACACACGAACGTGACGGATAGATTATGGCGTAGAGATATATTAAATGTCTACGCAAAATTTATAGCTTCAAATCAAATGTTTGTCCAACCTGTTTGCACATTTTCTAACCTACACTATATCTTCCACTACAAGGTTGGAGCTTTGATTCATACCCTGTGTCTGGATAAATTATGTGTATTTGTATGTATTTATACATTCCATGATTGTTATATGTTACTATTATATCATGCACATGTTATGTGTGGTCATTAACAAGTACAGCAAAAATTGTTTGTACGGTGACATCAAAAAAATTATCGTTGAATCGTTTGGTAGAGTTTCGTTGGTAAATGGTGCACATTTTAAATATTCCCAGATTTGCTAAAATATTAGCTGAAATATTAATTTCAATTTTGTTTGAAAAGCAAATAGCATAGTTTCTAATAGTAATCTCATGAAAAATGTACTGTTTAGTATAGGTTATTAACAACCTTTTCACTGGGTTTGCACCGCGGATAATTTGAGTAAAAAATAGCCTATGGCGTTCCTCGGTAAATGGGCCATCCAAAACGAAAATATTTTTTTAATTAGAACAATCGGTTTCTGAAATTCGCTCACTTAAACATACAAACAAACTCTTCAGCTTCCAATTAGATTTAGATATTTTGATCAGTTCGCAACTACAGTATTAGTTATTAAAACACAATTTAAATATATATACACATACAGCTATTGTCTCCAGGCGTGTAAACCATCGGTCCCACAGTCTCGAGAGCAATAGACCCGTTGTTCAAACAACCCTATTGGTCATAACTTATAAACTAGTTTGTTTGCTTTATATTAACGATATGTGTTTTGATAGGACCCTGTTTTGTTTATCAGTACATCACGGATATGTTGTTGAAATTGTTTGTCTTAGTTTTTGGTGGTATTTGATCTATTTAATGTCTGATATGAGATACACCACAGTGGATATTACCCTGCTGAAAATCTAGAGCACCTCGACTGAGAAATTACTTCAAAATTACAGAATATCACAGCTAAATAAGCTCTTGAGTTGTGGTGTGTTCCTGCGGCGAGGAAATTCGTTATGGATCCTGAGGTTCCTGTGTTGACAGCGACGGTAGGTTAGGTCTTACTATGCATTAGTGAAATAAATTGTAACAGAATTTAAATGATCCAATGCTAGGCAGAAGGAGGCCTTATCTCTGTGAAAATGAGATTAAACCCCCACGCTGTTATACTGAGATACGGTATAGTAAATAAATAAATAAATATTTACAACATACACACACAGACATCTATTCCTAAAGTAAGCAACTTAATGCTTGTGTTATAGGTAACAGCCGACTGGTATAGCTAATTTTTTTTTTCGATAAACATACACATAAATGATACATAATATATGTATGTATAAATAAATTTATGTATTACGCCCAGACTCGGGGTGGAAATCGAACCTAGAATCCCGGGAACAAAAAGCAGGGTCACTACAAACTGTGCCAACGGTCTAATCAAATATAATTAAATATATAGTAATAGCATATAAATAATTCTTATTCAAAACATGCTTCGTAGACACTAATATTTTTATTCAAATACTTAATAAAAATCTAGGTCAACTCATAATAATCGACTTTATTATTTAGTTGGTACATTTAAATCAAAATCAAAGATTACTTTTGTCAAGTAGCACGAAAGCACTTTTAAATTGTCATTTTATAAATTGAAATTATATTTCTTTTAATGATACCACTTCGGAACTGAGATTCTGCAGAGAAAAATCGGCAAGAAACTCCTCAGTTATTATTTAAAAATAGCGTATCTTAATATATATAAATCTCGTGTCACAATGTTTGTCCTCAATGGACTCCTAAACTAATTAACCGATTTTAATCAAATTTGCACACCGTATGCAGTTTGATCTAACTTGAAAGATAGGCTATATTTTATTTCGATATATACTCAAGTAAAAAAAATAAGGCGGTACGAAGTTCGCCAGGTCGGCTAGTATTATTATACGCTTCAGTCTGTAATATCCCACTGCTGGGCATAGGCCTCTTTTCCCATGTAGGAGAAGGATCAGAGATTAATCCACCATACCGCTCGTAGGCTGCTGGTAGGTGGATATATGTGTAGGTGGTGGAGTATTATTATAAAATTACAAAAATAGCAATTGTAAAATTTTTGACAATACCTACCTAACTCATATTGCCAACATTAAAAATGATTTACAACAAAAAAAAAGTTCTCCACGACATCTTAAAAAACAGACCAAATTCTGACCAAACAGTTTCTAACTAACCGCGTCTGTCTGGATCGTTCTGGCGTTAACAGTCTCCACCGCCAACTAAACTAATTTGCGCTATGTGCAGACAGATTCAAATAGTACTAACTACTACATGCTTGTTAACAGTTTCACTTTAACTTGCTCGGTTAACCTTTCAGCACATGTTGGACTTTGTAAAAATTTCAAAGTTCTCAAACCATAGTTAACTTGTGGACTAATCTTTTGGATCTTAAATGCAGTTTCAAGATAGTTTTTTTTTTATGTTAAAAAAAAATTATTAAGCATTCTTGGTGTTTATGAAAGATTCCTGAAAAAAGCAATTTCAAAATCTATATTAAAAATGGAAATTATATTTTTTAGATAGCAGGGTGTTAGCAGATTCTTACGTCACTACAACAGTAGCACATTAGCAGCAAAAAAACAATAGTGTACTAAACACATCTCTATTACGAGTAAAACTTAATGCTATACTATTATTATTTTAATGTCCTCTACTTCAAACGATTCTCAAATTTCTGTCATCTATTATCTTTTTAAATTATATAATAAATATTGTATTGTTATTTGCACTTTCAGCGTTTAATTTAACGTAAATAAAAATACTTAATATCAATTTAAACTTAAAGATAAAATTGTTTCGAACTTTCACTAAAGCATTGATAAAATTCACTCCTAAATCGATTCGTCTACAGGAGTTTAAAGACAGTTGAGTTATTACCTTGATAGTGCCAAGTTGGCGCGTTACCGCACGCCCAACTACTACTACATCACCTCAAAACTCCAGCCACGAGTTCACTCCCACTCGATTATTTCCAAACGTGATGTACGAACATAGATTCGGCTGACCGAATTTGGCGCAGTACGTCTTCCCTATCTTATTAGATCTTCGTGTGGATAGATTTATGCTCCCGAAAAGGGTCAAGTGACACTTAATTTAATAGAATAAGTGCCAATATGATGTAGGTACGTTAAGTACTTTGAATGCGTCTGACATGAAACTAAACGAGGTTCTCTTTGTAAAATAATTAATCGATAGAAAACAATAATAATAATTTGCGGAATGTCTGCGTTCTAAATATCTTTAAATATTATTATTAAGACACATCTCAAAAGAAAAATATAGGTCGTATCTCTGCTAACTTCTTTGTTTTCAAAATTGATTATAAATTAAATTGGAATCAATCAATAAAGTCTTGTTAATTTATGTAAAAAAAATCCAAAGTTACATTTGAAATAACTGTGCAATATTGTTGTAAAATCAAATGATAAAAGTTATTCACGAAAAAAATCATTATTCGCGACATGTAACCCTTCGTAAAAAGTTTTGCGCCAGTCAGATCAACGCGAACTTTTACGGTTTCACCAAAACACCAAAAGAATGCTGTCTAACAAAAACATCTACGAATGATTTACATCGTGATTCTAATTGACATTGATGTTTCATACCAAGTCAATATGTTTCTATTTTAATTTAATAATAAATAATAATAATAATAAATATCTTAAAAAATACACATGCGGTCGTCGTAAGGACTTAATGCTTGTGTTATAGGTAACAGTCAGCTGATATAGCTAAATACTTTTTCTTTGATAAATATACATAAAAATGTTACATAGATATATAAATACAAATATTACACCCAGACTCAGTGGGAATCGAAACCGCAACCCGCGGAGCAGGAAGCAGGGCCACTACAAACTGCGCCAACGAGTTAGTAGTGTAGATTTTATTCCTTACCCATCTATTTTATCATGCAGCATGAGACTTCGTTCGCGAATTTCATCCCAATCTTAAATATAAAGAAACTTAAACTAGTCTCTTAAGTATGAACGTACTCGTAAATAATTAAAATAAAACTCTTAAAATATTGAATCGGTATAACAATTAAATAATACTGTTTTTAAGCAGTGTTGTATTCCTGTAGTAAGGTGACCAGAGCTTCTTGGGGGTTTGGGAGTAGGGTCGGCAACGCGCTTGCGATGTGGATGGTATTGCAGAAGTCTATAAGCACCGGTAATTGCTTATCATCAGGTGAACCGTACGCTTGTTGTATAAAAAATAATAATAAATGAAATGAAAAACTTTGTTTCGCAACAAGGTGATTGCACACACACACACACACACACTCACACACATACACACACACACACTTAACGAACAGAAAAAAATTCTATATGCCAAAAAAGATTGGTAACAAAGAAATAGGCCTATGCCCATCACTGGGATGTAACTGTCGGAATCGATCTACTAAGAGTGTGATTTAACACCTTATACTATATTAGCATTACAAACTGTACAAAAAAAAATACTGTCAAACCAGTAGCTCTTGACGTTAGCGCGTTTATATACAAACTTTTCAGCTTTATAATATTAGTAAAGATAGTTATGCATGCGCCCCAGTTCTCCGACTTAGATTACTACGTAACTGTTCCGCTGACTTAGCACTGCCATCGGGCAGTTCATAGAATTAAGTACGGAGACAAAACATAGATATTAATTAAATCTTGGATTTGTTTTGAAGAGATACGAATGTATTCATCTATTTTATTAGAGCTCCAAATCGGTAATATGTTTGTCTTTTCATTTCTTAATTTTAAATATATAAAAAAAAAATTAAAAACCCTTTTGTCCAAAGAGAGAGTTTGACTAGATAGCCCTCTTCAATAAATACTTTTTCCCCTAACAATAGTCATACTTTAGTTTATTTATTTATACTTTGTAGTAAATCTCAAATAAATTACGTAACTTATCTTGTTTTAAGATAGTTATAAACTATGCAATAGAAAAGAATTTTTAACTAATTATCAATTCTTCCAGACAAGCCAAACTTTTTACTTATTGACTAAAAACTTTGCTTAAATATTACTTGCAAATATGGAAATAAGAAGTATTTAAAACACAATAAAATCATCACATCACATCAGCATGTCGCAGTACACTACTGGACATAGGCTTCCACAAGTTCGAGCCAAAAATGACATGAATGTGTTTTGCCCATAGTCACCACGCGGGGCAAGCGGATTGTTGACCGCAGGGCTGGCTTTGTCGCACCGAAGACGCTGCTGCCCGTCTTCGGCCTGTGTATTTCAAAGCCAGCAGTTGGATGGTTATCCCGCCATCATTCGGCTTTTTTAAGTTCCAAGGTGGTAGTGGAACTGTGTTATCCCTTAGTCGCCTCTTACGATACCCACGGGAAGAGAGGGGGTGGCTATATTCCTTAATACCACAATAAAATGTAACAACATAAAGCTAAGTCTAAACAGCACGAAAATTACGTAGCATGTCTCAAAACGTAGCTAATTTTTTTTTTTTTTTTTTTATGTCACTAGGTCGGCAAACAAGCGTACGGCTCACCTGATGGTAAGCGATTACCGTAGCTTATAGACGCCTGCAACACCAGAAGCATCGCAAGCGCGTTGCCGACACAATCCCCACCCCCCAGGAGCTCTGGTCACCTTACTCACCAACAGGAACACAATACTGCTTGAAAACAGTATTATTTTGCTGTGATCTTCTGTAAGGTCGAGGTACTACCCCAGTCGGGCTGCTCCATATTTTGAGCAGGAAATTCCTGCTGTGCCCTACCTCAGTTAATTTAATAATAATTTAATGTTGATGACGACAAAATCGCAAGCGGAACCGCAAAACGTAGCTAGAAATTTATAATTTTCTTCCTCTGTTAATTTACGAGCCTCTTATCAGCAGTTTTAAGAGCTATATTTCTCTCCGTATTTATTGTAGGAAGCGTATGGTGTGACCATTAAATGAGCGACAAATCGCGTTTGACCAATACATGATATTAAATCCATAAAACCGCTTTGGCACATTTTCGTTATGCAGTTTACCAAAAAAAATGCGATATGAAATAAAACCCGAAAATAAAAAGTATTAAATCCAAAGTGGCAGTGGGCTGGTCATCTGTGGCACAGGACCGATGGCCGTTGGAGCAGACGGGTCCTGGAGTGGAGACCGCGTCTTGGAAAACGCAGTGTGGGACGTCCTCCGGCCCGTTAGAACGACGATCTACGTAAGATTGCCGGTATAGGCTGGATGGGGATTGCGGAAAACCGGAATGTCTGGCGCGAACTTGGGGAGGCCTATGTCCAGCAGTGGACTGCAATAAGCTGTACTGACTGACTGACTGAAATCCAATTCGTATCAAAATAAATAAATTTAAAAACCCGCATACTCTCTTACTCGTAGTGTATATAACTCAAATATAAATTTCGTGATGGACTAGGCCCCAATTCTTCAGTCTCTTTTTTTGAACTTCTTTCTTGTACAATGCAGTGAAATAAATATTATGGTACAAATAATTTTGACATGATAAGTCATTGGCTAGGTATTTGGCTTTTCCTTGATGCTGGAAAATGCCTTTACGCATTGCTCCCACCGCCAATGACGACAGGAGGGTGAATGCAGTGGACGCTGATTCTCTGACATTGACTTACGTCATGCATACACTAAAATGTCTTACCCTTATATATAAAAATGTCACCTTGTGGTAGTTATATGCCCCCTTTATTATTTGTTATTTTTAAACATATCGTTATAATGAAACTACTTTTTCGGATTTTATCGCGGTTTATTATGTTAAGTCACGGTACTTCCCGTGACCTTGGTTGCTTTAAAGTATCCGAAACAAAAAAAAACGGAAATTGAATATATAGTGAAATTGAATAATGAGAGAAATTCGCGTAAACATTAGGAAACCAATTATATATTTCTATTGAATAATTGTAATCATACAATAATGCGAAATAAATGTTCGATATAAAACATAATATTAAAACATTCAATCCGCTGTTTTCGGGGCCAATACTAATCTCGGCGAAAGCCATCTCGGATAAAGTTTTCAAATAAATTTTCTAGAAATCTTATCTGCGATCATCGGTAAAAAAGCAATTATCTTTTTTACTTATCGCCTAGAATTAATACATTTATATATATACCTATTTCATACTGGCATGGTAACATTTGATAGGTGGCTGAAGGGCTGGTTAGTTTTTTCGTCTAAAGAATAAAATATTAGTAGTGAAAAGAAAGTGAATTGTAATTTTTCTAAGTAATGCTGCTGCAATTTTACTGAGACGTTATATAAACCAAAACTATTTGTAAATATACACTGTTTAGCAATGTTCAATAATATAGACAACCCCTCTTTAGAGACATCTGTTCAAGTATCAGTTTAGCAGATGGTGGTGATACGTCAGACAAATAAGTTTTATTTAAAAAAATAACCTTTTTTGGACTTAAGTACCCTTTTTATAATAAGTATTTGGAAGTTACTGGACGTCCTCACACACATCATCAGAACTACCGCTCAAATTTTTACTTAATCAGAAAGGCACTCTACGCTTACATTTTATTTCAGACCATTGGTATCAGCAGAAACATCTGGCAATGCTCACTAGCTTATGCAGACTGAATTTCCACTCAGTCAAACAGCTTACATAAACATGCCTGTGTTTGTGTGTCGAGTACCTTCAGCTGAAAAGAGAATCTTTGATTGTAAAACGTTGACACGACGAACAGATTCCCAGTACCAAGAATTCGATTCCCGTCATTCGAACCGCAGTCGAAAACTAATTAGCATCTCTCGAGCCCGGGTCAATGGAGTTGACCGGATTGTGTCCGCCACCGAATACTCTAAACTTTCAGACGATTATAGACTTTAGCGTATCGCATTAGAGACTGTTATTACATTAATATCTTACTCTTTCCAGTAACTTTCAAAAGGATAATCGCCGTTCGTTGAGTTAGAATAGGGATTATATTCCTATGCTTTAAATTATTTTATGCAGTCCTTCGAGCAAAGATGACGTTTAGTGTTCGTTCTGAAATAAAACTTATGCCTAAGATGTTAAGGTCTATTTTATTTGATATTCGTTCTTTAATCAGACAATTCATTGGTATTTACTAAAGCGTATTAGCCTGGTTATTTAGCGGGACTAGCTAATAGACTATTTGGTGGAAGTTAAATAAAATGTCTATATTTTTCATTGTTCCGCATTGCACTGTAACAACAGCTACGGTTAGTTATTATCTATTTGCAAATTTAACGTTGAGCTGATGTAAATAAAAGGAAATTTGACTCGAAGCAAAGCGTTAGATGAAGAGAAATTCTGTTGGGTCGAATATTGTGATACTTTATAATTTCCTAGGCATTTCAATAATATTAACTTTGGCCTTGACCTTGTGGATAGCTATCGTATGGCCCACTTGATAGTAAGTGGTTACCCTAAAGATGCTAGCAACACCGGAAGCATTGCAAGCGCATTGCTAATCCTAACCCTGACCCACCCCAAGAGCTCTAACCACCTTACTAACCAAATTAACACAATATTAGGTAAAATATATATTTTTTACAGTGATTGATTTTCTTGTTCGTAGAAATTAGAAGGTTCTAACCGAGTTCTCTATTTTATATCCTAGTCAGTACTCATACTCTTTCTATGACTCGAATGCAGGAGAGAGCAACAAGCTTGTTAAATTCCCTAACATACTTTCTAAAGTATGTATGAAAAAATCAATACGCAGGCTACATACACTTCGTCGGTTTTGCGGAGCAATTTTGCCTGTGTGAGCGATTCCTTTTCAATATTCTGCGGGCGTGACAATCAAATCTAATGCATTGAGCTGATGTTAGGACGTTCCACCTCAAAGGTGACAGTTAGGAGTTTCGAAATTAGCGTTCTACTCATAAAAGATTTTCAGCTTCATTTTATAGTTGTGACCTTTTTACGTGTGTTTTTTCAATTATTAACAAATTTTATTTATTATTTTGATGGATTGTTATTTATTTATGATGAAATGTTATTAGCAAGTTATAAGGCAAAAAAGCGTACGGCTCACTTGATGGTAAGTAATTACCGTAGCTTATAGAAGCATGCGAAACTGCTTGAAAGCAGTATTATTTAGCTGTGATCTTCTGTGAGTTCAAGGCACTTCACTAGTCGGGCTGTTCCAGATTTTGAGTAGGATATTTCCTGCTTTGAACTACCTCAGTTAAGTCGTTTTCGTTTTCAAAACCTATCTAAATAAAGTAAAATTTTTATATACCTTTTGAACAAATTCATACAGAACACGCAGAGGAAATATTAATAAGAGACCATATAACACTTCCGACGTTTAAAGCCATAATCCATTTGAAAATTTTAAATCTCCGGAAAGCAATTAATGTTATTACTATCATAAAACTATCGAGAGAGAGACAAATTAAGGAAATGTTTCATATTCAAAAACGTTTTTCCAGAGGAAATCGGATCAACTTTTATTCTTGTTTCACTGTTTTAACCAACTTCAAAAAAGGAGGAGGTTTTTCAATTCGACCGTATATATATCTTTTTTTATGTGTTTTTGCGGATATGGTTGTCATTTATGAATCAATTTTGCTAATTCTTTTTTTGTTGGAAAGCAGATATCCCTGATGTGGTACCATGATAAAGAAACTAGGATCTGATCATGGGATCCCAGAGAAATCGAGGGGAACCCTCGAAAATTATAGTGACGACTAGTGCGTTTGTTATTTTTTTTTTTCATCTACTTACGTTGTATTACTTTTCGATGTAATTGAAGTCTGTTTTTTTCGTTTGCGAGCAAACACAATTATTAAAATATTTTCTTCGTTTTTGCATCTTTTGTGCAGTTCTTTGTCGTTTGAAATTATATTAATCTTAAAATATTATTTCAAACATATTTAAAGTTTATTTTAAGTTGTTGTTTTTGTATTCTTTAAAAAGAAATTTCAGAACAATGCGTTCGCTTCCATTTTTTTTTTTGTCAGTATTTGAAAAGTTTTTAATTGTTAGTTATTTATCAACGAAAGTTATATGAATACAAATACTGCTCAAATGTAGTTCAATTGTCGTACAAATTTGAATAATCATTTTAACATTTTTAATTTTTAAACATGGAATTTTCAAAAACTATGGAAAACGTTCCACGAAAAAAAAATTGACTAATTCACGCAAAAAAAGAACATGGCGTTACAAAGTTTGCCAAGTCAAAAATGACATATATATTTTTTATTTTCTGGATAGTGTTGATAAAAGAGTATTTTTTTTTTCTATTTGTATCCACACAATCCCAAGCCTAACCGGTTCAGTGTCGAGGTAAATGAGTCCCATACGTCATAGTGACGCTAACAAAGCGAGGCGAATTGAAGGCCCATCGTTCGAAACGTCCGCTTCAATATTCAATCATTAGTTATCTGTAGGAACGGTGTTTAGAATTTCATATTAAATTAATGTAAATACTACACTTAATATAATTATAATTATTAATCATATAATCGAATAAACTGAAATCAAAAGAGGTGGTAATTAAAAAAAAATTAATACATTTTTATATTCTATAAGCGTCCATCTATAAATTACATCACACATGTGGGATGAAAGTAACATAGTGTGACAAAAGGTGGGAAGAGGTCCGACGTCACTCTAGGTAGGGGTAGGCTAACCTTATAAATGAGTCACGCAATAGTCGAGGGAGGGGTCAAAAAATAAAAGTAATTTATGAATGGTCCCTAATGTGCTAATATTGTGATAATTATAAATAAGGTCCCAAACACAAAGTTTACGTTTAGTTTTAAAGCTTAGACAGTCACAATTAATACTTCGACTTACACTTGACTTACCGCGACTGTCATTTTAAGATTCTCGATATTGCGACAACTCCCGATATTTTTATCTTCAATTTTCAAATTCAGAAACCTACAAAAATCAAACTTAGTTTTTCTTGGAATTTTATGTCTGGGACCTACTTAAACATAGTGTGGCGTAACATAAATAAAATTTAAAAAAAAAAACACAATAAACTGTTCACGCCGTGCTATTTAAAAATTACACTTATTTAACGTAAAAAATTTCGACACAAATTACTTTCATTCCCATGGGACTAAAAAGTAATTTCGTTTTTAAATCTGGAATTATTTTTAAGCCTGAAGTGTGTTATCTACAGAACATCTTTACTGTACGAAGTAAATAGCAAGTTAAAATTTAGTGGAGATTATATTAGACTTAAGTTAGAATGTAGATACTTTAGATTTTATAGATGGAAGATTTAGGTAGTTAACGACTTAAGAGGCTATCTAATAGAATAATGTTATACAAGAATAAATACTTAAAATAATTATAATAAAGAGTAATAAAGACAAACTTTCTTTTTTTAAACTCAACGTGCAATGGAACGGGCTATGCTTGGGGTTCCTCTCAAAGACAGGATTAGAAATGAAAGTACCCGCGAGAGAACGAAAGTAACAAAACATAGCCCACAGAATTAGTAAGTTGAAGTGGAAGTGAACTAGTCACCTGTGTCGCAGGACCGATAGCCGATAGAGCAGACGTGTCCTGGAATAGAGACCGTATCTTAGCAAATACAATGTGGGACGATCTCCGGCTGCTGGACCGACGATCTACGTAAGATTGCCGGTGTAGGCTGGATGAAGGTTGCGAAAAACCGGGATGTCTGGTGCGAACTTGCGGAGGCCTATGTCCAGCAATGGACTGCGAAAGGCCAAAGTGATGATGATAATGACTATTAAGGTGCAAAATAATAGCAGATTTGTGTATATGCCGACAGAGTACCAGAAGGAAATTGCAATATAGCTTTTATATCCAAGATTTACCTTTGTGTAAGTGTTGTGTAAGTTTGTGTAGCTTTTATATCCAAGATTTACCCAGTGGACTGCAATAGGCTGAACTGATAATGAAAGACTTAAATTTTCACTGTCGAATATGATTACTGGAAAATACATAAAGAAATGTGTTATTTACGAGGGAAATGTTACTCGTACCCATGAATATTAAGGGCGTAGCGCAGCAAACGATTTGTTCATTTTCCTAGTGACATGTACAGAAACACTGATAACGTGAATTCACGTAGATTTATATTTATAACGTATTATGTCGATAATAATCAAATAATTTTATCAAAAACAAAAATGTAATGATCGAAATTGAGTATAAAACCAAACGTTGTACAACATTACTTTGTATAAAACAAAATTACTTCCCGCTGTCTGTGTGTTTAGATCTTTAAAACTGCGCAACGATTTTCTTTATTAAATAGAGTGATTCCAGAGGAAAGGATTCCAGAGAAATTATTTTACTATCGGACCGTATGCTTGTTTGCAACCTTTGTTATAAAAAGAAAACAAAATAAAAAACAGAGTTTAAGAGTTACGCCTCTATTTCATTGGTGCACAATTTGTAACCATACTCATGTGAATAAATTATGTATAATATTATTTAATGTAGTTTATATCGCATGTAATACACAGGCATTAGTTGCCTACTTCAACAACATCTGAGCGTTGGTACATGCACACATAATTTTTAATATTTTTGATATATTATGTTAAATATTAGAATTCGAATGTTCAACTCTTTCCGTCAAATTTTCCTATCACTTTTGAAATGTTACTCTGCTGCTACACTTAATAAAAACATCATTGTTTTCCTTTTGTGATTTCATTTATAAATTGCTGCTACCCAAAATTTGGTAAGGGAATTTCACTTCTATACCGTTTGTTATACGTCTTAAATTCGAGATGAACAATTTACGAAATTTCATACACTACGCCAGCAATATATGAAGAAATATTAGATGCTCTAATATTATATTTCATAGGAAACAAGATCTGGAATACAACAAACGTATAATGGAACAGTATGGTTCTTATCGCTCAGAACATTAGGTTAAATATCGCTTGAATGGACGATAAAATTGTGTTTTAGTAAATATTTTTCGGGGAATTTGAAATTTGTGAGCATTTTACGGGATGAAAGAGCCGTGATAGTGATTCATTTTTCGATATCGAGTTAAAGTGACTGAGATATGAAAAGAGGTGATTTTTATTGAGTGTGCCGTATGAGGTCAGAAATAAGCTTAGTTTATGTTTTATCAAACCTCATTTCCAATCCCAGCAGTATTAACGTTCAAATCCTTTAAGTTGAATGATGTCACAAGTGCACAGATGATTATTCTGTCACATAGAAAAATATTGAAATTTGGTGCGACAACTGTTCTAATTTAGTGCTCTTTAAGTTCCATTAACATCGAAGATCACAGACTCGATTCCGGTTTCTAGTGAATAATTATATTTGTACTAATAATTTTCTCTGGTTTCAATGTCTGCTCTAGTCTAGTCTTTCGACCTTGAAGAGCACGAAAAACCATAGGCCCCAGTTGTTTTCATAAGCACATTAAAATTTTACTGTTTAGGGAGAAATCATTCACCAACCCATTGTTGAGCTTCGAGAGGGACTAGACTTTCATTTTACAGCAGATAAGAAGTTTCCTCAATAACAGGATTTAAAGCCTTTTAGTTCAGTTCAATAAAATGGTTTCTGTTCTGTTTTACAAACATTTTCATATAATTGAATAAGCAACAGACTATAAAATGATTAGAGTTTCATAGCTGATATCGAACAGATTCAATAACATCACACAGATAACACACAGATTGCCAAACTAAAACTGTACTTACCCTGTTATGACATGCCATTAGCCTAGAAGCCTTTACCATAAACGGTTATTTAAAAAAAAGAAAAAAAATGGACTAAAATGCCCGGCAAAAATATGCGGGTAACGCGAGGTGGAAAAAATATCCAATTTGGCGCGTATACCCGCTAAATTGCCGCCATGTTTCATTGCAATGGTGGCCATCTTGTATAGTGGCGCCGCTGTAGCGTTTTCTTTTCAAATAGTTTCTATTTGACCCATTCATGACTGTACCTTTAAAAATAGTGTTTTTTTAATTGTGATTATTATATCAAACTAACTGTACTCTGCAAGCGTTGCTACGATTTTTTTATTTTTTATTATTATTATTATTTTTTTTTTTTTTTTTGTTTTACCAATTCAGAAACTTTTGTGGGCTTATGCAGAACTCTTTGCTGAAGATCACGACATGACCAAATGCATAGTTTACTATTCTATAAAGGACATGCAGACAAACATTCACTTTTAAATATAGATTGATTTATTTTTATTTAGTTTAACCTTATATTATAATGTGAAATTGATAATTCAAAATATATTTATAGAATAAAAATAGATACGCCAATAACTTGCAAGAAACTGCCATTTTGATTTTCGATTACATATCCGAGTTCCATCCATTCAACTGATTCAACAAAAATTCCACAGTGCAGCGGACATCTACGATAGAAGCGTTTAAAATTACGAGCATTCGTTCATTACATTCACTCTTTTATGTTGAAAATTTTCAGTTATCACAGAAGAAATACCGTTCCGAAACCGCGTCGTAAACCCTCTCGCTGCTAAAATACCATTCACTCGACGAACCTCATCGAAAAATCGAACGTGATTGGGCCTTTAATTCAATTTATGTATTACCCTCACCTGGCAACACCGGTGAATGGAAAGTGAATTCGTGTTAGGGCTTTCATCACTCACACCAATATTTTATTCAATGCGTGCGGAGGCACTTACATGGTAGACGAGAAAATCAAATTGTCTTTCTCAATGCGAAATTCACATTTGAACGTGAAATATTTGTCTTGGTACAAATGTATACATACGCTTAAACTAACCTTACCATGATTATGGTTATACGTGTTTTTTATTTAATTTAATTTAATTTTTTTTTTTGTATAATTTGTGTTCGAATTGTTAATTTGAAAAGTTTTTATTGATTTTTTTCTCATGCGCTTTCAAATTAATAAGTTTACTTTTTTTAAAGGAGTTCCTATTTCCATTTTTAAATTCCTTTCCTTGATAACAGAGCAAAAATGAAAAAAAAAGTGTGTGTATATTTATGTAGGCACGTATGAAGTTAGTTCATTGGCTAGCTAACTTCAGATTGCTAACTAGCGCCTTGACTAGCTAACTTGGTGTCGGTTTTTTTTACGTTACGGTGTGCGCGCACATCGTAAAAATTTATTCTAATAATTTTTTCCTAACGCGCCATAAGAAGTATAACTTTAAAAATTCATCGTCACGAAAAACACAATTTTAAAACCGAATTACATTTGAATCGATTTGCATTTTCAACTTTGACATGATATCAAGATTAAACCTGACCTATTTGATTATGTCTCCTTCCTCGTTGCTGTTCAGATCACGTAGTTCAGAGAGTCCCGGTTTATTACTTTTAAAAGTATCTGTCTCTTGTTGACTTGTCTTTCTCTCGACAGTTTACCGAAATTCATCGTATATACTTTATATAGATGGTATCTTCATTTTTTTTTTGTAGTTTTCAATTTCGATACTTTTTGGTGTTAATCGCATCACTTGACCTAAAGTCATGGCACAATTTTTGAGAATGATTATACGAAACTACTTTTTATGACTATCATGATAAAAAATTTAAATTTTTTAGATAAAGTGCGACAAAATTTTTAAAAATGTTGAATTTTTTTTTCAGAACTAAAAGACTAATATTATCAAATTCACATTAACAACAATATTTAACTACTGTTATTATAGAAGTATTTGTAATATATCATAGGAACTTGATATAGAGTTATTCCTCTTGGATCAGCTATATACTTGCTGATTTTGGTTCTTCTTGCTCAAAATATTTAATATTATAATGAAATGATTGGTTTTAAATCTGTAATTGTCATTTCAATGTTCACTGAAAAAATTTGAATATGGAATATAGTATACTATTGTCATTTGTTATCCATATACAATTGAAAATATTTATCTTTGTAATGAAATCCGCTCGCAGGGCCTGATAAGTATGATATGTAGACCCCAATGAGTCTAAATCGAAATCGAATATTACTGTAACCTTGTAGTATGATACGACTAAAATATATTTAATAAAATGATTACTAAATATCAAATCTAATACACGACTAACATGTAGATCGGTTTGTTTCAGCAGAAACACCCTCATGTGATATTTGAAGCGCGGACCAAGATGAACCAGGGATGCGGGAACAGACTAGAGCAGAGGACGAAGATCAGGCGTACAAAACACATCGATTACGTGCAACTGGCTGATGATCCGGGTTACAAGTAAGTTAATCAAATCAGGTTACACAGACTTCACCTAGAGGTTACTCAATTCACAACTTTCAAAATTCAATCGAATATCAAAATACAAAATTTCAAATTGTCCTGGTGCAAAATCTTCGCTATTCTGCTTTGAATATTTGGGGCGGTTTGCATTGATGTAATTTCTAGTTTAGGAGTCCCCAAGAACAGATGTTTTCCTGTTCACGGAGAACAGGTAAGGTAATAGTTCCTGATAGTTGTCATAGACATGATTGCGGTTTCTAATTGTGGAAATTATCTGCTAGTTTGTAGTGTAACTTCGAGAATAATTAAGCTCCAAACGTATAAAGTCCCAGAAACATTACTCTAACTCCCTTAAAGTTTTCAGAGCAAAATTTAATAAATATAAATAAATTCAAAGAATCCTTTACTAGCTGAAATTTCTTCTTCATTTCTCTTTGAAATTTCTAAGCGACGCATGTAGGATTTGATATAACTGAAATTTATACTAATCTTGGAGCACATAATCCTCTTAGGACCTAGGATTTAAATTCACAACTAAGTTTTAATGTGTGTAATATACATTATAACTTATGTAACAAGAATAATAATATAAAATATTAGTACATTTAATAAAAAACTAATTTTGCGTAAATATTACTCGCAAAAAAAGATTATTTACTAATTTATATAATACCCACTCAAGCAGTAACCGGTGATGAATGACAAGTCAATATAAAAGGAGAGATTTGACAATTTTTTTGTGCATAAAAAATAATAATAATAATAAATATTTACACAATACACACAAGGTCGTCTGTTCCTAAAGTAAGCAACTTAATGCTTGTGTTATAGGTAACAGCCGACTTGTATAGTATAGGTATATTTTTTTTTTTCGATAAACATACTTATAAATAATACATATATAAATGTAAATTACAAACTATTTTGTTTCTATGATATCAGTAAAGATTAATAAAATGTCTCTCTTGTAACAAATGACGTAACACTCGCTTACGTCACACTTAAGGCTGTGATGGACACGTCATTACGACGTGTCGAGGAAGTTTCAAGGAATTTTCCTTACAACTAGAACTTTTATTAAGTTTTTCTTTTACTGCTATAATATTTGAGTTGTCCAATAGAAAATCATAAAGAAAAGAAAATACATAATATTTTAAGCATGTTTTCGAGGCTATAAAATATTCCTGTTTTTGTCAATATGATAAGTATATATCATTTTTTTTAATTCACAACTTAGGAACTAAATATTTACAAATAGTTATAGTAAGCATCATGTCCGCGTGAAATGGTGCCATGAATGCTGCCAACATTTCCTCGTGAATCGCTACGCCGATTCTCTGGGCAAAAAATGCTGAATGAACCATATTTAAGTCAATACATCGTATTTTGAATGTTTGTATCGTTATTGGTTAATGTTTAACCAATGAATATCTATTATTTCTACGATCCTCAAAATTCTACGGAGATTGCAAATTATAAGCGTGTTAAAACTTGAAAATGTTTTATCTAGTCAGTATTTCTTCGACTATCTCTAAATCCTCACTCAATAAAATAAACGCCTTCCTTTGCGTTTCGCTCATATCGTTGAAAATGTTCATTTAAATATAAGCTTTTCGAATACCGATAATTCAAATCCCTCATTCATTTTTCTCAATATATAAATCAAAGTACGTTTGACGGTCCGTAGCAAATTGAATAATGCAGTAGGACGAAAGTTTCGAATAAGTTTTTTTACAGTTCCCTCTAGTTGGACAGAGTTCTGGCAAGTTCCTTGATGAATTCAAACCGTATGGAAAAATCGCTTTGCAACTTCTGTTGGATTGTTAAAATTGTGTGATTTTAAATTATGAAGTACCGTGCTGTAACAAACTGCAAAAATCTCAGAGTGTCTGAAGCTACCTTATGAGATGCGAGGAATGACTTCTCTACTTGACAATTTTGTTTTTCTTATTCTACTAACGAGAATTAAAACTTCATCTGTCATATTATGTTATTATAACTACACTTAAAATTTAATAATTATGAGGTAAGATAAATTCAAAATCCTCAGCTGTTTCCAGAGACACGAATTGTCATTTAAACAAAGTGCCAATGACCTACAGTATGTCAGTTACATTTTAATGATTTCCAGCAGCATAACTATAAATTAGTCGTATTAAGCCACATTTCTGACGATTGTTTTTGCTCCGTCGAGTTGTAAACTTTGTTTCTTTTTTACATGAGGATTATTATCGTATTCAGTAAATGGATTCTACTGACGCTGTTCTTAATTTATAAAGAAATTTGTATGCTTTTAATGTCAGCGGAAATTATTAAGTATATACTATGATCATTTCTGGATCATTGATGAGGTTCAAGAATCAATAAAAATCGGAGTTGATAGAAAAATATAAATAACTCCATTATTTTCTGCAAATTCATGCACATTACATATGCTATGACATACTAAATGTACAAAATATATTTTCGTTTTCAGTTACGCCGCAACGACCCGGGTTATTGTGCTACTTAACAATACGGAAAAAAAATATCCTTCTTTTGAAAATGAACCACGAAAATACGTGCTTCCTGCACCTTTTAAATTATTTTTTTAAGGAAATATTTACAGAAATATACTTCGGTTTAAAGAAATTTATTTCTCATAAGAACTCACAGTCCACTTATAATGAGATACAAAGTTAAAAATAATAACACAATAAAGTTACCTCTAGAGTATTAGAAGTTACAGTGTGTACATACATATTTCTTAAGCTTATTTTTAAATGTATTCACGTTATCGCATTCTTTAATATCGGCCGGCAATCTATATACTTCAGTGGAGAATAGCTTTCAACGAAGTAAAAGCTGTGTTTGAAAACGTAAAAACGAAAATGCTTTTATGTATGTGATTTCACGTACTGAAATAGAATATTCCAAGCAGGAAAATTTGAAGACTAAAGTACGTACTTCATATTTGTACCAATCGAGTTGTAAAGTTGGAAAAATAGAACTTTAATATCAGTATTTCTAAAAAGATGTCATTTACTCAAATGTTAAAGTATCTTCCATGTCTATTTTTCTTTTTCTCTTTCTCTCTTCCTCTTATTATTTCTATTTCTGTCTCTTAGTGGCAATGAATCATGGAAATGAAATTTAATTATTTTCCTTCTAATTCCTTCAGAGAAGACTTTCGCTTAAAACAGAAGAAATAAATGTTAACAATAAAATCAAGACAAAAAATTATATATTATTTAATACATTTGAAAACAAATATCTATACCAAAAGGATGTAGTGCTAATGGTTGCTTTTTCCTCTCGTGCCAAATGTTTTAATAGGTCGTATGTTTATTTGTCATGGTCTTACAACCTCCAATTGTCTTGATTTTCCGGACTGAGAATTTAATCCTACTAGACGCCATTGAGTAAAAGGCACTGTAGCAACATTTATGCGATAGCAACAGCTTTCAACAATCACTATGCAATAGAATTAAATGTGTTATTCCAAATCGTACCAACACCATTAGTCTTCGCAGCGCCCTCAAAGACCATTTTCTGTCATCCGCTATAGTATCCAATTGAAACGTATAGACATTTCGATACGTTTCTCCGTTATTACCGTTGTCCATTGTGCGTACTCGAGTTGCTTACGCCGCATAAATCTTTCGAGGGCTCCAATTTGTTGGCTCACAAAAGTCTTTTATATTCATCGATTTCTCGAGATATTCCTAGATATGAGTGAGATGTACTGTTGCGATTGATAAATTTGTTGGAGTTAAGACTCCTTAAGAATCAATATTATTATATATTTTTTTAATGTAACTAGGTCGGCAAACAAGCGTATGGTTCACCTGATGGCAAGCGATTAAAGACGCCTGCAACACCAGAAGCATCTCAAACTATATATAGTCATATAAGGCCCCCAGTATGAAAAATATATGAGGAGAAAAATCTACTGAACGAATGATCTCGTTACGTTTTGATTTGTTTGTTTACCATTCGATATGGTAATAATCTATTTCTTAGACTAGTAAGCCTTTTTTGAGCCTATTTATTCAGTCGATCTGAAGGAGTAAACTCCACTTGTGCGTCGGAGTTCGAAATGATTAAGTAATTACTTAATCATTTCGAACAGAAAAGTCGCCTTTTTCGTAATTTTCATAAAGGACAAAAAAATCCATGTTAATTTTTTATGTATAAACATAATAAACCGATGAATGAGTAAATGGACAATTGTCAAAATGCAATGACTTTTGAAACATGTAATGACATAACCAATTTCCATATAGACTGAATTTGTAAAAATATTAACATTTATACTAAAAGAACAATACAGTTATATCAACCTGTCCAACATCGTATGATTAATATTTTTTCATACATACTTCAGATCTAAGATACAAGTTTTAAGTGCGTTAATCAAATAAATAAATTACCACACACAGCGAAGTATATAAAATAACTCGTCAAAACTTTAAGACATAATTACCTTCGCGGTTTACGATTTCCTAAACACCGAGTAAAAAGTAAAAATTTATTACTATGCGGTCGTAAAAAATATTTCCCGTGCAGACTAGAAGGCACCGCTCAGGTTTATTTATCCCTATCTTAACTTTACTTAGGTGAAGTTAGTATCTCTTTATAAATCACTTGCATTACTTGAGTCGAACTTCTGGTGGATTTAGCATTAGAATTTCCGTCCATTTCGTGATGAAACCAGCGATAAGCTCTACCACCGTTCGGGTACGTTTTAATGACACTCCGACATTTTCATCGTTATGTCTCGAGTTGAAAGGTAAAGGTCTTGCACGACTTATTGGATTTCGAATGCTGTTCAGAATATCAAAAGATTTAATTAAAAGTCTCACGATGCTTGGATTGGATTTTTTTTTTTCGGAGTTATAATTGGTTTGTCACTGACGGTTGGATGTAATGAGATGTTAAGATTGAAAACGATTGAGTTGCTAATGACTTTTCATAATGATTATTTCTTATTTCGAGATAAGTGGCTTGTAATATATTTATTGAAGTTAAACATCTTCACGCACTCTTGTCTTGGGGAGTAAGTGACTGCGTAACGGGAGCATTTCGAAAAGTGTGATCGGGCGAGGTGAATGGAAGTTGAGAGGGAAATATAAGTTAGTGAAGATAGAAAGAGAGAGAGTTACGTTTCGTAAGTTTTACTTCAGTCGTGTGGTCTAAAGCACACTCGTTTTTGTTATTTATATATATTTTACTTACCATCAGAACAAAACATGTCTACTGATTAGTATTTATATATTTACAGATTAGATTTTTTTCTTGACTCGATATTTGTTAAGACTAATATCAATTCTTAATAACTTTACAATCTCTTTCTTATAAACAGCCAGAACAATGCAACGACCATTCTGTCCAGTCAATGTATGTTCTACATGTTGATTAAGAGCAATGCTGTAGTATGATCCTTAAAATTCAATGAAAGAGCATGGCTAAAATGAAGAATGGAGTTTACTTCTTTACGTTTTCGTACGATTTATCAAATACTTAGTTTTAAACCCAAATTTATTTGTGTTCTAACTTTTCTCATAAATAGAAGGGACAACGCCCAGACAAAGAAACACATTACTACAAGAATCGTAAACAAGACGATATTTGACTTTCACCATATAACACAAGGCTGTTATCGTGTACATGCCGTGGTCTGGGTTTTTGTGCAGTCCTTGTGGGTCTCCCCACCGTGCCTTGGAGAGCACGCTAAGCCGTCGGTTTTGTTTGTTATCATGCACACCTGATAACGATCGTTACTCATAGTAGGGAATATATACTCCAAACAGTATTGGAGCAGCGTGGTGGATTAAGCTCTGATCCTTCTCCTACATAGGGAAAGTGGCCTTTGTCCAGCAGTGAGATATTACAAGCTGAAGCGTAATAGAACACAATTTTTGTTACATTTATAATTCAATATATCATTTAAAAAGGTAACTCTCGGTTTGAAAGTAACGACCATAATATATTTAATTAATTAAAAATACGTTAGAAAATACGAAAAATGTAACGATTTCACGTGATTTCGTACTAAACTAAATGAAATTCCCAAAAGCCTTTTCGAAAGCAAACAATGGCGAAAATGTAACATCCGAAAGCATTTTCGCAAGGAAACGAGGAGCCCATGACAAATCACACAGGTCACGCACAACGGAACAGCGCCGGGAATTAATTCACCCCATTAAAATATACCCGTTTTGTTTACTGAGCATTGTGCCCTGATATATTGGATGTGTGAAAGTCCTTTTAATGTAATACTCCTACTATTTGATGTATATTTATTGAGGTGTTATTTGTTGAAATGAGTATATTAGATTTATATTCATCTTCTGTACCAATATTATAAAGAGAAATCATTTGTATTTTATAATGCTCATAGTCATACGATCATAATATCCGCCAACCCGCATTGGAGCAGCGTGGTGGATTAAACTCTGATCCATCTCTTACATGCGGAAAGAGGCCTATGCCCAGTAGTGGTATATTACAGGCTGAAGAGCAATCTCATAGTGGATAATTATAAAAATTACAAGATTGATTTTGAAAATTATTTTACTACGAAAATGAGTTACGTAAGCTATATTTTAACGGAATAACCAAAATGTAGTCTAAAAGATAACCTCTAACCGTTGTTTGTTTATTTCTCAGACAAAACAATGTCTACATAAAAATACAAACAATATTTATATTGTATAAAGATGAATATGTAATAATTAAAAACATGTTAGAAACAAACTTTAATTAAAGTCAGCTGTAATATGAGAAATTTTTACCAAAAAAGAAAGAACAAAAATCGAGTGAAACGTGAGTCGGATATGAGTAGTAATGGGGAAAACACATTTGCCTTTTTGTTATTATTGTAGTTAGTACAGTACTAGGTAGTTAAAAGTAATAGGAAAATATAGAGTAGTAGAATATACTTGTATAGTCAAACATTAGTATGCTTTGGATTTTGATTTTGAATATTTTTGAAATCTTAGCTACAAGTACTAGGAATCTATAAAATAAAGAGTAAACCTATACAATAAAATAAATTATTTGCTATTTAGTAGATAGCTTGTACGCAATCTTGTCTGATATCAGAACAAGCTAAATCTCTCACTCACTCAATGCAGCCTATCCCAGTTTACTGCTGGACATAGCCCTCCACAAGTTTACGCCAGACATTCCGGTTTTCCGCAATCCTCATCCAGCCTCCTATACCGGCAATCTAATGTCCAGCGGACCGGAGGACGCCCAACACCGCGTTGGCCAAGACGCGGTCTACGTCTGCTCCAACGGCCATCTTGCGACCAATCTCTATCACAAAAGATTTCGCGAGATGAAAAAACTATTCTTGTGGTTACAAAGACTGTGGAAGAAGATTGATAACTTTTTAAAAACGTATAATAATATTACGAACGTAAAAAAATCTCTTTCCCTTTTAGATAAAATAGATAAAATACTAAGTTAAGTAATCTTATACGATAAAATATCATTATTACATAATAATACAGTTTTAAAAACATCTCGCAATAGCAATCGTTCGGAATCAGATGAGATACAATCTCGTAAAATTTGGACGAGACCTCACGAGATACATTTCCCTAGATAACATTCCGTATCTCTAGCAGAGCATAAATCATGTATGTGTGGACGTATAGATTCATGTGTGTGTCTATTTATGTATGCGTAAACAAAAAAAAAGTATTAGTAAGGTATACGCTAGGCTATACGCAAAAAAAAATTGAAAAACACGTCAGTAAATCAGATATACGTCGAACTTTCTAATGAATGCTACCGCAGGGGAGATCTATTACTGAAAATTTTAGAGGGTATTTAAATGCGATGACCGTGTCCTTAACACGCCCATAACTCTTTTAACCCATTAAAGATAATATATTGTTCAACATGAACAAACAACGACATTGGGGTGAAAGTATAAACAAATGGAGTATAGATTTGAGGGTATTTAAATCGACTTAAAAAAGGGGGAGTTCTCAGTTTGATTGCATACCTTTTTTATGTTTATCGCTTCATAAGTTGTGACTTGACATTGACTAGCCCGTTGGCGCTTTTTGTTGTGACCCTGCTTTCTGCTCCGAGGGTTTTATAATAAATATTTATTTATATATTTTTATAAGTATGTATTATTTATAAGTATCGAAAAAAAAATGTAGCTATGTACCAGTCGGCTGTTACCTGTAACTAAAGCATTAAGTTGCTTACTTTAGGAACAGACGACCGTGTGTCTATTGTGTAGATATTTATTATTATTATTAAGTTTTTACCCGGTCTGCCAATTTTGATGATGATCCTTTTTTTAATCGGAAGCTAGTCGTGAGATCGCTTTAAAATTTGAGTAAGATCTGTCTAGTAGATTTTGAGTTTTATCTAATTATGTTGTCGGTGTAACTTGTACTATATGTATAATACTATAATAATGGTCTGTCAACATGCCTTTACTAAAAAAGGTAAAGCTTGGATGTAAAAGCGATATTGCAATTTCCTTCTGGTATTCCGTCAACATATACATAAATCTGCTATTATTTTGCACCGTATTAGTCATTATCATCATCATCATCACTTTAGCCTATAGCAGTCCAATGCTGGTCATAGGCCTCCCCAAGTTCGCGCCAAACATCCCGGTTTTCCGCAATCCTCATCCAGACACCACCGGCAATCTTACGTAGATCATTGATCGATGCTTATCTTCCAGTCAATTAATTATTAACAAACTACTAATCCTCAGAACAGTCGACTTTATACGTCTACTAAGACTTGTGTGACGGAACACTGGCGGTGTTTATCTGTTAGGAATATTTATATATATTTTTTTCTGTACATTTAATTTTATTTTGTATAAATTGGGCAGGTCTATGTCCAGCAGTGGACTGCGATAGGCTGAACTGACTGACTGAAAGATAAGCATGGCGCTTTAACACAACTGGCAACTTAAGCGCTACTGGAGGTTGTGTTTAAAAAAAGAAATAAAAAAAACACCTATTCAGTTGTATTCTGTGTACTGATGTTCACGTAAATCTTAAATATAGAATAAGTTAAAGATGAATAAATATCACGTTCACATTTCTTCATTAAAATAAACACGAGATATTAAATGATGATGAAACTTTTTAATAAATCAAAAATGTCATCAGTAAGGAATTCAAATGTACCTCGTTATATTTTTATGAGTTTACCGTTCATCTTGATTTCGACTTGATTAAATTTTTTCTCAATATTAACTTGCGACAAACAAAATCTTTATAATGCTATTTATATAAAATAATATTACTTACAAAGAAATCATATGTTTAATATATTAATTTGCGTTGATATTTTAATTTTATTATGTTTTAAAACAACTGTCCCAACTTTGACCCGTTTTGCGAACAGTCAAACACGTGATATTTAAATAACTGTAGGTTTTCTGGAAATTTTCAACTCTATGCACACTTTTCTTAACTTTTCATACTGTAAAATCCTTTTATTTTTTTATACAACTGGTACGGCAAGCAAGCGTAAAGCTCACCTGATGGTAATCGATTGCCGTAGCTTATAAGCGCTTGCAACACCAAACGAATCGCAAGGGCGTTGGCATCCCTACCACAAATAACCGCAGGAGCTCCTGGTCACCTTACCACAGGAACCCAACACCGCTTGGAAGCAGTATTATTTAGCTGTGATCTGTTTTAAAGTCAAGGTACTTCTAAAGTAAAAAAAATCATAAAAGAATAACCAAATTAATTCAGTCGTTTTTGAGCATTTTATTCATTTGGTATTTTGAATATCTGTACATATCTATACATATAATAAAATGGTTGGAAAGTCAAAACTGTACATTGAATATTTTTTTTTAAAAGAATACTTGGGGTGTAATCTACAATCGATACCAAAGCCAAAAATATAGTTTTTAGAATATTTGTCTGTTTGTCTGTTTGTCTGTATATATTTCCGGGATAAACTCAAAAAGTACTGCATGGATTTACTTCAAATTTGTCACAAATATTATTAAGAAGTCGGGTCAACATGTAGGACGACATATTATCATGTTATCACCTACAGGGAACAAGCAGTGAACATTTATTTCTTCAACGCATTCTGTAACAACGTGTAATCTAACGACAAATATTTGAATGTTGTTGTTATTATGTTAATAACCATGCTATAAGCTAGCTTCACACTATAAATAAAGATATTCTGTAGTATATTTAGTATCAGCATTGCACCCGTGCGAAGCTGGGGCGGGTTGCTAGTGTAAAATAATTATAATTTCATCTTTTAGTTTATTCTACCCCTTTCTTAGGTAAGATAAGGAGGTAAGGAGGAGGAGGGAGGAGGCCTCTTTATGATTTTATTCAGGCTATTTATTAGAATCTGTTTACAACTTTGGAAAATATAAATCTAACAACAATAGCTTGTCCCAACTGTATTATATTTTAAGCATTTATTAAATTTATAAGAGTTTGTAAAACGAAATACTTTCATACAAAGCAATTACTAGAATTGTGATCTCCAATTGTTTTTTCAATAATTTGAAATAAATATTATTAAATCTTAAAATTGGAAACCGGCTCCAAAGGAGCAAGGCTACGAATTGGCTCAATAGAAAAATCTCGAAGGTTCTCGAAAAGCGTTCGAGTTTCCTTGTTTCGTTAATGAGGTACTTGACCGAAGATAAAGTCGATTAAGATCCAGAATTAAGGATGCTGGGGTAAGCTTGCGATGAAAACTCATTTATTTTTTTCTAATTTAGGGATAGATCATTTAAATATAATTTATTAAATAATGACACAATTTAAAGGCCTTAAAATATCCTGCAGGGCAATGGCCTTTTTATTGCAAGTAGATAAGTAGGAGGTAGGATGGACATCCGAGCACACAAATCAAATAAATCCCAGACCATGAAAAACCGTATGGTTTATACAAATGTTTTATCATAATCAAGATCATCCGTGACTGCACAGCAGCCAATACTGCGACTAAGCTGTCTTGCAAAATATGGAAAAGGACTTTACTTTCAGGCGTTTGTGTTAAAAAGTTCTAAAAATAATCATAAAATATAAAATGTGTGTGTTTTTGTCACACTTTTTATATTTTATTACTTACTTTTACGTTACATAACAAAAAAGTTATAGTTCAGTTCTCAGATTAATTAATAAGTTTCCAAAATAAAAGTAGTCTAATTTACTCCTTATTACATCAGCTATCTGCCAGTGAAAGTCCCATCAAAATTGGTCCAGCAGTTTCAGAGATTAGCCGGAACAAACAGACAGATAGCTAAACATTGTAAAAAATGTTGTTTTGGTATATGTTACGTGTGTACATTCATGTGCATTTAGTAAAAAGCGGTTATTTTAATATTACAAAAAGACACTCCGATTTTATTTATTTGTATAGATAACGAATGTTATAATCGTCAGATGCATTGATAAATAATAATTATTAAACGAACAACCGTTCTCTTTCCGTTTCTTTTTTTTTTAATCGCCAGATTTTATATTACAAATCCAATTGTAGCTTCACGTTACCATGTCATATCTTCTTAAGTAAATCAAATTTATATTTTTTGATTGCCTTGTGTTATGATTTAGCCCTGTATGATGTTTCACTAATATTATATATATAGCTGACCCCGCAAACGTTGTTTTACCATATATGTTATTAACCCCCTTAATCCCCCATCCTTATAACTTAGGGGTATGAAAAACAGATGTTGGCCGATTCTCAGATTTACCCGATATGCACACAAAATTTCATAAAAATCGGTTCAGCCGTCTTGGAGGACTATTTTAACTAACCTTGTGACACGAGAATTTTATATATAAGATTTACCTCGTTATAAATATTAACAACTGATTCATATATTAAACAAAAATATTGTTTTGCTTACAAACCTTTTAATTCGTAACATACAATAGTATACATAATATATAAATATAAATGGAAAATCTGTAAGAAATACATAGTAAGTATATCTAAAAAATAAATTGAAATAAATAATACATAGAAACGTGCTTAAGTTCATAGTTATCGTTGTCAAACTATACATTTTCGATTGAACATATTGTAATTGTTACTCTACCCTCACATTAATTATTGTTATTTGTTAACATGTTATCACAAATAGTGTACTTGTGATGAGCACGCAATGTAAATTTTTGCTTTAAATATGTAACGAAGGAGACTGACATCTAAGATACAGGCTATGCCCAGTTTAGATGTCATGATGAAAAATAAAGAAATGTAATGCAAATGTATTAAGCTAAATAAATAAATAAATCTGAAATAGGAATCGCTTAAAATGACCATTCTTTTCACAGGGGAGAATCAGTGGAATGGTGGCAGACGAATCTCAGATCGCTCAAGAGACTGAGGCGAGACGTAAGAGAGACCACGAAGTACATCGAGACCGCGCTCGTGATAGACAAGGCGATGTTCGACAGGAGGAACGGCAGCACCAGGTCTGAAGTAGTCCACGACGCGATACAAGTCGCCAACATTGCTGATTTGGTAAGTTATATAATTTGCTGATTTAAAACTATAATTAAGAGTTTTTTCGTAAGGTAAAACTTATTTACGCACGCTCGACTTGCCGAGTAAGCTGGTGAATGCGTGACGAGAGCGTTACGAAAAGTGTGATCAGGCGAGGCGAATGGAAGTTGAGAGGAAGATATAAGTTAGATGGAGTTGAAGAAGTTTTACTTCAGTCATGTGGTCTAAAGCACACTCGTTTTTTAACGGCTATTTTAGTAACTCAGTTTTTTGTTTTTCTTTTCATTGCATAGCCACGAATTGCATATTACTTCTGCATGTAAGATATAATACAAACGCTATTTGGACAAAGAATTACGTTACTACATTAATGACTTATGTAGAAGTTTAAGAAACTTTAAATCAGTCCAAAAGTATATCTTATCGTGAAAACGATGCATTTAAACAATATAACAGATAACAGATAAATAAGACGTAACTATAAGAGTAAACCAAATAATGGAAAATGATTCGTGAAGTTTTCTGTAGCTGACTTCTTGAAATATTGACCAATTTATTTAGATAATATTAAAATACATAAATACTTAGAATTGAATGGCACTATACAAACCTTATACATTACTAAAATCAAAACTTAAATTATTAAACATGAATTAGACAGTACAAAGATATTTAAGAAAAAAAATAATTTAAAAAAAATGTCTAAAACGATATATTTTCCAACACACGAGCAAACATTTCAATCTCAGCCCTTCCCCCCTCCTCACCCCTTTCACAAACACGCAGCTAAGACTCATAGTTCCTGACAAAGAAGTCCCATAACGCAACCGTCCCCTCCGCATCATTCACACAAGAGGCTTTATGGACACGAGTTAACAACCAACATTTACTCCACAACTATAGCGACCTATTACGCACATAACAGCCAAATGCTTCCCATTTTGTTTGCTTCTGCGGATCGTTCTCAACGAACCATCAAACTATTATGAGGCATTTTTAAACTTAACGGTTTCGTTTTAGTGGCTCTTTGCTGTACTTTTATGGCTTACGTTATGAACATACATTAAAATTACCGATCTTAATAATCTTGAAAGCAAAAATATTTGGATATTAATTATTATTTATTATGGATACTCAAAGAGAAATAAAATCTTTTGTCATTGGCCTTAGTTCGTCTATCGGAGACGATTTAGACAGTGTCAGACAGACACTGTGTCGCCTAGGCCACTGTTCAGGAAAACGCAGATTTGCCTAAGCTCTGCGCCACCCTCTCGACCTCACTGGGTAGGCCCACAGGAACGACGAGTCGATACGTGTGGAGCCAATTCGGCTGCAGGAGTCTTTCGCATTTTAGAGCTATGTCACGCATGCTTGACGGAAACCCCATTCCGGGTTTGAAATGAAGTTTTCCTTCTCCAGGACCCTGCTGATTTTGAGCCAGTTTTATCCCTCGGACCCCACAGCTCAGCCGACACCACACGGCTATCTTTTGTAGCTCCTTTTTAGACTATTATTTTAAATCTGAACGTTAGTTTATTTACTTGTTTGTTTAAGCGCGCTAATCAGTACCAACTGGTTCGAATTGAAAAATTATTTTTATGTTGGATAACCTATGTATCGATGAATGCTATAGGTTATTTTATTTCTTAAATTAACGCATGTGAAACCGCGAAGCATATCATATTTTTAGTTAATAATCGTAAATCTTTAATATTTCAGAACATTTTCAATTTTCTATACTAATATTATAAACAGACAAGTAAGTGTTTCCGCTTTACAATCTTATATATAAAATTCTCGTAACACAATGTTAGTTATCATACTCCTCCGAAACGGCTGGACCGATTTTTATGAAATTTTGTGTGCATATCGGCTAGGTCTGAGAATCGTCTAACATCTATTGTTCATACCCCGAAGTTACAAGAGGGGGGGGTTAAGGGGGTTAATAATATATGTGGCAAAACAAAGTTTGCGGAGTCAGCTAGTATTAATATAGATATAAATAGAATTGTTTTTCTGCCTGCGACTAACTAATGAAAAAAAAAACAGAATAAACTGGTCTCTGCAGTAAGATTAGATAACGCGAAATTTATTTCACATTATTTTGTATATTAATGTTACAAACGGTTTTTTTTTTTAAATTTCTAATGTCGGGATCCGTTGGGGTAATTTTAAAAATTATTTTTACATTATTAGCCTGTTTATAAAAGAGGGTGAATCAGCTCAGGGCGTAATAAATAAAATAAGCCTTATAAGCTTATACCAATTAAATAAAAGTTAGCAAAACAAAACGCTCAAAAGTTCCCTAGAGATGCTAATATTAATACAGTTAAACACATTCAAAAATTACTGACTTCCAAACCGAACAAGAATCAAACTCGCAAAGCACTGGTATTAGGTCGCGTACATCACAGTAGCAACAAAAACTTTTAAAATTAAATTCAAAGGTAAAGAAAAAAAAACATTTTTATTTGACTTCAAAAATGGAGTTTTTAACGTCTATTGTAAAGTCAGACCGTATTACACGAAAAACCTTACTAAATTTAACTAAAAGTACTCTGCCTGCAGGCTTCCCTGGTGCGACTTCACGTTCGTGTATAAAAAAAAATCGTAGTTGTAATGTTTTGTAGTATCTGTCTAAAAAAATTTCAATTAATATTTTCTTGTACATTTTAAACTGTGACTTAATTATTTCATGAAATTAGTTGATAAAATTACATCGCTTTAATATTGTTAATCTATCAGAAATATATCGAAAGCCTTATATTAATGAAACGTACGGAGGTTTTTTTAAAGACACGTTTTGTTTCACAATCCACATTTTCAATTCCATTGTGGAAAAATAATACGAGTAACTTGATACGGGCTCCGCAAACTTTGTTCTTAGTATCGCACGCTAACGAGGAACGAACTTCATACATTAGTGGTACAATATCTACCTGAAATTTGTAATGCTTCAGCCGGCTTATCGTCAGAACTTCATAACTTTAATAGAAACTACACGTGTTCTTAGAACGCAGGCGGAGCGGCGGTATAGACGAATACTTAAAGAGATCGATATTTCAATTGTTATTTCTTTTTATGTACAACTAGGTCAGCAAATAAGCGTTCGGCTCACCTAATGGTAAGCAATTACCGTAGCCTATAGACACCTGCAACACCAGAAGCATCGCAAACGTGTGGCCGACCTTACCCCAGAGATCACCCAGGAACTCTGGTGACCATACTTACCACAGGAAGACAAGAATGCTTGAAAATATTATTATTTTGCTGTGATCATCTGTGGGGTCGAGGTACTTCCCCAGTCGGACTGCTCCACACTTTGAGAAGGACAGATGCTGAATTAAAAGTATACTTAAAAATTCTCGAAAATTTGTTGTATCAAAATGAGGGACAATACAACTACATTTCCAAAATTTAAAATAGTGTGCAGCAGGAAATGTCGTACTTAGAATCTAAAGTAGCCCAAATGGAATTAATCTCAATCTTAAGGAAGACCATGGAAAGAGAATAGTGCTCTCAAGAAGCGTTTTGTTCCTCAGATAAAAGAGGTAGCCGGAGTTCCTTGGGATTCTTTATGTTGACAATGGGAATGGGATCGACAACGGGCAAGGAATGCGCGTGATGTTGCACTGACATTTTTAAATTGTCTAAGCACCTGATCAATTGATGACTAATGATAATAAAATGATCACTTATTATAGAATAGAGAACTGCATGTTATCTACGACGTTGCATAAAGTTTCGAAGGACTACCGTATTAATCTATTTTAAATGTACAGCACAAAATGTTTGATATTGTTTCAATTTATTTCGCTGACTTTGTGTGCATATTGAATTTTTATCTTGTTCCACCTTTTTCAGTTGATTTTCTATTAGTTGTTCTTCACGCAGGCGGGTTTTTTGTTTTTTTATTAATTATTATTTTTTACATCTGTGAAATCATCTTGACAGCGCGATTTAACATACGGCACACCGCTATCTATAAGTAAATGAGCAATTCTTGTATATATACGAGTATATTCTGAATCTCGGAAACAGCTCCAACGGTTTTCATGAAACTTAGTGTTTAGGGTAAATTTAGTGTTAGAATAAATCGATCTAGCTAGGATTCGTTTTTAGAAAATATTTTTTATCCGTGTTTTCAAGCAATAAAACAGTGGCTACAATATTATTAAAATACGGAGGTAAATTTTGCCATCATTGTTAATGTTACAAGTGCGAAATCGGGTAGTCGCAATACGAGAAGACACCGATTTAAGCCCACATGTCTCCAGATCGATTATTTATATCAAATCAATATTAATCTTTTTCTCGGACAGTTTACAACCAGTTTTTATACTCCACCTACCTCCAAATCTGCTTACTAGAGATAAAATTTTGACGTTAACTTCATACAAATTGTACCAAAATTCTATCACTCGTAAGCAAAACCAAAACTAGATAGAGTATTGAAACTGGCCGACAGTTTTTACCTGATAAGTATTAATATTGAGTCGAAGAAACTCTACTTAAAAATTTCGTAATATTGGATGGTTAAGATAAAATAATGACGACTGCAAGTCAAGTACTGTAACAGAAGGTTATGAGCTTACGAACTTTTTTTATCATGTTTTGGGTAATTGTATTGTTCGTGAGTACCATAGTGTATTTACTATTGTTGATTATGTCTTAAGGTTTGATAGCGTAGACCATGACGAATTCGTGAGCAGACTTATTAACTACTTTGCCGAATTATTGAGTATAATCTATTAAACTTTCATTACAATTTGTGACAGATTTTCTTATAATGACTTATACATTGAACTGTAATTAACATTCAAACATTAATTTACAAAAATAATAGGCCATTACTTATCTTAAAACACAATCTAACTCGTTATATGAAATACCTGGATGAAATATGTTTAGATTTTAATAATTCGATATATCCCACAGTATTTTCGAACCCTCAACACGCGAGTCTCCCTGGTCTACATCGAGTCCTGGCAGAGCGCGGACCAGGCCGACATCGACAAAAAGCAGGACATCACCAGAGCCATCCAGAAATTCAGCGACTACAGCGCCAGGAAACTTTTCAAGATCGAGAAGGACACCACACAGCTTCTTTCGTTAGTATCTTAAAATAATTATAGTATACGATACCGACAGATTTTTCTTCTGAGTTTCCCCCTCGTGCCCAGGAAAGCACTAAAGCCAACCCAACAGCCAACAGCCAACAGCCAACTATTATAACTGGCCAACCCCTAGTGGAACAGTGTTGAAGAAGTAGCTGCTTACCTTCTTCTTTTATTCATTTATCAATCCATACATATGTATGCTGTTTATTAAAATAAGTTCCTTACTCAGTGAGATGCTCACGGGATATTCTCACTACTTACATATTTTGTTATTTCAAAGAGATTGTTGTTAAAATTTCTACGCGTAAAGCCTCAGATTTCCTTATAGCTCTTTATTTTTATTTCATTATTTATTATTAAGAATGTTTAAAATTAATATTACATTCAAATATCTCTTTCATCGGAAAATGATAAATAACTTTGTCGCTTGAAATCAATTACAGCAAAGTTAAGGAAAAGTTTTTCAACCTCCCCGATAGATGGCGATAAAAAAACTCTGAACCGGACATGCAGTTATAATTTTTATATAGTTTGGGTATCGGGTCCGGAAACACACACAATACACTAGCAAAAACGCCCAGACCACGTCAAACATCTGTATGGCTAATAAGAATGTTGCCATTTTATTTTTTTATTCGTGTACTAAACTGTAACTTTTTATAGTATGAAGGTGAGGCTGAGGTGTAAAACTTCTAACTACTGACGTAAAAGTATATAATGTCGGTTTATAATTGATATATAAATGAATTTCATATTTTCAATCTATTTGTTATACTTTGAAACACATAATATTATTTTTAATATGTCATTGGGGATAAAGAACATTGGAGCCCGATTTAATAAATGTTTGCGCTTAATGCCCGCACGTGTGTGTCCATGTGTGTGTGTGTGTGTGTGTGTGTGTGTGTGTGTGAGTGTGTTTACACATAATTTGAACTATGATTTTTCTATCTAGAGATAATAACTATTTTGTGATAAATTAACAAAAATCTCATTTTCTTCACAACGATCCCTTTGTTCTTGAACAAGAAATAAATTAGATATATAATTCCAGCAATAACGTTTCTATTATAAATATACTACACTTATTCCCTGAAACACTCGCTGAAGGAAATTTTGTGAATGACTAGTTATATACTTTAGCTGCCAGATGAACAAACAGTCATTTAAGGTTTTTATTTTTATATATAAGAAAAGGAAATGAAAAGATTAAATAAAAATATCTAATGTGTATTACAAGACTCTTCAAAGGAAACGTATTTATTACAAACGAAAGTATGTAAAAGCAATATAAGACCAAGAGAACGAAAGCAACTAAAAAAAAACTAAAAAGGGAGCAAAAGGATTTTGATATCAAAAGAATATGAATATCTTAATTACCTCATGTCATATGAAATCATACAACAGAAACGGTAAATTATATTTATTACATGTGTTCTACATATTTACTACGAGAGATTCCTTCAACAATTTATAAAGATATATGAGAATATTCGCTTCCACTTCAGACTTTTATTAAAAACGAGTGTGTGTCAGCTCCGACGCTCGACTGAGCTCGAGTTTATTCTCTCAGATCGACTGTCTAAATAGGCACAAAAATGCTTACTAGTTCAAAAAAAAGACTAATACCATCATATCAAGTGGTAAATAAACGAATCAAATAACGCCATCTACTACGCCGATAGATGGCATTATTAGAAAACGTCGTAACACCATCTCGATAGATGGCGTTAACAACAACGTAACGAAGTCATTCGTTCTGTTGATTTTACCCCTCATATTTTTTAAACGGTTTTATTTAGCTCACCCCGTTTGTTTTATTTTTTATTCTTGGGTCAAATTTAGTAATTCAAATTTCACCCTCTTCCTGTCAACCGATTAATCTGAAATTTTGTATACACTTTGGATTTTGGTGACAATACAATTATGTTTATTCATTATCATTATAAATTCAAGATGGCCGCAGCTACAAAATGGCGGATAATTTATGTTTTATTAATCCCATCAATATGGGTATCAAATGAAAGGGCTCAACAAGCAAAATACAATATACTATAAAAAATTGAAATCCAAGATGGCGGCCGCTACAAAATGGCGGATAACATAGGTTTTATCAATCCCATCAATATGGGTATCAAATGAAAGGGCTCAACAAGCAGAATACAATATACTATAAAAAATTAAAATACAAGATGGCGGCCGCTACAAAATGGCGGATAACGTAGGTTTTATCGATCCCATCAACATGGGTATCAAATGAAAGGTCTCAACAAGTAGAATACAATTTACTATGCAAAATTGAAATCTAAGCTGGCCGCCGCTACCAAATGTCTGATAACAATTTTTTATCAATCCCACCAATATGGGTATCAAATAAAAGGGCTTGACAAGAAGAATACAGTGCACTATACAACCTCAATATTTAAGATGGGCCTTGCAACAATGAAGCACTAAATGAATTAAACAGAATGCGAAATAAAAACTAAAAACTAGAAAATAAAAATAGGTAAAAAAACTTTTTAAGTTAAACGGTTTTATGTTAAACATACATTGCAATGTTTAAGATAAATGTACTAAAAACCAAAATATAATAAAATAGATACAGTCGTGGGAATTATAAACATATGCATAGACTAGACTAAAATAAAACCGTGGGGCACGTCAATTGTCTACAAATTATCGACTTGATGTGCGATAGAAGAATTGTTTAATTCGTCGTTAAAATAGGCAGTTGGCCCGCAGACGGTGAGGAAATTACTTACTATTTTCTTGCTCATGGAAATTCCAATAGTTATACACTCCATGTAAATAAAAGAGATGTTTCAACTAGTTTATCGTTGGACATTCACACTGCTGGCTGGCGAGGAATCGTTTCACTGCTCGTAGTTTGTCTTTAATCGACAAAACATATGATAAAAGTACTACTCGCTCACCACTATGAAACCCTAAAACTCGCTTATAATCGAGCTTGCTAGCTTGTTTCCACATTCTAGCCCTACTTATCACACGTCCATCTTTGTCGGTTGAACAACTGCCTAATTATAGTGTAACATTACAAAACAAACATTTTAATCAACGATTGTAGACAATTGACGTGCCCCACGGTTTTATTTTAGTCTAGTCTATGCATATGTTTATAATTCCCACGACTGTATCTATTTTATTATTTTTTGGTTTTTAGTACATTTATCTTAAACATTGCAATGTATGTTTAACATAAAACCGTTTAACTTAAAAAGTTTTTTTACCTATTTTTATTCCATACCTGGGGTCTTATATGAAAATCGATTTTTAAGGACTAAACTCGAAAAAGCTAGTGTTGTCAACGCGATACCGCTTCCGCGATAGTTACAGGACTGTCGATACGAAGTCTTAAGTGATAAATCACCCCTACGACGGACCTTACAGAAGATCACAGCTAAATAATACTGTTTTCAAACAGTATTGTGTTCCTGTTGGTGATTAAGGTGACCAGAGTTCCTGGGGGGGATTGGGGATTGGGGATTGGGTCGGCAACGCGCTTGCGATGCTTCTGGTGTTGCAGGCGTCTATAAGCTACGGTAATCGCTTACCATCAGGTGAGCCGTACGCTTGTTTGTCGACCTAATGGTATAAAAAAAAAATACTATAAGCATAATTATAATGTATGGCGTTTAATTAAAGGAATGGGCGTTTTAGAGTCCGAGAGAAATAATAATGTCGACCGCAAAATAAAGGTACAGAAATGTATCACCGTATAATACATATTAATTAGTGTCTAACAAAAAATAATTAGTTAATTAACTGAGTACACAGCGGGATTTTTCGTGCTCAAAATCTGGAGCAACCCAACTGGGGAATTACATCGACCTTGCAGAAGATCACAGCTAAATAATAGCTACTGCTGTTCCTGTAGTGAGTAAGGTGACTAGAGCACCTGGGGGCGGTTCGAGGGTAAGGTCGGCAACACGCTTGCCATTCTTCTGGTCTTGCATATTTTTGTTAAATAACAAAACAATAAACTTTCTTGACAGTGAAAAAAGTATATTAGAATTAGGTCTCAACGAGTAACAAATCATTGCTTTAAAAATTATATTAAAAAAGATTTTTAACGGACTTCAAAAAAGGAGGAGATTACTCAGATGGGGAGATAGCCCTGGTGTGGGGTACCATGATAAGGAAACCAGGATCTGATGATGGAATCCCAGAGAAATCGAGGGAAACTCGAAAATAATGTGGTCGTTTATCATGTGGTCACATTTAAATTTCATCGAGATCTGATATATTTTTAAACTTTGATAATGCTTATTTACTTGACTAATTTTTCGTCTACCTACGTTGTATTACTGGTCGATATAATTAAAGTCGGTTTTTTTTTTTTTCGTTTGCTTGCAAATACAATTATTTTGGATAGTAGTGTTTATACAAGCATAATTTTATTTTTCCGGTACAACAATACACGGATGAAAAACATTTAATACTGTGATGCTTCGTAAACAAGATTGAAAACAATATTTTTGAAACGGGGAGATGAGTATGAAAGTGCTTTATTGTTGAAATATAGGTACACGTCAGTTCCAAGAGCGTTTCGGAGCTTAGGGTTAGCAATTCGTAATATTTATGTATATGTTATTTTGTTTATTTATACGAGGGTATATCTCATCCTTCTCCTACATGGAAAAAGAGGCCTATGCCCAGCAGTGGTATGTTACAGGCTGAGTTGTGTTATACATTACATATTATTTTCTAATGTTTCCGCGAATTTAACTCAGTATAATGATACAATTTTTTTTGGATTTTATCGCGATTTATAAAGTTTATTACATGCCCGACGTTTTGAATACTTTACAGCAATCATGTTCACGGGAGGACTGACCTATATATTTTTATAAAAGCCAATAGTGCCATTACACAAAATTTTACTAAAAATAATAATTAACATTGTAACTAAATAGAGACAATCAATGAAAATACATATATATATAAAATACAACTAAGATAATGTTGTATAACTAATATATATATATATATATATATATATATATATATATATAACACAAATTATGATTTTAGGTAATTGCGAACGAATGGTTAGTAAAAGTATGAAACGACTGCATCTGATGCGTTTTGAGTGATTTTTCGTTTAAAACTAATGCAATCCTATCTTCTCTTTAAGCGCTGTCATGACGACTACAATTTCAGCGAACAAAAAAAAATTATCAGTCTTCGCCTGATATTTTGGTATTTTTATTATTCGTGATTTGTAAAACTATAAATAATATATTTTTTTAATTTTTAATAACAGGATAATATATTTTTTTTAATAAATACTTAGGTTATGATTTTAATGTTATATTTACTCGAATTTCTTTTTAAACATATTAAAGACAAAAAAAAATATGTTACATAGAACACGGCCAACCTATCTCCATTCAATTTCGTCAATAATCAAAAAAAAAAAAAACATATAACAAAATAATACGACCTCTTTTCCCGCTAACTTATTCAAACGCTGGCAGCCCTGACGAAACCTATTTTTTTGTGGCATTGTGACCAACATAACCCAAATATGTCAGTTACGTAGCTAGGTCCGGGTGAAGAATCTACGAAATACGTTAATCCAACTTTATATTTCTTAGAAATATACATGTTTATGTTAGGGATCTTTTAATATTGGTCCCCGAGGATTATTTGGGTTCGACTATTTACAATATCGTCCTCAATATAATATAATTTGCTAGCTTTTGTCGATAGAGTTATTGGTAAAATGATTTTCATTCATTTTTATTATTAGCTATAGAATTATCTTTACTTTGTATGAATGTAACGAATTCGTTTGATTGTCTGGCGGATAATTTTCTATTTGCGTTTATAATTGATTGGTTGAGTACGTGGAAAGGAATATTGTACCAGAATGTAGCAAGGAACATTTGGTTGACTTACGACCGTTTTCAAGCATCTATCTATTGTCAATTCTACAAATGACTATCTATTAACATGATGCTGTAAACAATACACTTGAAATAAATAACATTAGGAATCAAATTTTTACTTAAAATTGCAAGTAGAAAGTGGGCACAATGTCGTTGTAGTAAAAATTTTCACTAAGGAAACTGCTAAGAGTTTTGGTATAAAGATTAAAATTTTGTAAACTAACTAAACGATTAATGAAGATTCAAGATTTTTCGTCGTTACGCATATAAGTCGATTTGAAGACAGTAACATAATATATGCAATATAACATTATCGCACTCATAGTATCAATACATATAATAAAAATGTAACGAGTCGCTGTCTGTACACTTAAGATATATGAGAAAAAATATTGGGACCTTTATCAACGCAAATAGCACCCAAAACAATGATTGTCAGAATTTTTGTCTGTTTCTCTGTGCGTTTGTGCATGCTAATCTCACACACGGCTTCTCCCATTCAGATGTTATTTTTACGAATATGTTTTAGCAAGCTTAGCTTAACATTTAGAGTTTGTTTTATGTCAATCGGTTCATAAATAAAAAAGTTATGACAATTTAAAGAATCACGTAGAACATGTAGTCACTATTCCACGCGGACGAAGTCGCGAGCAAAACTAGCTAATAAATATACACGATACGATTCAAAAGGTTGACAATGTTTAAGTTTGTGTAACATCCGCTGAATACAAAAACTAAGCTATTACGATTCAGCCTGTAACATCCCACTGTTGGGCATAGGCCTCTTTCTCCTTGTAGGAGAAGGGTCAGAGCTTAATCCACCACGCTGCTCCACTGCGGGTTTGTACTCTGAGTAACGATCGCTAATCAGGTGTCTATAATAATAACAGAGACCAACTACTTAAAGTATTTTCCATGGCACGTTAAGGAGACCCACAACTAAAGACAACCAGACCGGGAAGAAATATTTATCAAAACAAATATACTTCCCGAGCGGGAATCGAACACGCTCACACGGTTCACCAACTACTACACCAAAGCGATGTCTAAAACTAAGCTGTTACTAATTCGTAATTCCTTGCAGCGGTCTGACATTCCCTGGTGGGGAGTCCGGGATCTCAGTGCCTGATACGATGTGCACACCGAAGTCCGTTGGCATCTCCGTTGACACAAACACCTACGAACCGCACCTCCTGGCCGGCACTATGGCGCACATGATCGGGCACAATATTGGTGAGGATTAATTGTGTATATCTAGTATTTCACTTTGGTCGACATAATTTTGATAAAATTCAGAAAAAGTTGATTAAGATTCGAGCTTATACAGTAACTTTTTACGTTGTTTTTTGTTTATAATTTACGCTGTTCTGGGAAGGAAGAAAAATTCAAAAATATCTGCATGTTTCCAAAAATTCTGATTTTTTTTGTAACATAGCAGAACAGATAAGTGAGCCTTAAAGGACCTTATCCTTCTTATACAGCATACTTTTCAAACTTTTAATACAATTCTTCAAAATTATGGAAATTAAATTTCTAAAATATAACTTTGCAAAATAGTATATGAAATGAAAATATTTATTTCACCATAAGGCGAAAGTATACACTTAATAACATCAAAAGACTACATTTCTACAATCTCAAAAAAAAAGACTAACAAAAAAATGTTAAGGTAGGAAAAGCATCATAATTTATTTTCATATAATAATCATTCAATATATCAATATTCAATATATTATTAGGTAAATTTCAAACTTAAGTAAGTACCAAGTGTTATCCAGCAAACTTAACCTAGTCCAAATATTTAAGAAACGCTAAATCTTAATGTAAAATTATTATAGCTTCCTATAAATCCATATCATAGTTTATTGTTACAAATTAAATTCATATTTTCCATTATTAAGGTATGGGCCACGACGATGGAAGGGAGAGCTGTTGCAAGGACTGGCACGGATGCATCATGGCACAGTCCATCGTCGGCTTAGAGAGCGTCCAACCGTACAAATTCTCCGACTGCTCGAAGAATGATTACATAAACGAACTGCGTATAGGACAGGGACTCTGTTTGCTGAATAAACCTAACGAGGTAAGGATATTTTTAAATATCACTACGGTTCATCTGATGGTAAGCTGATACCGTAGCTTATAGATGCCTAAAATGTCAGTAGAATTACAAGCGAGTCGTCGAGCCTAGCTCCGACCTCAGGAGCCATCTTACTCACAGTAGCACTTTTATTTTGCTGTGATCTTCTGTAATTTTGAGCTTTTACCTCAGTTGGCTGCTCCAAATTTTGACCACCACATTTCCTACCGTACATACATCAATGACTTAAATCACATATCTATAGATGTAAATATGGATATAATGAATAGAAAGATTTACTTAAAAGTGACTATCAAAAGAAAGTATGTTACAGTTGCTGGTTCAGGTCGAAATTCTTTAAAGCCTATTTCTAGGAATTTAAAGAACCATAAACAATCGTTCAAACGATGCAGTTATACCTCGTTCAAATTATCGTTATTTTATTGTTGGAATATCTTTCGTTCCGAATTGCGTCGTAAAATCCACTAAAGGTGTTTAGAGCGAATATAGTCTATGGGCAATATCAAAAGGCACCTCATTGTTTGAGGGGTGAATAGAAATTTTCACGTTATGCATTCTTGGCACTGACAAAATTCCTGTTAACGAAGTAAAGTATGCCAACGGCTTACCGGTTCAAATGAAGTTTGGGTTTATTACTAAGCTCATAAGAACCTTTTAGTCGAGTCCATCCAATAAGTTCATATTTGATCATGTTTACCCGGAATTTGTGTGAAGTTTGAAGCGAAATTTCGTATTAGTGATATTAATTTTGATGATAGTAATTTGTTAGGATTTAAATTGTCTTTAACATGATAGTGATTACTAAAAGTTTTTTTCGATAGTAACTACGTTTTATTCAATTCATTCACATTTAATTGCATTTGCTCGCAAATGAAAAAAACTCACTTCAATTACATCGACAAGTAATACAACGTAAGTAGACAAAACAAATTAACAAACGCACTAGTCGTCACTACGATTTTCGAGGGTTTCCCTCGATTTCTCTGGGATCCCATCATCAGATCATGGTTTTCTTATATCAAAATCGGTTCATAAACGAAAAAGTTATTCCCGAACATACATTAATATATATATATATATATATATATATAACATTGTATATAATAGCCTAGCTGAGATCACTAGTCAGTATTAATTTAACAAATGTTAAACCGCAACACTATACTGGAGTTCATCTAATTAGAAAATTTCAAAATAACATCGAAGCATTCCAACACGCTTAAACCATCCATTCCATACAATTCAATAAACTTCCAGAGACGCGTTTATAATTGGTACAAGCGAGGAAGTTACTCGACACCTCCATGAAACCACAATCCGAGAAGTTAAACCGGCTCGAACAAGACAACTTTTCAACTCTGACGTCATTCACTCTCCCCACCGGCCATTAACACGGCGGGTATTCGAATGTAAAACAGACTTCTACGTCGAAAATTAATCAGCTGGCTCGCATTGTTTGTCATCTCTTCTTTGGTTCCACTCCTTTAATAAAAGTTATGGTAATAGAGATCCCGCGGAATTATCTCTTCGTTTTCGAATATATAATAACAGGGCGCGGGCCGGGAGCAGTTTCTATTGGAATAAATTTACATAGCGGCAAGCGATAACGGCCGAGGATCCCGCATCGTTTGCGAACGTTTACATATTTATCGGATGATCGTGGACTTCCTTTTCACCTTCGATTGTTCTGCGCTTAAGAATTTAGGTCAGCGTGCTCTCGCCACTCGATGTTGCCTTCGACCCTTAATTTTTCCTCAGTTCGTTTACTATTCATCATCGCGGAAATGTTTTTCGCTATTATGTAAGTTTGAAGATCTCATTTATAAGCGGGACGATATTTAACTTGTAAAGTTTTTACATTTTTCATCCAATTACGTTTAGTATCATCTTTTAGTTACATTTTGAATCGCGCACTACATTATACATTATAAATTACGTTAAAAGTGTAACTATTTTAAATTCTCTTAGCGAAGTTACAATATATTTCATAGTTATCCTCTTCATAAACTTTTAATCTCGCTATATTCGTTAGATTTAAGTTAATTACGAAACAAAAGCGGGGACTGGGAAGAATGAAAGTTAAATTACAATGTTACATTCTTTAACTCGGTCTACTTTCCATGACCTATTTATTATCTCAATTGTTAAACAGTTACTGAAACAGAATTACGTAAACCCATAAAGCAATCAACCTCCATTATTACTTTTTTTGTAAAACTATGAGTAAGTCAAAAACATTTTTTTACCAAAAACTATTAACCAACTTCAGAATATCTATATAAATTAAAATGTTCAATTCAAATTTGTTATCAAAAACTTTATTCTCTGCATAAAAGTTTAATTATTTTTATTAATCATATAAAATATTATAATCATATCCAATTGTACAGAATAAGGTAAATTTCAAATGTAAAAAGTTATACACATACTAATTATAAAGTTTGTAACAGAAGCACCAAATGTATTCTATTTTTGGAATCAAATATCGAGTTTATATTACGAAAATTCAAAATCTACCTTTTATAAATTAATTCGCAAATATTAGATATTTTGTGAAGAACTTAAAAGCAAAAGCAATTACATTTGTAAATTTTCCAATTAGGTTTTGTGATTACTTATTTGGATTCTCTGAATCCAAAATTAGGATTGTGTATCATTTTACGTTTACCTACTTAATTTTAAAGGCATCACTCTGGTCTAATGGTGGCACCGTTTTAGCGCTCACATTCCGGCGCTTATGGGTTCAATTCACGCTCGGAACGGATATTTCTTTTGGTACAAATATTTCTTTCTGGTCTGGTTACCTGTTCTGTTCTTTCTTTCCGTTCTTGGTCTCGCCACCGTGCCTCGGAGAGCACGTTAAGCAGTCGGTCCCGGTTGTTAGCATTGACACCTGATAGCGATCATTACTCACAGTTGCGAATATATCCGCCAACTTGCAAAGTTGCATCATGGTGAATTAAGCTCCACCCCCTCTCCTACATGGAGTAAAAGGTCTAGGACCAGCAGCAGGTTGTTACAGGCGTCTATTGTGATCTACTCAGTTTATTTTCACTGAATTAAACCCTTAAAGACTTCGCAAAATGTTTCTTAATAATAAATAATATTAAATTTGGTGCTTTCGTTTGGAAATAAGACAGCGTACTTACATTTCGCCAATTCAATTTTGTTTATATAGATAACATTTAAATGATAACAATTGCCATCTAATTCTCGTTTTCTTTCCCTATGGTAAAAAATATCATAAACCTACTTACATCCTAAGATAATCATATCCTAATACCGACTTATGAGTGGCTATGAGATCTATGAGAATTTGGTCTGCAATTGTCCATGTTTCTACAGAGTAATAGGACATTTTTCCCATAAGGTTCTTCTCTATAATGGATAAATTTTCTTCTTCCATTTTATTTCAAACTTTCAAATGGTCAAGAATAAGTAAACGACTAAAATATGATTTATTAGACTTTTATAACTGGCAGTAAACTCACGTCTTAAAGTTTTTATTGCAGTCGTTTGAAAAATGTGCAATGTTAGATTATCACTGAAATTTTCCATTGGTTTATTTTTGTTTTAAAAGAGGTGGCAAACGAGTGGACGATTTACCTAATGATAAACGGATACCGTTACTTATAAATTTTAGCAAAATCAGAAGCATTACCAGCACATTGCTCACGCTATTCAGCGCTTTCAAAAGCCCTAGCTACCTTACTCACTGAAGAAAAACAACATTACTTGATAGCAGTATTATTTAGCTGTAATCTACTGCAAGTTTGAGGTACTTCCCCAGTCTCGAGTTAGTGTTCCAAATTTTAAGTGTAATGTTTTCTGCTCTCTCCTACCTTAATAATATGAGGGTACGAATTGGGTATACGAGTTTCAAGAGTTATTTTTTTACAGTTGGTGGTGCATCGTCAATGTGGTAATGGACGTCTGGATGAGGGTGAAGAGTGCGACTGTGGGACGATATCTGAGTGCCAGCACCTGAACCCATGCTGTGACCCCTTCACCTGCAGACTAACGAAAGAAGCGCAATGTGCTGAGGGAGAGTGCTGTGAACGATGTCAGGTATTGTGCCTTACATTTGTGCCATTAGAATATGGGTCTGAATAACAACATTTTTCATTGCCTCAATATTATATATTTTTTTGTTGATTATTTTATTTTGGCGTTTTCTGCGTCAGTTTCTTTTCGTGAAATATGCGTAACATCTATATTTAACCTTTAAGCATAATATTTTATTTCGTTATTTTTTTTTTACTTTTTGTTGTTTTCATTTAGTATATTTTGTTGGTACTAATATTAAATAAATAGAACTAGTTTTTAACATTACTTTGTATAAGATTACATTTAGAAAGATTTTTAAGTTTAAAATAAAGAAACTATTTAATCACACACTATTGCTGGTAGAAGCTCATTTTCTATTTTATTTTAATCCCTCTTCAATTTAGACATTATTTCCGATCAAAAACTAAATTCACTTAAAAAAAATTACATATTACTAATTAAATAAAATTCCACAGCTAAAGCCTCGAGGTATCGTTTGTCGAGAATCTACGAATGAGTGTGATCTAGAGGAAACGTGCACTGGCCTGTCCGGTTCCTGTCCCATTGACGCTTATCGGAAAAACGGTGAACCTTGCGAGTCAAGCAAAGGGTATTGCTTTGCTGGACAATGCCCCACGCTATCCAACCAGTGTGAGAAAATCTGGGGCACTGGTTCCAACGGAGCGGATAAGGAATGCTTTGAACAATTCAATTCTAAGGGCTCGGTGACAGGGCACTGTGGGAAGGACAATAATGGAAATTTTATGAAGTGTGATACAGAGTAAGTATTTTATAAATACTTTGATATATCATCATCATTTCGGCCTATCGCAGTCCATTATTAGACATAGGCCTCCACAAGTTCGCGCCAAAAATGGCGTGAACTCATGTGTGATCACGGTCCATAATCACCACGCTGGGCAGGTGGGTTGGTGACCACAGGACTGGCTTTGTCGCGCCGAAGAAGTTGCTGCCCGTCTTCGGCCTGTGTATTTCAAAGCCAGCAGTTGAATGGCTATCCCGCCATCGGTCGGCTTTTTAAGTTCCAAAGTGGTAGTGGAACTGTGTTATCCCTTAGTCGCCTCTTACGACACCCACGGGAAGAGAGGGGGTGGCTATATTCTTTAACCACGCAGCATTTTGATATATGACCTCATAAAAAAGTTCACATACGCCAGAAGTGAAACTTCTGAAAAGTCGTAGGAAGGTAGATCGTTGCGATTTCTTCTATCGACGATGATCACGGTCTCGTGAAAAAGGTCGTAAGCGCCATGCAAGACGCGTCACTTACACACTTACTTTGATCAGTAATGTATTCTATCTCATTACCTCCTGTACATTTATGTTTGTTTGTTTATCGTGATACATTTTCGTTTCATTGAGTTTCAAATTACAACGGATCCATCGAAGTTTCACTCTTAAAAAAACTACATAGGATTAGTCATTGTACAAAGTTTTGCCTTCGCTAAATTCTGTATAGTTTTGGTGACAGATCTAGACTAAAGTAAATTCCATGTAAACTTTAAAGTTTAGACATTACTACCCTTTGCGAATGCGCTGTAACATATTCAGATAAATCTACGAAAATATCCTGTAGATGATGTTACATATAATTCTAAATAGTTTATTCGCCGTGGTATAAAATATGATGTTTCCAGGAACGTGAAATGCGGATCGCTCCAGTGTCAGTCCGGTAACAGATACCCAGTGGTTCCAGGAATGGATGAGTACTACACGAGAACTATAATTACTATCAAAGGCAACGAATACGACTGCAAGTAAGTTTATCTTTTAATGGTTATGTTACTTTACAAAATTCGTAAGACAAAATCAGTTTTCTCGTATCACCTGCGCTCCAGAGAACTGGCTATATAGGTTCGCCATTGACACGTCAAAAGGGACATTATTCATAAAAATATTTTAAGTTTCCTATGACTACAACCATGATGCAACCATACCAAAATATCGGGAACTCTGACTAACTAAAGAGTAAGAGAAACAGGAGACAATAACTGACGATAAATACAGTAATTATCTGGTTATAAATCCTAATATTAAAAATTAATGACAATAAATTCTTCTATTAAATCTATATGTAAGCAATATACTGTTCTATTGATAAGATTCCACAGTCATTCCATTAATTCTTCTGTTAGTGAGCTGTCTTTAAAGGTTTACCAGTTAATAACATCAAAATTTTACAGTATTGCATTCCAATGACAACATTTAACACAAATTATGTTATGTTTTCGAAAAGTGAAAATTTAAAAAGTTCTCAATAAAAGAAGAAAATTGACAATGTTGCGAGATAATATAGAACCCTTTAGATATCAGTCTTACTTGCAGTTAAAGTTGATGAATTACATAACACAACTTCTTTCTTATATCAAGCTCTGCCTGGTAAATTGTCCAATGTGTCTGTAAGTGGTCAAAAATTAAACTAGTCCAGAAGAGAACGGTACAATTTGTTTAAAATTAATTCTTAAGCATTGCAATTAAGACTATAATTAGAAAATAATATTTTATACATGGAGACGATTCAATAATTTTGATATGAAAATATAGCCATAAACTCCCAAAAATTTCAGAGCGACAACAGGTTTACCAGAACACTCAGAAATCGGGCTCCTGGGTCTGGTGCGGGACGGGACCCCGTGTGGAGACAACCTGATCTGCGTCAACCAAACGTGCACCTCCATCTTTCCCTACATCGACCACACCAGGTGCCCAACCGACCACAACAATAACGAATGCTCTTCTAGAGGGGTGAGTAAATATCACATTATACTAATGTCATGTCAGAATGTCGTGAAATGTCCCTTATGATATACACAAGTAATAAAAACTAGTCTAAAATAATATCAACGTAAAAGTTGAGAGAGAGAGAGAAAGATGTTTACTGTGCAAACTACTAAAAAATAATTGATATACGAAAAATCTGTGAAAACTACTAAGAATAATTCATACTAAAATTTGTAAAAACTACTAAGGAATTGTTCACATAATACCTTCGGTCTAATTATTATAAAAAACTAAAGTGTATAAAGATTGACGATTGAAGGGATGAAAAATAATTTTTAGAAAACATTTACAACTGAAATGACCTTTTATAAGTATTTATATATATATTTTATAAGATATATCATTTTATCATTCTAGAAAATAAAACTACATAGTTATTGGAAAAATGACTATTTATATTGATTTGTTTTGCATTTGAGAGGATGTACTACGAACTATAATAACAACGTTTGCAGAGGATGTACCTCTGCAAACGTTACAATTCAGGATATCACAAAACGCATTCAGGAACTTTAAGTAGTATGAATATTAAACTTAAAATTTCGAAAGCTTTCAACAAATCACTTTTCCAAAGCGTCCATTAAGCTCCAGGTAGTGCAGCGTAAGTTTTAATTCAATATCATTTAATCGACCCGAGCCAGTTCGGTCCCATTTGTTATAACTTGTCCGATGCATTTTACTTTAAAACTGGGGTACGCTGTTCCAACGTTACATTATTATAGCGTAGATAGGTAATGGGATATCTAGATCTATTTGAGGGATGCATTTTATTTAACTAATTTATTTATTCACTTATTTCACTCTAACAAAATAACGCACACGTTGGCGCAACGGTCACAGCACTGGTTTGTGGCTGTTGCGCTGGTGATTGCGGGTTGGATCCCCGCACATGACAAACATTTGTATTGGCCAAAGAGATGTTTGCTGTGGTCTGGGTGTTTGTGCAATCCTTGTGGGTCTCCGCGAGCACGTTAAGTTGTCGGTCCCGGTATATATCTATCATGTACACCTGATAGCGATCGTTACTCATAGTAGGGAATATATATGGAGCAGCGTGGTGGATTAAGCTCTGATCCTTCTCCTGCATGGGGAATGAGGCCTATGCCCAGCAGTGGGATAGTTACAGGCTGAAGCGAGCGACTCTAACAAAATAGAAAAATTAAACTAAATAAAGAAAGTGCCAAAAGTGGACGCAACAATGAATTAATTAATACAATTTTTATTTTTCGCTACGTTTACATCTATTAGATGACTCGGAAATGCGTCTCACCCTTCGTGTTACCCCAACTTATTAGCTGTAACTTGTTATTTTCAACCAACCCGCCTGCCCAGCGTGGTGACTATAGGAAAAACACATGAGTTCACGTTATTTTAGGCGTAAACTTGTGGAGGCCTATGTCCAGCAGTGGACTGTACAGGCTGTAATGATGATGATGATGTTATTTTCAGGTGCCATTCCATGATTCATTTATGACATGAATTTTATTGTTGAATAGTTATTGAAACGTAAAAATAAAACGCAAATTAATATTAATACATCTGTATAAATAAACATTACAATTAACGTTTATTTGAGACATACACACTCCTTGTTACAGACACATAGCTTAAGCATAACTTAAAATTAATCATTTAATGTGTTGCTAAACCCTAAACTTAAGAACAGCTGGACCATTTTTTTTAATACTTTTTAAAAGGTTCTTAAGAATGTATGAAGATGGCATGAAGGTTAACTTCGTGCTTTTGACATTTTTTTTTATTATATAATGGGCTTACTCTTGACCCCAGTCTAGCTCTAGAACAGAGACGAGATCGAAGATGGAGCGAGCTCGCCCAGAAGAAGCCTATTCACTCGCGCTTTAAACATGTTGGTTAGGGTTAGGGTTGTATGAACTAGGAAATACAGACGCCGGCAGGGAATTCCACTCCTTGGCCGTGCACATTAAAAAAGATGATTCGAAACGCTTTGTACGACAATTTGTAAGACAAGATAGCAGTTGTCGGGTCAGCTAGTTTTATAAATAAATTTAGGTTACTGCGGTAGGACGCAATAGAATATATCCTGCTCAAAATCTAGAGCAGCCTGACTGGGGATATACCTCGACCTTACAGAATATTACAGTTAAATAATATTGCTTTAAGTGGTGTTATGTTCTTGTGGTGAGTAAGGTGACTAGAGCTCTTGGGTAAGGTCGACAACGCGCTTACGATGCTTCTTCTGTTGCAGACGTTTATAAGCTACGGTGATCGCTTCGCATCATGTGAGCCGTATGCTTGTTTGCCGACCTGATTATATAGAAAAAAAAGTTTGGTAGTCTACAGTAGCTTACCCAACGAACTTCGCACGCCAAATTTTTTATTAATTTTTTCTTAGCTTTTTATAAAAACCTTGTCTTGACAATAATAAATCGCTAATCGCTACATCCGGTGGCTTGTAATAGGTGTAGTTAATATCAAATAAATTGCTAGTCGCCATATCCTGTAACTTGTGAGAGGTTATAGTTCACCAATTAGCACCCAGTTACGTATTAGAGTTAGCGCTCGTTTAACATTAGGTCCGGCTTTTGAAACTTAGCTTGTTTATTTGGTAACGTTGGCGACGGTTTCACCTTTAACTTTATTCAGTTTAGATTTGAACTGATCTGCAAGTGTTTTGATTTTAATTTTAAAGGTCGTCGTATGTACATTATTATTGGATATCTATATATTAATATCTACGTGAAGCAAAAATTTTGTACCCCTTTTTACAAAAATTGCGCAGACTTATCTATACTAATATTATAAAGAGGTAAAGTTTCTAACTTTGTTTGTATGTAGGGGGTAATCTTCACAAATACTGATCCGAGCATGAAAATTGTTTCACTACCAGAAAGCTACACTATTCAAAAGTGATATAGGCTATATTTTATTGTGTTTTAACAAAAAAATCAGTGAAAAATCTTATATATAAAATTCTCGTGACACAATGTTAGTTACAATGTTTTTTATGAAACTTTGTGTACATATCGGGTAGGTCTGAGAATCGGCCAACATCTATTTTTCATACAGCTAAGGTATAAGGGGGGGGTTAAGGGGGGTTAATAACATATATGGCAAAACAACGTTTGCGAGGTCAGCTAGTAGTTTATACAGAGAAGGGGTGCACAATTCTAATATTTTTTTTGATTATGCAAAAAAAAACTATTATTTTAATGAAAATACATTACACAGACTACCATGTATTTGACACAGATACGCTATATGTTCTTTTGTTTATTGTTAAAGTCTATGGTTAAATTATGGTCGGATTTCGACCAGGTGGCAAATGCTAGCGCGACACCATCTCGCTCCACCCAGGCGGACGACTGCTCACACGTGGTGGTTTTTTTAGTCAGTAGGAATCTGACATAACCCTCTGGCGCCCCCGCGCTGGAGGATATCCATGATGGATTTTTCCCACCTAAAAAAAAGGTCGGATTTCGACCACTGGGCGACCACAACTTTATAATAATCACACGTCATGTATTTTGTATATGGAGTTTCGTTACATTTGCAATACGATCAAACTTTTTTTTATAATTGTTTTTGGTAGTGGGATCATTTGCCCAATGAAGGATATATTTTTACGAAAATCTGTTTCTGGTCTAGTATATCCTCATGGATCTCTCCACCTTTTATTTGAGTACACGTAAAGCCCTCTATTCATACTGTGACTAGAATCATGAGACTCCCGATGGCAATAGTTAATCACTCGATCGCTCGGTCACTTCAGTCTATCGCAGTCCGCTGGACGTAGGCTTCTCTATCCTTAATCATGAAAATATAATTATACGCCAACCTGCAGTGAAATTTATGGTGTATTAAGCTCCAAACCCTCTCCGGATTTTTATATAGACAGGAGTTTCAAGAGAATTACTCGTAAATTTTGTAGTTTTTGATGTTTTCAAAATAATAAAAAAATAATCTCCGAAATGTTATTAAACATATATTAACATATTAATTGTTAAAATTAGGAAAACAAAAATTCTTAAGAAAGTATATCTGAATTTATATTCTCACGGATTACACTGAGAAAGTAAATATCAAAAACATCTTCGACAGTACCTTAACATAAAAATAATATAATAAAAATTTGTAAATTCCAAAACACTCTTATAAAATAATAACGAAATCGCTATTTTGAAACAGAATTTTTAATTTTCTCTTATTTCTCGACATTTTACGGAATATTATTGATAATTTGTTGGATTTTTTTAAATATTCATTCAAATTACTGGAACTTGTACCTCTTGTATATTTATAAATTTACGTCAAAATCTTATAGAAGTTTAGGTTATTTTATGTTCACTGAGTTACTAGATACGAGGACCGACATCAAACCTCACAAATCGGATTGTGAAAGCTTGATACGTTTAAAACCACACCCTACTACGCACAGTAAAATCAAGATTTACCAATTGCTAAAATAAACTTAGCCTAGTCACTAATACGGGTGAAACGAGTAAGAATTAAAGACAATTATATTACTTACTGGAAATATATCTAGAATCACTAAAAGACTTAATTTAAAAAAAAAAGTAAACTTAATTACTAAAGTGTATAAAAATGATATTTGTTACAACCAAAAGACAAAATTCTATTTCTAATTAAAAAAAATCAACCGCTTAAATGTTTTCTAATGATTGCGAAGGTTTCTATAACTAACCTACAACGCCGCCAATCACATGAAATTATCCAGTCGTCTAAAACTATTCATCAAATAATAATCTTATTTAACTAAAAATATAATTAAACTTTCGGCTCCAATAATTATAACTGTAACGAATTAAATAAAACCGGTTCAAACTAGATTAAAGCAGTTACATCACGAATAAAACTACAGTGAGATGTGAATAGCAAATATCATCTCGACTTCGCAATCTAAACGTGTAGCGTTCATCTATATATTCAGATGAAATGGAACTTCGGAGAAATGAATTTGTCACATTCATGTTGAAATTATCTTCAAAGATGTTACTAAGTTTATTAACAAGATATTTACGGCTAATGTTACTATTTCCAATTTGTGGCGTAATATTTTAGTGCCTATAGTCATTCTGAACAAGTAAACATTATTAACTATAAAATATTTAAGCCTACTTATATTATACCTGACATTGGAGCATCGGAGCATTGGAACGGCGTAGTAGATTATACTCTAATCCTTCTCCTACATGGGGAAAGAGGCCTATTACCAGTGGGATATTACTGGCTAAAGCGTTATATTAGCTGTTTATATTTTTTACAATATTCTTAGCGATCTTTATTCAAATTGTAGTCTTTACTCCAAATTTCGGAGCCTCACTAAACTTAAACTCTTTGTTTTGAGCATTAAAAAAAAAGAAGGCAAATTTTTGGCTTACCAACGATTTCAAATTTTTTTTTATTTCGATAAAAAAACCTTTAAATATTACCATAAATATTAAGAATCAAACTTCTAATCTTAAAAAAAAATAATTGACAAATTTAAAATATCAATACCAAATAATTCAGTTCCTTCACAAACTCAGCGATGATTAAAACCACCGATTTTATCCACGTCAGTTAATAATATTCCAAAGCAGATCTCGATAATTGTCTACTAACTACAATCGGAGCAGTCCGAGACTAATTTGCAATAGTTACGAATTCCAATTACACTAACTTCGTTCCTAATCTGAGTCTACTCGTTATTGCTTCAGTTCTACCAATGGTTTATTTTGAAGAGGCCTTGATTGTAATCTGTTATTCATTATTTAAATCATATTTATTTATTTATACATATCTATAATAATTGTTGGACTTATATATTTTTAATATATAATATCTGTCTATATATGTACCTCATTTTCTCTACCTTCCTGCCTATATCGACAATATACCATTACCTCTGTCTTAAAGTTTCCGTGAAGAGATTGCTCTCTAGCAAATAAGCCCGCCTTTATTTTTTAAAAGAAGATTGATGACATTATCGACTGTCTTCTTTTGAATTGAATCTACTAGCATCAATGTTTTATTTCAATTTTCTGTTTTTGTTACATCATTCGACCTCGCTGAACAATTTCCTTATCTTCATCATTCTATGTCACTTTGACAAATCATCGTAAGCTTCAGATTTTCAAAAAATGACTCTAACACAAAAACTGCTAGTCAGGTCTTGCTGAAATGAAAATGGGACCACGCGACAAGTACCAGTATTCGGATAAAAAATAGTAATTATCAAAATCGGTACACACAATAAAAAGTTATGAGATAATACACATTAAAATATGTACTGACGAAATGAGAACATCGACCTTTTTTGAAGAAGACTAGGTGGTAACTCGTCACGTCCCACTGTTGGACGAAGATCATTCTGCTCCATTAATTCTTCATAAAAATTAAGCGGGTAAAATTGTCTTCTCCTGTCAATAATATGCGAGTTTTATCACGCTATTTTTTCTGTTTTTCCGAAGTCCATATCAATAGGTACTAGGTATTTGAACTTACAAATGTCAATGACAATCTTCTGAGTAAAATTTACTTTATTGAAACACTAAAATAGATCAACAGAAAAGTCAAAGGGACCAAAATTTGAAATCGCAAAGATTTTTCAAATGTAAACTTTTTATTATTTGATTATTATTTAAAAAAAGTTTAGCTCGCAAAGAAAAAGAAAACATTTCTAGAAAATCTTCACGTAAAATAAATTATAATACATTAATTCATATATTTTCTTACCGAATGTTATTTCACGTTTAACGTTATTCAAAAAGTTTCCACATAAATATTTATAATTGCCTCATCATCATCATGTTTAAGATAAACATAATTATAACTTGTTTATAGTATATAAAAGAAACTTGTGAGGAATTTATGCGTATCTAAGTTAATATGTAATTATATAGAAACCTTTTCGTTTGTATTAAATTACATAGTTTCATCTGAAGCTTTTATAAATGAGATATTTCTTTATCGGACCGACGATGGTAAATATTCGTTAATTGGTAAGATAGTTGCGGTGAAATTCGGTACGTAATATGGGTTTTCTTTCGCTTTGATACTTAAACAGTGTCAATGGAACTGTTTGTCCTTTTATGAAAACGTGATAAATACTGTTTATATTTTAGGATATTTTTCATTAAGATTCTTTCGCCTGTTTTTTTCTCTTCTAATTTTATTATAGCATTGTTTCTAGTACCTTTTCTATTTATTTATTTTCTAAAGTTATTTTTAATACTTTGCTAAATATTGTTATGAAATGAAAAATAAAGAAATTTGCGAAGACAATTAGATAATTTCAGGAAACATAATGACTTTTTAACCCACTTCAAAAAAGAAGGAGATTTATCAATTCGATCGTGTTGCGTTGGCGGATAACTTCGTCGTTTATTAACCGATTTTGCTGATTCTTTTTTTGTTGGAAAGAAGATATCCCCAAGATACTACCATGGTAAGGAAACCAGGATCTGATGATAGCATCTCAGAGAAATCAAGGGAACCGTCGAAAATCATAGTGACGACTAGTGCGTTTGTTAATTTGTTTTGTCTACTTAGATACGTTTTATTACATATCGATGTAATTGAAGTCGGTTTCTTTTGCGGAGAGTACAATGTATCTATCTTCAATGTATCTAAATAATAAAATCTGTTACCGTTTGAGTCAAGTATGTATAATTGTATCTATATAGTTATGTACATTATATTAAGATGTTAATATTCCTGCGAGAGCACTAACCGTTCAGTCTCTGATTATTATTACCTAAGCTATTATTAGACTAAATAGCCATCAGCGTAGTCGGTAATTAGACTTATAATTGCTCTATATTTCGGATTCTTTTTATCTCTACCATATGTAAAATACACTTTGTAAGATATAATATTCTCAATTATTGTATGATCTTAATGTAATTGAGTAAAATAAGCAATACGTTTTCGAAATATAACTTGTATGTTATTTTTATGATTAATTAGATTATCTTTCAATTTATTTATGTATTTAAAATTTTCCTTATACACATAAGAATGTACAATTGTACCTTTTACGAATATGTGTATCTTCTGAGTGATCTTTAAATTAATTCATTTTAAAAAATATTGTTTCAGAACTTTTGCCTGGGTGGGTTCAATTATTTTTATTTTAATCGAAAGGTGGTACGTTTCATGTGCACCCATTCAAATTTATTTGAGATCTAAGAAGTACTTTTCGATTTACATGTAATAATGCCTATTTGCTTGAATACTTTTCCTTGACGTACGTTGTATTATACCGCATAACTTTTCACTGTGTATAACGAGTTTGATGAATCTTATTTTAATCAAAAGCTGATGCTTGTCTTGTAGTCCCATTTAAGTTTGGTCGAGATATAATCGGTAATTTTTTGTAATCTTTGATGACGTATTTACGTGAATGTGCATACTCGCGATGCCATCTATCGGCATTCAGTAAAACTACTTTGGTTCGAACTAACGATCTACTATAACGTGGCTTATTTTTTATAAATAATTTTGATGATTCTTGTTTTAATCGAAAGTTTGTCTTGTGGTCCAATTTAAATTTTATCGATATCTGATGACTATTTTTTGAGTAATCTTTGATAACGCGGATTTACTAGACTGTTGCACCTTCTTGCGTTGTATTACTTGTCGATGTAATCGAAGTCGGTTTTTTGTCGTTTGCGAGCAAACATAATTATATAGATGTAATCCCACGCTATATAAATATATAATTTCCAATAAGATAGGAAATAATAATATAAAAAAGTAGCAAAAAAAAACCTTAAAGACACGAAAATTCAGCAATACAATTTCAATTCAAATTATAAATCAAAATAGACACGACCAAGTGTCACGAATTAGACGAGATTCACAACAACCTTGATTAAAGTAAAATAACATCAAAACCGAATTACCCAAGAGAAACATACATGCGTTTTCAAAGCAATTTCGAATAAGATTATCAATCCACTTTGTATTACTTGTGCTTCATTGTGTTGCGAGTTTGTTCGGTTTCAGTTTTATCGAACTTGTAGAGAGAGGGAGAGAGAGAGAGAGAGAGAGAATAGTCAAATGGTTTATTGAAATGTGTAAACTGTAGTCAGTTATATGATTATCAGACTATGTGACAGTATTTTCGTATTGCGAGTGATTGCTAAAGTTTACTGTTAGAGAGGATGTTTCTGATTTGTTTTATTGTTTATTGTTCTGTTCGGATATGACCGTGTTGTTGATTTGTTCAATTGATTTCGTATTTACTGATCTTGAATTAGACTTGTAGAAGTTTTTCTGGGTTCACTGATTTAAATAGTATTCTGTATAACTGTATTCGATTTTGATGTTTTATAATTACAATGTCAATATAATATTGATTTTAAGTAGTGTTTTGTTCTTTGGTAAGTAAGGTAACCAGAGCTCCTGGAGGTGAGCTGCGTTGATAGACAGGATAAGGATTGGCCATAGGCTTAAGATTCTCCTGATACCATAATACAACGCTTGTTTGCCATTCCAGCAATTAAAAATATTGATTCTAAATAAAACATCAATAATTTTAATGACATTTTCAATTCATAACTACAAATTTAGATTTGAATTAAGAAGAACCAAACCTTAAGCATTCAATTCATTTACGAATTTAACTCACACGCAAGATAAATAAATCAAAACTCTTTGAGGTCAACTCTCTATTTCTCACGGTCAAATGAATTTTAAATACAAATAATTCGAAAACGTCCACTCCTGTGGTTTCGGGACGCAAACTTCAAATGTTTCAAATTCACCTCGTCGGATATTTCACATCGCTAATGTGGAATGGCGGACATTTTTACGCTTCGAATAATAGTAAACGATAATGTTTTGCGATACCCGTTTAGTATTTCTATAAATTCATTCGTCTAATTAATGGATTAATGCTTTTGTGGTTAGTGTGTTTAATGAAATTAATATATTTACATAAATTAATTCGTTTTTAGCAACCGACAATCAGTTTTATTTTTTGGAGTTTACCAATCAGGAATCGTCTTTCATATAAGGCCCCCGGTATGAAAAATATATGAGCAGTAAAATCTGCTGAACGCATGACCTCGTTACGTTTCTCGTAACGCCGAAGCTCGAAACCCAAAAAGGCTCTGATAGACAACTACGTTTTGAACAATAGATGGCGTTATTTGGTTAGTCGATCTGAAGGAGTAAACTCCAATCGTGCGTTGGAACTGACACTCACATTTTTATGTAGATGACTCGTAATAATCTTATTGGTGTAAGAATGGTGATAGTTTTATTAATATCAAAAATCGTTTTACACATTCAATTACCCATAATTATATGTCTAAACGAAAGTTCAATCAGCGTCGAAGATCGCGGTTATTACGTTAGTTAGTTTAGTTGATAGGTTCTTATATTTTTTATAATTCTTTACGCAAAGTATTTTTCCTTGTGGAGCATACTTTTCCTTTTTCAAATAAAGCCACAGATCACAGTTGTTATTGTACACACCTAATAACTATCGTTACTCAGGGATGAGAAATAATCTGCCAACTCTCAATGGAACTGACTGGCAGATTAAGCTCAACCCCTCTTCTACATTGTGAATAACCCCCTGCAGCAAGAAACAATTACATGCCACTTCAGTACAGCTCAATCCAGTTGATACTCGCGGTTACGTATGTTTAGTTTTACCGTTTTTTATAAAAATGATTTTTTTTTTACTCATAGCTTCATTCTATAAACAAACTTTCTGTCGAAATGCAATCGTGAAATAATCCAAATTGATTGGTAACGTTTTTGACAAATCTCTTTAGATAATTTAGATTAACGTTAGTGACATCACAATATACGCAGGTATTTAACATCAGTCTACATTATTTAATTATATTATGATGTTAACACATCTTGCTAAAATTAACACGCTTTACAAAATAACTTATCTATTTAGTTAATATACATAACTTTTGGATAATTTGCAAGAAAATTGCCAAAGGCAGTAGACGCTCTCCTGAATATCGTTAAGGTGGCAACACAAACATTGTTAAAACTCAACACAAGTTGACACCTGTAACCGTGGATAATAATTCGTTTTACCCCGAGCTCGGGAGAGACCAAACAATTTAACTTGTTAAAAACTTGTTTAAATCTCGGAAACTTACATCTGGCGTTTGAAACAAACTGAAGCGTATCGGAGTTAAAACAGATTGTCATTATATAAGGTTAGAGTATAGCTGCCAATAATGTTGTGCATAATTTTTAAATATTATTTAATTTTAAATTTTTTAATAATTTATATTCCGACCGTCACTTCTGAATCAATCTGTTAAAGGGGCTTAACCCAAAACGCCTAAGTAACAATGAATCAATGTGGTCACGCTTTACCCTATAAAGAAGTTTGAATTCTGTACCAGGAATCCGAGAGCACACACGACTCTAAAAGTACAAAATACTATTTTATTTATACCAGTAAGTCAGCAAATAAGCGTAAGTACGGCTCACCTGATGGTAAACGAATACCGTAGCCTTAGACGCTTGCAACGCCGGAAACATCGCCAGCGCGTTTCCAACTCTACTAATCCCCCCAGGAGCTCTGGTCACCTTACACAGCACAGGAAAACAGCACTGCTCGAAAGCAGTGATTTTAGCTGTGATCTTTCTTAATGTCGAGGTACTTGGAAGCAAATCACTAGTCGGGTTGTTCTAGATTTTAAGCAAGGTATTAACTTCCAATGCTGGGCCTCTATTACTATTAATGTGATGTATTAGATTCTTTATCTACCATTCTACTCCCCAGGGGATACACATCTTACTATTTCTCCTGAGAGACGCAGGTTATTTCTCAATGTGTTGCTCCAATGCCGAAAATAAGATGAATTTTTAAACAAATTTAGCAACAAGAAATTCCCTAAGGGTAACCCGTATTTGAACAGGCATTTGAAGGTTAAATATGTGGTCCCAGGAGGTCATCACGGTTTTCTTTTTATGGAACTATTTTAACATACTTGTGTTATATTCAATAGATTTATTCGACAACTTTCACAAGTAAATAATCTAATCACATAAATTCAAATTGTAATAAATGTTCGATTTATAACGCACTAGAATAAAACAAAATAACCTCTTTTAAAACTTTTACCTCATTTTAAACACATACAACCTCCTTCGTGTATTCTCCATCGAAATTGACGTTGACGAAGTTATCTGTGCTACGTTTGCACTATTCAATGTCATTAAACCAAATAAATGAAACATCCAAATTAATTTCACGATTGTGTCGTATATTATTATAAAATTAATTTTATTTGAAACGAATGCTCATTATGCATTAAATCGCTCACAAACACCCCGGTGTGCTGGAGCATTCATCCGTGAACTGCCGGCGAGGACGTACAATTAACCGTAATTATCGCTATGCTATCGTTTACGTAGTTTCAACAATTGAGCGATTTAGAATGAAACAGTTTGAACCCTGTCAATATTTTACTGCCACCACTTCTTTATATAGAAAGAGGCTTGGAGATTAATCCTAGTCACCCCTCTAATACAGATTTAGTTCCTTACTATTTAAGTTTGAACGATATCAATATCCCACAATAGGGCTAAGCTTTTCCATGAAGAAAAAGGTATGGAGCTTATCTACCACGCTGTTCTACTGTGAAAAGGAGGATAATTTCCTTACAATGAATAACAATCCATACGTCCATGATAAAAAAAATTGACCTATAGCTTTATATACTGTCCGAGATACGCTAGACAAACCCAAACAGACACACCAAAAAAGATACACCCAAATCATTTTATGCTGCTATACCGATATGAATTGGAACTTCAGAAATAAACCTAAGATTAGTGGATCCATGATATGATATCCTGATGTGATATCCTGCGTCAGTAGTAAGATCATTGTCCGATGTTTGAGACGAATGCTTACATCATACAAATATGATAATTAATTTAAGTAAAGGTAAACATGTGATTCAAAGCCGGCCCAGTCAACTGTATATCGTCCAGTGGTTCAACGTTGTGTTCAGCCACTCAGCTAATTGACATTTAGGCTTTTGGTTCAGTGGCGTTATTCAAAGAACGGGTCTGGCCGTGCAAATGAATGACTATTTCAACTAGTTAACTGTGACTTACATTTAATAACTAGATGGCCTCGGATTGTGTTACGTCATATATGAATAGTTAACCTTTTCATATAGTAGTAATGTTATATAAATGGGCTACCTTTCTTTCGCGATATCCCAGTTATGTCCAAACCCACTAATTTCCTATTTCCTGATACTAGTGGTCGCCCAGCGGTCGGAATTCAACCAACATTCATTAAAAATTATAATTTAAAAAACAATTACCAAAAAATAATGAAAATAGAGAACCTTTTTTAAATTTTTTAATTTGAATCATCATTACAGCCTATACAGTCCACTGCTGAACACAGGCCTCCACAAGTTTACGCCAAAAATAACATGAACTCATGTGTTTTGCCCATAGTCACCACGCTGGGCAGGCGGGTTGGTGACCGCAGTACTGGCTTTGTCGCACCGAAGACGCTGCTGCCCGTCTTCGGCCTGTGTATTTCAAAGCCAGCAGTTGGATGGTTATCCCGCCATCGGTCGGCTTCTTAAGTTCCAAGGTGGTTGTGGAACCTTGTTATCCCTTAGTCGCCTCTTACGACACCCACGAGAAGAGAGGGGGTGGCTAAATTCTTTAGTGCCGTAGCCACACAGCACTTTAATTTGAATACAGACTGACAATCCACAAAAGAGTATAATATGCATGTGTGTCAAAGATATGGTAGTGTGTTTTTTTATTGATTTAATATATTTTTATGCATAGTTTTAAAAAAATAATAGCATTCAGCACTCCTTCTGTATATAAACTATAAGTGTACGAAATTTCACACTTCTTCAAGCGCGCAATTTTTGTAAAAATGGGTAAAAAGTATTTGCTTTACGTATATAGATTTTAAAAAGAAAACAAAAAAAATTGGAAATAGAGTTACGCGACCCATCGACGCCACCGGCTCAAGTTCTAACAATGGCTGCTGACCAAGCGTTTCCGTGGGACAATTCAAAAGTGCATTTAGTTCATAAGTTTTAAATGTAATGTTTTAATTAATTATTATTTTAAGATTAGTCTTGTAGAACATTTGTAACTATAAACATCTTGTAATTAATAAATAAATATTTTTTTTAAAAGAAATTCGTTCGCCGTTATTTAACTGGCGCAGTCGGTAGGATCGCGACACTCGAACTTCGAATAAAACTCTCCGAATAGAGTGAACGATATCTATCGTTATTTTCGCGATCCGCTATAGAAGAACCTACGAACGGCGATATCCTGCGGGAGTCCTGGCGAATTGGGAGTCCTGCTGTTCTACAAGGCCCGGCAAGAGATGCAGAGAATCCTTGGGTAAGTACGAATCGTTTACCCAGTATCCTGTGCTATATCTCATGTCGTTATATTATATTTATGCATACGAGTATAGTGTTATATGTGATTGTCTTTGTGCTATAATCGCGATTAGACAATTAGTTTAATAATAATATATTTTGTGTAATACTTAAATATTTTTTGTTCTTATGCTAAAATCGCATTAGACAATTAATTTAATAATAATATATTTTGTGTAAGACTTAAATAATTTTTGTCTTTATGCTAGAATCGCATTAGATAATAAATTTAACAATAGAATATTGTGTGCTATACGTAGTTATAGTTAGCGTAACGCCAACGCTATCGCTAATCGTAAACAAGTAGTTTTCTAATTTTACTCGATTTCTTTTATTATTCAATATGAATAGTTCGGACATACACAATTTTAAATTTGTAAGGGATGTTATGCCCAGGTATGATGGTAATCCAAAAATACTTAATTATTATATAAGAGAGGTAGAAAATATACTGTGTATGCTCGATGCACCTGCTAGAGTAAGTCCGCCACTTATCTCTCTCATTAAAAGTAGGCTAAGCGGAACCGCGATAGATGCCGTGGCCTACGAAGAGTCACTCGATACGTGGGATAGCATTAAATCAGCATTAATACGTAGGTTAGGAGAGCCGCGTAATGAGATTCAAGTAATGCAGGAGCTAACGCGTGTCCGTCGTAATAAAAATGAAGACGCGGAGGCTTTCGGCAAACGTCTTAGAGATATATTAGATACGTTAAACTCGGTAGGTAGGCACAGTGATAAATCGTATTACGAAAATATGGTAATCGACCAATACATCAATAACCTTGAATTTCATGTCTCGATCGGGGTGCGTATTTCACAACCTACGACCCTGGAGGTAGCGATAATAACAGCTAGACAAGAGGAGGCACGATTAGCGCATAATAAATTTAATAGTTTTCATTCACCTCCCATACAAGCCAAACCAAAAGAGATGCCTAGACCTAATATGCCTATAAGTCAAACTAGCCTGCCGTTTAGGTTTAGTAATATACCCAAACATAGGTTCTTCGATAATGTTGGACCACAACAAAGACCACAGTGGGTACAGCCCGCGTCACCGTGGAAAAACAAGCAAGCTGCAGGTAATTTTACACCCCAAAGTTCTGGAAATTTTAGGAATTCTGGAAACTTTAGGAACTCTGGAAACTTCAGACAGCAGCAGAATATGCCACATCAACAAGTTAACCAGCCACAAAATATCTCAGACGTTACAATGAGGTCAGTAAATAAACCACCTAGACCTCAGGTGGGTCAGGAAGAATTTTACTACACAAGTAATGAGCCAGACTTCGACCAAGATAACGACAACCCCTATTGCGAACAAGGTGAGTACTTTACCACACAATTTTCTGAACAAGATTACGCAGATACGTCCTCAGATCAGACAAACCACCAGGATTTTCCCGAGGACAAGGTAAACGAAGATCACACTTAAATACTGTTGAGATAAAAAGACAAGGTAAGTCCCATCTACCATACATTGACCTCCCAGAGTTTAAGGGAAAATTCTTATTAGACACAGGAGCAACTAACTGCATGATATCACCTAAAGCATTAATAGGAACTAGTTTCGAACATTGCATACAATATGAACCGTTTTTAGTGAAAACCGCACACGCTACTACTAAACATGACTATGTTGCATATTTACCTTTACCCCCTCAATTTAATACCGATAAGTTTCATAAGTTTTTAGTGTTCGATGTTGATCCAAAGTATATAGGAATAATAGGAATAGATTTGTTGAAAGAATTAGGCTGTACAATTGATTTAAACAATAAATTATTGAAATCTACTTGTGAAATACCTATATATACAGATTATCCAGTTAAAAAAGTTAAAGTTGAACCTAAATGTGAAAAATTAATTATTGTCAAAACAAACTATACTGATGGTCAATATATTTGTGATGAGTTTTACTGGGATAAAGATCTTAAATCGCCAACAGCCCTAGTTACAGTTAAAAATGGCATTTTTAAGACATCCATAATTAATTTTAGCAATGAAAAGAAAATTGTCACCAATAATACCCAGGTAGCTCTTGAACCTGTACCTGAATATGTATTAAATAACTTGGAAAGCGTCTCTAGTCTGAATAATTTAAATATTCAAGAAAATTTTGACCATGAATTAAAACAAAACCTAAATAAAATACGTACTGAGCATATGAATGACGAGGAAAAGCGAGAAATAATTAGACTTTGTTATAAATATAGAGAAATTTTTCATTCAGACAAAATTCCACTGTCCTTCACCCATACCGTAAAACACGAACTAAGACTGACTGACCAGACTCCTATTTTCGTTAGAAGTTACAGACAAGCCCCTCAACAGCGCAAAGAAATTCAGAATCAAGTCGACAACCTTTTAAAACAAGGAATCATTAGAGAAAGCATATCCCCATGGTCTTGTCCAGTACACATAGTCCCTAAAAAACCAGACGCCTCTGGAAAGGTTAAGTGGAGGCTTGTTATTGACTATAGACGACTGAATGACAGGATTGTAGAGGACAAATATCCCCTTCCCAACATAAACGACATATTAGACAAAGTAGGACGAGCACAATATTTTACTACCCTCGACCTCGCGAGTGGCTATCATCAAATTGAGATGCACCCTAACGACATTGAAAAGACTGCCTTTACAACAGAAAGAGGACATTATGAATTTTTACGAATGCCCTTTGGCTTGAAAAATGCACCTAGTACTTTTCAACGTCTTATGGATCACATTTTAAGAGGTTTAGATAACGTTTTTACCTATTTAGATGACGTCATCATAGTATCTACATCTTTACAAGACCATATAGTTAAATTAAAACAAGTTTTTGATCGTTTCAAAGTCCACAATTTGAAGATTCAATTAGATAAATCCGAATTTTTACAAAAACAAGTTAATTTCTTAGGACACGAACTCACGGACCAGGGACTTAAGCCTAACAAAGATAAAATCAAAGCCGTATTAAATTTCCCTATACCATGTAATCAAAAGGATATTAAGTCTTTCCTAGGTCTAGTAGGTTACTATCGTAAGTTCATTAAAGACTTCGCGAAATTAACCAAACCATTAACAGCATGTTTAAAGAAAAACGCTAAAGTAATACACACACCAGAATTTATAGACGCAGTAGACAAATGTAAGCAAATTTTAACTAACTCTCCCATCTTACAATACCCAGACTTTGACAAACCATTTATTTTGACAACGGATGCCTCTGATATAGCCATAGGAGCAGTCTTATCGCAGGGAAACGTAGGATCTGATAAACCTGTTGCTTACGCATCTAGGACACTATCAGATACAGAAAATCGTTATTCAACCATAGAGAAAGAATTGTTAGCTATAATCTGGGCCATTAAATACTTCAGGCCGTATTTATATGGTAGGAAGTTTACCATCTACACTGACCATAGACCTTTGTCATGGTTAATGTTCTTGAAAGATCCAAATTCAAAATTAACTCGTTGGAGACTTAAGCTTGCAGAGTATGATTACAAAGTAGTATATAAAAAGGGTAGTCAAAACACGAATGCAGATGCATTATCTAGAGTTAAAATTTTTCATAAGAGCGTTGATTCATTAGCCGTAAATCTTGACGACAACGATGACGATGAAATAATCAATCGCATTTTTGATAATGTACGTAGGGAAGCACAAAACACTGACATTGACAATACGACTGAAGCGCAAAACACAAACACTGACAATGCAAATGAGTCACGAAACACTGACATTGACAATGCGACTGACAATACTGACAACGTTCACGTACAAAATCAAAGAGAAAATGACATACAAACTCACAATGAACAAACGAGTGTTGACCAAGACCAGCTGATCTCCACTAATCATACCCAACCCGACAACGAAAATAGAGGTATACCAATCTTATCAGACGCCATTGACAGACAACTTAAACAGTTTCATATAAGGTCTACACCCGGTTCAGAATATAGAGTAGAAAATAGGTCGACAAACTCTAGAATTGTTATCAAAGACGTATTTATCCCCATTAACAACACGAGTCTGAAATTATTAGATTTCTGAAAGAACATACTATAGTAGATCGTATCTTTCACTGCTATTTTTACGACGAAAGTTTATATTCAGCCTTTGCAAGGGTTTACACTACTATTTTTAATGATAGAGGACCAAAATTAATTAGGTGTAACTCGCGCGTGACCTTAGTCGAAAATAAGACAGAACAACAGGAATTAATAAAGAAATACCACGAAGGCAAAACAACGCATCGCGGTATTCAAGAAACATTTAAACAACTCCGTAGAAATTACCATTGGTCCAATATGTTGCTTTCGATTCAAAAATTTATTAATCAATGTGATGTTTGTTTAAAATCTAAGTACGAGAGAAATCCACTCAGACCCCCTTTGACCTTGACCCAGACACCAACAAAACCTCTTGAACATCTGTTTATGGACCTCTATTCTACAGGAGGTGCAACTTTTCTAACAATAATAGATAATTTTTCAAAATTTGCACAAGCTATGCCCCTAAACGCTGCAAGCAGTGTACATATCGCTGAAGCATTGATACAAGTTTTCTCTGTCATAGGCTTACCGTTGAAAATAACAACCGATTCAGATAGTAAATTCGATAACGAAGTTATTAAGGAAATATGTGCATCTCACGACATTAACATTCATTTTACAACACCATACAACCCGAATTCCAACTCCCCCATAGAACGATTCCATTCAACCATAGGTGAGATTATCAGAATACAAAGAATGACAAATAAAGAAGACCCAATTAATTTAATAATGAATTACGCTGTAATTGCCTATAATAACTCAATTCACTCTGTAACGGGTTATACACCACGAGAACTGTTATTTGGTCACACAGCTTCTCGAAATCCTTTGGAATTATTCTATCCTAAAGAGTTTTACCAGGACTATGTCATCAAGCACCGCAGAAACGCAGAAGCAGTACAAGAATGTTTAGCAGCTCACATGTCCAAAAATAAAGAACAGGTAATAGAAAAACGTAACCAGGCCGCCAAGGAGATCACATTTAAGGTAGGAGAAATAGTTTACAAACAGATAGCCAAAACTGCGCGCAATGACAAAACCAAACCAGTCTTCAAAGGTCCATATAAAATAATTCACCTTCACCCCAATAATGTTGCCGAAATAATAGGTAACCACCCCAATTCAAAATCTATTAGAGTACATTATAAGCTTTTACGAAGACCACATCTTGTTACAGGACCCTCATCGCAGGAGCCTGGGTGCTCTTCGCAACAGCCAACTTGACCCTTAATCCCGTAAATAATGAAAATGGAATATTATTACTTAAACAAGGACTAGTTCTCAAACAGATCGATACTTTTAGTCTGGCTTGTGTCTATAATATCACTTACCTTCATGAGGTTACTATAAAAATTCTAGCACTATATGTTAGCACGAAAGAAGCAGAGGATAGGTCGTTATTAGTTAGTAAGGATATACGTTATCAAACATACAAGAACCAGATAGAAGCTAGTTTAAGTTTAATAAATAAGAAAATTATGTTTATAGCACCGCATTCAACTAGAGTTAGACGTGGTATAATAAATGGGTTAGGATCTGTGGTTAAAGCAATTACAGGAAATTTAGACTACGAAGATGCGATTAAATTTGAAAATGAAATATCAAACTTACGAAATTCAATTTATAAAATTCAAAATTCTCAGAAACAATCTTTATTTTTAGCGGAAAATACAATTAAAGAATTTAGCAAACAAATACAAATTATTAAAGAAAATGAGGAAAAATTAGTAAACCTGTTGAAAAATGCCACTATTAGTAATAATTTAGTAATTAATCATATGAACTTTTTAGATTTATACATTCAAATAAATTTTAGTTTAGAGTTCCTATTAAATAAGCTTTTAGTTCTAGAAGATGCAATGACTTTTGCTCAGATAGGTATAATGCACCCAAGTATAATAGCTCCACATAATTTAATAGCTGAGATTCAGAACATGCAAAAGTCAAATAGATTTAAAGCAGTAGATAGCATAAGCATCAAAAATATACATAGTATAGAAAAGTCAATTAGTGTAAAAGCTTATAGCACAGAGCACGCATTAACATTTATCCTGGAAATACCTGGAATTCCGTTGATCCAAACGTTTTTGACCTTCTCCATATCTATTCCATCCCAGATAAGCAAAATTTAACTATTATTCCCAAGTCCAAATACCTAGTACTGGGTAGCGAGGAGTACTCTTACCTGGAGGACAGCTGCAGGAAGATCACGCAAGATACCCATCTCTGCGCGACACTGAACACTCAACCCGTAGATAAATCTGAAGACTGCGTTATATCACTCATCAAACATCAAAAAGCAAACTGTACAAGAGCGAAAATGAATCTCAAGCAACAGAAAATACAGAAAATAGAAGAAAACAAATGGCTAATAATTCTGCAACACGACGAAATTTTAAGAATTCATTGTGGTTCAAAAACAACATACAAAAGGATATCCGGTATTCAAATAGTCAGCATCACAAGTGACTGTCAATTGGAAATATCAAATAAAATATTGAGAACAAATTCTGACACAATAACAATAGATGAAATCATTCCATTACCAAGTACTCCAATCATATCAGAAGAAAAGATACATTATAACCTTCAGCTCGAAGACATCTCACTGGACAGTATCCATGAGTTGATGGAACGTGCAGAAGACATCCCAAACGAAGATGGCATTAATTGGCAAGTTATGATGGCTACCCCGAGTTGGCCCACCATCGCAATATACATCATCTGCGCTGGGATTATATGCTGGAAATTATACCTATGGAGACTAAGCCGAAGTAAATCATACCAGACGGCGGAACCTGCAGTCAGACAGAACAGTTGCAGCGAGGACGCTACAGGAAGCTGCAAAATGCGCTTCCAGCTTAAGGAGGGAGGAGTTACGCGACCCATCGACGCCACCGGCTCAAGTTCTAACAATGGCTGCTGACCAAGCGTTTCCGTGGGACAATTCAAAAGTGCATTTAGTTCATAAGTTTTAAATGTAATGTTTTAATTAATTATTATTTTAAGATTAGTCTTGTAGAACATTTGTAACTATAAACATCTTGTAATTAATAAATAAATATTTTTTTTAAAAGAAATTCGTTCGCCGTTATTTAACTATAGTCAGACATTTTTTATTACTCGGAAATGAACGACCTGATAAATTGAAACAAAAAGTAATCCTATGTAATTTATATGAACAATTTATTGTTTAAAAGGACGGTCCTTAAAAACTCATTTCATCGCAAAGTGTAACATTTTTCTCTCTACCCTCAAATTGAAACGCGACCTTTTTATCAATAACTGTGGAAATCTAAACATCCTGTGCCAACAAAACTTTTAAATGTCAAACTCGAGTTTCCTTATAAGCTATTTATAATATACATTTTGTGAAGTTTGCTGAAGCGATTCATCTTTCAGTAACTTTCGACGTCCGAATTTGATTTAATACTATTTGGCCACTCGGAGTTTTCGGGTTAAAGTAATCTTAACTCCAAATATCAGCTTTTAAGTACAAAGAGAATCACAAGTCGATCACGAAAATTCTATTAAGTTTAAAATTTTGTACTGTATTACTCTTTTTATACAGATGACTCGCGTGGTTTCACTTAGTGCTATGATAATTATTCACTTCAGTCTGTAATATCCCACTGCTGAGCATAGGCCTCTTTCCCCATGTAGGAGAAGGATCAGAGTTTTATCCACCACGCCGCTCCAATCCGGGTTGGCGGATATATACTATGAGTAAAGATCGCTATCACGTATACATGATAACAACCGGGACCGACGGCTTTACGTGCTCTGCGAAAAACGGTGGGAAGACCCACAAGGACTGCACAAACACCCAGACGATGGCAAACATCTGCATGACCAATACAAATGTTTCTCATGTGCGGGGATCGAAGCCGCAACCGCCAACGCAACAGCGACAAAACAGTTCTGTGGCCGTTTCGCCAACGCATCAATGATAATTATTACTGTGAAGTAATTCTAAAAGAATATTAGCCATGTTTCGGATTATTTCAAATGACAGTACAACCAAGCTAAATAAATCATCGTCATAAGTATCAAAATTTCTGGTATATGAGAATAGTAAAATTAAACATTAACTAGAGTCGACTTATCTAGTTATTTATGACTGGCTTAAACTAATATATAAATGTATAAACTTAACAGGGACAAATCAAATACAATCAAACAATTTCTAACATTTTGCTGCACAACATTTTTTTTTATACTGAATTCTTTTTTGATCTCAACTCTTGTATAATGTTATTTGACATGGATAGATAAGAAAACGTTCCTATTATCTAATGTAATAAATTCACACATTGGATAAAGAATAATGAAATTCCAAAAATAACTTGATTTTTTTTTCTAATTTCTAGACATGTTCGAACTTGAACAAGTGTGTGTGCAATCGAGGATGGACTGGACCAGACTGCTCCCAGCCGGACGCGCTGCCACCGTCGCCGACCCCCTACGTTCCGGACAATGCAACCAAGGCGGCCTACAATATGACCAAGAAGGAAACACCGTATGGTGAGTCGAAACCAGTAACGTCTGGTACTGTCTGGTACCATCTGGATTCATCCACTTCAATTAAATGTTTATTCAAAATCGTAAGTTAAACAAGATAAATGAAATGTACTGAATCTTTTTAATAATACTCTGAATTGACTTTTAATTGAATGTCATCTCGACTAAAGATGTCATTTACTCTATATCAACAAACCTAACATACCCAAGTAGCCACAAAAATAATAACAAACTATAATAATATGAGTTACTTCTTTGGCAAAAGTGGTGAAATAGAGTTAGAATGCAGAATTATTGGTAAATATGAGAAATACTTACACTTAGTTTTAAAAGATCTGTATCGCAAACTATTTCCGATTTTTGAACTTAATGTTTGTACTCTTTTTAACATCAATAATTTTGGCTATTTTTTTTTAAGTAATGAATAAACAATGAATAAATTTAGGACTTATCTTTCTACACGAATCAATATCTTATAGCCATTGTAATTTGAGATACAAACAACTTGATTAAAATCACATGCTATGCTGCACTGACTCTTGTGTGGCAGTCATATCTTGGCGATGTTTGTCTGCTTGTCGAAAGTGTGGCCGATGAGCTTTGAAACAAACATTGTTATCGCTTTCATAATATTATTAAATTGTTATATGGAAGACTACACTTCTGTTATTAGCATGTAAAAAATCCTATTTTACAGCTATTAAATCTCTTGGGTATATTATATCTTTCTTATTAAAGCGGTTAGTTTTCTACTGTTTCTGATGGTAATTTGTGTTTTAATTTTAATATTATTAAACATTTATAATAATCATATCACAACTACTTATTTACTCTTTACTATTTTCAATCGTTTAATTTTGAATTACTACTCGTTTACTTTATTTACTGTAGATAATGGATTACTGTGTCGATTATTTTCTTGTGCTGTGTAATGTATGTATTTCATATAATTTCATATCTTTCTTAATTTTTTTCTTACATATTATTTTATGGTGATAACTAACATGTATCGCTGATTTATGATTTCAGGTGCCTTTCTACTTCTGTTTATGATAACCCTCCTATTTTCCTTTGCTATTGATATAATATTTTGTAATTGGCCGAATAACTCCGAGCACTGCTCTTCAATGCCGTTGGGGGACGTACTCTTTTATTACCAAATTTAAAATTTCATAAATTCATATCCGAAAAAATATTATAATTTTTTTTTAAAGTTAAATGTACACGTGGGTTCGCGACATTTCGTAACATCCCGGGGAGCAATGCTCAGAGAAGCGTGGATAAAGCGCGGGCGGCGCCGGCGCACTAACGCGCGGGACCCCTCTCTTCCAGGTGAGATCGAGGGCAATAAGATGAGCACCGTGAACATGGTGTTATTATTACTCGCGGTCGTGCTGTCCGTGTTCGTGGGTTTCGCCTGGATGGCGTACTGCTTCAGGTAACAGCCGGTAACTCGGTGTTGTCGCACTGTGTTCGTCGCCTGTGCCTGCAGTGTCGTGTTGTGTGTCGCCGGCCGGGTCCCGCCGGCGCCGCTCGCGTGTCCTCGCCGTCCCGCCGCGTGCGCGTCACGTGTCACGCCACGCGCCGGGACGACGAAGAGCGTGCCGGCCCGCGCGTGACTTACCCTTCTCTTTGGACGCAGAGAACTACCACGGCTCGAACACGGTATTCCTCGTGGCGGTGCTCATGTCTGTGGTAGGGGGGGTATTCATAGTATTTGCCCTGAGCGCTCTCTGCTACAGGTCAGTCGTAGTACACAAAAACTTCTCCCTGTGCCTAAGGTTAGTGAGCAGAAAACAGACCAAAGGTAGTCTAAGGAGAAATTTAAATCGTCACCTTCGTACTTGTATTTATTTTAGACGTTAGAGTTGATGTTTACATTCTTAAAGTCGACGATTTCTTTTTCGTTTATTTGATTATTTGAAGATTTTTTATGTCGTTTACGTTGTCGTCGTAGAGCTAGCTGGCGGGTCAGGCGCCCCAACTGCATTTGATCTGTGGTTCTGTGGCTCTGTGCTCGCGCCGGCGGCCGGCCCGCGGCGCCCGGCCCGCGCACGCCTGTGCCCGCGAGGCGTCGCCGTCCGGCCGCCTCGCTGCATGCCGACGAGGCTTTCCACGTTGTATTCGAGCGACACCTCGATTCAAACCCTTAAAATTCTGGGCTCTTGGATGTATGCATTGGCTTATGTGAACTGTGACTCGTTTTCGTTTCCTTTCTTGGTCGGAGACCGTGCCGCCGGGCGCCGCGGACCGCTGCCCGACGGCGCGATCGCGTCTATATCTTCTCACATTGTATCACGTCGCTCATCGTAGCCGTTTCGTATATTATTTTTCAAGTTTTAAGTAGTTTTTTTATATTATCGCGCTGCAATCGAAGTATGACCGATCGACTCGAACCTCATGTGAAGATATAGCACGCTCGACTCTGATATCACCGATCATTTCACTATCACTAAATTATCTATGACCTTTTGCACGAAAAGCGAATGTGCGATGCACGGATTCTTCTTTCAAGCAGCTGTCTATTTAGTTAGAAACGCCTAATGTTATATTTAAGTAATTTATTATCTTTCCATTAAAAATATAATTAAAACTATCTTTAAAAGGCTATATTTCGATTTATAGCTGATTTTTTATTTTTTGTATCATATCAGAAAACATAAATTTATGGAAATCATTTTAATGCCTCATTTTTACTGGAAAGAATCTTATCACTTAAGCTAAGATCAATTTTGATTATGTTTCCATGAACATCAATTCCCATGAGGAATGAAACGAAAAATTGAAGTTTCCTTTTTCAAAAAGAATTAAATTCAGAATTAAATTGTTTTCTTGTTATAATATCCAAAAGCGCCAGTTTTTAAATTCAAATTAGAACATTCGAAAAGTCGAATTGCATTTGGGATTTAAATGTCTATTTTATAAATATTGTTATCATTCCCAATATATCACTTTGACATTGATAATAGTCTCAAAATTAATGGTATTGAATGGAAACTGACACAAAACACTTATAATTTAGGTCTTATACCAACCACTTTTTTTTTTTCATTTTTGAACAATCATTTTATGAACAGTAATAAACTAAAACTTAACTGTCTCGTCAGCGTCCATTCAAACCGTCAAAATTTTTTTCGGAAACGAAAACATCGATAAGCAAAATTGATTCCTGAGGTGTTCTCGATTCCGTTGCAATATCGTATGACATAATTTTTTAAACGTAATCGATTGATCTGAGTGTGCGTTTCCACGCCACGCCTGCATCAGGAAAAAGAGTACCCTACCGAAATACGACCCTCCGTACGTCAAGAAACCGATCGCCAAAAGCTTCGCAGCAGGCTCGACAACATCTAACAATTCCCAAGAGGACATATCTATCGATGGAGGCAAGATGCATGCCTTCAATAACACGTTTAGGTAAGTATTCACTATTTAGGTAAAACCTCTCCGTTAGCTCCATAACTCTCCATTTTGGTAAAATCTCTCCTTGTATGGTGTAAATCGAATCAGTTTGACGTGACTGTACTGATTGTAAATTCCGAATGTACATGTATTACATAAATTATTATTTAAAAGTTTATAATTTGTTTTCAATCGTTCCTTTATTGCCTTGAACTACTTGATCTGTATTTCATCTATATTTTGTGTATTAAATATAATTTAGGTCCCATTAAGTTATTATAAAGTATGAGTTTAACGTGCTCTAGTTATGAGTTGTTCTACTGATAATACACAATACATATTTTACAGTATTGCCATCCACTCTTTAATAGTTAAAAATTAAAAAAAAATGTTGAAACTAATTGAAATCATTTTTATCATTCTTAAAGTACAATCGAAACTACAGTATCATGAAACATTTAACAAAATTACGCGACTCTAGAGCACGTTTCATCCTTGTTTATTTTTCGAAATTAAACTTTTCTTTCCTCTTCCTATCGGAACTGGTGTAACAGAAACCTCCTCAGGTACGTCTAAGCTTGAAAACTCACCGCTCATAATGTTTTATCTCACACGATTTTCGCTTTTATGGCATACGGCTTTGGTACGACAATGCTTCGAAGCAATTTTGACATATCTGCGTTGCCGTGGTGTTACAGTGTGACCGAGCACAATCACACTTGCGTTAATATACACGCTTCTTAAATATAATTTGTTTCTAGATATCATTTGAATTTAAATAGTGAAAGTGGTAAATATGCACATAGATATACAACAGGCACATAGCAGCAATAGATAGATAATTGTAGACAATAGAAATGGATCTACAAAAGTATTAATTAAACTGGATTCAAAAGTATAAAATCGTTCAAAACCGATTTAAATCACATAAAAATAGGTTATGAATCTGATTCATAATACATTCATTTGGAAATTGTAAGTTTAAAGGTAATTACGAATATAATCAGTATAACAACGGAGATCGTAAGAAACGATTCGATGAAATAACGGGCTGGAATTATAAAAATTCGAAAATGGAACAAAATTTAAAAGACTCCAAATTTCTCAGCCGCGGAGACTCCCAGCGCGTGATCTTCAGACACGGGAATCACATGTCGGGAGCTGGCAACACTAGCAGATATCCGTGAGTTGCCAATCACAAAAAGACAAAATTTGTACTAACTTCATGGGGTCTATCTGTCTAGGCTGATTATTTATTGTAATTATTCTTATTTTATGTATTGTATTTAAATAAGCGTAGTTTCTTTTAACCCTTAGCTTACTGTCTTTAGTTGCTTGTTTTCTAGTTAGTCCTTGTGTGAAAATAATATATAAATACTGTTATATTGGCCTAAAACCTTATTAATTTGTCTTACTTAAATTTAAACCATGAAAATCATTATGTTTTTCATGCCTTAAGATGTTTTATTTAACAATATTGGTTGAATCATACCGGATCCATCGGCATGCGCAAACATTTTTGCTATAATATTTTTATTTTCCAATTAGAATTATTTATTAAATTTGTATATTTCTTTCAGAGATCATAAGCAAATGAAACGTGTACATTCCGGTAGTGAGGATGAACCGACGCATTCAGGTGAGTTTGAAGTAGCAAATAGGTTTTATATCTTAATTAGACTTTTTTTTATGACATTCTTATTCCACATTTCCACTTATATACCACTGACAAATATTCTACATATAACACCAGTAACGGAGACAATTAAATTGTAACCTATCACAGAGTAAGACTACGTAAGTCACAATCTACATTTTGTTTGAATAATTGTAAATGTAATTCATTTTATTTTGATTTTGCGCTCTATATATTCGAGATAATATTAAAATTGTTACTTAATTAAAATTTTCAGGTGAAGAAGACATAGCTTTCATTGACGTAGCTCCTAACTCGATGGCGAAACTGCCAGAGAAGGGTATTCTCAAGAAGCACGGATATGGCGCAGTGGATGGCAAGGATAAGTGGGCTGAGGATTCTCAGTCTGAACAATTGGAGGCGGGATCACAATCCGATGGGCAGGAGCCATCAGGGGCAGTTGCGGATATGGAATACAAGTTTAAGGTAAAGTGGCTCAAGCGATGTTAATGGCAGTATTATTGGGCTAAGATCTAGACTAGGTAAAACCGAATTAGAAAAACCAAATTATGGGGTTTTTGGGTGTGGAGGGTGGAGGGTGTAGGAGAATCTATACAAGGTAACACTATCACACCTCAAAACCCCATGGTTATGGAGATATTCATGGTTAAAGTTTTGAGGTTAGAAGAAGAATTTAAAGCTATTATAATACCTTTGAGCTCGTACTGTTTGCATTGTGTGACAAATCGACACTTTTAAACAAAATAACGCGTCAGACATAATATTCTAATAAAATTAGTAACATTGTGTGCTAGAATATAGGTTTAGAAATTCGAAAAATACCCAAAACCGAATCGGAGCACCCCACTGTCCACGTGGTCTTGGTCTGTCCTACCCCTAGAGTGTTTTTTTTGTGCCGCGGAGGCGCGGAGGGCTCGCTCATGCTCCGTTCCGCTGAGGCGGCGCCGAAGGCGACCAACCTCAGCCGCTCCTCTACGCATTCGTTCGCGCGCTTTTGCACGGCGGGCGAGGGCTGCACTTCCCGCAGCGCCAGAGCCAAGCGTTCCTCTAACTTTCGAAATTCTTCTTCTAACCTCAAAACTTTAACCATGGATATCTCCATAACCATGGGGTTCTGAGGTGTGACAGTGGTACCAGGAGTAGCGTTCCCCACCCTCTCCCCCCTTCCCCCCACGGTCCCGAAATTCGGTTTTACCTAATCTAAAGCTTTACCATTCATTCAAAATATTTCTTGGAGCCTGTTTTTCGATTTTTAATAGTATTTTTTATTGTACCATCAAATTTCGCTCTGTCTGCTAGATATTTCTATTAGCAGAAAAACTGCACTTTTTACCGTTAGCCCTTGGATCCCACATTCCTGGTGATAGACCATCTATCTCATCTGATATATACTTAATCGGCAACTGTTCACCAGTTACAGACCTTTAAGAAATTAACTATAGAAATTATCTTTAAAAAGGTATGTACATTCATTGGATTAAATTTAAAAATGTATTAAGTGAAGTATCCTCATTACAGGATCTGAATGGCTACCATGAAAACATAATTGTCGCATTGAAGACAGCCGCTGCCCAGCGAGCGAGTGCCGGAGCTGCCGTAGGTTCTGGAGACCTTCGAGCTCTGCAAGAATACGAATACAAACGAGAAAGGGCACCCAGCGCTGAGAAAATCCATGAAGCTGAACTGAGAAGGCAACGAGGTGAAGATGAGGAAGACGAGGCACCTCCCTGCGGTCCGATAAGAATCAGGAACTTGGAAGATCTAATCAGGCAGCTCGAACACCACTCCAGTAGACACATGAGTCCATCTGGTTCGGAAGATATAAGAATGTCGGAAACGGAAGCCGATAGGCATTATCGAATTGAAGGAGAAGTAGTGCCATCGTAAGTAGAATTTATTTGCCCTACTTCCTTTTAAAAAAATCATAATGCGATATTGATTGTAAGTGCTATGAGATACTGTTGTTATATTTATTAGTTTATTATATTATATTATTCAAATGTATATTATATATATGTATTGCTTGTAAGTATTAATGTGTAGATATTTGTATGTAAGTTTATTACAATGTAACTGCACCACCTACCCGATCTTCAAATAAATAGTATTCAATCCTAGTTCGGGTTGTCTGGAAGAAATGGCTAACTAGCCATAAGACCGCCTCTTGTACTACACATTCTAAGTTGTCTGTATTATTATTATTTTATATTTGCATATTGTGATGTACAATAAAGAGCAAATAAATAAATAAATAAAATAATTACTTCTCGTAGGAATATTATAATTAATAAGTTTTTGATCTCCATTTATGTCCAGTTGCTACATTCAGAAAACGATTCGTCTTGCTAACGAACGGTTAAATTTTAACACGATACGTTCCAAATTTAACGGTACGTAACCAAAACTTATCATTTTCTGAATACTTTAATCAATCTTCAATCAGTGATTGCATTTAAAAATTTATTAGTCTATGTCAATATACTTTATTTAAGTAGGCTTCAGAGGTACTTTTGAATCGTCATTTTACAAACTATATTTATCTTACAAGTGACTCTACCACCGATTCGGACAGTTGATTCTGCAGAAATGAAACAGCAAGAAACTATGCAGTTACTCTTTTTTTTTTTGCTGTGTGGTTACGGCAATGAAGAATATAGCCACCCCCTCTCTTTCCATGGGTGTCGTAAGAGGCGACTAAGGGATAACACAGTTCCACAACCACCTTGGGACTTAAAAAGGCGATCGATGGCGGGATAACCATCCAACTGCTGGCTTTTTAAATGCACAGACCGAGGACGGGAGGCAGCGTCTCGATGCGACAAAGTCAGCCCTGCGGTCACCAACCCGCCTGCCCAGCGTAGTGACTATGGGTAACACACATGAGTTCACACCATTTTTGGCGTGAACTTGTGGAGGCCTATGTCCAGCAATGAACTGTGATAGGCTGAAATAATGATGATGATGATGACTCTTTTTATAAACACTGTGTTTTTATTAGATATATAAAAAAATTTTATGTATAAAATCAATAATGTTTTGCATGAAATGAAGTATTATGTTACATGTCCACAGTCGTTGCCGTGGTCGCGTCGGTCCCGGCGAGGAGGAGTCCCGCTTTGGCTACCCGCGGTTCCGTGGTAGCGCGCGCCACCACCCTGCCATGTTCGCAGCCCCCACAGCCGTGTCGCCCGCCCTACTAGCCCATGCGCCCCACAGCTCGCACGTGGTGCACCCGGGACACGGGGCGCACGGGACGCACCCGGGACACGTCGCGCACGGGACGCACCGTGTCCCGCCGGACGACGACGCGCTGTACGAGACCGCGGACGCGGAGAGACTGCGCGACGCCCCGGACAGCGAGAGGTGAGACTTTACTGTGGAATAGGTTTTTTTACACAGTTTTACAAATACTAACAAATTGACACAGTTTTAGACTTATTTTTTTGGACACTTTAAATTACCAATATACGAGTACATGATAACGAAATTAAATTTTTATTTCTATTTTGATACAATTTTTATTTCCAGCATCACACATAACTCAGCCCAAGTCAAGGGTGGGCTCCGAGGGTCTTAATTAATATGTATATCATGCAATTGGTATTGGTAATAGTAAATTTCATTTCACGATTCGAAAATACACATTTTTAGTATCTCAGCCGCAATTCATATAAAATTCATTTAAATCTGACAAATTCCAAAATTCGAAATTAGAAACGACTGGCTCATTTCCCTGGTGCTCCAGCGTCAGCAGACATGAGCCAGTCGGGAGACTCGGGAGCCCGCCGTGCCGACGCGCCTAGACTCTCCGTTTCTCTTCTCTATCATTTTCTAGTGATGAATTTATTCAAGCTCAACAGCAGTTAGCCCGGTGGGCGAGTGAAGAGGCGGTGCCGGTGGAGCGCGACTACTTCCCCTCGCCGACCTCCCCGCCCTCGCCGCGCTCCCCGCGCTCGCCCGCCAGCTCCGGCAGCGAGCGCCCGGCCGCCTTCCCCGAGTACACGCACTGACCCCTCGCCCGCCGCCGCTAGCCCTAGGACGTGCGCAGTGGACATGTGAATACGTAATCGTTAGACGTCAAATGTAAATAATCGAAATAATTGCACAGTTACTTTAACGATATGACTGAAAATATTTAGATAATTAAGCGTTAAAACGTCGATCGGACGCCGCGCCGCCGCCGGGCCGCGTTGTTTTAAATATTTATATTCGTTTTAAATCGATACGCTTTATAACTCTTATCTCGGTTCCGGCCCGGCGGCGGGTCGGCCGCGCATCGGGACGCGCCGCGGGACGAGCTCACCCTCGGGACGCGACCGCCGAGTGACTTACACTTAGATAGGCGTTTAATAAATTCTGGTGACGTAGTATCCGTCGAAGCTTTAATCGAGCCGACTCGCCGCCGCTCGCGAGCGAGCTCGAGGCGTGCGGTCTGTGAACTCGTCGCATGCGCCCGGAGGCCGGTAGGAAGGCGGGCGTCGCAACCGTCCCCGGAGAGTAACGATCTCGTCGCACCGAATCACCTCTCCGAAACGCCCAACTTCACAGACACACGTTCGATTAGACGAAACGACGAGCACCAACTCCGCGTGAAGCGAGTGTGCGAAGTTCGACAAGCGGTTTCTTAATCGAGTTTCGCCGATGAACTTTCGATAAGACGTTACGCTCGGAGGTCTCGAACCGTAATCTAACGATGTTTTTGTATTTAGATACATAAAATACACATATTCTAAAATAGTTATCTACATTGATGTGAATATAAGTTATTTCGGATTCTATCAGAATATATATGTATATGGTATGTATAATTATCTAAACGAATTTAAGCTGATGTGGAGACGAGTGTTGACGGGCGCTGCGCTCGACGGAGCGCGACGCGACGACTTAGTACGATATAGCTTAGACATTAGGTATAATATGATATAACTTGTATGTTATCGGTTAAGCCTGGTCGCGGGAGATGTAACCATAGTTAGCGAAAAAATTACGTCATCATATGATATTCGTGCATCGCGCGACGTCGAGGCAGCGTCCGAGTATGTTACAGATTTCGTTTATTTTATTGTGACAATTTAGGAAGTTATTGTTTCATTCGGGTTTACGCTAGGCTAGGTGGCAACGCCACGATTATAGTAGTAACTTAAAGTTAAAATATTGAATAGAAACAAGTAATTCATCTAGCTCACGTTGATCGACATGGGCGCAGCGGGCTTTGCGAGCGATCGTGTCACGGGACGCCGGTTCGGCGAACACCGACTTTAACTCATTCGACGACAAAAGCCGGACTTAGCCGATGTCGATCGCCAATGCACATGTTTGGCCGTACGGCCCCGTTTATAATAATTAATCTCTTAGATAAACGTTATATTATATCGAATAAGGTAATCTAGGTAACTAATTACGCGTACAGGGTAGTCACTTAAATGTACTCTGTACTGGGTGCGACACTCGCGACCGGTGCGAAGGCGACCGCCAAAAAAAGATATTAGTTGATATAACCAGTAGGCTGTAACATTTATGTATCAATTTGTAGTATTAATTGTTCAATACTAGCATAGGTCATAGCGATAAGTACGTTTAATGATTTTATCGCACAATAAAACAACATTGCTTCGTAAATAACGTAGATGAATCGATGTAAATAGTGTCTGTACATCATCGCACCTGGTAATGATAGATCACAATAGACACTAACTGTAATATGTGATACGTTAAGGACGAAATTTTTACTGCCATCTCTTAGTCGATCGACGTACGATCGGGTACGGTAGAATATAAGCGTGTTTCGTTTGCATTCGCTATGAAATGCAGTATGTGTGAGCGAGAAAGTGCATGCTCGTGTTGCTGTGTGGGCAGTGTCCATTGCACTATAATTACGCGTTTTTAAGACAGTGAAAGAGCTAGGGATGTACAATATCAATTCTTATTCATGATGTCGATTATCGATTTTTGATATTCGAGATATAAATGTCACTACATTTTGATCTGTAATTTTCGTCACTCAGCAAACGTTTTTAAAGCTAAAATATGCACGTAAGCTAGATTCTAGTAACTAAAATTTACATTTCAAACAGTATTAAGGATACCACAGGATTAATCTTATTTCTTGCAACGTAGTATCTCAATTTTGTAGGTAATATATTAAAAAATTTATCAATAAACATTTTAGCTCTAAAATTACTTTTAATACTATACATTAATTGTTTTTTACGTCGCTACAAAGATATATTTACACTTTCTCAGCTATTTCTAAACTGAAGAAAATATTTGAAAGTGAGCTTAAGAATACATAGTGAGATTTACGATAATTTTCTTCAAACATCGACATATCGATATGTTATAACATCCGCTATCGATGTTGAAACATCGGTTTTTCCCTTGAATATCGACATTTGAACAGTATCGGTAAATATTGATCATCCCTAGCGAAGAAGTCGTTTATATTTAGTGAAATAGTTATAACCGGTGACTAAACAAATTGTGCGTTGTCGGTGCGAGTGATGTGTAAAATCGCGTATATTATCGGTATTTTATCGACAATCTATCGACAGTCGTCTCTTTCGCGCACATGCGAGTGTCAAGCCCAGGAGGCGTCGCGCGCGAGCGCGTTTTATACCCAAAAGCGATATACGGACTGTCCGTCCTAGTATACGAATAGTTTAGCAGTATTAAGCATGTGTGTACATGCGTGCGATGTGTAACCCTTACTCGTAATACGTAGGACACGCAGTCCGTACATAGCTAAACACTTCTGCGCGGGAAATATCCCTAATACCCCGAATATGGCAACTTTGAGTTAATTTTGAATCTGAGTGTTGCAAGTTGATAGTTATCGTTCATACAATGGTGTCAATTCTGGTTTTATACAACGTCCGGATTTAATTAAAAATACCAATTTTAATAATATAACTAAAAAGTTCTTATGATGAATTTGTTATATCAGAATTTACACCAATGTTGTACATGACACAAGCAAATGATTTGATTACTTAAAATTGTCAAATATTAAGTGCTTTATTATTATTTTATACGTTTTTAGTTTTGAAGAGCAAGTTTCCCGCGCATGCGTGTTACGCGCAGGCCTAATTCGTCAATTGACGGCGCCGTTAACGGCCATTGCTCACGGTAGTGCTCTGGCGTTCAGCAGATTTCATCATTTTTTATCTATGGTATATATTAGTTTGTTTTATCTATTAATAAAGTGCCAAAGGTTTATATTTTTAATTTTTAGAAAATACTGCCTTATATAATATAATATAAATGTAAAATAATTTTAATCTAATCATACTTAGGCAAATTATTTTAAATTTTCCTATTAAAGTAGTTTAATTATATGGTTTCAAATGTAAAAAATAGACAATCATAATTATATATGTATATCATAGAAGTTCCTATTTTAATTAAACTATATTTTGATTGTTATTTTATCATTACATTTTCTATTTTATATTTATAAATTAATTCTCTGTACATTTTAGAAAAAAAAATTCTATGTTACAGCTGGCATAGATTAAATATACATTCCAGTGATCAGATCATAAAAAATAAGTACCTATATATGTGTAAATGCCACAAATAGTGAAGTATAAGTTTATTTATTATTTTAGATAAAAAATGATGAATTATCAACACTATCACTACCGACCTACTGATTATTATATTGTTAACCTTAAGTGATATTACGTGAATACACGAATTTTAACGAAAAAAAAAAAAAAACAAACGTTGAAACGTTGTAATTTTCAGTTCGGTTTTGTCCTTGTAAATATATTTGCTATATTATTTACTAAATGAATGTAACATATTATTAATGAATGAAAATAGATGAACACAAATTTTCTTGGCAGTTTTATTGACTTCCCCGTTATTATCAACACCTTAAAAAATGAATTAGAAGATTATGCTCTCAAAAATAAACAATTTTGGGTTTGGGGTTTTTTTCATCATCATCATCATCATCATTTCAGCCTATCGCAGTTCACTACTGGACATAGGCCTCCACAAATTCGCGCCAAAAATGGCGTGAATTCATGGGTGTTGCCCATAGTCACCACGCTAGGCAGGCGGGTTGGTGACCGCAGGGCTAGCTTTGTCGCACCGAAGACGCTGCTGCCCGTCTTCGGCCTGTGTATTAAGCCAGCAATTAGATGCTTATCCCGCAATCGGTCGGCTTTTTAAGTTCCAAGGTGGTAATGGAACTGTGTTATCCCTTAGTCGCCTCTTACGACACCCACGGGAAGAGAGGGGGTGGCTATATTCTTCATTGCCGTAACCACACAGCAAATGGCAGCAAATAATGCACACAGGGATGTTTGTTGTTACGAAACTCATAAACAGGTTTTCATCATTACAGCCTATACAGTCCACTGCTGGACATAGGCCTCCACAAGTACACGCCAAAAATAACGTGAAGTCATGTGTTTTGCCCATAGTCACCACGCTGGGCAGGCGGGTTGGTGACCGCAGTACGGGCTTTGTCGCACCGAAGACGCTGCTGCCCGTCTTCGGCCTGTGTATTTCAAAGCCAGCAGTTGGATGGTTATCCCGCCATCGGTCGGCTTCTTAAGTTCCAAGGTGGTTGTGGAACCTTGTTATCCCTTAGTCGCCTCTTACGACACCCACGGGAAGAGAGAGGGTGGCTAGATTCTTTAGTGCTGTAGCCACACAGCACAGGTTTTATTTGTATGATATTAAAAAAAAAATTGTTCCAAATTTACTCTTTTTCTAATAGTTCTGTTTCGATAACAACCGTTGTTAACTATTTTTACTGATTTATGAAAATTTAAATTTCCCATAATATACTTTGCTAGACTTGTTGTGTTAACTATTGAAAAGAGAAAATATTCAATAATTACCGTTTTTTTTTTGCTTGTTTTATTACAAGCTTCTGCGACAGTCAGAATCTGTTCTTTTCTGAGACTCTTTCATATTATTCTCGCACTTTCATACTATGTCTTTTTTTTCTTTATATATCACTAGGTCGGCAAACAAGCATACGGCTCACCTGATGGTAAGAGATTACCATTGCTTATAGACGCCTGCAACACCAGAAGCATCGCAAGCACGTTGCCGACCCAATCCCCAATCCCCCCAAGGAGCTCTGGTCACCTTACTCACTAACAGGAACACAATACTGCTTGAAAACAGTATTATTTATCTGTGATCTTCTGTAAGGTCGAGGTACTATAACCCAGTCGGGCTGCTCCATATTTTGAGCAGGACATTCCTGCTGTGCCCTACCTTAGTTGTGTCTTGCTCGCATTCACCCATTCTCTCTAGGGGTAGGATTCCCCTCCTACCCAAGTGGGTATTGTTATTTATGGGAAATTATTTTGACAGGGGCGACAGTTTGAAAATAATAAAGTTACTTTTAAATATTCTTCTGTTCATTGAAAAAACTTAACGGTTAATTTATTTGTTTGCTTGTAATTGCTAAACTCCAAAAATCTTTATATATTTAAAGTATTCTCTACCAATAAAATGCTACGTTATGACATATGTAGGCGATATAGACTATATTTTAATTAGATAATACGGAACTTTTAATCATTTAGTAGATGCGGACAAAGTCGCGGTGGAAAGGAAATTATAAAATTAATATGGTCTTAAAATTTAACTTAAATTATGTATTACAATAATCGCAACAGAAGCTACTTATAATATTTAATTAGTATAGTTTAATACATTATTTTAAAAAATTAAGACATAAATTATATCGTTAAGACATTGAGAATTATAATTATTCAAAACGCCAAATCTGAACTTTCACTTTTCCTTTTTATCACAAATCTTGCAAAATCATCATTTTCAGGATTGAAGGATCCAACCTTCTCACATTGCGCTGTAGTAGCTGCTTGTTGGATCTGATCCCCATATGCCTTCACATCATCCCTCTTTAACTCCACGAAATACTTCCGAGACTCCATAATAATTATAGCATCTTCCCGCGCCATCGACCAGACGCTCGGCTTCACTCGCGGCAGCACGTTGTGACCAACAAATATGCCATGGAACAAACCTTGAAAGTGAGGCTTATGGGGGTAGTGATCAAGTGCAGACAGTGAAAGAAAGTGCACCTTGCCATAATCCACATCAATATAAGTATCTCTGTCTTCCCGTAAAACTATGGGTGCCTCAGAACAGCTTTGAGATATCTTCGCATCGAATTGGCTTAGAACGGTCATACCTAAGTTCTGTTGGCTGTCTATATTTAATGCTTTAGCATCAAAAGGAGCACGGTTTTCAAGTTCATATAATAATCTCATCACATTTCTCTCGGATATATCAGTAGCTCGCTTATAATTCACCCCATGGGAGGACTTTAACATATCCTTATCTTCGCAGTTAAGTCCGTACGCTATATAAGGCGAAGTTACCATATCTCCAAGGTATCCTCGATGGAGGTACCTATCCCCACATTTGTAGACACCAGCAGCTAATGACACGTTTGGTCGACACACTTCAGTCTCGAGCCACGTAAAAGCAACACCATGTTCTCTAAAATGCTTGTATTCTTGGAAACAAATTTGACTTGCTACATCTTTCATGCGCATGTGGTAATCCCAATCGTAAATTCCCATTCTGTTATCATATCTGACTCCCAGACTTTGTCTCAGACGATGTTCCCATAATTCGTTTGCATTAAATTGATTAGTGTTTCCAGTTGTCCAGAAATTGAAGAGATTCTCCATGTAGTCTCTCTCGCGGTATTTTGTTTGATCGATGGATATGCAAGGTAGAAGACAACCCATGTATTCGGTATTGGTTATCATGCCAACTAACTGACGAGCTTTTGCTATTAAATACCTTGAGGTGGGTGGACGGAGAAGCATGTTTCCATATACCTCGAGAAACCGTCTGGTTTTATCCAAGAGACCGCAGCGCGTGGTTTTCTCTAAAGCTAGGGACAGTAAGAGGATTTGTCGGGCTATAAGTTCTGGACAACCATCGACCACAAAAAGATTCATGTACCGTCTCGATTCACGATACGCCTGAGCTAATGTCTTGATCAGGTGTCTTGCATCTGAACCTCCGATGACGAGAAAATTTAGCTCGTAAGCACTTTCGTTACCATGTTTTAAATATTCCTTTTGTAAATCAAGAGCTGGACTTATACCCCAGAACATTTTGTTATAATCTCGGTCGTCAACGATCAAATGCCTGAACTGTCAATATGAGGACGTAAACAGCGAATAAATGAAGCATGTTTAGGGCGTTACTATAGCAACCGTCTATAATTGTCGATATATAAAGGTATCTCTTTTACACGCTTTGTTGTATTAATTAAATATAGGTCGGATAGTTCCAGATAACCGGTCAAGTGGCAATAATCAACAGATTAAATAAGGTTTTAATAAATTGCATAGAAACTTATTAGGACTACAGGGTTTACGCAGAAATTTGTACTTGTCGGTTTCGAAATATTTACAAAATGTAAAAAACTTTCGTGCTGTGATTCAAACTTTAGGAGTTTAGCAGTTTATTTATATGAAAATATTTTGACGACGAAAGTTTAGGTATTTATTTAATATTCCTTTTGTTAAACGAAACTACAAAAAAAAATTATTATTTTTAAAAACCGCCTGCGTGAAGAACAACTCATAGAAAATTAACTGAAAAGAATGGAACAAGATAAAAATTCAATAACTACACAAAGCCAGTGAAATAACTCGAAACAATACCAAACATTATGTACTGTACACTTAAAAATATCAATACGGTAGTCCTTCGAAATTTTATGCAACATCGTACATAACATGCAGCCGGGGACATGCACAAAGAGAGAATGATTTGACTTATCCTTCGATTTCATCAATATCATGTTCATTTTAAAGTCGCCACATATATATATGTATATTTTTTTTGTTTGACCATACATAACTTTTTAAAGGCTACGCCCAGAAGTTGACCATCGCCTAAAAGGCGAGGAAGAAGCACGGCTCACAGTTTGCTTTGCATAGGTATGGCAAAGAGCAAAGTCCACAAATTTTCAACTTACTTATTTTATTTTTTTTATTAGTATTACGGTACTAATTATCATGATATACCTTCTTGAAATATCGAGCCCTTTAATATAGCATAGTCTGCAACACCAGAAGCATTGCAGATCTGTAGCTATTACGGCAACCCAAGATACAAGCGTAGCTTAGTTTGGGTCCCACTAGCAAATACTGTATATTCTAGGCTTTAATAAAAAAAAAAACGTTGCCGACCCAACCCCCAATCCCCCAGGAGCTCTAGTCCCCTTGCTCACCACAGGAACAAACACTGCTTGAAAACAGTATTATTTAGCTGTAATCTTCTGTAAGGTTGAGATTCTGCCCCAGTCGGGCAGCTCCAAATTTTAAGCAAGGTTACTTCCTGCGGTGCCTTTTCTCAGTTAAATGTGTTTTAGAAGACATCACAAATTTTATAATGATTGACGATTTTATAAACCAATGTAACTGTGAGTTTCTTGTCAAATTTTGCCTCCATAATGCATACCGAATCAGTGGTAGCTTCAATTTTTAACCATAATTAATTGAAATAAGCAAAATTTATGATTTCCATTTTGATTATTTTATTGCAAAAAAGAAATTAGTTGTCTGTAAAGTCGGTTTACAGACGATAGTTTTATGTGATAAAGTCATAAAGAAACATTGATGAAAAATTGCATACTTTTATGAATTGAATTGAAGTATTATCACTGAATTATTTCGAACTACTAGCTCTGACGTCACGCGAGAAAAGTGATAAATGTGTCACAAGCCAACGCTTGGGCCGATCGTGCCTCTCTATCGCTTGTTCCGCGCTCTCGCTTGCACGCTCAGGCGGAACGTGACACTTTTTCGTGCGTGCAGCAGCTGTTCATCGATCTATAAGAAGTTATCACGTCAAAAGATTATGTTGCAGGAATTAAGTACGACACATCAAAAATAAAACTAAATATATTTTAAATAAATTTTATTTTCAACTTTATTTTACAATCTATAAATAAATGCTGTAATATTTTCCGTTATAAATATTACGTGTTTTGTTCTGATGATGACATAAAGGTTATTATCAGATATAGTTATAAAATATATACTATGATAGAAATTTATTTATTTTATATATATTTATATTAACTTAAATTAATACAAAGTTATATTTATGTACCTTCATATATTTGGTTACAGCATACTTTGATAATTTCTGATTTTACAAACAATCTATACAAGTTTGTTTCTTATATAACATATACAAACTTTAATCACAAAAAAAAACGATTATTTTTTTTACATCAATAAATAATTAATGTTGGTTTTTTATCTGTTAAGAGACTATAAAATAGTCATAAAATTATAATAATTTCTGAACTTCTAAAACCTTGTATATACAAGTTCAAACCGTCTTTGTTGCAGTAAATCTATTTTAAATGTAGTTTTAACATAATATAATGTCTTACCTAATTGATAATACCTTTAATTATTAACTTATACTTAAATAATAAATAATAATATAAGCCTCGTTGTATTTAATCGATATAAATAAAAATGAATACCTAAATCTGCTGCTACGCGCTTAACTCGATAATGACTGGATAAATTATAGCCGATTTTTGTTACTTCTAGAAGATTCTTTACTGATTGAAATGATTATTCCAATTTCACGTGTTTGACAGCTTGCAAGACTGGATTACGTCTGCCGTGTCAACTTTATTTATAATAATTATTATTAAAATAATATAATATTTTCAATTAAAATTTTATCTTTACATTTTAACAGCTGATTAAAACGAAACATCTTACAGTAAATATTTTTAATAATTAAAAAACGAACATTTTTATTACAAATGAAAGAAGGATAAAATAAAATTATTAATATTGTGTTGATTTATGAATTTCTTTAATTTCTATTCGCATCAAAAAAAACTTGCTAAAATTACAATGAGACAGTTATTTATTTAAATATTTTATAGAAATGTACTTTTGTAATACTGAAAACCGATAATTAACTTATAAATAAAATAGTTGTATGATTTAAAACAATAAATGAACACTTTAAAACATATGTATGCACGATATAGTAAACATTTAATTCATATGCACATAAATATGATTAACATAATAATATTAATGATATAATTTATTACAATCCTGTTTTTGTTTAAAAAAAGTATAATTATGTGCAAAAACATATCTACATTTTACATTTTTTATTGTAGGTAAGTACTAAATATTACAAGCAATATTTCTATAATAATATTTTAAAGTAAAACATTGCTCAAAAAATTGATAAAATATAAACTACATTTATACTGGAATGGATATGCAAATAACATTTGATTAATTAATAAACAAACGAAAATAATTTAATTAAACTTGATATCATGAATCTATAAATAAAAATATGCACGCATAACATAACTGTCTTCATATGCATGTCTACATATTGCATATGCAAATACTTATGCTAATTTTAAATAAAAACTCATAAGTAAATAGTTGTGTACGACTAGACAGAAGAATAGAACAACGTATCACTAAGGCAAGTTAAAATCGAACCGTGTAGGTTTTATAAATTATTTAAATGAAACTATTTTAAAACACTAATACGGTTTTATTTAGTGTTTTAAGTTTTTGGATTTTGTATGTTCCAAAGCGCATGTTTCATATATTCACATATTTCATATGTTCCCAGCCACTCTTACTCACTACTACCAAGCACAGTCTTAGGCTGATTATCTCACTTTTTAGGTATTTGTTTATATACTTCGAAGCATGGCAAATATGTAACAATTTTATCAAAGAATAATAACATTGAGGAAATACATGAAAATTTTCTTACCATTAATAATTTAAGAAACCATGATAATTTTGCAATATTATTGCACATAACATTTTTTGTAAAAAAAAAACCAAGGGACGTATTGGGCATTTCAGAAAAGTTGACTCTTCAAATTGCTAAGCAATGGGATAAAAATTACGAACCTGCTTCTAAATAATGACCATCATAGAACCAAAGAAGCCATCAAGAAAGAAAAACCCAATCACTTTTTGTCATCCATGTCTTTTTGCTCTCATCAAAAACACACTAGACGTGTCACACCAATTCATTCTGTTTTCGAAACCTCAGTCTTCGAGCGAATAATTTCTTAGGTTCGTGTCAAGAAAACCTTGAATCATCCTGCGCTAAGGACTTTGGCTTCGACACTTTTATCTCGATCGATGCACCCTGAGTACCTCCTCTCCATCCAGTACTTCTGTTAGAATAAGTTGATGACGTCACAGGAACCTTACGAGTCCGCTTAATCTTGAGCTTATTCAACCACAAATCCCTCGTCTTCTTATTACCGAGCACAAAGAATAAGAACAACATGAACCCTTGAAACGTAGTCGTCAATGTGAACAGATATGCAGCCACAACATTGAAGGCAAAAAGACCAAAAACCCATGGCAAACCAAATAGAAACACTAGTAAACAACTGACAGAGGCACATCGTAAAGCCTCGTTTGTATCCCCGTGCCTCTGTATACTCCTAGAAGCGAACACGGAACGCACTATCAGAGCAAATAGCGTCCAGTTCACCACTAAAATGCCAGCTATTGGCCCATAGACTGCCAGCCAAAGACCAAGACCAGAGGGATAACAAAAAGATGCACTCGGCGATGTCTCTTCGAATCTACCTGCGTAGGAATGAGGGTTGACCGAGAGAAGTATACCAATGACCGCACAAGGCGCACCCCAAGAAAACGCTGATGCTCTTAAGAGCTTATGCGAAGCGTCTCTAGTAAAAACGAGCACTAATCTCCTATACGATAGAACAGCAGCAACTAACATCCAGCAAAAGGACGACAATACAGAATAATGTAAAACTATCCCCATTAACATACAAAACACGTCGTATTGCGTGAATTTGGCGAATATTATTATTAGGAAGCTTAGTGCAAGGAAAAATATTGATATGCAGAGTTGAAACCAGATTTTATTGCTAAAGTCTCGCCGCCAAGATCTGAAGGTAGCGGCGGTAATCCCCACCAGGAACAGTCCGATTATGGATAAACAGCATCCTATGATCGTCAGAAGTTCCAGGGCATCCTCATCTTCTTGATCAAAGACGTTTCTTGGGAAGAGTACTTCAGCGAAGTGTGTAAGATGATTACACCTGCAAGTGTCCAACATACCTGGCTCAGTGGCTCTGATGAGGGTGCAACCGTCTTGCGACCAATAACCAGTGCCATCATCACGGAAAACCCAATAGGCACAAGTTCGACTCTGATTGCGATTCGGTTCTGATGTTGTCGGGTTTAAGTGAATATCAATAAACTGAAATAAAATATTTATGCTGCCTTTAGTTTTAAAATACAATATCAGTAACGTTATAAGATATAAATAATACTCAATAAGTTTTGATTAAAATTTCAAATCTTAAACATTTGCGACACCTTACATATACATCTATATCCACAAAATGTCAATATTCTTCAAAAATCACCTAAGTCTATTTTAAAATAAAAACAACGTAAGAATCTTGTTGTATGAGAATGGAAACTTGAACCATTTATACGAAAAACTGTTTGCGAATTTATAGAAAAATTTAATTTACGTCACATATCTTACCTCCCCATTTTCAAAGTGCCTGACCTCCCCAACCCTGATGCTGAGTACTCTGCTATTAACAGAATATCCTTCCTCTGGCTGGAAAGCTCGATCGTTTCGAAATACTACGAAGCTGATTCGTTGAGAAGACACAGAAACGGATGGAGGAAGACTGACAACCACTTCACTTCTTTCTGAATCCAAGTCTGTTGAGTTTGGTTCATCTAGAAATTATAAAATTATAATTTAATAATAGATTAGAAGATGATTGGACAACATGTTTTGGCTATTGTTGTTTTCCCATTTGTACATTCATATTTTATACTATTTTTTCAGTTTTTGATGTACACAAAAAAAAAATCCTAACCTAAATTTATCTTTATGTCCATAAGTAATTGTATTCTTATTCGTAATACGAGTAGAAAACGAAAACAAAACCAAAAAAGGATTTTTCCTAATAAGAAAGACTAATAAAATAATCAGCTTGTGGAAATAGAGATTTAATTTAAACCAAAAGATAAGTTTAGTACTAACTCAATTAAAAAGACTTACTTGATATTAGTTCGAAAGCATCAGAAGTAAAGACGTCAGTGTCCCTGGTGGCTATTCTTAAGCCCCTGATGGGTCGATCAGGATTAGCATCAGCCATTAATAGTGCAATATTTCCTCTGATTGTCGCCCCAGTGTTGGAACCATTTAGTTGTACAGTTGAACCCAATCGATCCAGCAAATGTAGAAGTTGCCCGGGAATGGATAGGTTATCCTGGAGTTCTAGGACGTTGTCGACCTAAAATTAGTATTAATACGTTACATAGAGTACATTAAATAGATTTTACACATATATTAAACACATATTAGGACAAGCTCTAAAAAATATACTCAATCTTAGAGTTTAAGACGTTCAGCCTCATGTCTTCTCTGGTGAAGGCCTGATTTTGTATTTGTTCATAATATAGGGGTTTCAGTATATATATATATATATATATATATATGTATATATATATGAATGTTGCTAAGTGCATAAATCGAGAATGGCTCGACCAATTCGACTATTTTTTTGTATGTTCCTTAAGGCCCATAGAAGGTTTTAATATTTAAAAAAATTAAAAAAAATACTGTTAACTTTTGACAGAGCGAAGTCTGTCCGGGCAGCTAGACTTATTAGCTAGTTTATCTATACAAATAAATAAAATTTGAGTGTCTGTTTGTAATATTAAAATAACCGCTTTTTACTAAATGCATATACTAAAACTGTTCCGGCTAATTTCTGAAACGACTGGACCGATTTTGACGGGACTTAGGCTAATTTTATTTTAGAAATGTATTCTTTTATAACAGTGCGAACTGAACAATAATTTTTTTACCAATAAATTCTCTATATTGCTTAAATAAAGTTTTAAGCCGAACTTTTTGATAAAAAAAGATTACATATGTTATTTACCTGGTTGAATACATCAGAAATATCGTCGACCATTATTGCAGCAGTGCTGTTCACCAACTGGCCCAAGTCATTGATGACTTGTTGCAACTGTTCTTCCGGCTGTGAAAAATAATTCTATAATCGTTTTATAATTCATTTAAAAATAAATAATTTCAACATCCTGTTTTGTTTTTTTTTTCCTGTTAAGCTGTTTACAGCACTGACAGAATTTTGTTTTTGTCCGTATGACGTCATGCCATGGCGGGTCGTGTTTTAGGTGACGTGATATACAGATTAAAATATACGACTTTTAATTTCAATAGAATATAACAATAATGTGCTTTTATGATTCCAAATCAGAATATTTAGGTGTATTTCTACATAAATTTTAATTTTTATCAAATTTTATAATTTATTTTTCACTACCTATAGTACCCGTTATGTTTATGTGTATATATATATATATATATATATATATATATATATATATATATATGTGTGTGTGTGTGTGTGTGTGTATGTGTGTATGTGAGTGTATGTATGTATATGTATGTATGTATGTATGTATATATGTATAATTTTATATTCTATTGGAATATAATCTAATTTCTATAAGAATTATGTGTACACTTTCTAATCGCTTTTCTATGCCCTGTCCTATACCCAAAGGTTGTCTGGAAGAAATCGTTCTTTTAGCGATAAAGCCGCCTTTCTACATCTTCCTCTAATTGTACTACTTTTGTTTGTGTATTTTAATGGTATGCAATAAAGAATATTATTATTCCTATACTATTAAAATATTATTATTTCCTTACATAAAAATAAATATATTAGCACCAAATCTCTTATAAATAACTTACTGTGCGAAACTTAAATAAATTCTACTTCGAATGTAACAAAACCAATATAACTGTTCTGACTGTACGAAATTTTGATATATCATTAGTATAATTATGACGAAATGTTATTAAAACGTCTTACAAACTCACCCGTCTAGTTGTAGTTGAAGTCTTCACAGTAGTACAAGGAGTCATTGTACTAGTAGTAAACGGCAATTCTGTTGTAGTTGTCTTATTCAAAGGACCTGATTCGGTTGTAGTAGGATCTTGAATAGGGAAAGGAGCTGTGACCACTTCGTCACCTAATGTTGAAGTTTCTTGTAACGTTCTTTCAGATCCCAATGAACTATAATCTGTATATATATCGGTCGTTATAGTTGTACTTGGTGTTGTTGATTCCGTTGTTTCTTCTGAACTCTCACTTGCGTCTCTTATGGATTCGAATGTTGGAAACTATAATATGTTAGTATCTGGTTAATCGCATGCGATGAAGGAAATTAAGCATTCATTAGAGATGCAAAAGCTTCGTCTCGAGTAAACTGTTTTATTAGTCTTCGAGATGCAAAAATAATAATATCACAAGGATAATATAACGTATAATAATAAGAAGTGCAGTAGATGTTACTATCGATGTGAACAAAGTTAATACTGGTATTAAGTTAGATGATACGTCACTAACCGTAGGTAAAGGTGCTGGTAAAGTTGGCATGATGAAGGTCACGTCTTCGACAAAGGATCTCGGTAGGAGTGTGCAGTTTTCTGTCGCGGTGGTCACCCACTGGACGCCTTCGTTGAAGTTACCCACGCAAGTGTGAGTCCGACACCCGTTAGATTTGTATGATTCTCCTGAAATTTATTTAAACATTTACGGTAAAGTAATCAGCCAACAACAATTCCACTGCTATAGGCCTCTTTCTCCATGTAGGAGAAGGATTGAAGATTAATCCACCACGCTGCTCTACTGCGGGTTGGTACATATATTTATGAGTAACGGTCGTTATCAGGTATTTATAATAACAACTGAGACCGATGGCTTAACGTGCTCTCCGAGGCACGGTGGGCAGGCCCACAAGGACAGATATCCAAACCGGATAGAAATATTTGTACAAGTACAAATATCCATTCCGTGCGCCGACGCACCACTACATCAGAGCGGTTATTATGCAAAAGGCAAAGTCGTAAATTAGTAAATAGACTTTTCAAATCCTACAATCTTCATCGTGCCTCTCTATCTCTAAATTTAAAGCTCTCTATGCTATTTTCTATTATATTTATTGTTATAATGATAATTATCGATGCTCTTGGTAAGAAAGTTGTCCATTAACCTGCAGTAAAGCAACTATAGGGAATAAACTTCAACTATTACTATAGCAGGCAAAAATAAATAGAGACCTAGTTCTAACTTGATGCAGTTATAGAGAACATAGCGTTATTTTTTGAAGTAAAACTTCTTTACGTTTATTAGTAATTAAAACGTGTAGGAAGTTTGCTACGTGTTAAAAAATTGTTTGCTGGGTTAGAGAGTCACCCACAACTCCTAACACGAGACACAAAAGAGAGAGTAAAAAAAAATCCTACAGAATCTTAATTTTTTTTTTTTTCAAAACACACAAAATCACCTTACACTAAAGCAAAGCTTAAACCTATAAGAACTACAATGACTCACCCACAATAAATTGCACTCAGCTCTTAAGACGGCGAGAGAAACCAACCCAAAAAAAGAAAAGAGCAAAAAAAAGGGGCAAAAAGCCGCAAACACTCGCCCTGAGGCTTATATACCCTAGCATACCCCGCGCGTCGCGACACAACTACCCCCTAAGGTGCACCGCAACGTAATACGATACGAGGGTATTCCAAAAAATTAAATCAGTCGCCTAGAAAAAGTAAATAGCAACGCTAGTGCATAACTGTGCTATTATACATCAGCAGGAACGAAACTACGTGCTAATAAAAATATATGCTACAAGTTGCATGAAAACATTTCATAATCGCATTTGCATCTACACGCTCAAATAGAATTCATTCATCTTTACTGAAGTATTTATTTTTTAAGCAAATCTTCTTTACGCTCGCTTGATTTAGAGAGCAAGCTGGTGAACGCGTGATGAGAGCGTTACAAAAAGTATGATTGGGCGAGGCGAACTGAAGTTGAGAGGAAGATATGAGTTAGAGAAGATAGAAAGAGAGAGAGTTACGTTTCGTAAGTTTTACTTCAGTCGTGTGGTCTTAAACAGACTCGTTTTTTTTTTTTTTTTTTTAATAGTGTTCTCTATTTAAATTTATTCTAACTTTAACGATATAAAAAATATACATTGTTCAGTGCAATGAGAACTGACAAGATAATGAGTTAATTAGACTGTTAAGTTATAAATAGTATTGGAAGTAGCATTTGTACTTGCTTTATAAAATGCATTATTCTGCACGGTTTATAGATACAGAAACTAAATAGAGTAAATATTGTATCAATAAATCAAAGTCCTTTCCTAAATCATTAAAATTTCATATAATTATACTTTTTGACATAGTGTTAATTCTCGCTAATATTGTAAAATAAAATGAGTTCGACTATAATAAATAAAAATATTTAAATATAAAACAACTGTAAACACACTAAAAAAACTATACAAAATAATTCCTTACCGAAAATTTCAAACTTAGAATATGCAGAAAATGTTAATAATGCGTAACAATTATCCTATATGTCCTCATTTCATTATCATATGCATGTGTAGACTTTATTTGTTAAATATAGAAACCTTTGAACTTTTTAATAAACCAAAATTTTCTGAAAATTTTCACTATTGACGAAAATCATACAAAAAATACAAACAGCAGAACATGGAAAAGGGGATTTACTATACTAATAACTAAGGTATACTTATATTTTAAAATCAGTTAAGAAATAGCCCAGTTCTTTTATAAATAAAACTTATCCGAGAGATATTTTACGAGTCATAAAAATAATAATAATTTGTTTAAAATATTATACTTACCTAACGGAGTCTGTGGAACCGTATCAAAAGCTTTGCAGTAATACACCGACTTCATCGAGATAACTTCCATCTGGTCCCAGAACCCTGGCGTCACTGGCATCATTTCTGGATTCAAATCGACATGTAACAACACAGAACGCCTATCCATATACAATCTCTTCAATTTCATTTTCAGAATCACAGATTTCTCGTTAGGTATCAGACCAGAATTTTTAAAACCTCTCAAATCCTCTTCAGTTATATTAGGATTTATTTCGCCGTAAACGTTTAAATATTTAGTTCGGTAGAAAATGTACTCTTTCAATTTTATCTCCCAAATGTTAAAAAGTTTGGACAAATCATCTAATTTGTACAGCTTGTTATTTTTTAGCTTTACTGCGTAAACGTTTATCAATGATTGTTTTTCTCTGATAAATAATACTTTCTTTGATTCTTTGACGCTATATTTTTTGGTGTTTATGTGAGTGCACCAGTAATATCCGTCTTCTTTCGGTTTCAATACAAACACGTTTGTGTCATCTATACGGTTTTTGCTTATTTTTACCGGATATCGATCAACTGAATCAGTAAAACAGTATATATCATCTCCATCCAATGTATCATTAATCGTTAACGTAAGCTTGTTTTCCCTAAAAAAAACAAAAAACTTATATTTTTTATACAACAACAACAAGGTCTGCAAATAAGCGTACGGCTCACCAGATGTCAAGCGATTACCGTAGCCTGTAGATGCCTATAACGCCAGAAACATTTTAAGCGCGTTGCCAACTCTAATCCAAATCTCTCACATGAGCTCTGGTCACTTTATTCACCATAGGAACACAAAACTGCTTGAAAGCAGTATTATTTAGCTGTGATCCTCTGTAAGGTCGATACTTCTCCAGTCTGACTGCTCCAGATTTTGAGCAGGATATTTCCTACTGTGCGCTACCTCAGTTAAGTTCAAAACAAAGACTAATATAATCTAGACTTCAATCTACATTTACATAGATCTAGATAAAGATATTCTTATATATATCATAAAAAGTAAATTTTGCAACGTATTAAATGAAACAATTATCTAACAATGGAACAATGGTCCTCCAATTTCTTGACACAATGAGTTTGATTCCTTGTAATAGCGGAAGTTTTACAGAGTATAATTTTTTACAATTATGTACTTAATTGATATCTTTTACATTAATCGAATAAATAATGAACAAACACTTAACATTCAGTGTAGAGGGATTTAAATTTCAGTAGGGCGAGAATTCCGTTGGGGTCCGGAAACACGTAACACAAACACACACGTATACTTGAAATGTCTGTACGATCTATACAAATATTCGTCACGAGTGGGGATCGAACCTGCGATAGCAGCCAGTGCAGTGACACTAGTACGAATAATTAAAATCTAGCAAAACTGAGAAATTCACAAATTAAAATTTGTTTGCCATAACACAGAATTTAAGTAAATATTCTTTCAAACGCCAAAAGAGAGTTTAATGAGAGACAAAGGTTGTACTGAAAGTTGCATCTGACAAATTATCGACGAAATATACCATGACACACCATACCATATACCATACAGCTAGTTAAAAGAAAGTAAATTTAAAGCCTATTTCACTGATTAGTGATCAAGTTTATCTCACTTAAACAACTTTTTTTAAGTCATAGACAGAATTTCGGAATTTAGAACAGAAATAGAAAGAAAAAATCAGCAGGAGCAAAAAGAGTTTAGAGTTCTCTCAACTAGAAAACTATAAGTTTTGGATTCACAGGTTCATAGGACAGACAAATGGGTTTTGATGAATAAATAATATTGTATTACAGAATTTTATCTGTTGGATATACGTTAGATGATTTTGTTCATCATCATCACTTCAACCTATCGCAGTCCTCTTCTGGACACAGGCCTCCACAAGTTCGTACCAAAAATGACGTGAACTCGTGTGTGTTGCCCGTAATCACCACGCTAGGCAGACGGGTTGGTGACCACATGGCTAGCTTTGAGATGGTTTTGTTAACAAACGGCAAAACAGTCCCGTAATACTATTTTAATTTTTAAGATGAAGATTCAAAGGTGCTTACGAATTGATAGCGACATCCATTCTTAGTTCTTTCAGTGGAACAGAATGCTCACAGATGACGTCGTAGAAAATATACGTGCTGTTGACGAAATCCCAAAACCCGTTGTATATAGAACCGAGAGAAGGGTCCTCGTAACGTAACGAATACCTATCCAAATTCCACTCATCGACTGGTATCTGTAAAGTCATAATATAAAACTTTAAATAAAACTCTTAAATAAATTATAAGTAACTAGACGACCCGGCAAACGTTGTCTTATGGTTGGTGGTAGAAGGGTGAAAAAATACAGTTGTATGTATTTTTTAATGCCAAATAAAATAAAAATATAAAATTTTGTCAAAAAATAAAATAAAATATATATTTAGGATTGGGTCACCCTTATCATTTAGGGGTATAAAAAATAGATGTTTGCCAATCCTCAGACCTACCTAATATGTACACACAATTTCATAAAAATCGATCCAGCTGTTTCGAAGGAGTTTGGCAACAAACAATGGGACACGAGAATTTTATATGTTAGAAGATAAAAACTATCAAACATTTATAGTACAGCAGGAGTAGTTATTACTTTTTAAACAACTTGAACAAAAAGTGAGTTGACTCTCCATGCGACATATTTTAATTTTTTTTTATTTTTACATGATAATTTTTTCTGAGTACCGATTTTGATAATTATTTTTTTATTCGAAAGCTGGTGCTTGTCGTGTGGTCCAATTTGAACGAGATTTAATAAGTGGTCTTTATAATCTCTAAAAACACTACCTTGAAAACTTTAACCTGGATAAGCACAGAAACTACGTATGATTAAAAACCTGCAGATACCGAAAAATATTTTGAACCAAGTAAATTTATTTTAACAGATCATAATAGTCTATTAGGTTTCAAAGTTTATTAGTTTTGCAATACCGTGTAATAGAGTATTTGATTTATATCCAAAAAACACAAGTCATATGAATATGTCAAATAATAAAAAATATCAAGATACGTTAGAATTCACGAAGTAACATTTTCAATAAAAAAAAAAAAAACAGAAGTACAACGTATAAAAAACATACCTCACTATGATCATTCATCGTGTCGTATCTTAACAATAAATCATCAGTCATCACTATTCCCAAGGGGTATGTATGATTTATCCCTATACTTTGAAACATTGGGTAGTTAGAAAATCTCCAGCCATGATTTAGAAGGGATCCACCTTTCTTAATACAGAGCTCCTGAGCCTGGTGCCAAGTCGCTCGAACAGCTCCTCCGCCTACCCCACTCAAAACAGACAAGCAAGTTGATTCTGGACTTCGGAACCTTAAAGAATCCTTCAGTCCCACACATTCATCGTTTTTCATATGATCCTTGTAATCATCATCGTACACCTTAACCACACAGAAGCTGTAATGCATTTCATTGCACTTGACTGCTGTGTAGTTACTAATAGGGTCAATGACCAGACATAATTCTTCCTCTAAGTCTAGACTTGGATCGATCGTAACATCGTACACTGCGTCAAATTTGTCACCGATACTTTTCGTGTAAGACCAGTCTACGAAGTGCCCGCCTGGATGCATAGATTTATACTCTGTCCATACCACATAGTCTGGTTTCGTTAAATTCATGTCACGATACAATTTCGAAGTGTACAAATTTCCTACACATCCTTTGTATTTGTCGGCAAATTTTTCAGGTCCTTTTGGTCGGAAGCAATATGGGTTATTTTTGCCTTTTGTGTAAAAAAGAGAGTACCCGATTGGGCAACGAGGCGTACCTGAGCTCCCCTTGCCCTCGGCAATGGGCCCATCTATCCATAGCAGGACAAAAATAGTTGCCTGAATGACGATTCCATGTTGTAAATGCATCTGGAATAGAAAGAAATACTTTATTAACACTTTTTAAATCTTAAACGTTTATTATTTCGATCTAATTATAAATTCTTGGATGTCTTATTTAGACAATTCGTAAGTCAGTCATTAGTAACACAAAATAATTAGGTAGTTATAAAAAAATATTTTTATAATATTATTATTGTAATAATTGTTTATTTTATTATTAAAACTACCTGAGCCTGCGACTTCGTTCACGTTTTGGGTATTTACATGTTCAACGTGATTCTTTAAATTGGCATAAGTTTCTAATTATGAACCGATTGACATGTAGGAAACATTAAATGTTATGTGAAGCTTACCACAAAATATTAGTGAAAACCACATCTAAATCTGATAAGCCGTTTCTGAGATTAGCGTGCACAAGCGCACAGACAAACAGACAAAAATTCTAACAATCGTTGTTTTGGGTGCTACTTGCATTGATAAAGTTCGCAATAATATTTTTCTCATATATCTTTCATATACAGACAGCGGATCCGTTACATTTTTATTATGTGTAGATATATGATGATTAACATAAGTAAATGAGTCATTCAAACAAAAATGAAAACAAAGAACAAATAAACAATTAAAAAACAGTTACGCCTTAAATAGTATTATGTAAATTAGTAAATTATTTTAGATATTTTTATACAACTATTGAATTCTTTCATTATTTAATTCCTGAGTTAAAACTTGTAAAGAATTAATATCATAATTGAAAAATCAGACCACACAAGTTTTATAAAAATTTAGTAGAAAATAACATTTTTCTAATATTTCTATGATGATAACATGATGACAAATTATACGTTAGGTGGAATTGTAGTCCATTCATATGTAAATCGCGATGAATAAATGTGTTATAGGGATCGAGCTGTCCGTCTCAACGGTAAACAAACGTCAACATACATAATGTAACACCAGTGCCAGGTTTAACACTATCAGCGCCCTGGGCGAGAATTCTACGGCGCCCCTGATTGTAATTTAATCGCATATGAAAAAAAAGCAATGGGTGTAATGATATATATATTAAATGATATAACCCTTAATATAGAAAAAAAAAACTTATGAAATTTTACTATTCCAGTCTTTCTATCGGCGAACTTTGTTATTATGTTATTAAATTTTAGGTTATCTGGTAGTAATGAACTAACTAGCCATAAGCCTTGTACCTCATAATATGTATCTAATTAATCTTTAAGCTTTGTTTGCAGTGTTCTTTTAGCTTTTTCTTTTTTTTTTTTTTTTTTGAATAAACGCTCATTTACATCCATCCGTATATATTTTATAATAGTATTATGTTAAATACTAGCATCCCGCCCCGGCATGGGTATTTAACAAAAATTTCAACATATTTTTTTTTCTTTAATTTTTTTCAAATAAACAGCCGAATTGAGAAACTCCACCTTTTCGTGAAGTCAGTTAAATATAGAAGAAATTGGTACTAATCACTGTGATCGGATATAAATCTAAGCTGTGATCGCTTTTTCAAACAAATATGCCTTCTAATTCCGATCACTAAAATCCTGGAACATTTGATTAGGCTTTATCTAATCAGGCGATAAGTGAGAGAGCACTTGACGTTATAGCCGATACAGTACATTAACTCTGATTTTTAAATTTGAATGTCATCTATTGTGCAATTATATTTAGCTTATTTTTATTTATTTTTAATAATGTTACATAAATAAAAGTTTCGAAAACGCGTTGGCGCGGTCACAGCACTGGTTTGTGGCTGTTGCGCTGGCGGTTGCAGGTCTCCCCACCGTGCCTCGGAGAGCACGTTAAAGCTACGGTCCCGGTTGTTATCATGTACATCTGATAGCGATTGTTACTCATAGTAAGGAATGTATCCGCCAACGCGCATTGGGGCAGTGTGGTGGATTAAGCTGACTCTTCTCCTACACGGGGAAAGAGGCCCATGGCCAGCAGTGCGATAGTACAGACTGAAGCATAAGCGTAATTAAATAAATAAAATGTTACAATTATTAGTACATTTTTTTAATATGAATCTGGCCCTCCTACATATTTTAAATTTATTTTAAAGCCCTCTGTAAAATTGAGTTTGACACCCGATTAGGTCATTCTTTTTTTTTATCAATATCTGCTTCTTGTCGTGAGGTCCTATTTAAATTCGTTTGAGATCTGACGAGTACTTTTGAGTTATTACTAATAATGCGTCAACAGTCTACGTTTTCGTCGGTAACGTTGTCAATATAAATTTAAGTCATCTTTTTTTTTTCGTTAAGAGGTATCAAAATTATCAAATTAATAAAATTAATATCGCAAATCTTACAACGGAAATTTGCAATAGCGAACATTAAAAAGTGTAAAAGTGTCAATTAATAACGTGTTTAGATAACAATTTTGAATCTAATAAACTTGAAATATATCTAGGTATGTGACCGTATTTTAATTGATTTTATAATCTACTAGCTGACGCGGCAAATTTGGAAAGCAATATTGTTTTTAATCGATTTATTTACGTTTTTTATACAACTAGTTCGGCAAACGATACAGCCACCAGATGGTAAGCGATTACTGTAGCTTATAGACGCTTGCAACACCAGAAGCGCGTTGCCGGCCCTACCTGCAATCCCCCTCAGGAGCTCTGGTAACCTTACTCACCACAAGAACACAACACTGCTTGAAAGCATTATTATCAAGCATTATTTATCTATGATCTTTTGTAAGGTCGAGGTACTTCCCCAGTCGTTCGAAAGTTATGGGCGCACATAAATTTCGGAGATTCTTTCCAATATAATATTTCAAACCGTCAAATTATGTGTTGATACTTGGGTTTGTTACATTAATGGCTTGTTTCACTGGGTGCCGTTAAAGCTATCTCACATATAACAAAATGGATTTTTTAAATATAAAAACAGATTCAATTATTGTCACTAAAAATATTACTTATAAAGAACATGCGTTTAGAATATGACAAAACCTGATATCAACTCTATAGAAAATTGTTAATTATATTAGTGTACATTGACATCATAATCATTCTAATTAACAATAATGGAATATCCTAACATCATTATTATCCATAGCTATTGTAATATTTAGACACACGTAATTAAAAAATGAATCGGTATTTAAGATTCTTATTTCCTCAGAGACCTCGAAACTTTGCCAAATCCTAGTATAAAGTAAATTGAATTAGTAACCTGATGATCAAATCTATACAGATTAAAGACCCTTAAGCTTGTTACTAATTAGAGATCCACAGATTATCCGCGATATCACGTCCCGTGTCGACGCTCACACACAGCCGATTGTGGGTTTAGTTGCCGCTTGGGATAGATATTTGTATTTGTAAAAATATTTATTTCCGGTCTGTTTGTCTGTCCTTGTGGTCCGCGCCGTGCCTTGGAGAGCACGTTAAGCAGTCCGTCCCGGAAGCTATGGAAGTCACAAGATAGGAATCATTACTCATAGCAGGTAAATTGTCTGATACTCTACAGCGAAGCAGCGTGGTGGATTATGCTTAAACCCTTCAACTGTATGAAAAAAAAAGCTTTGCCCAGCATCGGGACGTTTTAAATTAATCAACCAATCATCTTTTTTTAACCGACTCCAAAAAAAGAAGAGGTTTATTTTTGGTGTACCGATTTTGATAACTATTTTTTTAATCAAAAGCTATGTGATCCCATTTAAATTTAATCGAAATCTGACAAGTACTTTTTCAGTTGTCTGTACTAATAGGTACTACTAATCTGAAAAGTTTGTTTGTTTGAACGCGATAATCTCGGGAACTAATGGTTCGAATTGAAAAGTTATTTTTGTGTTATAGCCCATTTACCAGTGTCGGCTCTAGGCTATTTTTTCCTCAAATTATTGCGGGTGAAACCGTGAAGTACAGTGAGTAATAATAAAAAAATAGGCCATATTATAAACTTACACTATTTATGTGTCAAAATGATAACAATCTTAATAAGGTAGACAAAATAATAATGTTATTATTGGACAATAAAAATATTTACGTTCAGTGTCGCTTGTAACGGCACTACTCACATAACACTATTAGTAAAGGTACGAGTTGAGACGAAGACGAAGCCACGAAACCTGTAATAATGCGTAGACAATTATTTATTTATTTTTTGTTAACACACACACGCACCCATACACGCACACACACACACACAATACATACACGCAGGACGACAGTATCAAAAAATCGTCAATTTAATAATTTTAGGGGAACACTCATATTAAAAATACTGGATTAAATTTATTTTTTAAAAAATCAGATTATTATGATTTTAAATAAAATAAAACATTAAAATACTGCAATCGGCCATTTTAAGTGAAACAAGAATTACAGCGCATGACGCCAAGCTTAGGTAAACACCGCTGTCAACTCTCATTCACTGTGATTTGTTCTTAGAGACAATGCGTGTTTACCTAAGCGTAACGTCAGAGCCGACGTCATGACACCTGCAGCTGTTTTGGCGCACTATTTAAAAAAAATAGAAAAATAGTTTTAAACTTCCTTAAACTTAAGTTTATTATCGAAATAAAGGTTTTTTCGTAAATAATAAATGTGCATTACGGGCGAGATTTTCAAAATCTTTCGTCACGCCCATTCACTACGCACAAACTCACGACTTCACGACACGCGCACATTCAAACACACGTGCGATATGAACGAAACGGATATTGGAATTGTCGCTATGCAGAAATAAAACGGTAATTTGGGGAAGACCAAAACTATAAAGAAAGTGAACATTTTAAATAAGCAAACCCATACATCAGCATACAAGCTGTGCCCGAGGCTTCACACGCCTAAATTTGAGGAATCAAATTCATAACAGTCTTCCTCGGTAAATGGACTATCCAACACTAAAATAATTTTTCAAATCGAGTCAGCAGTTTGTGAAATTAGTGCGTTTAAACAAACAAAGAAACTTTTCAGCTATATAATATTAGTTAAGATTTCAGTAAACTTTGTCATCACAGTTTTTAATTAATATATTTAATATAATACATCCTTCAAACACGGAAATAAAACCCTGGTACGATATGTGTACTACGCACGCAAGTTCCATGGCCCCATGGTAATGAGGTCGAAACATCATAAGATTGGGCGCGATGCGACCTTGATGACTGCTCACCGGAGTATTTTTGTTAAACAGCTGACGTAATTGCTTTGCGCAATTAGAGTCGACTCATAGCTTCGTGACAACTTTCATAAGCACAACCTTTGATATAATTTATTTATATATTCTTAGTACAATTGAGATAAACGTTTGACGATGAGTTGGGGTCACGTCACATCACATCACATCACGTCACGTCACGTCACATCACGTCACATCAGTAGTCACAAAACTGTGTGCTGTCCTTGTTTTGATAATGACTAACATTTGTATAATACATGAAAATGTTGTTGTGTCTGCAAGTTTCTGTTTGTATGACTGTGTCTGGAGCCCGACCTAAATTTTTCATCCTATTGAGTGCTGTTGAGTATGAAGCGTTTATTTAATAACCGACTTCAAAAAAGGAGCAGGTTACTCAATTCGACCGTATTTTTTTTTAAATGTATGTTCGTGGATAACTTCGTCGTTTCTGAACCGATTTTGATAATTCTTATTTTATTGGAAAGGAGATATACTAAGTGTGGTACCATAATAAGTAAACCAGGATCTGATGATGAGATTCCAGAGAAATCGAGGGAATCCTTAAAAATCCGCATAACTTTTTACTGGGTGTACCAATTTTGATGGTTTTGTAATTTAATCGAAAGCCGATGTTTATCGTGTGGTCACATTAAAATTTCATTGAGATCTGATTACAACTTTTGGATTAATCTTTGATAATGCGTATTTACTTGACTATTTTTACAATTAAAGTCGGTTTTTTTTCATTTGCCAGCAAACACAATTATTTTTTAATTAGAAATAATACAAGAAAGAATATTTAATTCAGGCAAATATTTATTAACAGGAATGGTCGTTTTTAAACGGTTTTATTTAGCTCACCCCGTTTGTTTTATTTTTTATTTATTATTTATTCTTGGGTCAAATTTAGTAATTCAAATTTCACCCTCTTCCTGTCAACCGATTAATCTGAAATTTTGTATACACTTTGGATTTTGGTGACAATACAATTATGTTTATTTATTATCATTATAAATTTAAGATGGCCGCCGCTACAAAATGGCGGATAATTTATGTTTTATTAATCCCATCAATATGGGTATCAAATGAAAGGACTCAACAAGCAGAATACAATATACTATAAAAAATTGAAATACAAGATGGCGGCCGCTACAAAATGGCGGATAACGTAGGTTTTATCGATCCCATCAATATGGGTATCAAATGAAAGTGCTCAACAAGCAGAATACAATATACTATAAAAAATTGAAATACAAGATGGCGGCCGCTACCAAATGGCGGATAACGTAGGTTTTATCGATCCCATCAATATGGCTATCAAATGAAAGTGCTCAACCAGTATAATCAATGTACTATATAAAATTAAAATCCAAGATGGCGGCCTCTACAAAATGGCGGATAACTTAGGTTTTATCAATCCCATCAACATGGGTATCAAATGAAAGGTCTCAACAAGTAGAATACAATTTACTATGCAAAATTGAAATCTAAGCTGGCCGCCGCTACCAATTGTCTGATAACAATTTTTTATCAATCCCACCAATATGGGTTGATACGGGCTAAAAGGGCTTGACAAGAAGAATACAGTGCACTATACAACCTCAATATTTAAGATGGGCCTTGCAATAATGAAGCACTAAATGAATTAAACAGAATGCGAAATAAAAACTAAAAACTAGAAAATAAAAATAGGTAAAAAAACTTTTTAAGTTAAACGGTTTTATGTTAAACATACATTGCAATGTTTAAGATAAATGTACTAAAAACCAAAAAATAATAAAATAGATACAGTCGTGGGAATTATAAACATATGCATAGACTAGACTAAAATAAAACCGTGGGGCACGTCAATTGTCTACAATCGTTGATTAAAATGTTTGTTTTGTAATGTTACACTATAATTAGGCAGTTGTTCAACCGACAAAGATGGACGTGTGATAAGTAGGGCTAATCACACGTCCATCTTTGTTCATCTTTTGTGTTCAAGATTAATCTTTGATAATGCGTATTTACTTGACTATTTTTACAATTAAAGTCGGTTTTTTTTCATTTGCCAGCAAACACAATTATTTTTTAATTAGAAATAATACAAGAAAGAATATTTAATTCAGGCAAATATTTATTAACAGGAATGGTCGTTTTTAAACGGTTTTATTTAGCTCACCCCGTTTGTTTTATTTTTAAACGGTTTTATTTAGCTCAGCCCGTTTGTTTTATTTATTTTTTATTATTTATTCTTGGGTCAAATTTAGTAATTCAAATTTCACCCTCTTCCTGTCAACCGATTAATCTGAAATTTTGTATACACTTTGGATTTTGGTGACAATACAATTATGTTTATTCATTATCATTATAAATTCAAGATGGCCGCCGCTACAAAATGGCGGATAATTTATGTTTTATTAATCCCATCAATATGGGTATCAAATGAAAGGGCTCAACAAGCAGAATACAATATACTATAAAAAATTGAAATCCAAGATGGCGGCCGCTACAAAATGGCGGATAACGTAGGTTTTATCAATCCCATCAATATGGGTATCAAATGAAAGGGCTCAACAAGCAGAATACAATATACTATAAAAAATTGAAATAAAAGATGGCGGCCGCTACAAAATGGCGGATAACGTAGGTTTTATCGATCCCATCAATATGGGTATCAAATGAAAGTGCTAAACCAGTATAATCAATGTACTATATAAAATTAAAATCCAAGATGGCGGCCTCTACAAAATGGCGGATAACTTAGGTTTTATCAATCCCATCAACATGGGTATCAAATGAAAGGTCTCAACAAGTAGAATACAATTTACTATGCAAAATTGAAATCTAAGCTGGCCGCCGCTACCAAATGTCTGATAACAATTTTTTATCAATCCCACCAATATGGGTATCAAATAAAAGGGCTTGACAAGAAGAATACAGTGCACTATACAACCTCAATATTTAAGATGGGCCTTGCAATAATGAAGCACTAAATGAATTAAACAGAATGCGAAATAAAAACTAAAAACTAGAAAATAAAAATAGGTAAAAAAACTTTTTAAGTTAAACGGTTTTATGTTAAACATACATTGCAATGTTTTAAATGTACTAAAAACCAAAAAATAATAAAATAGATACAGTCGTGGGAATTATAAACATATGCATAGACTAGACTAAAATAAAACCGTGGGGCACGTCAATTGTCTACAACCGTTGATTAAAATGTTTGTTTTGTAATGTTACACTATAATTAGGCAGTTGTTCAACCGACAACGATGGACGTGTGATAAGTAGGGCTAGAATGTGGAAACAAGCTAGCAAGCTCGATTATAAGCGAGTTTTAGGGTTTCATAGTGGTGAGCGAGTAGTACAATTTGTAGACAATTGACGTGCCCCACGGTTTTATTTTAGTCTAGTCTATGCATATGTTTATAATTCCCACGACTGTATCTATTTTATTATTTTTTGGTTTTTAGTACATTTAAAACATTGCAATGTATGTTTAACATAAAACCGTTTAACTTAAAAAGTTTTTTTACCTATTTTTTTTATTTATTATTTATTCTTGGGTCAAATTTAGTAATTCAAATTTCACCCTCTTCCTGTCAACCGATTAATCTGAAATTTTGTATACACTTTGGATTTTGGTGACAATACAATTATGTTTATTTATTATCATTATAAATTTAAGATGGCCGCCGCTACAAAATGGCGGATAATTTATGTTTTATTAATCCCATCAATATGGGTATCAAATGAAAGGACTCAACAAGCAGAATACAATATACTATAAAAAATTGAAATACAAGATGGCGGCCGCTACAAAATGGCGGATAACGTAGGTTTTATCGATCCCATCAATATGGGTATCAAATGAAAGTGCTCAACAAGCAGAATACAATATACTATAAAAAATTGAAATACAAGATGGCGGCCGCTACCAAATGGCGGATAACGTAGGTTTTATCGATCCCATCAATATGGCTATCAAATGAAAGTGCTCAACCAGTATAATCAATGTACTATATAAAATTAAAATCCAAGATGGCGGCCTCTACAAAATGGCGGATAACTTAGGTTTTATCAATCCCATCAACATGGGTATCAAATGAAAGGTCTCAACAAGTAGAATACAATTTACTATGCAAAATTGAAATCTAAGCTGGCCGCCGCTACCAATTGTCTGATAACAATTTTTTATCAATCCCACCAATATGGGTTGATACGGGCTAAAAGGGCTTGACAAGAAGAATACAGTGCACTATACAACCTCAATATTTAAGATGGGCCTTGCAATAATGAAGCACTAAATGAATTAAACAGAATGCGAAATAAAAACTAAAAACTAGAAAATAAAAATAGGTAAAAAAACTTTTTAAGTTAAACGGTTTTATGTTAAACATACATTGCAATGTTTAAGATAAATGTACTAAAAACCAAAAAATAATAAAATAGATACAGTCGTGGGAATTATAAACATATGCATAGACTAGACTAAAATAAAACCGTGGGGCACGTCAATTGTCTACAAATTATCGACTTAATGTGCGATAGAAGAATCGTTTAATTCGTCGTTAAAATAGGCAGTTGGCCCGCAGACGGTGAGGAAATTACTTACTATTTTCTTGCTCATGGAAATTCCAATAGTTATACACTCCATGTAAATAAAAGAGATGTTTCAACTAGTTTATCGTTGGACATTCACACTGCTGGCTGGCGAGGAATCGTTTCACTGCTCGTAGTTTGTCTTTAATCGACAAAACATATGATAAAAGTACTACTCGCTCACCACTATGAAACCCTAAAACTCGCTTATAATCGAGCTTGCTAGCTTGTTTCCACATTCTAGCCCTACTTATCACACGTCCATCTTTGTCGGTTGAACAACTGCCTAATTATAGTGTAACATTACAAAACAAACATTTTAATCAACGATTGTAGACAATTGACGTGCCCCACGGTTTTATTTTAGTCTAGTCTATGCATATGTTTATAATTCCCACGACTGTATCTATTTTATTATTTTTTGGTTTTTAGTACATTTATCTTAAACATTGCAATGTATGTTTAACATAAAACCGTTTAACTTAAAAAGTTTTTTTACCTATTTTTATTTACATTTATTTTATTAAAATAAACATAATTAAAATAAATTAAAAATATTATAATCATAAAGCATTACGGTAGCAACTCAAACGGTATTATAAAAATGTTAATTACTCGCAGAACAGTTATGCCGCGCCTAAATGTAAATGCTGGAACTGTGCTTGGTTTCGTTTGATTCTACTATTTCCTAGAAAAAAATCTAATTTCGCTAAAACATTTTTTATTTTATTGTTTTTTGTAACATGCCATGCAGTAAATCACATTAGCACATGATAATTACGAAAGAATGAATTAAGTTTTCAATGCTTGATCATAATTATCTTCTATATTTGTAAGAAAAACTAACTTTCACATACGGCTTTACTCTCGTATTAACAAGCTAATCGACACGCGATTTCTTTTGAGTACTTATTTTACGAGTTTATTATCAAGGACTTTTCAAGCAGTGATAGAATTCTTACAAGGATAATTTTTTCCTATCCAAACTCGTTCAAGTTTAAAAAATTCTTATTTCAGTGACTATTACGATTGAAAACACTAGCTTATCTTTGATTTAAACTGCAACTTCTTATATCTTACAAAACAAAAACCTATAGGTTAGCCGTAGGACGTTTACAGGCAAGCAGGCAGGCCGTAGCGTTGAACTTTGACGAATACAAGCACTGTACCAATACGAAATATACGAAAAGCAAGCGCCTTGATGCTATCTATGTGTATATAATTTACTAGCGACCTCTGTCTCTATCCGTCCATATTTTTTTACGCGATAAGTAATCACCAATATATTATATACTAAAACCTTCTCCAAAACATGCTGCATTATATGGTATAAGTATTATTCCGATCGGTTCAGTAGTTTTTGCAGTATAAACGAACAAAAATACCGGTTCTCCATTTATTAGTATAGATTTCTTGATGTTAGAGTTTTACTGTATTAATTAATTGTAATCTAATTGTGCACACAATGTATCTACATCTAGAATCTCATTTACGTCTAAAGTTATTTACTGCAATAACAATGAACTGAAAAATATACTGTTATATAAATTCATAATTTAATAAATCAACAGAACAGGTAAATAACAATACATAGTCAAATACGGTGATTAGGGAACTAAATAATAACATTAAACTATATTTAATAGAAATCGAATAATAAAATGAACTAATATTTAAACTGTTATATTATAAGGTAAAAATAACGATTTATCCTATAATCCGACCATTTGCAGTTAGTTTTTACCGCATAGTAAGTACCTACGGTAAAAAGTCTGACGATGCTGTTGATGCAAAAGTACAGAATAAGAAATTATTTATTTATTTAAATAAAGATTTGTAACATTTGTAATATTAAATAAATTGAAAGTTTTTTTACAACCAGCTCTAATTTTAAATGCGCTAAAAATACTAAAATAAAACCTTTTCCTTTAAGACTTTTACAAGTCAACAAATAAAGTTATTACACAATTTATATGATATAAAAACTTGTCAAAATGAAGATACTGCCTATTCGGAATGAAGATTCTGCAGAGAAGAACCTAGAAGAAACACCGCAGAACATTACCAATGTCTATGTAGGTCTTGACCGAGTGATTGTATAGGATTTTTTCGGACTCACTACAGAGAAATTACTAGTAACTAAAGTCTAAAACTTTCCAATATAATTATGTTATTAATATTCAAATACATTCTGACATATATCAATGATTAAAACGTGTAGGAAGTTGCTTGAAAACGTTTCACAATCACATTTGCATTGATACGCTCCAATAGAATTTATTCATCTTTACTGAAATATTTATTAATGAAGTTATATTTATTTTGACGCGTTAGAGAAAAATGAGAGTAAATTTTGACGATGCGCGCGCACACCGTCACAAAAAACCGACACCCTGAAGTTAGCTACTCAACGAAGAAGAAGTTAGCAACGTGAAGCCAATAAAGTATAACGTCTCACGTGCGTTCATAAGTACACACGCTTTTTTTATATACTATCTCTACATTGAATACTATGTAACTGATGACGATGTTGGGGAAAGAAATTGAAGTAAAAGATAAGGAAAGCTGATTCCACAACCATATGGAATGAATAGTTAGTAGTTAGTAGTTAGTAGTAGTAGTAGTAGTAGTAGAGAGTGAGAGACTGTCTCTGCATTTATATGACCAAATTACTAATTCATAAATTGAGGATAATCGTAAAAATATAACAACTAGCTGCTGCCCGCGACGTCGTCTGCGTGAACGCTATACAGCACCAAAAATATCTACGATTATACCTTTTAAAATAACATTTATTTACCCGTTTCTTCTTCACATTTCATATCTACAGAAACATTTCATAGATGGCGCTGCTTTAGAATTGTCTTGTCTACTCATATTCATTTATTTATGTTTATCGGCTTAGTTACTTATATTGCGTGATTTTTATAGTGTGAGCTACTACTACTTATATAGCATGGTTATTAACATAATAACAACAACATTCAAATATGCGTCGTTAGATTACACGTTTTACAGAATGCGTTGAGGAAATAAAGGTTCACTTCTTGTTCCCGGTAGGTGATAGGATGATATGTAGCCTATATGTTTACCCGACTTCTTAATAATATTCGTGCCAAATTTGAAGTAAATCCATGCGGTACTTTTTGAGTTTATCCCGGACATACATATAGACAAACAGACAAACAGACAAAAATTACAAAAACTATATTTTTGGCTTCGGTATCGATGGTAAATTACACCCCCAGTATTCTTTAAAAAACATATTCAATGTACAGTTTTGACTTTCCTACCATTTTATTATATCTATAGATTATGTTAAAGAGAATCGAATAAAGAACATCTGGATTACAAAAAATATCAAGTCAGTAATTATACCGTGCACAAAGAGTAAAATCATATACAAAAAAAAATGTCACCTTGCTTTATTGTACGCCCGTCACGCACCGTGCAGCTACGACGACGCTCATCTTACGATGTTTCCATTGACTAGCTGCGATTATCCGGAATTCTTTATCTGAAAAAAAAATTAAATTTAATTGAGACATTCAGAGCTCGCAGTTCAAGCTCGGTGGCGATTCAAGCGCGTTGCCGACCTTACTCCCGACCCAGCCCCAGAAGCTCTGACAACCTTACTCGCCACAGAAATACAATACTACTGTGGGTACTGTTATTTAGCTATGCTCTTGCATAAGGTTGAAATACTTCCCCAGATGGGCTGCTTCATATTTCCAATGGGAAATATCCTGGTGAGCCCTACCTCGATAAAAAAAATATAAAATGCACACACAATATGGCCGTTATAAAAGACGAGAAGTACATCATATAAACTTCCAACCAATAATAAATCTTAGACAAAAAATCCACAAGTCTCGACTGAATGAACTGAACTTGAACTGAAAACGCTGACATTGAACGATACGCTCATTACCAAAAGTTCGTCGCGTGATTTATAGCAATTACTCATTTGAAGAAATGGCGATAAAGCCTAGCTATCTGAACGAATACAAAATTTATTGTACGCCTTGAAAGATAAATGGGTGGTATTTAACAAATTTACAGTGTAATTAATACTAATTGATTAAGATTTTATGAAAATGAAGGAACAGATAATTTACAAACACAAGATAAATGTGTAAATAGAATTTGGTTGGCTAACATCTGTCAAAGAACCTGTGTATAGCACTTAGCGTGCTACGGCGGTTGGGGGTCGACTTTGAACTAGTTGTGAACTACTTGAAGGGTTGAATAAATAAAACCACGACAGTATTCTGATCTACATTGTAATCTAAATTGTATAAGTTTGATATCTAAATTGCTATTGCTAATCTTACATATTATATCGCGTAAATAAAGTTTTAGCGCGATCTATTTTGATCGCACGCCATCTGTCGAGCATTGGACTAATTTTACATACAACGATATTTAATTATACACAATATTGGTAAACGTTCTAAGCAACCTGCATCAAAGTTCCCGTTCCTATAATTCAAAAAATTTAAATCAAAAGTCTCCTTAGTCGAGTGGGATTCAAACGTAATTTGGAATCGTCGCTCTGCATGTTTATATTAAGAGGCTTCAATACAATAACTAGTTATCAATTATGATCAATATGAGCAGTCTCACATTGATCATAACTGATAACTAATTATTTTGAATCATTGCTGATTGCAAAGAATAAGTGGCAAGAAATTGATCCAAATATATAATAGTAATTACAAAAAAAAACTGTTTAGGTAGGTTAGGGTAAATAATACTTTTATTGTTTTCTAATGTTCAAATGTCACTCATTATAATGAAATAAGTTTTTCGGTGCTGTGTGGTTACGGCATCAAAGAATATAGCCATCCTCTCCTTTCCCGTGGGTGTCGTAAGAGGCAACTAAAGGATAACACAGTTCCACTACTACCTTGGAACTTAAAAAGCCGACCGATGGCGGGATAACCATCCAACTGCAGGCTTTGAAATACACAGGTCGAAGACGGGCAGCAGCGTCTTCGGTGCGAAAAAGCCAGCCCTGTGGTCACCAGCCCGCCTGCCCAGCGTGGTGACTATAGGCAAATCACAAACACATGAGTTCACGCCATTTTTGGCGTGAACTTGTGGAGGCCTATGTTCAGTAGTGGACTGCGAAAGGCTGCTGTGAAGTTTTTCGGATTATATCACGGTTTATTATATTTTTTAAATACTAGGAGGACTCCCGTGAACATAGTTGCTGTAAAGTATCCGAAACGTCGGGCATCTAAAAATCATAATAAACAGCGATAAAATCCGAAAAAGTTTTTTCATTATAATATTCGCTTCAGCCTGTAATATCCCACTACTGGGCATAGGCCTCATTCCCCACGCAGGAGAAGGATCAGAGCTTAATTCACCACGCTGCTCCAATGCGGGTTGGCGGATATATTCCCTACTATGAGTAACGATCGCTATCAGGTGTGCATGATAACAACCGGAACCGATGGCTCATTATAATATATTATCTATAATAAGTTATAGTTTAAGAAACTAAAAAACCACGCTTTTATAGCTAATCGAACTAAAAAGTAGAAAATAAATTTTCATTACAAATTAATTTATCAATCACCCCACGTTTTTTACTCTGAATTGAATTGACGACGTGTTGGCGCAAGAGTCAGAGCAATCAAGTTCTTCAATCCGAATAGAATAACTATTCCGCGCGGAGCGAAGCCACGAACTTACGCCACGCGAAGCGGGCGAGAAACAGCTAGTAAGGAACAAACAAGGTAAAAATGCAACTAGCCTAAAAAAGTATCTGCCCCGTTGTGTTGTGCCGAGTGTCCGAGCGAAAGAGTAAATCCGAAACTGCAGGCATGCGCAGATAGCGCGCTAGCTTTCTCTCTTACTTCCTCCAGAGGATCCACGAAAGAATTTATTAATCCTGTCGGTTCTAATAGGGATATTGGGAAACTGTTATTGAATTGTCATCGGTCCTTGATACGTGTTCAAAGTTTCAAATTAATCAAACTTCTGGAAATTGGTGAAAATTATGCTCAAAGATTCCATTACATACATACACACAACCCAAGCTAATAAAAGCTTGGTAAAACTTAGGTTTTCTATAAAGATGTTTTTTTTTTAATTTGAAACCTATGAGTGAAACAGACTGTCGTAAGAATCATCCAGATATTCTAACAAATGAATATTGTTCGAAAGAGTTAGGAAACCTTTGTTACATTTACAATATTCTATTTTCAAATAATTTATTTTTGACCAGGTATTTAATTCTCAAAAGTCACAGATAACCAAACAAAAACAATGAACTACAAGAAAATTGTTTTACTTATTACAGAGACATCTTTATTGTTTACGTATATAGATATTTGTGAAGCCCAAAGTTTAGCTTATCGCAAGTTAAGGAGCGGGTAACTGGGTGCAGTATATTGCTGATAACACGACAAATTTATTTGTCTCCTCGATTAGGTGGTCGTTACAGAAACGCCTACATATTACTAGGAGATTTTCCGTTACGTTTCAGTTGTTCCATCGCGTGCGAGAATCGACACAAACATTCCGCTCATTTCACTTTATCTCATATATTTACTTCAAATAATTGTGTTTACAGGCAAACGAAGAAAAACCGACTTCAATTATATCGACAAGTAATACAACCTAGGTAGACAAAAAAATAGTCAAGTAAGTTAAGTCAAATGTCAATAGTCAAGTCAAAAGTTGTAATCAGATCTCGATGAAATTTTAAAATAGACCACATGATAATCGGCATCGGCTTTCGATTAAATTAAAAATCATCAAAATCAGTATAGCCAGTAAAAAGTTATGCGGATTTTCGAGGGTTTAAGGTCGGTTAAAAAAGGAGGAGGTTACTCAATTCGAACCGTATATTTTTCATGTATGTTCGCGGATAACTTCGTCGTTTGTTAATCGATTTTGATGATTCTTTTTTTCTTTGGAACTGATTATCCCAAAGAAATCGAGAGAACCTTCGAAAATCGTAGTGGCGACTAGAGCGTTTGTAATTTATTTATTTTTTTCGTTTATCTACGTTGCATTATTTGTTAATGTAACTGAAGTCGGTTTTTTTTCGTTTGCTAACAAACACAATTATTTGTTACACATACCTATACTAGCTGACCAAGCAAATATTATTCTATCATATAAATTATTACTACTTTATACACATTGTAATGCCAAATCCAAAGAAAATTATATACTCGTTTAATGATTATGTTTGTTAGTAAACATAAAAAAAGCTGCAAATTAAATCGACAACTAATAAAATAAAATAAATAATGCTGCCAGCATTCTTGGCACCGTTCCAGGCGGACATGATTTGTACCATAACTATCTGTAAATATTTAGTTCTTAACTTGTGAATTGTTAATATATATATGTTGATTTATAAATTTGTCAGTCTTTTTTATCAAATGAGAAAATCATAAATGTAGGTAGTCGAAAAAATAGTAAATTAAAATACACACTTTTAGGGGCAGCTCAAAAACTACCCTCGATATCTCGTTCAAATTTAAATGAGACCACACCCTAGCATCAGCCTTTTAATAAAAATGGAATCATCGAAATAAGTACACCCACTTAAAACTTAAGTAACACACATTTAAAAAATACAGTTGAATTGAGAACATCCTCCTTTTTGAAGTCGGTTACAAGAACGGTTCGTGGAACAGAATAGTAAGCGTTAACTCATCAACGGCAAATCAGTCTCTATCTTTCATTTAGCTTGACAACGATATGTATTCAAACTTTAGAACAATAGTTTCTCAATCACTCGAGAGGCCAAGGTTCGTATGAACAAAGATTCTATTAACCTGTTCAAGGATCTTTTATATTCTTTTTATATTGTTTTATACTATTTTTGATTTTTAACATTCCAGTAAATCAATTATCAACAAAAATAATTAAGAACTTTTGACTAACTGACTTTTGGTGGTGTGTGTCATGCGTTTCCATTTAAATATGATCGAGGTCTGATAACTACTTTTTGAGTAATCTTTGATAACGCGTACTTATTTGATCTATTTTTTCGTCTACCTACGTTGTGTTACTTGTCGATGTAATTGAAGTGAGTTTTTTTTTATTTGCGCGCAAAACAATTATTGTTTTTCTAAAAGCAGTCATATATCAAAGAACGTTCCTTACAAGATGTAGATATCTTATCATATATCTATTTACTCATGATGATTTTGACATGATTCACATAGAAAATACCAAAGGAAACGAAAGATTAGATACGTCTGTTAAGTAAAGAATTTTGTGTAAAGGAAACGCTGCTCTCGCCACATCTGATTTTGTGTTGACCTTATACTTTCTTTACTTTACGTTTGGAGAATTTTTCTTTGAAACAATGATCTGTGACGACAATCATGTCGTAGTGTTAGATCCGGCTTAAGAAATATCACCATCATCATCAATTCAGCCTATCGCAGTCCACTGCTGGACATAGGCCTCCACAAGTTCGCGCCAAAAATTGCGTTATCTCACGTGTGTTGCCCGTAGTCACCACACTGGGCAGGCGGGTTGGTGAGAAATATATGCATTCATGTTTTAATGCTAATGATCCAGTACATATACAAGATAATGCATATATCAATATAGAGATAGGTTGCCTATGAAATCTCACCCAAACAACGATCATATAAAATGATTTTATACAAAAATATAGTATAAGCTATGAAAATATACTCTAAAAAGTGAAAAAATAACGATTCCATAACCACCAATTTACCAATCACAAATAGGTACGTAACGTAGATAATATACCCATCATCCGTTATTTAATTTATCTGTATATGAAATGAAAGGTCATTGTATTTCCAATTTAATCAAATATTGCCTTATCAAAAAGTTGATTTTATATACCGTTGCCTACACTTAATATATACACGTCTACATATCAATAAATATTAATTTCAAGTGGAAAATTTATAAAAAAGTCTATTTCCTTCATTTTTTTATTAATATTTGTTTGTAAAACTAATAAAGTTTTAGTTCCAGTTGCAACAATCAACAATGAAATACATATTTTTAATTTTTTTTTTAATAAATTTTTTAAATAAAAAAAATAGACGTATGAATATAGAACTTCTCTGTCATTAAACTCGGTTAAAAATAGCTAAGTTGTTAATTGATTCCTCTTTAGATTTATTTGGAAATGATAAACTCTTTTTTGGTTCGAAGTCAAAAAACGCGTCATTTGTAAAATTAATTCGTACAAGTAGAAGTTTAACAAACAAACCCGAGACAGATATTGTTTGAACAGTTTTTATGTAAATTGATTGTAACGTAATATAAAGGAATGTATAGATATAATAATTACACATTTGTTACGTGAATTATTTATTTTAATCATCCGCTGACGCCGTGTTGGCGCAACGGTCGCAGCACTGGTTTGTGGCTGTTGCGCTGGCGGTTGCGGGTTCGATCCCCGCACGTGACAAACATTTATAATAGCGATAAAGATGTTTGTTTGTGTGAGAGCACGTTAAGCCGTCGGTCCCGGTTGTTATCATGTCCACGTGCTAGCGATCGTTGTTCATAGTAGGGAATATATTTGCTAATCCGCATTGGAGCAGCGTGGTGAATTAAGCGTTAATCCTTCTTCTACATGGGAAAAGAGGCCTATTCCCAGCAGTGGGATGATACAGGCTGAAGGGTAATCAGCTTTAAGTAAAAATAACTACCACTCTCTTTATACGCTTCCATACCGTTTTTAGTAAGCCGTATCCCAAAGGATATTTTGTATTCGTCTATAGAGATAGATATTTAGATAATATTGTTCATATTTTTTTTAATATAAAATTTTATATAATTTATTTTCCAATTTTTTTCGATGCAAAAAATTTAAAACTTATTTGCGTATGTGTTTGTCACTGAACTCCTGCTAAATGGCTAAAACGATTTGGTTAAAATTTTGTACGTAGGTATATTTATATGGGTCGATGGATGGTTTGAAAACACAATTGGACCCGGTAGGTAGCGCTGTTATCGGTATGTCAGCAATAAAATTTGGTAGCTGTGTTCCGGGCAGGACAGCGTCTGCCGGGTCCGCTAGTTTCATATAAAATTTAAACTTCATCGATTCAGCGGTTTTCGAGTTTTCATGAATAATTTAAAGTGATTGAATCAGAGACCCAATTCACTTCTCTCTAGTTGATAAAAAAGGACATTTTCAAAGTCGATTCCAGAACAAATCATTCAAAAATACAGACTATCCGAAAATTTGTTTGTCGTTGAGACCTAGTCGTATTAGAATTTACTGCTCAATAGTTCTCAAATTAGACTTCGAAATTGCATCGTTAAAAACCGTGTAGGTCATGAAATACACACTTATGACATTATTATAACGACCTCGAAACTTTGACAAATCCTACTATAAAGTAAATTGAATTAGTAACCTGATAATCAAATCTAGGACAGATTAAAGACCCTTAAGCTTGTTACTAATTAGAGATCTACAGATTATCCGCGATATCGCGTTCCGTGTGAGCGCTCACACACAGCCGATGGCGGGTTCGATTGGCGCTTGAGATAGATATTTGTATTTCTGAAATATTTCTTTCCGTGCCTCGGGGAGCACGTTAAGCAGTCGGTCCCGGAAGTTATCATAAGCACCTGATAGCGATCGTTATTCATAGAAGGGAATATATCTGCTAACCCGCAGTTTTCTGCATTAAGAAAGAGGCCTATGCCCAGCATTGGGATGTCACAGGCTGAATCGCTCGAATAAACGAATATAAAGAACTACTAATATACAAAATAACATAGATTCCAAGCACATATACCGAGTTACTTTATATTATATTGTTATCATATATTTCTTGTAAAAGTCACTTCTAATTTGTATGGCGTTCAAAATCAATTAACATAAAAAAATATAAAAATATCACATAATAATATACAAGCATGCTTGTTCCATAACACAATGGTGCAACAAAAACAATGGTATTTCGCACGGGAAAAGTATGTGATAAATGTCCGTGGGAAAAAAATCTTATAATTTTCCGGTTCCGGTAATAGTTCTGTGAAGTAATTTTATGCTTTATCAAGCGATTGCTTTAGTTTATTTAAAATTACTAATAAGATCCTGTTCATAAATGTATAATAACAGAGCGATATAGTCACAGTGCTGTGTGGTTACGGCTGTACAGAATATAGCCCCTGTCTTCCCGTGGGTGTCGTAAGAAGCGACTAAGGGATAACGCAGTTCCACTACTACCTTGAAACTTAAAAAGCCGACCGACGGCGGAATAACCGTTCAACTGCTGGCTTTGTAATACACAGGCCGAAGACGGGCAGCAGCGTCTTCGGCGTGACAAAGCAAGCCCTGCGGTCACCAACCCGCCTGCCCAGTGTGGTGACTATGGGCAAAACACATGAGTTCACGCCATTTTTGGCCCGAACTTGTGGAGGCCTATGTCCAGTAGTGGACTGCTATAGGCTGAAATGATGATGATGATGATGATGATAGTCGCAGTAGCAACAAAGCTCTTTAATAAAGAAAAAAAAATGAGATCCTGTTCTGTTCTGAATTAAATTTATAAGGTATTTTTATATCTGACAGACGTCGTGTATTGGGAACTGTGTAAATAAATCTTTATAATTATAGAAATACGGTTTGTCAATAACTTTATACAAAAATAGATCTATTTTTTATTTTGAAACGATTCTTCCATTCATTTTCTTCGTGTGTTCTGATAAAATTACCAACGTTGCAGGAATTCTCCGTAGCACATTCAGATCAATAATTTCTTCTCATACAGTATAGTACTTTCGTGTCTCGTTTGTTATAATAAACTTTATGACTAAATTGTTTATCAAATTTATATTAAGACCTTTGTATCGTTAATACACTTTTACCGCTTACATTATTTTATTGTACTTTCGACAGCATTCTTATTCTTTCCTGTTATTTTTTTAATACAAAGGTGGTAAACAAGGATACGCAAGCATACGTCCCCTATCCCCGACGCTACCCAGGAGCTCTGATCACCTTACACACTACAGGAACACAACAATACTTGAAAGCAGAATTATTTAGCACTCACAAACTTTCAATTTCAAAGCCGACCGATGGCGGGATAACCATCCAACTGCTGGCTTTGAAATACACAGGCCGAAGACGGGCAGCAGCGTCTTCGGTGCGACAAAGCCAGTACTGCGGTCACCAATCCGCCTGCCCAGCGTGGTGAACTGACTATGGGCAAAACACATGAGTTCACGTTATTTTTGGCGTAAACTTGTGGAGGCCTATGTCCAGCAGTGGACTGTTTAGGCTGTAATGATGATGATGATGATGATGAAAAACTTTCAATATTCGATTGTTTATCACAATAGTAATTAATCTTTGATTAAGATTGTGCTAATTGAGGGTGGCACCGGAGACGACACCCACACAAAGTAACTAAATTACTTCATAAACATTGTCTATAGCGTCCGAACAGGCCACATTCGTTAACCTCCACGAAAGACAGGCAATGTCATTTATGTAGATAAATTCTAAATTAAAAATTACTTAGTTGAAGTAATCTTCAAAAGTTTAAATCACCCTTAAATCGTAAAGATAGAAATTAAAATTATAGTTTAAGTGAAGCTACCATCGGTTTTATATGTAAACTATGAAAAGAAGAATCGGCAAGAAACTCCGCATTCCATGATTCATATTTTTAAAGTTGTAGGTACATTCGAAATTAAATTGTACTAGCTCACTTGGCAGACGCTGTCTTGTCATGCGAATTTCGTTTCTCTTTTTGAAATTTTATAACTTTTTCCAAAAATTTCATCTTTTTCATTCTCAATCACATTCTACAAAATATTAGAAAACTTATGAAAAAATCGACAAGAGTTCAACACACATCAAACATCCCACCGCTGGAGATCTCTCCATGTTCGCGCCATACATCCCGGTTCTCCGCAATCTTCAGCCTTCACCGGCAATCTTACGTAGATTATCTATCCAGCGGGCCAGAGGACGTCCTGCACTTAATGAATGAGTGCGATAGGCTAAACTAACTAACCGATTATGTGATTTTAAATTTAAACAGCAGTAAAAACCGTTCTCTCGCAATACCTTATCTTGTCAGATAAAGAAATTACTTCGACACATAATTCGAAAGCCAATAATGACACATGATTGTGTATGAGTCAAACACAGTTCACGTGACCGTATGTACACACATCTAAATCTATTGTATTCAATTATACAAATGATGTCTCTCAAAAGACCATGAATTATCTAATTTATTTTCAATTTTTTTTTAAACAATACAAAAATATTAAATTTAACGTTTACCGACAATCGTATAACTATCGGTAAAAAAAGTTTCATTTGCATTTGAATTTCAATAAATTTTATCGCCACATAAGTTACTAAAAGACTAGACTAGTCTCTCCGTGATAATGATGATTGAAACATTCCCGAAACATAGGGACCTCAACAAATCAATAAACGTGGTAAGCATCCGAACAAACCTAAATTTAAATATGAAAATTGATCACGTTAGCTTAAAACAATATACCAATTACTAATCAAATTTATTAGCTGGAAAGAAAGAGGCCGGTTATACCCTCGACTATATAAACCACAATTTTTGGAAACACAGTGGTAGCGAATAAATGTATCTGACAGAAAAAGTGGAATCTGATAGTGTAAAAGAAAAATATTTCATAAAATTTTATCTCTTGGATACCGTTTAACAGAAACCGCTAAAACGGGCCTTCAATGTTGCGAGTATATTTAACATAATTTAAAAGTTCTAGATCTGCATTAAGACATTGTTCGACTCTCTCAATACAATTAAGCCAGGTTGACATATAATTAGGGCGGTAATACTCCACGCGAAGGTTACAACAATTACCGTTGTGTCAACCGGGGTCAACATCTACAGCAATGTCAGTCAGCTAGTGTCTCGAAGTTTAAGAAATAAAATGTAAACTAGCCACTTGGCAAAGTTTGCATTGATCCTGCTTTCTACTCCAGAGGTTGTAAGTTCCGCTCCGAGTTTGAATATAACGTATATATTTAATTACTAGCTGTACCCGCGACTTCGTCCGCGTAGAATATAGTAAAATAGTTATTATTCAGTTCGTAGTTATAAAATAATAATAAAAAAACTAAATATAAAAGTAAGTTTAAGTTACTCCTTATTACATCAGCTGTCTGGTAGTGAAAGTCCCGTCAAAATCGGTCCAGTCGTTTCAGAGATTTGCCGGAACAAACAAACAGACAGATAAAAAATATTATTTTGGTATATGTACTGTGTGTCTACACAGTACATATACATCTGTATGAATTTAGTGAAAAGCGGTTATTTTAATATTACAAACAGACACTCCAATTTTATTTATTTTTATAGATATGTGTATAGTTTGTTTGTATATTTGTAGCTATAACAGACAGCTGTTACTTATATATAATAATAACCATAAATATATAATGCCCAATGCCTACAATGCCTATAATGCTTAAAAACCTTAGGAAAAGACGACCGTTGGAGTTATATTAAAAATATTTTTAAATCACCATTTATTTATTATGTTTTTTTTTGTATGTCATTTACGTACAAATAACCATTTCGAGCGAATCAAACCCGTGATCGCCGATGTTGTTCTTGCACCACTTCACCAGAGTACTACTTTCATAAACAAACATTAAATACGTGTTCATTGTTCTGGTTTTATAGTATCGTTACATTTTATGCCTTGAAGCGTTTAGGCGTAGTTGTATTACATCGCTGAGGGAAGAACGTGAGGGTCAGAAGGTTAATCATCACACGTTCCCGCTGTCAATTGCGGTCTAAGATTAGAGGTAATGAGCCAAATTTCGGCCTATTACATAATTACGATTTTTCCTCTTTAAGTTTGATACAAATTTTGTTTTGCTTTTATATGCGGTGAATGGAATGAAATTGTATTTTACACATAAACCACTAAATTATCAGTCTTTCTCAACTATTTTATGCATATATGATACATACACCTTGCTCTTGAATGACTCTATCTATTAAAAAAACCGCATCAAAACCCGTTGTGTAGTTGTAAAGATCTAAGCATACATAGGGATACACAGACAGCGTTAAGCGACTTTGTTTTATACTGTGTAGTGATTTTGTACACCATTGTTTAATTTCATACTAATCGCAAAATTTAAATAGACTAATAATATTCCAGTATGGTTACTGCTCGACATAACATTTTATTGAATTCAACTAGGTCGACAAACAAACGTACGGCTCATCTGATGGTAAGCGTTACAGTAGCTTATTGACGCCTGCAAACCAGAAACATCCCAAACGCGTTGCGGACCCTACCCCCCATCCCCTCCAAGAGCTCTGGTCACCTCACTCACCACAGGAACACAATACTGCTTGAAAGCAGTATTATTTAGCTATGATCTTCTGTAAGGTCGAGGTACTTCCCCAGTCGGACCGATTTTTCCTGCTTCCTTCTGCTCCTTAATTGTTTTTCATAATACAGTTTACTTAAATTTTACCAATCCTGACAAAATTTTTCACATCAAAGATCGTAATCTCAATGAAATCTCCAATCGATTTTTATGATTAGTCTCACAATAAACAGATGTACGGTGAGGTCATAGTCCCTCGTTACTTTTAGCGATTAAATTTACGTTTTATTTTTAGCAATTCACAATAGAAATAACATTTTCTACGTTAGCTTTAAAAACAACTACAGGAAACATTGTATCAAACGTACCTTTTTATAGATACAGTCGTAATACCAAAAGGATTTCGTGTTTAACTTTAAAATTAATAAATACTAGCTGCCCGGACAGACTTCGTTCTGTCAAAAGTTAATAGTAAAAATAAAATGTTATTCTATTTTTTTTTAGTATTAAAACATTTTGTGGGCCTCAAGGAATATACAAAAAATAAATTAGCCAAATTGGTGGCGCCATTCTCGAGTCATGCGCTTAGCAACATTCATTCAACATTTTTATTTATATAGATTTATGAGTAGAGAAATCGTATAATAAATCGTAATAAATCGTATAATAATCGTATAAGAAATCGTGTAATCGGAATCGTATATCTAAACGTCGTATTTGCAATTAGTACTGTTTACTCCTTAAGTAACTTCATATAGTTTCATATAGGTAAGTAACTTTATATAGTTTATATGAGGCTCGTGGTATGAAATGAAAATGGGGAGCGAGATCGTGTGAAACCGTAACGCTGACTAGTGACGCAACCTGCCCTGAAAGAAAGACAAACAAATTTTTTATTTATTTGTTGTGTTTTCATAACCATTTGGTAATTTCAGATTTTAAATTTTTTATTACTTGTGTTTTTGATGATATTGATTTTGTTTTTAGTCTATTTTACTGTTCTTGTTATTTTTTTTCTCTAATTAATTGTATGATTCTTTCATTTTAAAGTGTTACGGTAACTGGTTATTCCAGTTGCGTGTTGAAAACAATTTTTCATATTTTAATGAAGTCATGTTATTACTATTTTTTCTTAATTAAAATTAGTTTTATTTTATTTTTTACATCAAAAGTTAATTTGAAACGCATGTACAAGACTTTTACTTGTGATGTTGACGAAATTAATTATTAACGGTCGTGGACTCCATCTCCGCATATGGCAAATATATTTAACCTGCATACAAATTGTTGACGTGGTTAGATTCACTTGTGTTTGATATGTGAGTGTACGGAGGTCTTACTCGTGCTTCGACTAGCCTATGCTCCGAGGATTATGGGTTCGATTCTTGGCGTTTTTCTGCAATTTTATTTTTTAAACTATGTATTTTTATCGAAAAAAATATGTATCAATCAGTATACCTATAACAGATGTATTAAGTTGCTTATCGTAGGAACAGGTTACCATATATGTTTGTTACAGATACTTATTCATTTTTAAGCCAAACAAAAGGTTTTTAAAACTTAATAATATTCGAAAAGGGTTTCTTTCGTATGCATAGAGTGTAATCCCGAAGATAAATTCAAACTGGCGTATTTACACGTAATTTTACACTTAAAATTTTATTAAAGTGTTGAAATCCAATTCGCCAATAAGTTGTGTTGCATTTCAAACTCGATATCTTTAGAACATTCTTTGATATATCCCGATAAGAGACGTCGGTTTTAAGATAAATTGAAGAGACGCAGCGATGTACGATAAGATTCGTTTGAATTACCTTTATATCAACTGAAATTCGTCCTATTTTACTTTTCGCTTGATTTCGAAATTGGTTTGTAATCTTCGAATTGCGAAACGTTTGATATGAACGAAAATCTATAATAGAAAAATTCTTCTAACATTGCTGTATTTTTAACCGACTTCAAAAAAAGAAGGAGGTTACTCAATTCGATCGTATATATTTTTTTATTTTTATTTTTATGTATGTTCGAGCATAACTCCGTCGTTTATGAACCGATTTTGATAATTCTTTTTTTGTTGGAAACAAGATATCCCTAGTAGTATCTATGATATGGAAACCAGGATCTGATGATGTGATCCAAGAGAAATCGAGGGAAACTCTCGAAAGTCCGCATTACTTTTTCCTGGGTGTTTTGATAATTTTTAATTTTATCGAAAGCTGATGTTTATCATGTGGTCACATTTAAATTTCATCGAGATCTGATTACAACTTTTGGAGTAATCTTTAATAATGCGTATTTACTCGACAATTTTTTTGTCTACCTACGTTGTATTACTTGTCGCTATAACTGAAGTCGGTTTTTCTTCGTTTGCCCGCAAACACAATTTTAAAATAAAGAATATAAAAAAATGGTACTTAGTAGTATTTTTAAAAGAGCCTATAGGCGTTCGTTCAGTTATTATTTATGTAGGTTTACTTTGTAGTTTTATTTTTACTTTACATATGTAACTTATTGGTTACAAGCATCGTTCATGCCACAAAACCTCCATATAACGCTCTCCACCATCGCATTTTGATACAAAATTTGTCTTAAAATGACGAACATAAACAAAACTGTCCAATTTGGTGCAGACATTCGGAAGAACAACCACTCTGGTGTAGCGTATGTAGATGCCTAAATACCGACGGTTTGCAAGTTCGAATCCCGTTTGGAATGGGAGTGGAATACAGATGGTATGGGATGGGGATACCAATGTATTTTTTCAAATACTTGTTCACGGTTTGGATGTCTGTCCTTGTGGGTTCTCTTAGCCTCGGAGAGTACGTTAAGCTGTCGGTCCCGGTTATAATCACAAATACCTGATAACGACCGCCACTCGTAGTAGGGAATATTTCCGCCAACCCGCAGGCGAGCAGCGTGGTATCCACAACCAATTAGCTCCAATCCTTCTTTTACATGGAATAAGATTCATTTGCCCAGCAGTGGAATATTACGGGCTGAAACTTGATCATTCGGGAGGTAAGTGCGCATTACATCTATTCATTTTTATGTACATGAATTATTTACTAAACAGGTATGTTACAATTTCGAAATAGTTACATTCCATTGTAACTGAAGAGGTATTTATTAAACGGAATGTAAATTGCATCGTAAAATTATCAAACAAACACTATGAGTTATAGGGACGTAACGGAAAATGTTAATATTCTAAAATAAGTCTAGCAACGTTTTGTGAAATATAATTACAGTTTAAACTAAAATTTTAGATTACAAACGCTCTAACGTCTAACGGCCAGTTTCAATACTCTATCTCTGTCTTTGCTTACTATAGTTAGAATTTTCATTATATATCGCTTGTAAGCAAAACCGAGGTAGATAGATTATGGAAAACGGCGTACTAGTTAAATTATTATCACTCGACCAATCCGATCATAAGCGCAAATAGAAAATTATTGGCCAAGCAATCAAACGAATCTTCATGACGTGACGTGATGCTTGTCATGTGACATTTAAATTTATTCGAGATCTGACGAGTACTTTTTAACTTATCTCTAACTAGCCGACCCCCATCCGTTGGTCGTTAATTATTATTTTTGTGACGCAAATATATAGTAAAGTCTAAATATATATATAGTAAAACTCGCTCGCATTTCTCCGACTTGATTTTTTTTTATGTCACTATGTCGGCAAACAAGCGTACGGCTCACCTGATGGTAAGCAATTACCGTAGCTTAGACACCTGCAACACCAGAACCATCGCAAGCGCGTTGCCGACCCAATCCTCAATCCCCCCAGGAGCTCTGGTCACCTTACTCACCAACAGGAACACAATACTGCTTGAAAACAGTATTATTTAGCTGTGATCTTCTGTAAGGTCGAGATACTACCCAGTCGGGCTGCTCCATATTTTGAGCAGGAAATTCCTGCTGTGCCCTACCTCAGTTAACTTAATTTACATATATTATTATTTTTCACTGAATTTTTCGTTCAATAACAATTAAATATAGCCTATATCACTCCTGAGTAGTGTAGCTTTCTGTTAGTGAAAGAATTTTCATGCTCGAGTCAGTATTTGCGAAGATTATCTCCTACATACAAACAAAGTTAGAAACTTTACCTCTTTATAATATTAGTATAGATAAGGCGTATGTAATTGACTATATTTTCATCTATCTACGTTGTGTTGGTCGATGTAATCGATATCGTTTTTTTGTTTTTTTTTTTCGTTTTCGAGCAAACACAATTTATGCCGGTTATTCGCAGCAAATTCTACGTTCTAAATCATTGATACCTTTACATTAACCGTAATTAGTTTATGTAACCGTAATTAGTTTATACAAAAGTTCTTTTGAAGCCTATTTAAAAAAAGAAATTATTTATAAATATTGATTTAAACTCTTCAAATATTTCTGTATAGATATGTATGTAATACCTACAATCATAATTTTCATATCTATGTATGTCACACTCATAATCTCAACAGAGCGATTCATTTTGAAACGTTTACTAGCGACACGTCGGTTGCTATAGTATGCAGCAGAGTATACCAAGTAACAATGACGTACAAAATGCCCACTAACTATAGTCATTTCACAAAGTGTAATTTTATTTAATTTTGTTCGAAATAATATTAGAAATCACGTCAACTATTGCCCCAACCTTTTGTAACTTTACTTACGTCATAGTATAAAAGTAAATTTCATATATTTTACTTGGGTAGCTATTTGAGGATAATCCTCAGTAGCCGGACAATGTCAACAGCTCCAACCCCTGAATAGACAAACACATTTAAGTTAGCCGTTGGTGCAAGCGCATGGCAATTTTGTAAATTAAGACAATTTTACAGTACATTAATAGATAATTCCTAGTTATTAATGTTTTAATAAAATCATTAAATAAAATTATGCTAATCTACAAACAGACGAGTAGATCTTAAGATCGATTAAAATATTAAAATCTATTTTCTATACTACCGTAGATTTAATTTGGTTAACTGAAAAAATCATCAGTTCAGCTTATCGCAGTCCACTGCTGGACATAGGTCTCCACAAGTTCGCGCCAAAAATGGCGTGAACTCATGTCAATGCTCAAAAAATACATTTTCCGATTAAGAATTGATTATATAGTGCCCTAAATGTGGTTTGGATGTTTGTGCAGTCTTTGTGGATCTCCCCACCGTGCTTCGGAGAACACGTTAAGCCGTCGGCCCCGGTTGTTATCATGTACACCTTATAGCGATCGTTACTCATAGTACAGAATATATCCGCCAACCCGAATCGGAGCATCGTGGTGGATTATGCTCTTATCATTCTACTGCATAGGAAAGGAGACCCATGCCCAGCAGTGGGATATTACAGGCTGAAGCGTATAGTGTCCTAAATACGATTTTTAGACTTTCGATGTACAGAAGTACAGAATTGGACCTATTACAGTTGTGAGATAAAAATGGATTACACAATCAACACTCACATAAGAATTTTATCTTAAAAGAAAGTATGAAATAACTCATCGCTGGGGAATCTGACCGCGTGACTGAATGCGATAAAAAAGACTCAGATGATTAACTACCATCTTACATGGAATATTTATACTAAGCATCACTCTAAGACGGTCCAGTTGGTAGAACATATGTATGTGATACAGACTGTCGTATGCTTAAACTTGAGATAGGTCACAGCTCGAACGTTTTAAATTCTTCTTAAGAATATTTATTTATTTTTGATGAAATTCTAAGATGCCGAACTAAGTTGATCACAGGCTGAAGACGGGCAACAGCGTCTTCGGTGCGATAAAAGCTGCCCTGCGGTCGCCAACCTGCCCAGAGTGATGACTATGGACAAAAGACATTAGTTCGCGCCAGACATGGCCTATGTCCAGTGTGGACTGCGATAGGCTGAAGCAAAACTAAGTTGAAGCAGCTTTGTGAACTTTTTTTTTCGTTTTCCTGAAGATATCATCATGGGTACCCTTCAACTCTCGCTCCTATAGATCTCCTTAGGAGAGGAATTTGCCCAGTAACTATACTTGTCTTTAAGCATACGTCACAGTATAGTGTTGGAGTTTTAATAAATGGGAGTTTAAATATATTAGCATTCTGTTCCCTAATAAAAGTGATTAGGTAAGCAGCTAGGGCGACATCACAAGATCATTGCTGACCTTACTGAAGCAGCCTGACTGAGGAAGTACCGTAAGCACACAGACGGTCAATATAATATTGCTTTCAAGAAGTGTTGTGTTCCTGTGGTAAGGTCATCAGAACTACTGGGAAGGGTTGGCGAGAGAGTTCACAACATCCTTGCAATTTGCCTGGTGTTGAAGGCGTCCATAATAATGACAGCTTACCATCGAGGCCTGTCTCCATTTATTCTAGTTCTGTACATCTGATCCTGTATATCTAACTCGAAGGGTTGGACCTGGTGACTTATAATAAAGGTATTTTATACCTTTTTTGAGCACCAGCCCTTCACTACTATATTATTAATAACACAAGGTTTCATTGTATCAATATGATTGTGATGGAAAATTAATCATTATTATTATTATTATCAGGTGGACCGTATTTACATACTTAGTACAAAAAACGTTACAAAACGTTTAAAGATACAAATTCCGAAATTTTCAAATAAAAAGGTTCAAATACATATTAAGAAACTTAAAGTCGTGAATCTCGTAATCATTACTAATTTTATGGGCAGTCGTGTTAACAAAAATAAATTTGGAGTATGGAACAGTTTTATTGCTAACATACGCCATTTCCAACAACCGATATTATACACAATTTGGACTATACCAATCAAAGAGATCTTCAAAGTAATTAAAGTATTTTTGGAACCGTGGACTTACAGAGGACTATTTCGGCTTCGGTAATTTTGTTTATAATTAATTAAACGTACATCTTTGAATCATATCGTAATTTAGTTTATTTTTTCGAAATAAATAGGAATTACACTCGAAAATAAATTCTACGTCAGATTAGTAAGTTGTCTTATTAGTACGTATAAATAAACGAATATTTAAGTGTATTTTTTTTTACATGTAAATAGGTCGACAAACAAGCGTACAGCTCACTTGATGGTAAGCGATTACCGTAGCTTATAGACATCTGCGACACCGGAACCATCGCAAGCGCGTTGGTGCTCTGGTCACCTTACTCACCACAGGAACACAACACTGTTGGAAAACAGTATTATTTAGCTGTGATCTTCGTAAGGTCGAGATACTTACTACCCCCGTCGGGCTGCTCCATATTTTGAGCAGGAAATTTCCTGCTGTGCCCTACCTCAGATAAAGTGTTATATAAAAATACTGATAAAAAAAATAAAATATATATATATAGAAAATAGGTCCTCGCCCACATTGGGGACATTTGGACGACGAATCATTCCATTGGTACATACACAACTAGTTTTCTATAAACAAGCACGACATTGTACATATAGCCGAGTAGGTAAAATAGATAACAATGCAGATAGTCTATTGTTAAATGAAAACGCAAAATTTCGTATCATAAACGCAAACAAACGCTTTTGTTTCCCCATGACTAGATAATCGCGTTTATCTAGATGTATACCATACAACAATAATATATGTTAAATAATTTCTTCGCTAAGCCGTCGGTCCCGATTGTTATCATGTACACCTGATAGCAATCGTTACTCGTAGTAGGGAATATATCCGCCAACCTGTATTGGAGCAGTTTGGTGGATTAAGCCCTGATCCTTCCTTTACATGGGGAAAGAGGCCTATAGCTGTGGGATATTACAGGCTGAAGCGTAACATAGAAATATTATTTTAAATCGACTTCAAAAAAGAAGGAGGTTACTCAATTCGATCATATATACATATATTTTTTATGTATGTTCGGGGATTACTTCGTCATTTATGAACCGATTTGGTAATCCTTTTTTTGGAAAGGAAATATCTAAAGGGTGGTATCATGATAAGGAAACCAGGATCTGATGATGGAATTCCAGAGAAAGCAAGGGGAACCCTCGAAAATCGTAGTCACGACTAGTGCGTTTGTTACTTTTATCGTCAACTTACGTTGTATTACTTGTCGATGTAAATGTATAATTTTTTCGTTTGCTAGAAAATACAATTATTAAATATAATAAATTGTATACGTTTCTAATTTGTCATTCTTCAAACGGAATGTACGCGAATGCCATCATAAAATATTCTATGAAATCTTTATTTAATGGCAGACAAACGACTGTTATCTTTCACTTTACACGTTAAATGTTTATACGATTTATAATGTAAGAGTAACATTTGCTGGATTTTGCGAACGATATTGAGGGTTCACTGATTACATTTTTTTTTTCTTTTTTACACAGCCATAAATCACAATGCACTTATAATAATTGTGTTTGCTCGAAAACAAAAGAAGACCGACTTCGGTTCACGTCAACTTCAGCATCTCATCAATTAAATACGCATTATTAGGAATGACACAAAACTGCTTGTCAGATTGTGGTCTAAGATCCGAACCTAAGTCGATCTCAACCGAGCTGATTAATTTTTTTTTTAATTATAATAAAAAATATTCAGTTTTTTAGGCAACCCATTTTTAATACACATATTAATATATATACTAAATTGATTATAAAGTATGTTTCATTATATATATAATCAGCTCGGTGAAGATCGACTTAGGTTCACAGGACACCTTCCACCTGCTTTTAATCATAATAATAATACCTTTTAATATAATATTACCGTGTATTTCTTAAAAATCCAATTTAAATTTCTGTTCAGTTTCTACTAATACTAAGCAATGATATGTGCTTATCATAAATTTATTTAACTATTTGGAACTAATATTTTTAACTATTTGAAAGGAAATGCAATATACAAACTTAACAGAGTGCAGAAGCGGTCTTAGCACTAATAGTTTTACAGACAACCCTATCTGTGAAAGAAGCAATGGTAACATGACAGACAACGTGCAAATATCTCAAGAATACAAACCTATTAAATAAATTAAAATTATTACGTACTTAAAAAAGTTACCTTTCGAGTTCGAAGTATAACTTTCAGTTGTAATTGTATGTCAATATATTTAAGATAATTATTCTTGGCATTTATTGAGGTCACACACGTCGATGGAAGGTCGAAACAACAATATAAGTTTTATTGGAACTCTTTTTTACCGTAAATAAACAATTTACTCCATTACACGGGAGATATTTAATACAAAGTCTAATACATATATATGTTGGCGAGGTGTTGGCGCAGCGGTCACAGCACTGGCTGTTGCTCTAACGTTCACGGATAAGATCCCCGCTCCTGGCAAACACTGTATAGGGCATACAGAGGTTCGTCGTGGTCTGGGCGTTTGTGCTTGTATATTGTGTGTTACCGAACTCCCGACGCAGGAGATATTCCTACTGAAGGCTGTTGAATTTGACATGTATATTTACTTATTTATATCTCATTAAAGGAACCGTATTTAATTTTGGGACAGCAATTATATATCATCATTCATCATTACGGCCTATACAGTCCACTGCTGGAAATAGGCCTCCACAAGTTCACGCCAAAAATAGCGCGAACTCATGTGTTTTGCCCATAGTCACCACGCTGGGCAGGCGGGTTGGTGACCGCAGAGCTGGCTTTGTCGCACCGAAGACGCTGCTGCCCGTCTTCGGCCTGTGTATTTCAAAGCCAGCAGTTGGATGGTTATCCCGCCACCGGTCGGCTTTTTAAGTTCCAAGGTGGTAGCGGAACTGTGTTATCCCTTAGTCGCCTCTTACGACACCCACGGGTAGAGAGGGGGTAGCTATATTCTTTAGTACCGTAGCCACACAGTACTCAACAATTACATAAGTATAGACAAAATAATTTCACATGTATTAATAAGTATTTTACTCCCACTGTGCTTTAAAACGTTTTGTATTTAAAGTTGCAACTAAAGTATTTACTTTAAGGTAATTACGTCGTGACGTCTGTCGAAATAAAAACAATTTCAATACAATCCCACACACAAACAACACGATTATCATTACGTTTACATTAACATTTAAATGATAATTTAATTTAATCAGTTTAAGATTTACAGTTTAAACAATTATGGGTAAAAAATTATATTGTCCATTAGTATGGGATTTTCCGTAGCGTGTTATTTGAATATCCGTATTCTGAAACGGTAAAAGCAATCATTACGTTTCATAGGAATAGTTAAAGGCATCGTTCTGACACACGTTTAGCACGCAATCTTTAATACTAATACAAACGTTGAATTTATATCAGCTTTTCGACAGACACCGCTGAATTTTCTTACGTTGTTGTCTGAAAATTTCAATAAGATATATTTGGAAAAAAATTATGACATTATTTTAAGTATATTAATATCGTAAAATTTTACAAAAATCAAATCCTTAAATGTTTTTAAAGTGCAGATGTTGATACTTTTGAATAATATGTATAATAAAAAGTTGTTGTTGTTTTAAAATTTATCAACAATAGGAAAAGGCAAAGGACTTTAATCCATACAGCCTACTCTAAATTTGTTACAATGAAATAATAGAGCACAACTGACACTGACGTTTCACGTTTAGTTAATTATTTGAGATTAGTGACATCTGTCTATCCATATTTTTTTACACGATAAGTAATCACCAACATATCATATACTAATCTTCTCCGAAACACGCAGCATCTTATGGTATAAGTATTATTTCGATCGGTTCAGTAGTTTTCGCAGTATATCCGAAAAAAAATGGGTCTCCATTTATTAGTATATTTATTGCATATTATTATAATTATACTAGCTGACCCCGCAAACGTTGTTTTGCCATATAATTTAAGCATCTTCTCAATCACCCTTATAACTGGAGGGGAAAGGTGAATGAAAAATAGATGTTGGTCGATTTTCAGACCTACCCGATATGCAAACAAAATTTCATTATATTTTAGTAACGATCTTACCCCCCCCCCATAACTTAGGGGTATGAAAAATAAATGTTGTTCAATTCTCAGACCTACCCGATATGCACACAAAATTTCATGAGAATCCGTCAAGCCGTTTCGGAGGAGTTTAACTACAAACACCGCGACACGAGAATTTTATATATTAGATATAGATAGATATATAGGTATAATAGTATGCCGACATGTACTGTCCCGACACGGATAGCAAGCGTCAATTTATGATTTCATTTTAAGGTTTTATTATTATTTATATTTATTCCAATAGGTAGTTATAGCAAAATCACTTTCAAAGCAGTTACAGTATTCGTTTTAGATACCATATCGTGTGGTTTACAAACTTTTCAGTTTTATAATATTAAAATATAAAAGCAAGGAGAGAAGACTCGACAAATCTAAAAACGAATGTGCTTTAGACCACACGACTGAAGTTAAACTTCTTTAGCAAGGCCTGCACTGTGTCTTAGATATACGAAACGTAACTGGTTATTAGAGAAACAGAGAATAAATAAAAAAAAATATGTGCTCGCATCTCAAGAGAGAGCTCTTGCTCCGTTCGCCTCACCCGATCACACATTTCGTAACGCTCCCATCACCACCAGCTTACTCCCCAAGTCAAGCGTGCGTAAAGAAGTTTTACTCCTGGGGGGAGTGGGGATTGGGTCGGCAACGCGCTTGCGATGCTTCTGGTGTTGCAGGTGTCTATAAGCTACGGTAATCGCTTACCATCAGGTGAGCCGTACGCTTGTTTGCCGACCTAGTGACATAAAAATGAAAAAAAAAACTATTTTCTCACCTATTACGTCTCAAAAACAGTCACCGCAATCTCAAAACCACAAAATATCATAACATTCAAATGAATCATAGTTCATTTAATCATAAAACCAATAAAGGTGTATGAAAATAAACTAATAAAATTCAACAACAATAATGAACTTTGTAAAACTGACGATAAATTTTATTATAACGCTCGAATACCGATATACAACGTATTTCTAACGTACGATCATTAATATCAGCTTAAAATATCTTTTTGTTTTCATAAACTTCCGAAATCTGTCCCATGACGTGACCATGGTTGCTGTAAAGTATCTCAAATATCGGGCATCTAAAAAAGTTAATAAGCCGCGATAAAATTCGACAAAGTCGTTTGATTATAGTGTGTAGTAGAGATTTTTTTTTAACTATTTTCAAAAATCTGATTGCTATTGATGAAAATTTCTTTTATTGGGACAAATATTCGTAAATAAAACATATTATGTTAATAATTGTGTTTGCTAACAAACGATAAAACCGACTTCAATTATTATTACAATGACAAGTAATACAACGTAAGTAAACGAAAAAAATTAGCAAACGCACTAGTCGTCACTACGATTTTCGAGGGTTTCCCTCGATTTCTCTGGGATCCCATAATCAGATCCTGATTGCCTTATCTTTGTACCACACTTGCGATATCTTTTTTCCAACAAAAAAAGAATTATCAGAATTGGTTCATAAACGACGAAGTTATCCCCAAAAAATATATACGGTCGAATTGAGTAACCTCCTCCTTTTTTGAAGTCGGTTAAAAAATTAACAAACACACTAGTCGCCACTACCATTTTCGAAGGTTCTTCTTGATTTCTTAGGGATGCCATCATCAGATCCTGGTTTTTTTATCATGGTACAAACCTTGGAATATCTCCTTTCCAACAAAAAAAGAATTTTCAAAATCGGTTCATAAACGACGAAGTTATCCGTGAACACACATATAAAAATATACGGTCGAATTGAGTAATCTCCCCCTTTTTTGAAGTCGGTTAAAAAGATCGATATTTCAATATGTTGACTTTAAGGTTTCGCTCTTTTTCTTATTTCATTTAAAACTATTTTACTTATTCTAAAATAAATAATCAAGAATAAATTATTCAAAAACACAAAATGGCTAAAACAAGATGGACGCTGACGTTTATTCGGTAATATAGATAATATTACCGTATAAACGTCAACAATTTAACGTCGCTGAAAATTGTTAATAACGCGATATAACTAATGGAGGGTAGGTGAGAGTCAACACGTGCTAGTGTATCTTTCCTATTATTTGGTGGAAATTTTTGTGTTTATTGTTGAATTTTGTATACTGTGCCGGTTTGTTTTGAATAGTAGTGCTGTTTTTATTTTATGTAATAAGTGGTAGTCCCTAATATGGAGTGGGACGCTTCACCTCCTCCTGATGGGGGAGGTGGCGGCGTTGGCAGCAATAAAAGGCACTTGTCAATGGATCCTGTTCCTGAAAGTGTAAAGAAAGCCTCTCCTCCGTCTGCCTCTGTGCAAGACACTTATACTGATCCAGATTTCACAGGTAATAAAGTTGCTTATAATCAGGATGATAAAGGTCCCTTTTCTGTTCATATTTCTAAATTGGAATCTGTGCAAAAATCTGGTCCATCCATTCGCCTTCTCAATTTCGCACAGTTCCTTCATAAGAACTCCATAAATGGAATTGTTAACGGAGGCATTAAAAACCTAGGCAGAAATAGGATTTCTGTAGATTTTTTGTCGGCTGATCTAGCAAATTTATTTGTCCATAATCCTATTTTATCCGCAAATAACTACGAGGCTTCTATCCCACAATATCAAGTCACGAGGACTGGCGTGGTCCGCTCTGTCCCCATTGAATGGTCTTTATCAGATATGGTTGAGGGAATGGAATACCCTCATAACTGCGGTAAAGTCATCAAAGCTCGTCGCCTAAATAAAAAAAGAATTACCGATGGAAAACCTGAATGGATACCTACTACTACAGTTGCCCTAACCTTTCTTGGACAGAATTTACCTGAGAGAGTTTTTTGTTTTCACGCATCCCTTCCTGTTTCTTTGTACCAATTACCGATCATCCAATGCTTTGCTTGTTGCCGTTTCGGTCACACTAAGGGCCAGTGCCGTTCCACCCCCCGATGCTACAAATGTGCTCAACCTCACTCTGGCGAAACCTGCTCTGTCTCAGATGAAAATGTCTCTTGTCTTTTCTGCAGAGGCAATCATAAGGCTACAGAATCTTCAAAATGTCCGGAGCATGAAAGGCAAAAGCAAATTAAACTAATTATGACCAAAGAGAGTATTGGTTACACAGAGGCTTCATCACGTGTCCCTCATCTGCCTCGGCTATCCTATGCTGCAGCTTCTCAAGCGTCGCCTAGGCTAGAGCCCTCTCCTCAAGTCACTTACCGATCCCAAAGCTCTCCTACAGATCCTTCTCCTCAAATCACTCACCAATCCCAAAGCTCTCCTACCATTCCCTCTACCTCCTACCGTAAAACGGTGTTCAGTACTCCTCGTCCTAGTACCCCTTTGCGCCCCTCTTATGATGTTTATGCTCATTCCTCCCTCACCAACTCTCCTAAATCTACTATGCCTAACGGTTGTGCTTTTCCTAATCCCCAAATGATTGAGCCGACCCCAAATTTAACTCCTAACGATAATTTAATTGAGATTTTGGTCTGCGCTCTTGTTAACATGATCTCTAAGTTTGGAGACGCTTTACCGAACAATGTCCTAAGTTTATTGCAAACTTTTATATCTACTTTAGTTAATAAAAATGCTGGGTCGCACGATCATTCAATGGAATTGTAGAAGTATTCGAAATAAAAAACATGAACTAATTTATTTAATCAATAAATATAAACCTGCAATATTTGCTCTTTCAGAATCTAGGCTTCAGCCTCGTTCTATATTTAGAGTACCTGGCTACTTGTGCTTACGTGATGACAGAGATGATGGCTACGGAGGGTCCGCTCTTCTGATTGATAGAACTGTTACCTTCTCGCAAATTCATATCCCTTACCATGGTCCTGGTTTTCAAATAATTGGTGCTAAAATATTTAATGTATTATTTTTCTCAATCTATTTACCACACCCTAGTTCAGCATTAATTTCAGAATTAAACAATATCTTATCCACGTTTTCGTCTCCTCTTGTCATCTTAGGAGATTTTAATGTTCATCACACACTCTGGGGTTGCGGTAAATGTGACTCAAATTCCTCATCACTGTTGTCATTTTTTGATAATCTCAATTTATGTGTCTTAAATGATGGTACTCCGACAAGAAGAGGTGCCCCGAGTGAAAAACCTAGTGCAGTTGACCTCTCCGCGTCATCTCCGAGTTTAGTCATGTCCTTCGTGTGGATGGTCTTACCGAACTCATTTGGTAGTGATCACTTTCCCATATTAATAAATTTTGATTCCGCTCCTAATAAATCGGCTCCTCTCCCTCCTCTCTTAAAATACCGAAGTCAGAAAGCTGATTGGCGTAAATTCTCATATTTTCTTGATTCTAAAATTGCTACCCTTCCTCCGGTCTCTGACAATAATTTTTTACTGTGTTATGATCTGTTTATTTTGTGTCTAACCTCTGCAGCTGATGAATCAATTCCACTTAAAAATTCTTTTCTAGATAAAATACCTTCGCCCCCATGGTGGGACTCTGAATGCACAGATAGTATTCGGAAACGCAGGGCTGCTGAGGTTACCTATCTTTCTGATTTATCGATGATTAATTACCTAAATTTACAGAAAACAACTGCTAAGACTAAGCGCTTACTCTCAAAGAAAAAGTCTAGTGGGTGGCGTAACTTCTGCGAGTCTTTGTCACCGCGAGCTCCTGCCTCGCTTGTGTGGAGAAAAATAAAATCTTTCAGACAAATTTTTCAGGATGATCGTATCGTCTCTTCTAACGATTCCTCTTACTGGTTGCCTAACTTTGTTAATAATCTAGCTCCTCCCTATGTTCCTTCTGAAAACATTTTTTTATGTCCTCCCTCTTGCATGGCTTCCGAAAGATTCAACGATTCCTTCTCTTTAAATGAACTACTTTCTGCCCTTGATGGACTTAAGGATTCTTCGCCTGGGATCGATGGTATTCCATACTCCTTTATTATGAAATCCCCCACTTCTGTTAAACTATATCTGCTTGATATCTTTAATTTAATCTATAGCTCCGGAATTGTCCCTGATTCGTGGAAAACTCATATTATCATTCCTATCCTAAAACCTAATAAAGACCCCAGGAATCCTTCTTCATATAGACCAATTGCTCTTTCATCTGTTATGACTAAAATTATGGAACACCTTATTAAAAATAGATTAGAGTGGCTTATAGAGAGTCAAGGCCTATTGTCTAAATACCAATTTGGCTTTAGGAAGGGTATGGGCTCTTTAGATAGCCTCAGCATCTTTACCACCGATTTTTGGCGTGCCCTTAGCTCTGGGAAACATGTTATTGGCGCCTTCCTTGATATCTCATCTGCATACGATAACGTTGAGCTCCATATTCTCCGTCAGAAAATGTTTAACTTAAACTTGCCGATGAAAATGATCAATATTGTTTTTAATCTTTACTCTGCCCGATACATCACGGTTCGCGTCCAAGGTTTATTACTTCCAAAAAGAATAGTCTGGAAAGGGCTTCCTCAGGGCTCCGTTCTGAGCCCCCTTTTGTACAATTTGTATACTTACGACCTTGACAAATCGGTCCTCTGTTTTTGCAATATTCTACAATATGCTGATGACATTGCTCTTTATTCTTGTTCTTCAACTTTTTCCGAGGCCACTTCTAGACTTAATTCTGCCCTGTACTACTTAAATAATTGGTTAAATGATCATGGTCTTACCTTGTCTGTCCCAAAATGCTCTGGCATCGTTTTCACTCGAAAACGCTCTGTCCCAGATAGCGTGTCTCTTCACATCAATAGTCAACCTATTGCCATTCAGAATCACGTAAAATTTTTGGGAGTCATACTGGACTCCAAAATGTCGGGCGTTCAACATCTAAATTATATTTCTAACAAATGTGAAAAAAATATTAATATTCTAAGATCTCTCTCGGGCGTTAGATGGGGATCGCACCCTTATTCGCAGAAGTTGTTGTACAATGCGATTATACGTAGCCATTTTGACTATGCAAGTTTCGTTTTGGAACCATGTAATAAGGTTGCTCTCTCATATTGGACTAGATTACAAGCGAAATGCCTACGAATTATAGCTGGAGCAATGAAAATGTCTCCTACTAATGCCCTTCAAGTGGAATTGGTTGATCCTCCTTTACATCTCCGCAGACAGTTCTTATGTGACAGGTTCCTTATTAATGCCGTACAAAACTTTTCTCACCCTTTAATTAATAAACTCCATGATCTCAATCAGCTTAATAATAATTCAAATTTTTGGACCTATAAAGATAAACCCCCCCTTACTAAATCTTTTCTTAAAATCAACATCAATGGTATATTTCAGTTTGACAAAAATCCACTATTCACGTATAGCTACGATTCCTTGATATATCATCCTAGAATTATCCTGAACCTAGGAATTACTAAAGAATCACCTGGCGCCGCACTTGAGTTTAATAGAATAATCGATTCGGACTGGTCAGAATGGTTACATTTCTTCACTGACTCATCTAAAATTAACCCCGAGTTAAACGTTGGTTCTGCTGTCTGGATTCCTAAATACAATATTACCTTGAATTACAAACTGCCTCCTCTCTCCTCAACTTTCTCAGGTGAATGTATTGACATTTTGGAAGCTGTCTTGTATATTGAATCTCATGGTCTTAATAAATCTGTAGTATTCACTGACTCTCGAAGCTGCCTCCAGGATTTATTGAAAAGTCCATTTCATGCTAAAAATAATCTTCCCATTACTCTAAAGATAAAAGAAACACTGTTCAAATGTCATCAGTCGAATATTGAAGTAGCGCTTGCTTGGATACCTAGTCACAGCGGTATAACAGGTAATGAAATGGCAGACATATGTGCAAAAGACGCCATTCACCTAGGCTGCGATAAATATAATAAATGCTTTACCCGAGACTTTAGAAGTTTGGCTAAACAATGCCTGGATAAATCTTGGGATAGATTATGGCAATCTTCAAGACTAGTTACAGGTAAATTTTATGGCAATATCCAGCCGTGTATCCCTGTCAAGCCATGGTTTTTTAAATATTCCGACCTAGGTAAAATAACTACGTCGATAATTATCCGTATACGATTGGGTTTCTCCTGCACACCTGTGTTCTTAGCTAAGTTACGCATTCGTGATAGTTCCTTATGTGAATGTGGCTTGGAGGAAGGATCTCTCGATCATTTATTTTTTAATTGTCTGAAATTAACTGTATCACTATATGATATGCTTCCCAAAAACATTCCGCGGCCGGTCAATGTTTGTTTTCTTCTAACTTTAGTGCCATCTTCTTTCTGTGTTGTCTTAGCTAAGTTTATTAGAATCAATGATATAAAATTATAATTTACCAATAAATCAAAGTTAAATAGTCATGTCAAATATTTTCAACTAACTGCAGTTTAAGCGGCTTATCCCACTATTGTACTGTCAAAAACGGACCGTTTCCGGACTTATACACTTTCAGTAGGTACTTGTCATTGGCAAAATCATCGGCGAAAAGCTGATGGAGCCATAGTCTTTAAAAAAGAAGAAGAAGATATAACTAATGACGCTATTCCGTGCAGTTTTCTCACAAGTCCACTTTCGATAAACACGCGTGCAGTAATGTGAACAATTCACGCTATCCTCCACACAACAACGGATTTACTGTGGAATGTTTCAACATACAGAAGACTAAATTAACAACTACTAGCTGTGAATTAATTGTACCATATTATTAAGTACGAGTTCTATCTGCCTTGCTGTGTGGTTACGTAGTACAGAATATGGCCACCCCCTCTCTTCCCGTGGGTGTCGTAAGAGGTGACTAAGAGATAACACAGTGCCACTACCATCTTGGAACTTAAAAATCCGACCGATGGCGGGATAACCATCCAACTGCTGGCTTTGAAATAGACAGGCCGAAGACGGGAAGCAGCGTCTTTGGTGCGACAAAATCAGCCCTACGGTCACCAACCCGTCTGACCCGTCCAAGCGTGGTGACTATGGGCAACGCATATGAGTTTTCGCCATTTTGGCGCAAACTTATGGAGGCCTATGTCCAGCAGTGGACTGCGATAGGCTGAAGTGATGAGTGACTATCTGCCTTAACGTCAAGTGAATTTTAGTATATTTAAGATGTTTTTGTAAGGTGTCGTTTGCTTAGTTTTTTCATATCAAATTTAACTTCGATTAAATTAATAATGTTTAATAAACACACACGGTCGTCTGTTACTAAGGTAGGCAATTTAATAATTATGTTTTAGGTAACAGCCAACTGATATAGGTACAATATAAGGGTAATAATAATATAAATCAATATTACACCCAGATTTGAAGCGGGAATCAAGTCCACTATCCTGAAACAGAAAGCAAGCTAACCGTGTTAAGGGATCTGCTATATGATGAAAAAGGTATCAGTTCTATTAGAAATAAGTCTAATTATTTTGTAAACTTTGTCATTTTTACGCCTACACGTGCAATATATAACCGATTTAAAACATACTAATTGACAAGTGAAAACTGCATTTATCGTGTAGTCTCGTACAAAATATAATTAAAAACCGGTCATTGAACTTTACGTCAAACGACATTCAATTTTTTCTCAAGGAACTCAAGTCCTCATATTCACACTCCCATTACACTCATTCATTTACTTTTTATACTTTCAAGTTTGATAATTCTTTTTTCGTGTTTATCATTGTCAGGAAAAAAATTGTATAAAAAAATAAAGTGTAAAAATTTCGTCATGTCAGCCATTTTGTATTAAAAAAAGACTATCTGCTAACAATCTCGACTTTATAGTAAAAGAAAGATAAAGGAGGCGGGCGAACGTCCATAGAAAGTTGGGCCTGAACGTTACATTGATGATTTTAGTGTCATTCTATAGAAACTATAGTCCTTTATCGAATACAAAACATTTTACATAAATCCTTCATGGGAGAAAAAAGTTACAAGATGACTGGTTAGTAAAAAAATAACCTCAAATCGTTATAATCACTCAGTACTTGTATTATTTAAAGTACAATTACACGATTGTGAACACCTACGGTTCAATGATAAAGCATGTTTATTACAATTGAATCTATGTATTTGTTATTTTTCATTTGTCAATAATAAAGGGGAGAGTTAAATAAAAAATGGTTATTTATTTTAACATTTATTTATTCATCATCATAAATTATTAGAACGTTATCTAAAAATTGTGCAGGTGTTATTAGATTTTCTTGATGTCTTGCCCAGCCTTGGTACCATATTAAGGACATTACGTGGCAACAGCAACCTACTGTTCGTCTCCCTACAACACAATTACAATAATAAGCTCGGATGGCGTCCCTTCCTCTGCGAGAATTGTCAACTAATATATAAAAAACGTCGTTCTGTTGTTGTTGAGCTGTTGTTGTTAAACGTAGCGAAAGTCGTGAAAGAAAACCAAAAGATCAAACGAAATGCACAAAACACAAAAATATTCACTGCCGCCATAACTGCCGCAAGCTGAGAACAAAACGAGTGAACGGCTTTGGCACTTGACTTACACCTGACTTAATGTTTTTACGCCTTCGATTGCCACCTTAAAAAATAAACAGAGTCGTTTTTTTATACTTAGAATATCTTTTTTTTAGATAAAACCATTATACCCATTGCTAATCACGATAGCATTGCATACTTTTATTATGCAACATAAGTACATAATAAAAAACCTTAAAAATAAAGACAAATAAAACGAATCGGTAATCCAATAATTCATTTTTCTCAGCTAGCAACATTTGAAATGTCTCAATAGGAGAGAAAAATATACTAGGGCACAGGAAAACAAAAGTGTTTCAATTTATTAATCAATTTACTATCCCATGGTAAAATAACGAATCGTTTCGCCATTGGGAATGAAAAAACTTGAAACGAATATTGATAAATATTTCGATGATGTAACGGACCGTAAAGTTCAGGCCCATTTTCGCCCGTCGCCTTTGGAAATCGATACTATGACGCTTGCTATATTACTGAAATATCGGGAACTTAAAATGATCGATAAAAACCTTGAGAAATATCTCCTTTAATATGTAAAATTTAAAAAAAAAAACTTTATTCAAGTAAACTTTAAGAGCACTTGAATTTTCACTTTACAAATAAAAATTGTATTCATTTTTAATAAACTAATCATATATTGTTTTCTAATGTTTACGCGAATTTCACTCAATAAAAAAAATTATTAAGTTTTTTAGTTTCCCGGGGGACGTAATCCCGTGACCATGTTTGTGTAGTATCCGAAACGTCGGACATCTAAAAAACCGCGATTAAATTCAAAAAAAGTTGTTTCAAACTAATCATATGTACTATGAAGCTAATACCGATTCGGAAATGCTGACTCTGCAGAGAAGAATCAGCAAAACACAGCATACTAAGTAATATAAAGACCAAATGTATTCTCTATCTAAATATACTTACATGGAGAGATATTTCCTATAAAACAATGTGGGAACGAAAATACCGCCATATCGTAGACAATTGTCTGCTCTAGTACTATAAAACAGCATGAGATGCTCAATGATTAAATATATATGTAATCAAATGTATACGTATATAAAGATATATTTAGTTACATCTAGCTGAAGCCGTGTCTTCGCCTGACATTCACGCAATACCCTAAAACATTTTTTGAAGTTTACTCTTTTTTTTATGTCACTAGGTCGGCAAACAAGCGTACGGCTCACCTGATGGTAAGCGATTACCGTAGCTTATAGACACCCGCAACACCAGAACCATCGCAAGCGCGTTGCCGACCCAATCCCCAATCCCCCAGGAGCTCTGGTTACCTTACTCACCAACAGGAACACAATACTGCTTGAAAACAGTATTATTTTGCTGTGATCTTCTGTAAGGTCGAGGTACTACCCCAGTCGGGCTGCTCCATATTTTGAGCAGGAAATTCCTGCTGTGCCCTACCCCAGTTAAAAGTTAAAATCCTCTAAACTCCTTAAAAAACGAAAATGCCAGTGGTATGAAAATATAGGAGGAGTGAAATCTTGTGAAACAGTGTCGCGTCCTGCTCTGACAGTGACTTTTCACCCTGCAACGTCTCATGCGAGAAAGAGATAAAAGTATTTTTAGTGTTTTACATAACACGGTAATCGGTTCTATGTCAAACATAATTTTTTTATATTAGTTCTATAATTTATCCACATTTCTATACGCGTCATGTGGGTGTTAAAGAGCTAGTTTTATACTACTAAGGTGATGGTAAGGTCACGGTCTGCCTGTTAGCGCATAGCTGCAACACCTGAAGCAAGTGCGTTGTCGACTTTCTACCCGCAACCCTCCCCGGTATCAATTAGTAGGGTAGCAAACAATGTTACGGTCCACCTTTTGGTAAACAGACACCGTAGCTTATGAACGCATGCAATACTGAAGCAGGTGCATTGGCGACTCTACCCTCCCCAGTACCTCTGGACTAATCGCTGAAGGAAAACATTGCTACATGAAAGCATTATTTGGCGGTAATCTTCTGTCAAATTGAGGTGGAATAGCTTCGGAATTTTGATAAAATACTAATAAAGTTGTGTTTATTTTTCTTTAAAAGGAGACACTTTTATCTTAAGATACCTCTATGGCAAACATAAAATTAAATATAACATCTGAGAATATATATGGCAGATAAAAAAATGTATGATTCACTATGATAGTACTTATACCTTATATATAAAATTCTCGTGTGACAATGTTAGTTATAATACTCCTCCGAAATGGCTGAACCGATTTTTATGAAATTTTTGTGCATATCGGATAGGTCTGAGAATCGGCCAACATCTATTTTTCATACCCCTAAGTTATAAGGGGGAGTAAAGGGGGTTAACAGCATATATGGCAAAACAACATTTGTGGGGTCAGCTAGTAGATATACAAAAGGAAGATTTACGTATCTTAGACGATCAATAAGACTAAAACTACAAAAAAAAAATAAGATAATATTATCAGGACATGTTCAAAGCTTAAATAACTCCTAGTTCAAAGCTTAAATAAGTCATGTCATCACTGCCATTAACTTTTCATTTTGCTGGATTTTGGCTGTTTACTCTTAATATAATTCTCTTATGTACAGTCATCAGTCCCTTACATTTTTAATATATATACAAACTTGATTACAAAAATAGTTTCTTTAATTTAAAACTGTAAAAGAGTTATATGAATTATATTAATACTAGTTGTCGCACGGCGGTGGTCGAAATTTGACCATAATTTAAATTATAAGTTTGAACATTATTAAGGCTTCATTGTCAAAGACTATACTTCTGTAATAATAAACAAAAGAGTATATATGCGTGTGTGTGCGTCAAATAAATGGTAGTGAGTAACATTTTTTTTATTGATTTAATGTATTTTTATGCTTAATTGAAAAAAAAATTAACATTCTGCACACTCAATAAAAACTATGAATGTGCAAAATTTCATACTCCTCCGTCCGCGCAATTGTCGTAAAAAGGGGCACAAAGTTTTGCTTCACGTATTAATATATAGAAAATACGGTATAGACATAAAATGTTTTGCTTTTTTATTAACTTGAGAAACAACAACATTGCCATAATTCGCAAACTAAGACATTTCTCAGAAAGAAAGAAGAAATTTTCACGACATCGATCTTATAATAAGCACTGAAATAATTCGAAGGTGATTGCTTTGAATTGAGCCCTGTAACCATTTACGTATTGTATGTTTCAAATTCTACCTGAATGAACTTAAGACCATGTTTTAGTAAAACAAATTTATTTTTTTATTGTAAAACAAAAAAAAGAATTAATATAAAATGAAGGTAAGAGAGGGTTGGGTCTGTCCACCGTGTTTGCCCTAAATATGGTTAGGGTGTTTGTGCAGTCCTTGTGGATCTCCCCACCGTGCCTTGGAGAGCACGTTAAGCCGTCGGTCTCGGTTATTATCATGTACACCTGATAGCGATCGTTACTCATAGTAGGGAATATATCCGCCAACCCGTATTGCAGCAGCGTGGTGGATTGAGCTCTGATCCTTCTCCTACATAGGGAAAGAGGCCTATGCCCAGCAGTAGGATATTACATGTTGAAGCGATTTATTGTATCTCATTATATCTATGTATATACTCGATAGCCTTTCTAATGTAATGATGCGTGTAGTCGCCTAAATACCGTCAGTTTTAAGTTCGATTTCCGTCCATAACAGATATTTATTAAAATGATTATATTTGTATAAATGTTTCTGGTTTAGGTATATAGTCTTGTAGGTGCCCCAAGCTTTGATGATCAATTAATCCTTCTATATATAACAGACTTACTCAATCATCTTTACTTCTTACGTGACTAAATTGTCTTATTTTTTTTTAAATATTTTACACAATACACACACGGTCGTCTGTTCCTAAAGTAAGCAACTTAATGCTTGTGTTATAAGTAACAGCCGACTGGTATATAGCTACATTTTTTTTTTCGATAAACATACTTATAAATAATACATATATAAATATATAAATAAATATTTATATTACACCCAGACTCGGGGTGGGAATCGAACCCACAACCCTCGGAGCAGAAAGCAGGGTCACTACAAACTGCGCCAACGGGCTAGTCAAAAGTCAAGTTATTGCATCGTATGTAAATGAATATCGTATCGTATCATCGTATGTAATCATGTAATGCAAGACTGTAATAAAACCTAATTGAACTTCATTGATTGACTACTTCTTAATCAATTGTACTTATGTTATATATATTAATATACTCGGATATATAACTGAGGTAGAGTACAGCAGGAAATGTTGCTCAAAATCTAGAGCAGCCAGACAACACTGCTTTCAAACTTTGTTGTGTTCCTGTGGTGAGTAAGGTGACCAGAGCTCCTGTCGGCAACGCGCTTACGGTACTTCTGGTGTTGAAGACGTCCATAGGCTACAGTAATCATTTACCATCAGGTGAGCCGTATGCTTGTTTGCCGAACAAATTGTATAAAAAATACTCTTACATATTTCATTTAAGTACCCTGTGGTTGACACCCCTTGGATGACCGGGGCCAGTTCGGGTCAACATAAAAGTACGGGTTTTCCTGGATTCGAGACCAAAACTACAACTGTTGATAGATTTTTTTACTCCTACAAACCCTGTATACCGTAACTGTTATCGTAATAATTTGAGCAGTTCCTAGAAAAAAAAGCTTCTTCAGTGGAAATATAAAAATAATCATAATTTAATAGTATTTATTGAAGTAGTAATTTATTATCTATAAAATAACTATGTAAAAAGTATTGAAGTAAAATTGAAGGTCAGCGCTCAATGCCCGTACCAATTACTATTATATACACACTTGTGTCATCATGATTTAAAATGTTTGTTTGAACTTTATATAGAATAAAAGTGTGAATTGATATTAGGAACGTTTTTTTTACACACACGGTCGTCTGTTCCTACGGTATTAGTAACTTAATGCTTGTGTCATAGGTAATAACCCACTGATACGACTACATTTTTTTTTTTCGAAATACATATAAATAATACTTATATAAAACACATTTATAGCACCCAGACTCAATGTGGGAAACGAACCTCCAACCTCAGGAGCAGAAAGTAGGGTCGCAACGAACTGCACCAACGGATAAATCAAATTGAAAAATTAGTCTCTATTTTCATTGATCACGCTATAACTTGAAAAAGAATTTACCGATTTCATTAATTTTTTTAAGTTTACTAATTTCTAGTAGAAAATTCTTTAAAAACGGAAAATTCCACAGATACATTTATAAAAATTAATTATAAAAAATGTTTTAATTGTTCACAACGCGACCTCTGTCGGATTATTCAATGTCAGGATGAAATAAACTGGGTGCATTTTTAAATCCAAGACAAAAGTAAAATAGAAATTAGAAACCCAATTATAAGAAAATAAAAAAATACTCATAAGACTTGAAGACAATTTCGACTTCATCAAAACAAATTTCTTCTTATTTAAAATTAAAAAAAAGTATACATATTAAAAATTAAATAAAATATATAACAGTAAAATTTAAAAATATATATAAAAAATATTTCCAGACTAAAAATAATTTTAATCGTAATTTATAATAAATAAGTCTTTATCTACAGTATAATTTAACGTGTATTTCAAATTAGTTTTTGAATTTCAAAACAAAAGATCTCACAATAGACTGGATATGAATCTGTGACCGTCAGCGTAAGAAATACGGAAACGAACTGTAACTTAGCGTTGGATGAGATATTAAAAACTACGTTAGTACATCGGTTAATTAAAAAAAAATTAAACTTTCAAAATTTTTTTAGAATTCATAAACAAACTTCAAAAAAAGCAATTAAAAATCATAAAAAATAACCACTCGTTATAATTATTATTGTTAAAAAACACCTTTCGTTTAAAAGTAACATTACTACATAAAATATATTATTTGCAATTAATATACTCAAATTATTAGCAAATAACATAATTAATAGAACATAACATTGACATAAAAATCACTTTAGTATATATTTAAAATAAAAACGTTAAAACTTGCCTATAATTAGTTGTATATTCCATCAAATAAAAACGCACAAACACAGAACACAATTCAAAGAAATCGGAATAATCAATAAAAAGTCACCAACTTAATATCTCACTTGGATAAATCACGATAATTCGTCACAAACTGACAAACTATTTATTTATTTTTCGCGCTAAAACAACTGAAATTCGTTGACGCGACCGCGTTCGTCAGAAACGCAAAATACACTAGATCGTATCAAGATATGAAACCTTATTCTTGCGCGACGCCATGCCAATCGCGCTTAGAATAGGCGTATTTTTCACTCAATTTTAATTACTTAATTAAATCATGCTCCTATTTGAACAAGATAAGATATGATTTGTAAAGAAAACTTGGTGTTATATTGGAAATCTGAAATGTTTTTTCTTTGTAAACTGATATTAAGATTATTAATTGTTGCGTTAAAATTCCTTATTAATTTTTGAATATTTGTATTATATGTTATATTTTTATTATTATAATTTGTTTTATATAACTTTATTTGTATGTTGTGCGTCTGTTCTTTTTCTGAAATGTTTGTAACACCTATCCTACTAATATTATAAACGCGAAAGTGTGTATGTATGTATGTATGTTTGGATGTATGGATGTTTGTTCCTCTTTCACGCGAAAACTACCGAATGGATTTTAATGAAAGTTTACAGTAATAGCTTATACATTAGAATAACACATAGGCTAAAAATTTTAAAGATAGTGTGTGAATTTAGCAAAATATAACGATAATTGTCAAGTAAGTCGTAAAAATCTGCCATCTGCGAGCTATTCTGGCGTGCGCTGCAAAAACTGTAGTTTACGCGTACTTATATAATGTACAAGAGAAATGTTTATCTTAATTAGCCCTACAAAAAAGTCCGCGACAGCGTATCTTTATCTTATTTCTTTTATGACTAAGCCATTATCGCAAAAACAGTGAACCAAAAATACAATAAAAATTAATAATATATTTCTAAGGCACATTTAGTAGTAAGAAATTGATTTTTATGTCGCAGAACCAATTTTGATGAATTTTAGTATAAAGATAGATATTGAGAAGATAATAAGCTACTCGAAGTACTTACTAATCCTGCGCAGACGAAGTCGCGGGTATCTGCTAGTAATATACAAAAGGCAACGCTTGTACTTAATATTTTTACAAAAATATTCGTTTTATAATTTTGTTAGTGTAACTATTGTTGATGTTAATAATAAATTAATAAAAATAAATAAATATGTTGCGACTATTCCGTATTTACCAGAAAATCATCAGAACAAAAAAATCGAAACGAAATATAAAAAAATGTGTATGTACTTATGTACGCACGTAAAAAGTTATACTTCATTATCTAGCTAGCTTCACGGTGCTAACTTCTTCTTCGGTGACTAGCTAACTTCGGGATGTCGGTATTTTGTAAAATCTATAAAAATAAATAAAATTGGAGTTTCTGTTTGTAATATTGAAATAATAAATACTAAATGCATATGGAAACGGTACATATACTTACCAAAACAACATTTTTTATAATTTTTGTGTCTGACTGTCTGTCTGTTTGTTCCGGCTAATCTCTGAAACGGCTGGACTGATTTTGACGGGACTTTCACTGGCAGATAGCTGATGTAATAAGGAGTACCTTAGGCCACTTTTAATTTAGAAATTTATTTATTTTATAGGTCTGCGAACTTTAACAATACACAATAACTATTTTGTTAAATTCCACGCAGACAAAGTCGCGGGCACAGCTAGTTAAAAATAAAATAATAATACTGTTTAATATTTAAAGCGCACCGGAAACATGTAATTAATAATTATAATAATAATCTTTATTGCACATCATTAAAAGATACAAACAAAAGTAGTACAATTAGAGGAAGATATACAAAGGCGAAATGCTTTAACTGAAGTAGGGCACAACAGGAATTTCCTGCTCAAAATATGGAGCAGCCCGACTGGGATAGTACCTCGACCTTACAGAAGATCACAGCAAAATAATACTGTTTTCAAGCAGTATTGTGTTCCTGTTGGTGAGTAAGGTGACCAGAGCTCCTGGAGGGATTGGGGATTGGGTCGGCAACGCGCTTGCGATGCTTCTGGTGTTGCAGGCGTCTATAAGCTACGGTAATCGCTTACCATCAGGTGAGCCGTACGCTTGTTTACCGACCTAGTGGCATAAAAAAAAGGCGATCTTATCGCTGAAAGAGCAATTTCTTCCAGACAAGCTTTGAGTATAAGACAGGGCATAGAAAAGCTGTTAGAAATTGTACAAATAATTGTTATAGAAATTACAATTATTCAAGAAACCTAAAACAGAAAATTTGTAACTTAAAAACATTAATTTAACAGATATTTAGATAGTCAGATAACATAATCAACAACCAATGAAATAGCCTTTAAGATATCCATACTAATATTATCATCATTACAGCCTATACAGTCCACTGCTGGACATAGGCCTCCACAAGTTTACGCCAAAAATAACGTGAACTCATGTGTTTTGCCCATAGTCACCACGCTGGGCAGACGGGTTGGTGACCGCAGTACTGGCTTTGTCGCACCGAAGACGCTGCTGCCCGTCTTCGGCCTGTGTATTTCAAAGCCAGCAGTTGGATGGTTATCCCGCCATCGGTCGGCTTCTTAAGTTCCAAGGTGGTTGTGGAACCTTGTTATCCCTTAGTCGTCTCTTACGACACCCACGGGAAGAGAGGGGGTGGCTAAATTCTTTAGTGCCGTAGCCACACAGCACCCGTAGCCACACAGCACTACTATATACACATACTAATATTATAAAGTAGAAGAATTTGTTTGAACGCGCTAATCTCAGAAACGACTGATTCGAAATGAAAAATCCATAATCCATCCAAAACTTGAAAAATAGATGTTGGCCGATTCTCAAACCTACCCGATATGCACAAAAAAATTTCATAAAAATCGTTCCAGCCATTTCGGAGGAGTATGTTAACTAACATTGTAACACGAGAATTTTATATATAAGACTAGCTAACCCCACAAACGCTGTCTTGCCATGTTATTGTCATGTTATTAACCTCCTTAATCCCCCCTTCCCTTATAAGTTAGGGGTATGAAAAATAAATATTGACCGATTCTCACACCTACCCGACATGCACACAAAATTTCATAAAAATCGGTACAGCGGTTTCGGATGAGTATTGTAACTGACATTGTGACACGAGAATTTTATAAATAAGATTTACCGAACGTGCAAGTTCATCCTATATTTGACCAGTTCTAATGACACGTGCTACTCTCAATTTGCTTTTATATCAATATAGAACGACCAAATTAGCTTAATGACTCATAATTCGCTAGTGATTATTAACATCGTCGGAACTGCATAATTGCATTTTTTTGTTTATTTCATAAAACGTTCCCAAATAACCAAGTATATTATCAGCTGAAGAGAATTTTTTTATTTTATGCATATGTATATTATTCAGTTGTGGTACTTCTGATAAATCAGTACCTATTAGTCTTAATCTGTTAAAAGTGTAACAAGTGACTTTTCTCATATTTACACATTAAATACCAGCTAGTAATAATATTAAACATAAATAGCCTTTACAGCATTACTTTAAAATTTCATGATCCTGCTTAAAATGACTAAAAAGATACACTCAATTTACACTTTGAATCGCTCTCCTGTAAAGTTGCTGTTTTTCACATCCGACGTTTTTAATAGTCATGAGCGACTTGTTTGCTCGAAAAACGAAAAATTGACCGACTTCAATTACATCGACAAGTAATACAACGAAAAAATAGTTATGTAAATACGCGTTATTAAAGATTAATCAGAAGTCGTCAGATCTTGATCAAATTTAAATGAGATCACGCAACAAGCATTATCTTTCGATTAAAACTCAAAAAGAATCATCAAAATCGGTACAGCCTGTGAAAATTTATGCGATACAATACAACGTATGTCGACGGAAAATATATTAGATACAATTCGAAAAGTATTTGTGGCATCACAATCAGCAAAATGGCATCGACTTCGATCCTCCCGATCAAAAGTTCTGAGGTAACATACATAAAAAAACGAGTGTTCTTTAGACCACACGACTAAAGTAAAAATTGTGCACAGTAGGCCGAATGTGCACTGTCTTAGATATACGAAACGTAACTGGGGCTATGAGAAAAATAGAGAAAGAAAATGTGTGCTCGCACCTCTCTCTTACCCCGTTCGCTTCGCCCAATTACACTTTTCGTAAAACTCTCGTCACGCATTCGCCAGCTTCCTACCGAACCCTACTTAAAAAATTTGAAACGGTAACCATTATATTAACCTCGAGTTTGCAAGACAGATCAATGTTTGTCGGAGTCGTACACGGTCGTCCGTTCTTATGGTAAGCAACTTAAAGTAACAGCCGACTGTTATGAGATTATTTTTTTTTTTTGATAAATGTACACAGAAAGAATACATATATTAATATACAAATATTACACTAGACTCAGGCGGGATCTACCCCGCAATCCGCGGAACAGAAAGCATTGTCACTACAAACTGCGCTAACTGGTTAGTCATCGTTACAATATTAGTAAAAGCCGACGACATCAAACATCAACCTCATTTAACAGATAAATAACTTCTTCAATAATAGCTTCAGGTTTTGGCTAAATCTATCAAAATTTCCTTTCAAAATATTTATTAGCTTCGAGTCAGGCTGGGGCAAATGTCTCACCTTGCCCCACTGTGGGTACGGTCATGGCAAGAAGTGCTCTAGAAGTTGCATTGAAATTTAAATCTGTAGACCTGATAACATTTTACGTTGCGTTGTTACGTGACCAGCAAAACAAATGTATTTTTAAAACTATTACTTCATTAAGACAACTTATTAATAAAAATACAAAAAGTTATGAAACAGAGGTTAAAAGATACAGTGATATATTAAGAAACAGGGTAATGTTATGGAACTAGAATTGGAGATTGAATGCGTCGAATATTTAAGATACATGAGTATTTATCCAATTTGGTAACAAAGGAATGGTTAAGGGTTGTTTTGGTTATTTGGTTACTTATGATTAGAGGTTACAAATGTAAGTAAATAGTGATAAACAATGTATAATGATTAGACAGTGTGATTCGAAGTATAAAACAACAAATGATGTCAAAATATTAATTAATAACGCTTAGTAAATAAAAACAGGGTGATTAGTATCTTAGAGTTATGTTATGGCGGTGTGCGTACGTAACAGCTTTTGTAAACAATATTTAGTTTAGTTAGTTTATCTTAATAGGCAAAGACCGGATGCGACAATAAAGGCATTGTTTCAACACAATAACACTCCTTGTATCTTATTAGTCACGATAGCGAATATATGTGTTCATTTGCTGTTTATCACACGCTCGGGAAGTATATGATTTTAATTTAATCTGTAGTTATATTTGTTTAAAAAATTTACGTTAATATGAATTGCTCATTTCCAGGTACAAAGAGATAGGCAAGTGTATCAGTGGCCTAGCGAGATTTTTTGCCACCAAAAATATACGGCCACTACCTAATCGTTTCATTTTTTAAATTCTTTATTAGGGGTTGGCCATCAATCACATGACATTTAATAGCAACTTTTTACACGCTACACCTCCTTACAAGAATTCCATTGGGATCCAGATAGCCCTGATAAAAACGGATAAAAATTGTATGAAAATTGTATGAAAATTTTGGTATCATTGTTTCAAACACACAATAGTGTACAATAACTTGCCAAACAATCATCGTTTACTATTTGGAATTTTCAGCAGAGTAGCGATATGTGGTGAGGCTTTAGACTACCCCCCACTCTCCACTACCTATCATGATTTTCAGAATACTACCTTTAAATACAGTAATAATGTGATAAATCTAGGTAAATTAATCACTGTGTAACACGATGGTACAAATTTCCAGACAGACATTGTATGATGTTTTTTGATTGTTTTTTACCGACCGAAAAGGAGGAGGTTACTCAATTCGACCATATATATGTATGTATCTTCGGGGATAACTTCGTCGTTTATGAATCGATTTTGATAATTCTTTTTTTGTTGTAAAAGAGATATCCCAAGTTTGGTAACATGATAAGGAAACTAGGATCTGATGATGAAATCTAAGAGGAATCGAGGGAAACCTTTGAAAATCGTAGTCACGACTAGTGCTTTTGTTAACTTTTTTCGTTTACTTACGTTGTATTACTTGTCGATGTAATTGAAGTCGGTTTTCGTTCGCAAGCAAACACAATTATTTGGTTTAGAACTTGCACGTTCGATGAAATGTTACCTAACATTGTGTACGTGATTTGGATTTGCTTTTTTGTCAATTGAAAAAATCGGGGTGATTTTGTCCCCCCCTCCTTCTCTTTGTGTAGGCACCAAAGGTTACCTTGCGCATATTTACCGATATATTTTATAATTGTTCTATCTTTTTTTTTGTTCGTTTTTGATGTACAATAAATAACATTCGTATTCGTGCATTTAATGCTTGTGATTTTTTGCACGTTTGCAATGTTTAATTTCCTATATTATAACTCGGAAATCAGCCATCGAAATAAATATTTAAATTAACTTTGTAATAGCAGCGAATTAGAACTTTACATTAATTATCGTCTAGGTTTTTTGTGTAAAAGGTAGGTAAGTCAAACTCGTTCGTTAACTGAGGTTGTATAATCACGGATGTTCTTCTATCTAATTAGTAATTTTTACTAAACTGTTTTTTTTAAGCAGGCCTCATTATTCACGATAAAAAAAAATTGACTTTGTCAGTTTTATTTTCGTCATATTCGTCATTTCGATCATATTCGTCATTTCATTCATATTCGTCAGTTTTCAAATACATTATTAAACATAGTTACAGATTGTACTACTACTATAATAACTGACTTATTGCTAACTTATTACGTGAGAATGTTACAAAAAACAAATAAAAAAGCTACCACTAGTAATTTTTTTTTTTTTTTTTTATATATCACTAGGTCGGCAAACAAGCGTACGGCTCACCTGATGGCAAGCCGTTACCGTTTACCGTAGTTTATAGATGCTTGCAACACCAGAAGCATCGCAAGCGCGTTGCCGACCCAATCCCCAATCCCCCCCAGGAGCTCTGGTCATCTTACTCACCAACAGGAAAACAATACTGTTTGAAAACAGTATTATTTAGCTGTGATCTTCTGTAGGGTTGAGGTACTTCCCCAGTCGGGCTGCTCCATATTTTGAGCAGGGAATTCCTGCTGTGCCCTAGCTCAGTTAAATGATATGATATAATGAGTTATGTGTGATAAAAATAAAACGTGAAGAAGCCTCTCTATTTTTGAGTGTCTCATATTGTCTCATACACAAAAATAGGGATGGGCGCGTCAAAAAAATTATCGTCAATCAATCTTAACTATACCAGTCAAAAAGTAATAAAAAAATTGAAACTGTATTTATATAGGTAAACGAAAAAAATTGGCTCATGAGAAGTGTTTAGATAAAAATCTATATCAGCCTATTTTATTATACGTGTGTAAAAAAAATATATATAAAATTAGCATACGTCCACTAGTGATCGTAATTACTTTTTTATAGTGTGGCAAACAGCCATCTGCAACTTAAGCGTGATGACGACTCTGCCACTGCCAACTCAGCGGCTCAGGGGCTCTATTTATTATTATCGGAATCGATATTAAGTGCTCAGTTAGAGCAGAATGAAGAAAATAATTTTGTTCTATAAATTTAAAAATACAATTGGTAAAATAATGAATTTTTAATAGAGGTATTTACATCGACAAATAATAAAATTAAAGCATCATCAACTTTGGCAGTCGAAAAGTAGTCAATAAAATGCAATTATTAGCAATAGCTCAAAAACTACTCGTCAGATATCGCTGAAATGGAAAAGATTTCGAATAAAAAGAAGATTAATCAAAATCGGGACACCCAATAAAAAGTTATGAGGTAACGTCACAAAAATATAAACGTCACACAACCGACAAAAATGTTTTATTATCGTAATAAATTCTATTTTAACAAGAGATAAAACTATTTTGACAACGTAAATCAAGATTATATTTAATCGTTAAGCTGGTTGTCTAAAAGAATAAACAACTTTTTCAAACATTTGCCTCTACAAATAATTTTATTTTTTAATCTTACAATTTCAAAAACTTTGCAACATACACACACACATCACATCAGCCTATAGCAGTCCACTGCTGGACATAGGCCTCCACAAGTTCGCGCCAAAAATGGCGTGAACTCATGTGTTTTGAACATAGTCATCACGGTGGGCAGTCGTGTTGGTGACGGCAGGGCTGGCTTTACCGCACTGAAGACGCTGCTGCCCGACTTCAACCTGTGTATTTCAAAGCCAGCAGTTGGATGGTTATTCCGCAATCGGTCGGTCTTTTAAGTTCCAAGGTGTTAGTGGAACTGTGTTATCCCTTAGTCCTAAGCTTAGCTTTTGGAGGCCTATGTTCAGCAGTGGACTGCGATAAGCTGAAATAATGATGATGACAATGATGATGATGATGATGATGATGATAATAATAATGATGATCTCTATAACAGACTACAATTTTTAGTTTCGTTTATGTAAAAAGATCGGTAAAAAAAAGTCACAAATAAAATTTACAACACAATAGGGCGGCCCTTATCTAGAGAAAAAAGTCCTATTAGTATTACTGTCATATTATTTGTATTTACTATGATTAAAAAACCTTGCGCTGGCAGCACACTCTCTTTAACATCTAAAAAAAAATAGTGATAATATTGTTTTTCACAAAGCTCTCATTGGGTAATCCTAAGTCTCATCCTAAATTCTCACAAAGTTTTCCTGTGAACTACAGTAAACTTTTATGCTAGTGCTATGTGTTACACTTTTATTTTATACTATGGTACGGACGCGGAGCACGAAGAATTTCGTACAATGACCTTTTTACCTACTGCCAGTGGTTCTCAAATTTTTTATACAAAATACGAAGTTTTAAAAAATCGGTAGAGTTTAGAATTTGGGATGTCTTAGAACTCGTTTTTTGCACATTACACTAAATCTACGCTGTCTGTCTGTGGATCGGTCTAGTCACAGAATAAAATATTTTTTTGTTTAATCATAGAAAAGAACTTATATATTATATACAAACACTAACTTATAAATTATTGTAACTCTATTTTATTGTAATTGAAAAAAAAAATCAGTAAATAAGAAAAAGATTAAAATATAATATCAAAATTGTAAATAAACTAGCGCCATCTATCGCTATTAGAAAACATTTTTATTAGTCTTTCGACGTTATTAATTTAGTCTTATTTTAGTCTATCGACGACGTTTTCTCGATTTTTGATAGATGGCGTTGGAGCAACATGTTATTTATTTAAGTGCTATAAAATTTGTTCTTTAAAGTAAGTTATTTGGTTCTGTAATTTAAAATAATAATTACACGGGAGCAACATATTATTTATTTAAGTGCTATAAAATTTGTTCCTTAAAGTATGTTATTTGGTTCTGTAATTTAAAATAATATTTGGTGGCTGTACTTTGTACATGCAAAAAAATCTTAAGATCTGTTGCTGTGTGAAAAAACACTGTAACTGTGAAGTAATATTAATTTTTGAGTTCAATGAAAAATGAAAAACGATGAATCTTGTGACTTAAATTTGGTAAAAAAAAAAAAAAAAGTAAAAAGATTGACAATCTGTGAATACGGCTGTCACTACACCTGTGTGAGCGCAACGGCAATGTTTATACGAGAGCGACAAAGACAAAAGATGAGGGGTTAATGCACGAAATTCTTCGTGCTGCGCGTCCGTACTATAGCTGCACCCTGCGCGCGTTGCTACTCTTTTTTCTTTTTTTGTTCCTACCAACTCAGAAACCTTTGTGGGCTTGTCGCGCGTAAAAAAAATAAGATTGACAATTGATAGTTGAAATAAACTAGAGAGAGGTAAAAAAAATAATAGATAGCTAATTAAAATTGAATTTAGAGGTCAATATTAAATAAGATAATAATTAGAAAGTAATTTAATACAAAGTTATTCAATAACCTGGATTTAACCGAAAAAAAAATTAGGGTTTACACAGATGTGTATGAACCAACAACTTTAACTTACTTCTGAGAATTAAACGTACGTTTCTAAACCAATACAATATTATTTTAAAACAAAATTAAGGTTCGTAATATTTCTGACACACGGGTGGAGGTTAACTAAGGTCACTTATCGTCAACTAGATTCCGTGAACACGTAGCTCGGCCGTAGCACCACCGGATGAACTCACGCCGACTCTCATCGACCACACAATTCGACAGCACCGTCCACCCCCGCGATGACAACCGGAGGCAGGAGAATTATCACCTGATGGTAGGTTTCTAATAATGCGAATCCGTACTCTGGTAATAGTACGAATTACACCGTAAATCTGTATTGTTGGGGTCCCAGCGGGTAACTCACAATTGTCTTGCCACGTGGTATTTACAGGCACCAACAGCACCGCCCGTGACCGCCACGCCAAGGACCCCAACAAAAATCGCACCCTGAACCTGGCCGAGGCTAAAGACAAAGGAAAGGGCAAGAGTCACACACCACCAGCGCTTAAATACCGTTGAGCCTACCCTACTTAGAGGACCCCCCACCTATGGTTGCTTACGCACAACCCTACGTCACAAGAACACGCGAGAATACGGGAGGACATGCGCTAATAGCGACAACGCCTATCAAAATTATAAACGTCACACAACTAACGTCAAATATATATATATATATATATATATATATATATATATATATATATATATATATATATATATGAAATTGATATTCAGAAATATTCGTAAGATAAAACTAAATCTTTACAATAAACACTTTACTATGAAAGATAGGCATTATATTTTGTAAGCATTTTTTTCGCTCAACAAAAAAAACAATATACAGGGTGTTTGGTGGGGTGTTGGACAAACGGTCAGGGGAGTAAGGGGAGGTCATTGCCAATATATCTGGTCACTTAACTTAAGTCATTGCCCTTTTATTTTTTTTTCACGCAGCATTTAATTGTTTTTTACAAAATCCCCAGAATTCATCATTCAAACTCATAAAACACAAAAAAAAAATGTTTTACGGACCCAAATTATTTTTATTTCTTGTTTTGAATAAATTGCCAACATTTTGAAACCATATTTGTAAGTGTAATATGAAAAAATACGAAAATATGAGCCTTCAAAGTTTTTAAGAGTTGCAAAATTTTACCAAACTACAAACTTTAAAGTGATATAAAAAAAAAATCCATACACGATAGGGTTTTAACTGTTTTTTTTTTAAATATCCTGCATTTATGTCCTTTCCAACAATGTATCATTTGCTATCAAAAAAAAAATTTGAGTAGAGATATTTACCAAAACATAACGCGCGGTCAAAAATCGCTTACTTTAATAATCATAATTGGTAAGTAAAGTCATGTGTGTTTAATAAAGAAAACTAAAAAGGTTTTTTGAATTGAGTTTATAAAAAAACAAGGGATTATTAATTTTCTGTAATGATGACCAAGCACCCGTATCACGCTTGTAGGCAGGCCTCCCTCGAGATGGACCGAAACGACGGTGGACAAAAAACTAATAATAAAATTTGTTTAAAATGATACAATGAATCAGTATCTAGTTTCTATCACGCAGTTAAAAAACCTGTTTTTATTAAAACCCCTAGACTACTGTGCTGTGATTGGCTAAGTAGTTTTATGTCTCGTTCGTTAGAGAGAGTAACAAAGTTCCTTATCTGTTTCTGTCGATCAGTCCGTCTTCAGATCGGTCAGATTTATTTTGCACACCGATATTGAAAATGAAAACTTTTTAAAAAATATCTTATGTCCATAGACGAGTCTAAATTCACTCGTGAGGGAATACTCAACTTACATAACCTACATCATTGGGGGCGGAAAGGTGAAAATTCTAAATTAAAGAAACAACTACTCCCCTGACCGTTTGTCCAACACCCCACCAAACACCCTGTATAACAACTTAATAACAATTCGCTTTACGGTAACATTGTTTTATAGGTCATTAACAAATTATAGTTCATGAAAATTTAAAATATAGGTAAAGAACCGGCCTATTTTATCACTCATTTTGTTTATTCACTTATACTCATTCACCTCCGAAATATAATGACCTCATCCCTATTTGCCTTATAAAAAAAATATATTAAAATGACAATTTTTTTTTTTTATTATCTGTGGTATTGGTATTTTGTGATAGTTTTTAAGTGTTTAAATGATAAATTGATATTTGTTTTTAGTGAAATAAGTAGTAAATGGAGTTTTACAAATGTCCTTAAGCTAATGTGGTGTCAGTGATAAATTCGGAAAAAATCATGAATTACGTATTGGCAGAATTTGTTTACTAAATAAGACACTTCCAAAAAAATGGGGTATAGTCTTTGTTCGTCACATGTGTGGTACCGATATAAGGTAACATCGTTGTTATCTGTCAGTTGTTTTCGATTGGACAAGTCGTCATTGAATGGGTATTGAATCTTGGTTACGAAGAATATCATTCTTTTGTCGTGAACTAGAACGTTCGTATTAATATTTTTATTGATTCGTAATATGTAATTTTATTAATTTTAAAATCAAACGTAATAATCTGAATATTATCTTCGTGGATCGACTATTTGATCTCTGAATGCTTACACCAAAACTTAGCTGATTAGAAATAAAACTTTGGTCTCCGGTTCTGTGATGGAAACTAATGATACAAGCAGACGGAAAAAGTTTACAGTGGAAGGTTACAAATGATTTAAACAATTAACGTACGACGGTACTTCAAAAAAATTTATTGTGTCACTATTGTGTTGATCTCTGATCGACGAATTTTATGTGCGCGTGACGGTGACATGAGCACAAACAACAAGAGACGTGGAGCTAGCGGTTCCAGTTGTGCTGTTCCTGGGGTGCCCGCACTTGTCAACGTTCCAACCGCGACAACCGCAATGTCGGCCGACCTAGCATCGCTTTTCGAGTGCCCAGTGTGCTTCGACTATGTCTTACCGCCTATATTACAGTGCCAGAGCGGACACCTCGTCTGCTCGAGTTGTCGACCTAAACTTTCCTGCTGCCCTACATGTCGCGGCCCACTCGGCAACATTCGCAACCTTGCAATGGAGAAAGTCGCTAGTAATGTCATGTTCCCTTGCAAACATTCCAACACGGGATGTATGGTGACATTAGTACATACAGAGAAAGCAGAACACGAGGAAGCTTGTGAATTCAGACCGTATTCTTGCCCATGTCCTGGAGCGTCCTGTAAATGGCAAGGAGGTCTTGACCAAGTGATGCCACATCTTATGATGTCCCATAAAAGCATAACGACGTTACAAGGCGAAGATATTGTGTTTCTTGCCACGGATATCAACCTACCAGGAGCTGTGGACTGGGTTATGATGCAGTCCTGTTTTAACCATCATTTCATGCTAGTACTTGAAAAACAAGAGAAGTTTGATGGTCATCAACAGTTTTTTGCTATTGTTCAACTTATAGGATCTCGTAAAGAAGCAGAAAATTTTGCATATCGGCTGGAACTCAATGGTCATAGACGCAGACTTACATGGGAAGCAATGCCTCGGTCCATTCACGAAGGAGTGTCGTCCGCCATTATGAACTCTGACTGCCTTGTATTTGACACGTCCCTTGCACAATTATTTGCAGATAATGGAAATCTCGGTATAAATGTCACAATATCCATTGCCTAGTAGTCATTGCCATGTCTAAACAATAGCACCACTGAAATTGTTAATTTGAGTGTTAAGGTTATTTTAATTAGTTTTCACGCCAATGAAAAGATACCAGAACGATAATAAAAGTATAGATAGAATGTATTATAATTATTACAATGAATATAAAAATATGAACTTAAAATAGTTACTATCATGTTTTGTATCAAACTGTTGTAATTGTATAAAATTATAATCAACATAAAAATGAGCCAAAAATTGTTTCTTCATTTTTATTTTTGTAAATGTGTGTTCAACTTTAGAATTAAGTAGCTTAAAGTTAATCCCTGAGTGAGATAAATTTTATACCTCTATTCGTGCTAATAAAAGGACTAAGATCGTATAACCTTTTTATGTTATTCCAAATGAACAAATATTTTTTTTTTAATTATATTATCTGTATATATGAGTGAAGGTTGAAGGATCTATTTTAAATTTTCTTGAGTCAATCAAATGCTGGTTATTAAAGTCACTGGTTAAAGGACACAAGGGACACACTCGGAATAGACAACTGTAATGTGATGATCACACAAATGTTATAATTGTATTTAAATAAATGATTCAATATATTTTTGTAACAGCTCACAATAAGGAGACAAACAGTGCCTCATGTTTAATACATGCTAAGTTTAACAAACTTTAAATTTATTACTACAAATACTTCAAAATTGACAAATATATTTGTGAAATTATTTAATGATTATGTTTAAAGAATGCAATTGAACTATACATTCGCTTAACATTATCAAAACTTAGTTAATTTCATAAGGCAGCTGACCATTTCTCTTTTGTGAGTAAATCAATTAGGTCTTGAATAATCATATCGTTAGTTTTAATTTTAGCATTGTATTATTATTTATGCAAAATTCATGTTACTTAATAATAGAAGTATTTACCCTCAATGTAAAATGTGTCACTTTGAAAGTAGTGGCATCATTTTTTTACTAGAATATTTCTTTATTATTTAAACATATTTTTTTTAACATTAGATAAAAGATTCCTTATAAAAGATTCTGGTTTAAATAAATTTTGTAATGTAATTACTGCGATTTTATTTACTATCTATAATAATATTATAAAGCTGATGAGTTTGATTGTTTGTTTCAACTATCTAAGCTTATTTCAGAAGTTTTTTTTTTTGTATTGGATAGTCAATTCACCACCTAAGGTTTTAACAATACTAGACGAAATTCCATACCACCTTATTTTTTTTCTCGTGAATATAATATTTATATATAATACTAGTTGTGCCCAGGGCTTCGCCCGCGTTGAAATTAGTGTGTCACAAGGTTTCTCTCATCAAACTCTCATCAAAATCGGCTTATCTGTTGCGTAAACCTTCCTCTTGAAGCCTTATCTCCATTGGTGAAACCGCATGAAAATCCGTTCAGTATGGTTCGTTGAATTCGTCAGAATTGTGGTAGTATTGTAATGTAAATATGTTTAAAATATAGGTACATATACACACCATTTTTTTTTTTTTTTTTTTTTATATAAATGTTAACATCCATAGGCTCTTGAGTGCCCATGCCTTTTTTTATTTAAATTTTAATTTTCAAGTATTGAGGCGTATTACTTTCAACATTGCATTCGAATTTCGAACTAAAGCTTATTTTCTCTATTTCGATGGTGAGTCCAAAACTGACCGTGAGAGATATATATAATTATATAATAATAATAATTAGAATAATTATTAGAATTAAATTAAAACACACCATTTATAAGGCCACACATGGTTCTGCGTAAATATATGCCACGGAATAGCGCAACGCACGGTCTTCCGTGACTCTGTGACGAGAGGTGTAAATAAAAAAATATACTTACGTAGAGGTTAGATATGTAATTTTTTTTTTTTTTTTTTTGTACCTACTATTATGTGATCAATATAATCGCGGTTATTTTTCTTTAAAAAGACCCTGCTGTATATGTTTCACACAAACTATCAAGCCCAATCAAACCCCCTTAGCGGTGGAATATCGCAAAATCTGTTCTTAGCGGACGTCTACAAACTATAATCTACCTCCCTGCCAAATTTCGTCTTTGTCCATCCAGCTTTTTTGGAGTTCTCGTGATGAGTGAGTCAGTGATTTTCTCTTTTATATTTATAAATATATCAAAATAAAATATAGCCTCTACAAATTTTAAGTTGGACAAAATTACACATCTGTGTAATATTTCATTATCGGTCCAGTAATTAAATTAGCCAGGAAAAACATTGAAACAAGATATTTATATAATTAATTATATGGATCTGAGATATGGATTTAAAACGTTTTTTCCTCAATTTAACGTGTGTGAAACTCAGTGGCGTAGCATACCTTGGAGGTCCTGTATCAAAATTAGTCTGGGGGCCAAATGAAGGGTAAAAATTTCTCACATAATTGTGTTTGCTCGCAAACGAAAAAAAAACCGACTTCAATTACATCGACGAGTAATACAACGTAGATCGACGAAATAATAGTCAAGTAACTACGCGTGATCAAAGATTACTCAAAAAGTAGATATCAGATCTCAATAAAATTTATATGTGACCACATGACAAACATCGGCTTTCGATTAAACTAAAAATTATTAAAATCGGTACACCCAGTAAAAAGTTATTGCGGATTTTCAAGATCTTCCCTCGATTTCTCTGGGATCCCATCATCAGATCCTGGTTTCCTTATCATGGTACTAAACTAAGGATATCTTCTTTCCAACAAAAAAAGAATTATCAAAATCGGTATGTCTAAAATTGGTATATCTAAACATCAGATGGCTTCGTCTGCTCCTTTGCCCCCATTGTTATAAAAAAAGATTAATTAATTGTTCATAATGATTAACTGAATCCCGAAATAAACGATGCAGGATGTTATCAACTTTTGAGCGCACGCTTAACTCGGAAAAAAGGGGGTTGCTTTTTGACTTTTGACATTTCTGAAGTGAAAACTATAGACAAAAAAAAATTAGGCAAGTATGACAGTTTTTTTTAATGTTTTTCCCAGGAAGCACGAGATTAAGTAACATCGTAGATAACATTTTACTAATTTTTGCTTACATACGTTATCAATAATACGGTGCCCCTTTAGATAGGGGGCCCCGTATCATTGATACACCCCTGGTGAAACTGCAGGACAGTTAGCTATTACTATGAAAACAAAATATACGTATTTATTAAGTAGTTTATTGTTTCTTTGACACAAACTTAGTAGCTTTTAAAAAGCATAGTGATCTGGGACATTTATGATTTCATTTTGTGATACTTACTTGACAATTGTCAGGTATTACAATTTGATAAAGTTTTATAGTTAACACTTTTCCAATAAGTTTAATTTTGGCCTTCATGTCAGTACAGACTTAAGATTTGAAAAATTAATTTACATATAGGAGAGCTTATTTAATTTTAAATATATTTCATTGATTTCTTTTAAAATAAATAACATTCACAACAATTATGTTAATGACACCTAATATAACAATTTATATACAGTAAATGATAATGCAAAACACCATAGAGTGATAAGGTTACATTTCTATGGTAGCTTGCTAGTCTGTGGCAGCAAAGGTGTTGGTAGGAGGCAGGCGGCAGTTGGAGAACCGCCGTCATCTAAAATAGATGCTTCTTTTTGCACAGGACTAAATGGATCCGTGCACTCTGGTTCTGTGTTTGGCCTAAAATCGACTGCATTAGATACCTGTGTTCTGTGAACGACTTCAAATGCTTCTGATGTTTCATTTGTCTTCGTATCAACTAAACTAAATTCATCAAATTTTTCTAGAACCGTGTTATATTGACTTTGGCTCGTCTGCGGCTGGAATGGATCAAACATTGGTTCCTTCTTAATCCCGTCTGGACTGAAGGGATCTTTCGGTTCCTTGGGTGTGTCTTCAGCCAAACTATTGTCTCCGCTGAAATCGGACAGATCTATATCATAATTAATGTTACTTAGACCAGGGGCTAAATGATCTGAACCAAATTCATCTGGTGTCATTAATTCGTCTATAGATCTTGAGTCAAACGGGGTAAACCCAAGCGGTGATGGGGTGAGAAGCTCAAATGAACCAGTCTGTTTTAATTCCCACGGCTGATTTTGTGGGGACTTTGGAGGTGATGGTTTGTCCAAAGACTGGAAGTCAATAATGTTCTGAGTGATTTCTCCGTCTGCCTCATCAGAAGTTACTGCAGTTGGTTCTTCAACAGGATTTATTACTGGTATTTGTATTTGTGGAATTTCTTCTGGCGGTTTGGTCTGGACGGGTGTTTGTACCGGGGTCTCGAAGTCGATTAAAGGTACTGTGGAATTTCTCAGTGAACTGAGTTTCGGAGGTTCTCGACGCGGCTTTATCTCCAAGGGCGTTTTCGCCAATACGTCGTGTACTTTATGCGTTATTTCTTTCTGTGAATATATAAATAATTAAATTTACAGTTTAAATTATAGAGAATGGATATCGCTTTTTAAAAAAAAAATAGGTGCTTGTCATTTGCTCGCTTTTAAATTTAAACTAGATATGACAAGTAATTTTTAAGTTATCCCAAATATTTCATATTAAAATTACTTCGATTGTTTCGTTGACGATTTTTCACATTTAATTGTTGGAAACACACAATCATTAATATTTAGTAGTAAATTGGTAATAATTGTGTTTCAAATGATAAATTATAAAATTGTGTAATTTCAAAGTAGTACAACGGAATATTAACTGACATAGGGCACAGCCAGATGTATTCTGCTTAAAATCTGTCTGTGGAAGTAAATACCTCAGCTTTACAGAAGATCACAACAACTAAATAATATTAATTAATAATAAATTAATAAACGCTACACACTCAACGGATCCCTCAGTAGGATTTTCTCCTGTGTTGGGAGTCCGGAAACACATACAATACACAAACACAACGCCCAGACCACGACTAACATCTATATGGTCGATATAAATGTCTGTCGTGAGCGGGAATCGAACCCGCGACCGCTGGCGCAACGTCAACCGTTGCGTCAACGGGTCGAAATTATTATTGAAATATTGTGAACAAGTAGTCTTGCGTTCCTGTGGTTAGTGAGATGGCCAGAATTCCTCGATCGGGGAAATGATCGGCAACGCGCCTGCATCTGGTGTCGCAGGCGTCTATAGCCTACGGTAGCCGCTCACCATCAGGGCCGTACGCTTTTTTCCAAGTCCTTACAAAGTTGGACCGACGATCTACGTAAGATTGCCGGTGTCGGCTGAATGAGGATTGCGGAAGACCGGGACGTCTGGCGCGAACTTGGGGAGGCCTATGTCCAGCAGTGGAGTGCGATAGGCTGAAGTGTGCACAAAGCCAACTTGGGGAGGCCTATGTCCAGCAGTGGAGTGCGATAGGCTGAAGTGTGTACAAAGCCAACTTGGGCAGGCATATGTTTAGCAGTGGAGTGCGATAGGCTGAAGTGTGTACAAAGCCAACTTGGGTAGGCCACGTCCAGCAGTGGAGTGCGATAGGCTGAAGTGTGTACAAAGCCAACTTGGGTAGGCCTACGTCCAGCAGTGGAGTGCGATAGGCTGAAGTGTGTACAAAGGCAACTTGGGGAGGCCTATGTCCCGCAGTGGAGTGCGATACGCTGAAGTGTGTACAAAGCCAACTTGGGTAGGCCTACGTCCAGCAGTGGAGTGCGATAGGCTGAAGTGTGTACAAAGCCAACTTGGGTAGGCCTACGTCCAGCAGTGGAGTGCGATAGGCTGAAGTGTGTACAAAGCCAACTTGGGTAGGCCTACGTCCAGCAGTGGAGTGCGATAGGCTGAAGTGTGTACAAAGCCAACTTGGGGAGGCCTATGTCCCGCAGTGGAGTGCGATAGGCTGAAGTGTGTACAAAGCCAACTTGGGGAGGCCTATGTCCAGCAGTGGAGTGCGATAGGCTCAAGTGTGTACAAAGCCAGCCCAAGGTTCCCCCAAGCGAGCTGACCGTCCGCACCTCGAAGGTCTCTGCGCCGGCGGCCAGGCGCGCGGCCCGGGCGCGCAGGCCCCGCAGCTCGGCCGCGAGCCGCTCGGCCGCCAGCCGCTGCTCCTCCGCCTCGCGCGCCGCGCCGCACAGCGACAGCGCCGCCGCCTGCGGGCCGCCGCCTCATTACCAGCGAGGGTTTCTTATTTCGACCCCAGGACCCTTTCTTCTACCTGACTCACGAACTACCTTCATTCATCACATCATACACTCGTACTACTTCCTTTACGCTCAAACTACCTTCGTCACACTCAAACTACCCTTTTAGACTCAACTACGTCCTTTACACTCATACCACTTCCTTTACGCTCAAACTACCTTCGTCACACTCAAACTACACTTTTAGACTCAACTACATCCTTTACACTCGTACTACTTCCTTTAAATATATATTAAATGAATGTATAAGATATATATTTCCTGGTACCTATTATCGTATAATAAATAATTACTGGAAGGGAATGGTGCTGATAGCCGAAATACAGGCTATGCCTAGTTCGGTTACAGATGCTAATCTCATTACTTCTGATATTGTTGCCACATTATCATTGTAATATAGTTCTAAGTTTGTGAAATAAAGATACTATTATTATTTACGCTTAAACTAACTTTGTCACACTCCAATTACCTTCGTCACACTCCAACTACCGCTTTACGCTCAAACTATCCCTTTACACTCAAACTACTTTCATCACACTCAAACTACCCCTTTACGCTCTCAAACTCTTCATCACACTCTAACTACCTTCGTCACACTCAAATTCCCTCTTTTAACTTTCACTTCCTTACTTCTTTATAGTATTAAAACTTACCCATGTACTACCGCCGATCGAAGCGGGCATCGCCATATAACAATCGAACTCCTTTTTATCCATATTTAGAGATTCAGCTGTTAAATTTTCTATGAAGGATACCGCACAACACTAAAAATAAAATGAAAAAATTCAAATAACAATTGCATATAATTTATTGATTAATATTTAATCATTTCAATACCAGACACAAAAAAGGGAGGTGATAAAAAGGGGGGTTGGTAAAAATCGATCTATCAGTTTGAAGAGTATCAGCTTTTTAAGCAAAAATGATGTAAGACATTTTGGGCTTAAAATGGAATTTAAAACTTAAGTCATTTTTAAAATTTAAATTAGTTACATTTTTATGAACGCAAGAGTTACCAGATTAGTGAAGTAGTACCCGCCTTCGCCGGTCATCAGACGCTGCGCGTTACAGAACCGGGTTACGAAATTGATGTTACTAACGAGACGCGGCGGATTCGCTTTTAGGACCTTTGAACAAAATAATAATTTAATATTTATGTATATATTTTAATTTTAATTTTTATTAGTATTCCTGCAGCAGTGCCGGTAGTGCTGGCAGCCCCCCAATTTTAACCATGTTTGTGGCTGTTGCACTGGCGGTTGTGGGTTCGATCCCCGTACATGACAAACATTTGTGTGCTGCAACACAGATGTTTGCCAGGTTTCCCTACTTTGCCTCAGAGAGCACTCAGACAGCTCTGATCCTTTTCCTACATGGGGAAAGAGGCCTATGCCCAGCGGTGAGCCAGCAGGGCACAGGCCTCCTCCTAAATATTCTACAGCTGGGCAAGCCTCTTTTTTAATGCAGAAGAAGGATCGGAGTTTAATTCACCACAGAGCCCGTTTATGGTTGAAGGCACCACCAGCAGCTCTGATAGTGAAAGTATATGTGTATGTGGGTGTGTTTTTTGTGCGTGTGTGTATTTGTGTGCGTGTGTGCAAGTGTGTTTGTGTGCGTGTGTGCAAGTGTGTTTGTGTGCGTGTGTGCAAGTGTGTTTGTGTGTGTATGTGCAAGTGTGTTTGTATGCATGTGTGCAAGTGTGTTTGTGTGCGTGTCCGCGCGTATTTGAGTGCGTGTGTGCGTGTGCGTGTGAGGAGAGGCACTGACGGTGAAGATGAGCGCGGGCAGCAGGTCGTCGGCGGAGGCGGGCGCGCCGCACAGCGCCAGCACGTGCCGGCACGCGCGCCGCACGCGCGCCAGCTTGCCGCCCGGGCCCGGCGCGCCGTCCACTGCCAGCAGCTCTGCGGCAATAGCGCGTGTTGAGATCATGACCATACATACGGCAGCATATTATCATAATCCCCCCGCTTCCCACGATACCCTCTAAGCGTACTCACCATAGGAACGAGAGGCTTACCATGTGGCAGTATGCTATCAGGCGTATTATCAGGTTATTGAAGTATGGAACAGTAGAAAATATCTTTCTCGAAATTTGGGGCAGCCCGAATGGGAACGTACTTACAGAAGATCACAGCTAAGTAACACTGCTCTCAAGAAGTGTATTCATGTGGTGAGTAAGGTAGCAAGAGCTCCAGGGGAAGGTCAGAGTTCGAGTAGGTAACGCAATTTTGCAATGCTTCTGGTATTGCAGGTGTCCATAGGCTACGGTGCACGCTTATCATCACGCAGAATGTACGATTATTTATCACCTTTATAGAATAAAAAAGTAGTAGGTGACAACTGACCACCAAAATGATCATAACTAAAAAAAACAACCCATATTGAAGATAGGTCTCACCGCTGATGGCCTTGTAGAGCAACTGCCCAGTACGAGTATCTGAGCGGTCGAGGCGACACTCCAAATGTTTCTCGCCCACCCAGCTCAGTTGCTGGATACGCTCAGACATGGCGCGATCCAGCCGTTCATCATCCGTCCCCGCTGGTGAGAACACCACACCTGGCAGGCTGTAATGATATCGTCTCATTACCATATCTTATAAAGACTTGTTGTACTTTTGTCAACATTTTAATGTTTTCTTTATGAGCTAGTTATACTAAAGGTAACTCAATTTTCTGCGAATGGAAATAACCAGCCAAAATATCACTAAAGAAGAATCCGGATGTTTTTGTGTGATGTGTAAATTAATGTTTTAGAATCACAATTGAAGCGAGAAGGTGATTTGAAAATGGGTTCCCGAAATTTTTCATTAAACCATCCAATGTTTTGCCAGAACAAAAATATCTGTTGAGGCCTGCATGAGATAAAATGTTGGTATACACATAACACTTTGCCTTTAATCCACATAACTCAATATCGTGCACTATAATATTAAAGTTATTTTTTTAGAGTAATTATTGAGCTTCTTGCCGATACTTATCAAGCAGAACATTTTACATTCCAAATGAGTTGTAGCTTCAAAATAGCTATCTATATCTATATATTATTGTGTGAAGCAAAAACTTCGTACCCCTATTTACGAAAATTACGCGGACGGAGGAGTATGAAATTTCGCACACTTATAGTTTATATAGTGAAGGAGTGCAGAATGATAGTATTTTCTTTAATTATGCATAAAAAATACATTACACACACTACCATTTATTTGACGCACACACACGCATATATACTCTTTTGTTTATTATTACAGAAGTATAGTCTTTGACAACAGAACCTTAATAATGTTCAAACTTATAATTTTAATTAATTATGGTCGAATTTCGAACACTGAGCGACCACTATTGAGTTTATTCAAAAATTTTGTATTTTTTTAAAGGATTCAAAAGTGCTTTTAAAGCATTATTAAATAGAATTTACTTGAATAGAATTACATTTTTGGTGTTGGTTTTGTTTTCTAACAAACATATAAACTAACTCATGTAAATATGTCATGGCGTGCTTCTCCACGAAGTCGATGAGCTGCTCCTTGATCTCGGACTCGGCGTTCGCGAAGTGGGGCGACGTGTCCATGTACTTCATGAAGTGCTGGTGACAATATTATAGGTGTAAAAAGATGTACTATAAGACTCAAATTTTATTATATTTTTTGTAAGTGATTACCATAGTCTAGTCGCCATGAATATCACTAATCTTTTGCCCATCTTCCCAAGGAGATCTATCTAGTAAAATCGTTACTATTAAATAAAATTAATGAAAAAAGAAGAGAATTACAAAAATTAGCTATAGTAAATACGAACTCCGTTTTTATTTTTTATACATATATGACACTACCTCATAGTATTACTCACAGCAAGTTCTACAAAGTTCACCAAGACATCTCCTTAAATATCCATTGAGCATATTTGGACTCAAGAAATAAAAATATTAACTCCCCCCCCCCCAGGCGTTCTTCTCACCTGATAATGCCTCTGCACTCTGTCCGACAGTTCATCAACAGTCATCACGTTGGAACACTTGATGACGTCCATCACGAAGCTATGCACGAACACTCTCGCGTCGCGGTCCACTTGCGGAGGAAGGTTCGAGAAGCGCACCCGGAACTCGCGCTTCATACCCTCATTTACTTGCGCCGGTATTTTGAATTCCGGCGGTTTTCTTTCCGGTGTGTGATCGTGTTCATCTGTATGGAAAATATTATTAAAAACATTATTTATCGTTGTGTCCATTTGTTATAAGTATTCTTTGAACGATTAGCAGGAAAGTGGACATAGGGTGCCAATCAAACCACCAATTGCAAATTCATGCGACGTTTCGATCCTTTATTGGACCATCATCAGGCATCTTTACATACAGTACATACAGTACATTTTTTCCCTTGAACCAAAATAGGAAGAAAAAAATTATAAATTTAATGAACATATGTAAAGATGCAGTTCAATAGTCAAGTTCGGAGAATTTGATGCCTTGAAATTGTAAAAACCAAAAACTTAATAACTTAAAATTGTGCATATTGTTACCTATCAAATTCAAATGTTTTAGTTTAAATTTTCAAAATTTATAGATTACAGTTTAAAACATAACTTAAAAATAATATATAATGTATTTGGATTTAGAAGCTTACATAATGAAAGAACTTTGACAGGGAGATGTCTATTGACTACTGTATGTAAAGATGCCTGATGATGGTCCAATAAAGGATCGAAACGTCGCATGAATTTGCAATTGGTGGTTTGATTGGCACCCTATGTCCACTTTCCTGCTAATCGTTCAAAGAATATTATTAAAAACGTTCAAATATTATAAATGTATATTTAATTTTACGACAAACATTTTGTCACTTTTCAAGGTTTTACGATAACTTATCTGATGAAAAAGAGAGACAGAAAGGGGGGGAGGTGAAAAAGACAAGAAAGATTTGGGATATTTTATACTACTCCTTGTATTATTCAAGTAGATACTGGTACGACAACCTAAAGAAGTACTTCATCAAAACAACATCATTCTAAATACATTTTCTAAATATATAATGCCCTCCCCTTGTAAGTAGTATTGACAAGTTTCAAGGTATCCACAGAAGATCACAGCTAAATAATACTGCTTTCAAACAGTGTTGTGTTCTTGTGGTTGAGTAAGGTGACCAGAGCGACTGAGGCGGGTTGAAGGAGGGGGTCGAAAAAGCGCTTGTGATGCTTCTGGAGTTACAGACGTCTATAATCTACGGCAATCCCTTACCATCAGGTGAGCCGAACGCTTGTTTGCCGTCCTAGTTCTTTAAAAAAAATTAACTTACCAGTGTTGCTCTTTTTAAAAACGCTAAACTTTAATAAATTAGCTTTTTTAAGCGTCTCGCTCTGTCTAAGTCGTTTTTCCTCGAATTTTGAAAAAGACGAGTGTGAAGCTAACTTTATTCCCCTATCTGGTTTCTTCTGTTCTGGTTTTGGGAGGGTAGCTGACGATGCTTTTTCTGAAAGAAAAATAAAGAATCAATTTAATTAATGATTACTCTTCTTTGCAAAATCTACATTCCGGATCGATTGTGGGTGCTTTTAGTGAGGGGCCCTGTATCAAATTTAGTTGTTTAGGGCCCAAAAGAAGAGTCAAGATTTCTCACAAAAGAAACAAAAATGGTTGCATTAAATTAAAATAAATATTTATTGACTATAAGTTATCACTTCCTCCTAGAAATTAGGAATCCAATTAAAATAAAGTAAGTTTTGGAAATGCCGAGAAGCATCGTGGTAGTCACTTAATTTTTTTGCTTATACCCGTTAGCCCTGGGCCAGGGCCCCTGTAGCCCGGGGGCCCCGTATCATTGATACGGCTGATACGGCGGTAGCTATGCCCCTGACTATAACTATATTTACGAATAATTAATGTGAGTTTAATGACGATTCAAACGTGCTTTTGAAGTCTTCTTGAATAAAGTAATTTTCGATTTTACTTTGAATAATGCCATCTTACTTATCCTCACCTTTAGTGAATAAGACTGACGAGATTACATTTCTTTTTTTTTTAATCTTTATTATTTATGGAGGTGTCCGACGATGCCACCCTCATAGGTCTTACAAAAATATTCAATGCTATTCTACGCTTATCAGATACTTTCACAATTTTATACAGCATTCTGGCTTCCTCAGATAGCGGGTAAGCCAGAATACAGTTACGCTTGCCAACCTCATACAAATCCACTTGCGAAACTGATCTTTCGGCGTCGTTCGTGATATTCGTCTTCTTTTAAATTATATTCCGTGCAATTTGGCGAATTTGTTTTACCAATTAAATACAAAAATCCGTTTAAAGGGATGTGTCCGAATCGAAGACGTAGGGCGGTTACAATGTCTGATCTGGACAATGTGGATTCGACAAACCACGGTGACTTAGCTATGTAAGGTTATTTCATTTCTTGTTGGCGCAGTGATCACAGCAGGGTATTGTTCAAAGCCCGCTCATGACACATATATATGTGATATATGTATATGATATATGTATTTTCTCATTTTATTACTTGTCGTTAAATTTAAGTCGTTTTTTTTTTTGAGAACAAACAGTTTAAAAACATAATTCTTTCCAAATCATCGAAGGCCGTCTCAATCTTATCCCAAAGTCCATCCAACTTGTTGATAAGCATTAATAGCTCTTAATGTGAAGTGTCACATTCGTTCCTGAGTTTTGAGTGCATCCTTAAATATAATATTTATTCCACGAGGCAAATTGCATTCGAATAATTATGGTGTGATCAACAATACCATGACCTTTTTATGGCGTTAAAGGCGTTTATTATTTAAAAAACAAAAGACATACATTAGGTAAATAATTGTCCTTGTACATCAATGAAATAAAGTTGATTTGTTATACTGTAACAACTAGATTTATCTGATCTGACATCAAATTTTAACTTAAAACCTTTTCTTATAAATAACTAGCTGACCCAGGAAACGTTGTTTTGCCATATATATAACATAATATAAACCCCCTAAATCCCTCCCCCTTGTAACTTAGGGGTATGAAAAATTTATGTTGGCCGATTCTCAGACCTACCCGATATGCACACAAAATTTCATAAAAATTGGTTCAGCCGTTTCGGAAGAGTTCGGCAACAAACAGCGCGACACGAGTATTTCATATATTTAGAATATGGTAAATTGACAACTCTTCGTGAAATTATATTTCTTATTGTGATTAAAATTTTATAATCAATATAAAGTTTATTATTATTAAAAAAAAAATCTGAATGACTAGAAAACCGAGACTTTCATTAATAAAAAAAAACAACCTTGCCTTTAACACCAAAAATTGTGTTAGTTTTTTTAACTTTAAATTATAGTCGTAATTATTTCGTTTGTGAATGACACACACACAAATTAATCAGGACTGGTTTAATTATAACTTATCTGTCATACGTAATTATTAATTCATTTAAAATAATCAGTAATTTGTATGGTTAATCTACTAATTAAATTAATGCTTATCAGATATTCCGCAGGTGCATTATTAATAATATTACAAAACATTTTAATACACTGACCTAAAATTAAAAAAAAAAATCATCACTCAGAAACATAATCCATATATTAATACGTGAAGCAAAAACTTTGTACCTACCCCTTTTTAAGAAAATTACGAGGACGGAGGAGTATGAAATTTCGCACACTTATAGTTTATATAGAGAAGAAGTGCAGAATGCTCATATTGTTTAAAAAATATGCATAAAAAAGTACATTAAATCAATTTAAAAAAAACATTACATACACTACCATGTATTTGACACAAAACGCTTATTATACTTTTTTGTTGATTGTCAGTCTGTAGTCAAATTTAAAAAAAGGTTCTTTATTTTCATTATTTTTTGGTTTTCTTTAATATAAATTTTTATTATGGTCGAATTTCGACCTCAGGGCGACCACTAGTTCAAATAATTATCTGACATATAATTGTACACAATATCCAAACAGATAAAATTCTCTTACATTTGTTTTCAATTTAATCATTAAAATTAAATTTTTACTTAAATTTTTTTACAATATCTCTATTAATATTATATAAAATTAAATTTGAATGTAGCTAATATTCTTGGAGGTATTAGAAGTAACATATGATAATTATTATTTAAAAAAGTTGATTTGATAAAATGATCCTTATCTCAATTAATATTATTGAGGTAGGGGAAAATATTATGCTCTAAATCTGGAGCAGCATGACTTGAGAAGTATCTCAACCTTATGAAAGATCACAGTCAAATAATACTGGTCTCAAGTAGTGATGTGTTACTTTGGTGACTAAGATAGCTCTCTAGGTATGTTGACAGATCCCTACAGGTTTCAGGTCATGTGAACTGTGTACTTGTTTGCCACTAACTTGGCATAAAAACAAAATAAAATTTCTTGAGTTGAGCAGGGTGGTGGATTAAGCTCTGACCATTCTCTTCTCCTACATGAAGAGGCCTATGCCCAGCAGCGGGATGCTACTACCTGAGTCGAAGAATGTTTTACTTTAATTAATTTATGTCTAATATGATCTTATGTCAACCAAATTCAAAGTCTAACAAAATCAGCTAACTATAAATAATAATTATTATTTTAAAAAATGTGTGTGTGTGTGTGTGTACTTATGTCCACAGCACGCGAGAAGTTATACTTCATTGACTAGCTAACTGCACGTTACAAGCTTCTTTGTTGACTAACTAGCCTCAAGGCCCGACAAAGTGTATCGTAAAAATTGACTTTCACCATTTTTCCCTAATGCGTTAAAAGAAGTATACCTTCAATAAGAAGACATTGAATTTCTATTTCAATTACGTAGCATATTGCGTATATATTATCAATAAAATAGATCATGACAATCCTTGAAACCAATCACTATTATCATGATGTAAAACTATTAGAAATCAATGATTAATTTAAATAGGTTAAGTTTATTTGTACCTTGAATTCATAATTCAGGGGGCACGTTTCAAAACTTTTTTATTTACAGATTGAATTCATTTTTCAACAAAAAATTTTAGGTGCTTTTACTGAGGATTAGAAACAATTTTTTTTTTTTAATAGTCTAATAACACAGACTAGTGAATATAATTTTTATTGTCTCTATTTTATGGGTTGACTGGAAGAGATCTATTTTAGAGATAAGTTCGCCCTTACCAACTTCCTATATGATAATGACTATTGTAAAATTACTTAGTGCAATAAAGAATATATATTTTAAAAATTATCATACTACAAATAAGTTAATTTTCAATAAAGTTAAAATAATAAATAAATAAGTTAAAATGTTGTCATAGGTGGAATTGTGGTCAAGTGGACTTGATTATTTTGAGAATAACGTCCTGGATTTATTACTTAATGAAGTTTTTATTTGCACTATTGTACTGTATACTATACTGAACACCAACATTTTTTTAATTTCTCATTTTACAGATCCTAATAATATATATAAATTACGCGTCACTCCTACACTACTTATGGCCAGTTTCAATACTCTATCTATCTCTAAATTTGCTTACTAGCGATAGATTTTTGACACAATTTATATGGAGTTAACGTCAAAATTCTATCTCTAGTAAGCAAATTTAGAGATAGATAGAGTATTGAAACTGGCCATTAGCCGATTTTAATCAAATTTGCACACTGTGTGCAGGTTGATCCAAATTGAGCGATAGGCTATATTTTATTTTGATATATGTAATTATTATATTTAAGAAAAAGAAAATACGGTGCTACAAAGTTTGCCAGGTCAGCTAGTTCGTATATAACTACATGTTTCTTGAATTGAACAAGACACACAGGTTTTCTAAATCTTACCACCAAGTGTGATTGAATGGATTTTTAAATAAATTTAGAACTTGAAAGGTTATAACAGTCGAGTTTTAAATTCATTGATTATTAAATAATGCAAAATAATAGATTGAAGTTTTAATTTTGCTTTTCCTATAATAAATAAAATGTCAATTTGGAAAGTTTTTATTCTATTCTAAAGCACAAAAATAGATTTTTTTTTATATTCATGTGCAGAAATTTTATTTTTCATCATCATCATCATTTCAGTCTATTACAGTGCTGGACATAGGCCTCCACATACCTCCTCCCTCCCTGGTCCTCCCGTGACCATGGTTGCTGTAAAGTATCCGAAACGTCAGGAATCAAAAGTTAATATTAAACCGCGATAAAATCCGAAAAAAGTTGTTTCATTAAATAATAATTGCAATTGCGCATTTTGCAATTTGCAATTGTCCAAAATGTATTTTAAAAATTAGATTATTAGTTTAATTAATATTATTATAGTTAATGCATATAACTTGCAAGGAAATATAAATTTCTATAAACATATTGTTAGTTTATAATTGTGGTAAACAAAAATAATAATAAAATAAATTATATTTCTTGATATTTTTTTACAGCTATTATACGTTTTTTTTTTTTTTTTCTTAAGAATAAATTTTTATAGTATTACATTGACATTAAAATTTATTAACTTCTAAACAGGATATCCTGTTAAAAATTTTAAAAGTTCTATCTCAATTTTGATGACGCTAGACCATTTCCTTGGCCCTAAGGTTGCCTGGATGAAATCACTTTTTAGCGATAAGGCCGCCCTTTCTTTTATTTCTTTTATTGCTATGGATTATTTCTGTTTTTGGTGTCCAATAAAGTGTATTATTACTATTATTTTTTTTGTCTGATACTGTTCATTATGGTAGATAGATAGATAGATAGATAGATACTCTTTATTGTACACAACAACAATCACCACAATAACATATTACAAATAAAAAAAACAGTGTACAATGGCGGTCTTATCGCTAGAGTAGCGATCTCTTCCAGACAACCTTTGGGCATATAGGACACAGCGTAGTGAAAGCGGTAGGGAAGTGTACACAGAGAAGTGACAATTAGTGTCACCTAGAACAATATCAACTATCAAGTACAAATACACATATATATACAGCACAATACATACATACATAGATACATATATATGGTGAGATACCTAAACTTTTTTAACTACTAAAAAAACATTTAACATAGAAAAACAGTAAAAGCTATGTTAATTAAATTAAAGGGTCTATTGTAAAGTTGTAAATTGAACACAATAGCTTTGACATAATATATAAGATTAAACACATCTTAAAAGCAAGAAATTTTTAATTTTTTGTTATTTCACACAGTACCTGCTCTCCTCTGCCTCTGCAGTTGTTCTCGGTGACATTTCGAGCAGTACCCTTGCCATTGAGGATTACCGAAATAATCACAGCCATTCTTGCACTTCAAGTCACTCTGGTCTATCCGGAGAGATGGCATCTTGCTTGCAAAAATCATATACTTATAAGATCTTTGAAGATTATGCCCATACCACATTGTAATATAATTTTAAACAAAATTTTAAAAAGAGAAGTTTTTTAATTTAATTGTAGTACACGAAACTCAAACAATCTGCCATAGGAAGGTTCGAACAAAACATCAGCCCATTTTATTTGAAGGTAAAAATTTAAACAAATGTCGCTATCAACGTGTATATTACGTTTCATCGCAATATTACGGCTGTAACGGTGGCCGTTGAACGACGTTATATAGGCTATTCTTATCGTAAATGTACTTGAGTCTACGATAAGTATCGTAAAACTGAATATCCGACAAGTAAACGATATTTACGTCATCACTCACCTCTAAAAACGTGAACTATTAATTTTTATATCACACTGATTACACAATAATTCGTATTTCACTGCCACTAATAACAACAAAAATATAAATAAAATACAATAAGAAACTTTTGAGCTGTCAGGTAAAACAACTCGAACAACACACTGCAAAAATAAATTTTCATATTATGACAGCACACAGATTGACATTTCGCATACAGAAGATTAGTGATGACAATAGTTGAATAATTTGTAACTAGCAATATTTCAAACGCAAAATAGTCATCGATCGATAATCATAATATCAATGATTTTAGTATTTTTGAAGTTGTCATATTTTGATAGGCCTTTTTAGGATAGTATCTAAAATATTTATATACTTCCTTATTGAGCTATTTTGTACAAAACCTTATCAAATCTTATATTTTTGTATTTTTATTCTCGTATATAAAAGTTCTTATTTTGTATAATTTATAATATACTATGATAAAAGCATAAGTCAGAAATCGGAATACAATTGAAATGCTATTATGATATCAGATATGCGTCAAATCGTTATAAGTAGGTATTAATTGAAAAACAAAATATTAAGAACAATTTTTAGTCATTATTTTATTATCGTACATTTTTAACACACATTTTACGGAATGTTAAATTTATTCTTGCACCAAGTATCTTTTTCCGGGTAGGCAAACTGTGATACCATTTTTCGTTCGTTGGAGGATTCATCAGTAATACACTTCCATGCCCCAAGATAACAGTAACTGAAAAAATACACAACTAATTGTAATAAATATCAAAAAATAAAAAATATTTTACTAGATATATAGCATTTAAGAGCCATTTCACAAAAATCGGTAACAATCCGCGAAATTGTAATATTTTGACGTCGTTAATCTCAGTGTTGGATGCAATAATGTAATTTATATTCTTGAAATATAATAGAGCAACCTTTGTTGTAGTCCATAGTCAGATCAGAATTTTGATTTATATTATGTGTATAAAATTATTAACCTTTTCATCAGCCTCCTACCTGGGTAAACGGTCGCAATGCATACTTTGAAGTCCTTCTTTTCAATAACCTCTACGTTGAAACCATTTTAAAAAAATATCATAATATGTGGAATATAATTTTGTTGTCCACTATCATAGATTTTTATTCCATTTGTATCTCTATTAAACGATAAAAAAAATTTAAAGTTACGAATATTTTCCAAATAAGTACAATTTTAAAAGCGATATTTCTCTTAGAAAACTAAGAAATTTTAACGAACTATCTTCATCAAAGTAAACTTACATCATTAAGGAATACAAAAAAAATAATTAAAAGATGTAATTATTTTTAATACATTTTATATTAAATAATAAAAAGATAGTATATATTGCCACGCATCAAGCCCGGTAAATCAGTCGAGCGCTAGCGCTCTTAGAGGTAAGGTCCACGCCAAATTCTGCGCAGCCGTCTCTTTCGCTCACACGCGCCAAGCGCCTGTTGTTATAGCGGATAAAACGCATTTGATACTTTCATAATAAAATATAAATAAAATAAACATATTACGAAAATGACTGTAAAATAATATAATGATAATTTCTGTAAACAAATGTATAATTTAATTTTCTTTTCTCACACTATCAATAGAAATAGGCATTTCAATCTGTTTGTCTTGTTATTTGTTAATTAATATGTTTGTCGGTGTCGATGTCATTAAATGCTTTTTTATTCATATCGTAAATATTAGATTCATTCGTAAACTGAAAAAAACTAAATCAATTTAAAAAAATTGTTTCATAAAATTGATTTTCTTATTTTATTTTAAATTTATTGACTGTTGTTATATAACATACTTGAAATTTTTAACAAATTAATTATGTAAAAAACATTTTATACCATAGTTATAATTTTTATTATACATCAGAAAATGATCACGATGGTCTTTTGGTTGTCACACTATACGTACTAGCACAAAGATCGCGCGGCTCGTACGATTCGCGCGATGCGACCAAATTTACCTAAACTTGCAGAGCGTAAAATTGTGAAATGGCTCTTAAGTTTAACATTTAACTGTCTCATAACATTTTAATTTTGATTTGTTACCATGACAACCATTTACAAACAAACTAAGACGGCCATATCTATTTAACATCACAAAAACTTCTGCTTTTTAACAAAATCATTTATAACTTAAAATGGAATATACACAAATATCTGACGGGCAGTACACAAAAACTATTTATACAATGGCAAGTACTTTCAACATTTAGGACTTTTGCAGTTTTCATTATAAGTCAATTTACTATTTTTTTATGAAATTGCTTAAATTAGGTTCATGACTAGATATCTAGGTACATAATAAGTATAGCTATAAACTTTATCTAAGGCAGTAGATTTCGACAAGAAAAATTAGAAAGCTGAGTCGTTGCCTAAGACTTTTATTTAGGTTAATACTTTATATCTTAACATTCGTTATCTTTGTACTCATTGTTCCCATTTTTAAATATATAAAAAAATGAAGAATTAATTTCTAGAGTCGTTACAAAACGAATCGATATTAAACATTATCTCAACAAGGTGATTGATCCTTATATTTCCTATTATTGTGTAACACATTATATTTTCGCCATAAATAGATTTTTATCTATGACATAAGGTGACCCAACCCTGAATTTTGCCCAACCTACGCGGATATGGTTTAACGCTTACTTATAAACGATAAACGAATATCAAATGCCGTTGTATGATAAGTACTTATTGCGACGCTCGTTTCGTTTAACGAATAAAATGTTGATTAGATTAAGGATACGGGAAAATAGATTAATTTGTGTGAATCAAGGTCTTTAAAATTATTTCTTAAGCCTAATTGATTGTTATCAAGTTCGTTGACCATAATAACTAAACTTTTTGGTCGATATCATCTTATAACATTTAACATAATATATATTGCTTTTAAATAGTTACTAAAATATTTTAATAATAGAACTAGAAACGATAAAGGTCCATAAATATTTTATTATTATTAGTTATAACATTGTTGTCATTATTGTTATTATATAATAACTTGAAAATCCTTGTTTCAAAACACAACATGTCCAACACTATTTGACATAAATGTTTAAAGTCAGTCTCAAATAAATTATCAAGGAGTGAACACGTGTTTTATTCGTCAAAAAATACAAACCGTTCTGCTATACGAAATTGAACCTTAAACTGAAGAACATATGGTCCTTCGAGCCGGATTGAAGAAGCGAACGGTCAGTGCAGTCGGCCGCGTGAATACAAAAGAAGCCAACATTCCTTTGATACGGAATTGCATCGGTTAAAGTAAACAACTTTTTTTGTATGAAGTTTTACTTGTGATTTGAAAAGTTATTTTTATTAATTACAATGGCCTCTCCTACTGTGGAACAAAATAGATTATTATCTGCTTTAGAAGATGTGGCGAATATGATTCAGAAGGCTCAAACAAATATTAAAAAGTGTCCGAAACAAAGGTTAACCGAAGGATATATAAAAACAAGATTAAAAACTATCGATGAGTACTGGGAGACATTTAAAGAAACACATAAAAACCTGTTGAAGTGTACGCCACGAGAACAAAGGGGAGTTTTACCTTACTTTCTAAATGAAGAATATTACTCGTACGAAGATTTGTATATTTGTTTGAAAGGTGATTTAACAGATTTACTATCGAATATGGATTCCAAACCGAAAATTTTTGAAGAATCTAATTCGTCAAATTTATTACAAAATGCGCAGTCATCATTTGCTAAATTACCGAGGATTCAGTTACCAACGTTTTCTGGTAAATATGAAGACTGGCCCACATATCAAGACTTGTTTTTGGCGCTTGTACATAACACAACAATTAATGATGTGCAAAAGCTTCACTACTTAAAAACTAGTGTGACTGGAGAAGCAGAGATGTTATTACGACACATTAAAATTACACAAGACAATTATAAAGGTGCATGGGAATTACTTAAAGCGCGCTTCGGAAATAAGAAAATGATTGTTTTTTCAATTTTAAAAAGATTATTTGGCCAGAAGAAAGTTTCGCATCAGTTAGCTTATCAAATTAAGAATCTTCTAGACACAACTACGGAATGTATAAGTAGTTTGAAAAATTTAAATATTTGTACAGATACATGGGATCCTATTTTGATATTTATAGTGGGACAGAAATTGGACTTAGAGTCATTAAAAGAATGGGAAGAATATTCTTATAAGAAGAACAGTGATGAAATGCCTTCGTGGGAGGATTTTAAGAATTTTCTCGAATCTAAATTTCGTACACTCGAACTAATCGCTCCGATTTCAACGGTAAGGGACAAACCACAAACTTCAAAGTCATTTCATGTCACAAACAGAGATCAGGAATTTCATCAAACCCAGCACCCTAATACTCATATACAACCTTCATGTTCCTATTGCAAAGGGGGTCATTACATTTATAGTTGCAAAGATTTTGCGAAGCAACCAATTGAACAACGATTCGAAATTGTAAAGAAGAATCATCTTTGTTTTAACTGTCTTATACCAAATCACAACGTATACAATTGTAAACATAAAACGACATGCCGAATCTGCAGAAGAAAACATCACTCCTTATTACATCGAGTAAAAGAGACAAGCGAAGAACAAGATACTCAACCAGAACAGATAATCACAACCGCTCACTTCTCTAAACAACAACCTGGTCATGAGGTGTTATTGGCAACAGCACAAGTGGAAGTCAAGTCAAGAGATGGTGATACACACTTGCTTCGTGCTTTGATTGACCAAGGCTCAGAAGCTTCATTCGTATCTGCGAGAGTCATTGAACTACTAGGCCTGAAAAGGATTAGTATCAACGGTGAAGTTTCTGGAGTAGGAGAAGAAACCCGAATACCTATAAAACACTTAACTTACCTGTCAGTTGCATCGCGATTTAACAGTAGTGAAGTCATAACAGTGAAGGCGTATGTGCTGAAAGCCATATCGACGAGATTACCTTCGAAGAACATCTTGATGAACTGGCAAGAGCTGCAAAAAATAAATTTGGCTGATCCGAACTACTATAAACCAGGAAGTATAGACATTTTACTGGGCGCTGAAGTCTTTAGTAAAATTATAGAAGATGGTTTAATTAAAATGCCTGATGGAATAGTAGCTCAAAAAACGTGTTTAGGATGGATATTATCGGGACAAAGAGAAAAAGAGTTTATGAAGAATCAACACAATGTAATCACATTACATATAAGAAGCATGGTTACAGAAGATAATAATATATTAAAGAAGTTCTGGGAAATAGATAATGAATTATACAAGAAGAAGAAGATACTTACAAATGAGGAAGAGAAGTGTGAAGAGATTTACAAAAATACAACTAAGAGAGATGAATACGGAAGGTATATTGTACATTTGCCACTGAAACAAAGCATAGAAGATACAGTCCAGTTATGTGGAGATACAAAACAAGGAGCTATAAATAGATTCAAACAATTAGAAAGGAAATTTCAAAGAAATGAGAAATTAAAAGAAGAATACTTAAAGGTTATAAGAGAATATATAGGAATGGGTCACATGATAAGATCTGAAACAACAGACAAAAATTTTATATACTTACCTCATCACGCTGTAATCCGCGAAGACAAAGACACTACTAAGGTTAGAGTAGTATACGATGCATCAGCAAGTGGCTCTAATGGGAAATCCTTAAACGATGCCATGATGGTAGGTCCTGTATTACAACCTGATCTTCGAAGTCTGATAACCACTTGGCGTACATACAAAATTTGTGTAGTAGGAGATATAGTGAAGATGTATAGAATGATAAATATAACAGGAGTACATACAAATTTACAACGAATCGTCTGGAGAGACAGCCCTGATAAAGATCTCGAAAGCTATAATCTAACAACTGTCACTTTTGGCACTGCAGCAGCTCCATATTTAGCTGTCCGAACGTTACATCAACTAGCTGACGATGAAGCCCAGGAATATCCACACTCTGCACCTGTAATCAAAAGGTCTTTTTACATGGATGATTTAATGACGGGAAGTGATAGTGAAGAAAAAACTAAGAAAAAATGTGAAGAAATTAGAATGATATTACGGAAAGGAGGATTTATTATGCAAAAGTGGTGTAGTAATTCCGAGGAAGTTTTAAGATATTTACAAGGAGGAGAGAAAAAAATAAATGATACAGTGGAGATAAAACTAGATAAAGTTATTAAAATTCTTGGATTAACATGGGATAGGAAAGAAGATATATTTAAAATTACTGTGAACTTACCTGAGATGATACATCCTGTGACGAAGAGATCCATTCTATCAGATGTCGCCAGATTATTTGATCCGTTTGGATGGTTATCGCCAGTTGTCATAACTGCTAAAATTTGGATTCAAAAATTGTGGCTCTGTAACTTGGGATGGGATGACAAGCTACCGTTACATATGTGTGAAGACTGGATAAGATATAGAGAAGAGCTGACACATTTGCAAAACATACAGATACCACGATGGTTAAAAACAACTAAAAATAATTTTAATACGGTAGAATTGCATGGTTTTGCAGATGCATCTACTCAAGCATATGCTGCTGTCACTTACCTTAAAATTGTGGACGGTGATGAAGTACATACAATGATTCTCGCGTCTCGTACTAAGGTTGCGCCGTTAAAGCAGCTGTCAGTACCTAGACTAGAATTATGTGCTGCGGCTTTATTGGCTGAACTCATGTATGATCTTGCAGAGTTACTAAAAATAAATAAAGATAACACATTTGCCTGGACGGATTCTATGGTGGTACTATCATGGTTACAAGCTCAACCTAGTCGTTGGCGAACCTTTGTTGCTAACAGAGTATCAGATATATTAAGAGTGCTAGACAATGATCGTTGGAGACACATTAAGTCTACTGATAATCCAGCTGATATTGCAACTAGAGGTCTAAGAGCATACGAACTTGAGAATTACAACATTTGGTGGTCTGGACCGGAATGGCTTAAGAAAAATAAAAAATTCTTGGAAAGGAGAGATGACATTCCACAGACGGAACTAGAAATGAAGGGATGTTTACATACAAAGATAGAAGATGAAGAAAAACCCATCTGGGAACGATTTTCGAGTTTGTCTAGGATGAAAAGAGTATTAGCTTATTGTAGAAGATTTTTAAGGAAAGGTAAGATAGAAGAAAGACAAAGTTATTTGACAGTAAATGAATTGGAAAGGGTATTAGAAGACAGTATAAGATATTATCAAAATTTAATTTATGAAGAAGAAATTGATGACCTCAAAAGGAAGGGAATAGTTAAATCTAGAAGTTCCTTAATCACACTTTCACCCTTTTTAGATAAAAAGAGTTTGATAAGAGTGGGAGGTCGATTGCAAAATGCTTCGATGCCTGAAACGTTTAAACATCCTATAATAATTCCAGCTAATCAACACATAACAAAACTTTTAATTATGGAAGCACATATTCGAACACTGCACGGCGGGATTCAGCAAATGATGGCTTTTCTGAGAACAAAATACTGGGTTATCGGATTAAAATCAGCGGTAAGAAACTGTATACGCAACTGCAAAGTTTGTATTATCGATAAGGCCAAAGTGAAGCATCAGTTAATGGGTCAGTTACCACTCACCAGGGTCAATGCGTACAGACCCTTTTTCAATAGCGGAGTTGATTACGCCGGCCCTGTAATGCTAAGAACATCGAAAGGTCGTGGACACCATGCTACCAAGGGTTATATTTGCCTATTTGTGTGTATGTCTACTCGTGCCATTCACCTTGAGGCAGTTACAGATTTGACTTCACAGGCCTTTATAGCGGCATTTCGAAGATTTGTGGCTCGCAGAGGGCGTTGCGCACATTTAATGAGCGATAATGGGACGAACTTTGTTGGTGCTGCCAAAGAGTTAAAGGAATTATTTACAAAGACTATGAATAACGTGACAAAGGAAGTGGCAGAGTTATTAGCGAATGATGGCACAACATGGCACTTCATACCACCAAGAATGCCTTCGTATGGAGGCTTATGGGAGGCTGGTATTCAATCGGCTAAAAGACACCTTACGAGAATCAATAGGGATACCAAACTGACTTATGAAGAAATGGCCACTCTTCTAGCTCAAGTCGAAGCTTGCCTTAATTCGCGTCCACTCTGTCAGATAGACAGAAGCACAGATACAATTTTGACACCGGGACATTTCTTGGTCGGCGAGCCGTTAATAAGTGTTCCTGATACAAATTACGAAGAAAGGAATATTAGTTTGATGAGTAGGTGGCATCTAATACAAAAAATGACAAAGGACTTTTGGCGGCGATGGAAAACTGAATATTTAAATACACTACAACAAAGATATAAATGGCAAACTAAGGTTCCATCGCCTGCGGTTGGTGATCTTGTCATAGTTAAAGATGAAAACACACCTCCAACCAAATGGTTATTGGCCAAGGTCAAGCATTTACACCCTGGAGCAGATGATTTAGTGAGAGTATTAACAGTGCAGACACCGGGCAACCATGAACTTAAGAGACCATTATCGAAGTTAATATTATTACCCAAAGACAAAGGTTACAATTAAGTCATGGTGGGCGGTTATATGAGTAAACTATATGTATCTACAAATAAAAGTGTATATGAATGTGTATGTGACTGTGTCATAAAAAGTGCTGTGATTAAGTGTAAACTTTAACAAAATATGAATTAAATTAATTGATTGATTTAAGTATTTAGAATTTACTTTGTATTATTATGTGTTTTTCAAGTTCATAGTTCTGAGACTTAAATGTATTGAAGTCATTTATGTGAAAACAAAAAATATTTACAAAATTATGTTTTATGGACAGATTACAAATGAATTGTGTATAATGTTTGTAATAATACAATTGTAATTTGTATTCAAGATAAAGCTAGTTTCACCTAAAGGATGTAAATGTAGTTAGACTTTATTTAAAAACAATTGTTTTTGGTGGGCGGTATGTCCAACACTATTTGACATAAATGTTTAAAGTCAGTCTCAAATAAATTATCAAGGAGTGAACACGTGTTTTATTCGTCAAAAAATACAAACCGTTCTGCTATACGAAATTGAACCTTAAACTGAAGAACACAACACGTTTATCAAAAAAGCGCCAAGTTATTATAAAGATTGAGCACACCTGAGACGCGTGCTGTATACCCTTTATAAATAAAATTTAAATAATCCATCGAGATTATAGCTTCACAAAGTCATATAATTAATACCATCCAATAACTATGATAAAATATGTAATTTATTGCTTTTTTCAGATAAAAGAATGCAGATACGAAGATGCAATTAAAACTTTGAATGAGGCTATAAATTTTAACCCCAACAGAGCCGGTCTGTCCCTCCTGGGTTATTGCTATTTTAGAACACAATCGTTTGTAGAAGCAGCGAACTGCTATGAACAGTTAGCTGCTATGCATCCCGATGTACCAGAGTACAAACTATACTTTGCTCAGGCGTTATACGAAGCTTCAATGTTCGACGAGGCGTATAAGGTAACTATGCAGATAACCGCACCTGAGTTGGAGAAGAAAGTAACAAAGTTACAATCCGCGATTAAATACGGCGAAGAAGATACAATAACAGCAAAAAGTCTGGTAGATTCATATCCACAAGATGATCCTGATAAAGACATCAACTTGGGATGCTTATTGTACAAAGAAAATCAATTTGAAGAAGCCCTCCAGAAATTTTCAAGAAGTCTTAATATATTGGGTTTTAATGCTCATTTACATTACAACATAGCGTTGTGCTACTTTAGACTTAAGGAGTATCCCCAAGCATTAAAGCACATAACGTTAGTTATTGAGAAGGGAATTCGCGATCATCCTGAGTTAGCAGTAGGTATGCAAGCTGAAACATCAGAAGTAAAATCGGTTGGCAATACTTTGACACTACATGAAACGGCTTTAACTGAAGTGTTTAACTTAAAAGCTGCTATCGAATACCAGTTAAAGAATACTGAAGCAGCTAGAGAAGCTTTATCTGATATGCCTCCTAGACATGAACACGAATTAGATGCCGTAACACTTCACAATCTGGCTCTTACATCAATTGATGTTAAACCAAACGACGGATTCGAAAAACTGCACTTTCTTCTGCAACAAGACCCATTTCCGCCAGAAACTTTTGCTAATTTACTGCTTTTATATTGCAAGTTTGAATATTACGATCTGGCAGCAGACATACTAGCTGAAAATGCACAATTTACATATAAATATCTCACGCCTTACCAATACGATTTCTTAGACGCGATAATTACAAGCCAAACATCACCTGAAGAAGCATTCCAAAAATATGAAGATATTGCCTCTAAGCATGCGGAACAGTTAAGAAAACTTACAAAAGTTGTACAAGAGAGCAGGTCCCAGGGTGACAATGACCAAGTAAAGAAAGCTGTGGTGGAATATGAAGAAGCCTTAGAAAGATATATTCCAGTAGTAATGGCTCAAGCAAAAATATATTGGGACATGGAAAATTACGGGCAAGTCGAAAAAATATTTCGAAAATCGGTAGAATTTTGCAACGAATCAGATGTGTGGCGTCTTAACGTAGCCCACGTTTTATTTATGCAAGAAAACAAATACAAAGAGGCAGCTAGTTTTTACGAACCGATCGTCAAGAAACAATATGATAATATTTTAGATGTCAGTGCAGTAGTCTTAGCTAATTTGTGCGTGTCGTATATCATGACATCACAAAATGAGGAGGCTGAAGATATTATGCGAAAAATTGAGAAGGAGGAAGAACAGCAAATATTTGAAGATCCTCATAAGAAGTTCTATCACCTGTGCATTGTAAATCTTGTTATAGGAACCTTGTATTGTGCTAAGGGTAATTACGAATTTGGCATTTCGAGAGTTATCAAATCATTGGAACCTTTTAATAAGCGTTTAGGCACCGATACCTGGTTTTACGCAAAGAGATGTTTCTTATCTTTTTTAGAAAATCTTGCGAAGCATCTGATAGTTGTTAAGGATAACACAATTAAAGATTGTTTACAATTTCTCGAAGGTTGTGAAACATATGGCAGAAGTGTTAGTACTGTCATAGAAACTCCGTTTCAAGAAGAAGATGCAAATAACAAAGCTAAGCAAACAGTTACGTATGAAGCTCGGCTTTTACGTTACATGTTCTTTAAATTACGAAGCATTGATGATTCTGTGACCATAAATAAATATGAAGATTTAAAATGAAATAATTATGAATTAAAGTTACCTTTGGGTATCGCTTTTCTAAACGGTTTCGGTTTCCTAGCATCTCTATGTTTTAATACAAACGGTCGTTCCGCTCCAAGGGAAACTGATGCTATTGGGAAGTTTGGATCAAGATCTGGTTCGTTGTCTCTATGTTCACCCATGTGGTCGTTTCCATTTTTATATCTAACAATAAAACAGCCGTGTAACAATCTTGTTATATTAAATTATGCTACGCTTCAGTAAGCAACACCAAACTTTATTTCTTGACGTGAAAGTTATCAGTAAATAGTTACTGATAAGGAAAGTGTACATTTAATATTAATTACGGATGACAACTATTTAACTATGAACTAGCTGATTCCCGTGACTTTGTTTGCGTTGTTTATTATAATTATGCTATTATAAAATTATTGCTTATAGACCCCTAGAAATAAAGGAAAGGTTTTTGCAAGCTACGTCAACGAGCTAGCTAAAGAAATTAGTTACAACGTAATCCGTTAACGTCTTTGGCAATGACATTGCTTTCTTTCTTTTCACTTTGCGAGGTTATGGGTTCGAGCCCCCCAACGAGTCTAATTGTAATATATATTGATTTATGTATAAATTATTGTCTACATTTACTAAAATATATAAATAGGTATTAAGTACTAAAATATATAAATTGGCTTGTTACACAAGCATTGAGTTGTCTACCTCAGGAACACACAACCATGTGTTTCTTAAAAAAATGTGTCTGCGCCATATTAACAACAGACGACAATATATATTTATAATAATTAAAATTTAATTCATTTTGTTTTGTAGTTTTACTCAATTACCTACTTAGGTGATACGAAACTTACTTATTTACCAAGACGAAATCATATTTAATTCCTTTTAATTTATATAGGAAATCTCTTAAACTAAGCACTAAAGGTGGCCATGGTAATGCAGGTACAGTGATCCCTGAGTATGTGTAGGTTATACCGGGATCCCCAAAGGCAACTTGTTGCCGAGGTAGAGGGTAAACCTTACCAAAAACTCTGGAAAAGAAGTAAAAAACTACACTTATCTCAAAGTAGCAAATCTTGAACTTGCTTTAATGACATTTTTTTACAAGTGCATTATCATTTAAACAATATTTCATCAGAAATAGGGTTTAATTATTTCACTCAACAGCTTCCGATAGATTATTAGCAAAGCGTTGTTGTATATACCTTTATTGATCAGCAGTAACCATACTTACTTTGAAATCGGCCTACTATTAAAGTATTATTATTTCGAAAATTAAGTACCTAACTAAAATTAACTCTTTTTACTACTCTTACTCTTTACTCTTTTACTTTTAAAATTTTAAGTAACTGAACTACAATATTATTTTCTACTATTTTCTACATGAAACTAACTTCCTTCTTCTAAAAACATTGCTATATGTATGTATTTTAGCTTTCACCTCGATAATTACTTCTGATTGAATAAACCTCTTAATACTTAAGCTTCGATTCTATTGACGACAAAAAATATATACGAGTAACTCCTTACGTACAATTTAATTGGTAACCATATTACCAAAGGTCTCCTCTACAATATGTGCAGCCATGCTGCAATCTTAAAAAGTAGTACAAGGCAAAGCAAAGAAGCATGCAATACATTACAAAAAAAAAATACTTTATTTGCGCTAAATCACCGGTGAAATAACACAAAGTTTCTTCAAGTTCCTTTAATAATGTATTGGCTATTGGTTTTGGAATCGGGACAGCATATTCGAGATCAAGGTCGATCTCTCGAATCTTTCGCCATGTGAATGAGTTTAAATCGATTTTTTCCAGGCATTCAGCCATGTAAATTCCTAAAAAAATATATTCGATTTTAAGCAATGGCAATAGTTCAAAAACGTCAAAAAATAATGTAGTATCCAGTATTCTTATTTTCCAAACAAATGCAAAGGTTTATAAAAAAGATCATAATAAAGAAAATCAATATTTTAAAACAATTTATGAATTAAAACATCTTTAAAACTTACCAGGAAATTAAAATGTTAAGCTTCCACTATGAATAAAATCTACAAACCATCAACAAACAGTATTTCCAATTTTTCATCTTCGAATTTGTCAACTTGATTGAAGTTACCATAATACAAAGTAAAACATTGTTAAATATTGATTGCAACATGTTTTGTATTTAATAAATATCGGATAAAATTAAAAAGATTGATATATACATTTATATTTATTAAAACGTAAATAAAAATAACATTTACTTTTTTTATTAGACAACATCAAGTAAACTTAATGGTTTAACCAAATATTAGTCGAATTAGATGATCTTGAAACTTGTTTTACTATACTATTATTATTTTGAAGAAAATTTTTAAATGCTTGTGAACTAGACAAAAACTTTCGATTAGTTACAGTCAGCTTAAAATTCGGATATTTATTTCTGGTATTTGAAACAGCTGCATCTTGATTATTAACAAAAGTTGTAGAACTGTAAAAAATATAATTTGTGGTTAATAATGGTATTTAAATCAAAATTTTAAGATTTAGCTAACACAAATAGCTTAATTTGTACGATTTTATTTTTGTATTACCCACACATTAGGAAATTCTAAACTTTTTTTGATATCATATCAAAAACTTAGACGCTTAGTCGCTTAGACTGAATATAAAATCATCATATCAAAAATTTCGATCTAGCGAGTACATCGTTCCATAGCTTAATTGACTAGAGTCGAAGATGCAGGTTCGATCCCCGCTGGAACGGTCGAATTTTGATATGATATTAAAAATGTTTAGAATTTCCTAATGTGTGGGTAACACAGAAATAAAATCGTGCAAATTAAAAATAGCACGGTGTCGTCTCTTGTCAAAGATTTTCATTGTAATATGAAACTTTGAATAGTTCGGGTTTCTGTAAAGAACTCACTATAGACGGCGCCACGGTCGCTTAGACCGAATATAAAATCATCATTTCAAAAATTTCGATCTAGCGGGTACATCTATCCATAGCTTAATTGGCTAGAGCGCAGACACGGTCAGTTGGAGACGCAGGTTCGATCCCCGCTGGAACGGTCAATTTTTGATATGGTATTAACAATTGTTTAAAAATAGCTTACTTTGAGAAATCTAACAAACATTCCGTATCATAATAAACCGAATACTGTCTTATTCTCTTGACTGGATCGCCATTATAAAAGTCTCCAGCGCATTCGTAAAGCTTCTCAATAACACCGTCTTTATCTTTTACTGTCCAAACATATTCCCCACATTGTATTGGTGTGTTTCGTACTGCTGGCGTTTTATCTTCGATAAATTCATTACACTTTATAGAGAGACAGCCAAAATTGCTATGTCCAGTTATCTGATCATAAGATTTATCAGTTTCTAGAACATCATCAGAACGTTTTCGTAGAAATTTCTCTATTTCAGTTTTAACGTCAGAATTTAGCAAATTATTTTTAGTATGCACAATAAATTGACTACAGTATACTTTAAGATCATTATTTTTCGACTTAATAACTTGACTTATTAGTTTTATGAGTTTTCTTTCGGCTTCTTCTTTTTCTTTGATCAATTTTTTTATTCTCAATTTTAAAAAGATATTTTCTTGATGTATAACTAAGTATAATTGTTGAAAACTAGTATTTGTCGATCGGGTTTCCTTTAATTGTTCTTTAGAAACTTCGTTAAGGTCATCTTTATTTTTAATTTCAGTTTCCAGGTGATCCCGGATCCCCGTTGTTTGTATTTCTTGGTTTCCACTAATTAGTAGTTTACTGAAATTCTTTCGTTCTTGATGCATTTTTTTTTAATTTATTGAGTAATAATAAATTAATTTTGAGGCTACTGGTTTTTAAAAGCTGCGTTGTAATAAATGTATATTTTATTATGGCAGCTCTACCTAATTTGGCGGTTTTTTTAAAGTATTGCATCGGATCAAAGATAATATTATAAACTTTTCTTTTGGTAAAACTTATGATTTCATTTTTTCTGTTATACGCTGCGACCATACAGGCGCTAGCAAATAACATGAAGTATTGAATATATATATTATTATGGGAATCATTGGGAATTTTTATTCCTTTTATAATATATGATTTCTTATGTACTTTATGTCTTGTGGTATTGTAAACTGATTTAGAAGGGTTTTGTACATCATAGTCTGAAACATGATTAACTTATAAATTCATATTATAAATATAATTGAGAAAGGTATGCTTAGATGGTTTGGTCATGTCGAGAGAATGAGTGAAGAACGATTGACGAAAAAAGTGTATAAGGCGAGTGTGGATGGAAGGGTTGGAAGGGGTAGACCTAGGCGGATGTTCCGAGACGTTAAGAGTACCCTAAACCGAAGAGCATGTATGAAGGGGATAATGAAAGTGGACGAAGCGAAAGAAGTATGTAAGGATCGTAGAAAGTGGAAAGAAGTGGTCTCTGCCTAACCCTACGAGAAAGAAGCGTGATTGTATGTATGTAATTTTATAAAAAATACAAATACCCAAGTCTAACTTACCTATTTGTTGTGTAAAATTCGTCTTTCTATATACATCAAGAAAACATAATACCAGCCACATGACTAGAACCAAACTGATTAACCATTTCAATGCGATATACATTTTTTAATATGTTTTATATCGAATTTTAGCTTGAAGCTCTTTAAATTATGAACCATTAATTTATACATACTTTCATAAACATTTAAAACTGTTTTCAATATATCTGACACGTATCATTTTTAGGCAAATCGAAAAAGTTAAGTTGACCAGTATATACAAACTTCTTAATTAATGTAGACGATGAGTATCTATATAATTATGTAATAGGGAATATCCAAATGTTTTAAAACTTTTTTTCATTTTGTATGATCATTAACCATGTTATCAAGTTTAAAATGAGGGAGAAAAATTCAAATTAACGAACGCGTTTTAATATTGGTAAAATAAAAATATGACGTCACAAATGACACTAGGTATTTTATTGAAGATATAAGTAGAGAGGGAAAAAAATACCACACACATGAGACACAATTGTTCCTAAGCTAGGCAAATTAATGCCTATACTATAAGGTAAGGCGGCTGACTTAAGCTATATTTTGTTTATTATAAAAAACATTTACATAACAACATATTATAATAACATTCAATATTTTTATAAACAAACTAGCTGCGCCGACGACTTCGTCGCCGTGGAATTGAACAAAAAGTTATTTTTCAGTTCGCAGAGTTATAAAATAAACCAATTTCTAAAATTAAAGTAGCCTAAGCTGTTCCTTATTATATCGGCTATCTGCCAGCGAAAGTCCCGACAAAATTAGTCCAGCCGTTTCAGAAATTATCTGGAATAAGCAGACAGACAGACAAAAATTGTAAAAAAAAAATATTTTGGTATATGTATCGTGTTTACATCCATATGCATTTAGTAAAAAGCGGTTATTTTAATATTACAAACAGACACTCCAATTTTATTTATTTTCATACATACTACCCACACTCAGGGGGGGGGGCTAATCGAACCTAGAACACTGGACACTGGACAAATTTTAGAAAATTAGCAATGATATTCTCAAGAATCATAAGCTAAACCTTCTGTTCTGACATATTTTCATTTATAATGAAGTTACAGATCAAAAACATAAAAAAAATCATCATAAGTAAAGTCAAATGCCCAATAAGTCTGGTAAGAGTCAGCTAGTTTTAATATGTACGATTTTATTTTTGTGTTACCCACACATTAGGAATTCTAAACATTTTTGAATATCATATCAAAAATTGACCGCTCCAGCGGGATTCGAACCCGCGTCTCCGACTGACCGTGTCGGCGCTCTAGCCAATTAAGCTATGGAACGATGTACCCGCTCGAGCGAAATTTTTGATATGATGATTTTTATTTTCGGTTTAAGCGAACCGTGGCGCCGTCTATAGTGAGTTCTTTACAGAGACCCGTAACTATTCAAAGTTTCATATTATAATGAAAATCTTTGACAGGAGACGACACCATGCTATTTTTAATATGTACGATTTTATTTTTGTGTTACCCACACATTAGGAATTCTAAACATTTTTGAATATCATATCAAAAATTGAATAAAGAACTCACTATAGACGGCGCCACGGTTCGCTTAAACCGAAAATAAAAATCATCATATCAAAAATTTCGCTCGAGCGGGTACATCGTTCCATAGCTTAATTGGCTAGAGCGCCGACACGGTCAGTCGGAGACGCGGGTTCGAATCCCGCTGGAGCGGTCAATTTTTGATATGATATTCAAAAATGTTCAGCTAGTTTTATTATCCAGATCACAATCTTAACATCATTGTATATTTAGAAGGAATAAATGTTTTATCATCTTGGCCATCGAATTATGACTTAAACTTTGTAAATGTTCTATTAGCTTTTTTGTTTTTTCTTTTTAGAATACGGGGGACAAACGATCGGACAGTGCCATTTGATGTTAAATGGTTACCGCCGCCGATGGACATCTGCATCGTTAGAGGAGCAGTGCACACAGAGTGTGCAAAATTTGTTGATGTTGCAATATTTTGTGGTGGAAGAGATAAATATTTCCCTTTTTTATATTGAGCTACATTATTCTGAGTTTTACTTTTCTTATTCACACGATCGAAATCAGTTTGAACACCTTTACTTCTAAACTTAGGTTTAATATTTACTTGCACAGCTTTACTACATTTTAATGGTTTTTTAACACTAGAGTCTTTAATGTGCGATGTACGGGAAATTGTTTTAGAAAAGTTTTCACTGGTAGGCTCTGTAAACACATCCACATTAGAGGTAAGGGATTCAGTTTCAATAACATCTACAGTAGAGTCCTTTGTTTCAATGACTTCCACAGAAGAGATATTGTCCTTTGTTTCAAACACATCCACATCAAGGCTAAGGGATTCAGTTTTAATAACATCCACAGTGGAGATATTGTCCTTTGTTTCAAACACATCCAGACTAGCGGCACTGGACTCTATTTCAAAGATGTCCACAGTAGAGATATTGTTCTTTGTTTCAAACACATCCACATTTGAGGTACGAGGTTCTATTTCAAAGACATCCACAGTAGAGATATTGTCCTTTGTTTCAATGACTTCCACAGAAGAGATATTGTCCTTTGTTTCAAACACATCCACATCAAGGCTAAGGGATACAGTTTTAATAACATCCACACTGGAGATATTGTCCTTTGTTTCAAACACATCCAGACTAGCGGCACTGGACTCTATTTCAAAGATGTCCACAGAAGAGATATTGTCCTTTGTTTCAAACACATCCACATTAGAGGTAAGGGATTCAGTTTCAATAACATCTACAGTAGAGTCCTTTGTTTCAATAACTTCCACAGAAGTGATATTGTCCTTTGTTTCAAACACATCCACATCAAGGGTAAGGGATTCAGTTTTAATAACATCCACAGTGGAGATATTGTCCTTTGTTTGAAAGACTTCCACAGTAGAGATATTGTCCTTTGTTTCAAACACATCCACATTAGAGGTAAAAGATTCTGTTTCAAAGACATCCACAGTAGAGATATTGTCCTTTGTTTCAAACACATCCACATTAGAGGTAAAAGATTCTGTTTCAAAGACATCCACAGTAGAGTAATTGTCCTTTGTTTCAGACACATCCAGACTAGAGGTACAGGGCTCTGTTTTAATGACTTCCATAGCAGAGTTTCTGGGCTCTGTTCCACAGACATCAACACTCGGAATACAAGACTCTGTTTCAAAGGCACCCATAATACATGTACTAGGATCAGTTTCAAAAACATACACAGTGGAAGTACCAGGTACTGTTTGAAATACATTCACATTGCAGGTACTTGTCTCCGTTTCAATGTTATCCACAGTGGGACTGGGCCTCTGCGGACACTGAAAAGTACTGTGCCTTGTATCATAACAATTTGCTTGTGAAGTTTTACCTTGTAAATTATTTGCACTATTGTTAGAAAAATCCGAAAGAGCGTCATTTATTACTGATAATCGTTGCCTCTTAACAGCACATGTTCTCTCTTTTTTTGGCATATTTCGCTTTTGGCACTGAAATATATGAGGCAAAACTTCTGGCTTTAGCTTTAATACAACTCTTTGCCCTTGTTGTTTCATGATTTTGTATTGAATATAATTGATCGTATCTTCCTCAATCTGAAATAAATACAACACTATAAAAAGTTGGAAGAAAGACAGGAATATTAAGTATGGTTCTTTGAAAAAAAAAATTGATTTTTTTTCTAAAATATGTTAGGAAGATATACTTAAGAGCCATTTCACAATGTTACGCTCTGCAAGTTTAGGTAAATTTGGTCGCATCGCGCGAGTCGTACGAGCCGCGCGATCTTTGTGCTAGTAAGTATAGTGTGACAATCAAAAGACCATCTTGATCATTTTCTAATGTATAATAAAAATTAATAACTATCATATAAAATGTTTTTTACACAATTAATTTGTTAAAATTTTCAAGTATGTTATATAACAACAGTCAATAAATTTAAAATAAAAATAAAAAATCAATTTTATAAAACATTTTTTTTTTAATTGATTTAGTTTTTTCAGTTTAAGAATGAATCTAATATTTACGATATGAATAAAATAGCATTTTATGACATCGACACCGACAAACATATTAATTAACAAATAAGAAGACAAACAGATTGAAATGCCTATTTGTATTGACAATGTGAGAAAAGAAAATTAAATTATACATTTGTTTACAGAAATTATCATTATATTATTTTAAAGTCATTTTCGTAATATGTTTATTTTATTTCTATTTTATTATGAAAGTATCATATGCGTTTTATCCGCTATAACAACAGGCGCTTGGCGCGTGTGAGCGAAAGAGACGGCTGCGCAGAATTTGGCGTGGACCTTACCTCTAAAAGCGCTAGTGCTCGACTGATTTACTGGGCTTGATGCGTGGTAATATATACTATCTTTTTATTATTTAATATAAAGTGTATTAAAAATAATTACATGTTTTAATTTTTTTTTTTTTTTTTTGTATTCCTTAACGATGTAAGTTTACTTTGATGAAGATAGTTCGTTAAAATTTCTTAGTTTTCTAAGAGAAATATCGCTTTTAAAATTGTACTTATTTGGAAAATATTCGTAACTTTAATTTCTTTTTTATCGTTTAATAGAGATACAAATGGAATAAAAATCTGTGATAGTCCTCAGCAAAATTATATTCCACATATTACGATATTTTTTTTAAATGGTTTCAACGTAGAGGTTATTGAAAAGTAGGACTTCAAAGTATACATTGCGACCGTTTACCAAGGGAGGAGGCTGATGAAAAGGTTAATAATTTTATACACATAACATAAATCAAAATTCTGATCTGACTATCGACTACAACAAAGGTTGCTCTATTATATTTCAAGAATATAAATTACATTATTGCATCCAACACTGAGATTAACGACGTCAAAATATTACAATTTCGCGGATTGTTACCGATTTTTGTGAAATGACTCTTAAACAACTACTTATGAGTATATTGCGTATTTTATTACGAAAATCATTAAGTTATCTACTCACAACATTTTAAATGTCAAAACTTACAATAATATTCTATTTTTAAGAATTAATTCTATATTTAAGATTTTTGTATACATTTTATCACCTAATACTTATACCAATTTTACTTTTGCGATGTACTTATCCATTTCATCTTATTAATTGGGTGTTTGAAAAAAAAATATCATTTTTTGAAGTAAAACTTCTGTACGCACGCTTGACTTGGGGAGTAAGCTGTTGAATGTGTGAAGCGAGCATAACAAAAAGTGCGATCAAGGCAATGCGAACGGAAGTTGAGAGGGAGTTAAAAGTTAATGAAGTTAGAAAGAGAGTTACGTTTCGTAAGTTTTACTTCAGTCATGTGGTCTAAAGCACACGTTTTTTTTTTTTTTTAAATTTGTCATAACTTATATTAATAATCGAAGTGAAAAACTCTAAAAAAAATTTTATTTTTATTGTTCAGTTCGGTCTGACACGCGCTAGCGGACGGTCGGTAATTGCCGATCTACGTGAAATTTCTTTTTAAACGGTTTTATTTAGCTCACCCCGTTTGTTTTTTTATTTTTTCTTTATTTATTCTTGGGTCAAATTTAGTAATTCAAATTTCACCCTCTTCCTGTCAACCGATTAATCTGAAATTTTGTATACACTTTGGATTTTGGTGACAATACAATTATGTTTATTTATTATCATTATAAATTCAAGATGGCCACCGCTACAAAATGGCGGATAACGTAGGTTTTATCAATCCCATCAATATGGGTATCAAATGAAAGGGCTCAACAAGCAGAATACAATATACTATAAAAAATTGAAATCCAAGATGGCGGCCGCTACAAAATGGCGGATAACGTAGGTTTTATCGATTCCATCAATACGGGTATCAAATGAAAGGGCTCAACAAGCAGAATACAATATACTATAAAAAATTGAAATACAAGATGGCGGCCACTACAAAATGGCGGATAAGGTAGGTTTTATCGATCCCATCAATATGGGTATCAAATGAAAGTGCTCAACCAGTATAATCAATGTACTATATAAAATTAAAATCCAAGATGGCGGCCTCTACAAAATGGCGGATAACTTAGGTTTTATCAATCCCATCAACATTTGTATCAAATGAAAGGTCTCAACAAGTAGAATACAATTTACTATGCAAAATTGAAATCTAAGCTGGCCGCCGCTACCAAATGTCTGATAACAATTTTTTATCAATCCCACCAATATGGGTATCAAATAAAAGGGCTTGACAAGAAGAATACAGTGCACTATACAACCTCAATATTTAAGATGGGCCTTGCAAGGTTTTTAGTACATTTATCTTAAACATTGTAATGAAGCACTAAATGAATTAAACAGAATGCGAAATAAAAACTAAAAACTAGAAAATAAAAATAGGTAAAAAAACTTTTTAAGTTAAACGGTTTTATGTTAAACATACATTACAATGTTTAAGATAAATGTACTAAAAACCAAAAAATAATAAAATAGATACAGTCGTGGGAATTATAAACATATGCATAGACTAGACTAAAATAAAACCGTGGGGCACGTCAATTGTCTACAAATTATCGACTTAATGTGCGATAGAAGAATCGTTTAATTCGTCGTTAAAATAGGCAGTTGGCCCGCAGACGGTGAGGAAATTACTTACTATTTTCTTGCTCATGGAAATTCCAATAGTTATACACTCCATGTAAATAAAAGAGATGTTTCAACTAGTTTATCGTTGGACATTCACACTGCTGGCTGGCGAGGAATCGTTTCACTGCTCGTAGTTTGTCTTTAATCGACAAAACATATGATAAAAGTACTACTCGCTCACCACTATGAAACCCTAAAACTCGCTTATAATCGAGCTTGCTAGCTTGTTTCCACATTCTAGCCCTACTTATCACACGTCATCGTTGAACAACTGCCTAATTGTAGTGTAACATTACAAAACAAACATTTTAATCAACGATTGTAGACAATTGACGTGCCCCACGGTTTTATTTTAGTCTAGTCTATGCATATGTTTATAATTCCCACGACTGTATCTATTTTATTATTTTTTGGTTTTTAGTACATTTATCTTAAACATTGTAATGTATGTTTAACATAAAACCGTTTAACTTAAAAAGTTTTTTTACCTATTTTTATTTAAGTCAAAATGTCAACAACTGTAAAATGTGTGTCTTGTAATATTGTAATCAATGAAGTACTTGCTTTCATTTGTAATAAAATGGACATTATGGATGAGGAGAGTATCAGCCGTATATGTGTCACGGCGTTCTCTCAAAATGATATTGTGACTGCGAAACGGTTACTGTATGAATCGTTATCGAAGCAGATAAAGATCAGAAAACGTGATGGAAAGACTGTAAGAGATATTGATGACATCCTCTGTACGCTGAAAGAAGCTGATCCAGAAGTCCTACCGATCTTCGTCGCACGGGAGTTGCAAAAACTACCCCCAGTTCTTTTCGACCATGTCGATGTTACACAAATTCTCAAGGACTTAGTGAAGATGCGTCAGGATCTCAACAATATTTCTCAGTACTATGCAATGTAGCATATATTTTTAATAGCGCCTGGTTTCGTTCCTGCTGATGTATAATAGCACAGTTATGCATTAGCGTTGCTATTTACTTTTTCTAGGCGATTGATTTAATTTTGGAATACCCTCGTATTGTATTACGTCGCGGTTCACCTTGGGGGGTAGTTGTGTCGCGACGCGCGGGGTTTGCTAGGGTATATAAGCCTCAGGGCGAGTGTTTGCGGGCCCTTTTTGCTCTTTTCTTTTTTGGGTTAGATTCTCTCGCCGTCTTAACAGCTGAGTGCAATTAATTGTAGGTGAGTCATTGTAGTTCTTATAGGTTTAAGCTCTGCTTTAGTGTAAGGTGATTTTGTGTGTTTTGAAAAAAAAAAAAATTAAGATTCTGTAGGATTTTTTGTACTCTCTCTCTCTTGTGTCTCGTGTTAGGAATTGTGGGTGACTCTCTAACCCAGCAGCAATTTTTTAACACGTAGCACTGGCGCCCAACGTAAATTCTCTAATATTTGAAATAATTTGTTTGTCGGTGAATTATTTTAATTATTTTATTTTGTAGGGTATCGCATTGGCACTCAATTTTTTTTTCTTATTCCTGGCAAGTGGTTTTCTTTGGGTATGGTAAGGGTCTTGTCCTTGTGTCTTTGCGTGTTTTGTGTTTTGTGAATTGTGTTAAATTATTACTTTTCATTTTTATTAATTAAATTTGATTACTGTTTCGTAGGTTGTGTATTTATATTAGTATGTTTAAAATTTAAAGTTAATATTTAAAAGTTTTTATTTGAATTTAAAAGATTTGTCCGAGCGTAGTCACGGTTTTTGCATTGTTAATCGTTCCTTGCTAAAAATTTTCAGTTACCTACTTTTTGTATTAATTATTTCTTGCTCAATAATTTTTGCCGTAACTAAATTTTTTTTACTACCCTCTATTAACGAATATTTTTGCTTACTTTGTACTTCTTTGTTACATTTTAATATTAATTTAAATCGAACTTTTTTTTGTACTTTTTGTTTCGTTTAAATTTTATTATTGTGTTACGATGACTCACTTAATAAAATTCGTATCCCTGCCTAAGGCTGAGTTAGAATATGAGGTGGTTGTTCGGAATGAGGAGCCAGCTGCCACGGTTTTAGCTTTACGTAAACAAATATTACAATTATCGGAATTGTTACCGTCAGAGGAGATTTTGGTCAGTCCGTTGGATATTATAACTGATTTGGGCGGTATTAGTGACACCTTGATAAAAGTGAAATCAATTATTAATTCTAATCCGAATTTTAATAGTTTATTGAGGGCAGAGAATTTGTTGGCTCATTTGTATCATAGGATTGGCAGATTGGATGAGGATGAGGTTAAGAAGAATAGGGACATTTACGATTTGTGTATTGATCAATTTAATAATTATTGTGGGGTAGTTAATAAATTAAAATCGTCTAATAAATCTCCATTTCTTACAGTTTCTTCGTTATCATCTAGTAATCCCTTGAATGTAACGGTTCATTGTGATCATAACAGTTTAGGAGATTTAAGTAAAATTAAATTCGACGGTAAATCTTGCGTACGCTCTTTTATACGCCGGGTTACGGAACATTGTACTATTCATCGCATTGCGGATGACAAAGTTTTATCTTTTGCGTTACAGCTGTTTGTTGGCGATGCTTTAAAATGGTATAGGAGTGTGTGTGCTGGGGTTTCAGATTGGAAAGTAGTTTTAGAATATTTGCGTAGGGACTTCGATAAACCAGATTTTGATTACAAATTATTAAGGGAAATTCAAAATAGAACACAGGGGGTGAATGAGTCTATTGTAATTTATTTGGCTGTTATGGATGAAATGTTTAACAGATTGACTACTCCTCCTGAGGAAAAATTTAAATTAGAAATTTTATTACACAACGTTAGACCTTGTTACGCTGGGATGTTAGCGTCATCGGATATAACGTCAATTGATCAGCTTAGGAATGTGTGTCGTAATTATGAGAATGTTCAAAGTAGACTTTTAGATTTTCACGAACCACAGAATGTCTCGGATGATTTAGTTGCACCTGATTTAGCTTATAATACTGGCGTTAAAAACGTTTTTAAAAGTTCATTTAAAAAATTTAATTATTCGAATAATTTTAATAATCAGGGGTATTTTAATAAAAATAATCGTTTTAATTCTAATCGTTCTGTTCCTTCAGCGCATAAATTCTCTCGTCAATTTTTGTCTCCTACCAACTCGTTTTACAATAATTCTCATACATCATTGCCGTCTCAGTGTAAACATTCTGTGTCTAGTAATAATAGCAATAGTAAAATTCAGCCGAGCATTAATTCCATCGGTGATCGCGCGTCGAATCGTACTGTTTATTGTCAACGTTGTAAATCGTTTTCTCACTCTTATGCCGATTGTTTTAAGGATCGGAATGTTGTGTTTTGTTTTGGTTGCGGAGAGCCTAATGTTAAGCGTCCCGATTGTGTTAAATGTAAATCGAAATATAATAATGGGGTTAAAGATTTAAAAAAACGAGTAAGTTGGAACCGAGTTAAAACTAGTAATAATATTAATTTTTCTAAATCTGATTGGGATTCTTGGCTTAAAACAATTTCAATTTATTTTTTATCGTATAAATTAAACTCGGTTCTGTGTAATGATAATTGTATTGAAAATAGGCCTTATGCCGTTATACAAATAGATGACATTAAGTTGTCGGGTCTCTTAGACACTGGTGCGTCTATATCAATTTTGGGGGGTAATTTTTATAAGGATTTCTTACAACGAGGTTATACTCTTTTTAAAGATAATATTATTTCTGCGGTTGTGGCTAACGGGAACAAGTTGTTTTCTCTTGGTTACTTGTGTTTACCGGTTGCGTTCGAAGATCAACTTCATTTTATAAAATTTTTTGTTTTTCCGGAAATTAATTCAGATATCATTTTAGGTATTGACTTTTGGAAAATATTCAAAATTTGTCCGAAATATATTAATTCAGTTAGTTTTAAACAAGAATCTATTTTGTGTAATAATTCGGATGACGTCATTACGGGTTATGAACATTTAAATAGCGATCAGCGTTCAATTGTTGATAGCATTATTAATCAGTTTCGTTCTGTTTCTTTTGAGCGGAAAGGTTTAGGGTTGACTACCGTGGTTACTCATAGAATTGATACGGGGGATGCTGTTCCCATTAAGCAACGATATTATCGGATGTCTCCTGAGAAACAACGAATTCTTTCGGAGGAGGTTGATAAGATGCTTGAGTTGGATGTCATCGAACCCTGTCAGAGTGAGTGGAGTTCTCCGGTACTTTTGGTTCCTAAGGGAAAGGATACGGGTAGCTATCGGTTATGTTTGGATAGTCGGAAACTGAATGCGGTAACCAAAAAGGATGCAAAATTCTTCTCTGTCGGGGGGGGTATTGTAGCATATATTTTTAATAGCGCCTGGTTTCGTTCCTGCTGATGTATAATAGCACAGTTATGCATTAGCGTTGCTATTTACTTTTTCTAGGCGACTGATTTAATTTTGGAATACCCTCGTATTGTATTACGTCGCGGTTCACCTTGGGGGGTAGTTGTGTCGCGACGCGCGGGGTTTGCTAGGGTATATAAGCCTCAGGGCGAGTGTTTGCGGGCCCTTTTTGCTCTTTTCTTTTTTGGGTTAGATTCTCTCGCCGTCTTAACAGCTGAGTGCAATTAATTGTAGGTGAGTCATTGTAGTTCTTATAGGTTTAAGCTCTGCTTTAGTGTAAGGTGATTTTGTGTGTTTTGAAAAAAAAAAAAAATTAAGATTCTGTAGGATTTTTTGTACTCTCTCTCTTGTGTCTCGTGTTAGGAATTGTGGGTGACTCTCTAACCCAGCAGCAATTTTTTAACACGTAGCAGCAAGTAAGGAGGATTTTAATATACTGAAACATGACATTGAAACGCTGAAGGGTGCCTCGGTTGCAAATAATCTCTCTAGAAACATAAATCCGAAGAGGGGAGCTTGTATGTTACAAAGTTTCGAATGTAACAGTGGTCCTATGGGGTTGCAGCCTTTCAGCAATGGGAAGGACATTTGTGAGGGTCCCTGCTCATTATCACCGAGCAGAAAAAACCGTTATAAAAATCAACATCCCGAAGAGGGTAGTATTGAAAACAAATCATCGACCAAACAAATGAATAACGGTGCGTCACCGGCTGACTTCGTCGAGTCAGCTGTGAGCGGATCGCTCGAAGAGGTAAACAAACCAAAGCTTACGCCGAGCGAGCGCATGACTCATGCGTTGAATGTTCCTGCGCCTATAATACCGTCAGACGCGCCGTTCTACAATGACTGCAAGCCGCAGGATAGAAAATCTTACTCTAAAGTTTTGGAACAAGGCGAATGGAAGCCTCAAGGAGAAAATAAGCAATGGATATTGGTACAAAAAAAAAGATTGAAAAATCGATTTGTTAGTAACAAAGGGAAAGCCGTTGTCGAATCAAATGTAAATTTTAAAGCGGCGGATATACGAATACCGTTGTATATTTATAATATAGCGAAAGATGTGACGAAAGACGATATTCTAAATTATGTAAAAAATAAGACGGAAGTCTCTGTTGATTTGGAGAAAGTTATTATGAAAATCCCAAAAGATTATGATGCATACAGTCTATGTGCCTAAAAGTAAAATAGCATATTTTTTAAGAGATGAATTTTGGCCGAAAGGGGTGGCATTTAGACGCTTTATAGACTTCAAAGGAAGACACCGAAGTGGTCAAATGCCCAGGACTACCTTTAATCAATAATGGATGTTACAACTAAAATAATTAGTTTCAACTGTAAGAATGTACAGCGGTCTGTTACTTGTGTGAGGTCTCTCTGCCGGGATGCTGACATAATTGCTTTACAAGAGACATGGCTCCTACCACATGATCTTCACTTTCTGGGAAATATAGATGAGGACTTCGCGTTTACTGGAAAATCAGCGGTAGACACTTCACAGGGTATTCTCCGTGGAAGACCGTACGGTGGGGTGGCACTATTGTGGAGGAAGTCTGCGTTCCCGCGTGTGTCGGTAGTTGAGTGTCATAGTGTGCGTTTAGCGGCTGTTAAAATACACCTCGACAGTGGTAAGTCGATGCTAGTGATTACCGTGTATATGCCTACGGACTCGGCGGTGAACCTTGTTGATTTCACGGACTGTATGGGTGAAATAAGTGCCTTAGTGGAGACAAACAGCATCGAATCTGTCTTTATACTTGGGGACTTCAACGCACACCCCGGTGAGCAGTTCTCACTAGAACTTTTAAATTTTTGTAACGAAAACATGTGGTCGTGTGTAGATATGGAACTATTACCTAGCAATACCTATACATATGTTAGTGACTCACACGGCTCTCGCAGGTGGCTCGACCATTGTATTGTTACTACCAAATGAATTAATGTATACTGTTGTTGTACCTATAATAAAGAATAGAACGGGGGATGCCTCCGACTTGTCCAATTACAGGCCTATATCTCTGGCTACGGTTATAGCCAAGGTGCTGGATGGTTTGCTTGACAGAAGACTGGCCGAAAATATTAAAATCCACGATTTACAGTTTGGTTTTAAGCCTGGCTTGTCCACAGAGAGTGCCATTTTCTGTCTCAAGCAAACTGTGCAGTACTACACGGCTCGAAAAACCCCAGTCTTTGCTTGCTTTTTGGACTTGTCGAAGGCATTCGATTTAGTATCGTACAATTTGTTGTGGAGAAAACTACGGTGTGAAAGCAGTCTACCTCTTGATGTCATATCAATATTTAAATATTGGTATGACAACCAGAGGAATTGCGTCAAATGGGCTGGCTCGCGATCGGATGAGTACGGGTTGGAATGTGGGATGAGGCAGGGGGGGTTGACCTCACCCAAGCTTTTTAACTTGTATATTAATAAGCTGATCGAGGAGCTCAGCAGCACCTACATAGGATGCCATGTAGGCGGGACTTGCATCAATAACATCAGCTACGCAGACGATATGGTGCTGCTGAGCCCATCGATCGGCGCCTTGACTAAGTTGCTTCACATATGTGAAGAGTACGCAGTGGCTCATGGGCTCAGATATAACGCGTTGAAAAGCGAATTCATGGTTTTTCGGGCGACGGGCGCGAGGAGACAACGGAGAGTAACTTGTGTTACTCTAGGGGGCTCTCAGTTGAAAAGAGTTGACCGATTCAAATATCTGGGTCACTGGGTCACTGAGAGCTTGACAGACACGGTGGATATTGAAAGAGAGCGTAGGGCGCTGTCTGTTCGATGTAACATGTTGATTCACAGATTTGCGCGTTGTAGTAAACAAGTCAAAATAACACTTTTCAACGCCTACTGTCAATCGTTCTACACGTGCGGTCTGTGGGTCGATTTCACGCAGCGAGCATACAGTGCACTCCGTGTCCAGTACAACAACGCGTTCAGGATGTTGTTTGGTTTGCCGCGCTTCTGTAGCGCGTCGTCTATGTTCGCCGAGGCGCGCACCGACTGCTTCCACGCGATCATTCGAAAGCGGTGTGCGTCGTTGTGGGCGCGAGTACGCGGAGCATCGAACGCCATCCTGAACGTCTTGGCCGACCGATGGGACTCCCCATTATTTTGTCGCTGGGTACAGCTTCATGCTCCTTCTGCTAACTATAATCTTTAGCACAGGGGTCCCATAGGAAGAAATTATTATATTACATTTATAAGTTTTACTAACTTAGTTGTAAGTTTAGTTCTAAGTTTTTTGTACCTAACACTATATATTTTGTTTATAATTTGTAATTGTACTAACACTAGATTATAAGAAAAATTGTTACTAACACTATATGGGCTAGTCCCGAAATAAATATATTATTATTATTATTATTATTATTGTATTTCTTTATTGACCTTTTTTGCGCACCAACACAAAAAGTAACAAAAATTTTATTAAGTAAACAAAAATAGCAAAGTTGTATTAGTTGCAGCAGGCAGTATCGCTAAAGCAGCGATTTCTTCCAGGCAACCTTTGTCTGGAAGAAATTGCTGGCAGAACCTGGCAGAGGACTAGAATTGAAATTTTTTAATTAATTACAAACAATTTAAAATTGATAAAATTTTAAAAAGAATCACGTAACTAGAAACGCGCCACGATTGGTCGCCATGTTTGTGACGTCATAATGTTAAAGGAATTTCTCGATAGTACAGTAGGTATCTAATATTATAAAATACTTACATCAAAATGATCTTCACAACAAAAAAACTGTGATGTTGATTTTGGATTAAGTCGACGCACTGCTTGAAACCATTTATTTCGACGTTTAACATCTAGTGGAACAAACAAAAATATTTTTTGAGGAGTTTTTATTGTAGTATTCGTACATAATGGTACGAAGCAAGAACGATAACTTTTTAGGTTTGACATTTTTGGTATAATTATCAATATATTGACAATAACAACAAGATTTAACCGATTAAAAGTCTGAATACTGTATGAGCTGTGTGCTACGATGGGAAAAAATTACCATTGTCACGTCACACACGATCGGGTTTGTTCGGGAACTGTCGGCGTGTTTTCGGTACTGGGTTCAAAAATTTATTTTTGAAGTTACATATACTTTTTTAAGCACACTTGATTTGGAGAGTAAGCTGGTGAATGCATGGACGAGTGCAAGAGAGAAAGGTGCGAGCACACATTTTCTTCCTCTCGTAACCAGTTACGTTTCGTATACATATCTATTTATTTAAGACACAGTGCAGGCGTATTGTGTAGAAATTTTATTTCAGTCGTGTGGTCTAAAGAACACTCGTTTTTTATTTATTATATATTTTTAATGAAAACAAAGACAAAAAACTAAAAATAGTTTTGCAATAAAATTTATATTAAGATCTTTCCATTTATAACAAAAATTTTTTTTCAAAAACCCAATTTTCAATTGTAATAATGGTAGGTACCATCTACTTGCGAAAATTAAATTAAAAACAAATATTATTTTCTAATTGTAGTCTGTTGTGTCATTAATAAATAAATATACTTACATTGAAGTGATCTTCGCAACAATATAAGGCCGTATTTGGAGATAATTTCTCTTTTTTTCTCATAACTTTACACCATTGTTTACGTATTTTCGCATTTCTTGGAATAGAAAAAAATATTTTGCTTGGTGTCCGTCTTTTAGTATTTCGGCACAGTGGTACGAGGCAATATCTATAAAATGGTTTTTTACCTTCTTTCATTATTTTAATTTGGGTTAAAACTGAAAAACTAAGCAATAACTAAATTGACACCTACAATGAATAACACATGACAACTGATGAACTGAGGTGAGTGACAATCTGACGTAATTCAACGCAGGCAAAGGTGTTCTGGGTGTTCTGTTCAAACTTGACTAATTTAATCAATATTTTGTTTTATACATTAGATACTAGCTGAGCCGGCAAACGTTGTATTGCCGCTAAACGCTATTACAAAATGGGGGTTGGTGGTAGAAGGGTGAAAATTTAGGGTTGTATAAATTTATATGCCAAATCATAAAATAAAATATAAAATTTTGTCAAAAAAAATAACATGGGATGGTGTATACCCTTATCATTTAGGGGTGTAAAAATAGATGTTGGGCGATTCTCAGACCTACCCAATATGCATACAAAATTTGTATAAATCAGTCCAGCTGTCTCGGAGTAGTTTGGCAACAAACACTGCGACACGAGAATTTTATATATTAGATTTTAAAAATCGAATAACTTCCAACAGTATTTGTATTTTTACCATGTTATGTTGACCTATATATATGTGGCAACAAATTCATTTTATTACAATTAAGTCACAATTAAAGCAATAAAAGTATGCATATTCCATAATATATAACTTTAAAATCTGACGAAATAATTTATATCATAATTTTTTAAATTGCTTTTAGGATAAGGTAAATTAAGGAAAACAAGTGTTGTCCAATATCGAAATATTTTTATCACAAAATCAATAAACTATATAATATTATCTATATTATATATTTATTTAGACAAAAAAAAAAAAAACAATGCTCAAAGCACCAGTTCATAATTATTTTAAAACATTTGTACAAAGGTAGCCATTACTATGTAACATAGTAATTTATATTATCTTGCCAACTAGAAGCTATGTGTAAGATATGACATTACTTTGTTTTTGTTTTAAATAATTTTCTTATCTTCACTTGTATGGCCAGTCCTAATAACATACAATTTTTCTTATACCACTCCATGTTGTAATTTATATGTGTTTTCCAGTTTTTATCTAAAAAAGCTTTGTAGAAAACACTCATCTCGTCAGCCGTAAGATTAGTCTTCCCGTCTGGTAAATTTTCTTTTAAATATGTCTCTCGTTCCTGTAATTATTTTTTAATTATTATATGGTTTAGGACACAAAATAATGAAGATTAACATAACATCATTAAAGAAAAAGAAAAGGTATTATTAGCAGGCTTTTTGCTAAAACTGCTGTTTGGTTTTTTGTAATCAACAAATCGGGGGTTATTAAATGAAGATTTTAAGTTGTTTTATCAAAAATTGTTAGCTACATTTAAAATTCTGGTCAGTTCATATTATATTATTTACTTGTTTTTATTTTTTATGACAATATATGTAATTAAGACTTGAACAACATTACATTTACCTGTTACACCAACTTACCAGACTTTCAATGATTAGGATCATAAACATTTTTTTTATCAGTCACATATATCCTAAGATCAATAAAAACAAGCAAACTCTTTAATTTTATAATATTACTAGCTGACTCGGCAAACATTGTTTTGCCCGCTAAACGCTATTAAAAAATAGGGGTTGGCGGTAGAAGGGTGAAAATTTAGCGTTGTATGTATTTTTCAACGCCAAATCATAATAAAATAAAGAATAAATAAGTAATTTATCTTAAAATAAAAAAAAAATTAGGACTACCCTTAACATTTAGGGAGATGAAAAATAGATGTTTTTTTTGAATATCATATCAAAAATTGACCGCTCCACGCAAATAGATGTTGTTTGATTCTCAGACCTACCTAATGTGCACACAAAATTTCATGAGAATCGGTCAAGCCGTTTCGGAGGAGCTTAACTACAAACACCGCGACACGAGAATTTTATATATTAGACTAGACCTAAGATTTCTCCATTAACATTACTTTCTAACATTTCTTCATTTGATTAAGCAGTAACAGTCTTTTTTTTATTGTAAATTCTTATTATCCAACTAGACTTAGGTGGTTGTTCACTCGAAAGGGTATACAATTATTAATCATATTGCTTTTATTACATTTTAAATAGATTTATTTTCTAAATATTACCTTAAAGAACCTAGAATTGTGTTGAGTCCAAAACTTTTGGTTCCAATCCTGAACTTCCATTCTTAGTTTTCTATACTTTTCTTCCAAGTTTGTTTCGTTAGTGGGTTTCCTAAATATAATAGTCCTAAGATTCGACACGGGATCCGGTGGACCGATCATATCACTCGATATCTTACTAGGATTTGGAGTCTGTATTGATTTCACGTCTGGCGTTGTACTGGTATACCTTGAAACAACTATTTGCAGCCTACAGGCTTTATTTATACGATTAGACAGCATACTGAATAATTAGGTATGAAAAATGTTCATAACTCACATAAAAAATACGTATTACACTTGATACAATGTTTGTTAAGGTCAATAATAACAAAATAATAACTAAAATAACTCCGGTTCAAAGTCAGCAACAGGGATTCTAATCTGCAATGTTAAAATAACTCTTATCGCAAGGAAATTTGTTTCAAATTATATTACTTCCAATTAATAGTTGAATTTAGCGTTATAAGCAAGTGTCAAACGCACTGTCAATCTCAGCTGTATCGAAAAATGTACGTTTCTTTTAGCATATTACAAATAATAATTTAATAATTAAGAATTTTGTATATTTGTTAGAAATATGTAATTTTATTTGTTGAATGTAAAGTAATGAAATTATTGTTCTAGTTATAGTTACCACCTTATTTTATATTTAATATAATATTTGAACAAACGGCAGATAACAAATATTTTAATATTGTCATGTGGATGTCAAATTTTATTTCAGTGCCGAATTATGTAAAAGTATTTATTAATATTGCGAATTATTTCAATTAATTTATTACAAAAATAGTGGTTTTTATTACGTAAATACCATTAACAAAATGACAAAAGGCAAGGCTGATATCGAAGATGAATACTCGGCGAAGTTAGACATGTGTCTAACTGATGGAATTATTAAAACTGGTAGGTTTCTCTCATGTTTTTTTAGAATATCTTAAGAATCCCGGTGAATTTCTGTTAGAAAAGTGCAGTTGAATTTAGATTGCTTTCTTGTTAACCTAGAAACATAAGTTGCTGTATCATTGACTATGTTTCCTTAAGAAGAAATTTAGGTCGCTTATTGCTTCCAGATTTATTAGAAACAAGCGTACGGTTCGCATGATGGTAAGTGGATACCATAGCTTCCCGACATCACCAACTCAGCAGCATTGCCAGTGCATTGCCGATTCAATCCCCTACCTTCCATAGAAGACCTTGCTATCTTGCCACTTGAACACAATACTACTTACTAGCAATGTTATTTAGCTGTGATCTTCTGTAAGGTTGATTTACTTCCCTACATTTAATTTTTTTTACAGGAAGTGGTATTGTTCTTGGTGCATTATCTTCAGTTTTATTCCTGGGGCGGAGGAGGTGGCCCATCATAGCCGGCATGGGTATGGGAGTAGGTTTAGCGTACGCTAACTGTGAATACGAGTTAAATCCTAAAAAGAAGAATGCTTCATAATAATTATTAGTGATTGCTAATATAAGGTGAGATAAAAGGTTTTTCATGTTACTTCAGATAGCCTATATAGTTGAATATTTAATATCTACTACATGCTTATTTTATAGGTAACAGTCGACTGGTGTAGATATATATATTTATTTATTTGATACAATTATTGTATATTCAATTTTTTTTTTTGTTAACTCCAAAGTCTTCCTGGTTGGATCTAAATTTCGATTTGGTGGTTGTGTTAATAAATATAATAAATTTTATATTGTATGTTTTGTTAGATAATAATTTAAGTGTCAGTAAAAAGCCTACTTGAATATAGAAATTTTGTTACTTTTAAAATATGGGGTACTTATTTAGATTTTGCTTGAAATAATATACAAATATTGTTTACAGGTAAGAGCTTGGAGTTACGGAAATCATGTCTGGAAAGCAATTGTCTTCAGTAGATAATTTAATTAGCATTCTTAATTTTGTTTTAATGTACAAATAATTATTAATTATTGAAATGTCTTTTTATTATTACCTCATCATTTTTTTAAAATAAAACAAACAAAAATCAAAGAACAAATTTTTAATATTTTATTATACAAATCGAAACTGGAATAAAGATCAAGAAGATGTTTTAATAGTAGTAAAATAATGTATAACAGTATAATTTTGTAGGAATAGACAAGAAGCTCCGTCAACAACCCATATACAGACACCAAACACGGTGATAATTTAACTTATAATAAAATACATGACACAACTTTATAAAGACTTATACATTAACAAAAATATTCAACATTTAGTTTTTTCATGACAATGACGTTAGCCAGTATTATTATTTAAGACAAAATTCACAAAAGAACAATAATTACTATTTTTTTGACAAATATAATAGGAGAGGTACACAATAATCATTTAGTAACCAGTTCAAGCTTCTCTTTTGATCATCAAACTATTGAAAATGCATTTCACGAAGGTTGCTCATCCGTTCTAGAGACACATGAAAGAATACAAAATATTTGAAAAATTTGTCTTTTGATCATCAAACTATTGAAAATGCATTTCACGAAGGTTGCTCATCCGTTCTAGAGACACATGAAAGAATTATTAATTATTATTAATTATTTGCTTAAAATTATTTCATTTTTTTTTTATAATTTCTTCCATAAAAAGGAGGGAGATTTGTATTCGCTACATGACTATAATTTGGCTGTTTCATATTTAAAGGGCTAATTATAGATTTTGGGAAAATGTTTAGTATAATTAATAACAAAAAACATGAAAATTAACTATAATATTGTACTTGATAAATAACAAAGATAAATCCTTGCTTAATATATAATAAAATATCATTTAATTAGCAATCTTTAAAAGTTAGAATTAAAAATGTTTCATATAACACTTAAATTAAAGCTGTATATTGATATTACAACATCATAATAATGTACAAGTAGACACAAAAGCTAACAGTACACAAAGTTTCAATGACAAATGACATAATATATATTGAATTTACTTAAATAATAAATAAATATTAACATACTGAATACATTCTTCACGAATCCGTCACAATAGGTCTAAGCATGCAATTAAACATAAAACCATTTATGGCCTTTTAAAATACTTCAACATTCAACTTATATTTACAAAGAGAGGTTAAGTTATAAACATTTGACAAATTACACGGATAATATTTTGATAAAAGCTATTAAAGGCCTATTTCATTGGTTACCGTTAACGCTATTTGAGAGATGATGGTATTCAACGGATAAAAACTTATGATAAATTATTATTTTTCACCATCGAATTAAACTATATTGTGTTTTTAAAAATTGTAGTTACTTAATTGAGGCGAAACAGATACTTAATGCCTATTTTACTTCATCCTGATAGTCTATTCGTAACTCATGTGCAGAATATTATCTACAACCAGTGAAACAGGCTCTGAGATGCTTCCCTAATACATCTGATAGGATTATTTAAAGTAATATATATATTCATAGATAGGATAGAGAAAATATTTTAAGGTGATACAATTCAAGAATTCTTACATTATTTGTAACATAACATTGCCTGAACGTAACACGTACTAAAAACTCATCAATCATACATCATATACATTAATCAAAGACAGCTGCTTTAAAAATGGCGAAGTATGGCAACATCACAATTAAACTACTTACAAACTATATAATAGACAGATTGCAAATTTTTATGATCTTCAAGAAAAATTTCAGCTGCATACATAGTTGGGTCCTGGTAGGTTTTAAGTGTAATAATAGTATTAAAATATCGAAATCGACTATCGATACTAGTAAACTGTCATCGTTATCGATAAACTTATCGAAAACCAATTAATGGGCCACTGTAGTAGCTTCTCGACATTGACTTAACATGATAACACTAATTTAAAGTCAATGAATGGCAACATTATCGCTTTAATCTAAACAGTTTGTTGTCAATATTCTTCTGCAGCTAGAGCCACAGTTATAAATGTTTAATTAAGGAACCGAGGTCGATCTTAACATTTGCAATCCACTCTATTTATTAATATAATTTTATATTTGGTAACATATTGACTAGTAAACATTTTGTTCAATGATAAACGACAAACTCATGTATATAAATGAATTAACAATTTTAATACTTTACAAATACTAAAGATATAATACCTAAGTAGTAACGAGGCAAGAAAGATACATTGTTACATGAAAATAGAAACGATTGTACTTCTATACAAAAAAGCCATATTCTCAAATTTTAACATCCAAATGTAAGAGTGATTATCTGATAAGGAGCCACCGATGTGTCATATCTTAGGGGGACATTAAAGTTCCAAGGATTCGAAAACTGTCTATGTTCGGTGGTTTGTTTTAAGATTTAGCGACCCGGTTTAATTTGGCGCGCCCATAAATTATCGAAAAGGGTAAAAGCAGCATATGTATTAGGGATGTGTTACTAAACAATCCATTATTTTCGTTGAAATTCTCCGGCTTTACTTTTTTAGAAAGCATATTCCATAAAATAATCGAATCAAGGTTCCATTGTTGTAAAAATCGATTAATTTTTCACATCACTAGTACGTAATGCTGCCCGGGCCTTATAGCCCTAAGGTTAATAGCCCATGGTATGTCCCCCTTTTAAGAATAAAAAAAAACTTGAAATTTATGTCACTATAGGTGACTCGCTAAACAGACTACAACAGTATTAAATTAATTATTGTAAAGTATAGCTTTGTTTTAATTCATTACATGGTAACACTTAATAATTCCAACTGTCGAAACAATCCTTATAACTCAATATAACCGTTTTTAGTAAAAACTCATGTAGAACTAAGGTTTCTGCATATCACTGGGTACGTAACCTAAGTTTATGGTACCTAATGTTGAAATATAGCAATTTTTAAATTGTTAGTTAATTTATATTAATTAATACCATGACTTTGTGATTTTTTAAGTGTGTTAACGTTATGGCGAATTTTTTCTTAATTCTATTTCATCAAACCATTTTTGATAATCTGTATACAGATAACAAAACAATGAATAACATTGGGGCAAATTTAATTTATTTAAACACCTTACAGTATAGATTCAAAGACAATACAAAGATTTATAGATAGAAACCACTAAACAAAAAGATAAAACTATTGAATGTTTTGTAAAATTTTATTTCATCTATAATTATTTTTTTTTAAATACTAAAGTATAATTTGAGATATTCCACTCAGACCGTTGCTAGGCACTGATTTACATTTTAATAATATTATTATAAAATTGCGTTTCCAGCGTATAGAGAGAAATACGAAGCTAGGTAGTATCTATTGATAAGATATTTAAATCGTTATAAACTTTATATTGCCATAGACATTATTATGCATTCTGTAACAAACTCTGATACTATCAAAATATGATAAGACTACCTGGGCCCCGCGGTTTCACACGTATTACTAAAAAAAAATAGCCTATAGCCTTCCTCGGTTAATGGGCTATCCAACACAAAAATAATGTTTCAATTCGCACCAGTACTTCCTAAGATTATTTAATTATTTGCTCAAGATTTTGAGCAGCATATTTCACCTCGGTTCAGAAACTTTTCAGGTCTATAATATCAGTAAAGATAAGGTCACCAGACAGTTACTAAAAATTCGTCCAAACTATTAAACAGGCGTTTATTGGCTAGCTGATCTTTGTTTATTATATTTTTTATTAAAATTGTACTTTTTAAAGAAAAACGCTTAATTTATCATTGCAATATACCAAATTAATTAAGAAGAGGTTGAGATTGAGCAATTGTCAATTTTGTAAATATTTGTGAACATACATAAAAAACTATGATATAATGATACACAATAATAAAGAGTTGGGCTTTTAAAGCAGTGTTTTTGTTCTTATTTTAGACTATTTTTACTTATTAGATTATATGATTTATTTAGACTATATTAATTTGTATCATATATAGACAAAAAAAAATCTCCATAAGAAACCAGCAAAAATGTCAATCAAATTGGTTCCCTGATATTTTAAGTCAACAACATAATTGGAATTGAGAAGGTACCAAGAACTTTATTAAAAACAATATAATATTACTTTGGTATAAAGAATAATGTCTATGGCAACACAACCCATTATTGTCATAATCAACTATGGTGCTTTAATACTGCCTTCAACATGACTAGCGGTGATACAGTGATAATGCCTAACTACTACTTCTTATAAAAGTGAGAATACTTATCGGAGCTAGAGAGCGGTATGAACAAGTTAACTCACTTAAAATTGTAAAAAAAAAAAAAAAATTTAAAACCTTTTTGAAGTCTAATGTCTAAAAAAATCTATTTATTGAAAGTAAACTCGTTAATATATAATAATATAAGTAAATAAAGCTATTTTAAACACACAAATTCGCATTAAAAATTATCTTACAAAATCCTACATTTCAAATATTTATAATCACATGCATTTTGCATCTGTTTAAAATAGTTGTATTTAACTTTACTGTCAGAATTGTACGAAAATAAAAATATATGAAAGAAAGTTTTTACAAAAAAATATAAATTTAAAAAAAGAATACGACTGAAGTTTATCCTTAAGAACGATTAGCGCGATATTTAAAATCTCTCTCTATCAATCTGTTCCTGGCAAGAGACACACTCAAGGCAGATCACTTCACTGTATTACATGATATAACTTCAAATGTTATTCATACCACAGGAATCGTATCGTTTCTTAAGGAAGGAAGGAAACTCCAAAAATGTTAACTTATACCGCAGATAGTGATAAAACATTTATACTATACCTATCAGACTGTGCCTTCTACCGTGACACTATATTCAACTATCTATGACAGGCACCATTACTTATAGTTTTGACATTCATTTTGTATTAATTTTATATTTATATAAATAAAATTTACTTGCATAACTCCGAACGACTACTAAATTGGATATTTCGTTACTGCCAGGTTTATATTAAAGAAAAAACAAACAATAATTAAAAATATGCCAGTACTAATTTCGAGGGGTCAGCTAGCATTACATAAATATGTATTATAGGTAACTAAAATTTCATTAAATATTAATTATTATATTTACTACATAAATCAAACCGTAACAGCTCCAACTCTGTACACTGGAAGATATTGTGAACATTTTATTATCTTGTTTTCATTCTTGTCTGTTTGTATCTTGACCGTACATCACGCGAAAACTACTAAATGAATTTGAATGAAACTTGACTTTACGTCCATATTTGATATTTTTTACTTGGTGGGTTGGGAGAGGGTATACAATTCAAAATATAAAATTCTTATCGAAGTCGTTCTTACAGGTTGTCGCTTTGTCGCAAATAAATATTTGATGATTTAGTAACAACAATTTAATTTTAAATAAATACTATACATAATAATATTAAGACTAATATACGAATGAACGTCAAAACGCCATATCCTATAAGTGGTCGAAGAAATCTTATAATAATCTGGGCAGTATATTTCGCTTACAGATAGAAAACGCTGAACGTACCTCCGTTAAAACGTAACGTCCAACAGGGTTCCAACAAAACATAAAGCCGGCCTCGGAGTTAAACGAGGTGTTCTAGTGTACATATTCACTTGGTTGTCATGTCCGGCCAGTAGTTCACGTAGTATCGGTGGGTACTGCCTTCGAACAGTCGATCTAACCAATTCTCTAAACCGTCCAAAAGGTTCTCTGAAATTATTTTTTTTTTTTAAATAAGTGAACGTAGGGTAAGTATCCATACAATACATATGCAATTAAGGGGAGGGGGTCTAAGGAAATGTGCCATTCTGTTTATATATTTTTTAAAAGTTGGACCCATCTCTTCTCACGACATCCGCATTTTACCCTATGAAGTTTTTTGCAGATTTAAAAAGTATCCGAAAGCTTTTACAGAAATAAACATTTGTATACTTTTTGGCAATATAGGTAACCCACGAGACTAGATGTGGCCAGAAGGACAGTATGTTGTTTACCTTGCAACAGTAGTGGGGGGTCGTAGCGCTCGTCATCCGAGGAGTCGGGGTCGGTGGTGAAGCCGATGAAAGCACCCGCCTCGGGGTCTTCGGCTCGGCCTCCCAAAGACACCGTCATACGACTCATACGCTGCAAAGTAAACCTCATTTAAGTCGGTGCAGGTGGGTTAGCTGGTGAGTGTAAGTAAAACAACCGCTCTGATGTATTGATGCTTTTAGGTGTCTAAATACTATAGCACGGACGCGGAGCACGAAGAATTTCGTACACTGACCCCTCATCTTTTGTCTTTGTCGCTCGCGTATAAACATATTGCCGTTGCGCTCACACAGGTGTAGTGACAGCCGTATTCACAGATTGTCAACCTTTTTACTTTTATTTTTACCAAATTTGAAGTCACAAGATTCATCATTTTTTATTTTTAATTTAACTCAAAAGTTAACAATAATTATATTAAATGCGAATGTGTGTTTATTGGTGTATTTTTTACACAGCAACAGATCTAAGATTTTTTTGCATATACAAACTATAGACACCAAATTGTACACATAGTAATATATATTTATAAAGTTCTTTTCTATGATTAAAGAAAAATATTTTATTCTGTGACTAGACCGATCCACGGACATACAGCGTAGTAGTATTTAGTGTAGTGTGCAAAAAACGAGTTCTAAGACATCCCAAATTCTAAACTCTTCCGATTTTTTAAAGCTTCATACCTACTTTATATAAAAATTTTGAGAACCACTGGCAGTAGGCAAAAAGGTCATTGTACGAAATTCTTCGTGCTCCGCGTCCGTGCTATAGCGGTTGCGGGTTAGAGTCGCGCTCAAGATAAGCATTACTGAAGCAAAACTTTACGCACGCTTAGGGAGTAAGCAAGTGAATGCATGAGCGTTACGAACAGTGTGATCGAGCGTGGCGAACGGGAATTGAGAAGGAGATATAAGTTAGTGAAGATAGAAAGAGTGAGTTACGTTTCTTATATTACTGAAGGGGCAACTAAAGATGTTTTATTTAAGTCGTGTGTTTTAAAGCACACCCGGTCTTTTATATCCCTGTGGGTTTTTCCATCGTGCTTCGTAGAGCACGTTAAGCAGTCGGTCCCGTTCGTTACCATAGATATCTGATAGCGATCGTTACTCGTAGTAAAGAAACCGTCAATCCGCTGTGACGCAGCGCGCATGGAGAAATAGTCTAGAAACAGTAGCCTTGTGTTCATGAATGTTGCAGGCTGAATTGAGCAATAATAAACATTTAATCTTTTTTTTAGATACCCCTACGCAGTATTGTTGTGCCTGCTGTACATTTTGAATTCAAAAGAGCTGATACTCTTCCAACAGTTGGTTTGAATTTTGCTAAATCACTAAAAACCGTTGCAAAGGTTCGAGGGATTGGAAGGATTCGCTTCGTCGATTCGGTTGAGAGTTAAGATGGCACAGACAGACATTTGCGTCAAATTATAACACCGTTCTTTTAGCGTCGACGCTCATACATGCACGCAGCCATACACACATACTTACACATACATCTATATAGTTATGATATTTATGGATAGTTAGTATAACCTTGTGTGGCTTGGCGCACTCGGGGCGCTCGGTGGGGGGAGGGGGGGGGGGTTAAAATGAAAAGGCCACGATGGTGGTACCATTGATAAGGCGCCACGGTTCGCTTAAATCGAAAAATAAAAATCATCATATCAAAAATTTCGATCTAGCGGGTACATCGTTCCATAGCTTAATTGGCTAGAGCGCCGACACGGTCAGTCGGGAGACGGAGGTTCGATCCCCGCTGGAGCGGACAATTTTTGATATGAATTCCTAATGTGTGGGTAACACAAAAATAAAATCGTACATATGAAAAGGATAGCCAGGTAGTGGGCGGTACCTTGTGCGGCTTGGCGCACTCGGGGCGCTCGGTGGGGGGTTTAAAATGATAAGGATAGTCAGGTAGTGGGCGGTACCTTGTGCGGCTTGGCGCACTCGGGGCGCTCGGTGGGGGGTTTAAAATGAAAAGGATAGTCAGGTAGTCGGTATTACCTTGTGCGGCTTGGCGCACTCGGGGTGCTTGGCGTGGTAGATGCAGAAGTACTTGCGGTGCGGGTTGAGCGCCAGCACCGTGCCCACGCAGTTGCGCGCGTTCACGCGCAGCTCGCCGCCGCCCAGCGACAGCTGCAGCACGCGCCGGAACCACTCCACGTTGCGCTCCACGCACAGGTACGCGAACACCAGCGTCTTGTTCCTGGGGTCCACGGAACATCGCCTTCGTTACAGGGGTATGGAGGGGTGCAAGCTTCCTTAACCACCGCTGGGAAGGGAGGATCCTCCGACCAGACACTACTGCCCCCCGACGGTAGTTGTCGGGTTCTTGTATTAAATATCGCGATATAGGTTACCTCGGTTCTTAGTACGTATGTTGCGCGATAGGTGTCGCTACAGACATAGGTATGAACAGAGATATAGATATAGGTACGCGACTACATTTATCTGCCCGATTAAATATATAAATAAATAAGGCATAGATAGCATCCAGATCAAAATTTGAAGCAGTCCATCTGGACAAGTACCTCGACCTTACAGAAGATCAACAGCTAATACCTACTGCTCTCAAGTAATGTTGCGTTGAGTTCTTAGGGTGAGTGAGGTGGTCATTGTTCTAGTACAGTAAAATAGCCCATTTTATACACATTAATTAGTAAAGATGAATACCGTCGATATTATTATGGTCATTTGAAAATCAAAGTCAAATGGTATATACATGGTTTTTGTTTCTATTATAAACTTGTAAGTTAAATGTAAATTTATTTTTAGACTTACTTTCGATAAGGCCACACAATCTTGTGAAACTTTGACAGCAACTGCTCGCGACTCTGCGTGTCAACCAAGAGGACGATAGTTCGACAACCGGGCTTAAGTAGCCTGAAAAAATAAAAACATTTGATACTTTCCTGTATTTACAGACATTTAATGTTTTCATGATAAGTACAACTAACCTAACTAATCCGTTATATTTTTCAGCTCGTAGTTCATGAAGTCTCATTTCTGATTGCTGCTCATTATTGTTCCTTTTGGTACCGTTTTGTCGCCGTCTTTCCTCTTTCTGACGTTGCACTGATTCTTCTTCCACACGTCTGTCAAAAATTTATTTAATGAATTCTTTATTAAGTTCTAAAATAAACTTTTAATTCTTTTACAGTACACATAATTTTGGTAGTTAAAGCACGCACGTACGCACGCACGCACGCACGCACGCACGTACGCACGCACGCACGCACGCACGCACGCACGCACGCACGCACGCACGCACGCACGCACGCACCCACGCCCGCACGCAAGCACGCAAGCACGCACGCACGGGCGCACACACGCACGCACTGTCGCACACAAAAGCACGCACGAACACTGACGCTCACGCACGCACGCACGCACGAACACTGACGCACACGCTCGCACATACCCGCACGCACACCCACGTACGCACATACACGCACGCCCACACACGCAGGCACTCACGCACGCCCTCACAAGCACGTACGCACGCAAGCACATACACGCACGCACGCAAGCACACACACGCACACACGCACACGCACTCACGCACGCACGCACGCACACATACTCACATGAGGTAGGCCATGAAGTAGCCGGCGGCCAGCACCAGCGCCACGGTGGCGAGCACGGAGAGCGCGGAGAGCGCGTGCTGTGTCCGCAGGGCCGCCAGCGCGCGCTCCACCCACTCGCACAGTCGCCACACGGCGCGCCACAGCGGGCCCTTCACAGCCTCGTCCACCAACTCCTTAAGAATCACATTCAATTTAAAAGATAAAATGCATATAAATTATATAGCGATTATTTTAACCGACTTCAAAAAAATGGAGGTTCTCAATTTGATTATATTTTTCTTTTTTTTTAATGGAACCTCATAACGTTTTGTTTGAGAACAAACAATTATTATTATAATTTTAAATTCTTTGTTTTGCATACATTAATTAGTTGCTTATATATTAACTGAATTATAAATATGTTTTTTTTTAATACACTTCTAAACAAGTAAACAAATCAACTTATAAATTCTAAACAATTTATGCAAAGTAAAAACAAATAAATAAAGAATAAACAATTTAGTCTCACCTTAACTCGAGTCTCATAAGCCACAACCTCTGTCGGTTTGAGCAGCCTCTTCACAAGCTGCTCCAGTGCTCTCTTCGTCTCGTTGAGCCTCTCATGGTACCGTACATCACCCCCCTCCTCCCCTAGCTCTGTGCAAGAGCTGCAAGTGGGCCAGGTCTCGTTCAGCCATTCATACTGGACTCTGGTCGCTTCTCGTCTCCAGATTACCACGATGCGGTGTTCCACGGTCGATACGTCCACACCTGGAATTACATTTATTTTTATTATACGAGTTGGTCAATAAACAAGTGTACGGCCTACCTGGTGATAAGCAATTATCGTAGCTTATAGACGTCAGCAACACTAGAAGCTTACTCCTACCCCCGACGCTCCCCAGGAGCTCTGGCCACCTTACTCACCATAAGAACACAACAATACTTGTAACAGTATTATTTAACCGTTATATTCTGTAAGGTACTTGCCAGTGGGCTGGCCCAGATTTTGAGCAGGACCTTTCAGTACTGTGAACGTACCGGAGCCAAGTTAGAAATTTTATACGGCTTTAGAACTGCTGGTCTGAAGTAAATTTATTGTAAAAAAAAAAAAAATAACGCACGCCGTATAGTAACAAATACTTTATGTAATAAAATGGCATTGGCAACTTAGAGTCGGTGGATGTCGTAAATATAAAAAAAAAGTACCGGAGCCGTTGGCGAGCGCGTGCACGAAGTCGGGCTGGGCGTGCTCGTAGACGTAGGCGTACTTGAGGCGCTCGGGCGCGCGGCGGGCCAGCGGGCGCAGCGCGGCCAGCGCCGGCGCGTGGCGGCCCGCGCGCGCGATCAGCACGCAGCACAGCCGCCGCCGCGCCGCGCGCCACTCCACCGGGCACACGCTGTCCAGCACGCTCTGCGCAGTCACCGCCGTCAGTACGGCTCCGGCTCTTGAGCGGGCACGCATGCCCCTATCACCCCACTGCTGGGCATCGGGCATTCCCTACTTTGAGAGGCGATCATCATTACAGCCTATACAGTCCACTGCTGGACATAGGCCTCCACAAGTTTACGCCAAAAATAACGTGAACTCATGTGTTTTGCCCATAGTCACCACGCTGGGCAGGCGGGTCGGTGACCGCAGTACTGGCTTTGTCGCACCGAAGACGCTGCTGCCCGTCTTCGGCCTGTGTATTTCAAAGCCAGCAGTTGGATGGTTATCCCGCCACCGGTCGGCTTTTTAAGTTCCGAGGTGGTAGTGGAACTGTGTTATCCCTGTGTGAGTGGCGATCGCTATCAGGCATTTATGGTATCAACCGGGACCGATGGCTTGACGTGCTACGACGACGACCCAATAAGGAATATTTATACAAATACAAATATCCATCCCGAGTGGGATTCGAACCTGCAAATCATCGGTGTTTTCAAGCGACTACTCGCACCACTAAACCGGAACGGTTCTAAGATAGGCGGATCTTGAGCACTCGGTAATAAGTCCAAACGCAAGAGTCCAGCACGCTCTAGAGCAGCTCACTCAACGCCTACTGGTACTTGAGTGTGCCGCCGACACAGCAGTATTGTAACGGTATTTCTAATAAACGGACGTATCAACTAGCATTCAGAACCCGGAAATCCCGGAACCGAAAGAAGGGGGGAAATTTCGGTTCTCAAAAATTGACCGGGTCTTAGAACTAGTGTCAACCAAAGAGCAGTAGAAGACGAGTACAGTATAAGAACCGTGTTATAAAGCGGTGATCTTATTTAAGGTTGTACTTTCCCAGACAAGCTGTTCCAGATTTTGCGCCCTATTCTTGGGTAATTTTTAACAAAATCGAATAAAAGATTGAAGTTATACAACTATTGATAATTGTCAGTAACAAAAATTTATATAAAAAAAAAACAATATTTAACAAAATTACATTAGTTTGATTTTAGATAGTGTATATAAAAATGTAAGATCACGCTTTCTAAATATAGGGTATACATATAGGGTAACAGAGGTCAAAATAGACCTGGGCTCTGGTAAACCCCGATATATATAAGTATTTATTGTGGTTTAAAAAAAGAGCAAATAACCATAATGGTTTTATACGTTCATTACGTCACCTTTGAAGACAATGTAGGTGGTAAACCAATAAATTATAAAGTATTCATAGTTCACCTGTGAAGACAATCTAGGTAGTGTCAGCATTTGGTTGGCCTCAATCAGCTGACGGAGTGTTTGTGAGGGTATCTCCGTGGTACTGACAGTTGCGGCTGGTTCCACACTGTCCTCTTTTAACAACACCATAGTGTCCATACTCCGCTGGATCTTATACCGAGCTGCAATCTTCTGAGTGTTTTGAGCAGATATATCTACGAAACTGGAAAGAAATTGTAGAAAAAATTATATTTTACTGTACTTCAAATAATTACCACACGAATATTTTTTTAAGACAAGAAACAACAAAAGCCTTGCTAGTTTAGTGGACTAACTTGGTAACTTTTCAAGAGTTATTCAAAGATTTCAACTATCCTGTTGGAGCCGTTTAGTGAACCTGCTTTTTGCTCTGAGGATGATTTATAGGGTTCGATTTCCCCCCCAATTGATAACACATATTATTTCCTACGTTATCAACTAAAGTAAGCTATATCAGTCGGCTGTTACCTCAAAATCAAAATCTTTATTCAAATAGGCTACAAAAGCACCAAATCGTCACCTAAAACGAGAACCCCGTATATGTCGATTATATTTTATTATGTACTATATAAAACTCGGGGTCTATTTTACCCCCATTATTAAGAAGTTAATATAGTTTCATTATATTTATAGTTGTTATAATTTATAGTTGTAGGAGACCAGTAGCTAAATATAGTAAGTAAATATAAATGTTTTTATATATACTAATATTATAAAGCTGAAGAGTTTTTTTGTTTGTTTGCATGAACGCGGTAATCACAGGAACTACTAGTCCGATTTGAAAAATTCTTTCAGTGTTAGATAGCCCATTTATCGAGGAAGGCTATAGGCTATTTTTTTTTTCAAATTAATGCGGGTGAAACCGCGGGGCACAGCTAGTTTATATATAAGTAATATTTCTGTGTATTTATCGAAAAAACAAGTAGCTATAGAAGCCGGCTGTTACCTACTACCACACAAGCATTAACTAGCTTACCATAGGAACAGACGTGTGTGTATGTTATAGATATTTATTAATTATTTATTTATTTATGAACTCACGCGAACGACACACGATCTCTATAATGGAATGCTGTGATCAGATATCGAAGACGAATGACCTGCCGTTCCTCGAATATAAGCGCCTTCACCTTGTTGTCTTCAAAGTCACTTACAAATGCGTCTACATTCCGATCTGTCAGGTGACTGATTTGCTTGTATGGGAATTTCCAGCGAATGAAATCTGTTGAACATGAACCATACTCCATTGAGCTGTTCACACACTTTGACTTCAATTATTTGTTGCAATAACAATAATATATTCTTTTTATAGATTATGGGTAGAGTTATCATTACAGCCTATATAGTCCACTGCTGGACATAGGCCTCCACGAGTTTACGCCAAAAATAACGTGAACTCATGTGTTTTGCCCATAGTCACCACGCTGGGCAGGCGGGTTGGTGACCGCAGGGCTGGCTTTGTCGCACCGAAGACGCTGCTGCCCGTCTTCGGCCTGGGTGTTTCAAAGCCCGCAGTTGGATGGTTATCCCGCCACCGGTCGGCTTTTGAAGTTCCAAGGTGGTAGCGGAACTGTGTTATCCCTTAGTCGCCTCTTACGACACCCACGGGAAGAGAGGGGGGGTAGAGTTAATGTAACAATAAAAGACGTTCAAATGGTTTATAATTGCTAAGAGAGCAACTGCTTTGAGAAAACACTTAGGCCTAGTATAGGATATATTAGTTCAGATTTAATTTATCTAGGCGACCCAGTGGTCGAAATTCGACCATAATTAATTTACATTATAAGTATGAACATTATTAAGGTTCTGTTGTCAGAGACTATACTTCTATAACAATAAACAAAACAGTATATATACGTGTGTGTGTTAAATACATGGTAGTGTGTGTAATGTTTTTTATTGATTAAACATATTTTTTTATGTTTAATATAATTTAAAAAAATATATCAGCTTTCTTCACTCCTTCTCTATATAAAGTATACGTGTGCGAAATTTCATACTCCTCCATCGCGCAGTTTTCGTAAAAAGGGGTACAAAATTTTGCTTCACGTATTAATATATAGATTTTGTGCCTGAACAATTAGTCTGTTTACCTAGTAGTATTTATTTTTTACTTTTTTTATATTAATATGTAAACACCACTTATTGTTTTATACTCGACTAAAAATGAACAAATAAAAAAAATTGTAATGCTCAAAGGAAATAATTTTTCAAATAAAATAATTAAATTTAGCATTCATTTTTTAAAGACATGCTTACCTAATATCTTCGGCAAAGAGTTCAAACTTTCCTTATATATGTACACTTGCTTATCAAGTATCAATGTTAAGCAAGGGACGCCGTGGACTCCTATCCGTCTAGCCAAGTTAGCTTCATGTCCGACGTGGACCGTTGCTAACGTTACTCCTAATGGCTGTAGGGCTTCAACGAGTCGCCTCCATGCTGTCGCTGATCGAACACAGTCGAAACACCAGTCCGAGTAGAATAGTACTAACGCTGGCGTGTGTACACTCTTCTCTAGTATATTGTTTTCAAAATGTCTGCAATTAAAATAAAATATCATTTTAGATTCGTCAACTTATACTATTACTGTGTTAAATTCTTATTTTGACGTATAAATAAAAATGGAAAATTTATCATATTAATTTATGGTAATTTTAAATCTGAAGGTAAGTGCAAACTAACCATGCAGCAATCGGGAATTTTTAATTGTCAAAAGTGAACATGGTAAATATTACTTTTACATAAACAAAATCAAAATCAAAAACAGCTTTATTCAAATGGGCTCCAAGAGCACTTTCGAATCGTCATTTTACAAATTAAAGCTTTAAAAATAAATTATTATTTTTGTAAAAGTGAAGCTACCACCGATTCGGAATGTAGATTCTGCAGAGAAGAATTGGCAAGAAACTCTGCAGTTACTCAGGCAGTTTTAACACAAAATTAGTAACATGTTGCATAAAACAGTATTGTATTATGTAAACGTTAAACCAAATATATTTTTTTCTTCTGTGTATGTTCACATTCGATATTTCGATATAACTTTGTTCAAATATCAATATAACTAGACAAACTTACCTTGCCGTGATAGACAATTTGTGAAAAAGTGTGATATCTTGATCCTGTGTCCTGAAGTGAGTACCGAAATATTCGAAAGGATCATTGCTGTAACACAAATAACCTTATTAACGAGTTTATATGACCCCATGTACATCTTGGCATTGACACCTTATTCCTACCCTACTCAGGCTACAAACAACAAGGAGTTTGCAGGGCTACAATATATTGTCATATAGATATATATATATATCTATTATGAATATTTCTTTTAGAAAATACATTTATAGTTCCTAAGTTCCTTAATAAACAAGAATTTATTAATTTTTTTATTTTATTTTGTTTGAGGAAATTAGTTACCTACAAAGTAATTAATCCCATGTAAGATGCAATATATAAATTCTATTTAATTTTTATTGACTTTATTTGATTCAGACTGTAACATCCAACAGCTGGGCAAATTCCTCTTTCTTCATGTAATGGGTCAAAACTTAATCCATCACCCTGCTCAGTTGCACTGCATGTTGGCTATATAGATATATTCCCTACCGTGATCAAATAAATGGCTATGAGAAGTATATGTCTATTACCAATAACTATGTGCTTTCCTAATTATCAGAATTTAAAATATGATAATATTTATTTAAAAAAAAAAAATTATATACCTAAATCTAGCATATTGGCTGTAATCATGCCTCTGTTTGTACATGTGATCATCTTCATTAGTGATTCCATACAGGTCATATGCTTGCCTTCTCTCTGTGTCCGAGAGCAGCTCGTAAGCTTGTTTTATCTCCACAAAACGGGTCTCAGCATTTGGATCTTCATTTTTATCTGGATGCCTAAAATATAAATGTAGCGACATCTATCACGCGACATGTACAACTAGAGAAAACGGACATAGCCTACATTGCCCTATTAAAGTTATCAAAGTGATTGAGTATATATACAAGAACCCGGCAACAACCGTCGGGGCGGTAGCCCACCAGACACAACACCGTCTGATCGGAGGATCCTCCCTTTTCAATGGCGGACGAGGGACTCAACACCATATTCTCACGCACCCCCAAATAAATAATAAATTAAGCTGGTATATACATACATTTGACTTATTAATCTTAGTTTAGTTTTAAAAATTTTGTTAACTTAAATCAGTCAGTTCAACCTATTGCAATCTACTGCTGGACATAGGCCTCCCCAAGTTCACACAAACTAAAACTTCAAAAATGAACTGAATTGGTAACCTGTTGTGTAGTATTCTGGTACTAAAAAGATTACACAGCTTTTAATATATATACATATATGAAAAAGATTTTTTTTTGTATAGTTAAGTGACAAAAATACATTTAAAGATAGTCTGGAAAGTATAAAACAGAAACCCAACATACTGTTAATTGATCAATATCAGTAACTCATTCTCGTGTTTCTTGTTAAAAATTTCCTTTATTTCTTAACGGAATTGACACAAAATTAATACACCTTTTGAGTAATCAAATAAGATCCAAGTATCCGTCTCAATATAATAGAATAATAATACTTACCATTCTTTAGCTAATTGCCTATAGGCTTTTCGTATCTCAGGGAGAGTGGCCCTTCTGTGGATACCGAGAATCTTGTAGGGGTCACCGATCTTTTGTGCCGCTAGTATCGGAAGCACTATCACCATTAAAAGCACACTCATCCATCGTCCCTTCCAACTTTTGCATTCCCATAGCATATTATTGAGCGCTATCAACTTAACCCCGTACTCGAACCTCCGTGCTATTCATAGAACTATATTCAAACCGACATAGTTTATTGTATGACAAAATACATTACTAATATGAATTAGCGGATAATTTGAAGAAATTCGTTATCACTCATTCGTCCTAAAATAGAACGAGATGGTTGAAAATTCGTGAAAATTTTGGGAAAACTGAAAACTGTTCAGTGACAACCACAGATAATACAATAACAACATAATACTTGACAAAACAATAAATACCTAATGATCTCTGAATCTGATTCTCTGATGATAAGAAAAAAAAGAACTGTTGTTATAACATAAGCCAATATAAGCAGAGGAGGTAGGTAAAAATGTTATAAGATATTTATATTTATTTATTTATATTTTTGTTTTTTGTTACTTCGATAATTCGGGACATTCTGTTTTGGTGTACAATAAAGTGTATGTTATGTTATATTGTTATGTTATAAATTTCCTATATAAAATATGTCTATTTTTTTTCTTCTGTAAAACTTTTTTGGATATATTAAACTCGCCAAAATTATTGAAATTATAATAATAAGTACATTTTGTCGAGTTTATTAATTTAGAATGTACAACCAAAAGTAATAACTTAATAAGTATAACGATAACATAAATTGAGGTTTTAACTTGAGTTCGTCTTCGACTTATATATTAATTTTATGTTGTAATAAATTTCTCTGTTTTATTATCATGGTGCGAAATATTTTGATATTTTGGAAATTAAATTATTCACTAATCGGCCGAGTTATTGGCTTTGTGTGAATTATTCTTTAGATAAATATTTGATGTTATTGTGAGCACAGAATATGACATGTTATAATGGTTATAAAGTTATTGTAAAAATAAATTTTTAGTTCTTACTTATGGGCGGGGGCGGTATAGTACTTAACAAAAATTGTAACTGCCACCATAGATTATACACTTATATACTGGTAACTGCCACTGTCAGACGTCAGTGCCAGTACAACACGGAAGGTCTGTTGTGTTGTAGTTATCGGGGTTTTCATTTTCACTCAATTCGTCAATTGTAGTTCGTGTTTGCAAGTAGTGGTTGTTTCTCTTTAGTTTAGTAAATTAAATTAAAATAATAATTCTATGAATTATCAAGTTATTAATTTATTTCAAAAGTGACTTAAAAGTGTTCTAGTATATTTTTTATTTTTATAGAACACGTTAAATAAGAAAGGTACTACTTTTTATTTAATTATTTTATTTGTTAAATAAATAATTAAGCTAATAGATTAGTTATAATTCAAGTAGTTAAATGCCATTAAAAACTTCTTTTGTGCTAACATTTTTATGCTAATTTTTTTTCTTATATTATTTCATAACACCAATAATTACGATTATTAGCATGATATGCATTATGTTATTATACCTATTTTACTGTCGCTACGTTTGCAAAAATAACTTTTATTATGCAAAATGTAATATTATATTTGTCATATATTGTCATATTATTAGAAAACACATAGTCTAGTAAGATCCGTTTTGAAATTTGATGATTATTTAGAAAACCATAGATGTATAGTATTTCTTTAATATAGCAGAGTAGAGTAAAGAGGTAGAGAGCTACAACATACTAAACCATATCGGGTAATAATAATAAAAAATATATTATCTTAAAAAATAAATACAATATTTATCAGCGTTCAATGTATATGTAACTGTTATAAAGAAATTACAATAATACTAAGGTTATTGGTGATGAAATTTGAATGGAACATGTAGTAGTACATTTAGTATGAATCAGAGTACTGCTAAATCTCATCATCAGCTTAGACTTCTACAGTCTCCTTAAATTCCGTATGCGTGGTACTTACCTCCCTAGTTACCCATGCAACACAAACTTTGTGTATATGTGGTACAACTCTATTTTGTTAAATTTCCCTTTTCATTTAAGATATTTGTTTTTTGGCTAAAACAACTTTATGATATCAGTTGTACACTTCAGATACTAGAGTATCACGATGCTTAAGAATAGGTATATTTTTTTTTTAGAGACCCTATATTCTTAAAACTATTAGTTATAAATCATTCTCAGCTTAAAATTCCACATCATTTCTAAAAGAGAGAGATGCTAGTAAATAATAAAATATTCTTCAAGTATTAAGTTATTTTTTATTCACTATTTAGGCTTATGCAAAGTAGATACAAATTGTAATATCTTCATCCTTTATTATTGTCCATTATGGCTGTAAACATTTTTAATTTTTTCGTAAAAATAAACTATTCTCTTTTAAGTTTTAAAATAAGGATATGAAGTAATTGATGGTTTAGCACATTTTTTTTTTACAAAATAATATAACATCCTCTTCGTGACCTGTGCCCTTTTTTATTTGTGCTTTACAGTATATTACACATTAAAGATTAATGAATTACACTAGGCAAATAGCTATAGTTGGAAGACTAGGGAAGAGAAATAATCTTTATATTTGGGTGTCTTTAATTGCTACCTATTAAATTTTAAAAGATATGTTATTTTGGAAAATTTTGACATATAAAAGAGTTTCAGCCATATCTCAAAAGGATTATGCAGAATTTTCGAAAGCTCCCAAGTAGCTTGATTTATTTCGACATTTTTAATAATTAATCATCAGTTAAAACTATACTTCTGTTTATTGGTGACAACTGTATGAAAATCTGTTCAATAGATTTTGAGTTTATTACGAAAAGAGATACAGGCTTTTCAACCGACTTCCAAAAAAGGAGATTCTCAATTCGTTTAAAAAAAACTGACTTCAATTACATCGACAAGTAAAACGACGTAGGAAGACGAAAAATAGTCTAGTAAATACGCGTCATCAAAGATTATTCAAAAAGTTGTAATCAGATAAAATGTTGACATAAAATGGTACTAAAAAACAAGTATCAACTTTCGATTAAAACAAGAATCATCAAAATCGGTATACCCACTGAAAAGTAATGCGATATAATACAAAGGTCGACGAAAAAACAGTTAAGTAAATACCCATTATTAGGTATTACTCGAAAAGTACTTGTTGGACAGAATAAAAATCTGAATTAATTCGAATAGTAGTAAATTCAAAGGTGATGCTTGTCATGTGATGGAAACACATGACACGCACCACCTTTGAACTTTACTCACTTTGAATTTAAAAAAAAGTTATTAAAATCTGTCCAACCAGTCAAAAGTTCCGAATTATCATACCTACATAAAAAAATATAATCAAATTGAGATCACGTTTTTTGGAAGTCGGTTAAAAATCATAACAAGTGCGTATCACCGAAAAACCCTACAACGGACAAAATATATAATATTCTATAAGATTTTGAAAGTTCGATATAACGAATAAGAGTCTATAAACTTAATAGAATTACGTAGGCATCCTTTGGACAATAAATTTTTACTCATCTATTATGTGCCCCTGAAATCGCGTATTTAGATAATTCTATTTCCGCGATCGATTGGTTACGCTAATCTCAAAATTCCAAAATTAGAAAAAAGTTCTGGGATCGAATTGCAAAAGCCTCATGCGTGTACTCGTTGGGTATTTTTAGTAGAAATAATTTATAATTATAAATATTAATATTTTTTGTTAAAAGGTGTATATATATATATATATCTATTGCAATGGTTACTGTTAAATTATTTTGTTAATTCTAGTTATATTTGTAACTTTCTTCCGGCGTTCAAGCGTTAGTTTTGTCAATGACACGTTTTCGTGTTTTCTTTAAATATCATCAAACGATAATCAAAAAAGTATTAATTATTATCAAAGTACCGTAGAAATAAATTTATACAAAATTATGTAAAATTACAATGTGATTATTTAAAATAAAAGCAGATAACATTTAACTGAATAATAACTACTGTGTAGTAGTTGCCAGTATGACACTTGTTTTATTAGTATATGTATTATGTTACTTAGAATTTGCTTATCAGATAAATATATAACGTCGGCATTCTGCTTTTTCGCCTCTTTTTAAATATTTTGTTCAACATGTGTTGCAACTCATCATCAGCTATTTTATAATTTCTTATGTACACAGGTACAATATATCACGTCTACCTATCTGTCAAAAGTTCTATGCAAGACAACGTTTCTTGTACTACACGCTCGGTAGGGACAAAAGATACATATGATTTTACGAGTATCTTGTTTTTTAACCGACTTAAAAAAAGGAGGAGGTTACGCAATTCGACCGTATATATATATTTTTATTTTTTATGTATTTTCGGGGATAACTTCGTCGCTTATGAACCGATTTTGATAAATTTTTTTTTTGTTGGAAAGGAGATATCCCATGTATGGTTCCATTATAAGGAAGCCATTGATTTGATGATGGAATACCAGAGAAATCGATGGAAACCCTCGAAAATCGTAGTGACCACTAGTGCGTTTGTTAATTTTTTTGGTCTACTTACATAGTATTTACTTGTCGATGTAATTGAAGTCGGTATTTTTTTCGTTTTCGAGCAAACACAACAATGTCGTATTTATTTCGAAATCAACGTATTTGACGAACGTCGCGCAAATCATTATACCTATTCATTTATTATTATTCAGTATTTAACCTTTTTTCTTGTTATCTTAATTGATAATTACTCGTGTCTAGTTTAATTTTGTAATGTAAAAAATTGTAGTTATAGTAATTTGTATATTATACAATTTGTTTCTCAAGATAAACATGAAAAGACGTATGAAACATTTTTGACTTTTTATAATTTAGAATTTTTTTTTTATAGTGCTGTACAACGGAATTTATCATTTGATTTATCCGATTAAACATATTTCTTGTTTTAATTAAATGTATACAATATTCACCATAGCTTTTACAAATATCTCGTTCAATTTAATCCAATTTTACAAAATAACAATACGTTTTATATACGGCAAAGGTTAATAAAAAAAAGAATAATTAATAAAAAAAAAAAAAAAAAAATACTGTGGGATACTGTCCGCCAAATAGCGTTGTCCGCAACTGACGAAACAGGCCCTTAGTCATATTGTTATAGATGTCTATACATTAACATTTCTTCCTTTTTGTTATATTAGATTAAGAGAAGAGTGGGTTATTAGATTGTAACAAATAGACCATATTGTATTTCAACGGGTTTTCTTCAAATGTCAATCTGTTTCTTATTAATCACAAAATATAAATTTTGTCGGACATTTTTTTTTGAAAATATCAAATTTAAAAAGTTGAACATTACAGAATAAAAAGTTACTATTGATATTCTTATCGAACTCATATCGACGCTACGTTAACGGAATTTTCCATTTCAAATATTATTTTAAGTATTTGTGTGTTTAAACGTTTGTCATTGAAATACACTATTATCAACCATTTTGGTGTATTGGTGCGAGGAGCCTTAACGTCGATGCGGATATGGTTTCCACTCGGGGCATATACATATACATTCATTTTATTATTGATCCAGATCTATATCCTTATGAGCCTAGTTGTAGTCTAAGGCCTTGGAAATCCGTCGGTCCCGGTCACAATAAATTACATCTGGAATCGTCTCGCGTTAGGGAGTTTATACCTACGTCAGTAAGCAGTGACTGCGTGGCTGTTTAAGTTTCAACCTTCCTTGAAGAAAGTCTTTCCTCCAGTATTGGGCCACTTACGGGCTTTTTTAATTCAAGTCCCTAACGTTTTCCATTGAAATAAAACTGAGAATATTTTTCTTGGTGGTGCATTTTTATGAAATTACAATTTTTTTTTTAAAGAAAATACGATAAAAGATCTTATCTCATGTATATTTTCAACAGATATTCTCAGATCGAACGTTTAGTCTAAAGCGGGGCTTATTGAGGATCTGTGACGTCAAACACTGCGGTGGGTGTGTGAGTGACGTACTAGACAATTGACCATAATTTGTATCAATGATATGCAGGGATTTGATTGATCGTGATCCCCTTGTTGAAGATCCTATCAAGGAGGTTTATTTTTAAGACGATACCATATCTTACTACTCTAATACTCAAATTATATCATCTCATCAAGTCAGTCTATAAGAATTTCTGCAGGACATATGCTTCTTGGCGATATGGCGTAGGTAGGAAATCGTCCTTTGTTTCCGAAAATAAACTGTTTTCAATTTATTAACACAAATTAACAAAAATAAAATCGATATCACAAAAGAAACGCAGCGACCGTAAAACGGACGAACCCTTCTTTTGGCTCGTCCTAATAAACATTTTATAAAAACTACCAAAATAATCATATTTTAAATATTAGAAACGAAGGCTGAAAGTTTATTCATTACTTCGCTTACAATACTTACTACTTTCTTACATTCATACGTTTCTAAAACCTGACATTTATTACTATTCTAATCTTTATTGTCAAGTTGTTATTTAAGGTTAATTCGTGAACTTAATTGCAAATAAACGATTTATTTTTTTATATAAGTATTCCTCCACTTTATTCTTTTCTTATAAGAGTTTTTTGTATTTAACACATCTATAATATAAAAATGAGTCACTGAATGAGTTGCTAAGCGCAAAACTCGAGAACGGTTGGACCGATTTCGCTAATTCTTTTTTTTAAATATTCCTTGAAGTACGAGGATTGTTCTTACGGAGAGAAACTTTCTAAAAAAAAAAAAAATTTAAATTTTCTGAAAAAGTTTAAAAACAACACTTTTCTATACTCCCATACAAAAGATTTGTGATAATACTTAAAAGTCAATTTGAACTTTAATACCATACAATAAAGTTTGTGTTAGGCGATACGAAGTTCGCCGGGTCAGCTAGTTTTTTATAAAGAACTTTTTATTGTAAGAGAAATGTGCCGTCAAAAAACGTCTATATGTACATATTGCGTTAAATTACATGTTTAATGTGTAAAATACATAAAAAGTGTTTAAGTAGCGAACCGAAAAGCCGTAGACCTAGTTTTACTTTAACCTTAACCAACTTATAACGCTAACTTAACCATGTTGGCCTTTTGATTCCTTTATAAGGTAGAGCATAGCAGGAAATATCTTATTCAAAATCTGAAACTGGGGAGATACCTCGATTTACAGAAGACTACAGCCCAATAATACTGCTCACAATTAATTTTCCTGCGGTGAGAAAGGTAGCCTTTCTGGGGATTCGCTTTGTCGACAGCGGGGGTAGATTCGGTAATGACGTGACGGTCCTGGTATTGTAGGTGTTCAAGGCCAAGATAACCACTTACTTTCGGAACGATCATACGCTTCTTTGCCAGTTTTGTGGTATAAAGAATAACAAAATGTGCTTGTGGTATAAAAACATGTATATATGTAAAAAAAATAGCTTCCCTACAACATTTGATCGTTAATAATTCTTACTTTTAAATATAGATAATTTTAATCGCGTGATAATCTGACAAAAAGTGACGAAAGAGTGAGTCTTATAGAAGGAATTCAATTTAATAAAACACTTTTTTTTTCGGATTTTATCGCGGTTTATTGTTAACTTTTGATTCCCGACGTTTCGGATACTTTACAGCAACCATGGTCACGGGAGGACTGTGACCATGACCAAAAGTTAACAATAAACCGCGATAAAATCCGAAAAAAAAAGTGTTTTATTAAATGAGTAAAATTCGCGTAAACATTAGAAGGAATTCAAGTCAGGAAAATAGTCATAATTTTGGAATGTAAATTTGACACTTGCGTTTTAAACGCTTGTGCTATTTTCGGTTAAGGGCTTAAATATATCGATATTTTCTACGGTCTTTAAAATTCTATTGAGGTTGCTATCTCGACTGCACTGATTAATATTCTTCGTACCTTCTCCATTCTATTTGTGATTGGCGAATCAATCTTCCATTTTGGATTTATTTAAAGTCATTAATTCGAATGAATTATTAAATTATTAAGGTTTTTATCGTAAATTTGATACAAATAATTGCCTTTATGACACAACTTTAAAACTAGGCCACGTATTTTCTTTTGTATCAGTTAAGATTGACAGCACGCTTATTGATAACAATCAGACTAATATCAACTTGCATACTCATGTAAAATACGCAATATATAAAAATACTACTAGCTGACTCAGCAAACTGTTTTGCCATATATATTACTAACCGCCTTAATACCCCCCCCCCCCCCCCATTGTAACGTAGGGGTATGAAAAACTGTTGACTGATTCTCAGACCTACCGATATACACACAAAATTACATAAAAATCGGTCCACCCGTTTCGGAAGAGTATAAGTGGTAACTAACATCGTGACACGGGAATTTTATATATAAGTTATTACTAAGTTACGTTTAAAGCTAGTTTAAGAAAAGAAGTACCCCATAATTACTGTTACAATAGGATACAGTTTTTAAATGACTTCAATTGTTATTGTTTTTTCTTTGTATTGGTATATTTTGTAGTATCTATGCTTAAATGCATTATTTAACATTATATGGCTGATGAGCAGTTTCTTTCAGACGACACAACTGTATTAGTAATAACTTTGATTTTTTATTCGTCTTGTAAGTGGTACTTCTTTTATTTTATTTTTTAACGAAATGCTGTTGCCATTTCCTGTGTATTATCTAATCGTAGGCGGCTTACGATAAGTAAAACTATAGTGGTGATGTAATGAAGTCAGCTGTGTTATCAAGCTGATAGGTTTTCAATCGCCTTCCGTAAAGGAGGAGATTATCAATTCGACTGTATTTTTTATGTCTTACTTCATAATTTTTTATTGAGTATTTCGATGATTCTTTTTTAAATTGAAATTTGATGCTTGTCATGTGGTCCCATTTAAATTTAGATCGCGATTTGAGACTACTTTTTGACTAAACTTCGATAACGCGTATTTACTTGACTAATTTTTCGTGGACCTACGTTTTAATATACCACATAACATGTTACTGGGTGTACCGATTTTAATGATTCTTATGTTATTCGAAAGCTGATTGATGCTTGTCTTGTGGTCTCATGTATGTAAGTTTGGTTGAGATCTGATTACTACTTTTTAGGTAATCTTTGATAACGTGTATTTTTTTGAGTATTTTTTCGTATACTTACGTTGTATAACTTGTCGGTGTAATTGAAGTTGGTTTTTTCATTTGCGAGCAAACACAATTATTCCAAAAGTCTTTATCTCAAAATATTAACTTTTTTTACCAACATTTTTGAGACAAATCAGTCGATATACTGAATTTTTGAAATTTGTGTCTTGTGTATTAAAATCGGTATGATTTATTTAAAAATCCCTCTTATAAAGCCCATTACAAACGAATTTGCTTTCTAATGTAGACAAATGTAGTTGATTTATATGATATGAGAATGTTTAACATAGTAGTATTTTTTCGTTTAGAATGGTTTTTTTTTTTTGGTTTTCTTATATTTTTCATTTTTAGTTATAGAACTATTATTTTTACACAGTATTTAATTCAGAATTTATAAATTTATTATAACACTTCCGTCCTATTAATATTATAAACTTGAAAGTATGTGACGCCGATGTATGTATGTCTGTTTCACGCACGTCGCTCGGAACTGATTTTAATGAAACTTGGTGCGTAGTTAGCTACTTTTAAATCCGATCCTAGAATCGAATATTACGCGGATGAAACCGCGTAGCGCATTTAGTTTATAATAAATATGTCATGTAACACCAATTTCTTTTTTGTTTTTATAGACAAAATGGACGCCCTCGGAGATTTGTTGCTGCCTTACAAGGAGCCAGTTGCGATGGTAGCGAGAATCGTCACCATCGGTCAGATGTTCTCTGGCAGCTTCCTCTGCTACGACATTTACAAGCAGGGCAGCACTGACGGGGTTTCAATTATAGGCTTCCTTGGAGGTTTAGTTATGTGAGTATTTGTTTAATATAATAAGTAATAATAATAATAATAATAATAATAATAATAATAATAATTTACTCTTTATTGTACACATAAAAAAAGTTAACAATTTATTAAACTATTCACGAAAAGAAATGTACAACAGGCGGTCTTATCGCTGAACAGCGATCTCTTCCAGACAACCAGCTTGTAGGAGATGATGTGAAAAAAGCGGAAAGGGTGTACAGACTTAAAAAAAAAAATCAAATATACACGCATACATGCATACACATATACACATACTACAAACAATATTAACTATGCTAAACTAACTAACTAATTAATATGCGCTGGTATACTTTTTTGATACGATACGGTCGGCTAATAAGTGCACGGCCTACCTGATGGTAATCGGTTACCGTAGCGCGTAGCCTATAGACTCCTGCGACACCAGAAGCATCGCAAGCGTGTTGCCGACCCCACTTCCGACACTTGAGACCACTTGAGAACAGTAATAATAATAATAATATACTTTATTGCACATTTAAATAAAGAACAAATTTTACATTACAAGCCATATAGTAACAAATTGTACAACCAGGCGATCTTATCGCTAAAAAGCAATCTCTTCCAGACAACCTGATAATGAAAGGGGTATTGCTTTTCAGATGGGCGGGTGGCATATAAATATAAATCGGCTTGACCAATTCTCATGAAACTTTGTGCGCATATTGGGTAGGTCTGAGAATAGAAAAACATATATTTTTCATCCCCCTAAGTTTTAACAGGGGGGGGGGTATTGAGGAAGTTAATAGCATATATTGCAAAAAAACGTTTGCGGGTTCAACTAGTTTGTATCTACTCATATCCGTCCCGAGCGGGAATCGAACCCGCAAACCGCCGCGTGTAGGCGCCGACACGGTACACGCACCGCGACACCAGAGCGGTTGTATATTATAAATAAAAACGTTTAATTTTATTAATGTACCGTTTATCTCTAAAATTACGAAACACGAAATATTGCGTTTGTAACGATGAGAATTATTTAAATTTTTAATAACAGTTTTGTATTTTATTGTATACAATTTAAATTACATTTAAATATACTTTTTAATTAAAAAATTATAACGTTTTTATTAATGTGTTGTTGTCCCCATTATGATATTTAAACGATCTTAATGGAGGGTCAAGGTCTCATCAATCATTACCGCCTATACAGTCCACTGCTGGACATAGGCCTCCACAAGTTTACGCCAAAAATAGTGAACTCATGTGTTTTGCCCATAGTCACCACGCTGGGCAGGCGGGTTGGTGACCGCAGGACTGTCTTTGTCGCACCGAAGACGCTGCTGCCCGTCTTCGGCCTGTGTATTTCAAAGCCAGCAGTTGGATGGTTATCCCGCCATCGGTCGGCTTCTGAAGTTCCAAGATGGTTGTGGAACCTTGTTATCCTTTAGTCGCCTCTTACGACACCCACGGGAAGAGAGGGGTTGGCTAAATTCTTTAGTGCCGTAGCCACACAGCACAAGGGTCAAGGTCTAATTTTATAAATATTACTTTTAATCGTATACTTTGACTCCATTTACTTTTAAATTTATCGTCAGCCCGCAGTGGAGCTTCTCGCACATGGAGAAAGAAGCCTATGCCCAGCAGTGGGGCATGAGACGCAAATGATTAGTCTGGACCTGATCAGGATGAGATGAGATTTCCTGATCGGGTCCAGATCAGGAAATCTCATCTCATCCTGATCACCCGGTTCGGTCCGGTCCTTTTAAAAAACACGAATGTATATTCTTGAAAAAATTGTTTAACAAAAAAAAAATAATAAAGCGAATTGATATTATAAATATGTTACTTAACATAATTATTATGACATTTATTTCCGTTTATTTTTTCCAATGTATTATTTATTTATGTTTTTACTTTAAATATCAATTATTTTTATTTATTTATATGTTATTAATTAAATATTATTATTAATTAAATTTTATTTATTAACTTCTAATAATTAACTACTAATTAACTATTTCCTATTACTTATGACTGCTCCACTGTGTAGAAATGGACTCCCTGCTAGACTGTCCTGATAACTGTATATATATACTTAGTGCGCTTAAAAACATTAATAGCGCGATTCAGGCTCAGTTCGCGTAATTTCTTTCAGGCTATCCTGATCTGGACCGGACCGGACCGGGTCCTGATCCAGCATGCCTTACCATACTTGATTATATTTTACATCAGGCTATCCTTGTCTGGACAGACCTGGTCCTGATAGAGCTTTCCGGATCTGGCATGCCTCATTCTATCCTGATCCAGTCCAGATACATGATCTGGTTGAGCCTGACCTTTTTTCTAGTCGGGAAGGTCTTGAAATTGTGTAATCAAATGCAGGCTTTTTGAGACACTTCTCGGTCGTTCTACGATTATTCATATCGGATCTACGAGTAAAATCCAATAAAAATAAATATAAATATGCGAAATCTATCTAAAATCTTTATCTATCCTAACAGTATTAAGGTTAGACAACACCATATATAGATGATGATATAGATGAACGATGTAATTTATTTGGTCTAAAGCAGGGATGTTAAAGATACGGCTCGCGGGCCGTATCCGGCCCCCGGGCCGTATCAATACGCCCTGCGATCGCAATGTGTCACGGAAAGAAGAATCATGATTTCACTTGATTCATGATTCATGATTCGATGAATAATTCAGTACTTTGTTATTATTATTTGAATCTGGCCTACCTACACATTCTAAATGTAATATATGGCCCTTTGTAAAATTGACATCCCTGGACTCTAAGTAAACAAAATTTTGGAGCAGCCCGACTAAGAAAATTATATTATCTTAACTTTACGGAAGATCACAGACAAATAATACAGTTCTCAATTAGTGTGACTGTGGTGATTTAGTTAAAAACTCGTAGGGATGCGCTGAAATTTTCTAGGTAGAATAAAAAAATAAATAAATAAAAAATATTACCAAAATACAGTGAATGCGTCGATACTGCTGTATATACATTTATATTTGCGTAATTTGAGATAATGCTGACATGATGACGCATGCTATTCGAACGTTAACACGTTTAAAATTCATATATTTTATATATATTTTGCATATATAACTAGGTCGGTAAACAAGCGTATTCCTCACCCGATAATAAGCGATTACCGTAGCTTGTAGACGTCTGCAACACCAGAAGCAATGCAAGCGCGCTGCCGACCCTATCCCCAGGTGCTATGCTATTAAAATTTAATGTTTGACAATGAACTAAGTACCAGAACACATTTAGTAGACATTCAAATAATTCTTTTTAATAATATTTGGTTGTACACGTTGTGTCAATCGAACCAGTGTTCGACACATGAATGGGTATTCAATATAATTGAAAATCCTACTCTTTATATGTATATTCTTTATTGTACTTAAAAATAGTAAAAATACAGTTTGTTACAATCTCTGTGTGCAAAGGCGGACTTATGTCTAGAAGAGATCTCTTAGTTAACCTGCGGTAGTGAGATATAATGTCATAAAGCAGGCTAAAAAAAGCAGTAGTACTGTTTTAGTAGTTATTGAATAAATAATATGTAATAAAATACAATATACTTACTATACCTTTTAACTGAGGTAGGGGACAGCAGGACATATCTTGCTCAAAATCTGGAGCAGCCCGACTGGGGAAGTACCTCGACCTTGCAGAAGATCACAGCTAAATAATACTACTTTAAGCAGTCTTGTGTTCTTGTGGTGTATAAGGTGATCAGAGCTCCTGGGGGAGGTTGAGGGTAGGGTCGGCAACGCGTTTGCGATGTATCTGGTGTTGCAGGTATCTATAGGCAACGGTAATCGCTTATTGTGTGAGCCGTACGCTTGTTTGCCGATTTAACTGTTTAAAAAAATTACCATGCAATACAATGCGTAGTATAATACTAGATATCATGGTAAATATACCAGATAGCATACATAACGATGTACATACATATACACCACTAGTTACATAAACAAATAATTAAACATAAAAAATACATACCTACAATACTTACACGTATGCAATACACATAATTACTATTTACATTTACTGTATCTTCAGTATAAAAAAAAATCATCATTTCAAATGTTAAATCGACAAGTTATAATTTTCGTTGTTTTCTCATCGTGTTCTATTAAAAAAAAATAATACTTGTAATAAAACTTTAACGGGACTAATATTGAAGACATTTAACGGCACTGGTGTATAGCATAGCTATACATTTTTATCAAGAGTTCCTCTTGCAAATGCATTGCAGCTTGATTGATACGACCTGAATGCAATCAAGTATAGACTACACTTATATATTATATACTAACGACCTCTCTCCGTCCATATTTTTTCACACGATAAGTTATCACCAACATATATATATCATACTAAAATTTTCTCTGAAACACGCTGCATCTTATGGTATAAGTAATATTCCGATCGTTTCAGTAGTTTTCGCAGTATAACAGAAAAAAAAAACCGACTGTCCATTTATTAGTATAGATAGATAGATTTAGAACGAATGAACGAAGATAGATAGATATAAAACAATCCTTGTACATATACTTTAAAGGTAGGTTTTTTCTTCTAATTAGACTGAGAAATTCTTCAACGTTATATAAAGAAATGATAAAATTTGACGGCATGTAGTTCAGATCAGGTGATTACAAATAATTATGTAGCGTTAAAGACGGTTCCTAATTGAAATGCCGAAGTAACTATACCATATATTAATTAAAATGTATGGCATGACCCTAATCCCAAATGGTTCCTGTAAAGTACCTTTCATACCACAACTCATTTTAAATATAATATGAATATAAAAGTTAATATGGAACAATGTTATATGAGTTTATATATAAATTAGCTTATTATTAAATTAGGTTACTATATTTTAAAGTAAAAATTTATTCTGGTAAGGTTATCTCTTATTATTAGTTCCATATTTTTAAAGGAGACAATTAACTATCCGGCAATCAAAATCAAAAACAAGTTTATTTAAATAGGCTCCATGAGCACTTTCGAATCGTCATTTTACAAATTAAAACTAAAAATTATTATTTTGTAAAAGTAAAGCTACCACCGATTCGGAATGTAGATTCTGCAGAGAAGAATAGAAAAGAAACTCCGCAGTTACCTAGTCTTTTGAAAAATAACATATAAACCGTGTTTTAGTACAAAATAAGTAACATCTTGCAAGAAATACAGCGCCACTAACATCTTTATAAACTATGTAATCCTGCACCGAGTAATACGCTTTATCAATTAAGTTTTTCTCAAATAAAAACTTAACAATTTATCCCGAGTAGAAATTTTTTCGTGTTCCTTAGAAGGACCGGACCGGGCATGCCTGATCTGGACCGGATAAGGTATGTAACGCAGAAGATTTGTCTGGACCTGATGAGGATGAGATGAGATTTCCTGGTCGGGTCCAAATCAGGAAATCTCATCTCATCCTGGCGAAATTCCCCTTGGAAACAGTGCGTAAATCCATAGATCACGAATCCAGATTAAAGGTCCTGTATAGAAGCCAAAGGTGGCCATTTCGAATGGAATATTTTTTTTATTTTTTACTGACACGTTAATAAATATGTGGGTATAAATTTTAATAATATTACATTACTTGAAAAAAAATGCATTTTCATTAGTAACAGAACTTATCGCTGGACTAGGTATAATCCAGAATACTTAAAATGCCAGTAACGTATACGTATTGTACCCATTTCGAACAACTCTACCGTAGTATTGATAAACAATGTTGATCATGTAATTCTCTTCGGACGGGTTATGACGCAATTTTTTAAGTATTTGAGTAATAATCTATACTAATATAAAAACAGGTAAATTTGGATTTTTTTGTCTTATAATTAGGTGTTTTGGTTTTGATTGATGAGCACAAAAACTACTGGACTGATTTTAAAAATTATATTGTTAGATGTTACGTTTTTATTGAGGCTGTATCTTTACGGAAGAAAAACTTGCATTTAAATTCGTGTAGTCCATGTGTCAATATCTCCCACGGCTGTATTTGGATTAATCTTATGTCTGGTGTTTGAAAATAGAACTCCAATAGAAACTTATATTATAAAACGTGCCGTTTAACTGGTGTCTTTCTATTCAGCGAATTCTACAACTAGAAAAATATTTGCCTTCGTTGAAAATCATAGAAATCAATCAATCAATCATCATATTTTAGATATATAATTATGATTTACTTAATCCTTTTTATTTTTCTTACTATTATTTCCGAATCTATTCTTCTTCGTTTATCCGAAATATTTCTTTCTTAACTTTTGACGCCACTTTGACGCAATGGTTGTTCGCAATGGATTGTACCTGTTGCGCTGGCGGTTGCGGGTTCGATCCCCGCACACGACAAACATTTGTATTGGCCATACAGGTGTTTGCCGTGGTCTGGGTGTTTGTGCAGTCCTTGTGTGTCTTCCCACCGTGCCTCGGAGAGCACGTTAAGCCGTCGGTCCCGGTTGTTATCATATACACCTGATAACGATCGTTACTCATAGTAGGAAATATATCCGCCAACCCGCATTGGAGCAGCGTGGTGGATTAAGCTCTGATCCTTCTCCTACATGGGGAAAGAGGCCTTATACCCAGTATAGCGATATTATAAGCTGAAGCGTAACTTTTTCATTCTAGAAATTTTAATAATAGTTTCTAATCACCAATTCACAGGAGCATCCTAAACTTAAAGCTCGGTTTCATCCTCCGCGATGACACGATGATCCAAGTGAACTACTTCGGTTTGGCCCTGAACATCATTTACACCACGATCTTCTACCAGTACTCAGCACAGAAGGGCAAGGTCTGGACACATATAGGTAGGTACGACGACGCGTTATCGTAATGGTTACAGCGCTGACTAGCGGCTTTACCACTAGCAGTTGCGGGGTCGATCCCCGTACATGGCATACATTTGTGTTGGTCATACAGATGTTTGCCGTTGTCTTGGCTTGTGTATTATCTGTCCCCCACACAGGAGTTAATCCTAGTGGGGGCTGTTGACTGTGAGGCGTTAAAGAATATTAACCCACCAGACAATCGACAGGTATGGCTGGTGCGTTCAGCGTGGCGATCATCGGTTACGCTGAGATGGAAGATCCGCAACTGGTTGAGAACAGATTGGGTGCCATCAGCACTGCGTTTATGTTCTATTTGATTTCATCACCACTTTTCGGTTTGGTGAGTGTTTTTTTTTTTTGTGAAATATACGGATAACTATGATTATGATAATTTAAAAACAGCTACATATCGTGTTAAAGTTTGAGTCTAATATAGTATAAATTAATGTCAGTAATGTTTACTAATGTCTCATTTGTGCTATTGCATGAAAAAAAAATACTGTGTGGCTACGATACTAAAGAATATAGCTACCCCCTCTCTTCGAGTGGGTGTCGTAAGAGGCGACTAAGGGATAACACAGTTCCGCTACCACCTTGGAACTTAAAAAGCCGACCGGTGGCGGGATAGCCATCCAACTGCTGGCTTTGAAATACACAGGCGAAGACGGGCAGCAGCGTCTTCGGTGCGACAAAGCCAGCCCTGCGGTCACCAACCCGCCTGCCCAGCGTGGTGACTTTGGGCAAAATACATGAGTTCGCGCTATTTTTGGCGTGAACTTGTGCAGGCCTATGTCGGGCAGTAGACTGTATAGGCTGTAATGATGTAATGATGAAAAAAAAACAGTTCAATTACATCGACCAGTAATACAACATAGGGAAAATAGTGAAGTAAATACACATTATTAGAGATAAATCAAAAAGTACTCAGCAGATCTCGATCAAATTTAAATGCAAGACAAGCATCAGCTATCGATTAAAACAAGAATCAACAAAATCGGTCCACCCAGTAAAAAGTCGTGAAGTGTTATAATAATACAACGTAGAACGACGAAAAAAGAGTCAAGTAAATACGTATTATTATCGATTACTCAAAAAGTACTTGTTAGATCTCAATTAAATTTATATGGGACCACATGATACGCACAACCTTTCGGTAAAAAAAAACCATCAAAATCGGTCCACCCAGTTAAAATTTCTGAGGTAACACGACTGAAGTTATACTTCTAGTTACTAGCTATGAGAGAAAGAAAATGTCTTCTCGCACCTCTCTCTTTCTCCGTTCGCCTCGCTCGATCACACTTTTCGTAACGCTCTCGTCAAGCAATCACCAGCTAACCCTCCAAGTCAAGCGTGCGTAGAGAAGTTTTACTTCAAATTATTGTGTTTGCTCGCAACCGAAAAAAAAAACCGATTTCAATTACATCGACGACAACATAGTCAAGTAACTAGGCGTTATCAAAGATTGCTCAAAAAGTAGTTATCAGATCTCGATAAAATTTCAATGTGACCACATGATAAACATGAGCTTTCGATAATATAAAAATTTATCAAAATCGGTATACCTAGTAAAAAGTTATTGCGGATTTTTGAGAGTTTCTCTCGATTTCTCTGGGGTCTTATCATCAGATCCTGGTTTCCTTATCATGGTACCAAACTAGGAATATCTCCTTTCCATCAAAAAAAGAATTATCAAAATCGGTATATCAAGTAGACAGTTATGCGGTATAATACAACGTAGGTCGACGAAAAAAGCGTCAAGTAAAAACGCATTATTAGATATAACTCGAAAAGTAGTTGTTAGATCTCAAATAAATTTAAATGGGACCAATTAACACACACCATCTTTCGATTAAAAAAAAATTGTCGAAATCGGTCCACACGGTCAAAAGTTCTGATGTAACATACATAAAAAAAAATACAGTCGAATTGAGAACCTCCTCCTTTTTTGGAAGTCGGTTAAAAAATACAAACGAATTGAAAACGGAATTAGATATAATTGTGTTTGCTCGCAAACGAAAAAAAAACCGATTTCAATTACATCGACGAGTAGTACAACGTAGATCGACGAAAAAATAGTCAAGTAACTGCGCGTTATCAAAGATTACTCAAAAATTAGTTATCAGATCTCAATAGAATTTATATGTGACCACATGACAAACATCAGCTTTCGATTAAATTAAAAATTATTAAAATCGGTACACCCAGTAAAAAGTTATTGCGGATTTTCAAGAAGTTCCCTCGATTTCTCTGGGATCCCATCATCAGATCCTGGTTTTCTTATCATGGTACCAAACCAGGGATATTCCCTTTCCACCAAAAAAATTATTATCAAAATCGGTACACCCAGTAAAAAGTTATTGCGGATTTTCAAGAATTTCCATCAATTTGTCTGGGATCCCATCATCAGATCCTGGTTTCCTTATCATGGTACCAAGCTTGGGATATCTCCTTTCCAACAAAAAAAGATTTATCAACATCGGTACATCCAGTAGAAAGTTATGGGGTATAATACAACGTAGATCGACGAAAAAAGCGTCAAGTAAAAACGCATTATTAGATATAACTCGAAAAGTAGTTGTTAGATCTCAAATAAATTTAAATGGGACCAATTGACACACCATCTTTCGATTAAAAAAAAATTGTCGAAATCGGTCCACACGGTCAAATGTTCTGATGTAACATACATAAAAAAAAAAATAAAAAAAATACAGTCGAATTGAGAACCTCCTCCTTTTTCGGAAGTCGGTTAAAAAATATAAACGAATTGAAAACGGAATTAGATAAAAGATAAAGGACAGATAACATCGGATACATACTCGTACAAAACTGGTCACGATACGAGTGGTGGCGATAAAGTAATGACTATACAGTACTTTATTGTCAGTAAATTTAGATTAAGCAGCTTAATTACAATTTACGAATGGAAATTAAAGATCAAAGAACCCGTTATAACATAAAGGTTAATAATATTATAATATGGAATTGTATTTTTATTTTCAAGGTAATATTTGAATTATTGAATACAACAACTATAAAAATAAAGGTAAAGAATACAATGGTCTTTATCGCTATTTAGGGATTTCTGCCTGACAACCTTAGCGTTCGAAAGTTACGGGACTGAAAGAGGAACTTTGTTGAAATTGAGGAAAACCGGGATATTCATTTTTAAACTTTTAATTTGTAAAATGACGATTCGAAAGTGCTCTTGGGGCCAATTTGAATAAAGCTGTTTTTGATTTCTATTTTTGATTTATTTTGCACGAATTTGGGGAGGCCTATGTCTAGATGTGGACTGCGATAGGCTTAAGCGATGCGAAGAAAAGTTTTATTATGATCAGTCAAGGAGTGTTTGAGAGAAAAGCGAAAAACATGCATTCTGAACAACTTTCGCATTTATACTATTTTAGTAGGATTTTATCGTCTGTGAGAAATGACAACCGCTCCGGTGTAGTGGTGCGTGTAGTCGGTAGTCGCCTAAAACACCGACAGTTTTCGGGTTTGATTTCTGCTCGGGATGGATATTTGTATTTGCACAAATGTTTCTTTTCGGTTTGGGTGTCTGTCCTTGTGGGTCTCCCCATCGTGTCTCGGAGAGCACGTTAAGCCGTCGGTCCCGGTTGTTATCATAAATACCTGACTGTGATCGTTAGGTATTCATAGTAGGGAACATACCCACCAACCCGCAGTGGAGCAGCGTGATGGATTAATCTCCAACCCTTCTCCTACGAAAGAGGCCTATGCCCAGCAGTGGGATGTTGGAATGCGAATGCAAGAAATCACTATGAACGCTTGCCTTTTTTATTAAGTTTGAGTATTGTAATTTACTTTCGCATAAGTATAAAATGTGGAGTAAAATAAGAAATAAATGTTGATAAATAATCTTACATAACATTTTATATCAGATAATGTAAGCTAATATCAGTTGTAGGTAAGGTTGATAATCGCACTTAAGATAGAACATTTATACAGATTATAAGATAGAATATTTATACATTTATAAATTACGATCGAAATGAAAAAAAATATTGCGTCATAATTTTAACAAACGTCAAACAAAAATGACATTCATAAAAAAAATCGAGAAAAATAAAAAGTTATGGTAACAGTCGCAGTAGAGTCTGTTCTTCTGTTAACGGACTTATCGTCAGATTTAGGAATCTAGCCGTCAATATTCACTCGGAAGAACAGGTTACAATAATGGATTTAATATGAAATTGTTTGGGTCGTTCGTAAAAATTCTTGTAATCAAAAAAAATTTAATTATATAATTATGTATATTATTAGCTGTGCCCGCGGCTTCGCCCGCACTGAAATTAGTGTGTCACAAAGTTTTGCCGGCAAACTTCCAGTGAAACTCTCATCAAAATCGGCTTAGCCGTTCCGTAAACCTTTCTCTTGCCAATGGTGGAGCCCTCTACAATGGTGAAACCGCATGAAAATCCGTTCAGTAAATTTGAGCGAATCGATCACATACACTTTTGGGCACTTTGTTTATAATACACTAACTGTTGCCCGCGATTACGTCCTCGTGGTTATGAAGATATGTATTGCTATTAAGATGTTTAACGCAAATTATTTTTTTATTCCAGTCACTTGAAATGCTTATCAAACTGAGTAACTTTTTAAAAGGCACAATTTAGTATAATTTAATAGTTATTTTTATAAAACCTCTCTATACACCACATTTTTGGTTTTATTTTCAGGCTGTATATGTTTCATGCAAACTATCAACCCCAATTAAACCCCCTTAGCGATGGAATATCGTAAAATCCGTTCTTAGCGGACGTCTGCTAACTATAATCTACATCCCTGAATTGTTTAATAAATTGTAAACTTCTTTTAATGTGTACAATAAAGAATAAATTATTATTATTATTATCCCTGCCAAACTGTATCTTTGTCCAACCTGGATGGATAGACCATCCAGCGGTTTTTGAGTTCTCGTGATGAGTGAGTCAGTGACCTTTTTCTTTTATATATATAGATTACGATGCATTATTTGGACACCTCCTCACCATCTATAAAGCATATATTTTAAGTTTCAAGTCTCTTACTTCAAAAACATCCCCTTAGGAGTCGGTTTTCGTAAAATCAGTTCTTAGCGGATGTTTACGCCCCATAAGGAACCTACCTGCCAAATTTCAAGTTTGTAGCTGTTATAGTTTCGGAGGTTTCGTGATGAGTGTGTCAACCTACCATCCCCCGTTTTAAGTCCAAAAGAGAGTTGATTTCTAAAGATACATTATTTGGCCACCTTTCTACCATCTATAGAGCATACATTTTAAATTTCAAGTCTCTTACTTCAAAAACATAGGACTTTCATTCAAACTTCCAACCCCCGTTTTATCCCTTTAAGGGTCGAGTTTCATAAAATCAGCTCTTAGCGGATGTTTACCCCCTATAAGGAACCTACTTGACAAATTTCAAGTTTTTAGCTTTTATAGTTTCGGAGATTTCGTAATGAGGGAGTCAACCTACCATTCCCCGTTTTAACCCCAAAAAGGAGTTGACTTCTAAAGATACATTATTTGGACACCTTCTCACTATCTAAAGAGCGTACATTTTAAATTTCAAGTCTCTTACTTCAAAAACATAGGACTTTCATACAAACTTCCAACCCCCTTTTTACCCCCTTAGGGGTCGAATTTCGTAAAACCCATTCTTAGCGAATGTTTACGCCCTAAAAGGAGCCTATCTGCCAAATTTCAAGTTTGTAGGTGCTATAGTTTCGGAGATTTCGTGATGAGTGAGTAAACCTACCATCCCCCGTTTTAACCCCAAAAGGGAGTTGATTTCTAAAGACACATTATTTGGACACCTTTTCATCATCTATAAGGCATACATTTTAAATTTCAAGTCTCTTACTTCAAAAACATGGGACTTCCACACAAACTTTCAAGCCCCGTTTAACCCCTTTAAGGGTCGAATTTTGTAAAATCCGTTCTTAGCGGATGTCTACGCTCTATAAGGAGCCTTCTTACCAAATTTCAAGTTTGTAGCTATTATAGTTTCGGAGATTTCGCGATGAGTGAGTCAGCCTACCATCCCCCGTTTTAACCCCAAAAGGGAGTTAATTTCTAAAGGTACATTATTTTGACACCTTTTTACCATCTATAAAGCTTACATTTTAAATTTCAAGTCTCTTACTTCAAAAACATAGGACTTTCATACAAACTTCCAACCCCCGTTTTACCCCCTTAGGGGTCGAGTTTCGTAAAATCCGTTCTTAGCGGATGCCTACGTCTTATAAGGAACCTACCTGTCAAATTTCAAGTTTGTAGGTGTAATAGTTTCGGAGATTTCGTGATGAGTGAGTGACCTTTCGCTTTTATATAGATTATATAGATTACTAACAGCTATGCCCGCGAATTCATCCGCGTGGTATTTAAAAATAATTATTGTTCAGTTCGCAGAATTACAAAATAAATAAATTTCCGAAATAAAAATAGCCTATGTTACTCCTTATTACATCAGCTATCTGACAGTCAAAGCCCCGTTAAAATCGGTCCAGCCGTTTCAGAGATTAGCCGGTACAAACAGGCAGACAAAAATTTAGTATTTTGGTATTTAGTATTTAGTTATTTTGGTATATGTACCGTGTATCCGCATACGCATTTAGTAAAAATCGGTTATTTTAATTTTTAATATTAAAAACAGACACTCCAATTTTATTTATTTGTATAGATATTATTAGATTGTACGATCCACTTTTTTTAAATTTTGTTTTGCCTTTTTCATGACCCTTGTTGTTGTTGTTTTAAAATCTCCTCTACCCTAAGGTTGTCTGGAAAAAATCGCTTACCTAGCGATAAGACCGCCTTTGTGCATATTATATTGTAACTTTTATTTTTAAAGATACCTATGTACGTTAATGTGTATGCACAATAAATTATATTTCTTCTTCTTCTTCTTTTCTTCTTATAGTAGGAACTAGCTGACCCAGCAAACGTTGTTTTACCATATATATTATGAAAATTAAGGGCTGTATGTATTTTTTGATGCTAAATCATAATAAAATAAAAATAAAATAAATTATGAAAATATATTTAAAAAAATTAGGGGTGAACTACCCTTAACATTTAGGGGGATGAAAAATAGATGTTCGATTCTCAGACCTACCCAATATGCATACAAAACTACAAACACCGCGACACGAGAATTTTATATATTAGATGATTGAGAAAACGTTCCTTGATGATACCTACTTGCGCCATCACACTATCCACATGTTCATAGTGACTGGCATGTAATATAAACTTTGTCATTTGTAATATTCGTTGGGTTTCGAGTTTCGGGAACGAGGTTATTAAATGTTCAATTATAAAAAAAAATATTATTATTAAAAACAAACCACCGGCCAGTTACAGAGAAATTTAAAAGCGGTCCCACTAAATACTTACTCGTATAATACGTTGACCTCGTCGAAACATGTTCTCTTGTCCTTTTGCGCAATTTTTTTTTTAAAGTTAACTTTTCTTTTTTTACTCTGTATTATTTTTTATTCTTATGCATTTTCAAACTCGTTTACATGAAATATATCGGAGGAGATTCAAACGTTTTTATTATCATTATAAAGGTCAATCGCACAAATGACAATGAACATTGCGTGTTCTTGTATCATGTGAGGGCGAGGAATGTCATTATAATTTTTTTTATTATAAGTATTCTTGACGCCGCGTTGGCGCAACGTTCACAGCTATGGATTGTGCCTGTTGCGCTGGCGGTTGCGGGTTCGATCCCCGCACATGACAAACATATGTATTGGCCATACAGGTGTTTGCCGTGGTCTGGGTGTTTGTGCAGTCCTTGTGGGTCTCCCCACCGTGCCTCGGAGAGCACGTTAAGCCGTCGGTCCCAGTTTTTATCATGTACACCTGATAGCGATCGTAACTCATAGTAGGGAATATATCCGCCAACTCGCATTGGAACAGTTTGACGGATTAAGCTCTGATCCTTCTCCTACATGGGGAAAGAGGCCTATGCCCAGTAGTGGGATATTACAGGCTGAAGCGTATAAGTATTTTCTCCTTAAAAATATAATATAAGTACACTAGTGACCTCTGTTCGTCAATATTTCTTTACACGATAAGTTACCAACATATCATACACTAAAACCTACTCTGAGACACGCTGCATCTTATGGTATATGTATTATTCCGATTGGTTCAGTAGTTCCCGCAGTATAACCTTCTCCATTTATTAATATAGAAGACTTAGGACAAAATAGAAACAAACTGAAATATGTATGTCTATATTACTTTATCACTACATAGTATAAAACAAAGTCGCTTTTTCTGTCCCTGCATATGTATGTACGCTTAGATCTTTAAAACTACGCAACGGATTTTGATGCGGTTTTTTTTAATAGATAGATTGATTCAAGAGGAAGATTTATATGTATAATAACATCCATTAAATAGTGGAGAAATACTGTTATTTTTGAGTTTTCTAATGTTATGTCGTAAATAATAATTTTTTTTTCGCTTAAATTGCAAACGCAGGCTGAACCCTACGAGATTTATCAAAATAATGTACTAAGTATTGTACACATTGAAAAGGTCTACAGAAAACTCCGCGATGGTATATACCTATCTCTTATGGATATCCCACAATAACATTTTTTTGTCATTTACTTTTTACGACAAATAATGGCTAATTTTCGAAGCGATTTTAACCAATACAGCATTAATCCTTATCCAATTAAATACCTTAAATATGTTTTTTATTTAATATAGATCTATATGGCCTTTTACAGCATATGATTTAAATGAATATTTTCGAAGATATTACAGATTTAAAAATCGCGGTACGTAGCGTTTGCGGCGGTTCCAGCCGGCTTTTACTCTAAGTTAACGCGTGCGGGCCACGGGCAGTAATGAATAAATCAAAACTACTGGATCGATTTTAATCATTTTTTCAGTGAATGACATATGCTATAATTATATTTTATACCCGTGCGAAGCCGGAGCGGGTCGCTAGTAAATAATAAAGAATTGATTATTTCGTGACCTAACCATACATTCAATAATATAAAATTATTACTCCGAAAAAAATCAGGTTGATATTATGATTATTTCTCTTTCCAAGACTAATTTATAGTCATAATTTTCTTAAAGTCTTTTTAAGCAACTAAATGCTAAACATTAATAAATCCATTGTTCCTAAAAATTTAACATAATTATTTTGATAATAGAAATTCAAGTAACACAATTCGTGATATTAAGCTTAATGTAATTGTGTTTTTTTTTATGTCACTAGTTCGGCAAACAAGCGTACGGCTCACCTGATGGTTAGAGATTACCGTAACTTATAGACGCCTGCAACACCAGAAGCATCGCAAGCGCGTTGCAGACCCTATACCCAATCTCCCAGGAGCTCTGGTAACCTTACTAATAGGAACACAATACTGCTTGAAAACAGTATTATTTAGCTGTGGTCTTCTGTATGGTCTAGGTACTACCCCAGTCGGGCTGCTCCATATTTTGAACAGGAAATTCCTGCTGTGCCCTACCTCAGTTATACTTGTTTATGAATTGATATTAAAAATGTCAGTATTGACTTAAAAATTCTGCAAATTTGTTACAGAAACACATAATTAAGAACAAGAGCACCAAAGGAATGCCCTTCCCCATCATATTCTCCGGTACCATCGTGTGCTTCATGTGGCTGCTATACGGAATTATCTTGAAGAATAAGTTCCTTATTGTAAGTATTTACATTTATATTTTACTTGCTATTATTTGTTATAAGTGTGGGGTTTCTTTTCGATTCTTCTCAGCAGAATCTATATATATTTGGTAGCGGTCTTAGCTTCACATTTATACCTATAATTAATTTCTTAATAACTAATATAATTTTAATTAAAGCCTAATGAATAACGTATTAGATTAAATAATGAATTAGATTAAATAAATAAAAAATAACTTGTAATTTGAAGTATATTGCCTTCATTTATTAACAGTTTGCTACATTTACATTACTCAGTAAATAGCTGATAAGATAATGAGTAAGATCAACAAAATATACTTTAAAATGTAATAATTTATTTATGATAATGGACTGGGTACGTTTTCTTGATAATATTTGTGTTAGACGCCCCCCAACCCCCACTCCCTCTCTTCGCGTGGCTGTCGTAAGAGGTGATTAAGGGATAACACAGTTCCACTACCACCTTGGAACTTAAAAAGCCGACTGATAACCATCCAACTGCTAGCTTTGAAATACACAGGCCGAAGACGGGCAGCAAAGTCTTCGGTGCGACAAAGCCAGCCCTGCGGTCACCAACCCGTCTGCCCAGCGTGGTGACTTTGGGCAACACACATGAGTTCACGCCGTTTTTGTCGCGAACTTGTGAAGGCCTATGTCCAGCAGTTGACTGCGATAGGCTGAAGTGATAATGATGATGATGTGATGATGATGATGATGATGATGATGATGATGATGATGATGATGATGAGTAATTCAAAGACACAATAAAACGATAATAACGATATAAATATATTGGAACTGTCAATCCACTTTACACTGACATTTATGACAACTGTGTACTTTGACTGCTACTACTTGATAAATGCCTACTAAACAGTAGTCATAAATGTCAAGGTCAAGTAGCCAGGAATATCAAGATCGTAATGCCTAGTACCTATAATCCTATAAATGTAGGTTACTGTACAGTAGCCATAAATATCTAAGCCGTATACTGTTTAGTAGCTATAGAGGTGTTTAATTGTAGTTATAAATATCAAGGTGTGTATTTTAAATTGATTCAGTATATTCGTAGTTCTACAAACGATGAAACGAATATTTTCACATTCGATTGACAATCGATTTCACCTGAGGTAGGGCACAGCAGGGCAAACAGGGTAGTACCTCGACCTTACAGAAGATCACAGCAAAATAATACTGTTTTCAAGCAGTATTGTGTTCCTGTTGGTGAGTAAGGTGACCAGAGCTCCTGGGGGGATTGGGGATTGGGTCGGCAACGCGCTTGCGATGCTTCTGGTGTTGCAGGTGTCTATAAGCTACGGTAATCGCTTACCATCAGGTGAGCCGTACGCTTGTTTGCCGACCTAGTGACATTAAAAAAAAAAAAAAAAAAACAAATTTGGCAAGTTTGTTAATCGAGATTGAAATATTGTGGGTGGCTAATTTTTTTTTTTGGAGTTTAGTCTTTAATAATCGATTTTCATATAAGGCCGCCGGGATGAAGAAATATGAGAGGTAAAATGTACTGAACGAATGACCTCATTACGTTATTGTTATGTGATTCGTTTAATTACCATTTTGGTATAAATCTTTTTCTTAGACTAGTAAGCCTTTTTTGTGCCTATTTAGACTTAGATATAGAGTAACCTCCAGTCGTACGTCAGAGCTGACACACACACTTTTTTGTTTTTAGTTCTTTTTATATTGATTTATCAGCGTAAGCTTAGAAGAAGTTATAGGCTCATCACGGACACATACCCCAGCGTGACACTTAACAAGACGAATCCCAGATGTGACTCTTAAGACAGGTTCAAATTCCAGTTCTTCTGCTAATTACCTTTGCAGTTAAAATGTCGCTTACAAAGCTTGTATTTCTATATTCTTCTAAGAGAGTACAAAATTTAATTTAACATTACTCTGCATATACCGAGGTCGATATCTATATAGATGTTATTTACAAACAACATTAAATAGAAAATCTCAGCTAAATAATACTGTTTTTAAGCAGTATTGTGTCCCTGTTGGTGAGTAAGGTGACCACAGCTCCTGGGGGGATTGGGGATTGGGTCGGCAACGCGCTTGCGAAGCTTCTGGTGTTGCAGGCGTCTATAAGCTACGGTAATCGCTTACCATCAGGTGAGCCGTACGCTTGTTTGCCGACCTAGTGACATAAAAAAAAGAAAAAGTACTTCATACCAAATAATTAAAGTATAAACCTTTAATCTTTTAACTATTCGGGTAGAGCAGCAGTCTCATAAGAGACTCGGACGTCGGTTTTCTAAATTTCTGTAGCCAAAATAATTAAAGCGTCATGGAAGATACTAGATTTGATAACTGACTGCTTTGACACTGCTTACTTACTACTGCTTACTGCTTTTGGCTTATTAACGTGTCACTAAGCTTATTTATAGTACATACGTATAATTTTAGTCTCAAGTGCTAAGAATTTAAAAACGAAACAACTGAACAGAACTTAAAAACAAAGTGACTGATTTTACGAATAACCTAGCGACATTGCATAGTATAAGATTGTAGTTATGACAGCCAAACGGTACAGAAACAACTAATTGATTTTTGTCCAAAACGCTCCTGTGAATCCGAATATTTTGTTGGCCCTCTTGTCATACTTTACTACTTTACCACTTGAATCCTAAAATCGTTCAATTTCAGTCTGTATTTATTTAAAACAGCAGTAAAAACTCTAGTCATTATTTCACCAGTGAATTTATTGAAAAAAATAAATTCTATGAAATCTCCTTTTACTATAGTTTCGGCATCAGATGACAATTCCATAAATCATTGCTTTGCGTTATTTGGTGTAAACGTCGAAAGTACACGCCATTTTGTTTTCAGCATTATTCCATCTTATTTAATCGTAGTTCAGCATCAATCCGCGAAAGATAAAACTTCTTATGGGAATTTTATATCATTCTTCGAACTTAATTGTCAACATCAATTTGCTGTACCTTTTCGCTATTTCGACTAAATGGCCAAGTGGCTGGATCCAAAATATTCGAAACGAAGCTTCTGACGTCATCTAGTTTGTATTTATCGTACATCATCAATTGAGCCTTCCTGACCAGCATCTATGACAGTAATATAACATATCTCCTCACTTTAGCCAAACTTTGTCCACAATCCATTCAACATCTATGTGATCTATCTAGTCTGAGTCAGAACTTGTAGCGCCTCTGTACATCTGGCGTCCTGGGCGGTCGCCCTACCGCGACTAGCTCTTTAGTAATTGTAAGTTGATTAAATTTAAATAATCATTATATATAATAAAACTAAGTTGATAAAATGTGCGTACCGATAAAACTTAAAAAGGAGTCCCGGCACGATAAAGTGACTTATATTGTGTGATAGCCCTTTATCCCCCCTCGAACAAGAAAGTTCCCGTTTTAACCTAAAGGGCTGTTTTTAAAGATATAAGGGCTTTTCCAACCCTTAAACTTGGAAATTAAGTGTAGTGGCGCCATCTGCTGTCGAGTATTTGAACTTCATTCAGAACAACGATTATTTGGGTTGCATTTGGAAAGGCGCTGCGAGCAATTACAGTATGTGTAGTAATGGCGCGAAATTTAAAATTCCAATTTCAATAAAGTCTTAAATTACATTTGTTACTATAATAAAGTTATTAAATTTTATGTATTTATACAGCAGTAGCTAACATATTTTGGAGTTAAAGCGACATAATTTTAGTTATTCAAATTAGTTCTGAAAACATTTTAAAATTTAAGTTTTTAAATTTCGCGCCTTTACTACGTATGCTACAGCAGCAGAACCTATTGTTACGGCGGACGATAATGTCGAGAACATTCTAGAAGGTGTGAGAAAGAAAATATTCTCAAATTTTCTCGAATATCCTAGAGCCTAGCTCTCTGAATATATAAGAGCCCGGTGTCGTCCGCCAGAGTTAGTTCGATTTGAACAGCGAAACAAGCGATTCCGAAACGAAAAGGAAAGATATTATTTTAAAAAAAATATAGATTAGAAATTTTTGTTATATACATAAATGTATTAATTAACAATGTAAAATGTGCTACCGCTAGTAATAATTTTATTTGTAAAATAATTTTAATATTGCATATTAATTTTTTATTATTATTTTTGCAGCTCCAGAACGTAGTAGTGTTCGTTTTATGCGTGTTCCAGCTAAGTCTCTTCGTAATCTATCCTTCCAAACCCAAAGGCAAGGAGCAGGAAAAGGCGAAAGCAAAGAAGATCAACTAAATATAGATAAATGTGATTAAAGCAAATGATGAATAATGAGTAAAAAAAAAAGGAAAAACAGAAAAATAACTAAAAAAAGCAATATTCCTTTTTTAAATTCAATGATCAAATATAATGTGTTACACATTTTTTTATTATTGGAATGTGTTGATAATTTATTTTTTCACTTTGAAATAAAAAATTAGAATTAATTAGTAAAATCGTCTTCAATAAATACTTATTGTATCAAATATTTTTAATAATATATTAGCATAATTGAAACCAATATTTATGCATGAAATATATTTTTGAACAAAATATAGTCCTTTTTCAAACGAACAAAAAATAATAACTTTTGCTACATTGTATAATGACCGCAGAAAATGTAAATATATATATGTATATAAGATGTAACTACAGTATTTAATAATAATATATATAAAAGCGAACGAGTTAAAATAATTGTAAATATCAAGAAAAGATAAATAATATGAATGAAAATTTCAAAAAGAAATATTTTGAAAAAAAAAACTACATTGTTTTCAAAATATATTTTGGGCAGCTAATTAATTAATTTTATTGCTTAAAATATAAATATTAATGTACTTTATAAAGTTAACTTTGATAGTCTATGATAGAGAACAACGCGAAAAAATAGAAATTTTAAATGGTTTAAATAAAGAATTTTTTTTTTTTATTGTTTTGGTAAATGAAAGTGACAAAAAAGTGTGAACATATTTTTAATGTACATCTATAAAATGTAATTTGATATTCTGTATGTAATATATAAGCATTTAAAAATTAATATTCTTAATATAGAACTGCTTTGCTTGCAAATATATAATGATGCTTACCTAACTTTTTACATTCCAGCTCTCATATAAATAAATTCAATAAATGTTAAACAAATAAAAATAAAAACAATTTTGTATATCATTTTAGTTCAATTTTGGAAGATAAAATAAAGTAATAAATATGTAGGATATATATATTAAAAAAAAAATAGTTTGTTCATTTTAGTAGGGTAGTATTAATAAATACAAAAACAAAAATGCGATATTAAATTAAAATTCTGCAAACAAAATAATAATTGAGAAAATTATTAAAAATGTTTTATCAAAATGTACTTTATATTTTTATTTATTAAATATAATTTTTTAATAGTATTACAGAGGTGTTTTAAAAAAGTTCAAACGAAACAATATAATCAAATTAAGTATCAATCTTATTTTTTTAAACTTAGACTAAATTTTAGATAATCTTGTACAATGTAAGTAAATACTTATTTTCGAATTATGAATACACTGACGTCCTAAACAATGAATTGTGATAAACGAATTGCATCAATTATTATGACAGCTGTTAACAATTTCATAAATAAACTGTATTTTATACATTTAATTTTTTTCATCATTTTCAATTCCTACTATTATTTCACATTTAGGGTGAGTGTGTACTTATAAAATATACTTTGTCATCCATTCACCTCATCATTCAACCACTCAAGTTGAATTACATTATAAACTTGCATTGAAGCACACTCGATGTTAATACAGTTTTTTTCAAATACGAATTCATAAAATTTATTGTTATAAAATCATAAAATTCAATTAATTAAAAATTTAAAATTATGTTGTGTCATTGGACACCAGGTAGGAACGAAGTTCCTTCGGATATAGTATAGAAGCAACACAATTTGAAAAAAAAAAATGTTTAATTTTATATGTATATTTTCTAGTTCTTGTTCTTAGTATTTTAGAAAATAACAAATACCGTAAAATAAAATAACCAAAAAAAAAAAAGAATAATTGAAAGTATTAAGTGAAATAAAAAACATGTGTCTTTATGTATTTTTGTTACACTATTTAATTTTCTGTGGTCGAACTTCCGTACTTACGCTATATTTGTTTACCATTTAGGAGACTTTTAAAAAATTGGACTATACAAATAGACACTACATCCCTATGATAGCTATTTTAATTCATTATTTTACCAAAAAACGCCAAACATTTATAGCGTTAATGTTAAATGAGTTCGGTTTTACACAAGTCATATTATTCAGTCGTGTGACTGATATTACGTCACTGCCGTTATATATTTTCCTTACGGTTTTAGTCTCACATTTTTCTCAGTTCGGTCGCCCAGCCAAATGTGAAGCCTACCGTAAGGAACTTCGTTCCAAAAATTAATTTTATTTGGGAGAAATTGACATAAGCAGGAACTGATTAAAAAATATATACTTATCAGATCTCAGTTTCACACAACTTCCTGATAGGTTTTTTTAATATAAGTATGTCGGTAAACAAGCGTTTGGCTCACCTGATGGTATGTGATTACCGTAGCTTATAGACGCTTGCAAATCAGAAGCAGTGGCATAGCGTGGTTTTTGACGTCCAGGGCTCACTGAAAATTTGCCGCTACTACCAATTCATTATCATTACAGCCTATACAGTCCACTGCTGGACATAGGCCTCCACAAGTTTACGCCAAAAATAACGTGAACTCATGTGTTTTGCCCATAGTCACCACGCTGGGCAGGCGGGTTGGTGACCGCAGTACTGGCTTTGTCGCACCGAAGACGCTGCTGCCCGTCTTTGGCCTGTGTATTTCAAAGCCAGCAGTTGGATGGTTATCCCGCCATCGGTCGGCTTCTTAAGTTCCAAGGTGGTAGTGGAATTGTTTTATCCCTTAGTCGCCTCTTACGACACCCACGGGAAGAGGGGGGTTCATTATATTTCTGACCAAATTAATTTAACATATGTATTGTAATGGAAAGCACAATTCTGATCACGTTCATTAACTAACTTCAAAAAAAAAGAAGGTTCCAAATTTTATTGTATTTTTAATGTGTTACATTGCGGATACGATTTTTTTTTTTCAATTGATATAATTGCGGTGATAAACCCCATCGCGGTGATTTTGCCGAAACCCCTTTCGTGTATCGCCCGGGGCAATGCCACCTGCAGGCCTAGCATGCGCGCCACGACAAAATTTTGTCTACCCCTTTTCTCGTATTATCTCTCTATGTCTACAGTAGCTAACATGCGTGCACGCGATACTCTTCTCGTTACGTCAAGAAGAGATAATCATTAAATTTTAGTGATCTGTGATATTTATCTCTACGGAAGCTAACATGACATCGTAATTTTGTCGAATTTTGTCGTTTTAGGAAGAGAAACTTCTCGTCTTCAATATTATCGACGAGAAAGACGATAAATAAAAAATAAATAAAACCGGGTGCCTATTTTAATTTTAATAATAATAATAATAATAATACTTTATTTCAGACCAAAGTATAAGTCCATATTGGGTTAGTACAACAAGACAAGACAATATTCAGAATAAAAAACAAAACAAAATTATATTAAAAAAATCAATAACTAAAAATAAAATTAAATAGAATAAAAGTAAAATCAATAATCAAAAAAAAAAATTTCAAAAATTCAAAAAATTTAAAAAAAAAAAAAAAAAAAACAAGCAAACAATGCGTGATAGAATCACAATTATCTAAATTTTAAAAATTAAAAAAAAAAAAAAAAACAAACAAAAAATGCGTGATAGAATTACAATTATCTAATGTGCGACAAGATATAAAGCACAACCCGAGCATATTGTTTTACATATATAATTAAATTCATTTACTTACGCCGTTTTATTTTCCATATTAGATTTTTTAAATTAGATATACACTTTTTATCTTAGCCAAAAGGCCGAGAACATTGTTAAATAAAACATGTGTCACTCGTTTGAAATTGGTCAATAACCTTGTAAATTCAACTTTACGACATAAGAAATAAGAATGATATTCAGTTGTGATTATGGTTGATAATGTTTCTCTACTCGACAAGGCGAAGTCTTCGGAAGAGAATTTTGTCTCTCGTAGTGCGCATGTTAGGGTAATCGAGAAAATACTCGATGTAGACATTATCTCTCTCTCTCGTCAAGAGATATCTCGTTGTATGCATGCTAGGCCGGCTGGTATTTCTCACGCTACGCCACCAACCAGAAGCATCGTAAGTGCGTTGCCTGTATAACATAGGAAGAAAACAGAGAAATAAAATAATAATAATTTACAAACAGGCTATTAAAATTACGATTCCAAAGTGCTTTTGGAACCTATTTGCATAAAGTGTTTTTAATTTCGATTATAGTGCAGGGGTTGCGGTGCACACTTGCGCCGGGTTTTATGGGCGCTGAAAGCCGCATGTATTTGGGTAAAGGCGCAAAATATAACTATCTATAAATAAAAAAAGGTCAAACGATAACTTGCGGAATCATTATCAGGACGTCACGGCGTTAATGGGACCCGGGCGCTACGTCAACAAAAGTCGCCTTTGAGTAGGGAATTCGCAAAAGATTCTTAGTACCTTCCATTATTTAAGCATCTTTGACTATAAAAAAAAATCGCCTCTTGTTATTATTTAATCTAATTAATCTAAAATCAATACCTATAATGTTATTTAAATATCCGTAATAATACTATACTATTCGATAAGTCACATCCATAAATCTTTGAAACAAGCGCATTTGAAAATTATGCAGTGTCATTTGAGCCATTTTACAATTTTACGCTCTGCAAGTTTAGGTAAATTTGGTTGCACTGCGCGAGTCGTACGAGCCGCGCGATCTTTGTGCTAGTAAGTATAGTGTGACAACCAAAAGACTATCTTGATCATTTTCTAATGTAGAATAAAAATTAATAACTATGGTATAAAATGTTTTTTACACAATTAATTTGTTAAAAATTTCAAGTATGTTATATAACAACAGTCAATAAATTTTAAATAAAAGTAAAAACATCATTTTTAGGAAACAATTTTTTTTAAATTGATTTAGTTTTTTCAGTTTACGAATGAATCTAATATTTACGATATGAATAAAATAGCATTTTATTATGCCCCAGAAAATCTGTGTGTGAATGTGAGTTGCATAGTTTTGGATGAAAGTAGACCAACAAATTTTGGCGGTTTTATTTTTTTTAACCGACTTCCAAAAAAGGAGGAGGTTCTCAATTCGACTGTATTTTTAACCGACTTCCAAAAAAAGAGGAGGTTCTCAATTCGACTGTATTTTTTTTTTATGTATGTTACATCATAACTTTTGACCGTGTGGACGATTTCGACAATTTTTTTAAATCGAAACGTGGTGTGTGTCAATTGGTCCCATTTAAATTTATCTGAGATCTAACAACTACTTTTCGAGTTATATCTAATAATGCGTTTTTACTTGACGCTTTTTTCGTCGACCTACGTTGTAACATTTTTTTTTCAAATTGTGTTGCTTCTATACTATCCGAAAGAATTTCGTTCCTACCTGGTGTCCCATGACACCACATAATTTTTTTTTTTTTTGATAACGCGTTTTTACTTGACTATTTTTTCGTCTACCTACGTTGGATTACTTGTCGATGTATTTGAAGTCGGTTTTTTTCGTTTGCGAGAAAATACAATTATTTAATTCAATGACACCAACAAACATATTAATTAACAAATATCAAGACAAACAGATTGAAATGCTTATTTGTATTGATAATGTGAGAAAAGAAAATTAAATTATACATTAGTTTACAGAAATTATCATTATATTATTTTACAGTCATTTTCGTAATATGTTTATTTTATTTATATTTTATTACGAAAGTATCAAATTCGGTTTATCCGCTATAACAACAGGCGCTGGCGCGTGTGAGCGAAAGAGACGGCTGCGCAGAATTTGGCGTGGACCTTACCTCTAAGAACGCTAGCGCTCGACTGATCGGCCGAACCCAATATTCAATCTATCTCTGGTTATGTCCTACTAGAGACAGAAATATCTATCTATCATTCATTTTACTGACCCAATAAACTTGTCGACGATAGGCAATCTTATCCTTCAAAGCTGTCTATCGACGAGAGGGAGGATAGCTTACTAGAGATAACAGTTCGTATGAAAATGACAGTGTAAGCGTCCCAATAATAATAGAGTTCTATCTGTCAGTAACGTTGGTTATCTTTAGTAACAACAATATCCGATCTATAGTTTTCGGGGGATAACTAAGATTTATTAATTGAAAAAGTATTTTCTTTGTTTAAAATAAAATTAATTTCGAGTGAAAAATAATGGCAGACTCAAGTTCAAGTAGCAGTTCAAGTGATATTGCTCTTTTGCAACAATTAATTGAATAAAAATAATATGTTTCTTGTGAAATAATACTTACTTTACTCATCTTATGAATAAAACAAACAATTTGGTGAATGATTGTACCTATAATTTGCAATGATTTGTATAATTTGAATTTTAATTTGTAAAAAAATTATACAAATTCAAACGAAACAACGATTCAATAAAGCGTAATGGCGTCGTAGCGTCTTTTCGTGTCGTGTTAAAACGTTCCGTTATTAAATTTACCATGGATTCCATATTAAAATAATATCATTTATTATAAATTAAAAAGTCTGTGTAAAAATTAATTTGTCCATATTTTTATAAAACAAGATTACTTTAATATGAATAAAATTTGTATGACAAATTTAAATACTACAAAACATCTGTGTAACATAACTGAGGCCGTCTGTGACGCTGCGTATACTGGAATGTAAGGAAAAGCTCAGGTAGCCGGTCTATCTACAGCTAACTGGAGATAGTAGTCCCCTATGCGAATTATTGGGACAACTACAAAGGATAGATAGTTAGTTATTAGCAGTCGATGATAACTACCTATCTCTATCTTTAGATTGAATATTGGGTTCGGCCGTTACTGGGCTTGATGCGTGGTAATACATATTACCTTTTTATTATTTAATATAAAATGTATTAAAAATGATTACATCTTTTATTTTTTTATTTTTTGTATTCCTTAATGATGTAAGTTTACTTTGATGAAGATAGTTCGTTAAAATTTCTTAGTTTTCTAAGAAAAATATCGCTTTTAAAATTATACTTATTTGGAAAATATTCCTAACTTTAATTTTTTTGTATCGATTAATAGAGATACAAATGGAATAAAACTCTGTTCTATTATTTAACAAAATTATATTCCACATATTACGTATTTTTTAAAAATGGTTTCAACGTAGAGGTTATTGAAAAGTAGGACTTCAAAGTATACATTGCGACCGTTTACCCAGGGAGGAGGCTGATGAAAAGGTTAATAATTTTATACACATAATATAAATCAAAATTCTGATCTGACTATCGACTACAACAAAGGTTGTTCTATTATATTTCAAGAATATAAATTACATTATTGCATCCAACACTGAGATTAACGACGTCAAAATATTACAATTTCGCGGATTGCTACCGATTTTTGTGAAATGGCCCTTAAGAAGTAGGTATAGGTTCTGTTAAAATCCAGTATTTTATTTTTTCTATACATAAATAATAAATTTTAAGATTTTAAAATAACCACCGTAGCCGACTTAACCTTATATAGGTGTATGGCTTTATAAATAAAGAATTAAAAAAAAAACCACCGTAACATTGTTGTACCATGGGCGTTTCAAAGTGACGTCAACATTGATATTATAATCGCTCCCTTTACTGTCCTTATATTGAAGCTGTAGTTGTAGAAATATTTTTGAAGTGAAATTTCTTTAGGCGCATGAGGGTAAAATTTTTACGGATGAAATGGCAACGTTTTATGAAAAGGCAACGTTTTTGTCGATGGCGCTGGAACGGAAATCTAAAGCTTTAGATTTGTATAAATACAGAGATTAAAAATTAGTTTGCCAAAGAAATTTCACTTCTGACATGACTGTGTACTTTTTACGCACGCTTACAAAAATATAGTTGAATAATTAAAAAAAAATAATCTTACAGACATTCACATTTACTTATTGGCTAGTAATTAAACTCGTACTATGGAACCGAATCAGAGCTTTATCTAATTCATTCTTAATCAATTATTTCTTGATTAAATTATTATTTGTTTTTATATCGATAATCTTTTCAATGAACATTTTTTATCATCATTAAGTAATAATTATGTACCTACCTATTTTTTGGAATTTCCCACCAAATGATGGATATTGGAATCGGGCGTGGTGTAATATTTGTAATGGGTGATCTGAATGATTAATATCTAATATATACATCTATCTTTTTTAATCATACATATTTATTATTATAAGAGCAAAAGAATTTAAAGAAGAATAAACAGAAATAGGACATAGTATGTTAGCAGAATAGCTATTTTATAAAATTACCACAAGACGTGGACTGATAAAGCTGCGAATACAAATATGTGTAGTCTTGGTTTACAATAAGGGCTGCATGCAAAACGCAAAACAAAACGAGTGAAATGCAAACACTATGAGAGAAAGAGAGAAAGAAAATATGTGCTCGCACCTCTCTCTTTTGCTCCGTTCGCCTCTCCCGATCACACTTTTCGTAACGCTCTCGTCATGCATTCACCTGCTTACTACCCAAGTCAAGCGTGCATAGAGACGTTTTACTTAAGTAGTATTAGTTTTACTTCAAAAGAAATAAACAAAAACTTTAAGGTAATGCGATGATAACAATAACAAAAAACTTACACAAAGAACTGGAAATCTATAATTGAAGCAAGAATTATAACTAGATGGGCCCCGCAGATTCACCCGCGTTGATTTGAGGAAAAAAAATAGCCTTCCTTCTTCTTAAAACATACCTAAGCTTCCATTTTAAATAGTTTGAATTTTTTTTGTTGTGAATGCCGGTAGAGCAAGCAATTATCTATAAAACGATATATAATTTATGTGGATTCATTGTGAGGTTTTTTCTTAAATGGGAGGCAAACATCTTAACCTTAAAGTATTAACATATTTATTATGTTATGTTGTGATTCTCTGATAAATCGAGTACGACATTTTTTAACCGACTTTAAAAAAAGGAGGTAACTCAATTCGACTGTATATATATATATATATATATATATATTAATGTATGTTCGTGGATAACTTCGTCGTTTATGAACCGATTTTGATAATTCTTTTTTTGTTGGAAAGCAGATATTCTAAGTGTGGTACCTTGATAAGGAAATCAGGATCTGATGATGGGATCCCAGAGAAATCGAGGGAAACTTTTTAATGGGTGTACCAATTTTGATGATTTTTAATTTAATCAAAAGCCGATGTTTATCATGTGGTCACATTTAAATTTCATCGAGATCTGATTATAACTTTTGGAGTCATCTTTGATAATGCGTATTTATTTGACTATTTTTTCGTCTACCTACGTTGTATTACTTGTCGAAGTAATTTTTTTTTTTCGTTTGCCAGCAAACAATTATGAAATAGGTAGGTACTATATTCTATTTAGTCGATATGTCAACTACCTAAAATAATGTACAGAAAATTATCCATTTCAAAACTAAAATGCGATTTTAATAACATCATTTATCCAAACTAAAAGCAGCAAAATCATTTTTATCATAAACGACATTTAATATAATGCTGTAACTATTGAAATAAAAGTATCATATCACTTAGAACATAATGTTTTAGAACATTCTAGAATCTCTATATTTAGACGAAATCAGTATTTATCTTTCAAATATGGCATGTATTATCATTTTACTTAGTAAAAAAATTTTAAATAATTAATCAAAACTTTTTTAATATCTAAAATCTGGCTTCCATTTATAATTTTATTTTTTATAAAATACTAGCTTTTTCCCGCGGCTTCGCTCGCATTGATTTTTTTTTTTATAAAAAGTATCCTATATTACTTATAAATACCTCTAAGAATATGTGTACAGTTTCATGATGACCGGTTAAGTGGTTTTCGCGTGAAAGCGTAACCAACAAACATACATTCACATTTATAATATTAGTAGGCATGTATAATGAATGATATTATTATTGTTTGCGTTCCATAGTCATATCCATTAGTAATTCATTGTACATATTTTTATTTGTAATAAAATACACACTCCTTAAAGCTTAAATAAGTTTATCCTAGAATGCCAGTCTTGTCGTTCGTCCAAACCAACACAAAACGGCTGTATACTAAATATTATATACACAGACTGCTCTACTAATTCAGTTTCATTGCTTTTTAAGTTTATTTAAATGATTTTACTGAAATGTTTGTATATAAGTTGTTGTGTATCCTAATAGCTAGGTATATAAATATGTATTAGGGACACAGCTAGTCTATAATATAGACATAAGAATTAAGACTAAAAAGACGGTTATAAAATATGTAGGCATATAAAAACGAGTGTTATACGATTGTTATTTTATCATAATAAATATTCAAAATTGTTGTCCGCGGGAGCTATCGTCGTTATTCTTCTATCACATTAAAATATATCTTATCTGGTATATCTAATAATTTGTTAATCCGGAAAACAGTAAAATCTATAATTAATTTTTCAATGTAGCTAGTACGTCATTGTGATAAATGTATTAATCGAATTAGAAAAAGAAATCTAATATTTTTTACACGATAAGTAATCACCAACATATTATTTATTTATTTATTTTGGGAGGAACAACAGCTTAAAAATACAATGTACGAAATGATATAGAAATAAAAAGCTACCAATAGTTCGCCACTGGTAGTATTCAAACAGTACTTTATTAGTATTTACCTATATTAAAACCTTCTCCGAAACACGCTGTATATTATGGTATACGTATTATTTCGATCGGTTCAGTAGTTTTCGCAGTATAAGCGAACAAAAAAACCGGCTCTCCATTTATTAGTATAGATATGTTTACTTATTTATTACTAATATACATTTACTTGATTATTTTTAACTAATCTATACATATAATAAAATGGTAGGAAAGTCAAAACTGTACATTGAATATTTTTTTAAAAGAATACTTGGGGTATGATCTATAATTGATACCGAAGCCAAAAATATGATTTTTAGAATTTTTGTCTGTTTGTCTGTATGTATGTCCGGGATAAACTCACAAAGTACTGCATGGATTTACTTCAAATTTAGCACGAATATTATTAAGAAGTCGGGTCAACATATAGGCTACATATTATCACGCTATCACCTACGGGGAACGAGCAGTGAACCTTTATTTCTTCAACGCATTCTGTAACAACGCGTAACCTAACGACGCATATTTGAATGTTGTTGTTATTGTGTTAATAATAACCATGCTATAAGCTAACTTCACACTATAAATAAAGACATTCTGTAGTATATTTAGTATCAGCATTGCACCCGTGCGAAGCCGGGGCGGGTCGCTAGTAATATATATATTATATACCCACAGTTTGTCAGTTCATATGATATTCCCTATACTTACAATTCAAACTAAATAAAATGCTCAGATTACCAAAAAAAAAAAAATATCTGAAGACAATAATACTCCATAAATGAAATATTGATGTGATCAAAAAATAGTTTAATTATAGTAAGAACCTTACTACAGGATCAGGAATGTTAAATACTGTATGAGTAATTTACGCTTCGAATACGGATATACGTATATATGAGTATTATTATACCTCTAAAATTATTTAAAAAATAACCATGTTAATTTAAAATCTCATATTATACCGGTTTCGGATGTGGTTCAAAATATGAAAATATTTCGAGGTATTATCGGAAACTTTTGAAAAAAATATTATTCATATTTTATAAATATGTAATTCGTATTTAAATATAATTTCCAAAAGACACTATTTACTAAAATTACCGAGCTAAGCTCGGTCACCCAGGTACTAACCATGAAAATAATAAAAACTTTACTTAGTATAACGTATTTATTTTAATAAATATTAATAAAAAATATCAAGCTTCAGGTCATTTATTCAGGTCAGATGTATTAGAAAGGCCAACTGCTTCCAGTCCTCAGAGCGTAGATACCGGAACTAAAATGAAATACAACGACAATTTTATTTCTGGGTATTGTCAAAATTACAGTGAAATAACAGGATTAAGTCTATTGTGGAATATGTTATCGTAACTGCTATTTAAAATTTCAGTATCTAAGAGAAAATCTCTGAAACGTATAGCCAACACAATCGATCGCTATGAAGCAATGTGAGAGTGCAGGACAGGGATTAGAGATCCCAATTGTCTATACTTTCATAATTTCGTAAAAGTTTTTTTAAACATAATGTTAAATAAATTTGATTGAATTCTTATATTTACCCTCTTTTGCCAAAGTTGCCGTTTCCCATGCGAAATTGTGTGTTGCTGTTACACGTGCCGAGGTTAGCTTCGTTATGGTTTCTGCATAGAACGCCTACGAAGTGGTTGGTTCTAACACTCGAAGCAAAGAACTGATGAGAACGGCCGTGTGAACAAGTATTATCGCTACAGCCTGGTTGGAAGTGTTGACCGCCGTTGGGATAGAAATCAGCATGACCGACGGGGATGAAAATTCCAAGAACATTACCGTCAGTATGAATAGCTTCGACATATCGGCCAGCTCTAGTGCTAAGTCTATTCGAATTAGACCTCCAACTTGGACCGGCTGGATCTAATCCTAAAAATATGAATAAAATTAAAATGTCTATCATTTACTGATGACAAGAAAACAGCTAATTCTTGATATATCAATTTACCTGTGACACGAGCGGGTCTTCCACCTAGAGCGCGACCTGCGTTACCGACAATGTGTGCGCCTAAACTGAAGCCAATTAAATGAAGCTGGTTGAAGTTGCCACCAAAATTGTTAAAAATCCATTGAATGAAATTTCCAACGTGATTTCCTATGGCAGGAACTTGATTGGCGGCTGAAGAATAACTCCCGCCAGCAACACCGCGCCAGTCAATTACAATTACATTAAAATCTCCGAGATCTAGAAGGGCCGATGTAATGTCGATATTCATTCTGTCTCCGCCATTCTGTCTCCACCCGTGCACAATTACATTGGTAGGACGATTTCCCCGATAGTTAGAGTTACGCACGGAATTTGCGTTATTGTGCACCAAAAGTTGGCGGCTATTCCGGTTTTGCCTAAAAATTGTTATTATAAAAATTTATACTTGTTTTAATTCGAGATAGCCTTTATATCTTGTGTGTGTAAATGAAATATTTATGTTTGCTCCTCCAATCTATAGACGCGTTTTTTAAGGTAATTAATTTTAATAGCAATTTTAAATTATTTCAAAGTATTTGAGCGAGTTTATATAAATATACCTGGTAAAAAGCCAAAATTGCGTAGCAGCAGCGTTTCTGGTTGCGTTGAATGTCGACCAATCCTCTTTTTCCTGTAGGTCTACAAAGTGAAGTTCGCCTTTGCCATCTGGCATCCATATGTAGCGACTTTCTCCTTCTACATAATGACTATTGTCCTTTGGTATCGAAGGTATCGCGTTACCAGCACATACTAAAGATTAAATAATATTTTTATGAAAAATACAATTTAAATGAAATGGTTTTAATTTGATAACATTATTTTAAAGTACAAAAAAGATATATGAAGAAAAATCAAGTGTACTAACGTGCCACGTAGACGAGAATTGCCACTAACACTCTCATAGTGCTCCTCTCTATTGCTGTTTTTGATCTATCACGTTCAGTATATATTTGCGGGTCTTATCATAAAAAGGTATTATCTTGCTATAATTAATTATATAACTATGATAATGATCAAATAAGATCAAAACAATAACTTGTTTATCATTATAATGAATTTTAAATAATAAAGCAAACGTACCTTTTCATTCTTATTTTCATCATACATACACTTTGGTTTTTTTTTTATAACAAGCACGGTACAAACTTACAATCTACCTGGTGCCATCCATGCCAGCCATCTGTATATCTATCGATAAAATTTGCAAGATTAGAACACAGAAGAATCGCAAGCGTGTTGGCAACCCGGTTCCCAATCCTCCCCAGGATCTCAGGCTACCGTACTCCAGGGCTTGGTAAAGATACCGATAACGTTACCTCTGACTTCATTAAACAAAGACGTTTTTACTGACACCTATTAGACGCTATCGCTCCGTGCAAAAATTATTCAACTTGACGCGTGGGAATATCCGCTCCGCGTCAAGCCGATTGTGGGACTGATAAGAGCGGGAATATGAGGTCGCATCACGATTCACACTTTCGATCGCACACGTTGTATGAGGAGGGTGTAAGGAACTTATCGTCCGCAACACGCACACACGTATATAAAAACAATCCATTGTTGTTTTGTCTCTTAACTGAGGTAGGGTATAGCAAAAAATATCTCAAGATCTGGAGCAGCCCGACTGGGGAAATAGCTTAACCTGCACTAAGAAGATCACAACTAAATAATACTGCTTTTAAGCAGTATTGTGTTGCTGTGGTAAGTAAGGTGATCAGAGCTCCTGGAGGGATTGGGGGTAGGGTCGGCAACGTGTTGCAATTCTTATAGTATTGCAAGCGTCTATAGGCTACGTTAATCGCTTACCATCAGGTGAGCCAGTATAAATAAAATAAAATATTATGTCAAAAATGTAACTATACGCTCGATGATTTATAGTGATGCATTGTTTTAAAGTTTAATGTTTGAATTTAATGAAATAATTTTAATATAGCAGTTTAGTTTAAGAGCAAGAGCCTGAAAAGACGTGAGCTGTGGTACCTTTTAGTGACGATGAAATATTTGCCAAAAAGTATATGTTGACACGGACCACCAACCGTATTTGGGAAAAATAAGAAATACTAAGTTATAGATGATTAGTAGCAGATGGAGTTCTTCGTTATGGCCCACTGAGACTGACTCACTTAGCGTTCCGTTTTTGCGGACCACTTGTGGTGCTTCCAGTGACCACCAGCGGTCCGCGGACCACTGGTTAAGAACCAGTCACTGCCTAGAGCTTCTTGCCTATTATTTATTATTTATAAAATGACGGACATTTAGATATTTAGACATTAGACGATCTAAGTATTATCTTTTAATCATCGCATGGATTGGAATTATTTTTTCAGATAAAAACATTTTGGTACATTTGTTTTTGTGGCGTACACGTTATATTTTGATAATTATCAAATTATTTTTCGTTTCTAGTTACTGTATCCGTGTTGAGAATTCTAAGGCGCTGTGCTACGAGATTATAGTTTTTAAACAACTTCAAAGGCTTTCCAAATAAAACATATTTTTACCGAGATAAGCACGATGTGCTGCAAACAGTCACACAAAATCTTTAGATTTACCTATACATGTTTTATAAAATCATGATTGATTGCATAAGCGTTTGCTTTTCTAGTTATCTTATCTACCACGTAATGTTTTTTGTACAATATTTTTCTAGAGCCACATATGCAATGACGTAGCGAGCTTAACTCGCGCCCAGGGTACTATACCTTTCTAGACCTCCCCCCCATTCGAAAACCATATAATATGTCCAGCAATTTTTGTTTTGCGGACCATTTGGCGCCTCTTTGTGAATAGCGCACGGGGCAAGATGAATTGCTACGCCTCCACATTGCTACGCCACTGACCTATAGCTAAATCTGCTACTCTCTCAACCATTCCACCCAAATATCAACATGGGATCAATTTTGCTATGACCAGACTAAATCCAACTATTTGTGAAAAAGCCTTTAAATTAATATTTATTCTAGAAATATTAGTACTTCTGATTTAATTTAGTTTTTTTTTTATGTTAGGAAGGATATAGTACAAATATTGTCCTGTATATTTAAAGACCATAAGTTTAAGTAATAGTTTAGAAATTACTGACATTGTAAACATCAGTATTAGGTGCAAATGACTTGAAACTAGAAATATTAAGAAATTATATTTAAACAAACCCATCGATGAAAATAAAAACGCGTTGTCGCAATGTCTGTACACGCATTAGTTCCAAGCGACTGCTAACCACTTAGGAATTCCTTTCTTTTGTGTACGTTATTTTTGAAAAGTTTGTATAAAAAAAATTAAAAAGTACAGTAGGAAGTTCGCTGGAGCAGTATGTATACAGTAGCTACATTATAGGGCATTATATAAATATCAATAATAATAAACGCTTCACACTCAACGTCCCCCAGCAGGATTTTCTCCTGTGTTGGGTCCGGAAACACACACAATACACAAGCACAAACGCCCAGACCACAACAAACATCTATATGGCCAATACAAATCAAAATCAAAATCTGTCATGACTGTCATGAGCGGGTAAGGGATCGAACTGGCGACCGCCGCCGGCGCAACAACCAGTGCTTAGACCTAGAGTGCTTTAAAATATATTTCTATTTTATTAGCCTTTGAAGTGCTTGGAGTTTTGTTTTAATCGTATTTTAATCTTATCCTAGGACTACATAGATATGGGTACACTTTCTACAATTTCTACATTATCCGTTAAAAGTAATTTGATGTTTGTAAATTATTTTGTATTTTCTGCTTAAAAATAGACACATGTTTTTACATGGCAATATTTAGCTTTAAAGAAATACTTTTCGATATTCTATAGCATTTACTTCTTCGGAACTTGATTTCTGAAGGTGGCGTACAACTGTAGCACGACCATGGTCTCGTTAGCGGTGGTAAATGTGACATCCGTGCGCGCTTTCTCGAAAGGGAACACGTCGGGAAAGTTGTCCAGCGGAACTGTCATGTTCATGAAACGATAGGTCCCCTAGAAAAAATAATAATAGGCTATGCTGTTTCATTGTGGCTTGTTGAATATACAAGGTTACAGGTCTAAAGATTTAACTTCCTATTTAGGTATATATATACATACATATATATATATATATATATATATATATATATATATATATATATATATATATATATATATATATATATATATATATATATATATATATATATATATATATATATATATATATATATATATATATATATATATATATATATATACATACAAACATATATATATATATATATATATATATATGTTGATTTTTTTACACATCTTGTAGTCATAGAAGTAGCGATATACTTGCAGATAGGACTACACACGTAGGGATACACATGTTTTGGATAAAAGTTGGCAAGAAGAAAAAATATATATTTTATACTAGTATTTCCTCGTATTATATTTATCTTGCAATTGATAAAAGTGTAGGTACTTATCTATAATTATTTGTTATGATGTCATTGGGTCTCTGTTATAAAATTATATGAGAGTGCATAATCATTACATAGTATAACACAAAGTCGCTTCCCGCTGTCTGCGTGCTTAGATGTTTAAAACTACGCAACGAATTTTGATGCGATTTTCTTTAGTAAATAGAGTGATTTCAGAAGGAGGTTTATATGTATAATACATGCATAATAGAGTAGAGGAACACTGATTGTTTTTGCAAGAGTGCGAAGCCGGGGCGGGTCGCTTGTTTATTAAAAAAAGAAAAGAATAAAGATAAAGAATAGAATTATTGTATCGGTAGATTACTTAGCGTACCTATATTGACTAAATTTGTGGCTGAAAATTGAAATACAGTTACTTACAACAGGAAGATGACATTTGATACCATACGAAGCAGCAACTGGAGCGATGAATTTCTCATATTTTAGAAAATCACAGTACTTGTAATGTAGCTCTATGAACGATCTTCTGTATTCATTGTGAAGATACTGGAAGATTACCAAGTTAAACTGAAATATTGTTTCATTTTATTTATTAAATTTGAAGTAATTTTTTTAGTTATATTCGATTTTATATTCGATATTTTGATACAAACCGTAACGTTGTTCTCCCATGGCTGTTTCGTCGTCATTTCTAAATTCATCTTATAACTACTCTTCCTACTGTACCGTCGTATATAAAAAGTGTAATTGTAGTAATATTTTTCATTCATATACGCCACTCTTGCCCTCTCTGGTATCAGTTGAACAGCCTATAGTTATAAATTCGTTAATGATTATAAAGTTAAATGAAGTACTGTATTGCATAGCAGGAAATATCGTGCTCAAAATCTGGAGCAACAAGACCGGGGAAGTATCTCGACCTTACAGAAGATCTCAGCTAAATAATATTTATTAATTATCTTATACTTTAGTATAAGATAATATATAGATATATAGATAGATATTTTTGACTGCTAAAATATTTTTACTGCTGTAGGCCTCCCCAAATTCGCGACAAAGATCCCGGTTCTCCGCAGTCCTCATCCAAGTGAGTCTCTAATATTCGATAATATAAGGGCTATCATTTTTATAAAAAAATACTATTTAAATGTGTGTACTAAAATGAATGGGCTTAGAATTGAACCCTGTGGAACACATATTTTAAGCACATATTCAGAAAACTATTGAAACGTTCTAGAATTCCATTAGTAAACGCCTAGAAATATGCAGAAACCCACAGACAGACAGCCGCATGCAGAAGCAATGAAAAATACTTACACAAAAAACCGGAAACACTATAACTGAAGCAAAGATTACAATTATATGACACGTCAAGTGAGTCATTTTTAAAACTACGAAATACATACACTACGTATATCCTATGAGGTTGGTATGTCAACTGCCGTTAAATAGTGCAACGATCATTTTCAGTTTTAAAATCATAATGCGGTTTTAATAACTAAATTATCTAAAAAAACGAACAAACGTTTTAATCAAAAATGCATTATTACAAATATATATCAAATAGGTATTTAAAAAACTTTCCTGGGTTTAAAACGTCGAATATTAAAAGTGTGTTTTTAGAAATATTTTTATTCATATACGCTACTGTTGTCCTTTGTGGTATCAAAAGAGCGAGCACCTTATATATGTAGTTGTAAGCAAAATATAAAAATAGAAATATCCTTTATTGTACACTGGAAGAGTAATGAACAAAGAAAGAAATAAAGATATATACGGTCGTACGGTAGGTATATACGGTCGAATTGAGTAACCTCCTCCGTTTTTGAAGTCGGTTAAAAAGAAATAATTAATATACTAATAGAGTTTAGGGCTACTAAAGTGAAATATTGCACTCTAAAACTGTACCTAAATATCTTTATTTCTTTCTCACTTTCATTAAAACCGCATTATGATTTTAAAACTGAAAATGATCGTTGCACTATTTAACGGCAGTTGACATACCAACCTCATAGGATATACGTAGTGTATGTATTTCGTAGTTTTAAAAATGACTCACTTGACGTGTCATATAATTGTAATCTTTGCTTCAGTTATAGTGTTTCCGGTTTTTTGTGTAAGTATTTTTCATTGCTTCTGCATGCGGCTGTCTGTCTGTGGGTTTCTGCATATTTCTAGGCGTTTACTAATGGAATTCTAGATCGTTTCAATAGTTTTCTGAATATGTGCTTAAAATATGTGTTCCACAGGGTTCAATTCTAAGCCCATTCATTTTAGTACACACATTTAAATAGTATTTTTTTATAAAAATGATAGCCCTTATATTATCGAATATTAGAGACTCACTTGGATGAGGACTGCGGAGAACCGGGATCTTTGTCGCGAATTTGGGGAGGCCTACAGCAGTAAAAATATTTTAGCAGTCAAAAATATCTATCTATATATCTATATATTATCTTATACTAAAGTATAAGATAATTAATAAATATTATTTAGCTGAGATCTTCTGTAAGGTCGAGATACTTCCCCGGTCTTGTTGCTCCAGATTTTGAGCACGATATTTCCTGCTGTGCAATACCGTACTTCATTTAACTTTATAATCATTAACGAATTTATAACTACAGGGTGTTCAACTGATACCAGAGAGGGCAAGAGTGGCGTATATGAATGAAAAATATTACTACAATTACACTTTTTATATACGACGGTACAGTAGGAAGAGTAGTTATAAGATGAATTTAGAAATGACGACGAAACAGCCATGGGAGAACAACGTTACGGTTTGTATCAAAATATTGAATATAATCGTATATAACTAAGAAATTGCTTCAAATTTAATAAATAAAATGAAACAATATTTCAGTTTAATTTGGTAATCTTCCAGTATCTTCACAATGAATACAGAAGATCGTTCATAGAGCTACATTACAAGTACTGTGATTTTCTAAAATATGAGAAATTCATCGCTCCAGTTGCTGCTTCGTATGGTATCAAATGTCATCTTCCTGTTGTAAGTAACTGTATTTCAATTTTCAGCCACAAATTTAGTCAATATAGGTACGCTAAGTAATCTACCGATACAATAATTCTATTCTTTATCTTTATTCTTTTCTTTTTTTAATAAACAAGCGACCCGCCCCGGCTTCGCACTCTTGCAAAAACAATCAGTGTTCCTCTACTCTATTATGCATGTATTATACATATAAACCTCCTTCTGTAATCACTCTATTTACTAAAGAAAACCGCATCAAAATTCGTTGCGTAGTTTTAAACATCTAAGCACGCAGACAGCGGGAAGCGACTTTGTTTCATACTATGTAATGACAAATAATTATAGACAAGTACCTACACTTTTATCAATTGCAAGGTAGATATAATACGAACTAATCTAGTATAAAATATATATTTTTTCTTCTTACCAACTTTTATCCAAAACATGTGTATCCCTACGTGTGTAGTCCTATCTGCAACTATATCGCTACTTCTATGACCACAAGATGTGTAAAAAAATCAACATATATATATATATATATATATATATATATATATATATATATACCTAAATAGGAAGTTAAATCTTTAGACCTGTAACCTTGTATATTTAACAAGCCACAATGAAACAGCATAGCCTATTATTATTTTTTCTAGGGGACCTATCGTTTCATGAACATGACAGTTCCTCTGGACAACTTTCCCGACGTGTTCCCTTTCGAGAAAGCGCGCACGGATGTCACATTTACCACCGCTAACGAGACCATGGTCGTGCTACAGTTGTACGCCTCCTTCAGAAATCAAGTTCCGAAGAAGTAAATGCTACAAAATATCGAAAAGTGTTTCTTTAAAGCTAATTATTGCCATGTAAAAACATGTGTCTATTTTTAAGCAGAAAATACAAAATAATTCACGAAAATCAAATTTCTTTTAACGGATAATGTAGAAATTGTAGAAAGTTTACCCATGTCTATGTAGTCCTAGGATTAGATTAAAATACGATTAAAACAAAACTTCAAGCACTTTAAAGGCTATAAAACAGAAATATATTTTAAAGCACTCTAGGTCTAAGCACTGGTTGTTGCGCCGGCGGCGGTCGCGATTTCGATCCCCTACCCGCTCATGACAGTCATGACAGATATTTGTATTGGCCATATAGGTGTTTGTTGTGGTCTGGGCGTTTGTGCTTGTGTATTGTGTGTTTCCGGACCTGTGAAGCGTTTATTATTATTTATATTTATATAATGCCCTATAATGTAGGTTCAGCGAACTTCTTACTGTACTTTTTTTTTTTATACAAACTTTTTCAAAAATAACGTACACAAAAGAAAGGAATTTCTAAGTGATTAGCAGTCAATCGGAACTAATGCGTGTACAGACATTGCGACAACGCATTTTTATTTTCATCGATGGGTTTGTTTAAATATAATTTCTTAATATTCCTAGTTTCAAGTCATTTGCACCTAATACTGATGTTTACAATGTCAGTAATTTCTAAACTATTACTTAAACCTATGGTCTTTAAATATACAGGACAATATTTGTAATATATCCTTTCTAACATTAAAAAAAACAAAATTAAATTAGAAGTACTAATATTTCTAGAATAAATATTAATTTAAAGGCTTTATAAAATATCACGAAGAGTTGGATTTAGTCTGGTCATAGCAAAGTTGATCCCATGTTGATATATTTGGGTGGAATGGTTAAGAGAGTAGCAGATTTAGCGGGCTAACGGCGGATATTAACGGGCGTCAGATGTAGCCCGGACGACGACCACTGACTACTGCGCTCAGTCAGGCGTTATACACATAATATAATTTATATGTAGAAAGCCGGTAGAGATAACTCTAGAAGAAGTCTCTTCCAGCTAACCTGCAATAGTTGTTTTATTTATTTTTTATTTTATTACTGGACTTTCATTTGGACAAAATCTCTGTGTTGTTACGGCAATAAAATATATAGCCGCCCCCTATCTTCCCGTGGGTGTCGTAAGAGGCGATTAAGAGATAACACAGTTCCACTACCACCTTGGAACTTAAAAAGCCGACCGGTGGCGGAATAACCATCCAACTGCTGGATTTGAAATACACAGGCTGAAGACGGACAGCACGACGGCAGCGTCTTCAGTGCGACAAAGCCAGCCCTGCGCTCACTAATCCGCCTGCCCACCGTGGTGACTATGGCAAACACACATGAGGAGCTTGAACTTGCGGAGGCCTATGTCCAGCAGTAGACTGTATCAAGCTAAAGTGAAGATGATAATGATGATGAACACGGAATCAACTATCTGTTTAAGCGTTATAGTCCACTGCTGAACAAAGGCCTCACTGAGTTCGCGCAAGACATCCCAGTTTTCCGCAATATAACAATATATTTATATATAATTACTAGCTGTGCCCGCGGCTTCGTTTAAATCAGTGAGTCACAAAGTTTTCCCGGCAAACTTCCAGTGAAACTCAAAATCTCATCAAAATCGGCTTAGTCGTTCCGTAAACCTTCCTCTTGAAGCCCTCTCTCCATTGGTAAAACCGCATGAAAAGACGTTCAGTAAATTTTGAGGGAATCGATCACATACACTTTTGGGGACTTATTGTTATAATACACTAACTGTTGCCTGCGACTACGTTCGCGTGGTTATGAAGATATGCATTACTATCAAGATGTTTAAGCAAATTATTTTTTTATTTCAGTCACTTGAAATGCTTATCACTCTGAGTATTTTTTTAAAAGGCACAATTTAGTATAATTTATTAGTTATTTTTATAAAACCTCTCTATACACCACATTTTTAGATTTATTTTCAGGCTGCAGTATAAATAACCTAGCAGGCGAACTTATAGCTGCTGTATATGTTTCATACAAACTATCAACCCCAATCAAACGCCCTTAGCAGTGGAATATCAAAAAATCCTTTCTTAGCGGACATTTACTAACTATAATCTACCTCCCTGCTAAATTTCATCTTTGTCCATCCTGAATGGATGGGACCATCCAGCGGTTTTTTGAGTTCTCGTGATGAGTGAGTCAGTGACCTTTCTCTTTTATATATATAGATTACGATGCATTATTTGGACTCCTTTTCACATCTATAGAGCATAAATTTTAAATTTCAAGTCTCTGACTTCAAAAACAGGACTTTCATATAAACTTCCAACCCCCGTTTTACCCCTTTAGGGGTCGATTTCCGTAAAATCCGTTCTTAACGGATGTTTACGTCTTATAAGAAGCCTACCTGCCAAATTTCAAGTTTGTGGCTATTATAGTTTCGGAGATTTCGTGATGAGTGAGTCAACCTACCATCCCCCGTTTTAACCCCAAAAGGGAGTTGGTTTCTAAAGATACATTATTTGGACATCTTCTCACCATCTATAGAGCATATATTTTAAATTTCAAGTCTCTTACTTCAAAAACATAGGATTTTTATACAAACTTCCAACCCCCGTTTCACCCCCTTAGGGGTCGAGTTTCGTAAAGTCCGTTCTTAGCGGATGTCTATGTCCTGTCAAGCCTACTTGCCAAATTTCAAGTTTGTAGGTGTTATAGTTTCGGAGATTTCGTGATGAGTGACCTTAAGCTTTTATATATGTCTAGATATAGATATATAGATTAGTGATGAATAAGTTTACTTGTGAAATATGGAACGGAGACGTGTGTTTGATGAAAGTAAATAGTGCATCGAAATTTAACACGTCCGATTATACAGATAAATTAAAAATTGTTCAGGCGTATCGATTTAACACATAAATAACAATGACGTTATAATTTTTTATTTATTAATAAATAAACAAGTACTTTCATTAAGAATACAATTTCGTAACTAATTAACACAAACGAAATTATTAGAGTGCCGGCCTTAGAGGTCACTGTGTCTATCAAGTAACTGATTTGTTTGATGTTTCATTTGTATCACTCACTCATGAGTTACCCAAGTCTAATAGGTATCAGTTGGTTACTGTACATGTATTTGTATGCCTGCATTATTAGTATAAATGCACTTTACGTGTCCAATTATTTACTTATGTCTGTTCTTGAAATTATCTAAAAGCCTCTATTCCCAATGAAATTAAAATAAATCAGGAAAAAATTGCGAGAATGTAAGTGCAGTGTGGCTGTTCAAATTTTATATTTGATTGCCTACCCTGTTTAAAAACTTTATGCACGCCACTGTCGGCCAAGTTACTTATATTGCGTGATTTTTATAGTGTGAAGCTAGCTTATAGCATGGCTATTAACATAATAATAACAACATTCAAATTTGCGTCGTTAGATTACACGTTGTTACAGAATGCGGTAAAGAAATAAAGGTTCACTGCTCGTTCCCTGTAGGTGATAGCATGATAATATGTAGCCTGTATGTTGACCCGACTTCTTAATAATATTCGTGCCAAATTTGAAGTAAATCCATGCGGTACTTTTTGAGTTTATCCCAGACACACATACAGACAAACAGACAAACAGACAAAAAACTAAACACTATATTTTTGGCTTCGGTATCAATTGTAGATCACACCCCAAGTATTCATTTAAAAAAATATTCAATGTGCAGTTTTGACTTTCCTACTATTTTATTATATGTATAGATCATAAAATTCTCTCGTCTGTATTGTGTTCACAGAGGCCTTCAATAGTTTGTCGATGTCAATGACTTTCAAAATTGAATTGATTGTAGCGTTACGCTCATTACCAATGGGTAACCCAGTCGCTCTTCTAGTCGCGAATATTTGGATGGATATCGAAGAGATAGCCTTGTCAACGGCAAAGGCTGTAACAACAATTAAAGTGTGGAAGAGGTACGTAGATGACGTATTTTCTATTAATAATTGTGTTTGCTTGCAAACGAAAAAAAAACCGACTTCAATTACATCGACAAGTAATACAACGTAGATCGACGAAAAAATAGTCAAGCAACTACGCATTATCAAAGATTACTCAAAGAGTAGTTATCAGATCTCGATAAAATTTGTATGTAACCACATGATAAACATCAGCTTTCGATTAAATTAAAAATTATCAAAATCGGTACACCCAGTAAAAAGTTATTGCGGATTTTCGAGAGTTTCCCTCGATTTGTCTAGGATCCCATCATCAGATCCTGGTTTCCTTATCATGATATCAAACAAAGGATATCCCCTTTCCAACAAAAAAAGAATTATCAAAATCGATACATCCAGTAGAAAGTTATGTGGTATAATACAACGTAGGTCGACGAAAAAAGCGTCAAGTAAAAACGCATTATTAGATATAACTCGAAAAGTAGTTGTTAGATCTCAAATAAATTTAAATGGGACCAATTGGCACACAAAACCTTTCGATTAAAACAAAATTTGTCGAAATCGGTCTACCCGGTCAAAAGTTCTGATGTAACATACATAAAAAAAAAAAAAAAATACAGTCGAATTGAGAACCTCCTCCTTTTTTGGAAGTCGGTTAAAAAGGGGGACAATGAAAGTGCAATGAAATGCTTAAATCACTTAAACAACATCCACAGCAAAATTAAATTCACCTGTGAAGTAGAGAAGAACAGAAAAATGGCATTTCTTGATTTTAGTACTTACTACATTTCTTGAGTACGTAAGGATGGCTCGGTGAGCCATACTGTCTACAGGAAACCAACACACACCGACCGATATCTGCATGCTGACTCACACCAACATCTTCGACACTTAAACGCTGTAGTAACATCATTGACCAATCGCGCACATGATCTCTGTGACGAAAACCACATAGAATCGGAGCTAGCCACGTTAAAGAGGTCCTACAGCAGAATGGATATAACATGAGAAACACAACTACAAGGGATAAAAAGTTATACGACAATACAGAGTTGAAAGACAATTAGCATTTATACCATATATTAAAGGAGTGACATAAGATAGCTAGATCACTGAGCAAATATGCGGTAAAGACCATCTTCACTCCTTTTAACACGTTTGCTACGTTGTGAGGTCATATTGACCCATAGCGAACTTTCGTTTGGTGCGGCGAGCAAAATAGCGTTTATTCCCTTGGTTCGGAAGGCATAACTTTGTGTATTTCTATCGTAGGAAAGAGATTTATATACCATTGTTATCACCGCTTTAACGTGAACAATCTAGCATTTTCAAACACTCGTGAACCAATTTGAACTCACTCGCACCTAAAGAAAAATGTTTCACCCTAGTGCGGTGTGGGGTCGATATGACCTACCACTCCGTGCACCCCACACTCGCACAGAATGATGCGCTCGCGCCAATTCGTGCTCTCAGTGTTGTGACACGCTATCAATAGTGAAGGCGTCGCGTCGTTTGAATCCATTTTAAGATAAAAAAAAAATTGTTTATTTCACTAGCTACATCCTCACTTCAAAATTGTGCGGTGGTTTGGAACGTTTAATTAATCAATAAAGCACATGCAGTTAGTTTTAGCTGTATCACGTGTCAATATATTCCAATTAAGCCACTTGGCAATGTTCTTAAGCCCCTTTTCATGTATTTGTTGTACTTTTCACGTTCTTTTCATTATTCGGGGATAACTTCGTGATTTATGAATCGATTTTGGTAATTCTTTTTTTTGGAAAGGAGGTATCCCAAGTGTGGTACCGTGTTAAAAAAACTAGGATCTGATGATGGAATCTCAGAGAAATCGAGGGAAACTCTCGAAAATCGTAGTCATGACTAGTACGTTTGTTAATTTTTTTCCCATCTAATTACGTTGTATCCTCGTCGTCGATAAGTATGTCGATATAATTGAAGTCGGTTTTTTCGTTTGCGAAAAACACAATTATTATTTTTCACGTCTATGATTTACAAGGTTAAAACATTTAATTAAACAAATTAAACTGTCAATAAATTTTGCGAAAGTTTATCGAGTCCTATACAGCAGAAGTGTTTTTCCCATCATTATGTTTTAATATTGTTACGTGCTAGGGTTCGAAGGATTTGGAGAGAAAAACCTGCTGACTCTTTTCAAGACTTTATTCACTAGCACTAGGTCCAACACAAAGCACTAGGTTCAAACACTAAGCACTAACGATGTCCTCAGTCGTAGCCACTGTCGTAGGTTTCGCTGGTACCACTCTTGATCACTAGTTTTCACTCTTGAAGTCGCCTCGAAGATCGCTCAAACTGAACTGCACTCTCTCACCTCCCTGCGGCTATTTATATCGGCCGAGACGAGGCCCAGACCATTCTGGAAAGTTCGCGCATGTACCCGGTTTTCAAGACTATACTTCTATATATAGTTCCTCTAACGCCATCTAGTATTAAGTAGACAATTTCATGCTGTCGCTGTCTTTGTGTGGTTTCGATGGTTGCTGCTAGATGGCGCTAGTTTCTTTGTGTTTTCGTAACACTACTCCCCTCTTAGAGATGCTCGTCCCGAGCATCGTTGTTTCTGCCATAGTAACGCGCCAAACGGTCTATGTGTACCACTTTAAATGTCCCTCTAGGTTGCTTTTGAATCCTGTAAGTCACATCATTCAGTCGGGTAACCACTTTGTATGGACCGGCCCACTTGGTCTGCAACTTTGGAGATATCCCTTTCCGGCGGGTTCGGTTATGCAGCCACACCAGTGACCCTTCCTTGAAGCCGCTTGTGTTCGATTTCTGGTCGTATCTGGTTTTCATGTTCTCGCTTGACTGTAACCCATTTTCCCGAACCAAGGCGTGTATATAGTGCAATTTTTCCCTTAAATCGCTGACATACTAGTATTCGTAATTCTCTACCGTAATTGACATACGCCGGGGTAGCTTTTATGCTCTCATGCTCGGCGGTTCGGTACGACAGAAGGAAGAGTGGTATATACTTGTCCAAATCTTTTTGTTTGTCGTCTACCAATTTCGCCAAATGCCTCTCAAGGGTCTGGTTAAATCTCTCAACCATTCCATCAGACTGTGGATGGTACGCGGTGGTCCTCGTCTTATGCATGCCCAAAATTCTGCACACTTCCTGGAATACTTGCGATTCGAAGTTCCTGCCCTGATCGGGATGGATTTCTAGAGGCACGCCAAAGCGACATATCACTTCTTCGACTAACTTAGAAGCGACTGTTGTAGCTTCTTGGTTTAGTATGGCAAACACTTCGGGCCATTTGGTGAAGTAGTCCATGACGACCATAAAATACTTGTTTCCCGATTCCGTTACAGGAAATGGCCCCGCTACGTCAACTGCAATTCGTTCCCACGGTGCACCGACGTTATACAACCGCAGATTCCCAGGGCTCCTGGTCTGTGGTCTTTTTACAGCAGCGCAAGTAGTACATTTGCGGCACCAATCCTGTACATCATCTCGACAATGCAACCAGTAGAATCGTTCTCGCACTTTTGTTAACGTCCTCTTGACACCTAGATGACCTCCTGATACGCCATCATGTATTTCACGGAGAACATCTGGTACTCTCGTTCTTGGGACAATTATCTGAAGGTGGAACTCTCTGCCGTTAGTCTTCTCCCATTTCCGGTAGAGTATTCCGTTTTGAAGTATCAGACTGTCCCATTGAGCCCAGTACGCCTTAGTGACAGCGCCAGTGGGTGCAACCTCACTCCAGATTGGTTTTACGTCACCCCGTTTCTTCCATGTGATGATGTGCCGAAGGTCGTCATCTCTTTCTTGAGCTTCCCTCATAGCATCACTCTCCCAGATACCCAAAGGACTTGTTCTTGTTAGCTTTAATGTTACTTCGTTAGATTCTTGCTTAACACAATGTTTGCAGACTTCCGAACACTGCCTTCGTGAGAGTGCGTCGGCATTCCCATGCAACTTTCCGCTGCGGTGTTTCGTCTTGAAGTCATACTCCTAATCCCGGGCAGAAGGCGAAGCCCTTTGCTTCTTCAGCTCCTCTATTTGTTCCTCGATCCTTTTCGTCCTTGCTATCTGGGTCTTCTTTTGCGGAGAGTTGAGCTGAAGATGGCCCCTCTCACCGCACTTGTAGCACATGACTCCAGAACTTTTCCTCGTAGGAGCCTTAACTACCTTGACTTCCTCAGAGACCTCGCGGATCTTATGGGTCTGTCGTATGTCATGGCGAACAGCCTCGACCTCCAAAGCATGCGCCAATGCTTCCTTTAACGAGGTGTGGTGACGAAGTCTCACTGCGGCTCTAACCTCCAGGTCTTTGATTCCATCGACAAATGCTTGAACAATATTCGTGTTTACCATCTTGGTGTCGGCTCCTGGGTATGACTTCCTGACGAGTTTTTCGATTTCTAACGCCCATTGTTGTAGTTCTTCTCCTGGGCGTTGAACTCTGTCACGCAGTTGGGCACGGGACACGTGCTCCAGATGTCGATCCCCGTATCGGGATTCAAGTGCCTCCATCAAGTCTTGGAACCCATTTTTCGTATGTGGCAGTGCTTCCAGAACCGACAAAGCTTGCCCCCTGAGCGCAACAGTGAGAGCGGTCAGGCATTGTTCTTCCGTCCATCCGTTGGCTGTAGCAACAGTCTGGAATTGTCGACGATAAGCGTTCCACGAAGTAGTGCCGTCGTATGGAGGCACTTTCACTTTTGCTCCTTGCCCCACGGCAACGCACGGCACGGTAGTTCCACTAGACATCGCAATTCTCATGGTTTCAAGGCGTGCTACTCTCTTCTGTAGTACAGTGAGGCTAGTTTTCACATTTTCAAGATCCTATCCTAACCCGGTAACTCGTTCTTCCACTACATCGACATCTTTTCGAAGCTTAGCCACCGCGTCACTAACATCTTTTACAGCCTAAAGCGTTTTTTCTTGGAGCTCTTTTTGTTGCTCTTGTAATTCTTGAAAAGCACCACGAATTTCAGCCTTTTGTTGCTCTTGTGATTCTTGCAAAGCACGAATTTCAGCCTTTTGTTGCTCTTGTGATTCTTGCAAAGCACTACGAATTTCAGCCTTTTGTTGCTCTTGTGATTCTTGCAAAGCACGAATTTCAGCCCTTTGCAGCTCCATTAATTTAATTAAACTTCCTAATTGAAGAGCCACTTGAGAGTCTGTAGAAGCTACGGTGTCGCTGGTGGGCGTGGTAAGGTGGGCGGATCCAGTGGGCGGGGCCTGAGCCCAAGTGGGCGGGGCCTGTGTCCGAGTGGGTGGAACCTGAGCCCGAGTGGGCGGGGCCTGAGTCCGAGTAGGCGGGGCCAGGAGGGCGTGGTCAGTGGGTGGGGCATGATAGGCGGGGTCAGTGGGCGGGGCTTGGTCTACAGTGGGCGGAGCTTGGTCCCCAGTAGGTGTGGCCTTCGCAGCTCGTTGTGCCCTTGTCCTGACGCCCTTGGAGTCCTTGAAGTCGTCTCTCGGAGTCAATGGCATCTCCAAATCTCACTTCCGACACCAGTTGTTACGTGCTAGGGTTCGAAGGATTTGGAGAGAAAAACCAGCTGACTCTTTTGAAAACTTTATTCACTAGCACTAGGTCCAACACAAAGCACTAGGTTCAAACACTAAGCACTAACGATATCTTAAGTCGTAGCCAATGTCGGAGGTTTCGCTGGTACCACTCTTGATCACTAGTTTTCACTTTGAAGTCGCCTCGAAGATCGCTCAAACTGAACTGAACTCGCTCACCTCCCTGCGGCTATTTATATCGGCCGAGACGAGGCCCAGACCATTCTGGAAAGTTCGCGCATGTACCCGGTTTTCGAGACTATACCTCTATATATAGTTCCTCTAACGCCATCTAGTATTGAGTAGACAGTTTCATGCTGTCGCTGTCTTTGTGTGGTTTCGATGGTTGCTGCTAGATGGCGCTAGTTTCTTTGTGTGTTCGTAACAATATCTTCAGTGCGTTGTGTGGTCAAACGGACTCTACAAATTTTTTCTCTTTTAGACGCTAAACGAAACAAGCGAGCTAAAAATGCAGCTAGGTATATATTGCTTGGTTATTGGCCTTTGATCTCAAAATAAAATATATTCAATAATAATTATCACCGTTAAGAAAAACCTATATCAAAACAGACCCGAATGAGGGCTTATTGGACCTAAAAAATCTATAGGTCAATATAACCAGATGACGCACCAGCGAAAAGTACACTAAAAATCCTTACGCAGTGAACGTGTTAAGAAGATAAATGTTGCGTTCATCTAAAGATAACTTTCCCCTGGAAAAACCCGGAATTTACAAAATCAATTGTAGTTGTGGTAAATCCTATGCGGGACAGACGAAACGTACAACGCGGTGAAAACCAATGACACCAAGAAATCAGCCATCGCGGAACATCTTCTGGAAGCCGAACCGAATCATTGGATTGAGTTTCATAATGCTCAGATACTCGCGACAGAACGCCATTAGATACTCCGTCTCGTACGAGAAGCCGCTGAAATGACTAAATATAGTACTTTCAATAGGGAAGATGGGTTTCAACTGTCGAGGGTGTGGAATCCGGTGATTAGGTTATGCAAACCAGAAAAGAAGATGAACCAGAAGAGAAATGAAGAGTGATATAAATAGTTCGCGAATGGATACGGTGAGTGTCATCTGTAAAACACGGGATCGAGTGTCGTGTGTGCGTAAAGCAAAGGACAATGGTAGGGGTGAAAGTAGCAATGGTAGTGGTGATCAGCGTTTACGCAGTAAACGTCTGAGAAAGGAGGTAGTCCGATATGGACATTGCTAATGCCGTCAAAATCTACCCACAAATTTCAGTCTCGTGAACAAGACATTCGCAGTTAATGTCGAAATATCGAGCTCCGCAAAATGAAAATAAAAAACATGGTAAATATACCGTTTATGAATAGTTTTAATAAATATATTTATTGTTTAGAAAACACAATACATATAAATTTTTAAAATTTAAAATACTAAGTAGTATACATTAGTATAAAAAACATAAAGTGTAAAAATATATTTTTCTCGACTCACTTCATGCCTTGTCCTACCGGCAAACTTCGGTCATAATTTTATTGCTTTTTGTACACTGCTTTGTAAATATAACTGTAAGGTTGAATTTCTAAAAATATGTCTATATCATGGCCATAAGTCCTTTTGTTTATATATTATGATGCTAGGTGTAATAAATAAGACTGATTGACTGGATACGTACGACTTTATTATTTTAGACCTTAGACTCAAAGACATGACTCGACATTACATTATTACGCACGAACAAGACAAAGAGAAGACATAGACAATAGATATAATCATAGAGTACTTAACATAGACATAATATAACAGATAATAAATTAAGGATATACAACATCTCCCTTTTTATAAAATAAAGTTTACATTTAAACTTTTAACTTATACTGAAAACAATAGTTACTACATAACATATTAACACCATTACAAATTTACAAATTCAACTTAACTGGTTTCTTAATTACTCTACCTGATCTACTTTTATTACAGTTCTCCTGGAAATTAATATTCTTATCTAATTCTTTATTATTAGTATCCATCTGCCTGTTCCTCTGCTGACTATCCCTTTCCTCAGAATTGTTGGATTGCATCTCATCAAACTTATGACAACTATCATTACAATTAAATTTAATTAAAAATCTATTCCTTCTATATCTTTTACCTTCAGCGTCTTCTATTATATATGAACGTTGACAATCTAATCTTTTAATGACTTTTCCAGGAAGCCAATCTGAGTTAGGCATTTTTTTAAAAGTTATATAATCTCCTGGCTGTAATAATGGTAATTGTTTCTTATTTCTATCATAGTAAATTTTACTCCGAGCACGATTTTTCTCAAAATTATTTTTATATTCATTGAAAGTAACAATTTTTGGTTTAAGTTTCTTATTAGTAATTGGTATATGCATTCTTAAATTTCTAGACATTAATAATTGAGCTGGCGATGGAAAATTAGCTTTAGGTGTGTTCCTATATTGTAACAATGCCATGTAAGGATCTGTATTTGACTCTAAACATTTTTTTAATAAATTTTTCATAATTTTAACAGAACTTTCAGCTTGACCATTAGACTTCGGGTGATATGGACTAGTCATAATATGTTCAATATCCCAAGAATATAGAAAAGATTTAAATTCAGCAGAATTAAACCGAGGTCCACCGTCAGACACTAATTTCATGGGTATACCGTGACGAGCAAAGATAGACTTTAATTGTATTATTATATTAGATGCTGTGTATTGACTGTTTAAAATTGCTAACTCTATAAATTTGGAATAATAATCAGTAACTACTAAGTAATTTTTGTTATTAAAATACATTAAATCAATACCGACTTGCTGCCATGGGAATTTTGTAATATCATAGCTTTGAAGAGGTTCTTGTTGATTATTTGGTTTGAATTTAGCACAAATAAGACATTGATCAACTAAATTTTTTATATCTGCGCTCATATTTGGCCAAAAAATAATACTTCTAGCTAAATTTAAAGATTTGTTAATACCCTGATGACCTTCATGGACTTTTCTTAACATTTCACTTTGCATTGACTTTGGAATAATTAACTTATCACCTTTAAACAATAAATCATTAATAATGTGTATTTCACCTTGAATATTCCAATAATACTTTAATAAAGGATCCATTTTATTTTTACTGACAGGCCATCCCTCTAGACAATATTTTTTTAATTTTTGCAAGTCTTTATCTGAATTAGTAGCTATTAAAATTTTATTTTTATATTCCTGACTAATAGCTAAATTAGAATATAAAGAATTAACATGAAAAGATAAATCTGACTCATATTTAGGAATAAAATTTTCTTTTAAAGCTGCTCTAGAAAGTGTGTCTGAAATATACATCTCTTTACCAGGTACATAAATAACATTTAAATCATAAGCTTGCAATGAAAGCATCATTCTTTGTAACCTTGCTGGTACATCATTTAATGGTTTTTTAAACAAATAGACTAGCGGTTTATGATCAGTATGTACGGTTACCTTATTACCATATACATATTGATGAAATTTTTCACAACCAAATTGAATAGCCAATAACTCTTTTTCAATTTGAGCATATCTTTCTTGTGTAGCTGTTAAAGTTTTAGAACTATAAGCAATAGGTTGTTTATTTTGCATGAGAACTGCGCCTAATGCTGACTTTGATGAATCTACTGACAAAATAAGTGGTATATTCGGATTGTAATGTACTAAGATAGGAGATTTCGTTATTTCCTCCTTTAATGACTGAAGACATTGACTACAATTTTCATCCCATAACCATATAGTATTCTTTTTTAACAGATTTCTGAGAATTTTTGTTTTATCTGACAAATTTTCAATAAAAGGTCCTAAGTAATTAATCATTCCTAATATTCTCTGTAATTCTTTGACATTAGTTGGATCTGGCATATCAAGAATAGCTTTAACTTTATTTTGATCAACTTTTGCACCTTCTTTACTAAATATATAACCTAAAAAACATATTTCATTGACTGAAAATTTGCATTTATTTTTATTGAACTTTAAATTAACCTCTCTAGCCCTTTGCATGACTTTTAATAATCTTTGATTATGAATTTGTTCTGTTTCACCAAATACTAAAATATCATCTACAAAAATCAAAACACCTTCTATATCAGAAAAAATATCTGACATAACTCTTTGAAAAATTTCTGAGGAAGCATTAATACCATAAGGTAATCTTAAGTATCGATAACGACCAAAAGGAGTTTGAAAAGTGCAAAGATCTGAACTAGCATCATCAAGTTTTAACATCCAAAACCCTGAATAAGCATCAAGATGAGAAAAATATGAAGCACCATTTAATATTGACCTAATTTCATCTATGCTTTTAAGAGGATAGCGTTCTCTGACTATATATCTATTAAGATTTCTCGGATCTAGACAAATTCTTAACTGACCTGATTTCTTAACAGTGACGACTACAGAATTTACCCATTCGGTTGGATGTGTGACTTTTTCTATAACTTTTAATTTTGACATGCGATCCAATTCTTCTTTTAATTTATTTTTTAAACCAAATGGAACTTTTCTGGGATGATCAACGCATGGAATTGCATTTTGTTGCAACTTGAGGTGACAGACAGGTGGTAGACATCCTAATCCATGAAAAACATCATTAAAATATTCTAAAATTTGATTACTAGACAGATATTTATCATTACTGTTGACTGCAAAAACTTTTTTTAATATTCCTATATCCACACATGTCGGAAGACCTAATACAGTAGCACAATCAATATTTACTATTAAAAATAATATGTATCTTTGACAATTATTGAAAAAACATTTTAAATTACACTGACCAAATACTTGTATAGACGAACCATCAAAACCTTTGACATTTGCACTACAACTTTTGATAATAGACTGTGATAAATTTAATTTGTTAAAAGTATTAAGAGACATTATATTGGTATCAGCACCTGAATCAAGTATACATTTTACTTCAACATTATTAATTAGAACTGATAAATACCATGACTTGTCGTTGTTGACACTCTTCACCATACCGATGAAAAATTGTTCTGAATCATTGTTTGATTTCTCGTTGACATCTCGGACTGGATAAGACGATTCTACAGATCTAATGTTAGATCGATTGGAAAAACAATGTTTTGCAAAATGTCTAATCTTGTGACATATTTTACATCTTACTCCTGATGCAGGACATTTGAAACGATGATAACATTGACCACACTGAGTACATTTATTGTTGTTACTTGTCTTTGGTACTGGACTTTGACTGCGTCGACTAGCAAAATTTTGATTGTGAAGATTTTTATTATTTGACTTATTTCTGTTATTACTCGTAGACTGTTTCTTTGACTGTGACTTTGTATACGACTGTGATAAATGTAAAACATTATCTGAATATTGAGAATTTTCCATTGTTTGAGCATTTTGTTGTGCCATGATGACATTATTAGCAATAGATATAGCCTTTTCGAGTGTTAGGTCCGTTTCTTGCAACAATCTTTGACGAACATGTGTTAATCTCGAACTCATGTTAGCTATAAAAATATCTTTAATTAAGGAGTCTTTCAATGTACCAAATTCACATTTATTTCCAATATTTTGTAAGTCCGTAAGAAATGTGTCAATTCCCTCTTCAGGTTTCTGCATTCTCGTGAAAAAGGAATGTCTGACAATAGTTAAGTTTTTCTGTGGCTCAAAATAATTGTCGAATTTAATTTTAATATCTTTTAAAGTTGTTCTGGTTATGTCTATATTGAAAGAATTGTAAATCTCAATACCTTTTTCTCCGATTGTATGTAACATGATGGCTATTTTCCTTTTCTCGGATGCCTCTTCCAGATCCGAAGCAAGTAGAAAAAGCTCAAAACATTGCCACCATTTCTTCCAATTAGAATTGTTATTTTGATTTGTTGCAATTATTAATTTTGGTACATTGTTGAAGTTGTGACTTTGTGAACATGCTTTCACGTTTTGTATTGTAGACGTCGACATTTTGAATTTTCAATTTTATTACCATTGACTTTCAGATGACGTAAAATATATATATTCTTCACTTTGTTGCGAATTCTGACACCATATATTATGATGCTAGGTGTAATAAATAAGACTGATTGACTGGATACGTACGACTTTATTATTTTAGACCTTAGACTCAAAGACATGACTCGACATTACATTATTACGCACGAACAAGACAAAGAGAAGACATAGACAATAGATATAATCATAGAGTACTTAACATAGACATAATATAACAGATAATAAATTAAGGATATACAACAGTTTATTTGAAGCATATTTGGCGATACTTTTAATTGTTTTTTTATAGATCAATGTTAGTGGGCTTTTGAAGTATTTAGAGTTATTTTTAATCGTATTTTAATCTAATCCTAGGACTACATACATATGGGTAAACTTTCTACAATTTCTACATTATCCGTTAAAAGTAATTTGATTTTCGTGAATTATTTTGTATTTTCTGCTTAAAAATAGAAACATGTTTTTACATGGCAATAATTAGCTTTAAAGTAACACTTTTCGATATTTTGTAGCATTTACTTCTTCGGAACTTGATTTCTGAAGGTGGCGTACAACTGTAGCACGACCATGGTCTCGTTAGCGGTGGTAAATGTGACATCCGTGCGCGCTTTCTCGAAAGGGAACACGTCGGGAAAGTTGTCCAGCGGAATTGTCATGTTCATGAAACGATAGGTCCCCTAGAAAAAAAATTGTTAATAAAAAATCAGAAAGTATCTGACATTGAAAAATAATAATAGGCTATGCTGCTCCATTGTGGATTTTTGAATATACAAGGTGCAGGTCTAAAGATTTAACTTCCTATTAAGGAAAACCTGATTTCTAACTAGCATCTACGTAAGTTTGTCACTGTTTTATTAAGTCTATGTTGATTTTTTTACACATCTTGTGGTCATACAAACAGCGATATACCTACTTTCAGAAGGGCCAACACTTGAACACTTGAAAAAAAAATTGTATTAGTATTACCTCGTATTATATTTGCCTTGCAATTGATTAAAGTGTAGGCACTTGTCTACAAGACTTTGCTATGACCCCATTGGGTTTTATAAAATTATTATTTTATTATATTCTTTATTGCACTAAGTAATTTTACAATAGTCATTATAATATAGAAAGTTGGCAAGGGCGAACTTATTTCTAAAAGAGATGTCTTCCAATCAACCTATATATAGATGTGAACGCGGGGCAAAGTAGTGCAGGGATAGAAGAACAATAAAAAACACATAAACATACACAGAAACATCTACATACATACATACATACATAATACATAAATACATAATACATAAATATAATACATATAACCAAGCCCAAGTTTCTTACTTTGTCACAATAAGGAATAGGTGTGCCACGGTACAAAACGGGAGAAATACCACTCCAATCGATTCGATTTCTTAAACCACTGCTACTGACAATTATTGTCTGTGATTTAGGTAGATTAATAAGAAGACCAAACGATTTAGCCCATAGGTTAATAGCTGAAAGGTCTTCGTTTACAGTTTTAATAGACTCGTGCAGCTCGGTCAGCTCAAAATGACGATATGTTTGCAAATCATCCGCATACAGGTATGGAGAAGAAATAGCACGAGAGATGTTAATAAACACAGAGAATAATAAGGGAGATAGTATGTCGCCTTGTGGGACACCAGCGGTGAGATCCAACCAGTCTGACGAATTATTATCAACGGACGTTACTCTCTACAGGCGTTCAGAAGGATAAGAATGAAACCAGTCAAGGGCAGCAGGTGAAAAGTTAATCCAAGTATAATATAGTTAAAAGAGCCAAGAAGTATGTCATGTCAACAGAGTTGAAGAAGTTGACCGCAAGAATATCCAAACTTGCATTTGGCTAAGATTCTGAAGTATATTGTAAATGTAGCAGCGTTTAGTATCCCTACACAGTCTGTTGCAGAGGTTGCGCAGAGTTTTGTGTTTGTTTTGAGTTTTCTGGTGTTGGAAATTTTTTATTGGTAATTTTAGCTCTGTCTCGCTTAAAGATGGTCTTTTTAATCGCTGGAGTTAGCCACGGAGCTGGAGCTCGTTTCATCCTTACTAGTCTTATAGATGCATGCGTGTCATATATCTTGATCAGTTCAATAGGCAATGATTGACCATGTATTTTATGTCGTTAGCAACAAATTCCGAAGACCAATCGATTTTCTTCACATCCGCTCTCAATCGTTCCAGATCATTCAATTCAAAAAAAAAAATGGACTCTAATTTTAGGAGGACGCACTTTGTACGTTAGATAGATTAGGTCGTGGTAAGAAAAGTGGGACGTCATTTGCCCATGAAAAAGAACAAGGTTAGGATTGGAGACAAAGGCTAAATTGATAAGAGATGGTCTGGAGTTAGGAAAGTAGTGATTAGGATCAGTCATCGGCATAACGCACAGACCGACGGAAGAGGTTAGCTTATACAGAGTTGGTGCTCTGGTGTCATTCTTTAACAGGTAAGTGTTACGATCACCAATTTTTTTTTTTTTTTTTAAATATACACACGGTCGTCTATTCCTAAAGTAAGCAACTTAATGCTTGTGTTATAGGTAACAGCCGACTGGTATATAGCTACATATTTTTTTTTTCGATAAACATACTTATAAATAATACATTATATAAATATATAAATAAATATTTATATTACACCCAGACTCGGGATGGGAATCGAACCCACAACCCACGAAGCAGAAAGCAGGGTCACTACAAACTGCGCCAACAGGCCAGTCAAAATTGCAGATAATGTGCAGAACCATGCAGATAATGTGTTCATAATTAGGTATCAAGTTTTCAAGAATATCTTCTAGGGTTGCAAAATAATTTAATTTGTCATTTGGACTGTAAGCGACACCAAGAAGAAGTTTTAGATGCCTAACTCCTAAGATTAACTTCCAAAAAAAAGTATTCCAGAGCATTCATCGAACTTGAAGAAGTGCAGCAAACAGTGGTAGCAGGGATGCTACCGAGAAGAAAAATACCAACGCCACCGCCACCTCGTTCCGTGCGATCATTACGAAATAAAATAATAAAATTATGTGAGAACACAGAATTTGTACTACAGCAGAATATGATAGTTATATCAATAGATTAGTTAGAAGTACCTATGGTAAGTAAATTTGTGGCTGAAAATTGAAATACAGTTACTTACAACAGGAACAGGACATTTGATACCATACGAAGCAGCGACTGGAGCGATGAATTTCTCATATTTTAGAAAATCACAGTACTTGTAATGTAGCTCTATGAACGATCTTCTGTATTCATTGTGAAGATACTGGAAGATCACCAAGTTAAACTGAAATATTATTTCATTCTATTTATTAAATTTGAAGCAGTAATTTTTTAGTTATATACAATTATATTCGATATTTTGGTACAAACCGTAACGTTGTTCTCCCATGTCTGTTTCGTCGTAATTTCTAAATTCATGTTATAACTACTCTTCCTACTGTACCGTCGTATATAAAAAGTGTAATTGTAGAAATATTTTTCATTCATGTACGCCACTCTTCCCCTCTCTGGTATCACTTGAACACCCTGTAGTTATGAAATCGTAAATTAAGTACGGTATTGCACAGCAATAAAGATCGTGCTCAAAATCTGGAGCAGCGAGACCGGCGAAGTACCTCGACCTTACAGAAGATCACAGCTAAACACTTCTTAAGTATCTTATACTAAATGATATTTTTGACTGCTAAAGTATTTTTACTGCTGTAGGCCTCCCTAAGTTAGTGAAAAACATCCCGGTTCTCCGCAGTCCTCATCCAAGTGGGTCTCTAATATTCGAAGGTGTAAGGGCTATCATTTTTATAAAAAAATACTATTTAAATGTGTGTACTAAAATTAATGAGCTTAGAATTGAACCCTGTGGAACACATATTTTAAGCAAATAATCAGAAAACTGTTTACTGAAACGGTCTAGAATTCCATTAGTAAACTCCTAGAAATATGCAGAGAAACCCACGGACACATAGTGTAGCCTTAAAGCCAGCTGCATGCAGAAGCAATGAAAAATACTTACACAAAAAACCGGAAACACTATAACTGAAGCAAAGATTACGATTATATGACATGTCAAGTGAGGCATTTTTAAAACTACGAAATACACTACGTATCTATAATACGTATACTATATCCCATGAGGTTGGTATGTCAATTGCTGTAAAAAGTGTAAAGATCATGTTCGGTTTTGTAATCATAATGCGCTTTTAATAACTAAATTATCTAAACAAACATTTTAATATCAAAAATGTGTTTATTACGAACTAGCTGCGCCCACGACTTCATCCGCGTGGAATTCAACAAAAAAGTTATTGTTCAGTTAGCAGCGTTATAAAATAAAAAAAAAAATCTAAAATAAAAGTTGCCTAAGTTACTCCTTATTACATCAGCTATCTGGCAATGAAAGTCCCGTCAAAACCGGTCCAGCCGTTTTAGAAATTAGCCGGAATAAACAGACAGACAGACAAAAAATATAAAAGATGCTATTTTGGTATATGTATCGTGTGTATACGTATGAATTTAGTAAAAAGTGGTTATTTTAATATTATAAATAGACAGTACAATTTTATTTATTTGTATAGATGTATAGATATCATATATTAAATATTTTAAAAAAATACTCCAGGATTTAAAACGTCGAATATTAAAAGTGTGATTTTAGAAATATTTTTCATTCATATACGCCACTCTTGTTCTCTCTGGTATCAAATGAACATTTTGTATAGTTGTAAAGGTAAAAATAGAAATATCCTTTATTGTACACCGGAAGAGTAATGAACATAAACAAAGAAATAAATACAAATATTTAGGTACAGATTTAGAGTGCAATGTTTTAGTTTACTAGCCCTAAACTCTGTTAGTATATAATTTATTTCGTTTTATATCAAGATAGATGTAGATATGGGAATATATATATATATGGGAATATATATATATACTAGCTGACTCGGCAAACGTTGTCTTGCCGCTAAACGCTATTTAAAAACAGCGGTTGATCGTAGAGCGTTGAAAATTTAGGGTTGTATGTATTTTTTAATGTTGTATTATAAAAAAATAAAAAATTAATAATTTATCTAAGAATTAAAAAAAAATTGGGGTGGACTACCCTTTACACTTAGGGGGGATGAAAAATAGACGTTGTTCGATTCTCAGACCTGCCCAATATGTACACAAAATTTCATGAGAATCGAACACGAAGAACACGAGAATTTTATATATTAGATATTAATTGTTTAAACATTTGGGTCGACAAACAAGCGTACGGCTCACCTGGTGGTAAGCGATTACCATAGGTTATAGACGGCTGCAATACCAGAAGCATCGCAACGCACACAGGAGCTCCGGACACCTTACTGACCACAGGAACACAGCACTGCTTTCAAGCAGTATTATTTAGCTGTGATCGTCGGTAAGGTCGAGATACTTCCCCGGTCGGGCTGCTCCAAATTTTGGGCAGAATATTTTCTAATATGTACCTCAGTAATATAGGCATCTTTCGATGATCGAGAATTCTAGAAGTATTTTTAAGTAATTTTACTAACTGAGTAATATATTATACCTATTGATATTTTACCCGTAATAATAAACATATTCTGTATTTGGAAATCATTTCGAAGGTTTTTTTTTTTTATATAGAGGTCATCTAGGTATATCATCATTACCAATCAAACTCTTTTGATATAGACCTTACCAATAATCTAGTTTCGCCATTTAAGTTTTATCTGGAGTAGGTAGATCATATCTATCTTAAATATTTTCATATATCAACTTCAACAGTTTTGAACGAGACGGTATAAAAAAATCAGTGCAACTACAATTTGCAAATCGTAATTATTGTGTGATGCCGCGTTGGCGCAACGGTCACAGCTATGGATTGTGCCTGTTGCGCTGGTGGGTGCAGATTCGATCCCCGCACATGACGAACATTTGTATTGGCCATACAGATGTTTGCCGTGGTCTGGGTGTTTGTGCAGCCCTTGTCTCCTCGCCGTGCCTCGGAGAGCACGTTAAGCCGTCGGTCCCGGTTGTTATCATGTACAAATGATAGCGATCGTTACTCATAGTAGGGAATATTTCCGCCAACCCGGATTGGAGCAGCGTGGAGGATTAAGCTTTGATCCTTTCCTACATGGGGAAAGAGGCCCATGCCCAGTAGTGGGATATTACAGGCTGAAGCGTAAGCGTGAAGCGTAATTATTCCAAAAGTTAAATAGTTAGGCCAACATAAAAAATAAAAATAAACAGAAATGCCTAAAGAACCAATTTATATTTAGGTGTTTTAAATTAATTTGCAACTCTTATTTCTAAATTTACAAGTTAAATTAATTGAATATATAATGTAAATTTCAATACATAATTGATTTCGCTGTATTAATAAAAATAGAGTTAACCGACTTACACAGAAAATTGGAAACGTGATAACTGAAATTATCATCACAATGTTAAAAATTGGAACAATTATTTTATTAAAAGATCATAAAATTCTCTCGTCTGTATTGTATTCACAGAGGACTTTAATATTTTGTCGATTTCAATGAGTTTAAAAATTGACCATAATACGATTTTAATAACATAATTAGCTTGTAATGAAATGTTTGCAATTATGTAAATAGCGGCATTTTAATATTTTTGTATATTATTTACTGTGTTGTACAATTGGCCCTTGACTAGTTGTTCCAATTGAGCAAGTATGTTTCACTTCACTGGGAAGACTCGACCAAAATGTATTGTACAAAGATTTAGAAATATAATAATAAAACTCTTTTATTTTATTATTTATTTTTTTAACTCTCAATCAAGCTATTAGTGCTATCTAATATATAATAATATATGATCTGTAATAGGGAAAGAGGCCTATGCCCAGTAGTGGGATATTACAGGCTGAAGCGATGAATAGCGCTTTACGATTCAGCCTGTAACATTCCACAGCTGGACATAGGCCTCATTCCCCACGTAGGAGAATGATTGGACTTAATCCAACACGCTGATCCGCTGCAGGTTGGCGAATACGTCGTCAGGTATTTATTATAATAACCAGGACCGACGGCTTAACTTGCTTTCTGAGGCACGGTGAGGAGACCCACAAGTACAGATATCCAAACCGATGAAGAAATATTTGTACAGTTACAAATATTCACCCCGAGCGGGAATCGAACACGTAAACAACGACAGGTATTTTAGACGACTACTCGCACCACTACCATCAGAGCGGTTGTTGGATAGTATTATAATTTAATATAAATAATGTAGAAAGAATAATTTAATGACTTTTAGAAAAGACGCGCAAAAGCTTTTTTTAAGATCGGAAATATATAACGATTAAAAGGCTTTTAATTTCAACTCTTAAATTTCATTTAATTAATTTTTGAACTTTAAGTCAAGTGACATTAATTTTGTCATAATCGTCATCCTTATGTCAAAATTTTTAAATAAACTAAAAGACGGAATGGATATGTTGTTATCAGATTTATTTAAATATTTTATAAATATAAACTACTAAAATGTCCCACAAAATAGATTGTAATAATGAAGATAAGTTGTGCATTGTGGGAACGTGCTTAGATATGTGTCCCCTCGAAGAAGTAACTTTGTAAGCTAATAAGAAACTACAATTTGGCCTTCTAATACAATGAACTGGAAAATTATTTTTTTATTTGCTGTTTCAAGGCGGAAGGAGGAGAAGTTGGTGCATGTTCTTGAATTGACTGATGAGGGATACAAATTGGTGAAATGTTACTCCAGATCAGCTGCTAGTGCAAACATGGCAGTACCTCGTCTTTTACGGCCTTACTCGGTGCTTTACGCTACTGTGCAATATTTATTGCTTGAGTAAGTTGTTACCTTTTTCTTTTGAAATGATAATTACACAAGTTTGTTATTTGTAACATCTCTATTACACAAAAATGATGTACATATTTAGAACCCATAACTTAAAAATATATAACAATTACACTCTTCTTTAAAAACGTTATAAGTATTTGAAATTCAGTGTTAAAAGTTGTTAAAAATTGGTACACTAAATTGTTATTCTTCTAATATGTTCATGTCCATTTTTTTTTTTTTCATAAAGTTACAACTTCTAAAACCTTTTTTCCAATTAATTGTTGAACAACACTGCTCACCTAAAACAACTGCTTATCCTAAAAACAAAAATAGACTTTGATAGTGGAAGGTAGAATAGGCCAGTACAACCTATTTTCCCTTAATAACTAAACTGCAACTATAATATTAATATATGTGAATATAAATATCTCATAAATATAGTAGAATTTGATGGTAAAAAAGAATAATGAATGAAAAACTTTTTACTGTTGGATACTGTCATCCGTCAAATAGTCCAAATCCAATATCCACAACTGGTCAAACGGACCCTGAAACTTTAAACTTATCTGTTAAAAGTTACTAAAATGTAAATAAATGTAAATTATATTTTTCAGGGTATCAAATAGAACAGATGTAAAGATGTCGGTTAAATATGACTTTTTGAATGATCGCCTGAGAGCAGTAAGGCAGGATATGACTATACAGAGGCTTCGACCGCAAGAGTGTCTTGTTCTACTGGAACCTATGATTAGGTTCCATGTTTTCTATGCTTATAGGTATTTATATACTAAATTAATAGATTTTTCACAGAATTATATATTTACAAATGCAAATTCTAGCTGGAAGTATAATAAAATCTGAGGTAGGGCCCAGCAGGACATATCTTGCTCAAAAACTGGAGCAGCACGACTGGACAAGTACCTCGACCTTGCAGAAGATCACAGCTAAATAATACTACTTTCAAGCAGTGTTGTGTTCCTGTGGTAAGGTTACCAGAGCTTCTGGGGGGATTGGGGGTAGGGTCGGCATGCGCTTGCAAAGTTTCTTGTGTTGCATGCGTCTATAAGCTATGGTAATCGCTTACCATTAGGTGAGCTGTATGGTTGTTTGCTGTCTTGCACGTATATATAGATAACTTTTTAAGAACAAAAGCATGCTATAAAATATCACAATCAATTACATAAAAAACAAAATCATTATTTATTTTTTAAATTTAAAAAGTTATTTAAACAATATTTATAATTTGTGTCAGCGATTTTTCTAAACATCTCTAACAATTAAATAAAATGTAATTATTACCACAACGAAAATTAATAATCTCAATAAAAAAATATTTATAAACAATAAAAAATACATAAACAAATTATTTTAAATCCCCTTTTCCAGATTATGTGATTATCCATTGAATGAGTATGACCCAGTGCTCAATAAGAAATACTTGTTAGAATGTATGAAATGGTTCTTAAGCTGTTGTGACATTATTGATCGCAAAGCTGAAAAGAATGATGTCGACTCGTTAATTGATGACCTATCAAAACTAAATGTTAATAAAGGAAAACACGGGGTATTGTACTGTGATAGAATATTAGTTGAGAGTTTATATATTTTGTGTAATTTAGATGACATACATCCGATATATAGGTATTTAAATTTACCGAAACAAATAAAAAGGTATGTGTATTTTAATTTTTTCAATTATTAAATTGTAGTGACAACAACTGCTCTGGTCTAGTGGTGCGAGTAGTCGCCTAAAACATCGACATTTTGCGGGTTCAGTTACCGCTCGGGATATATATTTGTACTTAATTGTACAAATATTTTTCTCCGAATTCGACGTCTGCCCATATGGGTCTCCCCACCGTACCCCAGAGAGCATGTTAAAGCGTCAGTCTTGGTTGTTATCATAAATACCTGTTAGCGATCGTTACTCGTAGTAGAAAACATATCCACCAACCCGCAGTGGACCAGGGTGGTGAATTAAGCTCTAATCCTTCTTTTTATATGGAGAAAGAGGCCTATACTCAGCTGTGGGTGAATTATGATCGAACAACAGGAGACTTGTACTTATTTATTATTTTATTGTAATTTTTTAAATTATTATGCTATGAAGTTACAACATTATATTCTTTGTATAAAAATAAAACACCTTAAATAAATTTGAAGCTGTTAGTTGTTATATGAAATAAAATTAAATGTAATTTTTATAAGAAATTTAGAAACTATGATATTTCTATATGAAATATTTTATTTGTTACAATTTCAAAGTACTTAAGTTGAAACAAATTATTGTATAGTTTTAATTCTATCGTAGAACATCTATATTGAAATTGACGTATGATATGGCAATAGCTAATCTTCACGGAAATTATGTTAGAATGTGGAAACTCGCGAAACAACTCTGTCCTCTAACCTTCAGCGCTCTCTGCTTATATCTGCCAAAATTGCAGAAGTAAGTTTAATTTTTAACTCTCTTTTTGGTTTTTTAAACAATTATATAAAATTTTGGATATTATTTAATTTATAATCCAACAATATACTTATAATCAACTCTGTTATTTTTTTAGTTTTGTTTTTTTTTTATTATACAAAACATCTAAATAAAATATTTACAATACTATTTTAACCGAGACTTATTTTATACCAATTTTATTATTATATGAAACATGTTTGTTCAAAAACAAAAAAAAAACCGACTTCAATTAACATTGCCAAGTAAGAAATGAGGACACAACGAACAGTTGAAGTCACTTAAATTGGTTAATCCAGTAAAAAGTTATGAGGTAACACATAAAAAAAATTAACACCTGCCCAGCATGGTGACTATGGGCATAACAGGCACATGGGTTTGCGCAGTTTTGGCGCGAACTTGGGGAGGCCTATGTCCAGCTGTGGACTGTAATATGCTGAAGTGAAGTTACATAAAATAATAGTCAATTTGAGAACCCTCCTTTTATTATAGGAGATCTCTACAAGTCTTGAGTAGCGCATACAACAGTAAGCAGCTGACAGTTCCTGTAAAAGTAGTGCAGCAGTGGTTAGCTTTTAATAGTGAGGAAGAAGTACGGGAAACATGCGTGTACTACGGTCTGAAAGCCACCGAAGGAGTTAACTTTAATAAGAGCTGTCTCAAACTTGATGTCAATGAGGTTATTTTATTTTTTTAATGTGGATTGTAGGAAAATAGTTAAAGTTGACAGTATTTTTTTATTAATTTCTAAAAGAACTTTTTTTAAGACAATACAATTGTAATTTAATTCTATAATAAAATCTAATTTTAACTCTTATTAAAAATATATAACTGACGAAATTTAATCATCAATTTTTTTTGTAGCTCCTACCGAGAAAACATTATCAAGCAAAAATATTACATTTGAAGTTGGAAGATGTTCTGTCATATACTTTATAACATAAATAAAATAAATGTAAAAACTGATCTCAATGTTATGGTTCTAATTAAAGCAATAATGAAATAAAACAAACATTTATAAAGGAATCCTTTATTTATTTATTTACATTAGAAAATTCACCTAATTACGCGGGACTAATTACATTTGACAACAAAATCTATCTAAACCTTTATGCTGCCTCAAATCGTCAAATTCATAACACGGCGATGGGCCTCATACATTTACTACTTGGTAACCAAAATCATGATTACAAAGAAAATATTACTGTTATAAATCTATTTTAATGCAAAATTTGTACAAAATATATAGTGAAAAACAATTCTTTACGGTAAGTTTAGTAAATAAAAAAAAAATATATTTTTATAACCCTAGCATGTTATAGACTGTCGAACAATATTAAGATGCATATTCTTCTTTTAAATTCTAGCTTCCTCTAGGATTTGCCAACATCAGAGTAATTGAATTTGTTGTGTTATTTTGAAATTGACTCTACTAAATATGCTGGTTTTGTGAGATTACAAATTTATGTCAAAGAAAGAGAATAATTTAAAATCTGTTGATCCATCTAAAACAAGACACAAACAAATAAGATGCAATTTTTTTATCGGGTGAGATCTTATGATTGATAATAAAATATTGACCAATAAATCTATAATCTGCAAAGGTAAGCATTTATAAAATCTATTTCGTACTACAATATTATTTATATATTTACTTTAATTTTTATATGTTCATAATTGTGTAATTAATATATATTTTGTACAAAATTAGATTAAAATATACAATACATATATAACATCAGCCAATATTCCGGCACTTGGTACCGTGGAGGTCGTATATACATTCATTTCAACAATTTACATTTCAATAAATATTCCACCATTAAAAACTCGTATTATATAACAAACTTTACATCAAGTTCAAAGGGCTTCTAAATTGAAATAGTAAATATGCATTCAACTAAACTTCTCAAATGATTATTCCTAATGTTCATATCGTTTTGTCCAATGGAACGATTCTACTCAATAACTTTTGAATATGCTAATTGTTTACATATTAATATTTATTTACTTATATATTTCGTGTAATAAAACTGTGTCAGAGGCAAATTTAACTTTTAAAAGGACAATAAAATATTATTACATTACTTTTTTTCTCGTGGTAACATTTTTCATATATCTGTTGTAAGTCTTAATTCAAAATGTTCTTATTTTATTGAAATTCGAATAACATACTAAAACAAATTAGCTAAGATTGCCTTATTCTGCACATTTTATCTCAAAGTACAGTTTTTAATAAGCGCGTAGCACCAAAATGTTATATTCTAAAAAAAATCAATACAGGCTCATTCTTATATAAAAAAAGATCTTGGACAGTTTGACAGCCGGATTTGACACTATATTATCGATAGTCTTAATTATCGATATTAATTAATTAATTTATTATTCGACAATATCGATAATCCTACAGAGAACATTATACTCATTCAAAATTGTTCTACAAGAGGTCACACTCCAACTACCAGCCTCCGCGCGTGATTTTATTGCAATAAAACATGATAAAGCCGAAAAAAAAAAACGGAAAACAAACAACAAAACTAATTTACACGAATATATTCAATTATACGTGAGTAAATGTACAAGTTCGACCTTCCCGTCACAATGTCAAGGTCAATGCAACCATCTAGAGGGCTGAGAAACGGACAGACCCATCGACTTCATATTTCAATATAGTTTTGTCCGAATAACCGATACTATAAAACCAAATTTCGATATTTAATAACGATTCGTTCTGCTCATAAATGTTCAATTTCAAATGTAACGAATCGTTTAGAATATAGGAGCGCAATTTGAGTGAAGCTCAGTGAACCGAGGACCCCATATATTTTGTCATGATGCATGCACATCGGTGCTTGCGGCCGATTATAAAACAAGCATTGGCATTACAACAGGCTAACAAAAATAACACAACGTGGTCATACTGTCCCTATATAAACTATTACGTTTGATTTTTTTTTTTTTTTTGAACTTCCTTACATTTTCACTACTTCACAATTTGTTTACTCAAGTGTTTGTAATTATTTTTGATTATTATTAGACTTTAGGCCGAGTAAAAAAAGGTCGGTGTCTGCAGCAGACTCCTGCTAGATGAAACTAATTTGTTACTAAATACACATAATATATAACTTTTCTAGATCACGTGTGTTATGTACACATTTTTATGTAATATTTTATGAACGAATTATTTGTGCGTTGGTAATAAAAATACAGTGTTATATAGAGACATATGACCTTACGACAATGGTTACAACAATAATCAACAGTAAATAAATAGGTCATGCACACATCACTTCTCAACCATCCCGACAATAGCGTTTTATTATATGGTAACTTTTATTATACCCTCAAAAAAGTATTCTAAATAAATTTAGATTTGAATAGAGCAAAATATATTTTGAGTCTTATAAAAATATTTTTAAAATATACAAATGGATCTCTGTATTAACAACATATTTATTAAGTAACTTTGGTCGAAAAACATTTTACTAAATAGTTGTTATTGTCAATACCAGACGAGCTCATAGCTAGGTACAATAGTTAATAGATTTACAAGAGCGATCCATGTAGTTCGCAAATTTTATTACTTTCATCTTGAAAATTCGTCATTATTTCATATTTAAAAGAGTATATTTCTTTTAGGTTTTACAAAATTGATGTAAACAAATATTTATGGGCCATGATTGTGTCCAAATATTTTTTATTGCTCTCAGACAACATTTATTCAGAATACATAAGGTTTATTAACTATAATCTCAAAGATCTCTTAAATCATTAAACCGCTACTATCGAGACAGCACAACATAACAACTATAACATTAATATTTAATCAGCTGCACCGCACCAGTGTTCTTGTTTCAAATGCGTTCCGCGACTACCGGCCCTTCGGGTACCTGTGTCTGTACCAAATACAAGAGCCATAAAAAATATGTGGTTATTTCTCTGTAAACTGGAAAATTTACTGTCTCAGCTCGTGTGAAAAATACAGTTCATTTTATAGTTTTTACTTTCTCCATCGTACAATATCCCTTAAAAAACAAAAAGAGTATGCTTTAGACCACATGACTGAAGTAAAACTTCTTTATCCATCTAACTTATATATGTCCCTCAACTTCCGTTCGCCTCGCCCGATCACACTTTTCGCAACGCTCTCGTCACGCATTCACCAGCTTCTCCCTAAGTCAAGCGTGCGTAAAGAAGTTTTACTATAGTTTATCACATAAATAAAAATTCATAATGCTTAAAAAACACCCGTATATGATGGATGATAATAAAATAATGCTAGAACCACTTAACGGAATAAGCTGTTTTATTTTTTCAATTTTATTCGAAAACTATTAACTAGAAGAAATGTGAAGGCTGAGAAATTCGTCATTTTTTTACAGAAAATATTTTTTTTTCTGTCATAATAATATACATAGTATCAGAGCCATCTATGATTATCTGTAGTACCGTAAGTACCTTATCAACTAATCAAACTTATTATTTTCTATCGTCGATCATTAGTTCCTAAACAAGCTACCAGAGGGCGCTACAGGTATAAGCTGCAAACAATAGTTTTAAGAGGCTTCCCCTTCTCAATGACCTTGAGCATTTAGACTTTGCCACACCTAACCCACCCGCACTTCACCTGATCAGTATTACGTAAAGGTTATTAAACTCGGCCATCTACCGGCTCTAGCTTGTACTACTAGGACATGCGATTGATCCGTTTCCTAGACCAAGAGCTTGCGTACAAGTTGTGATCATCCATAATTATTATTTAATTTTCTTCTTGTCGTGTCGATCATTTAGGCTATAAAATTATATTAATTACTAGTTGTTACTTGTTGTTCAGTTCGCAGTTATAAAATAAATAAATTTCTAAAATAAATGTAGCCTAAGTTACTCCTTACTATATCAGCTATCTGCCAGTGAAAGTCCCGTCAGAATCGGTCTAGCCGTTTCAGAGATTAGGTGCAACAAACAGACATACAGACAGACAAAAATTGTCAAAATGCTATTTTTGTGTATGTATCGTGTATACATCCATATAATTTAGTAAAAAGCGGTTATTTTAAAATTAAAAACAGCCGCTCCAATTTTATTTGTATAGATATACTAAATTTATATTTTATTCTATTATCGGCTCGGTGAAGATCGACTTTAGGTTCGGATCTTAGACCACAAACTAAGCAGCTTTACATTTACACACCTCAAAATTAATAATTTAAATTATTATTTCATTTGCAGTAAATACAATTGCAAAATTCAATAATAAGTCTGTCTGTCTGTTACATTTTCATGCCTATCCTGGATTAAAAAAAGTAAATAGATTTGCGCGTAAGCAAGAGCAGCGTGCGATGACGAGCGACACAAGTTCCCCGTACAAAGGCCTCTGGCCGACTGCCGCGGGCCGCCTGTCGCCCGGCAAATAACCAAAAATTATATTTTTACGATTTTCTAATAAAATACTGCACTTAATAAAAAACCCTTCTGTAGAAATATTAAGTACAGGATTCTTAATTAATAAAAAAAAATATTCACTATTGTAAGTAGTAAAATTAGAAAGCCTATACGATTTTTGTACGCGAAAGGAGGTCCAGGTAAACAATTATTTCTCTTTATTTAGAGAATTTTATACAATTATCTTACAGTCACATTAATAAACTGAATCCGAGTTACAACATATATTTATTTGATATTTTTAACGTAACTTTAACGTATACTTTATAGCACATGAAAACGGCCGAATTTGTCTGGGATCCCCTTAACGGAATAAGCTGTTTTCTTTTTTCAATTTCATTCGAAAACTATTAACTAAGAAGCTTATTGAATGTGAAGGCTGAAAAATTCGTCAATTTTTTTACAGAAAATATATTTTTTTTTCTGTCATAATAATTTAGTATCAGAGCCAACTTATTATTTTGTATAATCATTAGTTTCTCAACAAGCTACCAGAGGGCGCTGCAGGTATAAGCTGCAAACAATAGTTTTAAGGGAGTGTGGAGATGTGCAGTTTTGGATTGTCCAAATTTTTGTTTTATTTAAAATCTATAGTGTTTTCCTTACTGACAATATCAGAGAAAATTATTTTTATTCAAATAAAACACAACAAGCTAATGTTAATTTCGTTTCCATTTTACGCACAGTCCCCTGGCTCTTATTTAATACTGACAACAACATTTAATACAATTAATCTTCATTTCTACGTAACGATTCGTATGCTTTTAAAGTTTTCCTAAAGACGAAATTAAACGTATATGAAGAATGTAAAAATTTAACGAGGGTAGTTAGACAAAAATAAGCTTGAAGTTGCCCAGTTTACAGAAAAATGCCCATGTTTAGTAAAAAGAACAACGTTTTTTTATATCAATCGATATCAAATTCGATCGAACCAGATGGATTAAAAAATCAAATTATGGGCTATAAAATAATCATTTCACGACACAGGGCGAAAAATGGACTAATGTGAATATGGTTTTTTACCCATGATATGCGTGCTTCTTAACTACCACATTAAGAGATATGCATAAATAAACACTTGACTCTCAACGGCCGCCTGTGGTTTGTCCAATACTGTGTTCAGACATATGTTCGATGTGCGCATATGCACAACATATTCACAAACGCCCAGACAATTATAAGCACCTGCACAAACATATGGCACGATTGAAAATTGTAACTGTGGCCGTTAGCTAGCCAGTCAAACGCTCTGACTATTGATCCAACTCGTCATAATGAGTGATACTCACCAATAATGACCTTAATGCTTGAGGAAGGCGTCATCGAACAGTTCCAACTCGTGGCTGAGGTAGTTTGCCTTGTTCCTGAGCTTCTTCGCGGAGGTGGACGCCGCCTCCAGCATTTTGATCGCTTCCTTCACTTCGGTCAGCTCCGTGTCCATCTCCGTCGTCGCCTCATCCACCAAGCGGCACAGACGAGCGAACATTGTCGATAACTCTCTGTGGATAATAGACAGTACCATTAGAATGATTTTTGTATGGTTCATTTATATGGTTAGGTGAATAATTATATGGTTCATTTATAAAAGATTTTTGGTCTGTGGTTGATGATGAAGCGCAGCTTGCAGCCGGCGTGCGCCACGTACTGCCGGTTGAACGCGTGCGACACGTGCGGCACGTGTCGGCGGACTGACGCGAGGCTCTGTGTGCGACACGTGCGATACGTACTGCTGCTTGAACACGTGCGAAACGTACTGCTGCTTGAACACGTGTGAAACGTACTGCTGCTTGAACACGTGCGATACGTACTGCTGCTTGAACACGTGCGCCACTTACTGCCGCTTGAACACGTGCGACACGTGCGATACGTACTGCTGCACCTGGTGGCTGCAGTTGGCGGAGGTGAGGTCGACGATGAGGCGCAGCTTGCGGCCGGCGTGCGCCACGTACTGCCGCTTGAACACGCGCTCCTGCGCACGCGTGGTCCACGTGCAGCGCTCGTACGCGTACAGCGCGCCGTACAGCAGCCCCGTCAGCGCCACCACGCGCCACCCTACCGTCTTCAGCAGCTGGACAACAATAGAGTATCTTTATAAAGTACCATAATGCATAAACATCTATATTATCTCGTGGATTTGGCCGGCCAAAGTATTTTTCTATAAGGATATATAAGTACTTAAAAAGTCTATATGTCAATGAAATTTATTCATAGTACTCCTCAACTACTTTACTCTCTAGTGTAAGATAATCCCCCCCCCCCCTCAAAAATAAAATGTATCCAAGAAACGCCAGAAATTTTTACCAGTAATTTCGACCACTAACTTAAAATAAATAGATTATTGTATTCCAATTAATTTGACCAGTTAAAACTTATAACTCACCAAACCAGAGAGCAGCAGACCGCCCATTGTGCCTTGCGAGGTGAGGGCTCCCAGAGCAAACTTGGAAATCATGCCCCACTCCTCTGCACTGAGGGGACCCACCGGCGCGCTGCGCGTTATCTCCATGGACGGGGCTGCGGGGCCCAGTGATGGTGGAATCTAAGGGACCAGACAAGTTATAACAATCAGAAAGAACTTTTATATTTACGAGGTTAATTTAATTTCATCAAATAAATTAATAAAATTATAATAAGTTGATAACAGGTATTACAATGTTTACCGATTACTCAAAGGTTACACAAAGGTTGGGACTTTATTGCCTCGTATTAGGATATCTGGGTATAATAAAGTTCTTCCTACATTCAGTCATTTCTACTGAAAAAATCTTGGATTTATCAAAAATACAGGGGTGTAGGAGCAACCCTGCATTTCTTAAAGCACTGTAGTGCTGAAAATTTTCAAAGATGGTTGTGATCGCTTAATAATAAGTTGGTAACGTGCTTGCTTACTATTTCCATGAAAAGAAATTAAGTACCGGTGTGACTGTAGGAGGATTCTTGAGCGCGATTTTATTAGTATTACGGCCCTGGAAACGTTGTATGAGCGCCGTGATGCCGTATGAAAAGCGAAAAGTAAGATCCTCTTGGAAGTCGGCGCAGAGGTTGTCGCAGTTGAGCCGGTAAAGAACTTCAAATGGTTGCTGATGGGGGACGATGTAGCTGGCAGCCGCTGCTCGCTTGTGCATGGGCAGGATGTTGTACATGCGCTCTGAAAATATGATATATTTGGTACTAGCTGACCTGGCGAACTTCGTATCACCTTATATTTTTTTTTCTTAAGTATAATAATTACATATATGAAAATAAAATATAGCCTATCTGTCAAGTTGGATCAAACTGCACACGGTGTGCAAATTTAATTAAAATCGATTAAGTAGTTTAGGAGTTAATCGCGGACAAACAACGTGACACGTAATTTATATAAGATTATATCAACTTTAGCCGGAGATTTGTTATCGCCTAGAAGTTTCAAGTAGAACTTTTAGATTCTTTAGGTTTAGGTAACAACTAAATAATACTGATTTCAATTAATGTTTTTCTGTAGTGAGTATAGTTGCCAAAAACCCCTGGAGGGTCTTGGTCAGCAAAACACTTAAAATGCTCTTGCTATACCCGCTTACCATCAAGTGCATCATATGCTGATTTGTCACCTTAGTAGTATAAATAAAAAAAAATATTTTTTGCATAGTCCACCAGCATTTTTGTACTTATCAGATTCAATGACATTATGACACTTCCTATTCACAAGAGCATACAACCTTTTTTCAGCAGACATCCTTAATATAAATTTACTAATATTTACCAGCCATTTCCTTCTGTGCTTCATCCATCTCGTGCCCGATGTCTGAGGACAGCCGCTTTTTGAGTCTGGACCCCAGTCCGGCTTCTACATGTCGGTGCAGAGCACGTTTGTATTGTTCCAGTGCAGCACGGTCATTACGGAACGGTGCTTCATACTCATCCACCAGGGCGGAGAGCCGTCGGATCTCTTGACTTAGAGTCAGGGACACCTGCAGTTAGTTTTGATTTTGAGATTTCTTAGTTGAGCAGTAGTTTTTTTAGGAGTCACTAAATAGGAGAACATAACAGGAGGTCATGTCCAGCAGTGAATAACTATCAGCTCCTGTATACATCAAGGATCTTTAGTACAATGATAGATTAAATAATTGTATCACACAAGTTCAAGCAACAATTTAAAAATATTTATAAATACACTTATACAGAATCAATCCTAAATCGTGAACTTTTTACGATTTAATTCATTGTGGTTATAAATCTACTGTTTCGAATTCTCTAAACATTTAAAGTGTGACATTTATATAGCTTTAGTGGGGTCACCCTCCAGTTACAGAATCTTTATAAGCAGATGTGCCAGTGTGTCACCTTGTGCTCCACGCTCTCCACCATGCGTCCAATCTTGTCCTTCATCTGGCGCGTGATGGCCGTGAGCTGCTCCTCCACTGCCGATAGTTGTTCTTGTAGGACACGCTGCTTTTCCACCTTCGCGGCCTTCTGTTCGCTTGCCGTGCTATACACCTGCAACCAATGGATGACACCTCTATTACAATGACACTGTATTCACGGATAAAATATAAACTCTTTAATATCGCTTGGCTTGCAACCAAGCATACAGTTAGTTAGATGGTAAGTGGACACTGTAGCGTATGGGCGCCAGAAAAACTAAGACCTAGCGCGTTGACGACTCTACCTCTTCCCTTCCCCGGGAACTTTGGCAACCTAACTCTAAAGTATCAGCAAGTTATCATCTGCTGTGCCCTATTTTAGTAAAAAAAATTAGTATTTAAGTTAGTATAGCTTTTTTTTATTCCAAGCAATGAAACTTTTTATTTAATATTCAGATATAGCCGCCTGCTGGTGCCACTCACCAGCTCGAGCGCCGCCATGACGTCGGCGGCGATGTTCTTCCCGCGGCGCGAGTGCTGCGCGAACTTGGTGCGCACGGCCGACTGGCTGATGCACTCCTCGAACTTGCGCTCGAAGTCCACGAACTCGAAGTAGCGCACCTGGTGCCCGTCCGCCAGGGTCGGGGCTGGGGGGAGGACAGCTCTACTCATTACTAACATACCCTATAAACTATTCTTAAAACTTCGTTCTGGACAAGTTCCTCTGAAAAAATTTGGATGGATGATGAAGAACTAACCTTAGTTCGCCTAACTGTGATATTTGTGGTATTGAAGAAGTTGATGGAATTTGTTCAAAACAAGATAAGAGAAAGAAAATAACATTAAAATTTCATTTAAGTTAAAATTCTGTAGGAATTTTTCAAAGTATTGGCGACTGTCGAATGTCGGAAGCCGCCCAGATAAATTATAGTTTTAGATTAAAATAGAATTTATAATTGAATTGTCGATTGTGATATAGGGCACTATGGGACTGACTTTTCAGACTAGCTGTAAAAAGTCCCGGAAAAAAACAATTCTAGGAATTTTAGATTTGAGGACATAAAAACTATGCCGACTAATAAATAACCAAACAACGTAAAAGCATAAAGCATGACAGAAAAAAATTAAAGTCGGAAGGTTAAATAATGGAAGAATCACGGGCGAAGTACTTCACAGAGGGTAGAAATAGAAATTTTGTTATTCCGAAATTGAAAAAAAATGTGGAACTAGCCGATAATGAACGAAATCGGAAGGCAAAGACACTCACAGGAGACAGGTTTCTCTCGTTCGCGCATGCGCGTGAGCAGAGCCTCCTTGGCGGATATGAAGAAGATGCGCTCCTCGGCCTCCTTGGGCGAGCACACGCGCAGCTCCCGCGACAAGAAGTCCACGCAGCGGTTGGCGTGCTGGCTGCGGACCTGCGGGCGGCACTGCAGCTTCAATACGTACTTTTGGCAGTAGTGCGTGGTAGCCGCTCCGGTGTAGTAGAGCGAGTAGTCGCCTAAAACACCGACGGTTTGCGGGTTCGAATCCCACGAGATGAATATTTGTATTAGTACAAATATTGCTTTCCGGTTTGGCTGTGTCTCTTTGTGGGTCTCCCCACCGTGCCTCGGGAGAGCACGTTAAGCCGTCGGTCCCGGTTGTTATTATAAGCACCTGATAGCGATCGTTACCCGCAAACCCGCAGTGGGGCAGTGTGGTGAGTTAAGTTCTATGCCTAATATGCCCTTATGTTACCGACTGAATGCGAATGCACGTGAAAGATAGGTTAAAAATGTGTGGAGAATCGATTAGATGATAAATAATCAATCATTGTTATAATAGCTCTCAAGTCATATATTCACAGTACAGTTCCAACATTCTTTTAATTTTTTTTTTTTATGGATTTTTGTATTCATATGTATTTAAACGCCAACCCGTTGCATACAGAATTTATCGCAACGTATTTTTTGAATACCAAGTACCATTTTGGTGTTAACCTTTAATTTTCGTACTGTCATATTTATTTGAATATTAACGACGCTTACTTGTTCTAAATACTCTGGTTCTGAAGCGGAAGCGTCCCATCGGTTGTTCAGTATAAATATATTCGGTTGCGATATCTTCGTCGATACTTTGTGGAAGAAATTCTTCTCCTGTAATTGAACATAAAGAAAAGATTAGCTTAAATTAAAACTACTTATTTCAACATTCAATTTGTCTATATTTGGGTGCCCATTAATTTACCCATTTGCCATATACCAACATGCATTCTTATGACGTATTCGTATTTGAAAGATTGATAATAAGATAATCAGAATATTTTGAGATATTCAAGACCTCGGGTATTCGGGACCTGTCACACATCCCAATCGTCGACTAATTGTTGCCCCACATGAATACCTAAACAAGTTTCAAAGAGTATGTACGTTATGAATGACAGTGGACTTCAGATGCAGGGTCTAGTATCTCCACAGTCGCCCAACTTTGGACCCACACGGATCTCCGATGATCTATAGTTGTTTTTTAAATTTCCTCATCCGAAGTTTCAAGGTGGTACGTACGGTGACCATGAGCGTGGACTCCGCGTTGGCGACCAGCACGAAGACGTCCGCGTCGAGGCAGTACTTGTCGATCCAGTCGTCCAGGTTGGGCGTGACGTCGACGCCGGGGCTGTCCACCAGCACGACGTCGTCCCGCAGCAGCGCGCACAGCTCGCGCGGCCAGTGCACGTGCACCAGCGAGTGCTCGTTCAGGCGCGACGCGCACAGCGCGTGCCCCAGCTGCGACACCGACTGCACACACCGCACGGTCAGAGCCTTCGCGTGCTACACTATCTGACTGACTATCTATCGTGTCGTTTCAGAGACAGACTCAATTACTTGATTCAAGTACATTTCGATTAAAATCGGTAAACCCAGTGAAAAGTTGTCCGGTATTATACAACGTAGGTCGACGAACAAATAGTCAAGTAAATACGTATAATTAGGTATAGTTCGCGTCATGTAAAAAGAACGCTGGCCTTTAAACTGCGCAAAGGCGATTTATCGGTCTATTTGGTGGTAGGAGGTAGGGCGCGGGGCGTGAGTATCACGTAAAAGCCTAATCAAAAAATAAAATAGTAGTACTTTCGTCCGCGAGTGTACCTATCCGCAAACACCCCCTCCAGTTTCTTTCAGCGTTCTTTTTACATGACGCGAGTTGTATAACACGAAAAGTACTTGTCAGAGCTCTATTAAATTTAAATGGGACCATATGACACGGAACACCTTTCGGTTAAAAAAAATCATCGAATTCGGTCGACCCAAAAAAAAATACTGATGTATATACATATATTATTGTCTTTTTTTTAAGTTTTATCTAAGTGTGAAAGTAGATTTGTTTGCCTTAGTTTAGATTTTAGACTTGTTACTTAGTTGTATAAAAAAAAATGATTGTAACTACAATTAAGCCTTACCTTAACATTGAGCTTCTCCTGAGAGTCCTCGGTGGTCATGTAGGCCTCGTCCGTGTCGGAGCCCTCGACCTGCAGGAAGCAGTTTGTGGTGTGTCCGATTCCGCTGGGCAGGATCTTGTCGTGAAGCATAGCATTGATCACTGTGCTTTTACCGTTGCTCGTTCTTTTGAATTAAATTTTTTTAATTAAGTATGAACTAAAATTAATATTTTTAGAAACTAGAGTATATTCAAAGCATTAAATTTTTAAAAATTAAATAAATACGTATAATTTTCGTTGAATGAAATGTGAAGTATCTTCTTAATGCACACTTGATTTGGGAAGTAGGCTGGTGAATACATGAAGATAGCGTTACGAAAAGTGTGATCGGGCGAGGCGAACGGAAGTTGAGAGGGAGATATAAGTTAGTGAAGATAGAAAGAGGAAGAATTATGTTTCGTAAGTTTTATTTCAGTCGTGTGGTCTAGCACAGACGTTTTAGAAAAAACTTTCGAATTTTGTATTATAAGACTAAATAAAAATCTTTTCGATAAAAAACTTTAAATAGGAAAACGATCAAGCAGCGTAACTCTAACTTCTATAATGATTCATTATAGCATTTGTTTATAACTAATGAAGTTAAAAATTTTATATTGAAAATTAACAATGATAGAGTAAAAATGTCTAAAAGTTTACAAATGTACCTTCCGAAAAAAGCAACTTTCATGTGATCTCGTTTGAGCACCTCCCGTATAGCTTGTACTTTACATACGTACGCCTCGACGTTCGCCACATCTTGAGCTGACGCGATGGCGTTTTCTCCGGACACAGCTAAAAATATAAATAAATAAAAAATATGATTTTATACATATTGTCCTAAAAAGTAGTATATATACATCAAATGATAGTTCTATAATTTAATTTTTTTTTTGTCTTCTTCTTATGAATTAGACTCAAGACGTTTCTCGTGTTATATTGACTGATGTAAGATTCATACTTTTTTTCTAAATTAAAAAATCATAAAAAAATAATCCTTGAACATGGAGAGAGAGACCTACACTTAGCAGTGGACAGATAACAGACTGCATCGTATCTTAAATGAATATACTCAATAATTCGAGATATTGTTCATGTAGAATTGGTAAGCAAAAAGTTCCTTTAATATTTTTTTTTTTTAAATTTTTTATCTATTACATTATGCACACTATAAATTGACCCTTTGTAAATTTAATTAATCATTCCTTTCCTTATCCTTTACAAATCATTAAATTAGTCGTTAGTAAGTCTAGTATTGTTGCTAATTGTTGATTTATACCTAATATTTGACCAGCACAACTATCTAATGTAATTAGTATATTTTGTGATAAAGAAATAGTAAATTATTATTGTCCATTTGCTTACAAAACTTTGCTTATGGATGTACACGGGACATATACCAAAATGATATTTTTTTTTTTCATTTTTGTCATTTTGTTTTTTAATACCATGCGGACAAAGTTGCGGAGACAGCTAGTAAATAAATAAAATAACTTATACTCATTGTGACTACCTGATCTCTTAGGTAGCTTTTTATATAACAGCTACTGACACATTTTATTTTAAAGACTTTAGTACTGACTACAACTGACCACTAAGCTTACTGACTCATTATCAGTCTGTCAGTTCAACCTACATTGGCAATCGTACGTAGATCGTCAGTCCAGGGAGCCGGAGGAAGTCTTGGCAAACACAGTGAAGCACAATCCTTACTCATTACAATGGACGATTATCAGTATTCAATTATTTAGATAGAATAATTAAACGTGTATTCAACATAATAATTGTGTTTGCTCACAAACGAAAAAAAACCGACTTCAATTACATCGACAAGTAATACAACATAGATCGACGAAAAAATAGTCAAGCAACTACGCGTTATCAAAGATTACTCAAAAAGTAGTTATCAAATCTCAATAAAATTTATATGTGACCACATGATAAATATCAGCTTTCGATTAAATTAAAAATTATCAAAATCGGTACACCCAGTAAAAAGTTATTGCGGATTTTCGAGAGTTTCCCACGATTTATCTGGGATCCCATCATCAGATCCTGGTTTCCTTATCATGGTACCAAACCTGGGATATCCCCTTTCCAACAAAAAAAGAATTATCAAAATCGGTACATCCAGTAGAAAGTTATGCGGTATAATACAACGTAGGTCGACGAAAAAAGCGTCAAGTAAAAACGCATTATTATATATAACTCGAAAAGTAGTTGTTAGATCTCAAATAAATTTAAATGGGACCAATTGGCACACACCACCTTTCGATTAAAACAAAATTTGTCGAAATCGGTCTACCCGGTCAAAAGTTCTGAGGTAACATACATAAAAAAAAAAAAAAAAAAAAAAAAAAAAAAATACAGTCGAATTGAGAACCTCCTCCTTTTTTGGAAGTCGGTTAAAAACATAATAATCTGTAGCTTCACACAGAACTAAATATAATTTTTAAAATGGTATTTTCATTAAACACAAAATCTAGAAATATAAATAAATTCAAAACCTTTTGAGTTTTAAATAAATATTATCTTTATACTGTGTATATTTAATACACAATTCAACCTGTAGCATCCCACAGCTGGGCATAGACCCCCCACATAGATAGGACTGGAGCTTAATCCACCACACCGCTCCACTGCGTGCGGGTCGACGTATATATTCCTTACCATAAGCAATACTCACTATCAGGTATTTATGATAACACCTGGGACCAACAGCTTAACGTGTTCTCCGTGGTATGGTGGGGAAACCCACAAGAACAGACATCCAAACCGGAAAGGAATATTTTTACAAATACAAATATCAGTTTTAGGCACCTACACGCATGGTGCGTGTACACCAGGCCAGTTATAGCACACAAATTTACTAGTTATAATCTACAAAGTAACAATAGTATACTTCTAAGAGTATAGAATAGTATAATATATTGGTAGCCATAAAACAATGTATAATGACTAATAAAAAATAATATGACACATCTCATTTATCTTCTTAACAGTGTATTTAATGACAAAAGTTTCCTTAAAAGGAAGTTGAACCCTATTAATTTTAATGAATGGCCTTGGGACCAATAAATTACATACTATTCACATTTAACTATTACTTAGTTTATTTGTTTCTAAAGTTTATGTATTGTATGTTATATAATTGTATATTTAAAATTTAATTCTAAAAATACATGGGATAGGAGATCAAATATGTTACATAAGAGACCTTGAATACTACATGAGTATGATTTAGTGTTCGTCGTAACATGTGTTATTAAACTAATGCACTATGTGACCTCATTTTTATATAATTTCCCTTAGCTTTGAAAAAGCTTAATTGATAATAGTAATTTGCTTTAAAAATAATTTACTCATGTTGATATTTATTTGAAAAATAGTTAATATTAATTCCAAAAATATGAGATTACAAAATTAATCATTTAAAATCTCAAAGAATGACATGATAAGTATATCATAACAAAAGAATATAGTAAGTCCACATATTTGAGTATGAAGTAATTTATGTAAGTATTGTATACTCACCATGCATAAAAGCGACTGCATCCTTCACGTAATCATCGATTTCCACAAATATGTCATTAATCTTCTTCTTTGCTCTTACAAATATCTGTAGCGGTGAATCCACGTTCGACATATTGACGCGGACAGTCCCATTGTTCATAGCAACGTTGTGAGGCCCGTCGCCAGCCATCATCGATATTGTACGATTAACATATGCAGCCATACGGGAAGGAAATATGCACTGTGTTTGTTAGCTGTACCTTACACTGGACAATGCCAATTATATAATTATGATACCACTTCTATGGTTTAAACACAACATGCACGGTACAACTGCAACAAAAACATAACAAGCGTAAGAGTGCATAGCTACACGGTAGGTGATATGATTAGTACATTATATATTTTTGTAATTTATAGCACTTAAAAGTGTTAAATAGAAAGTTTTCACTTTAATTAAATTTTTTATTACTATCCAATATACACAGAAGGGTATGTATTACAGAGGAAATCGATAAAGCTAACCACTAACTCAAGAATTATCTATACTATTGTTTGTGGAGATTACGAAAACAATATTTAATAGGTTTTTTCACAGAACACAAATCAAAACAGCTGATTCGATGTGGATGACTAACTTTGATGTTGGCTTTATTCCGTGCTAGGTTATGACAATTCACAATCGAAATAAAATACAAAACATCACAAAGAGCAAGCTAGAGAGTATAGCTATGTGCAGAAGAAGCAAAACACAGAGAACTACATCGTAATTTGTAAATCTAGTGCACCTTATCATTCCGTTGCATCACAGACATCACAAATACATCCCTGCAGTCGAAGCCGCGTGAAAATTTATATACACTTTAAACTATTAATAAATATTATCCATTAAAATAAAACAGTTAGACGTAAAACAAATGACAGCCGCTTAATACGAGACAAACTAAATGCACTGAAATTCAGCAATAATTCAACATCTCAATAAAAAATACTAATTAAACATATTCGACCTTAAATAATCTCTTACCTGTTTCAAAACAACATTATAATAAATAATATTAACTGTATTTAAATTTATTTGTTCGGCAGAATATACCTGTAAAATTTTTCATTTATGATTTTTTTCGTGATTTTGTTCTCTATCACACTTTTTTACCATAGTTCGATTTAATGTACTATTTTAGAACAATTTCATTGGTTAAGAGAGCATGTGTAGAAATTTCTCCAATCGTATTTTTTCTTATAACTTTAGCGTTTAGTAAGTGCTATAGATATGCCATGCCAGAGTATATAAACCCACTCATACCTTTTTTTTACTGTAAACTGTAAAGTTTTATATTTATTACTTGTACGAGATTAAACAAATCGATCTAAATAATTTATAAAAAATATTGCATTAGTTTTATGAAAATATTTTGTTTAAATAATAGATTTCTAGTAATCCTTGAACTTTTGAAGTCCAATATAAAATTATGAACTGTCAGTTTAATAAATGGCGGATTTACGCGAATGCGAATGAACGCCAGATGAATTTGATTTAATTTATTGAAATAGTTCTATATTTTAATAAAAGTTTACCAACTTTTGTTGAGTGAAATTTTAAAATAACTTTATAAGCAAAATGTCTCGTTCTGTTCGCGCTGAGACAAGAAATCGTGTAAAAGATGACATCAAAAGAGTCATGCAAGCTGTAGAAAAAGTTCGCCATTGGTAAAGCTATATATTCATTTGATAAAAATGTAACAAATATATAATTTATGAATTTTGTCTGAATTGTAAATTAAAACAAATTTCAGGGAAAAGAAATGGGTGACTATTGGGGAAACCACCATGAAAATATACAAATGGGTTCCGATATCTACGAATGAACAAAAAAAGAAACATGCAGCCAAACGAGAGAATAAGGAGAACACATTGACTCCTAAGAAAATGCACGATTCCTCAAACTCCAACTTCGGAATGGCAGAGGACTCAAATACATGTAAGTTTAATTCATCATTCTTATAAAAAATAACTTTTAATTGATATACAGGAATAACAGGGAATTTTCTACTCATAATATGTCGCAGCCCGACTGGGGTAGTACCTTGACCTTACAGAAGATCACAGCTAAATAATACTGTTTTCAAGCAGTTTTGTGTTCCTGTTGGTGAGTAAGGTGACCAGAGCTCCTGGACAGAATTGGGGATAGGGTCGGCAGCGCTCTTGCGATGCTTCTGGTGTTGCAGACGTCTATAAGCTATGGTAATCGCTTACCATCAGATGAACCATACGCTTGTTTGCCGACCTAGTTATATAAAAAAATATATTTAAACACTAATATAATTTTCAACTGAAGACGGGCAGCAGCGTCTTCGGTGCGACAAAGCCAGTACTGCGGTCACCAACCCGCCTGCCCAGCGTGGTGACTATGGGCAAAACACATGAGTTCACGTTATTTTTGGCGTAAACTTGTGGAGGCCTATGTCCAGCAGTGGACTGTATAGGCTGTAATGAAGATAATTTTCAAAGGACATTGAATTTAGTTGTCGGTTTACAAAAAAGTTAGCAATAAATTTAATATGTAGATATAACATAGTCCTCTAATTTTAATCTCTAGTTGAAAGAAACTTAAACATTATAATTAAAAAAAAAAAAAATTAAATTTGTTATTTGAACAATTTTATTTTGACTCCATTGACCTTTGCTTATTTACTTGAAACTTAAATATTTATTTTTATTTTTTATAAATTGTTAGCAAACATTTCTTATAAAAGCTATATTTAAAATGGAGTGTCTTATGAAAGTAATATACTTTTTTCCTATTTAAGGTTTCTCAACAGTAAGTGACTCTCAAGGACCAACAGATTTCACCTCGTCGCACATGAATTTCTCCGAGGACTCGAATTCGCAGAGCAGCGGCACAATAACACCCGCGAAAAGATTAAAAACAGACTGAGATAGCAGCTAGTGAGCTTGGGAACCAAATAAACTTTATGAAGCAAAAGACTTGTAATGAAATTGTGAAGTGTGTCCGTGTTAGTGATGTGCTAATGAATTAAGATGCATGATTTATTTGATGTAGTTTAATAAATTTATGAACTGTAATATATAATTATATTTTATGTTAAGACTGTGTTTAAAATATAGTTTTTGAACTGTAAATATTGGTTTTGTACTGAACTAGCTTACCCGACAAATGCACGATGTTTGAAATAGTCATTATCATTCTTGATATTTTTTGATTTTCTGCACAATTTTCTTAATTTTTTATTATGTAGGAAGCTTCTATACAGTAATATAAAAAAAAATCCTTATTTGTATAGCTAAATCCCAAAGTGCTATTAAGAGCACAGGAATTTAATAATGAGTTACAATTAATTTAATTACAAGACACAAATACTGTTTCAAAAAATACATTTTTTAAATGCTAACAATATTTATTTCAAATATGATTAATTGCATACAAAGAGCCAAATAACATTAATAAAATTAGGATGTTGAAATGAGCAATTTGATTATGATTACCTTGTTAAAATAAAATTAAAGACATACAAAAATTGGTTTTAATACGCAATATTTTCACTACTAACATCTTATTAATAGACCGAGAGCCCAGGAGGGTCAGACCTTCGTCATTTCATAAAAGCTGAAAGTTTCTCGGTGCATGCTCCCAATATCGATAGAAACAATGGCCAAATATGAAGTTTAGCTCATGGTTACTTTGGCAGATACCAGGTATCAAAGGCGTATAAGACCACTTCGCACTCGCACACAAGTCCAACCTAAATGTTTGTCTAGGCCGGGATTGGAGCTATCGAAATTGACCGGCTACTGAAGAAAAATCTTCTAATAGGTACCCAAGTGACACATGAAGTTCAGTTTTATACTATGACGTCAGTTTAATTACAAAAGTTTGTGGCTCTGGCTAACGTGATATCTAATATTACTTCGAGCAGAATGTTAAAAAATTACGCATAAGAAATGGCGTAAGTTAGTTGCCACTTTGTACGCGTTTGATACCTGGTATCTGCCAAAACCATGAGTTGAACTTCATATTTGGCCATTGCTTCAACCTGTATTGGGAGCATGTGCTGAGAAACTTTCAGCTTTTATAAAATGACGAAGGTCTGGCCCTCACGGGCTCTTGGGTTATAAGACTTCTTCTCACGCATGCGAATTTTTTTATTCGGTCTTTTTCTATCGTTATATCTATAATCTATAATAATATATATAAAAGCGAAAGGTCACTCACTCATCACGAAATCTCCGAAACTATAACATGTACAAACTTGAAATTTGGCAAGTAGGCTCCTTATAAGACGTAGGCATCCGCTAAGAACGGATTTTACAAAACTCGACCCCTAAGGGGGTAAAACGGGGGTTGGAAGTTTGTATGAAAGTCCTATGTTTTTGAAGTAAGAGACTTGAAATTTAAAATTTAAGCTTTATAGATGGTGAAAAGGTGTCCAAATAATGTATCTTTAGAAATCAACTCCTTTTTGGGGTTAAAACGGGGGATGGTAGGTTGACTCACTGATCACGAAATCTCCGAAACTATAACACCTATAAACTTGAAATTTAGCAAATAGGCTCCTTATAGGGCGTAAACTACCGCTAAGAATGAATTTTACGAAACTCGACCCCTAAGGGGGTAAAACGGGGGTTGAAAGTTTGTATGAAAGTCCTATGTTTTAGAAGTAAGAGACTTGAAATTTAAAATGTATACTCTATAGATAGCGAGAAGGTGTTCAAATAATGTATCTTTAGAAATCAATACCCTTTTGGGGTTAAAACAGGGGTTGGTAGGTTGACTCACTCATCACGAAATCTCCGAAACTATAACACCTAAAAACTTGAAATTTGGCAGGATGGCTCCTTATAAGGCGTAGATATCCGCTAATAACGGATTTTACGAAATTGGACCCCTAAGGGGGTGAAAGGGGGGTTGGAAGTTTTGTGTGAAAGTCCCATGTTTTTGAAGTAAGAGACTTGAAATTTAAAATGTACGCTCTTTAGATGGTGAGAAGGTGTCGAAATAATGTATTTTTAGAAATCAACTCCTTTTTGGGGTTAAAACGGGGGATGGTAGATTGACTCACTGATCACGAAATCTCCGAAACTATAACACCTACAAACTTGAAATTTAGCAGGTAGGTTCCTTATAGAGCGTAGACATCCGCTAAGAATGAATTTTACGAAACTCGACCTTTAAGGGGATAAAACGGGGGTTGGAAGTTTGTATGAAAGTCCTATGTTATTGAAGAACGAGACTTGAAATTTAAAATGTATGCTCTATAGATGGTAGAAAGGTGACCGAATAATGTATCTTTAGAAATCAACTCTCTTTTGGAGTTAAAACGGGGGATGGTAGGTAGACTCACTCATCACGAAACCTCCGAAACTATAACACCTACAAACTTGAAATTTGGCAGATAGGCTCCTTATAGGACTTAACCCTTTGTAGCCCAAGATCAAAAAATTAAAAAATACTTTGAAATATGACAGCTTTAAACAAATAAAAAAACACGTATTTCTCAGAAATTAAAAAATATTTATTATTACTTATTTATTTGTCATTTTAGGGAGTGTAACATTACTGTAACATTGAGTTAAACTAAAGGAAAATGTACTTATTTAGTATGGAAGGATCTAAAACAATTATTTTGTTTGTTGTAACATAACACTACTCCGCATTTTTCGCAAATTGTTTGTGATACACCAGTACACTTGGGAAACTTGCACCGAACCCTTTTTTCTACCCAAATCGGCCAGTGGCCAATTTGATCCTGCCTTACTGCCATTGGGGGGACATGTTGCGCCGGCCCCTTGTGTTTTTTGGCTTGAATTTCACATTCAATTGATCTTCGATGTCTGACATTAGGTTTCAAGCCAAGCTTGCATAAAGTCTCACCGATGTCAAGTCGAAAATCTGCTGAAGACATTTGTTTGTCACTGCAGTTTTTTGCCTGCCTTACTCTTCGATATAAAAGCCAAGAATTAGCCATAGTCAGGTCTAAAAAGTGGTAGAACATCCGAACCTGCCATCTTTTACTTCGTGTCAAAATTTTATACCTTCCCATAATACTGTCAATCAAATCTACACCTCCCATATGGCGATTATATTCTCCGACGATATGAGGGCGATCAATATTGATATACTTCTTATTGGCCTTATCGTAACGTCTGACTTGGGCCTTCGGCAATTCACCGGCAAAAGATGATACGAGCGTTACAACTTTGTTGTCTTTCCATATAACGTTCGACACATCAATGCCGCCCATATTCGTCACATATTCAACGGAAAATCCGCGTTCCTTTTTCATCACTTCCTTGTCAGCGGGTAGTTTGCAATCTGGAATACGATTGCGTCTTACTGTCCCAAGACTCAGTATACCCTCTTTACCTAAGTACTCCAGTAATGCCAAGGAAGTAAAGTAATTATCAAAATAAAGTTGATAATTCTGATGTCTTGGTATGACCCGCGCCATTCTGACTACAACGTTTGAAGATGGTCCTAAATCTGGTTCTGCGGGGAGCACAATATTTTCAGCTCCTGTTTCAAGTTCAATTTTATAGGCGAAACCTGAGACCCCACTTAGTACAAAAATCTTATAACCCCATTTGTGTGGTTTTTTGGGATTATATCTTTTCAAATTGCTTCTTGCCTTAGTGGAGCAAATCTGTTCGTCCACACAAAGGTACCTCTCCAATGGAACTCCACTAAAAGTCCTATTCAAATTTTCTATGATAGGTCTAATTTTGAAAAGCCTGTCACCATTAGTTGCATTACGTGAGGGTAAATTAGAATTGTCATTGAAATGAATATACTGTCTAATTTTTTCAAACTTTTGCTTTGGCATTATTTCTTGAATCATGGGTGTACCAATAGATGTGTTCCAGTGACTGGTTACCCTTGGCAACTGTATCAATGACATCATATAAGTTGCACCAATGAACTGCTGGATATCGGTATCAGTTATTTGAAAGGATTGATTAGGATTTTTTTGTATAATGTAGAGATTAGTTTGTTCAGTAATAAAACTTATCAATTCTTTGGGAAATAAATAGAAAAAGAATTGAATTGGTGTATCAAGCTCAAGTAAATTAGGCGGTAAAGTAGTATTACCCGTAAATTGCAACTGTTGGTCGCTTAGAACTAGGTTCTTTTTTTTCCATTGTAATTGCCGCTTTTGTCGCTTTTGATTAGTCGAAGCTTTATTTGATTGGCTATCTTGCTGTCCAGGATCTGCAGACGAGGAGCCAGCAATAGTCTCACTACGTTCAGATTCTTCAATAATTGCATCTATATCAACTCCAGTATTTTCTTCACAATCAGAAAAAAGTTCTAAATCTTCTGATAACGGCTGGAAATCTGGATCAATTACGCTGTCATCATCGCCCTCTAACCCGTCTTCGCTGTCATACTGGTGCAATAAGTCACATATTTCACTATCCCGCAGTGAGTGCGACCCCATTCTGAAATAATACGAGATAATTTTACATCAGTATCCACATACTTTAGTTACAATTAATATTTCCATCGTCACTCAATGTAACAGAAATGTTACAAACATAAAAGTTACTTTTTTTACATAAAAAAGCAAAAATATACTTTTGTAACAATATATGAACCAAATCATTCACTTACCTACAGGTTTCGATGAAAACAATACAATTTTATACACTTTTAGTATTTTTACATAAAATTTAAACTTTCATCGAGTTTAAACTTGTCACTTTCATCAACGCACGAAATTCAAACTAACTAAAATCAACAAATTACGCCATCTATGATTTGTATTTGATACTAAAGAGTTCGGTGTGGTATGTTACAATACAGAGACATTGATTTGAATGAACTAAAATGTTTATTATATATTTTAGCAAGATTATTTAGGTTTGTTACAGAAATGTCACACGAGTCTACAAAGGGTTAAACATCCACCAAGAACGGATTTTTCGAAACTCGACCCCTAAGGGGGTAAAACGGGGGTTGCAAGTTTGTATGAAAGTCCTATGTTTTTGAAGTAAGAAACTTGAAATTTAAAATGTATGCTCTATAGATGGTGAGGAGTTGTCTAAATCTTTTTTATATAAATACATAGCAATGTATATATATAAAAAAGAAAGGTCACTGACTCACTCATCACGAGAACTCAAAAATCGGTGGATAGTCCCATCCGTCCAGGATGGACAAAGATTAAATTTGGCAGGGAGGTAGATTATAGTTAGTAGACGTCCGCTAAGAACGGATTTTGCGATATTCCACCGCTAAGGGGGTTTAATTGGGGTTGATAGTTTGTATGAAACATTTACAACAGCCTGATAAGTTTCGCCTGATAAGTTTTTTATACTGCAGCCTGAAAATAAAACTAAAAATGTGGTGTGTAGAGAGGTTTTATAAATATAACTATTAAATTTTACTAAATTGTGGCTTTTAAAAAGTCACCCAGTGTGATAAGCATTTCAAGTGACTGAAATAAAAAAATAATTGCGTTAAACATCTTAATAGTAATGCATATTTTCATAACCATACGAGCATAGTCGCGGGTAACAGTTAGTGTATTATAAAACAAAGTCCCCAAAAGTGTATGTGATCGATTCCCTCGAAATCTATTGAACGGATTTTCATGCAGTTTCACCAATGGAGAGAGGGCTTCAAGATAAAGGTTTACGGAACGGCTAAGCCGATTTTGATAATAGTTTCACTGGAAGTTTGCTGTGTTGTTGGAAAACTTTGTGACACACTGATATCAACGCGGGCGAAGCCGCGGGCACAGCTAGTATTTTATATGATAACCAGTGGAAGGCAAAGATTATGTAAGGTAACTAAGTTACGTAAATAATTATTTACAACAGATATAAATTAAAATCTGTTGTAGCCGATTATAATGTGTTTGCAAGATTAGGAACCATTAAAACTGTCCGGCTATTGAGGTAACATTTTTTATAGAGCCCCAATTAACATATATAATATTTAGCTTTTATTTTATAACGAAAGTATAATTATAATTTAATAAAAAATAAATAAATAAATAAAATCACTACATAGTATAAAACAGTCGCTTTCTCTGTCCCTATTTCCCTATGTCCCTATGTATGCTTAAATCTTTAAAACTGCGCAACGGATTTTGATGCGGTTTTTTTAATAGATAGAGTGATTAAAGAGGAAGGTTTATATGTATAATAACATTCATTAAATAGTGGAGAAATACTGTTATTTTTGAGGTTTCTAATGTGATGTCGTAAATAATTACATTTTTTCCGCTTACATTACAAATGCAGCCTGAACCCTACGAGAGTTATCAAAATATTGTACTAAATATTGTACACATTGAAAAAGTCTACAGAAAACTCCGCTATGGTATATGTCTATCTCTTATGAATATCCCACAATAACATTTTTTTGTCATTTACTTTTTACGACAAATAATGGGTAGTTTTCAAAGCGATTTTAACCAATACAGCATTAATCCTTATCTTAATAAATACCTTAAATACATTGTTGATTTAATATAGATCTATATGGCCCTTTACAGCATATGATTTAAATGATTATTTTCGAAGATATTACAGATTTAAAAATTGCGGTACGTAGCGTTTGCGGCGGTTCCGGCCGGCTTTTACTCTAAAGTTAACGCGTGCGGGCCACGGGCCACGGCCATGATCAGTAATGAATAAATCAAAACTACTGGATCGATTTTAATCATTTTTTCAGTGAATGACATAGGCTATAATTATATTTTATACCCGTGCGAAGCCGGAGTGGGTCGCTAGTAATAAATAATTTATTAAAGTTTAGGGGTGTCCGGCAGTGAGTAGCAACTGTCATTAGTGTCCGGCAATGGATGGCGAGATTTCTAAAGTTAAACCGAAGAAAATATAAAAAATTGAGCTTTATACTTTAACGAATTTAAGGTACTATTTTATACACCTTTACTACCTACCTATGACGCCGCGTTGGCGCAACGGTTACAGCCATGGAATGTACCTGTTGCGTTGGCGGTTGCGGGTTCGATCCCCACACATGACAAACATTTGTATTGGCCATACAGGTATTTGCCGTGGTCTGGGTGTTTGTACAGTCCTTATGGGTCTCCCCACCGTGCCTCGAAGAGCACGTTTAAGCCGTTGGTCCCGGTTGTCATGTACACCTGATAGCGATCGTTACTCGTAGTAGGGAATATATCCGCCAACCCACATTGGAGCAGCGTGGTGGATTAAGCTCTGATCCTTCTCCTACATGGGGAAAGAGGCCTATGCCCAGTAGTGGGATATTATAGGCTGAAGCGACTACCTATTACCTACCTAAGTAAGCGCAACCCAAACTCTATAGTCGCTGGTCGGTCTTTCCTGTATAGGGGACATGCACAGGAAAACTTCCAGCTTTTATAAAATAACGAAGGTCAGTTCGTGGTGGGCTCTTTGGCTATTACGATATAGATATAATTGTCTTATTGCTAGTTTTAAATGTTTCGCTACTACTTTAACGCCGAGTTGCACGAAACAAAATTAAAATTTAAGTAGAGATTAAACTAATTTAATCACAAGAATTTCATACAATTCTTGCGATTAAATTAGTTTAATCACTACTTAAACTTTAATTTCTTTTCGTGCAACTCGGCGTATGCCTCATAGTCGCGAGTAAACCAAACTGACCGACGACAGTATGCTAAAAAACCATTTTTGGTTCCTCACAACGTTTTTCTCCAATGTCATCGGCAAGACAACCTTAAAACTAAATGTGTAAGACATCCCTAATGGAAACTCACGTTTTCCTTATATATTTTTCTAAGGAGTAAACTCCAATTATTTATTTAATTAAACAAAAAATAAATTTTTTACAATTTATATTTTAAATAAAACTCGTGTTAACTACATCTTCGGACTCTGACGTTACGGTCTGCTGCGAACCTATTGAGTCTTTGACGGAATAGACATCAGCGTAGGTTTCTAGATCATGTAAGCCCATTATATTAGTCGCCAATTCTTCGAAGGTTAAAACCTGTAACGTTAATTTGTGTTACCCCCTATAATAATAAGAATATGTTAATATTATCCCGACATATGTAACATTCAGATAAAAGTTCTGTTTTATAGTCTGATATAAATATCAACTATTCTTATATCATCAAACTATTCTTATATATTTCTTATATCAAACTTTCTTCAACTCGCTTTCAAACACTGAAATAATTGAAAAAATTGGATTGAAATTCAAAGCATCAGTCCTGGTTTTTTTTTTCTTCTCTATACGACTAGGTCGGCAAACAAGCGTACGTCCCACATGATGGTAAGTTACCGTAGCCGATAGACGCCTGCAACACTACCTACTCACCACAGAAACACAGCACTTGAGAGCAGTACCTACCTACCTGATTTTCTGTAAGGTTAAGGTAGTTTCTCGATCGGGTTGCTCCAGATTTTAAGCAATATATTTGGTGCTATGCCTACTTCAACAAATTATTAGTTTAAAGTACACATTTTTCACAAATCATTTATCTGTCCTAGAAAACAGACTTTAAATTAATAATACCTCTGGTAAAAATGAGAAGTCGTTTTCTTGCATCACGGCTCGATCTTCAAAGGTGTGACCATTTAAGATCGAAAGTAAGTACCAAGATAGTTCCCGAGGAAAGCATTCACCTGATATTAAAGTTAAATAAGAAAAATTAGCGAATACTATTTCCACTTTAGATTTAAAAAAAATACTATGATCCAAATAAAAAAAAACGACTTCAATTACATCAACAAAGTAATACAACGTAAGTAGACGAAAAAAATTAACAGATGCACTAGTCGTCACTACGATTTTCGAGGGTTACCCTCAATTTCTCTGGGGTTCCATCATCAGATCCCGGTTTCCTTATCATGGTACCACCCTTAGGATATCTCCTTTCCAACAAAAAAAGAATTATCAAAATCGGTTCATAAACGACGAAGTTATTCCCGAACATACATAAAAAATATATATATACGGTCGAATTGAGTAATCTCCTCCTTTTTCGGATAAAAAAATAGACATGAACACCATAAGTGTGTCCATAATAGGGTTACAATGGGTTTGTAGTCGATCAGTAACTTCTTATTTTATTCTAGTGTTCAATGATCGAAAAGAATATTTTAGGTAAATTATTTATTTCAAATCTTTAAATGATACCTAGGTGTTTTAAAAATAAGGAAGGTCTACAGAGATTTCTAGGTTTACCATTATTACTGAGTATGTCAATAAAGTCTTCCCGATTTATACTGAGATGAGTCTCGTCCATTATAGCAAAGTGGCGGAAAGCGTTTCTGATCTTTTTGAAATTATCTCCAAAAGCTGGTCGATGGTTCAGATACAGCTTGACGAATTCTTCAAAGTCTATTTCAGTGCACGGCACTCGGTTATACACTTTGTATTTTGCTTCAACTATTATGTTTTCCACCTGCGAAATATCTAAACGATATACCACCAAATTTTTTGTTTATAATTAGTAGGTTGTTTTAGTATTGCTAACAGAAAATTGATATGCTACATCGACAATATTTTAGAAAGAAAAATATTTTATTGTTCACAATAAAAAGATCAAAACAATACAAATACGGTTTTTCAGATAGTACGAACAATACAGGCAGCCACTCAGCATTTGCCACACCATTACAAACAATGGTGAGGCAAACGCTGATTTTCAGTGACTCCTCATTGTCACTCGCTTGGAGCGATTATTTTACGATTCAATAAATTTTATTCTCCAACTCCAAACTTATTCTGGACGTTGAAGTCGTTTTTCTTCAAATTCGCATATCCTTTTCTTTATTATAGTTATTTGTTTGCAAATTTATTCGAATAGCTTCCTCTCTCTCTTGCTCTGTACGTCCTAAGGTTGGCTGGTAGAGAATGCTCCTTTTGTACAATTCTTTAATGTATTGTGCAATAAAGTATTAATAAAAGAAAACAATAGCAAGATAATTTAAAAGGATTCATTATGACAATTACTTTTAAAACACAGAATTCGAGCAGTCACTATACAAATTATTAATTAATATTGTTTTGACTTAAAGCGATTAAAAAATCAAACCTCATACTCCGAAGGAAAGTATCCCAAAGCCCGCATCAAATCAGGCAAAGACTCGATCGGTATGTAGTCTTTCACACGTCTCATGGCAGGCGAGAATGTGCCCTGACATAGAATCTGAATGTAGTAGAACAGGTCCCTGATCTCGCGGAACAGCCAGCCAGGGCGGCCTTCCTCGATCAGACAGTAGTATGGGTCTAAATCACCTCCTCCTCGTTTCGTTGAGGTTTCCACTGATCTGATCATAAATTAAAGAGTTGGTCTTCAGCATTTTTACAATCATTCATCTACTCTGCTTTAATATTAGATGACGTTGGCATTATATGAAAAACTATGAAGAGCAAGATGATTTATTCATCATCATTTATTTAATAACAGTGGCCGATACTGCATATGACGAATTATTAATTTGTTATTTCATAATATAATGTTTATTTTAGAGAAATCCGAAAAAAAAATTAATACTTAAATAATGTAAACGCTTGTTAATTTGCTTTTTATTAAACATTTTTATCACAAGAACACATAATCCTTGAAACATTAAGTTTTTAAATCTGAAAGGTTTTTTTTTTTGAATATCATATCAAAAATTGACCGCTCCATCGGGATTCGAACTCGCGTCTCCGACTGACCGTGTCGGCACTCTAACCAATTAAGCTATGGAACGATGTACCCGCCAAAGCGAAATTCTGCGAAATGATATGATATTCAAAAAAATTTTTAGAATCCCTAATGTGTGGGTAACACAAAAATAAAATCGTACATATCTGAAAGGTTCGTTTAAATGAATCAGTCAACCATTACTTGCCTATAAGTACTAAGTGTATGGGTTGACAAATGTAGGTACCTACTTAATGTGTCCTATATACAGACATGTTATCGATAGGGAATGTCTCATTCATAATTTGCAGGATATTCATAAATAGGGACTTATCAAACACTGATTAGAACACCAACAATTTTATATGCATTAAAATACTTTTGAGCTGTAGAACAGATTCTGTCACGATCACGATTCAGACCTAAGCCTCTATTAGTAATTAATTATTCATATTTTTTTCTTTCGAAAGAAATATCAGAAAAATTGTAAAGCTAGCTAATATACCTTACCTAGTAAAGACATCGTTTTATCATCACTCACTCACTTCAGCCTATAGCAATCCACTGCTGGACATAGGTCTCCACAAGTTCGCGCAAAAATGGCGTCAACTCATGTGTGTTGGCCATAGTCACCAGTCACCACGCTGGGAAGGTGGGTTGGTGACGCAGGGCTGGCTTTGTCGCACCGAAGACGCTGCTGCCCGTCTTCGGCCTGTGTATTTCAAAGTCAGCGGTTGGACGGTTATCCCGCCATCGGTCGGCTTTTTAAGTTCGAAGGTGGTAGTGGAACTGTGTTATCCCTTAGTCACCTCTTACGACACCCACGGGAAGAGAGGGGGTGGCTATATTCTTTAATGCCGTAACCACACAGCTTTCATACGACTTTCGTCATATCATACGACTTTAAAATAATTACCTACTTTGAAAAAAAGTGTCTAATGACGCTTAACAAGGGAGGGCACGACAAAAGGAATTCTCTTTGTTATGAGATACAATGAAAAGAAAAACCGGCCAAGATCAAAAATTAATTAAGAACATAATTATTAAAAATATTTTTATTATATGATGTAAATAAAAATTTATGCTTTTCTCAATTTTCCCTTTATCTGAGAATAGACCTGGTCTGGTATTTGATATGAATTTCAGCTTGATACCTCAACGCGTTCCTGAGAAAAGGGGTCTTGACAGACAGACGGACAACAAAGTAATCTTATAAGGGTTTAGTTTTTTCCCTGTGAGGTACGGAACCCTAAAAAACTTCATAGGTTCATTACCCATTGGTCAAAGGGTCAAATATCTAAATCTCTATATCATTAACAATATGATCTATTATTACCCGATTCTGAGTATAAAACTTTTTGGATTTTTTTTTACTATGACTGACTATCCAACGCTATTACATAGAAGGTTCTACTATAATCCAAAATGAATTTCCTACGTTCCAGGCTTCCCTGTTAGTTCTTAGTTACCTGTAGTTGGCGGCCCATTGGTACATACAACTGTCTTTTGCTCCTATAGTAAATAATGTACCATTATCTTCGCGAAAGCACATGTCAATTATCTGTAAAATACACTTTTCATTCGGTTTATAATTTCATAAACATAAAGGATCAAACCACATTCGTGGATCGTTCAGGTTTGCGGCCTCCCGGTGCTGGAACGATTTACCGCCCCCAATGCGCGATCTAAAATCCAGAGTCACATTTAAACGTCTTATAAAGATACAGTTATTAACTTGGCAAAAAACCTAACTTACCTACGGGTCTACGCGACTTGCCGGGGCGGACTTTGTCTCGGTTTCCGGGGGGTTTGCACTCCTTGACTGGTCCCTACTACGCTCTATAACCACTGCCACGTCATGACATATAATTCTATTGTCCACGTCACGACCACGTTGCAAAAATACAACAATTTTTTGTACAAAATATGTCGTCGTAACTCTTATTTGATGACAGTGACGTGACATTTTCTCGCGTTAGCGGGTTGTCGCTCTGGACGTGTGCGTTTTTGGTGACAGCCTTGACAGAAGCTTGCACTCCGTATACGTTTTCTTATTTATGTATTTATTTATTTATTTATTTTATTGATTTAATGTTATTATTTATTTTATGTATTACATATATATCTCTTTAATTATTTACTATAAGTATATTATTGACATTGACTTTGACTGTTAAATATGAGTGAGCATCTTTTGTGTGAGTCTAGTCAGGCTGTATGACTGTTATATTATTATATATTTCTTTTCTTTTTTTCTGGAATATTTTTATTGTTACTTCTGTTATTTTTTTTCTCATTATTAAGTTTTTTTTTTTTTTTTTTTTACGTGTCTATCTTTCGTTGATTTTTATTTTATATTCTCTTTTTATTAAGCACATTATGTTCTTGTGGCGTTTGGCGTCTGAAGTCGCCGATGCAGGCTCTGACGGAAGAGCAGCGCCTTAGCAGTAACAATTTGCTGCTAAGCAATGCTGAGGCAGAGACCTGGTTGGCCTTCTAACTTAATTGTAATATTAATATTTTAAATGATAATGGCCAATAAAGAACTTTTCTTTCTTTCTTTCTTTCTTTCACATTAAGACCCAATTTGTGTAGTCATGCATTCAATTTCCGCTCGGAAGAGATATTTATGTATGAACACAATATAGTAGATAGTTTTTTGGTATAATATAGGTACATTATATACATACTTACATTACATTTGTGGGTCTCCCCATCATGTTTTAGATAGCATATAAAATAATCGATTGCAGCTATTTTCACATACACCTGACAGTGATCGTTTAAAAAAGAAAAGTGAACTCCTTCGGTATATTCGCACACCCACAGCCTAGCAGCGTGATCGATTAAGCTCTAACACTTCTACAATATGTAGAGCAGGCTCTCTTTAGTAGAGCCACGCTAATGAGCTATTTAGGTTTAGTTCAGTTCAAAAGCCTAAAACTAAATTGACTTTTGGTCAAAGAAATCTGAACATACAGACCTGTATTGGATGTCCAAGTAAAGCAACATGCTTCCAAGGGTTCCCGTCAATAGGCATTTTCTGCAACCCTATCACATCTTTCGTCGCAAACAATAGGTACTGAGTCTGAACGCCGTCTTTCGTACTTCTTATCAATTGCATGCGACACACGGGATGCTCGTACCGAGGACCCAATATCGTTGATAACGTCATAGTAGTTGCGTAGTTGATTATTTTGTATTTGAACTGGAATTTGATAAAAACTTACATAAAATCAAAATTATAATTAAAAAAAATATTGTGTGATGATGTGTTTATGTGACAATAATTATCGTTATTTTTGGTCCTGAATTATAATGGTTAAATCGATAAACTTTTTTGAAGTTCATTTTGAGATCTTTAGGTAATGTGATAAATAAATAAAAGACTACAGTAGAATACCTACAATACATCGCTATAATATATTTTAATGTTCATACGGGGATTAACGCGAACAAAATTTTTTAAGGTAAAATATATAGGTTACACCAGCCGTGGTCGCATGTGTACATTACATGTGTATGTAAGTCTTACAGAATAGGGACATAATAAGTGTTGTGTGTCGCGGTACAACTAACAATAATCACGAGTTGAGGGTGGATGAAGAAACATCTACCCTGATAGCGGAGTCGTGACATCGCTGGATCAGTCTGCCTGCGACCACGGCTGGTGTAACCTGGCCGAAACGTCAGGCCTCAAGGTAATATATTTTACCTTAAAAAATTTTGTTCGCGTTAATCACCGTATGAACATTAAAACATAATAATGCAACGCGAAAGTTTAAAAGTTGTCATCGCTATAATAGTTTTTATTTCATTCAAATTAACATTTGTAAACTTCTAATTTATTCGGTATTTGAAAACAGAAAAAAGTCATTTAACTAACTTCGTCATTAGCAATAAGAATCATCGGCAAATCAGTTCTTTGTAATTCTGGGTCGACATCCGGAGAATTTGGCCAAGGGATTCCACACAGTGGTACAGCACTTTGTTCGATTCTATCTAAACTTAGAATTTCCAAATAATCATCAGAACTCTCCCCAATGTCGTATTCCACCATAATTCTATCAGCGCCGAGAGACAAAAGCTTGTATTCCCCATTATCATTCTTCGTTGGCAAGAAAAATACTGCTGTAATATCTTTATAGTGTGCTCTATGTTTTCCGATAAAATTCCACGTAAAAATCGTACAATCGTATTTGTAGACACAAACGGTTCTGCCCTTATCCTAAAAATATAATCAATTACAAATATTCTTATCAGTCCAATTTAAAGATTAAAATGCCCTTCATCTTCAAACTTCATGATACAATTATATTAATTTATTTATCTTTTCTATATGATTCCATTTTAATTTTTTATGTTTGTCACCTCATAGCTTTTGACTGGGTGAACCGATTTTGATGATCATTTTGTATTCGAAAGATAGTGCTTCTCATGTGGTCCTATTTAAATTTGTTCGTGATCTGACGAGTAGTTTTTGAGTTAGGTATCCCTAATAAAAATAATGTGTAGGTATTGAATCAAGCTTGTCTTTGTAAATTATAGTCGTTTTTTCCGTTCATTTTAATTATTTATTTATTTGGTACACCAACGATATTGTTACAATGTTACATCTACAGTATAATATTGAATTTATTTGCGCTAATTGCACAATCAGTTACAGGTTTACACCACATGCTTTGTGAACAAACTCTACTAAAAGAGAATATAATCAACGTATTCGAAGTATATTAAATAAATATTGTTGAAGACAACTCAAAATTCATAAAAAGGTACAATCGAATTAAGATCTTTCTTCTTTTTTTGAATGCGGTTAAAAATACGGTTATTCATTTTTAAAATAAAGTCCCTCACAGCAATGGCCAATGTTAAAGAATCACAGCTAAATTCTATATGGCATATAGCATGGTTGGTGTCCTTGTGCGGTGTTTGAGTTAGAATATTCAGTATCGTGGGATGGAGAAAGATGAGCTCGCCCGTATCCAAGCCACACGCTAAGTGAAAGCCTATGGAATGAATTATTAAGTCAATCATAATGTCTGATATACTGATGGACATTATATCTTACATGTTCTTCGAGACGATGGAAATACAAACTTAAAAGAAAATTCAGATGCAAACATTAAGTTATCTGTCATCTAGTATCATCGTAACATACTACATAAGTCTCCATCAATAATAGATATTCCATAGATTAAAGTTTCTCTATCACGCCTGTTTGTTTCTTATACTTTTGCGATGGATATACAAATAATATCGCATCTGTCTTTACCAATTCTTTGTGATGTGAAACATCCAATGTGAAACATTGGCATTTTCGACAAGGCGAGGGTAAGCCTGATCGTTGGCGTAGCGATACAGGGGTGGCGACGCATCGCCAAGCTATATGATGGAATATATGTACTATACTATAGGTACTATACAATAATTGAGTTGACGCGATTTTAAAGAAATTTTTGAATTAAAATTTTTTGCCAGCCGCCACTTGACGGCTCACATAATTTTTTTATTCTAGCATTAGGGAATCGAAAGTATTGAAAATATTACCTTACAGCCAATTGTTTGGGAAATGGTAAAGTAGGATATATACGAACATTACTGTGGGAAATCTATATAACGACTAGATGAATAATGTTCAAATTTTGATTTCTTTACTATTAATTTTTATATCCTGCATTTTATTTTAATTATTATTTTTTATTTAACTAAGTTGGCAAACAAGCTTATAGCTCACCTGATGGTAAGCAATAACGTATTTTTATGACGTCTGCAACACCATAAGCATCGCAAACACGTTGCTAACCCTACCTTACTCACCAACAGGAACACATCACTTCTATAAGGTCGAGGTACTACCCCAGTCGGGTTGCTTCATATTTTCAGCAGGAAATTACCTGCTCAGTTAAATTATTTCTTTCGCTACTGTAATAATAAAAATAATGAAACCTGACGGAGAATATTTTAAGCACGTAACACTTATTTGTGGCCTTGTTATCTCAATGTTTTCTTTTATGGAGTCGTCTCTGGGCGGAATAACTATTTTGTAGTGTTCTCTTAAATCAATCCTCACGAACAGCTTGTGCTGTACATAGTTAAACAGCTCGATGATGCCATCAGTGTAGCCGATACAAATATATGATCTGCACAAAATAAAATCATTAAAAATGTTAATAGCATTTTTTGTCGTTTTATACCCTTAAGCAATATGTACCCTAGTGTCTGCTGGTTTTAGTGATATTTTGAGTAAAAAGAAGCTCATATTTGTTACTTCTTTAATTGTTTATAACTATACCAACCAATATACAGCTTAAGAAAACGTATGTAACTAATACCCGCCTATGTATCTAAGTTGAAAGATTAGGTTATTTTTCATCATACAGCCTATACAGTCCACTGCTGGACATAGGCCTCCACAAGTTTACGCCAAAAATAACGTGAACTCATGTGTTTTGCCCATAGTCACCACGCTGGGCAGGCGGGTTGGTGACCGCAGTACTGGCTTTGTCGCACCGAAGACGCTGCTGCCCGTCTTCGGCCTGTGTATTTCAAAGCCAGCAGTTGGATGGTTATCCCGCCACCGGTCGGCTTTTTAAGTTCCAAGGTGGTAGCGGAACTGTGTTATCCCTTAGTCGCCTCATACGACACCCACGGGAAGAGAGGGGGTGGCTAAATTTTTTAGTGCCGTAGCCACACAGCAGGTTATTTTTAAACCTTGAAATTGCTTTAGCCTGTAACATAATTATCACTGCTGGACATAGTCTTCCATGTAAGAGAAGGATCGGAGCTTAGTCCACCACGCTGCTCAACTGCAGGTTGGTGGATATAATCCCTACTATGAGTAACGATCGCTATCAGGTGTACATGATAACACCCGGGACCGAAGGCTTAACGTGCTCTCCGAGGCACGGAGGGGAGACTCACAAGGACTAACAACCATGCAGACACCGGTTAACCATAAAATTATCGGATAATATTAAATATAAAATATGGTCAAAGTTAAACTGATAGTTCCTCACTTTTCAGGGTGCACCGTTATTGACAAGGCATGCGATATCTTGTTATCTATTATTGTAACTAATTTCTCCGTTACGAAATCCACAAAGCCTACTCCTTGATTATTCGTACCTGTTCAAAGTAAACGATTCGTTTTAAAATTCTTAAAATTTACCTAAATAGTACACATACATACATAGTTATGTATATAGTATACATACATACATAGTTATACATAGGAATTATAATATTCCTAAATAGCAGCTGTTTACGTATGTGCATACATAATCAATTCGTATTTAAAATTTAACTTAAATTCACTGAATTAATGTCTAAGATAAATTTAGTCTGATCCTTTATTTTTAAGAAACTACTACTCCAGGGTTATAGTTAGTTATAACTGTTGTACTGTATATATATATATATATATATATATATATACTAGATGACCCCGGGAAACGTTGTTTTTCCATATATGTTATTAAACCCATTAATCTCCCCCCTATAGCTTAGGGGTATGAAAATTATATATTGGCTGATTGGCTGATGGCTGGGCCCCCCCCCCTTTAACTGAGAGGTATGAAAAATAGATGTTGGCTGATTCTCAGACCTACCCGATATGCACACAAAATTTCATAAAAATCGGTCCAGCCGTTTCGGAGGAATGTTGCAACTAACATTGTGACACGAGAATTTAATAAAAATTGAAGTCTGTTTGTAACATTAAAATAACCGCTTTTTAACAAATTTATATGGATACGAGTATACACGGTACATATACTAAAACAACATTTTTTACAATTTTTTTCTGTCTGTCTGTCTGTTTGTTACGGCTAATTTTTTAAACGGCTACACCGATTTTCACGGGACTTTTACTGGCAGATAACTGATGTAATAAGGAATAACTTAGGCTAATTTTATTTTAGAAGTTTATTTATTTTATAACTCTGCGAATTGAACAATAACTTTTTTTGTAAACCGACTTCTGATATCTGATAACTACTTTTTGAGTAATCTTTGATAACGCGTAGTTACTTGACTATTTTTTCGTCGATCTACGTTGTATTACTTGTCGATGTAATTGAAGTCGGTTTTTTTCGTTTGCGAGCAAATACAATTATTAAATTCCACGCGGACGAAGTCGCGGTCACAGCTAGTATAAAATTAAATTATACTTTTTGGAATAGGTACATTGATTACGGAATTTAATTAAAAAGTATTTTTGTGACTTGAGTTTAAACAAACAAGTAGATAGTTCAGAAATTTAGACTACAGATATCGTAATAAAGAAGCCATTAAACAAAGTACACGGTCCATTATAATAAGACAGGGCCTTATCTTAAAGTATAAAACAATAGATAACTATACAGACTGATTACTCTAACCCAATTTTTTATTTATTTTTAAAGATAGTCAAAGGTCAGATGGCAATTAAAAAAGAAACATCAAATCTAGGTTTATATTATAGAACTTCGCAATAAGTTGAATTTCTGATTGCTGTTACTAGAACGAGTTTCGAGTTTCCCTCGATTTCTATGGGATCCCATCATCAGATCCTAGTTTCCTTACCATGGTATCACACCAGGGATATCTCCTTTCCAACAAAAAAAGAATTATCAAAATCGGTTCATAAACGAAGAAGTTATCTCCGAACATACATTAAAAAATATATATATAGGTATATATATATATATATATATATATATATATATATATATATATATATATACGGTCAAATTGAGTAACCTCCTCCTTTTTTGAAGTCGGTTAAAAAATAGTACATCCAACACTCGGCTTTCGGAATTTAGATCCTGCAGTAATTCATATTATTGTGAAAAGACTATTAAAATTATTCTTTCGACATACATAAAATGAAATCTCGTATGAGAAAAGGTTTTCCCGCGGTGGTAGCGTCAGATGGAATTTCTTTTTTTAGGAATTTCTGTCGCGGCTGACCCGGCTCTGAATCCACTTCTGTCACTACCTTCTCCCAACAAGGACAAAGTTTCTTACCTGATTTAAAATATTTATCATATTAATAGCCTTTTCTTACAAAAGGTGCTAATTAAGGTTTTTCTGGACATTAATCTAAGCGTCTACTATTGGTCACATCCACTAACTTAACCTAAGATAAACATATATCTGTAGAACTTGGGGACTGTTGGAGCGATTCGGTAGCGATTGATGGATTTTGACTGACTAAATTAAAAATCATAGGGTATGTTTCGGAAAAGTTTTCCGACTTTTTGAATTTTTATTTTATTTCCGGTCATTTTTATTCATTAACGGAGGAATTTTCCATCACAATAATCAATTAATCTAGCTTCATGTGTCCAATTTTAATCAAAAATATCAAGTTCGATATTAATAAAATTTACATTTGTGTAAAATCATTTAGAAGACTTGTTGTACCAAATAATAACGTTTCCGTAAGCTATTTACCAGAACCTCAATATAATAGACAAATTTTGAAAACTAACATTTTGGGTCAAATATTTCATAACTTCTCGGTGAAATGTTGAAACTAAGCCCTTTGACGCTGTCCACCGTAAAACCGTGCACCCAGTACAACAGCTTCATCTGACAGTCGTAGAAGTGGATCTCTCCGATGCTGTTCCCAGTAACGATTACTCTAAAATGGCAAAAAATATAAATACCGACCTAAATTATAATACATTTTAAGTTATGTTTATATTGCTGCAAAAATTAAAACACCTCGTGGATTTTTGAAATGCAACACTGAGAATAAAATGCATATAAAACAAAAAATATTCTTACCCATCAACATTTTTAATGACATGAATCCTCCTTTCTTGAACCTTTAAAACCTTAATGAACTTCAAGTGCTCATAATTTGTGTCATCCGTGTTTTCTTTGTATTCTATAGTGTACCCAAACACGAGGACAGAACCCCGACTGGTAGCGACAAGTATTTGGGACGTTTCTTTGACGAACGTGAAACAACTGAACCGACCGTTTTCAGGATTACTTTTGTGCTCCACAGGCCTTATCTTCAGTTCATGGTCGTCAGTTTCTTTTAATACTCCTCTTTCATTAACGAATACTTTCTTTTAAAAGGAAGTGTAATAATCACATTGGTTTTATTGACAGTTTAAAATATAAAATACATAATTATACTAACGATAAACAACTGCTGCATAAACCTTTACTTGGTACAGAGTTAATGCAGAAAATTTGAAATTGCTACAGACTATAACTGGCTATATTAGTGCATATTATACACTGAGGGTGGGAGTCAGAATTAAACACTTTTTCTTTCTTTTTCTTGTACTTATTTGCTACCTATATTTGCCTCTATTATTCTTAGAGACGGCAAAGCATTCACACATAGGCGTATTTACCCAGAGGCCAAAAGGGCCATGGCCAATGGCGGCATACTGTGTGATGGGGCGCAAGGTGAGCACGAGGGGCTGAGCATACGCTGCATTTACGTTTATGAGGCGGCAAATTAAAATGGCACTATGCCATATAAGCAGTTCTAATAACTAATGCTGTAATAACGTCTAGTCAATAGCTTTAAAGCTGGTTATTTTCATTTGAAAAAGTAATTATACTGACTATTTAGTGAAGTTCTTGCGTCTTTTATGTAACTGTTAATTTTTATACGATGTAAGTTATACTACATGCTAAGAAATATTGAATCTCATGCTTACAGCAGAAACACCAATCCAAATGTTATGCTTCGTCATCAATAAGAACTGTTCAGATCGATGAGGATTAAATTGCATATCAACGACTCCGCCACGAGGAATATCTATTTCCAAGGATGCTGACGAAGAAAAGGTGAGATTATTCTTTTGACACAAAGGTTATTTAATAAACGTTTTGCTGTACGGTTTTTATAACTAATATTTTCTGTCCAAATCATACTTTTATTATATAAGCTATCGAGTTGGGAGTGTGGGCTCTCAACTCTATGCTACTCAATATTATTCTGGTATGTCAGCTATATTATATCTTGAGTCGTGACATATACACACTGTCTCACTCAGTCGAAATTATGAACCGAGAAAAAAATCAGGAATTCTATAGGATTTGCGACCTGCGATCACGATTAGTTATGGATTCCTGCAATCCAGGGGGATCTCGCACTACTTACTGACCTAAGGGATCCCGCGCCTCAAAAAACACGGATCCGCAGATTACGCAATTGTAAAAATGATTGCTAATTCTTTCCAGAAATACATCAAGAAATAAAAAATATATCTTATATAATTGTAAGAGTCATTGTACTTTGAGACAACTAGGGGTATGATAGCGATGTTTTCGAAATACACCATGCATAGCGGGAATATCTGCAACTGGCACAGGTATTGATCTCCTGTTAAAAGAAGAATTAGAAGAAGAGCTTCCTTCAACACGAAAAACGAATTTGTATATGTACTGGTAAACTCTTATTTGCTGGAAAACTCATATGTACTGGAAAGCTCTTATATGTTGTATAAATCATATGTAATAGAAAGCTTTTAATAACATTACTTAGTGTACGGGCCAAATGGACCTCAAAAAAGGATTCAGTGTATCGAATAGTCGAATCCTAGTGGGTCTGGTAAAAGGTAAGGAGCACTATTTTTTATGGGCCGGTGAAATGTCTCAAACTCTAGTCTAGATACATATTAGATTAGACCATACCCTAGCTAGTCGCAAGCATTTCGCGTTGACAGGTAATTTAACCGATTTGCCTCAAAACTTAGATTACTTTGACCTACTTGATTATGATTTATTTTGTTGCTTTAAAAATTATGGTTGTTACATTATATACGACATGTAAAATAAAATTTTATTACATACAATATGATATATTAACTAAAAAAATGTAGTTTCAATTAGATCTTATAATATATCTTTAAGAGTGCGGGATCTCGCGAGATCCCGGGTGAGATTGATCGATTCCACGTTTCAATCCCGCGGAATTGAATAAGGACTGTTATTCCTAATCACAATCAAGATTCAGCCTGTAACACCCCAATATAGTCCTCTTTCTCCATGTAGGACTGACAGCTTAACGTGCTCTCCGAGGCATGGGTGCATTGCCACTTAATAGGGGGAGAGGCATTTACCCAGCAGATACATAGCGGAAATTATAAATATTTGCACTAAAGCACATTAAGCCTAATTACCGTGAGGAACATCGAGCCCAAATGACCAAATCCACCAGCTTATATTAGCTTTTTCATGGTATCCAAGGGTTAAAAGGTATTTGGCATCAGCGCTCATAGATAATTTAGCCAACTTCACGTTTCTGTGAGGATTGAAGATTGTCTTTTGAGGAAAGTAATCGCTGCTATCCCAAATTATAATCACGTTTTCGGGTCCTGAATCTGCGGTAACCAGCCACTTGCCGGCGCTATCTGACGATAAAGCCGTTACCACGTGTTTCTGACAGATAGTGAACAATTATAGATTAAACTAATAAATAATTACTCAATTAAACTCTAACATAGGTGTATTATTACACAGTATAAAACAAAGTCACTTCCCGCTGTCTGTATGCTTAGATCTTTAAAACTACGCAACGGATTGTGATGCGGTTTTCTTTAGTAAATAGAGTGATTCCAGAGGAAGGTTTACTGTTATAATACATGCATAATATAGTAGAGGAAAACTGATGGTTTTTGCAACCGTGCGAAGCCGGGGCGGGTCGCTAGTTATAATATATTGGCGACTTTGGGGTGCAGTGGTCACATTACGGGCATAATTATCGGACTCATGTTCGACTCCCGCTTGGTAAAAATATATTTATATGGACTAGGTATACATATGGTATCAGCGTTTGTGTTTGTGTTGTGTGATCGTTTTATCATTTTGTTTGTTTAAGTTATAAAAAATCTTCTGCCCATTTTTCTCAAACCAAAAATAGTTGAGATTTATTACAAGAATGTACAAATGTATGAATTAATTTGGTCTTAGAATTTATTTGTAAATACAATACAACTAATTTTAAAAGCTTATTCACGTGTGTTGTACGTGTCTAGTATACCAAATGTTATACATTGTTATCTTTGATGATGGAATAAAAAAAATGAACAATAATTACCTATCTTCAAAAAGTAAAGTTTTAAGTGTTTTCTATATTTTATTATACGATTGAATGGTTAAGGAAACGTTAGTACTTAGTATCTTATTTTATAAAAATAAATTGTATATAACATTAATAATTATCTAAATTAAGCTTATTATTTTTAGAATAACGGATGATAACATGATTGTATAAACGTCTATGCTTCTGCTTGTTAAGCATTAATATACTTTTTTCAATAAATTATTCTTGTGGTTTTAAATAAAAAAAACAAAGGACAACTGATATGTTGTAAGCTCAATTATTCCTTATTTAGCGAACTCCGGGATCAGGATGACAACGTGGAAAGGAAATTTTTAAAATTTTAATTGCGTTAAATCTTACCGCTGCTGCAACCAGCTCCCCGGTCATTGACTTTGTTGTTGTTATAATTTACGTAGCTTTTTTCGGGAGATAGTAATGAAATGTTATCAAATACTTATCACAATTATTAGCATTAAATTATTTTGTTGTACTTTCTAATGATAAAAAAAAATTAAATACATCGAAAACAGTATTTATTTATTTAAAATACAGCCTCCTGTCTATGTCGAGAATTTAGTCCTATATGCATTAACTTTGTCTAGTAGTAGGACTTTACGGTATTTATATCATCCATGACAAATGAATATCAAAATTATTGATATTCCTATCACACTATACTTCTTTGTTCTTTTGAGTAAAACATTGGGTTTCTTTTGCAAGATATATCTACCTATATCTAGATATAAGAAGATATATAATACCTATAATATTTTGAAAATATGAATATTGTGAATGTGTACAATTTACATACGTACGTGTAAGGGATGTGTTTGGCTTATATTTTAAATATTCTTTATTTTACACCAAAGACAAATACAATATATTTATATTCACAACATAGTCTTAGCTTTGTACAATTGGCGGTAACAATGATGAATCTAGTATATTATTGGTTAACTAACTCATAAATGGAACAGATTAAATCATTACCTACAGAATTAGAAAAGGAATTAGGTAGGAATTACGTAAACAATAACAGACGCTCAATAGCTCAAGCTTAATGAAGCTTGAAAAACATAGCCACCCTCTCTCTTCCCGTGGGTGTCGTAAGAGGGATAACACAGTTCCACTACCACCCTGGAACTTAAAAAGCCGAACGATGGTGGGATAACCCAACTGCTGGCTTTGAAATACAAGGCCGACGATGGCGAGCGGCAGCGGCCGAGAGCAGCGCCTTCGGTGTAACAAAGCCAGCCCTGCGGTCACCAACTCGCTTGCCCAGCGTGGTGACTATGGACAACATACATGAGTTCACACCATTTTTTGGCGTGAACTTCTTGCCTATGTCCAGCAGTGGACTGCGATAGGCTGAAGTGAGTGTGACGAAGTTTTTAGCCAAGTCCAATACTTAATTTTCGAAAATTCAACTTTATTCATTATACTTGGTCTGATTTTTTAAAAACAATTTTATTTTATTGTTGTTTTTTTTTATATGTTAAACGATTTCCGTTTAAGATACGTTTTGTATTAAATAGGTAGAGAGTTGTTCTCATTTCAATTCGATAAATTTACATATAAAAACCGAACGTTTTCGACGTACGACAGGAAATCGTAAGCAATTAACGGAATTAGAGTAATATGCATTAATGAACTTACATGTCCCTGAAGGATCATCATACTGTTACTTGTCCAGTTGTACAGGACGCCACAATTACCGGCTGCATAGAAGGCAACGGTAGAGCCCTGATTATTGAGATTGATTACACCTACTTTTGCGTTATATCCGTGGATCCAGCGAATATTCTATAAGGAAATTTATTTATTTATTATAAAAGTTTACTAGTTAGTTAGCTAGGACATTTTGCAAGAAAATATATTAAATACAAACAAAGGGCGATGGTTTGTAATTATATTCTCCGAATTCAGCGTGTTTTCTGATCTGGGACAGTGAGAGACTGTACAGCCGACGAAAGTCGGGCTCGTTGATAAGGTTTCCTTGAATATTCGATACTGAATGACAGTTTTCGTCAGACATCAATTTTTCCATTTTTTTTTTTTCTTTTCAATATTATATTCGCTTGTCACAGGTATTCATCAAATAATATAAAATTGTTGCGGTTGAGTTTTTAAAGAATTGGTCGTGACAAAATGTCAATAAATGTCAATTGCTGCGATGACTTTAACTATTTTCATTTTTAATTAACTTAATAATAAAAGCCAGTATTATAATACATTACAAACTTTTTTGAGCTTTACACTTCTATAATTAAGAACATAACATTATACGAGTGATTTATCGCTTTGCTTCGTAAACAATCGAAATCGTAATCGTAAAATAAAGAAAATGAGATTAAAAAATAATTAAAGCTATAAAGAAACATAAACAACCTACGCAACATCGATCGAACAAATTAGTAACTAAACATAAGCAAAATCTACGCAAACATTATGCAAATTTCGCTGTACATTAGTCACACAAAACAAACCAAAACAATCTCTTGCATCCAGTGAATAATTAAAATAGCGCATCAAGTAGGAAATAAATGAGTAAGCAAGACAAAGGGCGTTAACCAGAGATCGTATTTATACATGACTTATTATCTCCAGATGCCTGTCAAAGGTCGGCTCAGTGCAGAACTGCAGACGTACTCGAACAGTCGCCTTGTCCACTCCATGTAAAATGGAGACACAGAAATATGTAATACTCGTGTCCATAGTCATTGGCTACAGTCTCGCGACCGCCAAGACGATATTCGTTGAAGAAGATGTGCCGAGCTTTGAAGAGGTCTGTAGTCAAGAATTTTTTATTCGTTTTCAATAACTTTGCTCTTGTGACCTATTTTTTGTTTACTTTATGATCACGTTCGTTGTTAAAATAGTGTATGTACTTGTACTAAATGAAATAGGAGTGATACATCTATTTGATATTGTTTCTTAATATATGTATTTATGCTCTTATGTATCTGTATAATTAAGCTATAGCGAATGAGTATGTCAAACCTTATTTAATGATTTATTAATGGGAAGTACACATCAATAGAAGAAAAATGAAATTTCTAAGATATTAGGAATTTAAGGATCAAAGAATAAATACTTAAGCTTAACAAGTATAAACCTATTTTTAACAAATTAAAATTAATTTAAACATAGCAATACGTAGATACAAATACGTACTTTTAGCAATTGTAATCTTATTCATAAACCGCGTGATATTAAAATTAAGATTAACTATATCCAAATTATTGACAAGTTTCGCTTCAGCCAGTAATATCCCACTACTGGGCATAGGCCTCTTTCCCGATGTAGGAGAAGGATCAGAGCTTAATCCACCACGCTGCTTCAATGCGGGTTGGCGGATATATTCCCTACTATGAGTAACGATCGCTATCAGGTGTACATGATATCAACCGGGACCGACGGCTTAACGTGCTCTCCGAGGCACGGTGGGGAGACCCACAAGGACTGCACAAACACCCAGACCACGTTAAACACCTGTATGGCTAATACAAATGTTTGTCATGTGCGGGGATCGAACACGCAACCGCCAGCGCAACAGGCACAATCCATGCCTGTAACCGTTGCGCCATCGCGGCGTATTGACAAGAAAATTTACTAATTTATGCTAAATTATATAGCAATTATTTTTGATATTAGATAACTTTCATGAAGAAGTACGGCTACCTGCCGGAGAAGCAAGATGATATGGACTACGCATACACACCGCACTCGATTGCTGAAGCACTGAAGAAGATGCAATCGTTCGCTGGCCTCTCTCCAACGGGACACCTTGATGCAGAAACTAGGAAAGTAAGAAAAATTAACCGTAATAGGATTGTAATATGTAGCCGTGACTAAGTCATAGATTATCGGTTCGAATCGATGATGAAACTGATCTGAAATTAATTTTGAAGCGTTTTTATTATAAAATTTGACACCCGCTCCGTGAGATAAAATTAGTAATAAATCATAAGTGTTTATTATGGTTATGTTAATTAAAAAAAAAATCTACGAAATCAGCAGCCCCTTTAGAGCAGTGGGTAAATTAAGCACAATTCATACTTGTTTATTAACAGTTGTTTGACAATGTGGGGATTGGGGATAAGTGTCTAATATAACAAAAAAGCTATAGAAAATTCCTTATATATTACCTTGTGATTTATACCTGTTAATTTTTTTGATCATTTGATTAAAAAAAATATGTAGCCGTAACGAGTAAGTTATATTTCTTTGCATTTTTACTGAAATGAAACACTAGAAACAAAAAATATACTAAACTTATCCGTCATAATAAAACGATCTTGTTTTTAGGCGTGTGTTGTTTTAATAATTAGATGATTAGGTTATTGTTGTAACTACACAGTTGCCAAACACTTTCAAATAGTATTTTTTATAATTTTAGTTGTTTAAAAGAAGACGGTGCGGTGTGAAAGATATTGAAACTAAATCAGCGGCACAGCGGAGAAGGCGCTACATCCTACAACAAGGATGGGGCAAGAAGGCGATCACATACAGGTGAATTGTTAGATTTTTTAGACAACATTTATATGCTATTTATGCATTTAATTACACTTATGCTTTATTTTAAGTAAACATTATTGTTCTTCTGACTAAAAATAAAATAACTACCGGTATGGCACAACTTGCAACATCCGCGACAAATAAACTGCGTCTCAGATTTTTAAAAAAAATTAAAAGATATATTTAAAGTCTAACGCTTCAGCCTGTAATATCCCACTACTGGGCATAGGCCTCTTTCCCATGTAGGGGAAGGATTTAAAGTGTAATATCAAAAAAGACAAAATCAAAATCAAAAACAACTTTATTCAAATAGGCCCCATTAGCACTTTCGAATCGTCATTTTACAAATTAAAACGTTAAAAATGTTTATTATTTTTGTGAAAGTAAAGCAATTCGGAATGTAGATTCTGCAGAGAAGAATCGGCAAGAAACTCCTCAATTACTCGAAACTTACTCTTTTGAATACAAAAGAGTAAGTTTTAAAAGTTACTCTTTTGAATACAAAATTAGTAACATCTTATGAAATACAGCGTCACTAAGTTTACACATCTTTGTCAACTATGTAATCCTGCACCGAATAAAATATACGTTTTAATATTTAGAAAATTTGTTCGAGTGCTTAGTGATGGGGCTAGTCGCTGTTACGCCGGTGGTCGTTGTGGTTGATGTAATGCCAATTTTTCATTAAAATTATTATTTTATATTACTAGGTTGACAAACAAACGTATGGCCTACCAGATGGTAAGCGGTACCCGTAGCCTATAGCAGCTTGCAACCCCACCACTGATACTCCCCAGTGAGATCTGGCCACCTTACCCACCACAGGTAGATTAGAAGAATAGACTAACACTACTTGAGACCAGCTAATAGTTAGCTTTATCTTCTGTGAGATTAAGATTCTTCCTCAGATTCCAGATTTGAGCAGAGATTGAGTTCATATATATCATGTTGTGCTCTACCACAATAAAAATAAATAAATGAAATGATGATGTGTCCAGAGTGGTGAACGGTTCAAGTACGCTGGAGAGAGGTCGCGTGGAGACGCTGATGGCGGCCGGCCTGGCGGTGTGGGCGCCGCACGGTGGCTTGACGTTCGAGCAGCTCGACCGCGGGAAAGCAGACATACAAGTCTCATTCGCGAGCAAGGACCATGGAGACGGGTGAGTGCTATTCAAATTCATATATTTAAAGCTTATTTTTAGGAAACGATATAAATCCCGTAGTATGAATAATTGTGTTTGCAAACAAAGGAAAAAAAAATATTTTATTTTATTTTATTTTGACGCACATAATCGATAAAGCAGTCCAGTCAAGTAAATACGCATTATTAGAGATAAATCAAAAAGTACCTACTAGTCAGAACTCAATCAAACTTAAACGGGACTTAAACGGAGAGATGGTCTTTAAATATAAATATAGATTTAGAAAAAAATTGGTTGTCTGTAAAGTTGGCTTACGGACGATAGTTTAACGTGACAACGTCATACCATAACATCTCCTCGGACGTATATGCCAATCGAGTAGATATATTTCATATACTACCACTGAGCGACTACACTGAGCGTAACGGGACAATGAGCATAACTCTACAATGAGTCAGCCTTTTTCGTGCATGCCGCCGGCGTTCATCGATTTATTAAACGTTGTGACGTCAAAAGAATCCTCGAAATCAGTATACCCAGTATATCAGGTAAGACATAAAAAATACAATTGAATTGTAAACCTCCTTCTTTTTAAAATCGGTAAAAATGGAAAGAAGAGTCGAGAAAAGGTGTGAAGAAAGTAACGCAACCGGCCTTGAGAGTTACGTTTTACAACGCAACTTGAGAGAAAGAAACAATAATTGTGTTTGCTCGCAAACGAAAAAAAAAACCGTCTTCAATTACATCGACGAGTAATACAACGTAGATCGACGAAAAAATAGTCATGTAACTACGCGTTATCAAAGATTACTCAAAAAGTAGTTATCAGATCTCGATAAAATTTATATGTGACCACATGATAAACATCAGCTTTCGATTAAATCAAAAATTATCAAAATCGGTATACCCAGTAAAAAGTTATTGCGGATTTTCGAGAGTTTCCCTCGATTTCTCTGAGATCCCATCATCAGATCCTGATTTCCTTATCATGGTACCAAACTGGGAATATCCCCTTTCCAACAAAAAAAAGAATTATCAAAATCGGTGCATCTAGTAGAAAGTTATGCGGTATAATACAACGTAGGTCGACGAAAAAAGCGTCAAGTAAAAACGCATTATTAGATATAACTCGAAAAGTGGTTGTTAGATCTCAAATAAATTTAAATGGGACCAATTGACACACACTACCGTTCGATTAAAAGAAAATTTGTCGAAATCGGTCCACACGGTCAAAAGTTCTGATGTAACATACATAAAAAAAAAAAATACAGTCGAATTGAGAACCTCCTCCTTTTTTGGAAGTCGGTTAAAATATTTTTAAATACCACGGTAATATTTAGTACATGTAGGTCTGTAGATGCATGTGTGAATGTATTTTATTATATAGGTGTACGTTTTATTATTCTTCTATTCCTGCACTACTTTGCTCCGCATGCAAATCATTTTTCAATTCCATGGGTTGACTGGAAGAGATCTTTTTTAAAGATAAGTTCGCCCTTGCCAACTTCCTATATTATAATGACTAATGTAGAATTACTTAGTGCAATAAAGAATATATATATATATTGTTCTTTGTGTCGAAGCTGTGAGACACACTTTTTTCTCAAATACATACTCATGTCCAGAGCTTTCATTGCATATGTTTATTATGATATTTACGTATTTTGTACTTCTTAGTTCTTGATTGTACTTAACACTTAAAAATGCTTAAGTTATACTTTGCTAATGGCAATAATATCGAGACTTATCAATTCTGTCTGTCTCTACTTTCCAAATTAAATATAGTATAAAAAATAAAATCATTACGTATAGTATAAAACAAAATCGCTTCCCGCTGTCTGTATGCTTAGATCTTTAAAACTACGCAATGGATTTTGATCCGGTTTTATTTAGTAAATAGAGTGATTCCGATTCCAGAGGAAGGTTTGTATGCATAATATAGTAGAGGAACACTGATAGTTTAGCAACCGTGCGAAGCCGGGGTGGGTAAAAAGTTTTTATTGAGTAAAATAGCTGTAACTATAGCAATACATAAAATGTATCAATTGATTGTAGGACGTATGTATACCGACACAGTTTCTATTTGTCAGTAGTGCGAAACGTAAAAGGCATGCAGTTGTTCTATGCAACAACAATAACGCTTCTTTTCTCTTCTTTTTTCTTTCTTACTTTTCATTATATTACGCCGCGTTGGCGCAACCGTTACAGCCATGGATTGTACCTGTTGCGCTGGCGGTTGCGGGTTCGATCCCCGCACATGACAAACATTTGTATTGGCCATACAAGTGTTTGCCGTGGTCTGGGTGTGTGTGCAGTCCTTGTGGGTCTCCCCACCGTCCCTCGGAGAGCACGTTAAGCCGTCGGTCCCGGTTGTTATCATGTACACCTGATAGCGACCGTTACTCATAGTAGGGAATATATATGCCAACCCGCATTAGAGCAGCGTGATGGATTAAGCTCTGATCCTTCTCCTACGAGGGGAAAGAGGCCTATATGCCCAGTAGTGGGATATTACAGGCTGAAGCGTATATTTCGTCAATTTTACAATTAGTCAATTGAGTTATTCAAGTCAATTATTCATTAATATATTTACTACAATGTGTACTCGGTCAATACGAGGAACTGATAAGATGTGTATTACAAATATAAATATTTGTATACTCACTTGTAATAAATAATTTATTACTGATACTATATTTAGTGTCACAAGCAATTTGAATGTACTGAGGAAAACCCAAAAATAATGTAGAGAACACTCTAGTCAAGTATTAATTTTAATTTTATCTAAATTTTAAAGTTTGTATAATTTTTAATATCGGTCTGTTGATTTTACCTTTAAAACAAATCTAAAAGAATTAAGCGTTTGAGTCCTATTCCTTAATATAACACGACCTAGGCCTTAGACAAGACTTAAACAACAGTTGATACTCATTATATATAATATGGACTAGCCGACGCAAACGTTGTTTTGCCATATATGTTATTAAACCCCCTTAATCCCCCCCCCCCTTCTTATAACTTAGGGGCATGACCGATATGCACACAAAATTTCATAAAAATCGGTCCACCCGTTTCGGAGGAGTATTTTAACTAACATTGTGACACGAGAATTATATATATATATATATATATATATATATATATATATATATATATAATATATTCATATAACAGAACAGTACTTTTACTTCTTCGTACATTGATGAATTGATGAGTCTTAATGTAAAACTTTCATCTCAATACACATTCTAAAGATATTCGATCAATTCAGCCTGTAACGTCCCCCTGCTAGGCATAGGCCACAGGATTCCGAAAATATACACAATACACAAACACAAACGTCCAGCCCACGGCAAACATCTCTATGCTCCATACAAAGGTATGCCTTGTGCGAGGATAGAACCCGCAACCGCCAGCGCACTAGCCATAAGCCACTACTATGACCGTTGCGCTAACGAGTCGTCGAAAGAGCTAGTAATTCAATATACCAGCAAATTAAATTTAGATTAGATTTGTCCATGATGCAATGTTTACTAGAAATCCCAGAACATCCACATCATGCTTTGAATAGTGAACAGGTGCAACTATATCCGTCCCTCTTTAACTTAGGTTTCCTTTTGACGGGCCAGGTCACGTGGTCGCGCACGCGTTTCCACCGCCCCATGGCGCCATGCACTTCGATGATGACGAGCTCTGGGGTGATAACCCTGCTGAAGAAGATGAGGATATCACAGATTTCTTCGCGGTTGCAGTTCATGAGATAGGCCACGCGCTAGGGCTGTCACACTCGAATGTGAAGGCGTCGGTTATGTACCCGTACTACCAAGTGCCCGTGGAGAAGTTGCACGAGGACGATATTCTTGGAATGCAAGAACTTTATTGTGAGTGATTAATAATCAGTTAGTCTTTTCTTATACTGGTTTTCGTATAGCCACCTAGGACGAAATTAAATAGTGAGATAGCGTTAGTGATGACACATTTTAGTAACACTACTTTCATGTCTCCACACATGATTCTAAATCGTAACGTTATTTCTTCTTCTGGGCTTATCTACAAACAGTACAAAAATAAACAGTGGATTATAACATTTATAACTGACAGTGTTATGAGTATTGAGTGTGTAGTTCAAATAAAAAAGGATCATAACTTTAATTATAACTAATGAATTTTAAAGTTCGATTAATCTAAACAATAAATTTTATGTTATATTGATATTTTTCTTTCACATACAATACATTTCAATTAATGAAAGCACCTTTATCATAGTGAAAGAGGACATCCACGAAGCACTGCTGGAGAGCACGGAGCAGACTATCGCGTCTCGTTCATCGTTGGCACCGCGCCCGACGCTCGCCGACGATGACAATAAAAGCAGCGAAGACAGCAAGAGCAACGACAACAACGACAATGATGAAAATGATGACGAAGAAGGCGATGACAACGACGTGCCCGACCTCTGCTACACCAACTACGACACCGTGCAGGTCATACAGGATAAGCTCTACGTTTTTGAGGAGGAGGTACGACGATATTTCGATTATGATATTTATTGAATCGGAAGCAGTCTGATTAGGGATGTACTTTAACCTTACAGAAGATCACTCAGTACCAAATTATACTGTTCTCGAGTAGTATTGCGTTCCTGGGTAAGGCTTTATATTAAGAACCGTCGAATTAGCTAAGCTCAAAATTTGACAGTTTATCGGCATAATTTCGTTACGAAAAAAAAATTAAAAATAACCCTAACCTATCTAACTTCCAAATTAGACCGTTTATCGGCATAATTTCGTTCCAAAAAAAAAATAACCCTAATCTATCTCAAAAATATCTTCAAAATGACGGTTTTTAATCTAAAGCCTAACCCGTTCCTATGGTAAGTACGGTAGCCAGAGTTAATGGGAAGGGTCAGGATTAAGGTGTGTGCAAGGTATAGTGTCTGCCAATTACGGTTTGAAAGATATAAGTGACACATCTACCTGCATGAAATAATAATTTTTTGTTGATTAAAGTTATCTATACGATTATTGTGTGGTGATTATGGGCAAAATACATGAGTTCACGCCATTTTTGATGCGAACTTGTGGAGGCCTATGTCCTGCAGCGGACTACGATAGGCTGAAGTGGTGATTGATACTAATATTATAAAGTTGAAGAGCTTGTTTGTTTGTTTGTTTTTTGAACGCGCTAATCTCAGGAACTACTATATAGCTCATTTATCTAGGAAGACTATAGGCTATATAATATTTTTGTACCTCTTTTTTTCTTAAATTAACGTGTGTGAAACCGCGCTGCATATCTAGTTAAGTTATAAGACTTGTAAGAAACATCAAAGTATGATTGATTACTATTAAATAATATGCATAATACTTTTCAAGTATCCAATGTGTATATTTAGGAATCATCATTATAAAAACTAAATCATTAAAATTAAAATCATTATAAAAATAAAATCATTAAAAATTAATCGGCGAACACATATTTATAGAGTTTACATTTCATGCTCTCCTAACTTTTAGTGGGTGTGGGTTTTGTCTGCAAGAAAACAAATAATGGAAGGATATCCAAAGAAATTTCACGACGTATTCATAGGACTGCCCAAACACATTACCGTGATCAGGACGATATATGAGAAGCAGAACGGACATATTGTTGTGTTCTCAGGTTTGTATTTTTAAGTATTTGATTAATATTTTTTAGAAGAAAGTAAAAGTTATTTACGCACGCTTGACTTGGGGAATGCGTGACTAAAGCGTTCCGAAAAGTGTGATCGCGCGAGGAGAACGGAAGTTGAGACAAAGATATAAGTTAGGAAGTGAAGATAGAAAGAGAGAGTTGCGTTTCGTAAATTTTACTTCAGTCGTGTGGTCTAAAGCACACTCGTCTTTTACTCTTTGAACGTGCTTAAAAATTTTATATCAATAAGAGCGATTTTTAAGGACTTTCCAACATTATCAAGACAGCGCTATCCAAAATCTGCACGTCTGGAGATTTATTTATTTTTATTAGTATTATTAGTGATCAGAGCGTTTTGATTGGTGCGATGTTGCTACCGGTGTACCTCAAGTCTGCATTCTCTTCCCACTATCATTCTCACTATTTATCACTTTTTTATTTCTTATATATATATATTTCTTATATATATATATACACTTTATTGCACTAAAAATAATCTACAGAAAAATTATACATAAAGTTGATGACAAAGGTGGACTTATTAGACTTATTGCTTTTTTTTGTTACTAATTCCGTTTGTTTATTTATTTATTTGTTTTTAATATATAAACCTACCTTGACGCTGTTTTTTTTATTTTGTAAGTGTTGAGGTTGACGGGTAGATAAGGCTGTAGAGTTTTAAGTCCGCCTTTTGCGCAAATAATACATGCATATTTTTTTTACTAGGAATTTACAACTTCATTTCTGGACCTATGAACTCAAACAGCGTCATAATTAAAAATTTATGAGGAATCGCACGAAATAAAATTTAAACTTTTTCAACATAGCTCACATAGCGAACCTAAATATTTAAACCAAGCAAATCTTTTACAGGCAGAAGTTTCTGGGAGTTCAGTGCTCGGTTTCGTCTCGTGAGACGCGGTAGAATCAGCGAGTACAAGATACCGCCGCAGGTCTCAGAGCTGACGACCGTGTTTCTCTCCAACTACAATAACAAGACATACCTCATCGAGTACGAGCGGTTCTGGAGGTTCGATGAAGTGACAGGGACCATGGACAGAGGTTACCCTAAAGAAATGTCCGCGTGGAGACAGGTTCCTTATCCTGTAGATGCTGCTATCATTTGGAAAGGAGGTAAGAGATACATCCAGACTCGTCTAAATGTACTTATTAACCGACTTCCAAAAAAGGAGGAGGTTCTTAATTCGACTGTATTTTTTTTATGTATGTTACATCAGAATTTTTGACCGTGTGGACCGATTTCGAAATTTTTTTTTTAATCGAAAGTTGGTGTGTGTCAATTGGTCGCATTTAAATTTATTTGAGATCTAACAACTACTTTTCGAGTCTATCTAATAATGCGTTTTTACTTGACGCTTTTTTCGTCAACCTACGTTGTATTATACCGCATAACTTTCTACTGGATGTACCGATTTTGATAATTCTTTTTTTTAACCGACTTCCAAAAAAGGAGGAGGTTCTCAATTCGACTGTATTTTTTTTTTTTTTTTTTATGTATGTTACATCAGAACTTTTGACCGGGTAGACCGATTTCGACAAATTTTGTTTTAATCGAAAGGTGGTGTGTGCCAATTGGTCCCATTTAAATTTATTTGAGATCTAAGAACTACTTTTCGAGTTATATCTAATAATGCGTTTTTACTTGACGCTTTTTTCGTCGACCTACGTTGTATTATACCGCATAACTTTCTACTGGATGTACTGATTTTGATAATTCTTTTTTCGTTAGAGAGGGGATATCCCTAGTTTAGTACCGTGATAAGGAAACCAGGATCTGATGATGGGATTCCAGAGAAATCGAGGGAAACTCTCGAAAATCCGTAATAACTTTTTACTGGGTGTACCGATTTTGATAATTTTTAATTTAATCGAAAGCTGATGTTTATCATGTGGTCACATATAAATTTTATCGAGATCTGATGACTACTTTTTGAGTAATCTTTGATAACGCGTAGTTGCTTGACAATTTTTTCGTCGATCTACGTTGTATTACTTGTCGATGTAATTGAAGTCGGTTTTTTTTCGTTTGCAAGCAAACACAATTATGTTGGAAAGAAGATATCCCTAGTTTAGTACCGTGATAAGGAAACCAGGATCTGATGATGGAATCCCAAAGAAATCGAGGGAAACTCTTGAAATCCGCAATAACTTTACTGGGTGTACCGATTTTGATAATTCTTTTTTTGTTGGAAAGAAGATATCCCTAGTTTAGTACCGTGATAAGGAAACCAGGATCTGATGATGGGATCCTAGAGAAATCGAGGGAAACTCTTGAAAATCCGCAATAACTTTTTACTGGGTTTACCGATTTTAATAATTTTTAATTTAATCGAAAGCTGACTACTTTTTGAGTAATCTTTGATAACGCGTAGTTACTTGACTATTTTTTCGTCGATCTACGTTGTATTACTCGTCGATGTAATTGAAGTCGGTTTTTTTTCGTTTGCGAGCAAACACAATTATTTAGTTTATATGTCCACATAATCATATACCTACCATAATGAACAAATTAAATTAATGGTCAAGTGTTACTATCTATACTAATATTATAAAGAGGTAAAGTTTGTATGTAGGGGGTAATCTTCGCAAATATTGATCCGATCACGAAAATTCTTTCACTAACAGAAAACTACACTATTCAGGAGTGACATAGGCTATATTTTATTGTGATTGACCAAAAAGTTTAGCGAAAAATCTCATATATAAAATTCTCGTGTCACAATGTTAGTTACAATACTCCTCCGAAACGGCTGGACTGATTTTTATGAAATTGTGTAAGCATATCGGATAGGTCTGAGAATCGGCCAACATCTATTTTTCATACAGCTAAGTTATAAGGAGGGGGGATCAATGGGGGTTAATAACATATATGGCAAAACAACGTTTGCGGGTTCAGCTAGTAATAACATAAATCAAAATAAATACTGCTGTAAATAAAAAAAAATACTTTTTTAAATCACGTCATAATGTAACAGAGGTCTATCATAGAATCTCATTAAACGTCTTAAAGAATCCTGAACTCAGACTATTGAGAAAAAACGGTGGCTTTTTTCAAATATCGGCTCTGCTGTAAAATTTCATAATTTCGTTTAATAACGGTTTTACTTTAAAGGTGCGATATGTATCACCAGATTGCTCCGTTGCAGAATGGAAATAATTTTCCTGTTTTATTCTTTTTCTTTCTTCCTTTTGTTTTCTTTTCCTAGAAAAGATAACAATCAGATGTTTATAATAACGACCAGGACCGACGGTCAGGAAACTAACAACTACTCTGACCAAACAAAACTGAACAAATATTTGTCGTAAGTGGAAATCAACTACCCGCACACTGCCCTTGAACTGTTTTTACAATAATGTAATTTTATGAACATTATTCAAAGAAATTCTTGATACACGTTTGTAAGGCCTGCAACTGGCTGCAACATACTTGTAAACTTTTTTATAAGTTAGATAAATAAAGTTCCTATTATGCTGACACCTAGATTTAGAAAAATTGAACAATTCTTCTCTATTGACTATGTCAGTCTAGTCAAAGTCAATACGAGCACAAGTTTTATTTTATTGTGATTAACTTCAAATATTTGTTTCCAGACACGTATTTCTTCCGTGGGCCACGATTCTGGCGTTTTGACAACACAGCGGTACGCGCTCACCCCTACTACCCGCTGCCCACCGCACAGATCTGGTTCCCGTGCCGCCCCACTCCCGACATGGCGCGCTACATCACCAACGACGAGCCGTGAAATAAATCCATAGTTGTTTTAATAAATTAAATACATTTAAGTGATATACTTTGTTCTTATTTTTCATTAGCACATCAACAATATCCTGATCTTCTAGAATGATCCATCACACCTTGTTAGAACATTAATCTTGACTTTTTGAGTAAATTAAACAATATAAATAATGATCTGTTATAAATTCCATAAATTAAATACATGTAAGTGATATACTTTGTTCTTATTATTCACTAGCACATCTACTATATCCTTCTGTGATCTTCTAGAATGATCCGTCACCTTTTTAGAAAACTAATCTTGACTTTTTGAGTAAATAAACAATATAAATAATGATCTGTTATAAATTCCATAAATTAAATACATGTAAGTGATATACTTTGTTCTTATTATTCACTAGCACATCTACTATATCCTTCTGTGATCTTCTAGAATGATCCGTCACCTTTTTAGAAAACTAATCTTGACTTTTTGAGTAAATAAACAATATAAATAATGATCTGTTATAAATTCCATAAATTAAATACATGTAAGTGATATACTTTGTTCTTATTATTCACTAGCACATCTACTATATCCTTCTGTGATCTTCTAGAATGATCCGTCACCTTGTTAGAACATTAATCTTGACTTTTTGAGTAAATTAAACAATATAAATAATAATTTGTTTTAATTATAATAGGCGTGTTTTAAAATATAACCTATGGAAAAAAATCTCATAAAACAGACAAATGCAGACCAAATTTTCATACAGGGTTATGAGAGTCTATGACATGATAGATTATAATTATAACATTACACACATTATTTATATTGCTATATACTGCTAACTATTTTGTGAAAACCTCTTTAGTTTTGTAAAGACAAGATTCATTATAAGAAAAAGACAATAAAATAAAAACAATATTTAAAAAATATATCACTTTATTAAAATTGAAGTAATAGTTGTGATCAACACTGGTTGTAACATGCGCACGCAGAGCACACATCGACATAACACGGAGAGAACGGTCGACAACGATGACAATAATTATTATATAATTTTGTTCATAATATTCACATCTTTAATAAACTCTAATTTTGCATCTTTTGTACTCTAGACAATATTAAACAAGGCAAGATATTTAATACAGCATTTAACACCGATAAACATATTTTTTTAATCTGCGCACCACAGACTATAAAATCATTTAACATTATGTGACATTTTAACATAAGCTACATTTAATTAACCTTTTACCGTTTAAAATTATTAATATAATCAAGTAAATGCCGCTAAAACTTACTGTTATTTAAGTGCTGAAAGAATAACATTTTTTTCTAGAATGATCAAGGTTACTTTTATATAGTTATAGATTGGTAAAATACTAAATATTTCGAGTTTATAAAAAAATGATAATAAAATTAGTCGGCGGTTTTGACGTGAAATTATTTTGATTAAATAAATGATTATTATGTATAACAGGTAAACACAGTTATCTTTTGTAAATTTAGAACATTAGATCGAGATATTTTTACTGTGTATCTATCCATCATCACCCAGCAGTAAGTGAGAGTAAGTAGGATATTTAATAGGAAAAAAGGGGGGGGGGGGTTACCTTCCCCCTTTTTGTGGTTATTGCTGATGGTATTTATTCCACAATTATTTCGCTATAGTATATTTCTATCATAATACATCATAATACATAGTTACTCGTATTTTTAATTCGATCAAGTTATGGTGGTTTTATAGTTTAGCTGCAACAAGACGCAGGGTTGGGGTCCTTCCCGGAGCGCTTGGTAATGTTGAGGCGTGTGAACTCTTCGGCCACTGTGGGGTGAATCCCAACTGTGTTCATCAGCTGTTCCATTGTGATGCCGCATCTGGAATTAGATGAAGGTTATTATTATTTAGTTATAATCAGTATTTTATTATATACGTATCAAGTACATGATTTAAAATGTATTTTAAAACAGTTGTAAGTTTTGGATATAATCAGATATTAATAATTATCATTCATAATATATAGTTAATGCAAAATTAATGCTAAAAGTTTATTATTTAAACAGATGTTGGTTTATCTGTGTAAAAATATCTTTGTAGACTGTTTATTATGATAACGCAGGAACTAGGTTAGCAGGAGCGTATTTCCATACGCTAATAAACACTTTATAATATCTAATAAGATAATTTTGTTATATAGCTTAGAAATTCTAAACATTTTTGAATATCATATCAAAAATTGACCGCTCCAGCGGGATTCGAACCCGCGTCTCCGACTGGCCGTGTCGGCGCTCTAGCCAATTAAGCTATGGAACGATGTGCCCGCCAGAGCGAAATTCTTGATATGATGATTTCTATTTTCGGTTCAAGCGAACCGTGGCGCCGTCTATAGTGAGTTCTTTACAAAGACCCGTAACTATTCAAAGTTTCATATTACAATGAAAATCTTTGACAGGAGACGACACCATGCTATTTTTTAATATGCACGATTTTATTTTTTAATTAATTTCGCTCTGGCGGGCACATCGTTCCATAGCTTAATTGGCTAGAGCGCCGACACGGTCAGTCGGAGACGCGGGTTCGAATCCCGCTGGGAGCGGTCAATTTTTGATATGATATTCAAAAATGTTTAGAATTCCTAATGTGTGGGTACACAAAAATAAAATCGTGCATATTAGAAATTCTATGTAAAATATGTGATTTAATGTATATATTTTTTTAAATTTAAAATGAACAGCCACGGGATCTAAAATGCCCATGCCTTTTATTAAACCTCATGCATAATAAATACCACGGGTAATTTATTACTCGAACTACAAATTGACAGTCCTGTGACTGCCTAGTAAAGCTTTCCATTCCTGTCAAGAACTCACTATAGATGGCGCCACGGTTCGCTTAAACCGAAAAATAAAATCATCATATCAAAAATTTCGATCTAACGGGTACATCGTTCCATAGCCTAATTGTCTAGAGCGCTGACACGGTCAGACGCAGGTTCGATCCCAGCTGGAACTGTCAATTTTTGATATAATATTCAAAAATGTTTAAAATTCCTAATGTATGGGTAACACAAAAATAAAATCGTACATATTAAAGCTATCCATTCTGACTTTTTTTTTTGTTTAATATAATTTTTATATACTCACTTGATAGCAGCCGCGAAGCCCTGTATGACCTCACCAGCCACGGGTCCTACGAAGTGGAGCCCGAGTATACGTTGAGGCGCCTCCCGGAGAGCGACAGCCTTCAAGTAACAGTTGCGGATGTTACGCTGCGGAATGAAGAATTCCGTAGGCTTGTAGAACGCGTGGTAGACTTCTAGGTTATCGGCACCGTATCTGAAATAGATTTTTGTTAATTACTTGATGATTTATGACTATTTTTCACTTAATATAAATTCTAGAACCGTTTATGATGTTTGTTACTGAATATAGTACAATAAAAAAAATAGTTGGCCATTAGTATTATTATAAAGATAAAATACAAATAATTTATCATTTGCTTCAAAACCTTGTTTAAGCTAAAAGTATTACTACTTCAAGTCTATTTAAGGAAATCAAATCGATTGTATCAAAAATATCAGTATCAGTAAAATCTTGATATTTATGTAAAATACGCTTAAAATAAGTATTAAGAAGTTGACAACAGGAGACCGACACCGTAATTTTTATTAATTTGATATTTTATTCTCATATTCACATTTTTAATAAGTTTAACTGTGCAAAAAAAATGCAAACAAGCATTCAACGCTTACACGTCACATATAAATTATAAATCAAAAATATATATCTCTATAAACGCACACATGCACGCTCGCACGCACAAAAGAATGCGTACACGAGTACGCACCAATTCGACTGTGTGCGGGTACGTTTGCGTGACAAACTAATAAACGACTGGGACACAAGACATACAAGTACATATGAACAAGCGTAGGTATGTAAGTTCACCTCTGTGTGGCCAGCTCCTCACTTAGTCCCACGCAGCCGTACTCTAGCGGAGTGAAGACAGTAGTGGCCACGTTGTCGTAGTCCATGAGTTGTGTAGCTCCGGCGAATAGGCGGCGAGCTAGTAGTCGGCCGGCGTGAATGGCCACCGGTGTGAGCTCCGGCCGGCCATCCAGAACATCGCCCACTGCGTAGATGTGGCCCACGTTCGTCTGCTCCGTTTCTGCTACGATCTTGCCGTTGGGTGCCACCGTCTGGAATCCATAAATCAAACACATAAGTTCATGTTCAGCACATGTAAATTCTATAAACCAGCGGTCTCATCACTTGTTGTTGCACTCGATTCCCAGTCACGACATACAGATAATTGATGTCTAGTAAATCCTGCTGGGGCCGTTAAGGCATATAAACAGCAGTGGAATGTTAAAGGCTGGATCAAATAGTATTTAATGAGAAATCCAGTCCATCTAGTAACATATCCAAGAAAAAATCATAATAAGAACCCTATCAAATGCTTTTTTTTATTAATTAAGTCTATAAATAATAATAGTTGATAACATCATGTTATCAACTAAAACAACAAATCAATTGTAAACACGAATTAGAGAAAAAGATTCAAAAATAATTTTTGGTCTAAATTGGACGAAACTGCTGCTTTATATTTTATTTTTATTTCTCACACTAATTAAAAAAAGGAATAATAATAACACATTTACACAATTTAGTTACAAACACGTGTTTTAAATAAAATAAAAAAGATGTTTTTAAGCACTTACAGTAACGCCAGCGGCTGGGAGGTTCAGTTGTTTTGTCAAAGCATACCGTCCTGTCGCCAGAAGCACTGTATCGAAAACATCTTCACCCCTGTAAATATAAATTAATTTATTTAAAATATTTAACTATTTGGCATTTAATTTTAGTGCAATAAAACATAAAGAGACACAGTTTTTAAACTTTTAAAGTCACTATGAACAATTGATTCTACAGGACAAACCGAGAATCAAAGTTGATAAAGAGCTCTGTTTTTATTTTTAATATTAATATATTGTTGTTCATGATACAATTTCAACAAACAACACTGCCACATAGGTTAACTAATATTCGCGCTAAGCACGCTTGCATTGTACAGTTTGTAACTAATTACTAAAAATATTTCACAAGTTTATGGGAGTATTCTATAAACAAGTATAATTTATTGGATGTTAGGGAAAATCATAGGATACATAGCATCATACAATGACTCGTAAAAGCCGTGTATGTTCTTAATCAAAGTAACAAATAAGTCTAAGGGCCTGTTTCATCAGTTGTGGATAATACTATATGACATATGATGGTATCCGACAGTTAAGTTTTTGATTAATTATTCCTTTTTAGTGTGTAGGATTCCTACTATATTTAAGAGATATTGCTATTCGCATATATTTAATATAGTTGTAATATAATAATTGAGGAGAAACAGGTCCTACTGGCCTATTTTACCTCCCGCTGTCAAAGTCTATTTGTATTGTCATCTGTCAAATAGTTTTATGATAAAATTAATAGATAAAACCTTTATCTACAGCTGGTGAAACAGGCCCTAACGGGAATCAAGCAGTATTGTCTTGTATAAAATAAAAGAATTAAGTTTTGGTTTCAATTTGTGAACTATTTATAAAGGTTAAACACTTTATCATTGTAAATACCATATAGCTAACACTATGTATATTACATGTGATAAGTCATGTTAAAATATCGATGAAACTATCGATAGTTGACCTCGATTATGATATAAAATAATCTTGAAAATTTATATCTATAACGACACAATCAATTCATATAGTCTAGAGATAATAAACACACATAATCAGTATCAAGTTATAAGCATATCAAACAAACTAAATTAGCTGTTATTATATAACACTTACAGCTTAACTTCAAAGTAGTAATTACAAAAATAGTTATACCGTTTTTTCCGTACCGGATTTTTGTTTCGAAATCATGTTTTTATTTTTATTTTCTTGTATACCAACCATATCTGGCAATAACCAACAAAAAATATGAGAATTATTTAGTTATGTCATTCGGAGGCTATACGCATGTATACATTTTGCGATTATTTTTTTTATCATTACATAGTATAAAACAAAGTTGCTTCCCGCTGTATGTATGCTTAAATCTTTAAAACTACGAAACGGATTTTGATGCGGTTTTCTTGAGTAAATAAAGTGATTCCAGAGGAAGGTTTATATGCATAATATAGTAGAGGAACACTAAATAAACACATTGTTTTGCGCTTACATTGCAAATATTTATTTTATATTTAGTATCAGCATTGCACCCATGCGAAGCCGGGGCGGGTCACTAGTATAGGATAATTGCTTCAGTCTACTTACTGTTCTTTAGTCTCCGTGTTCAACCAGCGTGCCTTTAACTGTCCAGATTCAAGCTTCTCCACGGATAGAGGAATACACTTATGGTGGAATTTCACACCCTTCGATTCCATCTCACTGGTGATCATGCTGGCCATCTGTTGGTCGAAACCACGCAGAGGAACAGATCTGACCAAAACCGTAGCTGAGTATCCCAACGAGTTGAGGAAACCGGCGCATTCTAGACCAATGTCTGGAAAATGGAATGTTGGAATTAACATAGCATTTTTACTAACTCGGAATATTTATGGTAATTTTGTAATGCAGAAGTTTTAGCTTGTTAGACTGTAGTAATCTTTCAAGCTTGCTTGATGTATGTTTAAGATTGCGTGATTTTTTTGTGGAAATGTTGATTATATCTAATGAATGTGGTAAATAACAACTTACATTTATAAAAGTTTAATGCGTGTAAAACAGTAGGACACGACTTTACACTACAGAACTTAATATTGAAACTATAATGCGGTTAATAAAAACCTCACTCAGTCTTATCATATTATCAATAAAATACTTTACACTTAGAATAATATGATTACAGAAAATTGAAAAATATTACTTGAAATTACAGTGCATGACTGAATTCATAATGGAAAAACGAGTGAACTTTTGAACACACGACTGAAGTAAAACTTCTGCACAATAGGCCTGCACTGTAGCTTAGATATACGAAACGTAACTGGCTATGAGAGAAAGAGAGAAAGAAAAAGTGTGCTCGCACCTCTCTCTTGCTCCGTTCGCCTCACCCGAACACACGTTTCGTAACGCTCTCGTGATGCATTCACTAGCTTACTCCCCAAGTCAAGAAGTTTTACTTCAAAAATCATAAAATGATATAGAGCAGGGTAATAGCGTACTTACAGCCAGCTCCAACAACGAGAGTCTTCCCAGGCGGATGGCTCAAACTGAAGATATCGTCACTGCTGATACAATACTCTGTAGCTCCTGGAATGTCCGGATAGTGCGGCCTTCCTCCCACGGCGATCAATATATTCTTAGCCGTCAACTCTTTCTTGCTACCATTCTTCAGTGTGGCTACAATTGTGTGCGGATCCTTGAATTCTCCTAGACCATTGATATATTCGATTTTCTTCTCTCTCAAGTCGACCCTGGTGACCCAGTTCACAGACTTTATGTGGTTCTGGACGGCTTCGGTCAATGATGACCAGTTAATTTTTACTTTATCTAATGAAGGCACTTCCCATCCGTACGCTACAGCCTCCTGCAATATCAGAATTACTTATAGTTTTTATTAATAGTAGTGTGTATTTCTGGTTAATATTTTGATAAGCTTATTTAATAAAAATAAATTAAAACAGCAATGTTGCAATTTGATCACGGTATGTGTGAGTAGAATTGAGCGAATAAATATTATTTTGAGATTTAGAGGAGAAACGGTGGTTGAAATTTAAAAAATATTTTCGTTTTTGATAATCCATTTACCGAGGAAGGCTTATAGGCTATAAAATATAGTATGTTTGTTCCGCTAATTGACGCGGGTAAACCGCGAGACACGGCTGGTCTATAATATAAAAATGAGTCTCTGAATGTGTTGCTAAGCGCAAAACTCGAGAACGGTTGGACCAATTTCGCTAATTCTTTTTTTAAAATATTCCTTGAAGTACGAGGATGGTTCTTACGGAGAGAAAAATTCTAAAAAAAAATAAAAAAAATAATAAAATTAAAGAATCGACTGTTAGGCGATACGAAGTTCGCCGGGTCAGCTAGTTTATAATAAAATTAATGTTTTCAAACGGTTCCACAACATATACAACATATAAAGATAACGACATGGAAAGTTAATTACAATATGCATGCCGCAAATAACTCAAAATTTCAAAGAGCTTGGAGGGTGTAATTCAATTTTGGCGTATCCTCTCTCAGAACCGGCTAAGCTATTGTACAAGATTGTAAACATTGGTATGCGACGACGACCTCATTAAATTTTTGTATGTAAATGTGTGATGTTCCTATGGAGTGGCGTAGTCCTTATGGACTAAAACTCCTTCAATAAGGAGTAAAAAAACTGCTACTCATTGCTTTCAATAACGCAAATCGCAAGCTACTTGAGAGCAGGATTATTTAGCTGTGATTTTCTGTAGATTAAGATTCTTCTCCAGTCTGGCCGTTCCGGATATATCCTACTGTGCCCTTAAATAGCTACTCCAACATTCAGACATCACCAGATCTACTTTTCAGAACACTAAACCTTACAAAATATTGCGATAATCGTAAAATAGTAACTACAACGATACTTGTTTTCCATTATCGTCCTTGTTTCGTTAGTACAGAGTGATTCGCATTAGCCACGTCAGTTTTCACATATTTTATTAAGTACATTTGTACCGGCGTTAATTAATTACTTTACCGTTAATTATATTTAAAAAAAAAAAAAAAAAAAAAACATTTTAAGAGTACTTCGGTGAAAATTATTTAATCTATACTAATATTATAAAGCTGAAGAGTTTGTTTGTTTGAGCGCGCTAATCTCGGAAACTATTGGTCCAATTTGAAGGCTTTTGAAAGACTATTTTTTTTCTTCAAATTAACGCGTGTGAAATCGCCGGGCACAGCTAGTTTATATTTTTGGACAGTACATGAAAAGATCCAAACGAATACAACATGATATTTCGAATCAAAGACAATCATTAACTCTACTGTAGGTAAATAGTATGACGACGATTTTGAATTTCGAAGCAATTATACTAGTCATTATTAATTAAAATGACTAATAATGTATGCTTATACTCGTACTATAGTCATAAAATAGCAACGTAATCTAGGATTCATTCTCTTTTCTTATCTTTCGCAAAAATATTGACTGATAATAGCGCCCAAGCAGACATTATTTAGATTTATTACATTCACATACAATATTGAGTGCTAGAGATTATTAGAAGCTGTTTAAATTTAGCACTAGGCCTTTACTAAACACTTTATAAATTTATTGTACAACAAAGCGTATAAATGACTAACGCCGAGTTGCACGAAACAAAATTAAAATTTAAGTAGTTATTAAACTAATTTAATCGCAAGAATTGTATGAAATTCTTGTGATTAAATTAGTTTAATCTCTACTTAAATTTTAATTTTGTTTCGTGCAACTCGGCGTAAGAGCCGATTTCACAGCTTGTGGATAGAGCTTATCCAGCACATAAGTTACGATTAGACGAACAGCATGAGGTAGAATAGGTCATTAGAGCCTGTTTTTCCAGTATTAATAAACTACAACTTTTGGATTCACTTTAGCAAATAGAAATATGTTATAAATATTGTGCAATCCGATGGTAAAAGAAAAAAAAATCACTCAACTTTTATATCCGTTGAATGCCGTCATCCGTTAAATAACATTATCGACAACCGTTGAAACATGTAAATAAGTTAATTGAGCTACAAGCTATGTAGGAATATTAATTATTAATCTACGAGACTGACTCATGTACAAGACTTTCGTAGATAATGTAGAAATATCCCGTTTTTAAAATAATTTCAGCAATAAAAACAACCATGTTTATTTAAAAATATTACATTAATCTGAGTCACAATATCCGTGTTTTCTGATGGAAAGAATAGTGGCGACAAATTACCGCTTTACAGTCACGTTCGATAGATACGCTGCTGTAATCGAGTCAAGGTTCTACGAGCTCACGTCCTGAACGTAGCGAAGGAAAATCAATAACATGCTGTTATGCGATATTAAAAAGGATCTCATTGTTTATATAGTATAGTTTTCTTTGCCACAGACTTATGTTCGGATATTAACTTATACGAAGTGCATATATTCTTCTAATTAGTTGAATATATAAATCTTATTATTTATTGTGTATATTTTTTGGCAGTTAGTTTTTTTTTTATTGTATTGTTATTTGTAGCATATATGGTTAAATTTAATGCCTTCTGTTAATTACAGATTAGACAAAAGATAACTGTCCGACAGTCACTTCAATATTAAACAATAATTGGAAACGTTTTAGCACAATAAAACAGCGTAGTAGCGGTAAAGTCGATAGTATGAAGTTCAAGCGAGTTTTACCGATATGACGATACAGCCATTATAATATATGACAAGGAAATTCTAAAGTTTAAAAATAACTATTAGTATTTTTTTTTTTTTTAATTTTCATTATTAAGACGTGAAACGGATTTTTATTTTTATTTTTTTTTTGTCTATAGATAATTCTAAGTTCCTGATACTTAGGCATTATTACAAGCAACATTATCACGGGTGCACTCGAATAAAAAAAATATATATTAAAAAAATATAATCTCCGAGTTTGACTCCGTTAGTAATGTACTGTTGACCAAATCTTAAATATCTAATATTCCGTTGTATAAATAATAAAATAATTAATAAAATTAAAGATTATCTTATAGAATGATATCCAAAAACTTAACGCTACGCTTTGAATACATTTTTTGAATAATTATCATGAAATTCAAATACAGCATGTAATCGTTTCGTGAGAATAATGTAAATAATTACCATTTAATTCTCAAAAATTGAATAATTTTTCCGTCAGTGTTAAGTATCTGTTAATTTTGTATAATGATTAAAATTTGACGCAAATTTTATATTGTTTAAAAATGATACTGCCAAATAACGAAGAATTAAACTTTGATAATTATAGAACAAAATTAAAGTGATTATATGATAATAATTACATGATAAAAGTTTTTTTTTTTTTTTTTTTATAAATGTTAAAAATATTTAACCTTATGGCACTTAGATTTTTTAAATTTAACAACTGAATCTGCATTGTCATTTATCAATATATACTAATATCACACGTGGTACAAATGATGTTTATGCCTAGTCTTGCAAAATAGAGAAAGCTTAACATATGTATGAGATTAGTACTGACTAAACAAGGCACCAACGTTAACGGCAAATACGAGATGTGCCTTCGTCTCGCCAACGATATCGTCATTTTTGCGAAGACTTTGAAGGAGCTAAGTCAAATGCTGGGCGACCTAAATAAGTCCTACCGACAAGTCGATCTCAATATTTGGACAAAACAAGTTATGTTAAACAGACAGGTTATACCGAGATCGGTATCGGTCGATGGTATCCGTCTCGAAATTGTTCAGCTTTATGTCTACCTAGACCATACTATTCACTTCAGCCTCCACAAATGGGCAAGACACACGAGTTCACGCCATTTTTATCATAGTCACCACACTGGGTAGGCGCGTTGGTGACCACAGGGCTGGCTTTGTCGTACCCAAGACGGTGCTGTCTTCGGCCTGTGTATTTCAAAGCCAGCAGATGGATGGTTATACTGCCATCGGTCGGCTTTTTTAAGTTCCAAGGTGGTAATGGAACTGTCTTATCCCTTAGTCGCCTCTTACGACACCCACGGGAAGAGAGGGAGTGGCTATATTCTTTACTGCCGTAACCAGAGCCACCACACAGCAAATATTATACTATTCAGCTAGGCCGAAACAATTTCGAAAAGGAAGCCGATAGGAGGATACAGTTGGGCAAGGCAGCGTTCGGCAGGCTTCGCGGAGTCTTTATACGTTAAAGATTTCACAATGCCTGCAATGCTACAAATGCAAAGATTTGCAATACTACCTAGATAAGAAGATAACAACTACGTCATTTCGATGTTGACGCGTCATTACCTATTACATTATAAGTACCACTTTATTTGAAAAAGTATTTAACATACACTATTCTATAATAAATGTCAACAACAAACAGGTTTTACACAGGTTATACACGCAGTAAAAAGTTATAATGTAACACTAAAAAAAAAAAAAAAACAATCGAATTAAGAACTACCTACTTTTTTTGAAATTGTAAAAAAATAAGATCAAAGATATTTGGTGGTTGGGTAGAACAAGGATTAATATTAAATCATTATAAAACATGCATATTATTCAGTTTTATGATATGAGTATATTAATTATATATAAATTATACTTGCAAGTCATGGTAATCTAAATATGGATTCATTGTGCAATCACTACAATTCACTCTAATTATGTAACACAATACCCCATACCAGACACACATGACTAATTATATTATCGGTGTTAAATAATATACCGTTGTGCAATAAGATATCAAACTAATATAAATGAAATAAGTCTTATTTCGTTTATATTATTATTTACTTATTAAATTATGTAAATACAAATATTGCATTTTATAGGTAGGTATATAGTGTGTAGTCTTTAATAACGGTATTAATTATAATTTTATAACTATAAATAGTTAATAATACTGTAGTAAACTATGGTAAACTAAGTTGGTACCTATTACTGTAGGAGCTCTTTTTTTATGCTATTATTCTGTTGGTTTGCCACAGAATACACAAAAAATTGACCAAAAAGAATAGACTACATATTATTTAACATTTTCTTAATAAAATTATAAGTATCGTGTGAATCTGATATTATATACGCTGCCACAGATTCATATTTACATACGTAAAAAATAGTGAAATTTTCATTTATAGCTATTAAAAATAACATAAAGTTGGTATGTAATTATTATTTTTAGATAAGCAAAAAAAATAGATTATTCTTAAGTTAGCTATTAATATTATTATTTATTAAAATTTTGCAATAAATTAGAAAAATGTTTATCTTTCCTTTATTTCTACGTTTTGTCTAATTAAAGTTACATAGGTACACTAAAACTAACACAAAAATAAAAAAAAAAACAAAACATAACTTTAACAGGAAAAAAAACACCCACATTATTCATAGGAATCCAGGAGCAGGAAGGGAATTGGTGAAGGAATATCCAAGGTTTAGGCACTTACCGAGTCCTACAATAAAAAAAAATTATAACTCTCTGGACATAAGGATAAATTGTATAATTTGTGACAAAATGCAACATTGCTTTTATGCATTTTTTTTGAAACAATTGATTTTTAGGAATAATTTGGACACACATAATAATAATATTGTATTTTAAAGTCAAATAAAAGAACAACTTACATGTATACCCTCTCCGAGTAAAGCAGCTTGATGCATCAATTTCTTCGGAATGCAACCCACATTCACACAAGTTCCTCCGAGACCCCATTTTGTACCCTGAGGTGATGGTGTCACATAATCTAGTACTGCGACTTTGGCTCCTAAGTTGATCGCCTCTTTCGCACAGGCCAGGCCTCCGGACCCACCACCAATAACGGCCAGATCATAGTCGAAAGCCCCATCTACAAGTGCAGGTGATACATAACAACGTGCATATCCAGGGTTAGTACAGAAATGAGAGTTTAGTTATGTTGTTTTTGTCTAGTTCGAGATTGTTAATCCTTAGACCTTAATTTTTTCTGATGACAGCATGTGAGTTAAAGTTATTGTCTACTATTGGCATGAGTTTTACTTGGACTAATCATATTTCATACAAAAAACATAATACAAAAATCTAAGCCTTATGAAGATGTATTGAAAGGAATAGTTGTAACAACATTGATCGATTTTGACATTGATTATTTGATTTTATTCTTATTGAAAAATAGTAGTAGTAGTATAAAGTAATATTTTTTTATTATCTTTATACTTCACTTTTTAATTGATACTTTAAGACTTTGGAAACAATAAAAATGCTAGTAATCTCTGTACAAACCCTAATAACATTAAATTATAGTGCAATGCTGAGTAGGCAAGTTGAACACATACCAACGCAGACAGCACAAATGCCCATTATTAATATAACGTTCACTATACCTTGGTCAATACTGACTAAGGGGGCTACCAACTTGTTCTTACGTCCACAACACATCCATCCACCTATTGTTGTCACCAATCAAAAGAATTAACATTTTGTGCTATCCGTTAAATCGTAAAACAACTTCATTTATTTAATCGCTAAAATTTCCCAACAAACAAACATTGAAACAGTTCGTCATTCTTATAGGTAATGACAGAATAGGTAGGTATGTAGTTTACTACATACATTTAATATCGGACAAATGAAACGAACGATTGATTTTTTTTTGCTCCTTTTGTTTTAAGATTTTTATTTTTCTAATTTTGATCCATTTCAGTGTCAATTTCAATAGACCTTATCGGTGAAATAACTAACAGGATTCAAAGAATACGGCTTACATCGGTGAGGTTATACGGTATTTAGCGATTCAAGGTTACATGATTTTTAATACACCATTGAACTTACTTGCAAGTGAACGTTTCGCGATCACAAAAAAACAATCCGTTTTATTAATCGGTTTCACTAAATTAGTAATTCTTCGAAAATTATTGAGTATTGTCATTTTTGACGTATTTCATGTGACAGAGACAAGAAAATCACACAAAACATTTACTACACGAATGTTCAGTAGCTAATTTTCTATCGTTCTATCACACAACGCACGTCACACAATTAACGATTAACCGGTGTAGTAGTGTCTCACAATGACTTCTGTCCTAATTACTGGAGCCAACCGCGGTCTGGGCCTCGGAATGGTGAAATACTTGACTAAACACGACAAGGCAAGGATTATATTCGCAACTTGCCGGAAACCTTCAGAGGTATGAAATAAACTAAACTTCCACTTACCTATTGGTGCCATTATCAGTTTTAATTTATTTCACTAAATATTCAACACGTTAACACAGCTTGCTTCTATTCGACAACGATTCAATTAAAATTCTAGACTCGCTGTCGCGTATTTTATAAAGTGGCCTTTTCGTAGCTGTGCGGTGTACGAAAGAGACGGCGAACCCAGGCGACGTAAACTCGAGGATCGCCCATGACATGACGGATGACGTCACCGTCGACGTATTAATAGAGACGAACAATGACGATGCTAAATCTAAATATTAAATACTTACTAATCGACATCGAGATGTTTCTCTAAGAATTTTGTACTTATTTCACAATTATTATTATTTTTTAAACAATAAATGATGAATTCTTGCTTTTTGTATGTGTACATTAACGTTTAATAACCGTTTAACAAACTTACAGGAACTAACGAAATTAGCCGATGAAAACAAGAAACTTCACATTTTAAATTTAGGTAATTGATATAAATAAAAATCAATCAAAGTTATAATATATTTATTCATATACCATACATTTATTTTAACGATTAAATAACAACTGAAATTAAAAACAATCTTCAGATGTAACAAATACAGCAAATATTAGTGAGATATCAACAGAAGTGGCAAAAGTGGTAGGAAATAAAGGCTTGAACCTTCTCATAAACAATGCAGGTGTGGCTACAAAATTCACAAAGTTACAATTGGTCAAACCAGAGCAGTTACTTGAAAATCTAACTGTCAACACTATTGCACCAATTATATTGTCTAAGGTATCTGTTACATTTCACAAATTTTACAAACAAACAAGACGGATTATCTTCATGAATTTCACACATTATATATCTACATACTTGTATTATATTATTTTTTGTCTATTGTAGACTCTTCTCCCGCTTTTAAAACAAGCAGCTGAAGCAAATAGCGACAAACCGATGGGCGCACAACGAGCTGCGGTCATAAATATGAGCTCAATACTTGGTTCTATAGCTAACAACGACCAAGGAGGCTTTTATCCCTACAGATGTTCCAAGGTCAGGTCTTCTCGTCGTTTATCAACAATCACATCACAATAATAATTAGTACAATTATTATTGCACATATGTATGTGTAGGTAATTGATAAATATTTTCCACAGGCAGCATTAAACGCAGCCACAAAGTCGATGAGTATCGATTTGAAAAAGGATCAAATTATAGTAACATCGATGCATCCAGGATGGGTAAAAACTGATATGGGTGGGAATAACGCGCCGCTCGATGTGGACACGAGCGTGGCCGGTATATTTAATACCATAGAAAAACTTCAAGAGTCAGACAGTGGAAAATTTTTACAGTTCGATGGTACAGAGTTACCTTGGTAGTAGGAGAACTAGGAGACTGTAATAAAAGTGTAATAAAATTATAAGATTATAAAGTAAATAAGTTACAATTTTTTTCACAATATATTTTTTAACAAATTCTTATTAAAACAAATATTTTTATTAATTACACCAAAATTATATTTTATTTTTCGTTGAAGATTTATTTATCCATTTTTAAGGGGCGCCTTAAAGCTACTACAAGTAGTTTACGAGAATAATGATAAAAAAATATTACGATGGTATAATAATAGTAACATTAAAATTAAAACAAATGAAACGAGACAAAAAATATATATAATTTGTACCTACAATAAAAGAAATAATTATTATAGAAAAATTAACTACTTTTTATTAGCATATCAGAAATTTAATAACAGATAATATTCGATAATAAATTATTGAAAATTACATAAAATGGCTAGTTATTGCATAGATTTTAAACACGACTTTCCACACTTTGATAACGTTTTATTATGCATTCACAAATATTTAAATAAATAAATAGACTACATACTTTAATTGTCACTTCTCTGTGTACACTTCCCTACCGCTTTTTCACTACGCTGTGTCCTATATGCCCAAAGGTTGTCTGGAAGAGATCGCTACTCTAGCGATAAGACCGCCTTTGTACACTGCTTTTTTTTATTTGTAATATGTTATTGTGTTGATCGTTGTTGTGTACAATAAAGAGTATCTATCTATCTACTTTAACTGAAATTAGATGCTGAACATTCTAATTCGTTTAGGAAATATTGATTCAATTTTTACAGTAACATGTGTACAGTATTTAATCTCGTCATTTTCATCACACATCAGTCTTTTTTGCGTAGCATTAAAAAAATGTAGTAATTATCTACAGCTAATAGAAATTTTCATTATAAAAAAAAAATTATAAGTAGGTATCTAGGTATTATAAAATTGTGCTCGTCTGATTATTATTTTATGAGAATAGGGATAGGAAGGGAATTTTAATTATATATCAAATATTTTTAATACAATTTGTAATATTAAAGTTTTGGTACTTTAAGAGCTTTGAAGTTATAATTTTTCGAGTTTATTTTTTATTTTTTATGTATGAATATTTCGACACCAACAATTTATACTACGCCAATTCGACTTTTCGATAAGTTTTTTTTTTTTAATGCGAACTTGATAAAATGTGTTTTTTTATGTAATAAAAAAAAATGTGAAATTGCAATGAATAAATTACCTATTAAAGATACCAAATTTCAAATAAGTTTCTTAATTAATATAAAAGGTATCACGTTTTTCCCTTTTATAAGTCTCTACTGTAAAGTTCACTTTTAAGAGTTAGCTTAGTATAAATTGCTGGTGTCGATTTGTTACTCACACGCTAAAATAACTGTATCTAGATGAAATGTTTGTAAATATAGATTATAATCTACAAGCCATTTTACCGATATAATCTACGGTTCCTCTAGATAAATTTGTTTTAATATTTTCAAAAAGAGCCATTTGATCGATCAACGTATTTTTTTTACATATAGTAGTACTAGATCGTTCAATAAGTCCCGAGACTAACCTGGAAATGGCGCATATATTAAAAACTCTTTTGATTTTTAAAAAGTACTGGCTATCAATACAAGAATATGTGTCAAATTTTTAAAAATGGAACAATAAAATTATTGATTTTGAAACATTTAAGTGACGCTACGGTTGTAATTTCGATACAATGGAAAAAAACGAGTTTCGCGTGTTGATAAAACATTGTTTTTTAATGGGAAAAAATACCGTTGAAGCACAGCAATGGCTTATAAAATGTTATGCAGGATCAGCTCCCTCTAAAGCAACCATTTGTCGGTGGTATGCCGACTTCAAACGCGGTCGCATGGACACCAATGATGGGGAACGCTCAGGTCGTCCAAATGAAGCAGTGACCCAACAAAATATTAACCAAGTCCTCAAAATCGTATTGGAAGATCGGAAGGTAAAAGTGCGAGAGATAGCCGAGATAGTGAAGATTTCAGCTGGTAGTGTTTTCACTATTTTACATAAAAATTTGGCCATGAAAAAGCTTTTTTCTAAGTGGGTGCCGCGTTTGCTTACAACTAATCAAAAGGAACAACGTATCAATGATTCAGAGCGATGTTTGGCGCTGATGTATCATAATAAAAATGATTTTTTACGTCGGTATGTAACAATGGATGAAACCTGGATATACCATTTCACTCCGGAATCCAATCGGCAGGCAGCGGAGTGGAGAGCGGCTGGTGAAAGCCGCCCGAAGCGTCCAAAGACTCAGAAATCGGCTGGTAAGGTTATTGCGTCTATATTTTGGGATGCGCATGGAATACTTTTCATCGACTACCTTGAAAAGGGGCAAAATATAAATAGTGACTATTACATGTGCTTATTGGAGCGATTGAAGTACGAAATTGCGGATAAACGGCCTCACATGAACAAAAAGAAAGTGGAGTTTCACCAGGACAACGCGCCTTGTCACAAGTCCGTGAGAACGATGGCCAAAATTAACGAATTGGGCTTCGAATTGCTTCCTCATCCCCCTTATTCGCCAGACTTGGCCCCCAGCGATTACTGGCTGTTTGCAGACCTCAAAAAAATGCTTCAGGGTAAGAAATTTGACTCAAATAGTGAAGTTATCGCAGCAACGGAGGCTTATTTTGAAGCCAAAGACAAATCGTTCTACACACATGGGATAGAAAAGTTAGAAAAGCGTTGGAGGGACTGTATCGCTCTTGGAGGAGACTATGTTGATGAATAAAAATTAATTTTATAAAAAAGACCTTTTTTTAGTACTTAGTCTCGGGACTTATTGAACCACGTGTTAGTTTAGGATTAAGAATGTCATAGGCATGATATAGGTACTTAATTTATCCCGCAAAATGCACGGCTCCTACAGGATAGTATGACAATTTATTGTATCTTGCAGGAATCGTTAGAACTCGCGCCCGGGGCACAATACCTTTTTAGCCCCCCCCCCCCCCTCCATTCGAAAACAATTTATTATGTCTAGAAATTTTTGTTTTGCTGACCATTTGGCGCCCCTTTGTGAGTTGCTCTCGGGCATGATGCCCTCCCCTTGCCCCCCTTGCTACGCCACTGTGTGATACATATTGTTCTTTAATATTACAATGTTTTATTGCAAATGATATCACTCGACAAACAAATAACGGAGACTTCTTGCTTTGTCATATCACCTTTGTTTGTCTTGATATTTATCAGGTTCGTAAAAAGTGAAATATTAGACCGAAATTGTTATTCATCAAAAACAGAGATATTCTTAATTCTTATTTAATAACATTGTTTTTAATTATTATTATTTTTTTTTATTAATGTAATGTGAAATATTAGGTCAAATATAATATAGTATATGTTAATTTTATTTACATATTTAGTACGAGTGAATATGTTACGGTTCTATCTTAATAGGTATGAATTTTGATACACAATCAATACAAATTTTATTAAAAAACAGAATTAGTCATACTCATACGATACCGGCTACTTTGTAAGTCTGGCCGACTAGTTTCTTTAAAGCGCTCGGCATATGACTTGCAAGATTTGAATTATTAAATGAATTATTATGACTATACCTATCGGAATGTAATAAAAACTATGTAAAAGTTCTATGATATGTTCGCACTTACCTTCAAATGTGGAGATTGCTAGCTCCTTTACCGCTAAATCGCTAATAGCCGGCTTGCTTGTATTACCTGTAAAGAAATATACAAAGGACTGTAACGTTTTAAAATTAATGATTACATTTCCTTTATCCTTATAGACATCCAAAGTACTTTCAATTGTTTTTATATATAAATTTTCTTTATTAAATTGAAAATAGGTACTGTCGGATTCGTAATATTATATTAAAACGAATTCCCGAGAAACTTAACACAAACTTAACTTGAAAGTTACCTAACGTTATTAGTATGATTATAACCGCTCTGGCGTAGTGCTAGTAGTCGCCTAACTCACCGACGGTTTGCAGGTTCGAATCGCGCTCGGAGTGGATATTTGTATTTGTACAAATACCTACTCCTGTCCAGTTTGGATGTCTGTGTGGGTCTCCGCACCGTGCTTCGGATAGCATGATAAGCCATCGGTCCCGGTTGTTATCATAAATACCTGATAGCAATCGTTACTCATAGTAGGGAATATATCCGCCAACCCGCAGTGGAGCAGCGTGGTGCATTAAGCGTCAATCCTATCCTATATAATATAAGGATCAATTATATAATATGTTATGTACCGTCGTAAAAATTGGGTAGGTACTGCATTTGAACTAAATCAACAATAAAAGTTATAAAATAATTGTGTAAATACGGTGTAATGGATAAGTATGCACATTATTTACAATATTTTAAATTATAATATTTAAAATATTTTCAAAAATAAATATTTTTATAAACGCTTCAGCCTGTATCATACCACTGTTGGGCACAGGCCTCTTTCCCCATGTAGGAGAAGGATCAGAGCTTGATCCACCACGCTGCTCCAATGCGGGTTAGCGGATATTCCCTACTATGAGTAACGATCGCTATCAGGTGTACATGATAACAACCGGGACCGACGGCTTAACGTGCTCTCCGAGGTACGGTGGGGAGACCCACAAGGACTGCACAAACACCCAGACCACGGCAAACACCTGTATGGCCAATACAAATGTTTGTCATGTGCGGGGATCGAACCCGCAACCGCCAGCGCAACAGGCACAATCCATAGCTGTGACCGTGTGTGATTTTTATAAAACAATTATTTAGTTAATTAATTTCCCACTTTTTTTTAGATTTTTCAGCCTTATGACCTACATACATGACATGATTATAAAACTTGCGCGGCCGATGACGTGGGTGAGTTTAGTATACAAGAATCATGTCTGCGTGTGTAAAGGTCTCAGCTGTGCACACAATTATGATCGATATTCGGAACCGACATTCCCGATTGCCGCTCAAGGGGGATATTTGTGTTTTTACAAATATTTCTTCGATGTCTGTCCTTGTGGGTCTCCCCGCCGTGTCTCGGAGAGCACGTTAAGCCATCGGTCCACATTGTTATCATAAATACCGGATAGCGACTGTTACTCATAGTAGGGAACATATCCGCCAACCCGCAGTGGAGCAGCGTGGTGGATTAAGGTCCAATCCTTCTCCTACATGGAGAAGAGAGACCTGTGAAATCCGACTGCCGGGCGAGGCCTTTGCCCCGCAGTGGGATTTCACAGGCTGAATGCAAACACAACTATTTACAAATCTTGTTTACATTTTATGGAATCGGTTTGCTTATAGGCTCGTAGACTATGTTAACATGAATTTTGCTTAATCGGATATTTTAATAATTTATATTATATTTCTGTAATTATATACTTCTGGTTATGGTATAACAGAGGACATTGATAACATTAATGTCGCTAAGGCTTTCTACTGCACTCCAGGTTCTATCATTCAACGGTGCTACCATCGAACTCAAGAGGATCCGGTTTGATGTGATAGTGGTGAGTGTTGGTTGAACAATAACGAAACCATACCACAACTTGATGTTTTCGTGGGGTATAGTACACAAAACAACTAACTCCCTTCAAACTGACGTCGTAAACCAAAAATTTTAGTTGCTAATTGCCTTATATGCACTATTGTTGACACGGTTGTAGTCACTATCTTTCACTTATACATCCTACGATAGACTAAATGATTTCTTCAGTAATATTGAAAAAATCATATCCACCTTGAATTCTCCCACCATGGCCTTGATTGGGGACATTAATTTTGCTATAAAAATCAATATTCTAAGCCATCACTGCAATGAATATTTGACATTGATCTCAACCTTGAGTCTTCTCTCAGCCCAACATCTCCCATTAGGGTAAACAATTGTGCGGATCATGTATTTTTAAAGTCCAAGCACATAGCAACTGTAGCAGTTCTGCTGACCGATATTACTAGCCATTATCCGTTAATCCTATTATTAAAATGGGTTTGTAGGTCAAGCACCAAGAATATGTATAACTGACAGTTGCCTTAAACTATAAAGAAGATAAAGACAGATACTTTTCTGATTTTTCTTCTATATTGTATGTTGATAATATCGAATCAACCGCTTGTTGAAACGGTTGTCATTTATCTTTTTCTATATGTGTGTTCTACTACTGGGATTAACCTCTCCCGTGAGAGGGTGGCGCCGCGTTGGCGCAACGGTTACAGCCATGGATTGTACCTGTTACGCTGGCAGTTGCGGGTTCGATCCCCGCATATGACAAATTTTTGTATTGGCCATACAGGTGTTTGCCGTGGTCTGGGTGTTTGTGCAGTCCTTGTGGGTCTCCCCACCGTGCCTCGGAGAGCTCGTTAAGCCGTCGGTCCCGGTTGCTATCAAGTACACCTGATAGCGATCGTTACTCATAGTAGGGAATATATCTGCCAACCCGCATTGGAGCAGCGTGGTAGATTAAGCTCTGACATGGGGAAAGAGGTCTATGCCCAGTTGTGGGATATTACAGGCTGAAGCGTGAGAGGGTTAGAGCTTAATCAGCTATGCTCCTTTACCCTACGTTCCTAATCAGATGTTTATGATAACAATCCGAACTCACAGGGAAAGATACCAACCGGAGAGAACACTCGTACACAAGAAACCACAAATATAATTTGTACAAATAAAAATATAGAGGTTGCAGATCGTCCCGGAGACTCGTGCGTAAATATCTTCTTTTTTATATAGGTGGGGAAATGCAGCTTACGAACTAGCCCCGTCACCCTCGGGTGACGGGAATGTGGAGCTACACCAGCCTAATGCCAGACTATCCACCAAACCACCATCTTTATTCCGCCGACACCTTAGTGAGGACGCCATGGGATCGCTTTCGCACACTACCACGAAACTAAAAAAAAAAATATGTAATAAATTTGTTCAACTAAACGTACCAAATTTACTGCACGTGTCTTTATGCGGGCAGAGAGCACCGAGATCCATACTGATACCACTTGAAATGTTTATATAAGTACCCAAAAATATAATTTATTATTATTTATTAATCCTTAATCTCACTGTTTGCAAAATTGTTAAATTTTTGACGCTAATCTTCTATACGTCAAAAATAAAACCAAAAAGTATAAACTTACATCTGTACCTAACCTACATACTTCTGCTTTAAATCATTGTGAATTCAAAATCGGTAATATAAAGCAGATGTAAAGGTTTCAGGATGTACGTGGAAGGTATAGTTCGCGTCATGTAAAAAGAACGCTGGCCTTGAAGCTGCGCAGAAGCGATTTATCGGTCTATTTGGTGGTACGGGTAGGGGGACGGGAGTGTTTATCAGGTGTCGCATGCTTGCCGGTGTGCTATTGGTTGACAGCGGTTGACAGTTCGACGTCGACTCAAAATGTTATCGCGCACAAAAGTTTTAAATTACAAAATTCTCCATTTACTATTTATTTCACTAAAAAACAATTATCAATTTATCATTTTAAACACATAAAAACTATTAAGATACGAATATCGGGAGTACAGATAATTATTATTTTTGAATACGACATTTCAATAACTAAAAAATTTGTTATTGCTTTTGTTTAAAAAAAAATTGTGATTTTGTAAAGTGATAATTATTATACTTATTTAGTCCGAATTATTCGCACTTGTATTTCTAGTATTTTTTAATGTACCTGCCAATAACCATTATACGAAGCCGTGAGTGAAAGCCTAATTAAAAAATAAAACAGTAGTACTTGTGCGCGAGTATACCCATGCGCAAACGCACCCCCTCCAGTTTCTTTCAGCGTTCTTTTTACATGACGCGAACTATATCTAATGTATAAATCTGATTTTAAAAAAATACGTAAGTAATTACATTTAGAATAAACTAGCTGTGCCCGTGACTTCCTCCGGATGGAATTAAAAAAAAAATATTGTTCAGTTACAAAATAAATAAATTTCTAGAATAAGAGTAGCCTAAGTTACTTCTTATTACATCAGCTTTCCGCCAATGAAAGTCCCTTCAAAATCGCTCCAGCGTTTCCGAGATTAGCCGGAACAAACAGGCAGACAGACATACACACAAAAATTGTAAGTATTGTAAAAGTTAAAAAATTATAGCGCTATAAGTATAGGATTTTCATATGAGCTACTATGGATGTCCATCCGTTTAGTAGGTACGAATTGGCTAACGACGGTCGGTCGACAGTTTTTAACGTCGGAATGTAACACAAAATTATCCAGTTACTACGACGACGACGTTGACCTGATACGTGTGTGTTGAGATGTTAAGTAGCCACAGGTGGTAAAATCTGCAGAGTTATATACAGGATATATAGGATTAACACATGAGGAACTCTATAGAATTTCTTGGATCCTTAAAACAATCCCTATCTTAGAAAAAGTTGAAGATTTGCATAAATCAAGCGATGTCGTAGGACCCTAAAGTGGACACTCGTATTTCTTTTAAATTTTTTCAATAAAGAAGAGCGCGCACTTCTGATCGGTCATCTCGCTAGTATTCAATTAAACAATTTTGAAGAAAAAAAATTCTATAATAAACGACAAATCTCCATTGAGAGATTGAGTTTTATCATACAACGCTTAGAAGAAGAATAGTCAAATGTAAGAATAACGAAAGAATTCTTCGTAGAAGCACATTATGGACATGCAATGTGCATGATTCAATTCGATAAATATTTTGATTTAATTTTTTTTTTTTGACGGTCATATCCATAACAACCTAACGCATTATTTTAGAAAAAAATTGTAGTTCGTTTAGTACATATTACTTGTTAGTACGACATAATATCCGGTACACTGGCCGTCGTTATAACCAGATTCTACAGTACTTTTTAAAACGCTTTTCATATAAACTTACCTGCAGGTAAAGTAGGAATTTTTAAGTAAAATAAACCTTTAAAATCGTTTATTCAATTGTTTTTGTTTAAGCTGCAGGATACTTATTTAAGTTCGTTCGTAATTTGGATATTTGATGACGAAATACGTAATTTTTAAAGGGGGTCATAGACGTGCAAACTTAAAGTACGCGGTTTTTAATATCGCGAACTCACTTGGCTCGACGTCGGTGACACACGTGAAGCTTACTCATTCTGTATCGAGATGTCGTCGACAAAAGAAAATTTGTGTTATTTAGTAATTGTATCGTATTACATTTTAAAAACCAAAAAAAAAGACGAGGTTCTGAAATAGTTCATTTTGAGTAATTTAGCAATCAAAATTAACAAAAATTACAAAACACGGACTACAAGCGTTGCGTCAAATAAATACGCAATTATTAGAAATAACTCAAAAATTACTTGTTAGATCGGAATCGAATTGACCACACGAGACACACCACGCCACTCGATTAAAATAAAAATTATTGAAATCAATCCGCCCAGTCAAAACTTCTGAGATAACATACCTACATAAAAAAGTACAATCGAATTGAGAACCTCCTCCCTTTTTGGATGTCGTTTAAAAATGGCGGCTCGCGGCTCACAGTGCTGCCACACGTACGAGCGGAGGCGGGTTAGGAGCAAAATTTCAAACTTGTCGGATCGCTAATGAACTTATTCGAAGGCTTTAAAGCACGCGTACACTTTCGCTTTTCGCGGTGACACACCAGCGAAAAAGGTTGTCGAGCCATAAGTTCGCGAACTTACTCGCACGTCTATCACCTCTTGTGATTATGTAGGTAGGTACCTAATATTTACATGATATTGATTTTTTAATTTTTTATAAAAGAGTACACATATATTTAGTTCTTTTTTTTTTAAATATATAGAAGCCCCTCGTTTTACAAATATATATACATATGTATCTATATATATAAAAAAATTCGTGTCAAGATGTATGTTCCAGATAAATTCCGAAACTACTGAACCAATTTTTATCAAATTTTGGGAGAATTGTACCCGGTAAGTGGCGCTGCTATCGGTATTTAAGCAATCAAACTTGGTAGCTGTTTTCCGGGCAGGACAACGCCAGGTCCAGACAAATCTTCTGCGTTACTTACCTCATCCGGTCCAAATCGGGCATGCTCGGTCCGGTCCTTCTAATATAATAATAATAATAATAATAATAATAATAAGCGTTTATTTCAGACGTTTACATCCATAGTGTATTAGTGTGTTAGTTACAATATTTACTTATAATCTATGTTAGTTATTGTTAGTAGGATGATAATAAAATAAAATAAAATAATCATTTTAGTTGGCCCGTCATTGTTTCTATCCAGTATTTTTGAATAGAACAATCAGGGCGAGCCATGATTGTCCTCAGAATGCTGTTGTTGCTGGCCCTCATGCGCCGCAGCAGAGACGATGCTTTTTTACGCATAATCGCGTGAAATCCATCGACCCGTGCATCCGCGAACATTCCTGAAGCGCTGCAAAACCGCGGTAGCCGCAACAGCACTCTGAAGGCATTATTATACTGAACACGTAGTGCGCTGTAGGCTCGACGCGTGTATCTCACCCACAGACCACCCGAGTAAAAGGACTGACAAAAAGCCCGGAATAGGGTAATCTTGACACCCGCAGTGCCACGTTCGAACCTGCGTGCGAGCTAATGAACACGAAAAAAATTCTACTCGGGCGTCTGCTGGGTCCGCTAGTAATATATATTATTGTGTTTATGCTATAGAAAACTATTTATTGCAAGGTTTTTTTTTTTTATTTGTCCATATTAACTTGATTTCGCTTTTATAAATCAATTTACGTCACCACCTAACCAAAAGCTTTACCTATTATTTTAAAGTCACGAAAAATAGGGTAGGGCAACGAGGTCACCCTTCGTAGGTATTTCCTGAATGTTACACACTAATTTCATTAAATGGCTCACAAGCAAGCGTTTCGGCGTAATTTTCGTATACTTCTTACATCAGTCCTTCCACTTAAGACTAACTAACGAAATGCTATAACCGCTCTTTTTAAATAATTATAGGTAGATATATACCACAGTCTAACATTTTCAAATAAATATAATGGGGTGTTTAATTGTTTATTAATTGTAATGGTGTGTAACACTGTGTATGTACTCCATGTACAATCAGATATAATTGCGACGATGTTAGAAAAACACAAATATCATAATTGATCATGGCTACATACAAGGGTTAATTAATTGGGCAATTAAATAATAGAAAAAGTGTAATATAAAATACTATGAAATCATTAAAGTAATAAATAGAGTGAAACTTAAAAACATAATTAAAAAAGTAATAATAGGTATGTCCGATTATTATTATCCGATTATATATTGCGAGCTTAACGCTTAAGATATTGAATGAAAATATTATTAGGTATATATTTATTATATTATTAGGTATATATTTATTATTAGGTTACGGTGACTTTGATCTTCTACCTGTCACTCATCACTTCAGCCTATCGCAGTCCACTGCTGGACACAAACCTCCACAAGTTCGCGCTAAAAATGGTGTGAACTCATGTGTTTTGCCCATAGTCACAACGCTGGGCTGGCGGGTTAGTGACCGCAGGGTTTGTCACGCAAAAGACACTACCTGTAGCATACGGTAATTTCGCGCCAAAAATGGGTACCTACCATCTTTATTTCCCTTAACTTTGAAAATAATACGAGAATATTTGGATATTTACAACTGAAGGCGATGCCTTTTTGCTTTTTAATTGTATCTTTAAAAAAATTTAAAAGGGATAACTAACGAAAGGTTACTTATTATAAGCTGATTGGCTTCTTGCCTCCACTGGTGACGAGAGGGCTGGTGCATTTCTTGCCCAGTGAATCGGCATAGCGATTCAATGGGGAAATGCTGCCAGCATTCTTAGCACCATTCCACGCGGACATGATTTGTATCATATTTATCTGTAAATATTTAGTTCTTAAGTTGTGAATTGTAAATATGTATAATACTAGCTGTGCCTTTTGTGCTGTGAGTTTTCCCGGCAAACTTCCAGTGAAACTCTCATTAAAATCGGCTTAGCCATTCCGTAAACCTTCCTCTTGAACCGCATGCAAATCCGTTCAGTAGATTTTGAGGAAATCGATCACATACACTTTTTGGGACTTTGTTTTTTAATACACTAACTGTTGCCCGCGACTACATCCGCGTGGTTATGAAGATATGCATTACTATTAAGATGTTTAACGCATTTTTTTTATTTCAGTCACTTTAAATGCTTATTACTCTGAGTAACTTTTTAAAAGGCACAATTTAGTATAATTTAATACTTGTTTTTATAAAACCTCTCTATACACCACATTTTTAGTTTTATTTTCAGGCTGCAGTATAAATAACCTATCGACGAACTTATAACTGCTGTTCAAGTTTCATACAAACTATTAATCCCAATTAAACCCCCTTAGCGGTGGAATATCGCAAAATCTCTCTACTCTACTACTATTATCTACTAACTATAATCTACCTCCCTGCCAAATTTCATCTTTATCCATCCTAGATGGATAGACCCTCCAGCTGTTTTTGGGTTCTCGTGATGAGTGAGACAGTGACCTTTCTCTTTTATATATATAGATTACGATGCATTATTTGGACACCTCCTCACCATCTATTGAGCATATATTTTAAATTTCAAGTCTCTTACTTCAAAAACATAGGACTTTCATACAAATTTCCAACCCCCGTTTTATCCCCTTAGGGGTCAAGTTTCGTAAAATCCATTCTTAGCGAATGTCTACGCCCTATAAGATACCTACCTGCCAAATGTCAAATTTGTAGCTGTTATAGTTTTGGAGATTTTGTAATGAGTGAGTCAACCTACCATGCCCCGTTTTAACCCCAAAAGGGAGTTGATTTCTAAATATGCATTATTTGGACATCAATTCACCATCTATAAAGCATACATTTTAAATTTCAAGTCTCTTACTTTAAAAACATAGGATTTTCATACAAACTTCCAACCCCCGTTTTACCCCCTTAGAGGTCGAGTTTCGTAAAATCCGTTTTTAGCGGATGCCTACGTCTTATAAGGAGCCTACCTGCCAAATTTCAAGTTTGTAGGTCTTATAGTTTTGGAGATTTCGTGATGAGTGACCTTTCACTTTTATATATGTATAGATTTCAATAAATCGTCTTTTTTTACATATATTTTCTGTAAAATTGTACCTACCTCCTTCTTCATCAGAATTAAAATAAATTCATGTTCGTTTTATTCGTGCATCAGAAATTAAACGGTTCAGCACGTCACCAAAATGATAGAACCAACGTTTTGTAATATTAATTCTGTTATTTAATAAAAGTATGTACCCTTTTTTACCGTCATCCAAAAAGGAGGAGATTTTCAATGCGGTTGTTTTTTATTTAAGTTACCTCAAAACTTTTGACCACTCAGGACTGTATTTGATATATGTATTTAATCGAAGAGTGGTGCGTGTCATGTGTTCTCATTTAAATTTAACGTAGTTTTTGATTTAAACGTAAGTATTACGTTATGTTACTTGTCGATGTAATTGAAGTCTGTTTTTTTAAGCAAAAAAGTATCTATATTTACCATTGTAAATACATTGCAAGAACCTACCTGTGTTACTTACACGAAATGTACACGGTGTACACCTGAACAAAGTGTACAAAAGACTGCTACTTTATTTTACATGCATAAACTTTAACAGTACCTATTTATTAAAGTTGATCGAAAGAAGACAAATATTATGAAATAAGCATTACTTAAACTGGTATTAAAATAAAATTGATTTGATATGATTCTTTATAGTCTTAAATGCTACAAAAATTAAACGTGTATCTTGATGTAGGCGATGGTGAAAATCATAGGTCTGTATCTGTAAATAGTATTAAAAATAGTAGGTACCATCCTTGGTATTGTGATACGACAGTATTTTATAAATAATGTTTAATACAATATACTTTAGTAGAATTACTATTAATTTGTCATCGTTTAGGAAGGCTCAATCCCAAAACAAACAAAAAAAAAACCACTGTTGATAACGTTCAAATTTCTAATACTTAGTAATTACTTACGTATTTTTTAGATATTTTATATCTTTATATCATTTTACTTTACTAAATAAAGCATGTCCAATGTCACTAACAAATAATATACAGGTTTTTATCGGTGTAAAGACGTTCAAAATTAGTTCAGTAGTTCCAGAGATTAGCCGTTTCCAACCTACAGAAAGTCGAACAAATTCACAACATGCTGTTATAGCGCCTGTAGTGGCGCGTGTAATTACTTAAACATCGGTGGTCGCGGGTTCAATTCGCGCTCTGGCCAGACACTCATATCTTGGTCGTTGATGGTCTTTTCACATGTTAAACAGTCAGTTCCGGTTGCTATCATAGATACCCGATAGTGATTGTTACTAATGTCAGAGAAATTGTCCACCAACCCATATTGAAGCAGCATGCTGAATTACGCTCCAACTTTTCTCTCACGTGGCGAAAAGGACATATAGCCCAGCAGTGGGATCTTACAGGTTGATTTAGTTCAGTTATGTCGAGAAACTACCAGGTAGCACAGGTGATATAAATTTCCTCTACATAATACTTTGATATTATTAATATCGTTATTATGTATACATTTCATTTGCCTTTTTAAGCAATTTCAAAAAAGGAAGTCTCAACTCGACTGTATTTTTTGTGTTTTAAGTACCTCATAACTTTTTACTGGGTGAACCGATATCGTGTACTTTTTATCGAAAGATGGTGCACGTCATGTGGTCCAATTTAAATTTGATCGAGATCTGACAAGTACTTTTTGAGTTATCTCTAATAATATGTATTTACTTGACAATTTTTTCGTCTACCTACGTTGTATTAGGTAGGTACTTGTCGATATCATTGAAGTCAATTTTTTTCGTTTGCGCGGAAACACAATTATATTTATTGTAAAAGAATAGAGAAGAGGATTGACTGTTGGTTTTGTCCCTAACATCACCCGTTTGAGGCTCCATTGAAAATCAGCTGTATGCTGAGTGGCAGGCCTATGTTTGGTCACACTATTAAAGAGCATTATTATTTTATTTGGTTTAGTAATATAGTGTTATTTTTAAGTATTATCATTATAATTATTACATTATTACAGCCTATACAGTCCACTGCTAGACAGGCCTCCACAAGTTTAAGCCAAAAATAACTTGAACTCATGTGTTTTGTTGCCAGTGATGACATATGGATCCGAAACGTGGTCGATAAATATGGACCTAATAAGAAGGCTCATAGTAGCTCAGCGGGAAATGGAGAGGGCAATGCTCGGTATTTCCCTGCGTGATAGAGTAAGAAATGAGGAGATCCGTAGGAAAACCAGGGTAACCGACATTTCTCGAAGGGTCGCACAGCTGAAGTGCTGAAGCAATGGGCAGGGCACATAGCTCGAAGGACCGATTTCCGATGGGACGGAAAGGTTTTCGAGTGGCGACCACGTACCGCGCGCCGCAGCGTTGGCAGGCACCCCACGAGGTGGACTGACGATCTGGTCAGGTCGCGGGAAGCCGCTGGATGCGTGCTGCGCAGGACCGATCATCGTGAAAGCATTAGGGGAGGCTTATGCTCAGCAGTAGGCTTCCGTGAGCTGATATGATGAATTTAAATTTATAAAAGTAATTCTGTGTCATTTGTCAAGTAAGACAGTATAAATTCTGAAAATTTCAGTTTTTTTCATTAGTTTTCAAATAACAATGGGTCGTGGCAAACCCGTGTGTGAAGAGCTTCGAAAGCGAATAGTTTGTGGGGTCGATGCTGGCAAATTAAGTTACCAAATATCTAAAGACTTGATACTTCCCAGGTCTACAGTCCAATCTATCATTTAGCACTATAAAAAGAATAGAACGACTTCTTGTTTGAAGAAAACTGGTCGACCACGGCATCACAAGTGCAGCAGAAAACAGAATCCTGAAGAAAAATATCAAAAATAATCGTCGTGCTCGACCTGGAGTACTCACGGTGCAATGGAAGGACATTCTGCAAGGTATCGAAACCTTATGGAAGAGAATTTACTGCCCTCTATTTCGTCACTCAAGCATCAAGATCCCTTCATTTTTCACCAGGATGGTGCTTCCTGCCATACTGCAAGGACAACAAAGACGTGGCTACTGGCCAAAAGCATCCCTACAATCGAATGGCCATCTAACAGCCCGGACTTGTCGCCGATCGAGACCCTATGGTGGAAAATGAAAAAAGTTTTTCGTAAAAATCCATCAAGATCGAAGAGCGACTTAAAGGCTAAACTCTTGGCTGTCTATGAGTCAATTACGCCTGAGGAGTGTGCAGCGTTGGCTGCAACCATGCCTCTTCGCATTAAAGCTGTCATTGAAAGCAAAGGCGACACAACTAAGTGGTAGACGAACTATTTTGCGTGAGTGACAAGGATAGAGGAATACTTTTGCGTTATGTTTTTTAGTTTTTTTTTTATGTTATGTAAAGTCATTAAAGAATTTCAGTTATGTTAAAATAAACTTTAAAATGTTAAACACTTTTGAATATCATATCAAAAATTGAAAAAAATTGAACTTTAAAATGTTCCTCAAATTGTAGTTCACTTTTTATTAAACGTTCTGAATTATTTTGCCAATATTTACTTTCTATATTTTACACTTTGCATTACTTTCCATACTAGACGAACTATTTTGCATCGGGGCTCGTATGTTTCTCTTCGTATAGTTCTTTTATTTCTTCTTCACTACCAACCCGCCTGCCCAGCGTGGTGACTAAGGGCAACACACATGAGTTCACGCATTGTTGGCGCGAACTTGTGGAGGCCTATGTCCAGCAGTGGACTGCAATAGGCTGGAATGATGATGATGATGATGACATCCAATACTGAGATTAACAACCTCAAAATATTACAATTTCCCGGATTGTTACCGATTTTTGTGAAATGACTCTTAAGCATACATGCAACTACAGTACAATCCAAAGATATTTGAAGAATATAATTATGCGAAATTAGTCCTTATAGCTAAACTTTGCCTTTTATAATAATTTAAACTAATAATTAAATAATCGTTTAAAAACGCTACGCATATATTCCTATACCAGATCAATAAATTAACTAATTATTATTATCTGATTTTAACATATGAGCGCTTTATTCCAATACGTTAAGATCCATTATTGATAGTGTAATTTTTATTTCCCCGTTGTTCTGGCGCGCTCAATGACCCTTGCAATTGTAATTGAACAAACTGTCTGGTACCCGACACTTTAATGGAATCGCATTCCCTGTCGAATATAAAAACCAAACAATACCTTGCAAAGCTACTTGAAACCTCCAAACATATGCGCATGCTTTTTTGTGAACGTAATTTCTTACAGCAATACAATGAAAAATAATACTATGAAAATAACGGGGGAATATGTAAGACTAAAGAGAAAAGTGAATAGTAGTAGCATTGGGTGCTTGAAATAATAATACGATATTGGTATCAAAAATTGGATTTATATTTCTGTTTGGCTGTATACGATAATGTCAGTAACAATTCGCCAGGTTACAGAGTCGGCCGCACAGCCAGAATCAAGCATAACATGTACTTTTTATAACAATGATACATTTTATCAGACCTAATATCCTAACTTACACGAACTAACTACAAAGATATACAGGTAATGCTAAATTATCTACAGTCATTAATAAGTTATATACAAATAACAATACAGTATAATTATATACAAATCAATTTTGATTAGACTTATCTGTAACCTGAAAAACTCGGATTTTTCCTACATTCGGGACAGTACCATTTGCCTTTAGGCGGTACCATGATACCTACACATTCGAAATGGAACCACTCGATAGAACACCCATCGGCGTCACAAGCTATCATCTCTGACACCTCATCGTACGGACAGCGGCAGTAGCAGTACACGCTCTCGCCTTCACGAGCCTGTCGCACGGCTGGCCTCTGGAACGCGTAGGGCAAACTAGAAGTGCCCGAATTTAAATAAGTCGGAGGTGGAACCGGTATCGAGTTGGATACATTGTTTTGTTGATAAATTTCTAAAGCTCCGTCGTTACTAGATTCTGAATCACTAGATTCCATAGATTCAGAATTCATTAAAAAACGTGGAGGTTCCGGATCTGGTATCGGCGTCGTTAACCTTATTGGTTCATTGTAATTAAACATTCTTTGCGGAATAACTGTTGACGGTATCTCTTTCTTAGATTTGTGCGTGACCGGTGAAGGTAAATCTTCCTTTCTCCATTCTAATTTGGGTGGTAGTTGGGGTTTTAAAGCTGCTATTGTTTGTGGCGAATCTTCGTCACTAGAATAACCGTAAAACTTGTTAGGCACTCGCCTTCTTTTCGATGCCCGTTTACTTTCAGTGGAGGGAGTTATAGTACTAGCGCTCGCTGGAGGAGTTGGAGCTACAACCGCAGGAGGCGCCTCAGGCAACTGAACCGTATTCGATTGCAATGATATAGTAATTTTATTGGGAATCAAAGGTGGTGGAGGCGTTTCACATTCCGATTTTGCTATAATATCTTTAGGAATAGTCATTTTTAGGGGACCATGTTTACGAGAACTTCTTGATTTCTTTTTCTTTTTGCTTTTCTTTTTACTACTGCTAGTTTTTTCTTTTATTTCGACCTCTTCTTTAATCTCTTTTTCCTCTGCTTCTTTTTCTGGTACTGATACTTTTACTTCTTCCTCTTTAATTGGAGTATTAGAACGACTAACCTCACCTGATATTGAACCACCTTCTGAAGGCGCAACAGAGGCTAATAACATTAATTGGTTGCGTTTCTCGTTATGCATTTTGTTTGCGATTTGCTGTGGATGCTTATCATAAAATTCTTCGTCGGTTTCACTTTCGTCTGTTTCAAGATCACTTTCAGCGATCGGTGGTTCAGTTTTTTCTGGAATCAAGATGGGCGTTTCAGACATTCCCATGACATCAACGTTTGAACCATTACTAAGTCTTCTATTTTGAAGTGATTTTTTCTGAGGCTTTATCTTTTTCTTTTCATTTCCAGATTCATCTGAAGAATCAGAATCGGATGAACTAGACGATGAAGATCCACTGCTAGAAGAGCAGCTGCAATTAGATCCACAAGAACAACTAGAATCACTATCACTGCTGCTACTGCTCGATGATGATAAATCACCGTGTCTTTTCTTGGGAGATTTTCTATTTTTCTTTTTATCGGAATTGAAAGCATCATCTTCTCCATTTAAATCTGTAGGTATGACGCAGTAGTCATGATCGGATTCGCACACATGTTTACGAATAGGGACAAGTGGAGGTGTTTTTTCTTTCTGTTTTTCGACTTTAGCTTGATACTTCTTAAAATTATCCCATATTTCTAAAACTTGTTGCTCACTTGGTTTATCATCTGCGGAAACTTCGTCTTTTTCTTCAAGTTTTGCTAATGGAGTTTCAGTATCCATAGCATTTGCGTCGTTGTTGACTAAACATTCAGATTTTTCTTCTGCAGGTTCATCTTTAACTTTATCTTGTGAGGTTTCATCCTTATTGGGTTGAGACACTCCACTATCTGATTCGTCACTACTATCACTTTCAGATAGATTTAACGCCGGTAAATTTACATCTAATAATAAAGCATCTTTGTCTTTGATTTTCTTTTTTTTACTTTTTTTTGTCACTTTTTCAGTACCAATTTCAGCTTTACTCTCGGAACTTTGAATTCCTTCGTTTGGTTTCTCGTCAACAAGATCTATAACGGGAATAGGCTCTTTATTGTTATCTGTACTAGATTCATTCAAAGTAGGGGGCTTCTCATTTGTTATGTCTTCTGAAATTAATTTTTTTCTGTGTTCCTCTAAATGCTTATTAAGTAGTTTCTTTGAAACAAACTTTTCTGAACAGCCCTCTTCAGTACACACATGTGGAAATTCTTCAGAATGAAATCTTTTATGAACTTTAAGACACACTGCTCTTGTAAACTGTAATGTACATTCATCGCAAACAAATACTGCAGGAGGTGTACAAAAATGATAGACATGTGGCCATTTCTTCTGTAGACATTTCTTACACAGTACACTTTCTGTTCCATGCTTCCAAAATAAATGATTAGTAATATCTGGCTTATTTCTATAGGCTATACCACATCGATAGCATAAATGGTGCAACTTGTGTTTCCAAACATGATTCGACAGACGTGCTTGACTTTGGCAATATTCTAAACATACATCACAAGTGTGGTGTATCTTTCGAAGATGCACCATTAATCTAAATGATGAAGAAATATTATCTACATTACAAAAACAGCATCTAAACTTAATTTCATACTCAGAATCATACGTGCCAGGGCATAAATGACATAATAATTCACTATAACTATAAAAATTGTTCTTGCACATAACACACAATAATATTGTTTTCTGGTGCAATTTTCGGTTATGCAAGTAGAGATCTTTATGAACAGCAGTTTTAAAATAACACTGAAAACATTCAAACATTTGAACATTTTGTACTGTTTCACACTTATCTACACTATCATACGAGTCTAAATTAATGAAAACAGTATGTAACTCTTCTGCTCCAGCTTTCACTTTCGCTGTGATGGTCTCTGGCATTAGTTCTTCAGCAGTGATGCTGTCCACAGTTGCGGAAAATCTATGTTGAGCTACCATGTGGAGTGCAAGCTGCTCACAATTCACTGCAATCTTGCGCACATGATTACAATAAATACAATTGAAAACTGTTGAAGCCAAAAAAACCTTTAACAAATCTTTTAAGGGATATTTATCAATTGGCCTATCTAAGGTGAGTTCTGTGACTGGAATATCATCTGTTACTACTGGATCAACGGGGTCTTCTTCTACATTAATATCATCAGCCGAGTTCTGCTCTGCTGGCTCTTCTTTTGGCTCACTTTTGAGATTGACCACATCTTTAATTTGTACTTTATTCTCTATCACTTCAGGATTTTCTTTTATTTCTGGTCCTGTGTCATCTTGTTGTACTTGAGACTCAACAGATGTGACAAGTTTTGGTGTTTCTTCCTTGCTTTCTTCACATGTTTGTGATGTGTCTTGTTCAGTATTATCCATAATGTTTAACTTTTCACCACCATCACTGTCTGATGAATAATCACTGGAAGAGTTTTTATCTAGAAATTCTTTAGGAACTCTCACAGTTAGCTTTGGTACCCTATTCATAGTGTTGATATCATCTAACTTGTTGTCATATATTGTAGATTTAATTAAGTTTTCAGATTTAAACTCCGATGTCGTATTTAATGTGTCTACGTTGTTATTTACAAGAGTTTTTAATGTGGTCTCTTTATCATTCTCAATAAAAGTAGTTTTCACAAATGGACTATCAGCTTTATCACAAATTGTCATTTTAATTGATGGAGGTTTCACCACAGGTGCTAGGTCTGGAGGTTTATCTTTTTCAAACCTTTTAGGTGGCCTTCTATTTCGTAAGGGTGGTTTATGAGCATATTGCTGCCCCACAGTAGGATCTACAGTTGAGTTGATTATGACGGGTGAATTTGCATTATTTAAGCTTAATTTTAATTTAATACCACATTCCTTTTCCTTTTCTTGGGTTTGTGGAGCTGGTGGAGTAGGGTCTCTCAGTTTTGAAGGCATGTACTCCGGCTCTGGTTCACCATGATCTACAGTATCTGGTGAATCACTGTCATCTGATTGCTCCAATGTTTCATTACCGTTTGGAATACTATTACTATTAGATTCTATACTATGTGATGTATGATCAACAGGACTCGAAGATTTTGTAACCGAACAATTCAGACCATTTGTAGAGTCTACAGTGCTACTTGTATCTTTTTCAGTAGTTTCATTAAATGAACTGAAACTTGTATCACTAATTGTAACATCATAACTATTATCATTACCCTCATATCTTTGACTTTGTGATGTCACTGTCTCAGGTTTTAACTCGGTCATGTCTCGTTTTTCTGCAACTGGTTTCAACATATCTCTTAGTACAGTTGCAGGTCCATTTGTCATAGTTTCAGTACCAACTTTACTAAATTTTGCACTGTTGGTTTTTATCAAGTTTTTACTAATCAGAACAGGAACAGGTTTCGGTTTAATGTTATTACAATCGTGATTGAAAAAATCATCTTTTTCACTACATATTTCATCACAGACACAGCACATTAAATAAAAGGTCCCATTGTACACTTTACAGAATTCTTCTTTACTATCATAATTGAACTCTTGCACATTATGTTTGTTAGTTAAATGTGTTGAAAGTTTTTCCGCTTTAGAAAACATTCCAAGGCAAAAAAGACATATATGCCGATTGTGAACTTCTCGCATATGAAGGAAGAGATTCCAGTTCTCATAATAGGTGCCACAAGCTGAACAGAGATACACTTTACGTGTAACTCTAGACGGACCTCCTGTGTTACACTCTGTGTTAGGTGCGGCCTCGGGACTTAATGTCGGCTCCTTGGCTTGGGCTCGGCAAACATGTTGGTGCTCTTTTAACATAGCCAATGTTTTAAAAGACATAGAACAACACTTTCGACACTTAAACTTCACCATTGGCTGTAAACCTAAGCTTTGAGCATATTCTTTCAACGGGTTACCTTTTTCCACTTTACTTTTTTTAAACTGTGAAAGCTGACTCTTAGGCACAAGTCGAGGCACGGGTTTATCTTGTTCATTGTCCAAAGTATTGTCCACTTGAGCTGTAGCATTGTGAAATTGACTGTGGTCTAAGTGCTTTGGAATTAATTTAGGCACTCTAGGAGGAGCATTTTTGGGAGTACTAGTTTCACAAGACTTGATCACAAATGGCTTCCTTTTTTTGTTTACACTATTGTACGGTAGGGAATTATCCACGAAAGGCCGTTTACCGAGGTGTATTCTAAGTGGATTAATGCGTTTTCCGAACTTGTCTTCCTGCAGTGTATCGGCACTGTGTCGTCTATGTTCAAATGGTTTGTCGTGAGGAATGGACGGTTCACCAGCAAAATCATGTCCGTTAGTTCTCAGTTTACAAGATCGTTCACTATACAAATTGGCCAATGATGCTGTAGCGATTTTTTCGTCTTTAGTGTTTATTAAATTACCATCTTCCATAGTTTTCTGGAAAAATAAAACGCGTGTTATGTTTGACTAGCGAGAAACAAAAGACATTCTAATAAGAGGAAATCAAAAGTAATTCGAAATACAATCACGACAATAACAAGTTATAACATTGACTATACCTCTGAAGTCGTACGACCAGTACGAGTACAATAAGAGGGATTCGTTTCCATGCATCCGTTTAAATAGAGCACTCCTTACATCAGACCTAATGAGACTCAGCCGCGGGCTGGTCATTCCCGTAAAATGGCGTCACTTCGCTGAGCGAGGATCGGTATTATCAGAAGCTTTGCACTTCTTTTGTACCACAAATGTCACAATGTATAAGCATTTTATAGCTATTAAACAACTCATATAACTGACAATAATTCGAATTGAGTAACCCGAATTGTTTATTTCCAAACACTAACGAAAATCGTAGCGCGTTACGAGAAGCTAATTCATGAACCATAGACTAAATTAATCTTTTTGCTTTTTTTTTTAATTTTAGGGTTGCCTCACAACTTCATATAAAAAACACGTGGTCTGCCCATAGATAAAACGGTATTTTGTATTGAACGAAATAAATTTACATTATATTATAAGCACGTTTCATCAAGAAATGTGTACAATTTAAAGTAATATTTTTTCATAAAAATATATTTTTAAGTCAAACTTATTTATCGCCTCAATCGATCATCATCTATCGCATGTCGCACGACACGACATGATGACCACAAAGTAGGGATAAACTGAAAGACGCATGGCAGATTAACCAAGGCCAATATGGTAGCACCTATAGCTCAGATCAGCTACCATGTAGCATCTATATTCTCACTTATTTCTGCAAGAGTTTATTGTTGGCCCTTTGGTTATTCGTGCGGAATTTGTGTGTTTTGATCTGTGTGTTACTTTAAATGTTTTTATTCACTAAAGTTTCACTTTTAAAATTCTTTATTTATTGAAGTAAAACTTTTTTTGCGCATGCTAGACTTGGGAAGTAAACTGGTCAATATGTGAATAGAGCGGAAAATAATTGTCTTTAAATAATCACCCACGAAAATATCGTCTGCTATTTAAAAATATTAACTTATTTTTATTTCTTCTTACATAATAATTATATAATACGCATGTGTAGAAAAACATTTTAAAAACACATAAAATGAGGCCCAGTATTCAAAAGACTATATTGGTTTATATTTTTATTGCTAACTTATGTTTACATTTTTATAACTATATGGACAGACTTCGTTCTGTTAATAGTTAATTGTAAAAATTATAATTTTATATGTTTTTTTTTTTTTTTTTGTGGGCCTTAAGGAACATACAAAAAAATAATTTAGCCAAATTAGTCAAGCTATTCTCGAGTTATGGGCTTAGTAACATTCATTTTTAATTATAAATAAAAAATTAAAAACCGTAAAAACTTTGCTTATGCCAACGTTATAATTTTTTTATCAAAAAGTATAATCTGTGCCTTCGATTTATTTATTATTTTATTTCTATCTGTGTAAAGAACTAGAACGCCAACGATTTACTAGTATCTGTGATCAGAAGATTTCGAAAGGAACGGGAGCCTTCGTTTTAGTTTTTATAGTTTTGTTTAAGAAAATTTCTTTTTTATGTTCCTTTTTATAGACAATGCATATGCAAGATGATGTCTGATCAGTTTAGAAAGGTAGAGCCTTATTCACCGAAGTCCTCGCCTCGAGGAGCGAGGTCGCCAGTAGTTTCTCGTCAAGATTCTTCTGGGACCCTCAAAACCACTATTTCACTGGGCAAGAACCCGTCAATAGTGCATAGTGGGCCTTTCTATTTGATGAAAGAACCTCCGGGTAAGTTATACAAGCTATACATAATAAATTTAAAAATTATGCGCAATTTTAAATTATATTATATTTTATACGTGTATTGTAGGAGAATGTGAACTCACAGGAGCTACAAATTTAATGGCCTATTATGGACTAGAACACTCGTATAGTAAATTTAATGGAAAGAAACTTAAGGAATCACTGTCGTCATTCCTCCCAAACCTGCCTGGTATCGTCGACGGTCCAGGACAGGAAGACAACAGTACACTAGGCTCAGTAATAGCTAAGCGACCAATAGGGGGTAAGGAACTCTTGCCGTTGACAAGTGCACAGTTAGCAGGCTTCAGATTGCACCCCGGACCCTTACCAGAACAGTATCGCTATGTGAGTGCCACTCCACCGAAGCGACACAAGAGTAAGCATAAAAAGCACAAGCATAAAGACGGAGCACCTCCTGGACAGGACACACCATTACAAGGTACTAAATTTATTATATCTAAGTAATTTAAAAGTACATCGTACATCTTTAGATAATAAATATAAATGTTGGTTTATAAATATTTGAGTGTGTATGCTAACATATTTATGATTCTTGTGTGATAATGATATTACAGACCATATGGCTACATTAGATTACTTAAAATCACATAATAATCTGCTAATTAATCGATTGAATTTAATTTTAATGCACTTAGCCAGTCTGCTTTCTATGACAAGACATATGTCCTTTTTGAGATGTTTTATTTAGAGGTTGCTTTGCAAAACTTGAAGATTATGCTAATTGTTATCACTAAATCAGACATTTACCCATACTTGAGTATTTAATTTGCTGGACATGATTTTTTTTGAAGGGAAACTTCTATAGGCACATGTGAGTAAAATTTTTACAGATAAAACGGCAATGTTTTGATGAAATGGTAACGTTTTTGACGATGGTGCTGAAATGGAAATCTAAAGCTTTAGATTTGTATAAATATAAATGAGACTTAAAAATTAGTTGGCCAAAGAAGTTTCACTTCTGACATGTGTACTTTGTATGCAACCACTTTTTTTACCGTATGTTGGGTGTTTGTCAACTAATATAGTTTCCAATCAGAAGTTGTTTTAAAAATTTAAATAGGTCAAACTGAACACTAAGATATAAAATATAGCTTGTGATATAGATATAGACTTCCCCTGGTAAAAATCTTTTAAATCTATTCTGTGTAATTTCTCCTATAGACCTAGACCCGTTCAACATCAAAAATTTTTTTTTTTTATCTCTTTATAATTTTAGATGAAGCAATTGTGTTGTGTTACTAGTGTACTAGACTAGTTTAATAAAATAATTTTTAATCTATGTTTTTAAATGAATGAAATGAACAAAATATAATTGCTATAGAGTAATCTGTTAGATGTTTATGTTTGTAAAAATATGATTTTATGGTTGACTAGAACGTTGGCACAGTTTGTAGTCCTTTTTGTTGGAGTGTTCCATGGGTTGCAAGTTCGATTTCCCTAAGTCTCGGTGTGGTATATGCATTTATTTATATACTAGCTATGCTCGCTACTTCATCTGTGTGGAATAGTGACTTTACATGTGATTCTTTACATTGGCATAACTTTCTTATTTATAAACCGATTGACATGAAACAAACACTAAATGTTAAGCTAAGCTTGCCACAATATATTAGTAAAAACTACATCTAAATCGAATAAGCTAAAGTGCACAAACGCACAGACAAACAGACAAAAATTCTGACAATCATTATTTTGGGTGCTATTCGCGTTGATAAAGGTCACAATAATATTTTTTCTCATATATCTTAAATGTACAGACAGTTACATTTTTATTATATGTATTGATAAGTATTATTAATAAGTAATTATTGAAAAAAAAATTAGCCATAACAGTCGGCTATTACCTATAACATAAGCATTAAGTTGCTTACTTTAGAAACAGGTGACCGTGTATATGTGTGTGAGTGTGTGTTAAAGATATTTATTTATTTTATTTTTAAGATTTCTATTAAAAATCTTTCATAAATATTTTGAAGGGTGTGTTGGCAATATCAATTTAGATTCACACCTATGGTTTTATATTTAAAATTTATTATTAAATACTTGATATATAAAAGTTTAGTAAAATATTTTAATTTATTAAATTAATGTTACAGATTCAAACCCAGACACATATGAGAAAAAACACAAAAAGCAGAAACGGCACGACGACGATAAAGAGCGTAAGAAGAGAAAAAAGGAGAAGAAAAGAAAAAAACAGAAGCATAGTCCAGAGCACGGCGGCCTCACACCCAACCAGCATCCTGTGCCCTAGACTAGATTAAAAATAGTTATTTATTAGCTCTTATTTCTTCTTCACTACCAACCCGCCTGCCCAGCGTAGTGACTATGGGTGACACACGAGTTCACGAAATTTTTGACGCGAACTTGTGGAGGCCTTTATCCAGTTGTGGACTGCGATAGGCTGAAGTGATGATGATGGTGATGAGCACTTATTTGCATTATTTTTACTCAAATATGTGATTTCACTGAAACATATTCACAATTGTGGAGTTAGATTTCCATTGTCTATTTTTAAGTATAAACGAGTACATGCCACGATTAAGTTTTTTGACGATTTTTGTCGATATTTCGGACCTGTTACATGGCCCGTGGTCACGACGAGACTGCTGTGGAGCGATGTGTCAACTGTTATCCATCACGGGCAGTATCTTTCTACCCTCCGTCTCGTTCTTTTTAAACCCAACCCATCACTCACTTTAGACACAGACTCCCGGCAAACTACACTAACAACGTCACTTTTTGTTTTATTTGAAACCGGTTGTTAATTTTGCAAAGTTCCAACACTGGATTCCACACATTTGCCAACACAAAACCATCTTCGCAATTGAAATTTTTGTATTTCCGAATTTCTATAGCTTCGCGAACTAGCCCTTAGGCTTATGAAGTTCTATCCAGGGGTTCCATCCCGATTGTAATATATGTTCTGGTATTGCCGATTTCTGTTGATCGTTGTTTTTCACAGCCCTTATGTGTTCATTTATTCGTGTGGCTATAGATCGCTTGGTTTGACCGATAAAGAGCTTCCACAGCTGCAATCAACCTTGTAATACGCCTGGGTGTTGAAAGGGGATATAATCCTCGGAAGAACGTAATACGTTACCTATTTTCTTCCAAGGTGTGTAAACGGTTTTGATGCTATACTGCTTTTTCAGTAACCTTCCTATCTTGTCTATTACTCCTTTTACAAAAGGTAAGAAAGGTGGCTGTTTTGAGCTTCTTGTGGTCGAACCCGTTGCCTCGATAAAAGCTGTGTTGATACAGTTCTATGTCCATTTTTACGCAAAACTGCGTCGACATGCTTTAGCTCCTCTTCTATGTGGTGCTCATCGCTCAGAGCATGAGCAGTTTGTAAGAGTTTTGCATACAGACGCAAGGTGACATGGAAGGTGGTGAGATGAACCGTGCAGGTACCGATCAGTGTGTAGGCTTCCGAAAATCTGAGTGGCCTATAGTTTTGTGTGGTCGTATATAAGTGCATACATCCAGGAGAGGTAAACTTCTTTCTTTCTCCATTTCGCATGTAAACTTGATTTTATGATGGATGTTGTTTATGTGCGTTAAGTATTGTACTGGTTGACCATGTAACTGGTTCGAAATATCGACAAAAATCGTCAAAAAACTATAAAGTGGTATGTACTCGTTTATACTTAAAAATAGACTATGATAAAAACCGTGTCTAAGTCTAAAATAGGTTTCCTTTATTATAATTACTGCTCAAATTCAAATGATCAAACCGTTAATGAAGTTTAAAATCTCATAAAGCTAAAAGACGAAGTTATGTAGGAGCTGCCCAGGTCTGTCCAAGTCTCCCAATTAATTATTTTCTATGTTAATATGTAAAAAGTAATTGTTAAATTTTTCTTTTCAAAAAAGACATTTTGTTATTACAAGTTAACATAATTTATGTACAAAGGTGTGTATATTTTAAAATCAATGTCATTTATTTCTACCTCCTTTCAGTAAACTGATTGCATCTCAAAGATTATGCATTCTTTTTTTCTTCCTACTAGAATTAACCTACTTTCCTATCCGCCAACCCGCATTGGAGCAGCGTGGTGGATTAAGCTCTGATCCTTCTCCTACATAGGGAAAGAGACCTATGCCCAGTAGTGGGATATTACAGGCTGAAGCGTAAATCTACTTTCAGTCTCTTCTATATTTGAAATTGCTTGAACCAAACCTTGTAAATACAGCCAAATACTGGGCCCAAAGAATTTTTTTATTTTTTTTATATTACACATTGGTTTTCTATAAAATTTCCCTCGGTCGGTCTGTGCTTATCTTGTTACACAATAATTTATCATTATCATCAAGTACCGAAGAGTCTTTTTAATGAACATTAAAAAAGTTCTTTGGTCTTTCATTATAAGCTAATACAAATGTAGTTAATTTATACTTGTAAGTCTATTAAGTGATTGAATTTAGTATGTAAATAGAGTTCATGTATCATCAAAATTGTTGAATATTATTTATTTTGTTGTAAGGTTATCTGAGACAGATGTCTTATTGATCTCTGTATTTTTCCATGTTCTTATTTTTTCTCCTTTGTACTTACAGTGATTATTTTTCAAACGAAATATTTTGATCTATCTAAACTGTCATCATTAATAATTTCTACTAATCTGAGTTTCTTATCTAATTCTTTTATCTGCATTTTTATTTATTTTGAAGTAATGTTACTGGTTATTACTTAGTGTAAAGTAGGATTTAGTTCTTTTGTATAGACCTACACAAAACTGTCTAACAATGTATGAAAATACATATAAACAAATGTCACTACAAATTATAAATAAAATGTTTTGATAGTATGCTGATTTTACTTTATTAACAACTTCCCATTCCATAAAATTTTTATTCTATTTTTTTAAATACTGACCTGAAAATATACTAGTTTATCCAGTTTCAAGTTTTATTTTTATTTTTTTATAATGTTAATATAAATTGTAGACTTAATAAAACAAGAAAAATAAAAAATTTCACAGTGATATTATTTGCAGTAATTTAACTTTATTATCTTACATATAAAATTCTCGTGTCTCAATGTTAGTTACCATACTCTTCTGAAATGGCTGGACTGATTCTTATGAAATTTTGTGTGCATAGCGGATAGGTCTGAGAAGCAGCCAACATCTACATGATCTACATGTCATATCCCTAAGTTATAAGGGGAGGGGTATTAAGGGGGTTAATAACATATATGGCAAAACAAGATTTGCGGGGTCAGTTAGTTTCATTTATAAAATTTGCCGCTATGGTACCATCACGAAACTAAAACATTTTGAACTTTTTTTTATTCTCTTTCTTCAAATCATAGAATTAGTATACTCTTCTTATAACAAATTGCATTTAAGTTAATAAAACAATATTTTTGAGGGCGAAATTTATTCAAAGTATCCAAATTTATACATCATTTTAAGTCAGTTTCGCTTCTTATAAAAAAGACAGTCATTCTCATTTAAAAAGAAATAAATTAGTAATGCAGCACCAAAATACATACATCATACTTACAAAATTATAATTCTTACTTATATTACTCGCATCCGACTTCTCACACAACAACATACAGAGACGTATTACATCTTGTGACTGAATAACGTTTGTATATATATCGTTACAAATAATTCGTTGCGTTCACAAGATCTAACAGACCTGTTTATTACATAAATTATTTAATATTTAGGTATGTTCGGTTTAGTTGGATGTTATTTTATATATATTATCAAATAAAACATTATCTGGGTTGTATTACAAATATATAAATCTGAAAGTCAATAAGAAACAAGAGTTAAATTCAACTAGTCTACTGAAATCGGACGACATAAATGCTAACAACACTCCTTTATGATAAATTTTCGCCGGTACTATTTTCTATTTCTATATAATATTTCATCGGCTATATGCTTGATTTCCAAGTAATCACTGACTAGTAGAATTTAACGTTAAAACAGACATTACAACTGAACCGGCAGGTGCACGTCTGCGTGCGTAGGTTTTCGAACAGTAACATAACTAACAGTAGGCGATATACCCGCAAATCATTCTCTATACGATACTAACTACACCATCAATCTACAACTATAATACATTTTGGTGCGCCATGGCACTGTGAGTGACTATTCCTATTTATGGCGTTTCACATGACTACGAATCGATGGCTGCGAATTTGTTTGCTGTTATTTTAATTAGTTTTTATGACTTATAAAGTTCAATTGCTACAACGCGAGCCAGGATAGGTAGTTAAACGAAAATCGCCTTTAAGAATGACTTAATCGATAGTTTACAAGTTTCATATATTAAAATAAAACTGCAATAGTATTTTTGTTTAAAGATAAAGAATAGACCGTACGAAAATTATTCAATCAGTAGAATCTGTGGTAACTTCCGATAGAAAAAACTAAATACACGTTATAACGATATAAAATACAAGTATCCCTCTAGAAATACTGTTTCAAGGAGATCGCTAATGGACGTGTACACTCGCAACCTATCACAATGCTTGGAGTACAATTTTGAGCAATAACTATTTCATCACATACATTCGCGTAGCCAGTGACATCGTATCAAGCACAAGAATTAAGTTATATCAAAATAAAAATAACGTAATTACTGAATCTATTTTAAAATATGGAAAAGTAAAGTTTTACGGTTTTAATAAATAAAGATTGTTATTCTGGCTACGCTAATGATTTTATATTCTTGATCAAAAATTCCTCAAAACATTCAACATTTAAGGCTAGGGCGAGGAACTTTTTTTCAAGTCGTCTAACTACAGTATAAAACATTTAACTACATTCACCTTGGTCTAACACAACTATCGTTACGGAATCGGGTAATGTCTATAATACAACAGTAGGGAAATGGCAAGTTATATATAATAGTGTGATCATGTTAAACCTTTCGATTAGTACAAAGCGAAACCTGGGCAAGCTAGAATTACATAAACTTAATTAAATAGAACCTATACAAATTATATGATAATATTAATATGTTTAACAAATAAATAATTATATTTTTAAACATAATGCACATTTTTTTACAATTTAATAATAATAGAACATTTACAAAGAAACAAGTTATTGTTATAAATAAATCCGTTATTACGTTCTAACCATCGTCATTATAAAAAGTTTAATTGAATGTCATATTTTAAAATCATTGAAATGTAAAAATATTAAAAAAAAATCATTTCATTTATCAATTTACCAAATGGTTATTGAGACGGCATTCAAAGTATTTGTGTTCATAATATGTAAGCAATAAAACTAAAAATCGTTTCATCAAAAACTTTCCAAAACCACAACAATTTAAATTTGTAAAATCATATCTCTAGTATCGGAAATATAGACATTTTATTTTTAAAATTTGAACCGGTCCGTTTTGGCGCTAAAAATAAGATAATAAAAAAATTGCAAATTATTTAAAAATATTATATCAAGGACAAGGAATTTTATCATTCAGCCTAAACGTTACAATGTAACTGCTAAACAGTTAGCAGTAACCAAATTTAAAAAATAATAAGTCTGCTTCAATCGTATTGCCGTGTACTATAGATTTTATGATATATTCCGGTCAGTTTTGTCACAGGTCCTTTAATAGCGCAGATTTAGCATTTTTGAGTTTGTCGAGCCGTTTCGTGAGGTGACTGTTTTCCGTTTCTAGTTCTTCTACTCGATTTAGTGCCTCTCGCGCCTGAAAAAGTAGTTTTTAAAAATTAGACTTTAATTAACGTTTTATTTATTTTTTTATCGTCTATGACAAACTGTTATCGCAAACTATTTAATTTTTGTCTATTTTTTTTTTCATTTAAATGAAATCACTGCCTCAATACATTTGAGTGTCAAAAAGTCTTTAATATAACATGGTTAAGTACAAAACCACTTCAAGTAAGGTTCATTAGTATCTTGTTATTGGTATGAAAAGGGAAAACTGTCTTCTGTACAAATCGTGTTATACACGGTGATTTTATAACCGTTTTGGAAACGAAATATTTTACTTTGGAATCATCTATAGTACATATAAAAATGGATAAATCAATTGTAATGTTGACTAAAAAAAAGTTGCAATTTTAATATTCATTTTTATTCGATCGACTTGGAAAGTAGTAAGGCACTGATCATTCATTCATTATTTTATATGAATGAAACACGTCCGTGCGCGTTTCGGTTGATAAAAGTATACCTATTAGGCGCGAGCTAGCGAGTACTTACGTAGATAGACTCGTTTGTCCTTCATACTTTACACGGGCTTAGGACCGTCAGAAATACCTATTTTATTTAAACTTCTTTTCGATTATTAACCACGATTGTTCTTTTCACAACAAATCAATTTATAAACGGACTGTAGGTATAAACTTCAGGCGTATTTAAAAAATCGGAGTTTTCTACAGAATAATTAACTTACATACCTATTAACAGTTTATTTACACTTCTCTGTATCGAAGCAACTGCTCAAAATGGAGTCCGCTGCGTTCAATACACAAACGTACACGTTTAATACAATTGTCTTTTAATTTTCTTAATGTGTCTTGATCACTTTTCACTTTATCAAAAGCGTCCACTATCGCAATGCGTAAATCATCACAGCTTTCATATTGACTGACGTGTATAACTTTTTATTTCCGATCACAAGAAAAAATCCAGGGGCGTTAAGTCAGGACTTCCAGGTGGCCAAGACATAGGCCCTCCTCGACCTATTTACCTATCACTAAACTCACTGTCCAGGTACATCGTCTACTAACTCAGATATTACTCTCCTTAACATCTCTAAGTACGAATTGCCGGTTAGATGACCTTCAATAAAAATAGGCCCTATTAGTTGGTCGTTAATAATACCGGCCTACACGTTCACACTGAAACAAACCTGGTGATGGTTTTCTCGTATCAAGTGGGGGTTAATTAGAGCCCAGTAATGCTCATTGTGCACATTGTATAGTCCCACTCGAGTAAACAGTGACTCGTCCGTCCAGAGATGTTGTCGTTTGTATTATTTAACAACCACTGGCAAAAGGCGATTCTTTCAGGTGCGTTGTTTATTACATGAGCCTTACGAAAATGATACGGGTGTAATCCTTGTGTACGTAATATCTTCCATACGAAGTTTTGGCTAACATCGAATTCTCTTGCTGCCATCCTTGTCCTCCGCCAGGGATCGCGCTCGAAGTACTCAAGAACATCTTCAAACTCCGGCGAATAATAATTTAAACGTCCTTGACCTTGTTTACGCATGTACCGCTATGGTATTACTGACTAGACTTGTGTAACTCATGAGTGAGTGATACAAATGAAACATATCTTTTCAAGTGAGCTAATCTCTCATCAGCTCACTTACGTTTCAAATATATCTCCAGCTCACTAGTCTTATGATTCATTTTCGAGAGACTGACGTACTGAGCGGGAGTAAACGAGACTGAGCTAGTGAGCCACTCGATCGGACGATGGCGTTTATCATGCGAAAGAGAGAGATAGTTAGTAATTGCTCTGTATCTTTTCGATTCATATTTCACAAGGTCATAGACTCAATCATCTTGCTTTGAACAAGCGAAAAAGTATTTTTTTCCAACCACATAAGGTTGCATTTTGGTTGCTTTATAAAATTATTTCACTGAGCTAAATGAGCTGAAGAGCTAAATGAGTGATATTTGCATTTTGGTTGCTTTATAAAATTATTTCACTGAGCTAAATGAGCTGAAGAGCTAAATGAGTGATATATATCCTAAGATCAAAATGATATATATCTCTCTTTTCTTTTCAGTGATATAAACTTCGCATGGCTATTACTGACCGACTGAAAGCCAGGGACGCGGGACGCCGACGATTACAAGGACAAGTGAGCAACGCCGTCATTGGTCGACTCCGGCGCAACTCGGTAGCTTTGTTTTTATTGGCTAATACGATTTTGTGACTCGCTATTAAAACGTATAGTATTTCTATTTTTAGAATGTACCTACCGTGTAGCGCTACTACTGGTTCTCACTTTTTATCTGTAAACGATATGAATATCGACTTTGATGAAAAAAAAAATACATATATTATTAAATTAACGTTATATATAGGTTCTGTTATTGATAAATAATTCAAAATTTTCGTTTCCAAAACGCTTTCAAAATCACCCGGTATATTCTCGAGGATATGGTTATCTATAAATTATATGTACAAAAACAGTTACAGTTTAAGGGGTCACTCTGGGCTTACAATGAGTCAACTGTACCATTATCTATCACCATTATTTATAACGGCCCAAAAATCGACCACTTCCTGAAAATAATTATTTGTTTTAAATACTGAATAGTCCATACACATGATAAGTTTATACGCAGTTTTTAAAGTATTAGAAAGACTAAATTGTCAATCTGTTTAATTATACGCTTAGAAGTTTCAAATGTAGTCAAGTCTTACTAAGAGATCCTCCATAAAATATGTTAGCACGCAAGGGAGAGAGAGGAAATTTGCTTAGCGTGACGATATATGTCAATTTTTTTTTTTCATAATTTGACCGATCTTGAAACTTTCCGCTGTCGTGGAAATTGATATACCTATTAATTTATAATACAAAAATGTATATTTAAAGTGTGACTCAGTGTGAGCTAGCGCAGCAGCCACTCGCCTCGCGCTGCAGGCGGCGCCGCTCCTGCTTGAGCAGCTCCTCGTGCTCGTCCTGGTGGTCCTGGCGCGCGCGCAGCCGCGCCAGCTGCGCCTCCAGACGCGCCACGGCGGCCGCGTGCAGCGCCGCCTCGGCCTCCGCGCGCGCCGCCCGCGCCTTGCCCTCGGCCGCGGCGCGCCGCAGCGCCTCCAGCTCGCCCTCGTCGCGCTCGGGCGCCGCGCCGTTCTGCCGCGCCGCGCGCTCCTCGTTCAGCTGCAGCTTCAGCTTGCGCACCTCGCTCTCCAGGGACGCCTTGGCGCTCGCGAGCCGCTCCAGTCGCACGTCTGCGGAGTCGGAGGGCGATCCATTTTATTAAGATTGATGTGGGCTTTATCGACAAATTGAAAGTTTATTCCTTTATACGTAGAATACGGAATATTTCGAGTATCTTGAAATTTAGTCAACTAAAAAAGGGTTAATGGATAAATACACTTAGAACATTATTTAATAGTAATTAACAAAAATTGAATGGAACATTGAATTGGATTCGATTGAATCGTATTAAATTATATATATCGTTACACTAAACGTCGATAGTCGATTTGATCGAGAGATTTTCGATCGAGCCGGATTTGAATAAACTAAAGCCCATTTTTATTTTCAGAGAACAGTTTATATCGATTCATATCACGAAATGTTATATTCGAAATTTAACAGCTCGTAAACAAAACGAATCGTCATTTAAATATAGGAACAGGCCATTAAGGAAATGCAGTAAAACACTGCAACGAGTAAGTGAAGTGAGGAGCGGGTGTCGCGTGTGAGAGGTGTGGGCGGTACCGAGCGTGCCCTCGCCGGCGTCGTCGAGCAGGCGGCGCGAGGCGTGCGACACGAGCGCCAGCGGCGGCACGGCGCCGCAGGGCGGGCCGGCGGGCGCGGCGGGCGCGGCGGCGGCATCCACGAAGGCGCGGCCCGCCGCCTCCGCCGCCGCGTCGCGCGCGCGCACGGCGTCCCGCGCCGCGCGCACGTCGCGCTCCAGCGCCGCGTGCTCGCGCCGCAGCCGCTCGTGGCTCGAGCACTTCTCGCGGTGCTCGCGCTGCACGGAACGATAATGTTACTTAACCTATAGCCTCGACTTTTTTATTTGTATTAGTTACGAACTATCTTCACAGGAACTTGCCGATTCGTCCTATGGACTGATAGAGGTACGACTTCTAGACAATATTTAAAATAAATTTATGAATTTTTTTTTTTTGTCAACTTCATTGACATCAATGTCATCCTACACTAGCACAATGTCTGGACAGACATTATAAATATTTCAACAAGTAACAAATAAATAAATATCTGTATAAAAACACAATGTGTGTATGTTACACACATAGTTGTTTGTAAAAATATAAGCAACTTAATGCTTGTGTCATAGGCAACAACGAACTGATATACATAGCTACATACTTTTTTTCAATAAATTTATAAATAAATATGTATATTATAACTAGACTCGGGGCGCAAAATGAAACCACAAATCCTGGAGCAGAAAACAGGGACTACGAACTACGCCAACGGGCTAGTCTGAATTTGTCAAATATAATTGACCATAAACAACTCTTGACGTTGTGCTGTGTGGCTACGGCACTAAAGAATTTAGCCACCCCCTCTCTTCCCGTGGGTGTCGTAAGAGGCGACTAAGGGATAACAAGGTTCCACAACCACCTTGGAACTTAAGAAGCCGACCGATGGCGGGATAACCATCCAATGGCTGGCTTTGAAATACACAGGCCGAAGACGGGCAGCAGCGTCTTCGGTGCGACAAAGCCAGTACTGCGGTCACCGACCCGCCTGCCCAGCGTGGTGACTATGGGCAAAACACATGCGTTCACGTCATTTTTGGCGTAAACTTGTGGAGGCCTATGTCCAGCAGTGGACTGTATAGGCTGTAATGATGAACTCTTGACGGTTTTGCTGTTACCTGCAGCTGCGAGTACTCCTCGTGCAGCTCCTCGATGCGGTCCTTGAGCAGCTCCAGCTGGTAGGCGAGCGCCGCCTTGTCGTTATCGAGCTGCGCGTTCAGGATCATCGCCTTGCGGAACTTCTCCTCGGTCTCCTTCAGCTCGTGCTGAAATATCACAGAATACACTATTAGTGTGCGTTTCATGTGCCATAACTGAAGTTTGAAGTTTGACTACAGTCTTGCCTTACGCAAACCAAATTTGAGGTCAATCTTGGAAAGCGCTTGCCTAGTCTTAAGATCCTTTTCGTACTTCTTTTAAGGTACCCAATTAATAAAACACTATGCCAGATTCTTTTACCAATGTTGTCCAGTTTTCAGTTCAACTTGGTACTATTAAGAAAAAAAGGTTATTATTAATAAGCTTTGAAATTATTGAAATGATCCTAATATTGTCTTTTATGATTGATTAGAGAGCTACATTATCCGGGCTCTTTGGAGGAATGGTGACCTCATACTGGTTTATATGACAACACTACGAAATATATTATATATATATTCTGTATTATACAGTTAGTAGTTAGCTTACCCTAAGGTCCTTGATACTGAGCACGTCATCGGAGTCCTCGGAGCTCCGGCGCGGCGAATGAAGCGCGCCGGGACTCATCGCCGCCAGCCGACTACCCGCTCGCCGGCCCACTGTCTCTGTAATACAGATATTTACCGGGTGTATTCGCAGTCTAGTACGAAGAAAAAAATAGTCAAAACAGATATAAATCCATTCATTCATTCATTTGGATTAATGGCATCCAGTTGTGCCAAGATCGAAATTGACAAAAAATTGGACAAAAAAATGTCTGTCACATCGTTTACTTGTCAATACTTTGATCGGCCCATTGGCGTAGTACGAACCATTTAACTTCGAACATGTGTTCGAAATTAATCGATTTGTGAATAATACGAATAGTTTCTTCTGGAAAATATGACCCGGTTTTCAGTCTACACAATATGTCTGATCTCGATCTGAGCATCTAATACGTACCCGCGTACATGTCGTACGCCTTGTCGGCGTGGTCCTCCTGCTCGCGCTGCTGCCGCTCCAGCTCCCGCATGCGGATCTCGCGCGCCTCCGCCCGCGCCGCGCGCCGCGCCGCCAGCCGCTGTTCCGCCTGCAAACACATACAAAACGTTATTAATTTTATCCATTTTTACCTACACGAACCGCAAAATATAGTTATTACACGGATTTTGGACTGAAATCTTGCAATTTTAAACAACTTTTTTTTTACTGTCTATTTAAAAATTCATCTCCTACGTGGTACTAAAGAAAAATATTGTGAGGAAACCGGTTAGTCAGTGCATACCTATAATCTGAAAAATGTGTATCTAGGTTTACGCAAATCTGTTAAATATTTAATTACGCTCTAATCTTCTAACTTAAGATAACCGTAGTATTTACAATATGTCAGGCACTAATATTTCTCTAAACACTGCAACTACTAGTTGCGATAATCAAATTTCTTTACAGCCAGCCTGCTATTCCGCTGGCTATTTTAACTATTTAAGCTAAATTCACAATTTTTCTTTACTACAAATCTTTCATCAATTAAAATGTATAATGAAATTTAACTTTGTAATTCACAATATTGTCGAGATAGCAACAAGATATATCGCTGACAATAGGGGTGGGTACATGGACGACGAAGCATACGGGTTAAAGGATGCGTACACTAGATGTAAAGTTGTTTCCTTCTGCTGAAGCTACGATGAGAGATGAGACACAATAATAGTTTTATTGAACACGGAACAGAATATAATCTGTAACATTATAACAATAAAAAAATACCCCATTTCGTACCTACTATAGGAGTATTATTCCTTTATCATTTCTTGATTTTTACATCGAGAAATATTTTTCGCTCTTTGTTTTTATCTACTAAATGCACAATGGACACATTGAAGATGGCACACATTTAACTGTATGGCATGGCTCTAAGGAGTCTGTGCTTTACTCTCACAAAATGAATAATACGAGAAGCACTTACTTAAGCATCTATATTTTTATAACAATGCATTCATATGCTATAAAACATAAACTTTTATACAGATTACACACGAAACTATTAATATAAATTAAATATCATGTGATGTCTTCAATACTATTTTAGTAAAAATAATCGATTAAATAAATATTATGTTGTATGTCAACATTTTAGATGTATGTGAAGATAATATAAAGGCTGAAGAATTCGTTAATTTTTTAAAATAAATCAGAGCCATCTTTGACAATGTCCAAAAATCAAATCGAACTTTAAATGATTGTATCGTCGATCATTACTTCCTAAACAAGGTACTAGAGGGCGCTGATAGGTGTAAGCTGCAAACCATAAATGGGTTTATGCATGCGTTTTAAAGAATTTGCGTGGAGCAGGGATATTCCGGTATGGGTTATTTACCTTTATAAAACGGTACTTATCGAATCAAAATAACGGTAAGAGAATCATTCGGTAACCGAATCATATCGGTAATACAGTATCGAAATAAACCGGTAGTAGGCATAACGTTCGCATCGTAAGTTTAAGCGGGTAATTCCCGTTCTTGTAGCTGCGCTGCGCTAGCTCGGATTGCGGTCCGAACGTACACCATATCTCTATCTCATTCGCTCCCGTGTGTTGCGTGATTTTACTTAAAACTTATATTTGTGATAGACGACAGGCCCCGGGCGTGGCGCGAGCAAGTTTTCATCTCTTTTTCGCGTTAATGTTTACATTGCATATAACGAATAATTCAAAAAAAAACTTAATTACTTTCATAGTTAAAGAAGCCAGTCTTATGAAAAACCAAGCATTATCAATAAAAGCAAAAGAACATTACAGATTCTTCATTTCTAACGATGGCTCACAGATTTTGTCACCCTCTGTTACTTCTCCGAATCATTTAAAACCGAAATACATAACGTTATATTTCGGTATTACAGTTTAATCGGTAACCGTTTTATTACGGTTTTGGAACCGAAATAAAACGGTAACCTTTTCAATCGGTAACCGATTCATACGGTAACCGTTTCAAACGGTTACCTTTATGAATCGGTTTGGCGAACCCTGGCGTGGAGGCGAGCAGTTTGCAGCAGTTTTGGATTTTCCAAATATTTTGTTCATACCTTTTATACCTAAGTCATTGAAATCGAGTTTTGTTAGTTGTGTTTTGTAGTTAATTAATATAATGAAAAACAATCATATTTGTTTACATAACAGAAAATGGCCTCAACGTGTTACCGAGAGAATAGCGGAGTTGGAAACACATTGGTCGGAAATAAAAGCCCAGACCGCGACAAACATCTATATGGCCGACACAAATGTTTTTCAGTCAGCTCTTGTGACCACTGCGCCAACGCATCGTCATATATTGTACATGATTATATTTAATTACACAGTTATAATAGAATGTACATAAACGATATGGAAGCAGGTTAATGTGCGGAGCGATTAACCGATAACGCAAAGAACGGGCGACGTAAAAATATGTTTAAAGACGATATGATTGTTATTATTTCTACATACTTTTGATACTATAACGTGTTATAACTATCATTCATTCCTTTAAGAAATATTTTCCTGTTTACTATACCTTTGTAATTTATTGCGTTATAGGCTATGGCTTAATGTGTTTTAGACATTACTTTGAAACAGTGACTATTACGTTTAGTCCCGTATTAGTAAAAGCGTTGATAGTAGTAGTAAAAGCTTAAAAAAAGTAACTTGTGTTACTGTGAAACAGTCTTAGGTTATAGATCTGTAACATCAGTTGCTGATAAAGATATCTGACTTTTAACTGCATCGTATCGCAGCAGATATACGTTCAACAAACGTTTGTCTTTTTCATAATCGAGCGGTATATCTGACAAAAATTACTATTCGTAACATGTGAAAACAGAAATACTATAGTTCACTAGGCGAGGACCTAAGGGACTGTTACCTACCGTCACCGAGCGATTGTTCGATATTCGACTCCTTAAGGGTAATCAGACAAAGATTGTAGAGAACTAAAAAATTGTGTCCTTTAGATTACAGGACTTTTAGTAAAACTTCTTTAGCAATAGGCCCGCACTGTGTCTTAGATATAGGAAACGTAACTGACTATGAGAAAAAGTGAGAAAGAAAGTGTGTGTTCGCACCTCTCTCTTGCTCCTTTCACCACGCCCGATCACACTTTTCGTAACGCTCTTGTCACGCATTCACCAGACCCACAAGTCAAGCCGTATGTAAAAAAGTTTTACGTCAAAAGGGTAACATTATATTCTTTCCTTATTTTTGAACGGCGCTTGTTGTCATGTAGAATACAAAATTATGTTGCCAGTAGCGCTGCTGTATAGAGCTGAACAACGGAGTTAGCTGCATCAATACTCAGTTAACGGATTATATGATTTTCTAAACAAAACAATCTTATAAATAAACTGTTTTAAAAAGAAATATATATATATATATATATATATATATATATATATATATATATATATATATATATATATATATATATATATTCGCCTATAGACATCTTAATAGATTTAAAGATTTAAGATTTTTTTTTAATTAAAATATTGAATTTCGTTACTTAGGATTCACTGTGACCGGTAAATAGGTACTTTAATTTATACGCTTAATTATCACAAAATTATGATATAACATAATTGTTTTTACTGAATATATTTTCATAATTAACACGTGAAGCAAAAACTTTGTACCCCTTTTTACGAAAATTGCGCGGACGGAGGAGTATGAAATTTCGCACTCTTATAGTTTATATAGAGAAGGAGTGCAGAATGCTAATATTTTTTCCTTACTTCAAGTTAATAAGTTCAACAATTTTCTTTTTAATTAAGGTCGAAAGGATAAAATGACATACCAGACGACCTCAGTTTTTAACTAATTTATTTTTATTATTTATTAGAGCTCTTATATACGTATAGGTTTAATATATTGATATGTCTAGAAATATGTAGTGTCTTTACATATTTTAATATCTATTTAAAGTTAATATAGAATTAAAAATTAAATATTTGACGTCCCTCTTCACTTAAATATGTAATGGAAATTACCTACATCAACATTTGTCAGTATTTTGAATCATCCAAACAAACAGTTACCAATATGCCCGCACGATTCAATTCAATCGATTTCAATTCAACACAAAATCATAGACAACTCAAGTATAATTATTTTGATTTTTACAATATATAATATCATTCGTAGTTTATTTCTAACTATTTACGGATTCTCTAACGTAGAGAAAGAGAGATAATGCCCACCAGTGGTCACAAGCTGAATTAATCAATCATTTTTATGCCAATATTTCTGTGGGATCGGAAATTAAGCGGGTAAAACCGCGACGGGGAGGTAGTGTATAAGATAGTAGTATTTGCAATATGCTGACACGCCGCACATATGGTCAGGCGCTAAACGTCGCCGACCGACGAGGGACGATGACATCACTCTCAGATTAGGGTTTCAAGGCCTTGTGATATTCCCCCGCGTTGACAAACTTGGCGGTAATTTCGCGTTTATAATTAGACATTACTTATAATAAATTAGTTTTGTAATAAATCTGAGTTCTTTTTGATTTATAGCTTCATCATCATCATTACAGCCTATACAGTCCACTGCTGGACATAGGCCTCCACAAGTTTACGTTAAAATAACGTGAATTCGTGTGTTTTGCCCACAGTCACCACGCTGGGCAGGCGGGTTGGTGACCGCAGTACTAGCTTTGTCGCACCTTGATTGATAGCTTGACCGTGCAAATCTTGGAAGATAGTATGGTATTAAAAAATCATTTTTGTATTAAAAATATCGTTCACTGCGATATTGTTTAAGCTAATCTACAATGTAATCCAGTGTATATAATTTTAAGTAGAGATTTTTTTGGAGCTAAGCAAGAGACAATTTCGGATATTCTGGAAAAATGCAAATTTATAGTAAAATAATCTATACGATAAATTTTTATTTATATCATATTGTTGTGATTTTTACATGTTGTAGGGTTTTGTGCATCCCACGTGACCCGACATGTGTAAGGATATACTTCAGAAGCTCGTACAAGCCTAAAGGAACATGTAAAATGTAGCAGCTGTCGTTTTTAGCAGAAACACGCTTTATTTTAAATAAATTACATACTTTTTAATCGACTGTATACCTCTTACCATGAGGTATTATAGCCTAAATAGGTTTAGGCCGGTAAGAACAGATATTGTGACAGGACCGGAAGTTTGTAATTTGTCATACAATCCGTGCACCCGTCATTTTTTCTTAAATTAGAAGCATGAAACTTTTTTACTTTACTTTTATCATTAAAAATGAATAAATATCATTTTTTTAGCATTTTAGCATTGGTGGACATCTACCCTTAAAGGGATGAAATTTATTTAAATTCATTTTAACACGTGAACATGTGTTTTAGTTTTTCTGAAAATCATAACCTTAAATGGATGAAATATGAGATGAAAAGTATATCGAGACACATCTTTTCTGGAGTTAGAAGCTTGAAACTTTTTCCATAGACGTTTGATCAGCAATTTTGAAATTAAGGATAAATCACTCACATCAAAATCAATTGACATATCCTATAAAATTTCGTCTTATTTTCTCATAAACCTTCATTTCTGGAATCCTTTTATTTATTATTTTTTATTTTACACTTTATTGTACACCACAAATACATTACAAACAAAGCATAAAGATAGTTACAGATAGTGAAATACAATGGGCGGACTTATGGCTAATTAGCCATTTCTTCAAAATTGCTGAAGAAAGACGACTTGATTAGGTCGTATTAATGAAATTACCTGAAATGGCATAAAAAGACCTAAAGGTTGTTGTTGGTGAGGCGGCTGTTTTTAGCACGACTGTTCCACAAAGAGTTCATGAATTCTTTTAATAAAATGATTATACACGACTTTAGCCCCTCATTGTAAATGTTATCAATTTTTACGCAAGCGTAGCTGCGGGCGCCAGGTAGAATATAAATATTGGTCTATTCCAGCCGATTTGGGAAAAGTACACGGTTTTGTACCTCCTAGCTTGTTAGAAATCCCAACAAAATTATTAAAATAACTTTTACAAATCGTTAAAAATTAGAACCGAATAAATATAAAAACTTTTTAATTCTAAATTGACATATACTATACCCAGACTCGAGGCGGGAAACGAACCCACAACCCCTCGGAACAGAAAACCGTGTCACTACAAACTGCGCCAACGAGCTATTCAATATTTATGAATAAAGGTCAGAAAATCAACATTAAAAAAGAAATTAAAAAAAAAATGAAAAGACTAAATGACTTCAAATCACTCGAATGCTGCACATTGTGTTTCCGGAACAACCAAGTCTCGTTCATTGCGAAATCGTGTACGAGCAATTTTCAATTGCATTTTAGCTAACACACGCAATACTAGTTATGTTAAATCGATTCCTTATTGTTGCAAGGTCAACTGAAAATCGTTATTTATATACATGACTAGCAGTGCCGGCAGGTTTCGCTTGTCTTGTGTGTTTCGAACGACTTCGTTACGATTTCACTGCTATTGTTTACAGAGTACGGTGTAACAATATGAAACTCAATTTTGATTTTAAGTTTGGTTTCAAATATTAAAACTGTGAATATCGCATATAATTTCATCAGCTTGTTCTCGCTATTATTTTTTAAATAATTTTTTTTTTTAATTTGAGGTATTTGGGAACAAAATACCTAGATATCTGCTTTGAGCAGGAAACTGTGCTGTGACCTACCTCAGTTAAAATTAATCAAAGTTAGAAAATATAAACTAACAAGGCCGAATTACAAAAAGTTGGTTCTTATTGTTAAGTATTATTGCTAGTGCCAACTGAAAATTACTTTTAACACGAATGTTTTTTTTCTAAAATTTAACAATTGCAAGAATTTTACGTGCATATTCTTTTATAGAGACGACGCGTTGGCGCAACGGTTACAGCTATGGATTGTACCTGTTGCGTCGGCGGTTGCGGGTTCGATCCCCCCACATGACAAACATTTGTATTGGCCATACAGATATTTGCCGTGGTCTGGGTTTTTGTGCAGTTCTTGTGGGTCTCCCCACCGTGCCTCGGAGAGCACGTTAAGCCGTCGGTCCCGTTTGTTATCATGTACACCTGATAGCGATCGTTACTCATGGTAGGGAATATATCCGCCAAACAGCATTGGAGCAGCGCGGTGGATTAAGCTCTGATCCTTCTCCTACATGGGAAAAAAGGCCTATGCCCAGCAGTGGGATATTACAAGTTGAAGGGAATTATTTTATAGAAAATGTTAAATATTTTTTTGTATTGCTGTAATCGCATCACAAAGCGATAACATAGATTTATTTTGTTTTGAACTATGTGGTACATACTTTATTATGTTACGTTTGATGCGCTGAAAATTCTTCTATCGTTTATCTACCTACAGGTAAAACATAATTTAATAACAAAACTAACAGAATATGTGTTCAGGTACTTATGTTTTTTATCTATGTATTAATACGTGAAGAGCCGTTAAGAGTAGAAGCGCTTACCGATTTATTTTAAATCTTACTATTTGATACAAAATCAATTATGAAATTTACACCGTCATGGCACAGATAATAATTAACGTAATTACTTAATTGGTAATTTAAAAAAACATGTGTGCTTTAGAACAGACGACTGAAGTAAAACTTACGAAACGTAACTGTCTTTCTATCTTCACTAACTTGTTTACGAAACGTAACTGTCTTTCTATCTTCACTAACTTGTTACTTTCTTTCAGCTTCCGTTCGTTTCGCCCGATCACACTTTTCGTAACGCTCACGTCACGCATTCACCAGCTTACTCCCCAAGTCAAGCGTGCGTAAAGAAGCTTTACTTCAAAAAACCTAATCTTTACGATAAAGTAATAGAACAATGCACTGCTAGAGATACACAGGTAGTGATCTGCTGAGAGCGGTCAACAAGGACGAATGAAGGTGGTCCACTTACAGGACGATAGCCTCATTCGATATAAACATAATAAAGTTAATTAGAAATTAAATACTTAACTTAAATAAAATTACTCATTAACTTGCACTATTAACTTTATCGACTGCTTTTCACGTTACTTTCAAAACAAGCTCTAGTTGAGAGTTCTGTAATAAATACAAGTAATAAAGAGTAATTGATAGCGAATTTATTTAACTTTCGGATTTGTGTAGATTACTTTCGAATATAAAGAAAAATATTATTTTTAATGCATTGTCACTTTTTATATTCCAAAATAAAAATTAACGCACAAATTTAATTAAAGCTCTTTTTATACTTAATGGTGCAGATTTATATATAAAATAAACTGTTTACGATACGGACACGATTCAGCCTGTAATATCTTGCTGCTGGACATAGGACTCTTTCTCCAAGAGCCTTAATCCACCACGCTACTCTACTGCGGGTTGGTGGATATATTCATTACTATGAGTGACGATCGCTAAATGTTTATGATTAAAACCGGGACCGACAGCTTAACGTGTTCGCCGAGGCAAGGTAGGGAGACACACAACATAAGATATACATACATCCAAACCGGAAAGAAATATTTTTACAAATACAAATATCCATCTCGAATGGTAATCGAACCCGCTTACCATCAGTGTTTAAGGCGCCTACACGCACCACTACACCAGAGCGGTTATTAAAATAAACATACATGGAAATATTCAGTACTCATAAATTTATAACTAACTTCACACAGACAAAACGGTAAACAAATAATAACAATGTAATATATATGTACCTGACATTTATCGCTAAACAATTATTTGTATACAAAACGATTCAGTGTCATGTACATAAACAATATACATTATTTAAATATAATATTAAATTCACGACCTAGTTCATCAGTCAAATGTCAAGTTAATTGATTCGTTAAGAGTGTCAATGAACTACTTTATATTTGCAACTTCGTCTTTACCGAGGCGAGTACTTTTTGAGTTTATCCATGACTAAAAAAAAAAGAAATTAAGTATTTACTGTTTATCATATTAGTAGGTATATATCTAAGTAAGTGAGGTAGGGCACATCAGGAAATATCCTGCTCAAAATCTTGAGCAGCACGACTGGACAAGTACCTCGACCGAAGAACTTACAGAAGGTCAAGCTAAATAATACTACTTTCAAGCAGTGTTGGGTTCCTGTGGTAGGTGACCAGAGCTCTTGGGGGGAGCGATTGGGGGGTAGGGTCGGAAACGCGCTTGCTACGCTTTTGATGTTGCCAGCATCTATTAGCTACGATAACTCAATCAGGTGAGCCTCACGCTTGTTTGCCGACCTAGTTGTATAAAAAAAGTATAGATCGGTAAGTCATAAGTCTATATGTTATTTATCTAGTGTTAGTCACATAATTACTAATTAAGCATGACACACACCACACGTACAAGCCAAATGAATGTTAGAAAACGTTTTATATCGTGTAATCGCTAATAATTTATAACGTTATAACTTTAAAATTGTGAGAGATACGAACAGATATGACTAGTTAATAATACTTAAATACTTTCCAAGTACAATTTTATATTTATATATTACGAAATATGATATTGTCTGCTGTGTTAGTCAATTAGGGACGTTTTTTATTGAGAATAGGGCACTGCAGGAAAGCGTGCTTAAAATTTTGAGCAGGCTGACCGAGAAAGCACATAAAAAAGCAATACTCTAGTAGTGTTCCTGTGGTCAGTATGGAAGTCAGAGTTCTTAGGGAGGGTCGGGGATAGTGTTGTTAAAGCGCTTGCCATGCTCCTGATGTTGCGGACGTAAGCAAGGCTACGTTTGCTTACCATATAAGACGGACCATACGCTTGTTTACCACGTTTACAGTATAGACAGACTGAACTTAAACAGACTATATATGTACTATTTATATGTGAAACCCTCTGATCAAGCCATCACACTGCTTCAATACGGGATGGCGGATATTTTCTCTACCAGGTATTTGCGTGCTATTCGAGTAACGAAGCTTAGCCAACAACTGGAAAGTAAATACTTGTATAAATACAAATAACCGCTCTAAGCGGATATCGAACCTCAGATTAATCTTTAATACAACTTTCGTTACCAGTATACTATAACGGTAGTCACATAGATAACATCATAAGACATTTATATCCACATTTTCTTAATCACGTCAAAACTCAACAGCGACTTTATCGATTTCAATTTTCATTTGTCTTCTTTTTAAGCTTAGAGGATTTATGTGTGAAAAGATTTACGTAGACAATAAGAATAATTCAGAAAATTTTAACGATTATTTAAACATATTCACACGTTTGAGAGTTCGTATTCGTAAGACAATGTCGAAGATTATCTAGTTAAATATAATAGTGTTTGCTCGCAAACAAAAAAAATAAAATCGATTTTATTTTAACCGGCAAGTAATATAACGTAGGTAGATGAAAGAATAGTCAAGTAAATACGCATTACTACAACTCAAGAAGTATTTGTCAGATCTCGCTCAAATTAAAATAAAATCACACGATAAGCACCACCTTTCGATTAAAAGAAGAGTCATCAAAATCGATACACCTCATAAAAAGTTATGAGGTAGTACTCATTAATACAACCTCCTCCTTTTTTGAAGTCATATTTCAGTTTGGAAATTATTTTTTACATTATTTTCATTCAAGGTGATGGAGATAGTTTGTAATAAAATTAACATAAGTGAGACCGCAAACCATTCAGGATCTCATAATTAACTCGTACGTAAATATAAAACGTAGCACCTCTTTGCTCTAGTCTCTACTTGACCGCAACCTGACAGACATTTATTTCTTGCACTAACCTCATTTCCGTAATATTCATAACCTCAAAGGAACGGCTATGTATAAAACTATAATTATTTTTCTCATTACTACAAATGATAAGACTCATCTTCTAGTGATTATTATATTGGTATTACATATTCTAATATGAGTACTAGGAATGCTAACTCTATTGGATTTTAAATTATTGATCATGTTTTGACTCTTATTTATTTACCAACGCTTTATACATAATTTAACAAAACTTTACCTTAATGTTAAAAGCATTCTCTACAATTTTAGGTTAGTAGTAGGTTTAAGTTTCGTAGCCAACTTTAAGAAACAAGAACGGAGGTTTGAAGGTTGGCAAAATCGGAATGTGAGAGAAATTCGATTTTTAAATTTAAAAATAAAGTTAAATATACCTAAATTAATAGCTAACACGTCAGCTATTGTTCCCGGTTGTTAATTTGTTATCATATACATCTGATAGCGATCGTTGCTCGCTGTAGAAACATATCCGCCAACCCGCACAGGCGCAGCATGGTTGATTGAACTATCTATTTACTATGTCAAAATAAAACTTTCCTTTCTTCCAGACTTCAAAAATACTTGAATTGGAATTATTAAAGACATCTTTATATATTAATTATCTTTATATATTAAAGATATCTTTATATATTATATATGTATATATTTCTTCTGTGCTTGTGTTTGTCACGAAACTCCTAAACGACTGAACTGATTTAGTTAAAATGTTGTACGTATATTTGTATAAATAAGTTCATGGATGGTTTAAAAACACAATTGGACCTGAATTTGCTGGCGCTATCAGAATGTCAGCAATCAATTTGGTAGCTGTATTCAAGGCAGGACCACGTCTACCGGGTCGGCTGGTTTTTATATAAAGATTAAATTTATTTACAAAAAGAAGTAAAATCGTTTGTGAGATTTTATTATAATTATGTAGACAAAATAACCATGAAATAAGCACTGCACTCGTTTGCAACAAAAATGTACGTTACAAAATATTTTTACTTAATTAAAAGTTTTCCAAGTGTCGGTAACGATAAATATCTGGACACGTACGAGACGGCGGTATTTCTAATCTTTTTAATTGCAGACGTTTTTAACGAGTTACTTTACTTGACTTTTTGATGGAACATTTTATAAGTATTAATAATCTGACTGATTACGTAGTTGAAATAACATTTAACCTTAGTTGTGAATAAAGTTTTTTGACTTATAGTTAATGACTATATTATATTTGGTTTTGTTAGACTAGTGTTGTCTGAAAAATCATTTCACATTCATGTCATACAAGGGAAATAATATAAAAACCGTAACATATGTCAAAAGTATCGACTATTATATTATTAACATGTAACTATTTAGCCTGTAATTTCCCATTGTTGGGCATAGGCCTTCCTTGTACAAAACGACTAGATCCAGCTATTCCAGTGCGGGTTTGCGGTTATATTACCTACTATAAGTAACAATCACTATCAGGGTATTTATGATAACAAGTGGGACCGAAAAGGTTTAATTGCACAAAACCTATTTGAATACACGGCAACCGATCAAAACTGACTGGTAAAAAATTACGATAATGGTAGTTTTTTGACCAAAGTTTGTCATCTAAATTAATAAAAAAAAAATTGTCATATTTGTCTCATTGGTAAGTACAAACCAACGGTAAAATAATACTCTATAGGAATGCTTTTGCCTAACGAGCCGTTAAAAATTTGTACGGCTAGTAAATAGAAAGAACAGTTCTTTTTCAAGAAGCAATGGGCGTAAATCGAATGTTTCATAACATGTGACATTAAAATTACGCGAGACATTAAACGCGAGAGGCACCTGACAAAAGGCAAATTCTTAACGCCTTACGTAAACAGATACTAAAATTTAGACACCTGCTTATTAAAAAGACAAACAGTTCACGTAAGATTATAATATCAGAGTGGCCTTTCTTGTGTCCAAGTTAGAATAGAAGTTTTGAGATAAGATAGTGAAAAACCTTGCTTTAATCATTCTATTTACATTCGATATTGACGAAAAGTAACATCCGCAAAGGAAAGTCTTAATAAATTCCATACTCGTGACTCAGTTGGTTTTGATTGAGGGACAGAATTATATAGGAATTGTGCATAAAGATTACAAAGAATCTGCTTTTAAAAACATATATGAAACCACTTGTAATCGTCATAGTGACTCTAAGGTTATATACCTTAAACAGAAAACAGGTATAATTGTAACTAATTTAAATTACATACGTGACTTTGTTGATCTCCGAGAATCCCAACGATCGATCCATTGGAATCGCTCATAGAATCCCTGCGCAAGTCTTCCAGCGAGTTATTGCCGTTACTCGCGCTGCTCCTGTTTAAATTGATCCCATCTTCATCGTATGTACTGCTCAGTATCTCTGTGTGACCATTAATTTGTTTTTCTCCGCTTTCATCTGTTTCGTCAATTGTATTGTCAATTGTAATATCAGCATTAACCGTTTCGTTGAGAGGGATGTGTGCAGTATTGCTAGACGCCCTCCGTTCGATGACAGTTTCATCATCTGAATCTTCGAAATCTCCATCAGTAAATGCATCGCCACTCTCCTCGTCACTATTCTCCGTAATGGCTTGATCTGATCTCTCGCCCATTATTAAGGTCATTTGTTATTTCTTCAAAATTATAAAATTAATATGCATGATAGTTTAACCTCTCCACATGCTCCATCAACTTGCGATACTCACAAACTACTGCGTACGTTTAAATATCGTTAGAGCCACTTAAATGGAAAGGAAGGACGCAATTTTTGCACCGCACTCTCGCACTGCACTTCGTAACTAATCGTCACAAAATAACATATTATCTTATCGATATTATCCGCTTATTCGAGAATCACTCCTCGAGTTACACATTCTTTGTTTCGAAAAACAATAACAATTTTTAACGTTGATAACAACAGTCAAAGTAATTTAGCATGACACAATCACGTATGTTTGTAAGCATCGGCGCCTTGGTTCACTCATCTATGTTGAAAGGAAGTAATGAAATATTTTAATAAGTTTTTTTAATAACGTCGTGAGTTTGGCGCGAGAGGGAGACGTGGACACACGTGCGCGTGAGTGCGCGCCGGTGACAGACTGTCGACATTTGTAAGCAAGCCGCGTGTTACCGCGACCATCTTTGTGATATCGCTTTCGTAATCGCACCGTTAACTGCAACTTAATCTTTATATGGAAAAAAAATAACAAACGACTGCACGACCCTACACTACATTAAATTATTTTGATATATTTTTATTTATTTATTAATAAAATATTTGAAAGAAATGGAATTAAGTCGAATCTCTAACATTAACATTACACTTTAAACCTAACCGTTGCGCTATTAGCTAATAATTTAAGTGCAAAAATTTATCCAAAGTAAAGAATTTTCAATTTTAATACTTTTAAAGAAAATAATAAGGTGATAGAAACGCGACAATCGATAAGCTCTCAAACCGCTGCGCTCGGATTCCTATGGTCTTACGCTAATTAATCCAAAAGCTCTACCAGGTGAATCACTAGCTCGCAGACGACTCGAGCGTTTCCCGCCTTCGTCTTTTGCGTTCTGATTAATAGTCCATTGTTAGTCAGATTAGACCTTTGTGGTTGAGGAAATAACCTACACGCCATGATACTAGTAAGGTGTTAAATATTGTCACGTAAACGAACCATACGCAATGATAAAACTAATAGATATCCACTAGCCTTCCGCCCATGTGGATTACACGTATGGTCGTTCCATAGTCTGCCGTAAAAATATAGCCTATATCACTCATTGATAACATATAATTCGCCTGGTGAAAGGATTTTTAAAATTGGCACTTTCCAAGTTCTACGTATAAAAATACAAATCTTTGCTCCATATTATATCCTCCATATATATTATAGCACAGATAAAATTATTTAGAAGTTAACCGTTTGTAAATTGTAATTATCTTTTTTTTTTGTATATAATCTGTGGAAATTGTGAGCGTTAATTATTATTTTCAATTCAAAAGTACTATAATATGCGCATAATAAGAGAAACTTATTATTCCGAAACATTAAATTTCCTGGAAAAAAATGTATCATTACTTCAGAAGATCACACGTTTGACGCCGTGAAAACGGTCAGTTTTTGTTGAAATATAATAAAACTATATGCGTGAAATGTTAAATATGAATAATTAGTTAATTTCTTTTGTTTTATAAGAAATAACAGTTTTGGACAATGTAAGAAAGTGGAACTGTGTGGTGTTTTTAACTCGTTTCTGTGTTCAGTTCCTTGGCCTCGATGTTAGATCAGAATGATAAGAAGTCAGGAAATATTACTGACTATAAAAAAATATAACGTTACGTGTAACTAGCGTTTCATTATTTTTTCAATTTAGACTGAATAGTGTAAGTCTAAAATAACAAGGATCATAAAGAAAATTAAAACAAAATAGCTGACCTCACGTCCATAAAAAAAAAACTAATTCCATATTTTTTCACTCGTAGGGTCAATGACGTTTCTTTAAATTCTACTATCGATTTTAAATCTATTATAATTATCGATTTTAAATCTATTCTGTCGCATATAAATACTCCCTTAGTAGATATTTTAAGTACATTTATTTTAGATAACAATATTAAAATGTGATGTTTTTTTTCTAACATACTAACATTGGTTGTGTTTGGTTTTTTTTTAGACGAATAAGTGGTGTGAAGCAAACCGTACATAACCTTGTAGTATCACAACGCTAATCTTACGAGCAGAGTCTTCAAAGTAATTAATGGAAAACACTCTCACTTTGGCAATTCCTATGGGAGTCCAATTATAAAAGAAGAAGAAGAAGAACAAACGGTAAGTACCTATACACTACCAAACAAATATATATATATATTATATATATATATATATATATTTCGAAGTTAACATTAATAAAAAAGTAGTAATTATTTAAGTAGTATACTAAGGTGATTTTTCTCTTTTAATAAACATGATACAGATTGCCACTCGTAATTAATTACTATAAAATAGTTTAATACCACTCGTTAATTTCAGGATCTAGTAAGCCGATTTTAAGCAACTTTACTGATCCTCAAAGCCTGCTCATTCATGCTTGAAAATATCTCGTTACGGCCCGTTACGTTAATTATAATCACTCAAGCTTTTACTTTACTTACTTTTTATTTAATTTAGAACTATGGTACACGTGTTTATCATTTATTTAATATCCTAGCGACTGTGGGTTTAAACGAGTATTACTAAAGTAATATGTTATAAATATGATTTAAAGCTGGCAGTTTACACTAATTGTATAAATTTTGTTTAAAAAATAATACGATCGTTATGAAATAACGGAACAAACGTTTCACAATCGTTTACGTAACAGTGACGGAAGTAACTACATTGAATTTGAATCATTATCATTTACCGCATACCTACTTTTATTAATTAAACACCAGAACGTACGCGGAATCTTTTACATATACCTTGCAATATACTGGTAATCTAACATGTATATATAGCTGTCTTTAAAAAAAGATAAGGTTCTCATTTCGACTCCACTTTTATCTACTTAACGTTTACTAAGTAAACGGATTTCGATAATTATTTATAAAATCGAAAGGCGGTGCTTGTCACATGGTCCCATTTAAATTTATTCGAGATGTAACAAGTCCTTTTCGAGCTCTAATCATGCGTATTTATTTGACTAATTTTTTTCTTTGACCTACGTTGCATTACTGGTCGATATAATTGAAGTTATTGACCTAGGTGTTAAGTTCACCTATCATCGATTAAGACGTCTGTTACGTTTCAATTTTAATAAATTTATAAACTGTAATATTATAAATAAAGCTATTAAACTTAATTAACTAACACACAATTAAAACAAAACGTAAGAGTTGACACTGAACTTATCAAAAGGAAACTGTTTTATGCGTTAGCTGATAACAATTCACATTTAACAGCAGAAAATATACCAACTACTATTTATAAAAATAAACTAACCTTAGGAACAACTAGAGCGAGTAGTAGAGTAAGTAGGCGATAACAATAATGGGCACATCTTTTGAAAAATAATTTTATCACTTTCATAACCAAAAATTAAAATTAATAGTAGTTGAAAAGTAGCTTTGTTAGCAGTTGATAAGAAACCAACTAGCGCCAAATGTAATGATATTGGGGACGGTGAAGCTGCATTTGGTAATCAATTTGGCACCGTTCCTATGCCCATTGAGAATGAATAATAAAGTAACCTCGACGAATTCGTTAATGTCATTGCTCAACAAAACGAACAAATATCCGAAGTATCCGAAACGTCGGGTATCTAAAAAACTTAATAAAATGCGATAAAATTCGAAAAGTTGTTTTCATTGTAAAAACGTGTCGCAATCAAAACTATAGGAAGGTTGAAATACTAGATTTGGCTAATGCATTTGTTTTTCCGCCGAAAATAAAAGCAAAATCTAATACCAAATCAAGACAATATCCACAAGTTAAATTATTTATATGACCTTAAGATAAGAAACAAGGATAATAACAGGTAATAGATATGGAATAATGCTTCCAAAAATATTTCAAATACAAATGCACTAGTCGGGTCTTAACCAGTTAGTGGTTGTAATTTGACTGTATTTTCTCCTACAGTATCACATGGCAAACTCTCTCGTGGACAGCGGAGCAAGGACATTACGGGCGGAGAAACACAATGCTACGGAATTGTTATGTACTGTGCTATTGTACCCAAACAGCTGACTGGGCTGCCATACAATTGGACGGCTGCGATATTAGTTAACTGTGCTTTTGATGGCACAACGATATTATTTCTATATTTTATTATTTATTTTATTTTTTGCGAATATATCAAATTATGTTATAAGAAAATGTTTTAGATTGGCTGTAATTTTATTCTATATCTTACAGTAGTTATGAACGTATTTCGTTTTCGAATTCATATTATTTTAACAATATTGTTTAAAACATTAATAATGAGTTTTAGAGTTCATCATTACAGCCTATACAGTCCACTGCTGGACATAGGCCTCCACAAGTCCACGCCAAAAACAACGCGAACTCATGTGTTTTGCCCATAGTCACCACGCTGGGCAGGCGGGTTGGTGACCGCAGTACTGGCTTTGTCGCACCGAAGACGCTGCTGCCCGTCTTCGGCCTGTGTATTTCAAAGCCAGCAGTTGGATGGTTATCCCGCCATCGGTCGGCTTCTTAAGTTCCAAGGTGGTTGTGGAACCTTGTTATCCCTTAGTCGCCTCTTACGACACCCACGGGAAGAGAGGGGGTGGCTAAATTCTTTAGTGCCGTAGCCACACAGCACAGTTTTAGAGTTAAGTAACATTAATTACAACAAAAGCCTGTTTGCTATTCAAAAAAAAAATTATTACTGGCCTAAAATTAATAAATTCTCTCAACATATTTCGTTTCACTTCACTCAAAAATCAAGGTTAACGATTTGTGATATAAAACATTCTGCAATCACATCGCAATCGACACATTTATTTTGTGCAATAACGATCACACCTAAACCGAAACATTGTAAAACACGATAACAAATCGTTTACATACGAAATCACGGTAAGAACGTGTAACAGTGACAGTTACAGAGCAATTACTGAACGCAACGGTCTAAATCACAGGCCGCATGCGACTGGCCGGCGAGACAAGTTGTCACATAAAAAAAAAAACACGCAACTAAACGGGCGGAAAAAATTAACGAGACCGCGGAGTAGAAGGTGATCGCGGACGATTAACTGTATGAACCAACGGGATCGCCTGACGGACGTGCAATGCCTCGAGTGATGTTTGTACACGATTTGCTTATTTATCTGCAAAAATATCGGTACTTACTTCAAATACTTTAGATGTTGTACTAGATTTAATTACTTTTATTTTGACTGAGAAATTAAACTTTCATAAAGTTTAATGAAGGTGGGATCTATCAAGAAGTAGAATTTAGACAAGTCTTAGTTTTCTTAGTAATAAGTATAAAGGTAAAGGTTTATAAAAGTAAAGGTTCTTCAATCGTCATTACTTTCGTATACAATCTAAAGGGGGCCAGCACTACCAGGCAGCCGGTAGCCGGCCGCCGTGCACACGCCTCGTACGTAAATACCGTGACATTTGCTACATCTGCCGCCATCACGCGCACGTGAGATACGCTTTCGTAATAGCAAAGGTGAATGATCGGTGTATGAACTAGATTTATGTCACTAAGATTTATAAAGTTCATAAATAGATTAATATAAATTATTTATAATTTTCAATTGGCACGGTATTATACTAGACAGTATTTGCATTGGCGATTGCGATTCAATGACCCTTTATTTCGTACCTATCGTATAAAATGACTAAGGATTTACCCTGAATAGAAGGGCTTTATAAATTTTACTTACATTGTAGATGGCAAAGTTCAACTTCTACGATTTGTGATTAAACTTGGTACAAAGATAGCTAGATCTTATACACCACATAGGCTACTATTATCGTAATATTTCTCCGCGGGATTAGAAGTTACTCAAGTCAAACCGCGAAACCCAGCTATTACTAATAAATCACCGGAAATCTTAGAAAAAAAATCTTGTTTTGCTATTTATATACGAAACAAAAAATGCTTGAAATTATTTTCAATTCGTATAAATAAACCTTCATTAAATATTTTCATATAACTGTTATAAATTCAAAAATCTCGTTACGGTACGGTACGGTTATCGCTTACCGGGTGAGCCGTACGCCTGTTTGTATAATAACCTAGTTGTATAAAAAAATAATAATCCATTATGTATCCGAAGTTAAAAAGAGAGTGCTCTTAGTAATAACTAGCGACCCGGGGCAGGTTCGCTTCGCACGGCTGCAAAAACTATCAGTGTTCCTCTACTATATTATGCATGTATTATACATATAAACCCTCCTCTGGAATCACTCTATTAACTAAAGAAAACCGCATCAAAATCCGTTACGTAGTTTTAAAGATCTAAGCAGACAGTGGGTAGCGACTTTGTTTTATACTATGCAATGATAAATACAGCATACAAATATAGATATATATATAATAGCGAATATTTTTTTTCATTCCCATTTTTTTCCTTATAATCGTTTCCATCGACCCCTGATATGAACAGAATTAAATTTTGTCTTCCAAATTAATATAAAGATCATATATCAAACTAATCTCTTTAAGCTTTAAGATTTAAATTCATCAACACATCTATTGGACTATAAAATTAACTATAATGAGTCATCTTTGAGGTTTATTTTTGTACCGATAGTGAAATACAAATTCTATTTATGCGTTTACACATTCGGGTGAATAAACAGCGAACTAATAACAATCGCTACAAATTTTAATACTTCATGGTATATAATGTCGACGCAGTGGTCATACATTTTATTTACAAGCAGTCTTTCATGTCATTTAATTATATTTTATCAAACATACCAATTCTGTCATATTTATTATAAGTATATTGAATTTTGAAAAAAAAAAATATTTTTCTTTTTTATCATAAAACTGTACTTTATCTGTCAGATATATTTATTTCCAATCTGTTAACCCAAAAGCTGTATTTTATTAATTGAGGTGAAACAAATTCCTATGGGATTATTTTACCTACCCACGTCTAGTAGTAATTTATGTGTGAAAGAAACTTTGATAGTAATTGGTGAAACCGGTCCTCAGATTCCTCTGAGATAGAAAATCAGAAATTACGTTATACAAGTAGACTTCAATAGCAATTTTAATGAATTAATTTTATGTAGGTAATATAATGCTACTACCGATTTTGAAAATAAATTCATCAGAAAAGTTAGCAGTTATTGTAAAACAGTTTCTCTAAAGACCTACTTAAGATTAAGACCGACCTCACATTTATCGCGCCCGGGGCCAATCGTGTTTATTCGGCGAGCATGTAAACGTGCTATGGCGCTTTGTTTTCGTATTCGTCTGAGTTCATAAATACTCGAGCATATCACTTCTAATACTCGTTTGGATTTAATTATCACTCAAATTTACAGGTGGATGTCTATTGTTGTGATTCTCATCTTACTGGAGGATTTTCTTTGTCCATATTATCCGATGTTAGATTACTTACGGTCAGTTTCAATGTTCTTCATCTCTGTATTTGCTTACTAGAGATGGTATTTTGACGTAAGCCCCACACAAATTGTGTCAAAAGTCTATCGCTAGTAGACAAAACCAGAGATAGACAGATCATTAAAACCGGCCGGCCGTTAGTGCTTTATCTCAAAGATTTTGAAAAATTTTGGTCTTAAATTCATTTTTTTCAATGTATTTTCAATATACAGACACACATTGATTTTCTAATATTCCGTACAAATAGGGTTTAGTTTAAAATTTTTGTTTGAACTAACCCTAAGTTATAGTTAATTCATACGACGACAGATTACAGATAACTAACCGTGTCGAAATCTTGAGTAAACTCTAGTTCGTCGCTATAATTAAAGAATGCAGTCAGTACGAAACATTTTTAGATGCAAACACGCGGTGAGTTACTTTCCTTCACTTATGTAAGTGATTAAAAATGTTCCTCATAGTGTTTGGCTATGTATAATATCTACATAACTAAAATATGAAAATGGTTTTTTTCGACGCATTTCAGGTCTGCTCTCACAACACCACTTGATCACTATCATTTAGCTATAAACTTCTGTAAGATTGAGGTACTTCCCCAGTGGTGCTGCTACAAATTTTAAACAAAATATTTCCCACAATGACCTATCTTAATATTCCGTAACAAAACATCGTCATGCAATAGAGAGAATAATGAAACATAAGACATAAATTGTGCAGCTGTGTGGTTACGGCATTAAGAATATAGCCATCCCCTCTCTTCCCGTGGGTGTCGTAAAAGGCGACTAAGGGATAACACAGTTCCACTACCACCCTGGAACTTAAAAAGCCGAACGATGGTGGGATAGCCATCCAACTGCTGGCTTTGAAATACACAAGCCTAAGACGGAAAGCAGCGTCTTCGGTGCGACAAAGCCAGCCCTGCGGTCACCAACCCGCCTGCCCAGCGTGGTGACACGGGCAAAACACATGAGTTCACTCCATTTTTGGCGCGAACTTGTGGAGGCCTGTGTCCAGCAGTGGACTGTATTAGGCTGAAGTGATGAAGACAAATTTGGTCTCTTTTTGTATCCCGTAAGAAATAAAGTAGTAGGAGGAAATAGTTATAATTACGTCACAATATCTATTGCAGTAATAAATACTGTTTAATTTAGCTGACGCTGAACAACCGCTATGGGGTAATGGTGCGGAGTAGTTAGTCGCCTAAAATATCGACGGGTTCAATTCCCGCTTGGGGTCGGTGGGGTATTTGTACAAAAATTTCTATCGTTGTTGGTCTTCCCACCGTGCCTCGGATAGCACGTTAAGCCGTCGGTCTCGGTTGTTATCATTAATTTCAGATAGCGATTGTTACTCATAGTAGGGAACATATCCGCCAACCTGCAGTGAAGTAGTGTGGTACATTGAGCTCCGATCCTTCTACATAGAGAAAGAGGCCTATGCCCAGCGGTTGGATGTTACAGGCTGAATCGAAACTAGCTAACCCGACAGACGTTGTCTGTTTTGCGAGGTGACAAACGCGCGAAATTTATAAATTCAGGAGAAAATTAATTATACGACTGCTTATCAGAGCATTACTGTGTGGCTACGGTACTAAAGAATATAGCCACCCCCTCTCTTCCCGTGGGTGTCGTAAGAGGCGACTAAGGGCTTTTTTTTATGTCACTAGATCGGCAAACAAGCGTACGGCTCACCTGATGGTAAGCGATTACTGTAGCTTATAGACGCCTGCAACACCAGAAGCATCGCAAGCGCGTTGCCGACCCAATCCCCCCAGGAGCTCTGGTCACCTTACTCACCAACAGGAACACAATACTGCTTGAAAACAGTATTATTTAGCTGTGATCTTCTGTAAGGTCGAGGTACTACCCCAGTCCGGCTGCTCCATATTTTGAGCAGGAAATTCCTGCTGTGCCCTACCTCAGTTATATAACACAGTTCCGCTACCACCTTGGAACTTAAAAAGCCGACCGGTAGCGGGATAACCATCCAACTGCTGGCTTTGAAATACACAGGCCGATGACGGGCAGCAGCGTCTTCGGTGCGACAAAGCCAGCCCTGCGGTCACCAACCCGCCTGCCCAGCGTGGTGACACGGGCAAAACACATGAGTTCACTCCATTTTTGGCGCGAACTTGTGGAGGCCTGTGTCCAGCAGTGGACTGTATTAGGCTGAAGTGATGAAGACAAATTTGGTCTCTTTTTGTATCCCGTAAGAAATAAAGTAGTAGGTTCTCCATTATAGGTATGGCTACATGTACCCGAAATTTTGTACCATTGTCACCCATCTTATAAGTTCATAGCTAATTTTCTATACTCTCCAGTAAGATTAGGTAGATATGTTCGTCTTTCAGATTAGCAGTTGGTTCATGGATGTCTGTAGCGTACACAATATACAAGTGAAATATCTACTTTCCTTCTTTTACCTAATGTAAAATTTTACAAGTTTTCAACCGTTTTTGCTACATGTAAAAGTTATGCAATACCATACATACGCATGCGCCTGGTCACGTACGGTACGTATATATATACCCAATATTATAAGCAGTAGTTTGCTGTCATCGTTGTTAAATTTTTAATGAATCCAACGGATGATTCATTCAATCAGACACGAATATGCCTGTGTGGGTTTAGAATGGCACAGTATATTAAACGGCTGAGCACTTGTATCATATCATCACACACTTAATACACATAAAATGTGTTCCTTGTTACATTTGTGTAAAATAAATTTAATTTTTTTTTTTTAATGTTTTGAATTGCTACATAAGTATAAAATCGAGACCTGCCAAATTTTTTCAATATGTATTTTCTTAACATTTTAATTTTAATTGTTATGTTGCAACTAATGTTAATTTATTTGATATATTTGGATTCTAAGATCCTTTTCTCCTGTTACTGACATGTTATTTGACGTAATAACAGATAAAAGATTATCATATATTTTTCTTTTTTAGCACCAAACTCCAACTCCAACTCCAACTCTAACTTCTATAAAGGTAGTAGTTTACAATATCTATCACTATCTCCTGCTGATAAAACTTATCAGCCACTTGTGTACGTGACAAACTATAACATCAACTGTGCTGGATCTATTTTGCCTAGTTCAATGTCGTTGCATTTAGTAATTCATTCGAGTCGATGGCTTACAATAGTGCCAAAAATGCACGGATTTCGCTAACGACACATTGTATTAAGGTATTTCGCAAAACTGCAAAACAGTTAACCGTCAATTGTTAAATCTTTGCTGTGAATTGTCTATTTTATTGCAATACAAGTTAATAAAACTTTTTTCATTTCAATTTTATGCAAACTCATGCGACATTCACAAAACTTTCTAATGATATACACGATAGCGATACAGACAAAAACCGACAAAAAGTTATTCTAATCAATCTGTTTCTATGATGACACGTACTAACTCCTTCCATCATCGCCAAATAAAGAACTAAATCGAAAATTTTAATTAAATATATAATTTAAGACAATTTTCTTTAAATTAACAACACACTTAAGCATTTTTTGGGGTAAACTTCTCTAATTACTTAAAACGAGCTAAATGACACTGCTTTCAAGCAGTGTGGTGTTCCTGTGGTGTGTAAGGTGACCAGAGCTCCTGGGGGGAATTGGGAGTAGGGTCGGCAACACGCTTGCGATACTTTTGGTATTTTAGGCGTCTATAGGCAACGGTAATACGATACTCGACATATTTTGGCCAATTATACCACCAAACTACAAACTGTGAGTCAAACAGTTATTTTTGAATCCAGTGCCAAATTTACGATTAGGTTATCAGAGATTATCATCCAACGATGTAGCCTTTATATTATTGGCTTTATGTATTCTTATTTAAGGGTAAAAATGTAAATTCAAATTTTATTTAGACATATCCGCAGACAACTAGTCTGTTTAGATACAAGTTTAAACGTGACGTAATGTTTAGCATTTTAATCGCTCACAGTGATGTCGCCGAAATGTTGTTTTTTATTTGTTATGTAAAACTGCGCTTTCTTTTTCGTCGACGTGGGTGCTCGATGCGCGAGAACCGGTCGCCGGTCAGGACATGGCCGTTCAAAGAGGAGTCTGATCTGATATCTTGTTTCTTTTTAAGTAGTTAGTTGTTTGTTGTATATTTTTTTTTCTTTCTTTTTTAATATTTATATATATAAAGGAGGGGTTCTCAATTCAACTTTTTTTTGTGTGTTACCTCATAACTGTTTACTGGGCGAACCGATTTAATACTTCTTTCTTTAAAAAAAAAACGACGGTCGCTTAGACCGAATATAAAAATCATCATATCAGAAATTTCGATCTAGCGAGTACATCGTTCCATAGCTTAATTGGCTAGAGCACCGACACGGTCAGTCGGAGATGCAGGTTCGATCCCCGCTGGAACGTTCGATTTTTGATATAATATTTAAAAAAAAATATATTTAATAATTGTGTTTGCTCGCAAACGAAAAAAAACCGACTTCAATTACATCGACGAGTAGTACAACGTAGATCGACGAGAAAATAGTCAAGTAACTGCGCGTTATCAAAGATTACTCAAAAAGTAGTTATCAGATCTCAATAAAATTTATATGGGACCACATGACAAACATCAGCTTTCGATTATATTAAAAGTTATTAAAATCGGTACACCCAGTAAGAAGTTATTGCGGATTTTCAAGAAGTTCCCTCGATTTCTCTGGGATACCATCATCAGATCCTGGTTTCCTTATCATGGTACCAAACTAAGGATATCCACTTTCCAACAAAAAAAGAATTATCAAAATCGGTACACCCAGTAAAAAGTTATTGCGGATTTTCAAGAATTTCCATAAATTTCTCTGGGATCCCATCATCAGATCCTGGTTTCCTTATCATGGTAGTAAACTTGGGATATCTCCTTTCCAACAAAAAAAGAGTTATCAAAATCGGTACATCCAGTAGAAAGTTATGTGGTATAATACAACGTAGGTCGACGAAAAAAGCGTCAAGTAAAAACGCATTATTAGATATAGCTCGAAAAGTAGTTGTTAGATCTCAAATAAATTTAAATGGGACCAATTGGTACACACCACCTTTCGATTAAAAGAAAATTTGTCGAAATCGGTCCATCCAGTCAAAAGTTCTGATGTAACATACATAAAAAAAAATACAGTCGAATTGAGAACCTCCTCCTTTTTTGGAAGTCGGTTAAAAAACGAAAAGCTGGAGCTGAACATGTTGTTTAAATTTGATCGAACGAGTACATTTTAATATATTCCCAATAATGCAAATTTCATTAACTGTTTTTCCCGACTACCTACGTTATGTTACTTGTAGATGTAATTGAAACCGATTTTTTTTTTTTGTTTGCAAGAAAAATCGAAATAAATGAAACATCTATTGCTAAAACTAAATTTGCTTATCAATAATACTTATAAGATAAACAATTTGTTAAAAATATATTCCTTAAATTCTTACAAACTTAAAAAATCACTAAATGAATGGCTTACAAAACAAAATTATGAAGAGACTGAGGAAGTAATTACCTAAAAATCTACTATACAATAATAGGGTTGTCTGGGAGAAATGGCTAAATAGCCATAAGTCCGCCCATTGTACTTCAGTCTGTTAATTTTTTTTCTTTTTTTTTAATGTGTTTATTGTTTAAAATGTAGTTATGGTGTACAATAAAGTATAAATAAACAAATAAATAAATAAATACAACACAACACACACACACTTTTTTTTTTTAAATAACAGAATTTTTTTTTTATAACACAGCGATGACGCTATAATATTAATCTAAGAAACATGACGTAAGAAATTTGGCCAGCAAAGAGAACAAATCTAATTGATATTTTGTGTTTATTTGCCATTTATCATCAATGGTTGTTATGTAAAAAAGATTTATGAAGTAAATTTTTAAAATTCTCATTTAACGACAAAATCGTTTCCATTAGAAACTAGAATAAAGTAGGATTTGTATGAAATTGTCTCAAATTTTGGCTTTTCTGAATAACAGACGAAATGATGTTTGTTTAATTACTATATTTGTAGTTATAGCACTTATACTTAAAACAAAGACAGCCTTAAATTGCGTATAATTTTTAGAAATTGTTAAAATTTTCGATTTTTTATCTTTCCGATGGATCTTTAATCATTGCAACAAGTCTTAGATTTATATTACTTACAGCTTTAGGTCTCACATGACACACAACGGAGCGGGCGGAGTCCTCGTCACTGGCGCTTTCCAGGCAGTCGGACAACGATGGTGATCTTCGTGTCGGCCACTTAAACGATTTCTCCGAGCACGGGCTCTCAACGGACAAAAACGGCGACAGCAGCGGAACTTGACCGCGCCACCACGACACGAGAGCCGGCGCCACGCCGACGACCATCGCCAAACCGAGACGAACCATAATAACCAAAATGTCCCGAAAATTCAAACAACGCACCGGTACATAATTCACTATTTCTTGACGCGAGAGAACACAATCGTTAGTAAGCGTAGCGCATCGTTCATTAATAAAAATGCGGCTATTTTGGATCGATGCAGCTCCCACTGTCACGCGGTGTCACCGAAAGCTGCACGCCGAGGATCGTCCGTCAACGTGAAACCGGCGAACGTAAGCAAGTGTGAGTTAATAAATCACGTAGCGTCGGAACGTACGCGTTATCCCGAGAATTCGAAACGCCCGAGGAGGCACGGCCATTCAGCGAGACGGAGCGAACATTCAATTTATCACGCGCGTGCAAAGAAGCCGAATGATACGAAACGGACTGATGAAGTTAAAGTTGCACGGTGCAGCAAACGGTTTGCTTTCCCGCTCGCAGACAGCAGAGTGGCGGTCGTTGACGCTGGCGCCCCCTCCCATCCAGTGCCCCTCTCCAGCCGCCCGCCCATGAAACCACCCTTTACTCGATCTCGCGAAGTGACCGCCCGCTAGAAGAGTTCCTCGGAAAATATGGACGAAATGTACATTGAAATTGTAGTTTTTATTAATAGAATAACAATTCCGCGGTTCGACTATTTTCGTTTAAAATCGACAGCGCAACCTCCCGTGTCGTAATCCGGGTCAAGCGTGATTGAAACATCCAATCACATAAACAAACCATAAAAGTTTTACAGCATTATTTCTACAGAGAACAAGAGTGAGCGTCCAGTTCAAAATCCTTTCAATGTTTTGAATTGTAAAAATCAACGAACCGCGACGGCGGGTACACGAAACAAAGAGCGACAAAAAGTCTTGAATGCTTTAGAAGATCTAGTTAGACGTTTTTGTTAATATAAAATAGTCGTATAAAATTACTTTGTACACAGAGAATTTTTAATAATTTTATCGTGAGTTTCAAATGTAAAAGTAGAACGCAGTTTCATTCAAGGGGCGGGGTAGTGCTCGCTGTGAGGGAGTCAACTCACACCAGAGTCAGCTGAAGCGCAGTACAACACTGAGGTAAGCATCCAACTGCAAATTAGAATCGCGAGCACGGTACTGCAGTCGCAATAAAAACACAATTATTATTTGATTTAATTGCCGTGAATTATCTTAATTATCCAGATTTGTGTAACGTATATAGATTTCGAGCTCACGGACGTTTACATAACAACATCCGTTTAAAAATGCATGTTCTTTACAATATTATAACTTCTTGTTTACTATAGTCATGGCATAATCAATGATATTCACAAAAATAATTATGAAAAAACAGAACATTTGGTACTCGTTGCTATCTTCCGAAACCTTAATAAATCTTGAGCATTTTCATAATATTTATTGAAATTACAAGTAATTTCTCAATTATTCCGTAGAGTTGCATCAGCCAACCTCCCTCTCGCCCAGAGGGTCGAGGCAGACGGATCGATGTGTGACGTCAACGCTCACCAGACGAGACGCCCAGACCTAGGTACTGGATTTTAGTGCCTAAATTTACGATACAATTTGTTATACTGACCAAAATGCTTAGAAATGGCATTAGTACCACAACAAATTGGAGAAAAAATTACTATACCTTTTCTATTTTGAATATGTATCTAAAGATTTTTTTTCATAAAACAAAGATTATTTAATACTAGCTGTGCCCGCGACTTCGTCCGCTCGGAATCTAACAAAAAAGTTATTGTTTAGTTCGCAGAGTTATAAAACAAATGTCTAAAATAAAAGTAGCCTAAGTTACTCCTTATTACATCAGCTACCTGCCAGCGAAAGTCCCGTCAAAATCGGCCCAGCCATTTCAGAGATCAGCCGGAACAATCAGACAGACAAAAATTGTAAAAAATGTTATTTTGGTATATATATCCATATGCGTTTGGTAAAAAAGCGGTTATTTTAATATTACAAACAGACACTTCAATTTTATTTGTTTGTATAGATATTTCTAACGCAGTTTGCAGTGACCGTGCTTTCTGCTCCGGGGCCTGTGGGTACAGTTCATATATACATATTTAACTAGCTTTTACCCGCGTATGTAGTTTCGGAGGAGTATTGTAGCTAACAATGTGACACGAGTATTATATAATTTATATAAGATTTACACGATACTAAAACACAAAAAAATATTATCAAATTTTTGTCTGTCTTTCTATTTGTCCGGGCCAATCTTCGGAACGGCTGAACTGATTTTAAGGGTCTTTAACGACATTTTCAATTAAAAAAATATTTTTGTGTTGGATAGCCCATTTACCGAGGAAGGCTATTTGTTATAGGCTATTTTTTCCTCAATTTAACGCGGGTGAAACCGCGGGGCAAAGCTTAAAACAAAAGCTTGTTTTTTATAGAGTTTTTACTTCAATTTATTTTTATCATAAAGATAATCTTGAACAATTTAATATAGTTTCCAATTAAGATTTATTGTGTTGTTAACGATAGCACATACACTCGTAGATAGTAAAGCTTACATAGCATTAAGTGCAGTATTTTTTAATGCGCGAACGTTGTTTTTCGGGGGGAGTTGTATGCCGCCTTTGTTTTAGAATAATTCTGACCGAAATAATTCTGACCGAAATAATTCTGACCGAAATAATTCTGACCGAAATAAATCTGACCGAAATACTTCTAATAAGTAAATAAACTTTATATTCGATTAGCTCTAAAATTGTCCTAAGAGAAATGAATAGTAACATAGTTATAACTATAGGAGACTTTGGATAATAATAAATATCAAATAAATAAATAAAAATTATGTAGTGTCATGGGACACCAGGTAGGAACGAAGTTCCTTCGGATAGTATAGAAGCAACACAATTTGAAAAAAAAGCTTTAATTTTATATATATTTTCATATTTTTTTTTTTTTTTTAATTTTGATTGGTTTTTTATTAAGTATATAAAAGTATTTAGGAAATTTAGTATTTTAGAAAATAACAAATAGGTAACGTAAAATAAAATAAATCAAACAAAAAATAATAATAAAAATATTCAATATGTTATCAGGTTTTTAAATAATTTCAACAATATTTGAATATAAAATGAATTTTATTTGAATTCGTTTTTTCGGGATTTATACCATGTACCTTTTTATGTCGAGTGTCTGGAGTAAGAGTAAGTTAAGAACCATGGAAATTTAAAACAATAAAATGAATTTTGTTGTTCATTCATTTACTCTTTGTGTTACTTTACTAAATTACACTATCTCATTTTCTGTAGTCGGTCTTCCGTACTTAAGCCATATTTGTTTACCATTTAGGAGACATCAAAAAATTGGACTATACAAATAGACACTACACCCCCACGATGGCTATTTTAATTCATTATTTTACCAAAAAAACGCCAAAAATTTATAGCTCTTAATATTAAATGAGTTCGGCTTTACATACATCATATTATACAGTCGTGTGACTGATATTACGTCACTTCCGTTATATATTTTTCTTACGGTTTTAGTCTCACATTTTTTTCAGTTCGGTCGCCCAGCCAAGTGTCATGCCTGCCGTAAGGAACTTCGTTCCAAAAATATGACTCATAGATTATTATATATAGGCTTAATTTTACTTATTTTTGTTTATAATATGATAGAATACGAATGATATTTCATATTAAACAATTAAATGGATATAATTATAAAAACACAAAAATTAATGCAACATTTTAAAGTGATTTTCGAACATACAGACCGTTATTTTAAAACAATTTAAAGATACATACAAATTACACTTGCATGCATAAATAAAATTTCACATTACATCATTTTTTCGTTACTTAATTTTATGGAAGATAAAAACTTTTATTAAAGTTACGTGGCTCAAGTACTCACACGAGAAATTATGACTATATTTTACTTTTCACTATTTACTAAATGGACTTCATGATCAGTAGACATTATATTTTAATTTAAGGAATTTTTTTTTTCATATCACTAGGTCGGCAAACAAGCGTATGGCTCACCTGATGGTAAGAGATTACCGTAGCTTATAGACGCCTGCAACAGCAGAAGCATCGCAAGCGCGTTGCCGACCCAATCCCGAGCTCTGGTCCTTACTCACCAACAGGAACACAATACTGCTTGAAAACAGTATTATTTAGCTGTGATCTTCTGTAAGGACAACTACCCCAGTCGGGCTGCTCCAAATTTTGAGCAGGAAATTCCTGCTGTGCCCTACCTCAGTTAGAATTAGAACATACTATGATACATATGGACTTATTTTGCCAATGTTTTATTGATTGGTTCGGCTTACAGCACCTATTACTGTTAAGTATTGGGTTGGGTCTCTTTTTCCATGTAGAAGAATTGAAGCTTCTCAACTCAAATGAAAATATAATTTTTAAAACTGGTCATATACATTTTTCAACTATTTCACCTACAACAACAGCAAAAAAATTGTTTGTAACGAGGCTACTTTTCAAAATAGAGAAAATTTCGAAAGGAATTAAATTTCCTTTACTATTCAATAATCTGAAAATTTTTGTTCGATAACGACGATCTCTTTCAAAAAAAAAAACATCCTGATATATCCATCCAATTGCATAGTGTAACTTGCGATATATCGGCTAATCCTTGACAATTCATGTTACGAAGTTTTTCAAATTGAAGCATCGTTATTGGATTACCATATAAATGATCGTCGTATCTGATAAAGGACGTTGACTTGTGAATCTGGAGCACTGGATCGATAGGTACTGAGTTAGCGAACACTACCGTACAGGATAAAGGATTATATTGCCATTAGGTATGCTTTGATACTACCACCAACATGTTAAGCTTTGTTAAGCCTTAAGAATGTCCAATTAATAATAACCACATATTTGTATATTTTTAACAACCGCTCTGGTGTAGTGTAGTGTGCGTATGCCATGTACGCGCCTTAGCAGCGGCGGTTTGTGGGTTCGATTTTCGCTCGGAATGGGTATTTTATTTTGTACCAATATTTCTTTGTGGTTTGCCTGTCTGCTGTCGCACTGTGGAATATGGCTGAACAAAGGCATATCATAAATAAGTTTTACCAATGTCAGAAATAGCCTAGTTTATTAAATTTATTTAATAGTTCGATAGTCAGACTTTAATATTATGTAAAAATTAAGTTATATATTTATTATAATTAAGTGTGTTGTTACGGCTTCAAAGAATATAGCCACCCCCTCTTTTCCCGTGGGTGTCGTAAGAGGCGACTCAGGGATAAAACAGTTCCACTACCACCTTGGAACTTATAAAGCCGACCGATGGCGGGATAACCATCCAACTTCTGGCTTTGAAATACACAGCCCGAAGACGGGCAGCAGCGTCTTCGGTGCGACAAGGGCAGCCTTGCGGTCACCAACCCGCCTGCCCAGCGTGGTGACTATGGGCAAAACACATGAGTTGACGCATTTTTGGCGTGAACTTGTATGTCCAGTAGTGGACTGCGAAAGGCTGATGTGATGATGATTTGATGAAGAATTAAGTATGTTTTTGGCGTAAATAAATTGTTTTACATAAAGTAATGTTAACCGTTTTATTAATGAGAAAATACACCTTCTTTGTTTACAATTTTTAAAAAGATATAGTTAAAAATCTTAAAGAGTAAAGTATTGAGTATTTTATATTTTTGAAAAGCTCATTTTTAGAAGATTTGTAAAAATAATTTTAATATATATATTTTTTGATGGATTATGTATATGTTTACGATGAAGCAACACGTGGAAGAAAAACATAATATCTGAACTTCGTCGAAGCTTTTAACACTTACCGACATTTCCCGATGCTTTGAAATTAATGTTTATTTATAGCTTAGATAAAGGCAGGAAGATGATTATAGCTTAGATACTCTTGAAAAACATATAAAAAAATTAGCTGCACTTATTTGCTCTTAACGAAGATATATGAAAAAATGTAACACGAGTCTGGGAACGGAAATCGATTTCAATTACGATTTCCCAATTTTATTTTGATCGGTACGTTGTGGTATACTCATCAACTTATTATATTTTACTTTCATAACTTTTCTCATAAAACATTTTATTATTCTTATCAATTTCTGAGGGAAAATAGATATTAAAAAGTATCCCACGTTTTAAAAAAGTATAAAAAAGCGCTGTAACATGTATGCTGTGTGTATTTCTCCAATACAAATTCAGTTGTAGTTTCGTCAAGTATCAAACGACAATTTTGTCATTTAGAATGTCTACTTTTAATTGTTCTAAACGTGAGTTAATAGTGTCATACATAGAAGGTGAAAAAACAACTGCGGCACTAGCAACATTTTTAAAAGACAAACAAGTTTAACTGAAGTAGGGCACAGCAGGAATTTCCTGCTCAAAATATGGAGCAGCCCGACTGGGGTAGTACCTCGACCTTACAGAAGATCACAGCTAAATAATACTGTTTTAAAGCAGTATTGTGTTCCTGTTGGTGAGAAAGGGACCAGAGCTCCTGGGGGGGATTGGGGATTGGGTCGACAACACGCTTGCGATGGTTCTGGTGTTGCAGGCGTCTATAGGCTGCGGTAATCTCTTACCATCTGGTGAGCCGTATGCTTGTTTGCCGACCTAGTGACATAAAAAAAAAGTTTACGAAGACAACATATGTTTTATTATCGGACATATTCAAAGGAATATCATATCTGCTTCTTATAAACTCTGGAAAGAAGCACAGCGCGTCCAGGAACGATTTTTAAAAAATAATGCCAATTGGTTGGATTCCGAATATTCTGTGAACATACCGACGTCAGAAAACGTGCCAACCGACTCTACGCCGTCTTCTTCTACTAGAAAACGAGGAAGGCCGGAAAACTCTGCTAAATGAATATGGCATAGATCATATTCTGATTGCATACCTACAAGGACTGCGTTCGATAGGGGAGGATTTGGAGGCAAAACTTGTCGAAGAATTAAGGTTGGCTGATGTTGGAAAAAAAAACTGTTTTAATGAAACAGTTCCGACAGATGAAGAAGCGTTAAGTGTTTTCATCGACTTAGATCTGACTGAAGCACAATATGTTTATTTCAAGAATGTTACAGATGAAAGAAACTGTTTTATCTTTCCACCGTACTACAAAATACAAGATATGAAAAATAAATGCAATCCACCTTCTTCAAACATCGAAATCACGAATACATATGCAAATTCATATTTGTTGATATCGGACTCAACAGCCTAAAATATAAGTCTCAAAATCCTAGCTCTAAAAATGACGATACTTTCATACAAATTTTCATCCCCATTTTCAACACCTTACACCCCTTTTTTCGCATTAAAAAGTAGCCTATGTCCTTTCTCAGACTCTAGACTATTGGTGTACCAAATTTCATTAAAATCGGTTCAGTAGTTTTGGCGTGAAAGCGCGACAGACAGACGGACAGTTATTTTCGCATTTATTATATTAGTAAGTAGTAATCTTTATTGTCTAACTAGATTTAAGAAATATTATACGAAATGTATCGAAATAAAAACACACTTAACTAAATATATATCATTTTAACAGATCGTGACTTTTATTTACTTAAAAAAAAGAACGCGTGAACCCAGAACAATGAAACTTAATTGAATTGTTGTGAATCTGTATATATTACTTTATTTTAAAACAAACTTTGATAGCTCTATCTATAATATTTACGAAGTTACAGATTTTTGATCCGAAAAGGACCCAAATATTCCACAGTATGTCGGTCCCGATTGTAATCATATAGATAGCGATCGTTACTTATAGTAAGAATATATCCGCCAACTTGCAGTTGAGCAGCGTGGTGAATTAATCTCTTATCCTTCTCCGAACCGAAGAAAGAGCCCATGACCTAGCAGTGGGAAGTTACAGGCTGAATAGTTGTACATATTTATGAATATTGCTAAATTAATTGCTAACTTTAAAATGTCCAAGAAAATCACTTTTGATTTTCAACAAAAAAAAATTTTTACACACACTTTTGTTGGTTTTAATTTCTACAAGTTGTAACAAAGCGAGTATTCAAGGTCGAATTTAATCTGTTTGAAACGTTTAATTTCATTTATAATATGGTTCTCAGAAAGTAAAAATACAGTTATATTATTTTGCGTGTGGTCTGAGGTCCTAGGAGGTTGTTCTTAACGTTTCTTATAATAAAGAATAATAAAGAAAATAAATCTAGGGCACATTAAATTGTATCGACATCGTCTTTAAACGTCGACATCGCGATATTTCATATATACGATACGATAGAAAAAAAAACAGTTTCTAGTTATTCTATATGTTATTTAATGAATATTATAAAATAAAATAATAATTTACACAAACTGATACGAACAGTTATATTATTCTCCACGAGCCACACCCATGACTTAGTGTGTGTTGCTTTTTATTGATGTGTATAAAATGACTTTGTAACGATTTGACTACAAAACGAGTATTATTTATTTTTAGAACGACGGCTACATTTCTAGACATTGTAAGAAAATGTAACTGACCTAACCTACACCAGATTTTAAGTTAGACCCCTAAAACAAGAACTGTGAAAATTCCGACAAAAATAAAAAATATGTTTTGGTTTCTAATGCTCTGATCATCATTACATCATCATCATCATTACAGCCTATACAATCCACTGCTGGACATAGGCCCCCACAAGTTTACGCCTAAAATAACATGAACTCATGTGTTTCATGTGGGCTGGCTTTGTCGCACCGAAGACGCTGCTGCCCGTCATTGGCCTGTGTATTTCAAAGCCAGCAGTTGGATGGTTATCCCGCCACCGGTCGGCTTTTTAAGTTCCAAGGTGGTAGTGGAACTGTGTTATCCCTTAGTCGCCTCTTACGACACCCACGGGAAGAGAGGGGTGGCTATATTCTTTAGTACCGTAGCCACACAGTAATGCTCTGATAAGCAGTCGTATAATTCATTTTCTCCTGAATATATAAATTTCGCGCGTTTGACAGTTCGCAAAACAGACAACGTCTGTCGGGTTAGCTAGTTTCGATTCAGCCTGTAACATCCCACCGCTGGGCATAGGCCTCTTTCTCTATGTAGAAGGATCAGAGCTCAATGTACCACGCTACTTCATTGCAGGTTGGCGGATATTTTCCCTACTATGAGTAACGATCGCTATCTGAAATTAATGATAACAACCGAGACCGACGGCTTAACGTGCTATCCGAGGCACGGCGGGAAGAGCAACAACGACAGAAATCCAAACCGGATAGAAATTTTTGTACAAATACAAATATCCACCCCAAGCGGGAATTGAACCCGTCGATATTTTAGGCGACTAACTACTCGCACCATTACCCCATAGCGGTTGTTCAGCGTCAGCTAAATTAAACAGTGTTTATTACTGCAATAGATCATCATTACAGCCTATACAGTCCACTGCTGGACATAGACCTCCACAAGTTGACGCCAAAAATAACGTGAAGTCATGTGTTTTGCCCATAGTCACCACGCTGGGCAGGCGGGTTGGTGACCGCAGTACTGGCTTTGTCGCACCGAAGACGCTGCTGCCCATCTTCGGCCTGTGTATTTCAAAGCCAGCAGTTGGATGGTTATCCCGCCATCGGTCGGCTTCTTAAGTTCCAAGGTGCTGTGTGGCTACGGCACTAAAGAATTTAGCCACCCCCTCTCTTCCCGTGGGTGTCGTAAGAGGCGACTAAGGGATAACAAGGTTCCACTGCAATAGATATTGTGACGTAATTATAACTATTTCCTCCATTCGAAATTAATGTACTTTCCGTATATACGTATCGAGGCACGTATGTACGTACGTGTACAGAACATTTTCGCAGAATGATATTCCCGTTCGAGCGCCGAAACAAGTGACCTACAGCCGGCCGTTTCCTTCTCCGACCAGTTATTAAGGAATATAATACAAGTTTATCTGTATAAATTAAATTGTAATTCGCTTATCGGTGTACAAATCACTACTGAATTTCTGAAAATTAAATATGTTTAATATACAAGCACGGTCGTCTGTTCAAATCGCTGTTCTTTCAGCCCTAGTTAGCCCATTTATCGAGGAAAGGCTATAGGCTACATAATATTTTAGTACCTCTTTTTTCTTAAATAAACGTGGGTCAATCCGCGGGGCACATCTAGTATTATTATATACATATATATGTTTTGTCTTTTGTGACGTAAAGATTTTTTTTGGAATAAGTGTAAATATAAATAATACGTATATAAGACTAAATACGAGTATATATTACAATCAAACTCAGGACGTGAATCGAAACCATAAATCCATAACAGAAAGCATCATTGCAAACTGCGCCAATGGCCTAGCTTATATTACTGTAAACTGTAACCGCTACATCGTCCAAACATATTGTCTACTGAATTCCGGGATAAGAAATACCCAATTTCGTATATCTCTGTGGACTAAAATCATGCCTATTCATTCAAATCCATTCAATAGTAAGAACATTATACCCAACCACGATAGACATAAAAGTGAAAAAAAAATATACACTTCTGGTGCCATGCAAAAAAAATCTTCGATATACTGAATTGGTACCATTAGTCTTACTGTAAGTATAGACGTACCTGACGCAGACATCTTAATGAGCAAGTATGCAGTGCAAGCAAAATAATGTATGTGAAAGGTGTCTTCATAATAAATGAGGGCCCGGTGACGGAGCTATTTCGGTCCTCTCGTCTCATTGCAGTCGACGTAAAACTTGCAAACGCATAAATAGATTAAACGCACTTGACAATTATTTACTTAGCACATCAAGTTAATTATAACTTTAGCTATTTCTTGCGTTTTAATTCCATATTCTTACTTAGGGCTTCATGTGATACAAATAAAGGTCGAGACCGATTCAGTAGATAGTCAAAACTCAATCTTTAACCGACTACGAAATAGGAAGGGATTTTTAATTCGATTGTATTTTTTTTTTTCATGTGTTACCTCATAACTTTTTTCTCAGTGGACCCTAGGGATTTGGGGGATTTAATCAAAATCTGGTTTCGTTTAAATTTGATCGAGATTTGTCGAGCACTTTTTGACTTATCTCTAATAATGCGTAATCACTTGACTATTTTTTCGTCTACCTACGTTGTACTACGTCCATGTAACTAGTCAGGCCATAAATACTGTTACATAAAAACTTTTCTTTTTTTCAACTTTTTAATTATTTTGAAATTGGAACACGTATATTATTTTAAAAACTTATTTCGATTTCGCCATTTCACATATTTTTTCGTGTTCATTATCAAGTTACAATATGGAATGGGGTGTTAAAGAAAATAGGATTGCAGTGATCGCCTTGCACAAAGTGGGTATGGAGCCATCATATTCCAGACAATTCAAAAGCTTGGTATCAGCCGTATGTTCGTATATCGTGCTATCAACAGATACAGCAACACTTCGCTTGTCGAAGACCAGAAAAGATCGGGGCGGCCGCGTTTTGTTAGAACTACGAAGGCTGTTAATGCTGTTAAAGCCAGAATTCGTCGAAACCCCATTAGGAAGCAACAAATCTTATCGCGAGAAATGAAGATTCCCGCTGGGACTCTGTCGCGTATTATAAAACAAGACCTGAAGCTCGGTGCTTATCGCCGATATACAGGACATGCGCTAAATCAATCTTAACAATTAAAGAGAGTGGATCGATCAAAACGCTTTCTGTCGCGATACGCGGGTGAAAGGCACAGAAATATCCCCTTTACCGATGAAAAAATTTTCACGTTTGAAGAACACTACAATAGGCAAAATGATAGTGTACGCTCACAGTTCTAAAGAAGCTGCTCAAGTTGTCAGAAAAGCACAAAGTGGTCATCACCCTGCGTCTGTGATGGTTTGGTGCGGCGTGTCTTATCAAGGAGTCACAAAACTATATCTTTGTGAAAAAAGAGTGAAAACTTCAGCCAAATTGTACCAAGATACAGTCTTGGATCATGTTGTGAAACCTCTCAGCAATACACTTTTTAAAAATATACCGTGGACTTTCCAGTAGGACTCTGCACCTGGTCACAAGGCACGAACTACCCAAGCCTGGCTTGAAACCGGACTTTATAAGAGTTGAAGACTGACTCTCATCTAGCCCAGACCTTAAACCTTTAGACTTCAAATTATGGTCAGTTTTAGAAGACATGGCCTGCTCTAAACGACACGGCGACATTGAGTATCTTAAAAAATCTTTGGAGCAAGCAGTAGCGAAATTTTCCTTAGAAACAGTGCGTAAATCCATAGATTCGTGGCCAAAAGATTAAAGGCCTGTATAAAAGCTAAAGGTGGCCAATTTGAATAGAATATATTTTTATTTTTTTGCTGAGACGTTAATAAATATGTAGGTATAAATTTTAATAATATTACATTACTTCATTAAAAAAAAAAAATGCATTATCATTTGTAACAAAACTTAGCTAATTGCTGGACTAGGTAATTGAAGTCGGTTTTTTTTTTCGTTTGCAAGCACAATTATGAGGCACTAAAATCAATGATAATAGTGAAGGTAACTTCTTGAGTTAGAACGATCATTACTAGTTCTAGCACTATGTATCAGAAGCTAGAAATAGGTTCGGATCGCGGATAGACGTATCCGCGGGATATCTTTCATGTATGGAAGCAGACCCTACTGAATGCTGGTGTTTTGAGGATATATGCTTCGATCATATATCGTTAACCTTGAAGTTATATGCTTAAGATTTAACCATTAGGCAGTTTTTGAGTACACTTTTCAAGTCCCTTTCCTCTCCCTCCACTTTCCTGGTTCTTTCGAGTCGTGGCATGATGTTTTGTAATCTAAATAATTCTTCAATATACAGTCAGTTAAACACAAAACAAAAATAATATCAAATACTAACTACTTCGGTAAGATTTCTTTGCAATTTATCAAATAAAAAGTTCGTTCAAGATCATGTTCACTTCATATAGACTATAAGTATATACGTTAAGATAGTACATATGTTCAACATATTATATTGCATACTGTGAATCAGCGACATAGACAAAGGTGTTGCACGCGGAAGTTTATTTTTATCTAGTCCCATTTCACACCCTCTGATAGGTGCACTGCACAGTGGGTACATCGCAATTTAATCTACACTAATATACGACGATAGTACGAGTATATACCTAGAAAGTTTGTTTGTTTAATCGCGCGAATCTTAGAAACTACTGCATTTAATTTTTTTTTTCAAATTAATGCGTGTGAAACCACGCGGTACAGCTAATTAAAAATATATACCTAGGTACTAAAAATTATACTTCGATTTTGTGCGTAAAACTATAATGATTTAAAATTAACAAATAATAATGTCGTGTCTTGGTGATTGTGGTCGCACTCTTCCATAACGGTCGATTTTTAACCGACTTTCAGAAAAGGAGAAGGTTCTCAAATCATTTTTTTTTATGTATGTTAGCTCAGAACTTTTGACTGCGTGGACCGATTTCGATATTTTTTCTTTAATCGAAAGGTGGTGCGTGTCATGCGGTCCCTTTTAAATTTGATCAAGATCTGATTAGTACTTTTTGAGTAAACTTTGATAAAGCGTATTTACTTAACTATTTTTTCCTTTACCTACGTTGCATTACTTTTTGATGTAATGGAATTCGGTTTTTTTCATTTGCAAGCAAACACAATTATTTTTGAGTATGTTTCGTAGCAATGATTAGAAGCGATTTGAAGAAGGCTGAGGGTTTGGAATAGGTGTTTAAAAGGGTTTCTTATTTTTTAATAAACCATCCAAAATTAGTATTATGTGGATTGCAATGTATACATCGATTTCGTTTTTGCTATACTAATATTTTGGACTTGCGTAAGAATTAAACAGAAAAAATGTGAAGGAATTAATTTTAATGAAAATCAAACACTTTATTATTATAAAAACAAAATTAGTATTGCTTATTTATTGTATCCAGCGCATGGATTAGTTAGGTATCCAAGTAAAGTAATAGAAAATGTAAAAAAAAAATGAGAAAAATACACAAAACATATATAGTTAATAAGATTTAATTTCTAGTTCACAGAAAGATTTTCAGGTTTAAAGATTTTTTATTTTAAGAGGTCTTACCTAGGCCCACTGTGCGTTAGCAAGTATGATGCGCGCCCGAATCTATTACAAAGTGCAACGAGATCGTGCTCCGTGCAGGTGAGTCTACGTTTTCCCATTGTTTACTAATCACATCCTTAAGATAAACATTTCCTTCGAAACATTTAAAGTAGGTGATGACGTCAACGTCATTGCAATCTCATCTTGGTCAGTTTCTGAATGCTTTTGAATATCTTTTACTTAACTGACTGGTTATAAAATTATTTTATCTTCAGATACATAATTTTTTTTATATATTTTTTAAATCTTACTGGCATAAAAATAAATTATTAATAACGACGACAATGAGAATTATTTTACACATATTTATATATTATATTTTTATTAGTAGATTTTTTTCATGAAAATAACTAATACTTGACGTTTTTAAAAATATTTTCGTATTTTTAACGCAGAAGTATAAAAATAAATTATAGGTGATAAAAAATATTATAGCTGTATAGTGTCCACCTTTAGTGCCTGATAACAAGAATGAGCACTACTTTCATATACTCCTATAATATAGATAATCTTAATCGACAAGCAATCCCTTGTTCACTTATCACGAAACAATTTGCAATCTTATCACGACATTTTCGTAATCACAAACCAAGAAAATTCATATTGATAACCGCTTGAAGTGAGCCAATAAGTATAACATTAGTTTTAAAGTGTGTTAATATATATTTCTCATAAATTATGGTGCATAATGCTGTGACTGGGTTCGTATATATTTCAAATTAATTCTACGTCCATTATTAAATACGAAATTAAAGCTCAAACATCTTATTTATTTATTTAACACTTTATTGTACACCAAACAAATAAAATAAGCAAGCAACATTAGCAATAATTTGTAGAAAAAATAAAATGTACAAAAGGCAGCCTTATTGCTTAAGAGCAATCTCTTTTAGGCAACCTTAGGGCAAAGGAGATGATACATTGACGGTGTAGGTGTAGAGTATAATTTTATAAAAACATAATAGGAAGCAACTCAATAAATAGACATACATACTTATACATATATCTTATTAAATATATCATAGTGGTGAATTTAGTGGGTCAATAGAACAACCAAGGCTGGAACTACCAAGTTCCAAGTTCTACATTAGTACTAGAGAATAGTCATGTGCTCGTATTATTTTAAATCAACATTGAACATGTCAATAAAGATGTTTTCACTATTTCTTATAAGAATATTATTAGCAATATACTTACTAGATGGATATGAGCGAGGCATTACATTAAACAACATACACCATATATCCATACAATTTCAATCATTAAAATCAGTTGTAAGCATTTCTTTGCTTTAAGTACTCCTTCTATTTGACTAGCTTTTTGTGTACATTGCATAATAAATTGATCATCAGATATGGAATGTAGACCATTCATGTGGTTTAACTTAATAAACTCGTTTGTATATTCTGTGTTTTTATTAGAAATAGCAAAGCCAATGGTAATAATCAGATAAAGTAATGGATGGTCCACAAAAACTTACCTCTCTAGCGATCTGGTCAAGTGCCTGCTCCTCCGCCGTGGCCTTGGTCTGGGTGCGCTGACGCCGCGACGGATCCATCTTGACTGTCGCTGCACTCGCTGCACACAATATTTTACATTTTAAAATAATATAAAAAAAACTATATTTGCAAACTGATTCACTTTTGTTATGAATAACAAAATTTAAACTTTGAGTCAAGTATCAATTATTTAATATTTTAATTCAATAACATAAAAAATATTTTTCATAAGTAATCTAGTGGTCTAAGTGGTAGTAGCAGTTGTAGGAAGTTTGTAGACCTACTATATATTACTAACTATAAATTAAGTAGTTAAAATAGAGACAAGCAAATATATATCTATACAAATAAATAAAATCGGAGTGCCTGTTTGTAATATTAAAATAACCGCTTTTTACTGAATGCATCTGTCTGTCTGTTTGTTCCGGCTAATCTCTGAAATGGCTGGATCGATTTTGACGGGACTTTCACTGGCAGATAGCTGATGTAATAAGGAGTAACTAAGGCTACTTTTATTTTAGAAATTTATTTATTTTATAGCAAACTGAACGATAACTTTTTTGTTAAATTCCAAGCGGACGATGTCGTGGCCACGGCTAGTTTACGATATAAATAGACTTAGTTTGAAAGAAATAAATAAATTAGTTCCAATTCAATGAAAAATTTGATAAATTCATATTTAAATTTCCATGCCATTTATTTCTTAATGTTGTTACACATTATACAAGTTCGATAGAAAATAAATAGAGACAATTTTAGTTCAAAAAATCACTTAATTTTTGTAAGGCGAGAGTAGAGCACCACCTCATACACTTTGCTTATGAGGCGCGCAATAACTAAATTCAATCTCTATCTAATCTATCTAACAAAAATCAATATCTAAGCGCTTTTTTCAATAATTTCTGATTTCGCCTACTAGCAATAGATTTTTGACACAACTTGTATGGAACTTACGTCAAAATTATATCTGTAGTAAGCAAATTAATAGATAGAGTATTCAAACTGGCCGTTAACAATCATTTTTGCCTCTAACACTAAAAATAACTAAAAGTAACTATAAACACATGTATGTCATTAATCATTACTAATTCATATTTCTTGCATCCTGTTTGCAATTTTAATTGTACTACACTTATTTATACAACAATTGAATGCTTAATTTCCTCTACATTTATATAATTTTGTTTTCCTGTATTTTTTAAAATGTATCCTTCATTTATATTTGTTTATATATCCTCTTGTACATAACAGATAGAATCACTTAATACAACTAGAAAAACATTAGAGGCCACTATTATCAACATAGTAACAAACAAATGCACCTTAAAAATATATAGAAATAATGCTTATAAAGATGTTAATGATAAATGTTTATATTTAAAATCAATAAACTTCATTTAGTATAATGACAAACCATTTAAGTAGATATTATTAACAATATTATAATCAATTAATTTTTAATTATTTGATTTAGTTAATTTAAATTGTCTGGTGTATTGGCACAATATGCAGTGATCCTGTATTCTGCTCTGGTGTTATATGTTTGATTATCATCCTTAAGTTACTACCTTATAAACAGATGACAGAAATTTTTTTTTCTTTAGTAAAATTATAATGTTTACTGTCAAGATATATAAGGTGATGTTGGTAAAGTCATCTCAGCTTTTTTGGCACTATCGAAGGCATTATTATTGTCATAAAATTATTTCAAGTCATTACATTTTCTGTAATACTATACACTGTCTATAAATCCTTATCATAGCGTTTAGGTTTAAATAAGGTTATCAGCTCACTCATCCATTTACTCAGACAAATTGTGACAAAGTTCTGTTATCAAGATTTATTTACACGCAGCACCAATACCAAATAATAACATAGAGCATATTATTGTTTGGCGTATCACTAGCTAATTGGACTGTTTTCTGATTGAAATAAAAGTATATTTAGCTTGTCTTATAAGATATTGTCATACTCAAGATATAATATAGGCAATAAGCAATGCAATTTACTGTATTTTACTTATGTATTTTTTTACATTCGATGAAACTTTTTTGTTTATCTTTAAAAACATATTATGATAACTTTTCTCACTATACTCGTAACCCTCATTATTTAACATTTTTCACTAAATATAAATACTAAAAGACAACTTACTAGTATCATACATATTGACCATCCTTTTTAGATTGGGTACTAATCAACTTTACACTACACAAACAGTAGCTTCTGATTAGCTATGCACCACCACCAACCACCAGAAACAGAAATGCTTTCTAATCCTCTCAGAGGAGTGAGAGAATCTCATTTAAATATTTAACTGGCACAAGCAAGCTATAACCTAGAGGGTTCGTTGTGCTTTCCCGCGTGGTTGTTTTCACAAAACATTATTAGAATTATAATACTAGCAGGAAAACGGGTGGGCACAAAGCCAACATATTTTTAATGGCAGTCACTATAATGACATCATACTTACGGGGACAGTTTACAGATGTAAACACATCACTTTTACAATCACTTCGACTTTTTAACACGGAGATCTAAAGACCTTCACTAGCTTTTCTTATACGTTAAAAAGTACAATTGAAACATTGAAAAAAGGCCAGTTTAAGGAATTACGGGGACACCAAATCACTGCCTACACGATTAACGTTAATACATACATATATACACAAATTCTATAACTAATGAGCGGTCTGTTGGCACCATTTATTATTAATATAAATTGTTTACTAGTTTTTTGTGAATGGAAATGTTTAAAATCGAATTATTTTTACGAAAAATTAACATTCTATGACAAGCATGCCATTTTTTCTGCCATTTAAAACCGTTGCGTTCAAGACTGGAATGTCAGTTACAGTATGGCTTCGTTCATAACAGTATAAAATAAGAGAATATCAATACATATTTTCAATTTTTATGTGATACTGAGACGTGATCTAACGACGTAACTTTATCATTCCATATATTTACTGGAGGTAATATTTTAACATTTTTTGTATTTTAATTATAAAATGATTTTTTAACAAAATATACACTGTATTCACAATAATTTATACAACTGGTGATAGAGACGCGAAACATTTGTGCTTGATTTGTGCTCACGTAATTATACGACATACTCCACTTTCCAGTTTTTGTCATCAGCATAAAAATTAACCACATCAAATAGGCATAAAATCATCCCATAAAAATTACCATAAAGAATTAATAAAACACTATAAATATAGTTTGTGAACATTTTATTAATCATAATTTATTGAAATTTTTTTAACAATTTCATTCTAACCATTAAAACACTCACACATACAGCAACTTGAAAATGTTTAAATATAAACTAATAATAAGTTTATTCACTCTTGCTCTTGGGAGTCTCCTCTTTGTAGTAGAGGAAAACAAATGAAAACAGGAATACTCCAATCATCATGGAGAACGCACTCACATAGTATGGATACGCGCTTGGTATAAACCTCTCATATTGCGTGTGTTGCAGTGGGCGAACTGATACCTAGAAAAAAAGTTATCAACATAAATTCTACTTTCACTCTAAAAGTTTACAAACATATTTTTTAAAAGGATTATACTGGCTCAAACAACCTAAACAATTGTACATATCAATATTTTGGACTAGTTACATGGTCCATAGTCATAATGAGATTAATAGTCTGAACTAAGCTGGTTCCAAATATCAACATGTACAAAATATAGAATTATTCTAGAACGTACTCAAGTTATTACTGTATAAAATAAAAAAGAACAAGAAAAGTTTCAAGTGCAATGACAATTATTTCTATTAATATTTCTCTATAAGTTTTATATTAATGAAATAAAAATAAAGTCAATGAAAATTGCATAATTAGCTATTTATTTCTATTTATTCGTTTTTATTTTTTGTTTTACTAACATAGTTCTTAAGTAATTATATTGTACTAATCAACTATGAGCCTATGTTGCTTGACAATAAAAGATTTTTTTTATTTTTATAAGAGATTAACTAACTCAATAAAAATTTAAATTATAACTAAGAAAAATGGTGAACATACCTGTGTTGAATGATACAGTCTTGTATATCCTATCCTATCATAATCAACTTTGAACTGATAAACTCCCCAGACATCAGGAACTTTGAATACAGCCTCATAGACACCATTGCCCTTATTTTTGAGAGTAGTGCGGATGAATGGGTCGATCCTGACGAACTCTAGCTGCACATCACTGGCTTCAAATGGTTGCCATTTACCATTCTTTAACTCTTCGATTTCAATTCTGTATACCTGCATAAATTAAATAGATTAATATAAGCTTATAAAGAAAAATAAGAAATATTTAATTGAATTAATAAAATAATATAGAAAAAAAAACTAACTAAAGAACACAGAATACCCTGGCTTTAAAACTACAGCAAAAAAAATTGAATGAAACATTTTTAAGAAAGTAAGAAGAGGTACAAAGAAAAATTTGGTACAAGAAGTGAGAGTTGGTGAAGAAATTTAATTTTCAAGAATCAAAAATCATCAAAATCAGTAAATTTAATAAAAAGCTACACATAATAAAAATATACAGTCAAATTGAGATCCTCTTTTCGGTAAAAAATTGATACATTGGTATGAAAACTTACGACAGTATCAGTGATAGTGTAGGTACTGGACGATTCTTTCTCGCCCTGTCGGTGGTGGTGGACGCGACGCACGCGCAGCTGACCACGCTCTCCGAACGCCCACTCGCTCAAGTGAATAGCTAGAGCCTTGTTACCCGAGAGAGACGCCTTCACCTTATCGCCCTGTCGAAATCACGTTTACTGTGATTTAATATGTTGAATAAATTTTTGAATTTATTTAAATAAAATTAGTTAATTTCTATCAAGCGAAAAATTACTGATTTCAGGAGATACTTATATTAAGAAAGTTATATGTATAGGTCTATAACTGTGCAACAGTAAAAAAAATGTATGAAATTGTATGGTTTGTCTAGTATCTACATAAAAATTAGCTATGTGTGTTAGATATTACATTAATAATTTAAATTAAATTTTTTTTTCTTATTCTGTATAAAATTAATTACTCTTATTTAGTGAAATGCGTAAATTTATCTTGGTCGCTAACATTTTTTACTTTTTACTTGATATATTAGGTAAAGAAGACATTGTCCTAATAATTTTGTTTAATTAAATTATTTTAACATCTATTGTCTTTTATTTATTATATAATGAAAAAGGTATACCATTAATTATAAGTTAACCAGCCAAATAAGCTCTTTTGAAAATTCAATCAAGACTATTAAATTAGAAGTTTTTTTTATAGATAATTATCATAAGTAAAAAAAAAATTGACTCACATGGACTTTAGCAACAGGAGAGTTAAAGGCTTCATCAGAGAAGAAAAAGAGAGAACCGCTGAATACTATTCTAGCATTATTCCTAGCTTGCAGAGCTGCTATGAGAACAGTTTTCTTACCCACTGCATGAGGGTACTCTTTGACCTAAAAATATATATATAATAATCAAAAGGACAAATACTAAGAAATTGTTACTTAAACTCAAAATATTTAAGTTTAAAAGGTAAATTACGAAATACATACAATTTGGTAGTAAGCAGTAACTACAAATTGATCAACATCACATTAATAAAATCATAAGCACAACAATCTAAAAACTTGTTTTTTTTTTTCATTACATACCTAGACTTGTGTATATGAACCAAATACATAAGATTCTTTATTGTTAATTTAGTTTATATCTGCTAGAATTATTTAATCTGCCTTTGTTTATTAAAAATGTAAATGATAAATAAAATAAAAAAACCATAAGGACAAACAATATACCTACCACACTCTTAGGATTGTAACTGTATGCAGTACTGTCAGCTGTCAGAATAGGCATAACTAAACTGTTGTCTTTATCTAAGATCAACCCAGTGCCTTCAAAAAGCAAAGGTTGTGTGTTCTGGTTACCAACAATAGTTGGGGCATCGATAAGGTTCTTGGGTGATACGACTATCCTAGTGTGATCTCCTTCATCTAAAGCATCATAGTTGAAGTGGTCAATCACTGCGGCAGACTCTTCATCCATCTGAAAATTGTGGAATTTTTTTTTTTTTTAAATACTTAGTAACACACAATTTTCTTATCTGCATTAAACAAGTGCCGAATTAATAATTATCGTCAAAATTGTATTATTAATATTCGAAATATTCACCTCAAAACCACATTCAGTTGCAATTTCTCTATAGACATCTCCGGCCGCTGAGCTTCCAGCCATGAGAACATTGCCGCCGTCATCAATAAACTTCGTGATCACTTCCGTGTCAAGTTGACCACCAAATTCAACGACAGCAGGTGAAAACACTATAAGATTCTTGTACAGATATTCTCCATACTTGGATAGCACTAGGTTACCATCGTCAGCCAACTTAAAAGTTAAGCTGTAGCCACGATCTGTAAATACAATGAATAAAAACACTTTATTTTACATACTTTGTAATAATTTCTAATAGTAAATTACGTGTTGGTTGAGCCGGCACTTTATCGGTGCGACACGCCATCGATCTATATTACTTACCTTGTAAAGATTTGAAAAATTGAGAGTGAGTTTCTCTTATATTTAAGTTATCCACCAGTACTAAAGTCTCTTGTTCAGCATAAGCTATCGAAGCGAAACCTATTAAACCTAAAATAATGGAAATCTTCATTTTTGTTACTGTGTAGGACACCGATATTGGATTTATTTTTTGACACAAGTAATCACTGACGTGTCAAAACCTACAGGCTACAGATGTGAAAATATCAAAATAATAATTTTGTGTAACAAAATATGCTAATGAAATATTCAAGTCATATATAAATTTATTATTAGTAAAACATTATCTATTTCATTAAACATTTTTGTCACTTTAAGCAATTTATATTTTGCTGTTTTCAATTGTAATTGGTTTTTGAACAAAATTTAATACATAAGCTTCTTACAGAAACTTCTTACAAAACCTGTCAACCTGTCATGTATCTCTATTTTTATAATCTGCAGTCATTATTTTGATTGACGTTTCGGCTATGTTTTATTTTTGTATCAAAGTTAATTATGTCTATTAAATAAGTTATTTCTATTATTTAAGAGTGACTACAGTTTATTTTAAGTTGAAGTCTTCCAAGTTAATATTTAAAAATGATGATATCACGTTCAAAACATCGATCCTCGGTGGAAGTGTGCTCAGATTGCGGGGCATCGGGTTAGACGATGTTCCAGTTTCGTTTATAGCTGTTAATTACTCAAGTGCTGATTATTAATTGGGTTGGGTGCTTTTGTGTTCGTAGATCCGTCATGGGCATCTATTAATCGCGGGTTACTGCTATGTGCCGAGTGCTGTAGTATTCACAGGAGCATGGGAAGGCATATTTCTCATGTTAAATCACTACGACAAGGATCCTGGCCGCCTTCACTTTTATCTGTATGTAAATAAGATAAAATCATGTTTATATTATGATTATTTCACTTCCATACATGTCATGTCCTGAATTCAGATGGTGCAAGCTCTAACGGCTCAAAATGTGAATAGTATATGGGAACATTCTTTGCTCGACAGTTCGGCTCCAAAACACTTAAGAAAAAAACCTCAACCTAAAGACCCTCTACAGTAAGATGACCTCTATATATTATACTTTTCTGTGATCAAACTAAAGAAATTTAACTATAAGGAAATAATTGATGAAAATTAATAACAACTTGTTATTTTTAACAAGAATATACTAAAATGAATTTAAAGTAAATGTTAGTTATGTTTATATAGCAAATAAAATCTGTTGTTAAATATTTTAGCCCAATAAAGTCTGAGTTCATACTGGCTAAGCACCTAAGATTGGCATATGTTCTAAAAGCGAGAAGGGATGAGCCACCCAGTGAACTAGGAAGACAATTGCATAGTGCTGTGAGAAGCTCCTCCCTGGACACTGCTATGAGACTTCTTGTTCAAGGAGCTGACCCTAATTTTTACTATCCGGTATGTTTACAAAAACACTTTTTTAAACTCTGATAGGCTGAAGTGAATGTTTACAAATTTTTTTTGAAGATTCAAAATTTTAAACAATATATTTCAATAATAGTATTCACAACATTGTTTTTGTGTTATACAAACATACTTTGTGTGTATGAATGGATGTTATGAGTGTGACAATGATTGCTAAAGAAATTTCGTAAAGTTTTGTTTAGAGAGCTGTGAAAACTTGTCTTATAGTGAATGAGAAGTTAGGAATACTAAATTAAAACAAGTAATACAACGTAGGTAGTCAGCGAAATAATTAATTTCAAAATGCATTATTAAAGACAACACAAATAGTAATCGCCAGATCTTGATTAAATTTAAATTATAAATGGAATTATCAAAATCGGTACACCTAGTAAAAAGATATATAGTAATAACATACATAAAAAATACAGCCAAATTGAGAACCTCCTCTCTTTTTTTAAGACAGGTAAAAATACATGAAAAGGTGTTTTGTTGTCCCAGTAAGTGTATATCTACTACCCATTATATTATGTTGGTAAACTTTAAGCAAACAATCATATTTTATGTGATTAAACTATGTGCATGTATAAGAATAACATCTGGACATCATACTTTAGCTAAATGCTCATTATAATATTTCATCATCCTCATCATCATCATCACTTCAAACTAATATAGTCTACTGCTGGACATAGGCCTTCAAAAGTTCGCGTCAAAAATGGCATGAGCTCATGTGTTTTGCCCATAGTCACCACGCTGGATAGGCGGGTTGGTGACCGCAGGGCTGGCTTTGTCGCACCGAAGACGCTGTTGCCCGTCTTCGGCCTGTGTATTTCAAAGCCAGTAGTTGGATGGTTATTCTGCCATCGGTCGGCTTTTTAACTTCCAATGTGGTAGTGGAACTGTGTTAACCCTCAGTCGCCTCTTACGACACCCACGGGAAGAGAGGGGGTGGCTATTTATTTATTTATTTAATATTTGGGAAACAAACAGATATACATAATAAAACAATATTAACACAAATAAATTTTACAAAATCCAGCAAAGTTTCCACCAATTATTATTTCATAAAAGCACTCCAAAGTAATGATAAGCTTTAATAAACTAATCAACATCAAAAAATCAAAAAAAAAGCTTAAATCAACAATATAAAATTCATTCTACATTAAATTGTTTTAATGAAATTCGACAACTGCTTTCTATATTCAGGCAAAGATAAATGAAATAAATCAAAATTCTCAAAATGCTCATTGTATTCACGACAAGCTCTTATATTCTGAATGCTGTAACCACACAGCATCCTAATATTTATAACTAATTAATTGCATTAGTTAAATAAAAATGTAACTGTAGAGATAATGTTTAGATGAAAATGTTATAGGAAAAAGGTAGTATGTGCCTGCATGTAGCGTGCCGCGCGGGCCAGCCGGCGCAGGCCGAGCTGCTGGTGGCGTGGGGCGCCGACCCCACCGCCCGGGACGTCTCCGGGAACACGCCCGCCGATTGTGCTAAGTAAGTGTTGTTTGTGTTCTTTGGATAAATAGGCTTGTAAGTAAAAGACGATGAATAACATAATCTTACGTTGAAATTGAAAAATATTAAGTATCCAAAAAACTATTTAGTGGTGTTTATAAAATATAATTGGTTAAAAAACATGTCATACTGAAGCATATTAAAAAAATACATAAATTTCAACTTTACGTAGTAATATACATTATTGTTTATATATTTTGATGGTTATGTATGACAAGCACTATAAAATCCCAGAGGGTGTCGGTGTTTCGTCATCCAGACCAGACATATTCCTCTTTTCTAGACGCATTAATAATATAATATTAGTAGAGCTCACTGTACCGTGGGGAACCAACATTCCTAAAGACCACACAATAAAATTAAATAAATATTACGACCTAACAAACGAGCTTAACAAAAATGGCTGTGTGGTTAATTTATACGCGGTAGAAGTAGGAGCGAGAGCTATACCAGCAAAATCTCTCTATAATCTTCTGAAAGACCTTGGCCTGTCGAGAACTGCAGTAAGTTATATTTTAGAACGAGTTTCTTAAGGCTGCACTAACAGGTTCCTACCAAATTTGGCTAGGCAGGGCGGGAAACTCGAGCAGTGGAGGTGAGCGTTGATGCGCATCTCAAAGGGGCAATCCTTAAACCTACACCTAGGTCGCAAGTCCTGGGAACTGCTCTGAGTTTCTCCTTCTGCCACGCGATGGACCCGGCACCCGCACGGTGAATCCATGAAATGCTAAGAAGTTTGTCTCTGGTGTGTAATGCTGTTTAGGTTGATCCCCTTTCCGCTTTATTATTTATTCGACGATCATTATTTTAGCAATAAGACCGTCTCTTCTACATTTATTAAGTATTTTTTTAGTGTTCTATATTATTTACTTTGGTGTACAATCAGGGGCGTAGCTATCGCCGTATCAACCGTATCAATGATACGGGGCCTTATCTACAGGGGCTCCTAACGTGTGTAAGCAAAAATTAGCAAAATGTTATTCACGACGTCACTTAATCTCGTGCTTCCTGGGAAAAAAACATTAAAAAAAACTGTCATACGTGCCTATAGGGTTTTCACCTCAGAAATAACAAAAGTAAAAAAGGCATCCCCTTTTTTCCGCGTTAAGCGTACGCCTAAAAGTTGATAACATCCTGCATCGTTTATTGCGGAATTCAGTTAATCATTATGAACAATCAATTATTATTTTTTATAACAATGGTGGGAAACGAGAAGACGAATCCATCTGATTTTTAACGGCTACCGTCGCTCATGGCCTTTAGAGAAAAGATTTATACACTTGACGCTTGAAAACCTCCAAATTATAGCGCTCAAGGAAAACCTCATTGAAGAAGGTCATTCCACAGTTTACATGTACGCGAAAAGAATACGCGCGAAGCTCGCACATTGGTTGCAAACCATGCATCCAAGTGGTCTACATACCATCAGGATCACTGGATTTATTCACGTTGAGGGAATGTAGAACACGACGAACGGTACTTTGCTCAAAGCGCACATTACGCATCGCGTGCTCGCCCGTGGAATGCTCGATGGTGCTGTCCCCTCATTCCCCTCAAGAGTTGAATTCGACGCAAAAAGTCTGCAAAGATTTTTCGCTTTTTCTTTCGCAGAATGTGCCAGAGAGCCTTCAGGTTCGCGCAATGATGGAAGTAAAGACGGAAAGATACCTTCGACAGCTTTGGCAAGAAACCAAAAGGCGCGGTTCCATTTGGAAAGCCCAATAGTATTTCGCCAATTCTGCTAAAGTGTTTGAAGTTTGCCCTAGCGATTTGCTCCCTTTAAGACCTGGAGGCAGCGTTGAATCTCTCCTTCAGGTTATGCGCCTGTAAATCCATCAAAGTTACAACCCCTTTACGGGTAACTTTGACACAGATGAGATTTTAAAATAGACATATTAAAGGTTCTTCTTCTTCTTCTTTAGGGTTAATGGCTTTCAATAGTGCCAAATGAGTACAGATGATTTCGCTAATGTCACGTAGAAAATATTAAAGGGTGTATTAAATTTTTACATATATTGATAGTAGCCAAACTGTCGAGTTATCAAAAAAGTTTGCCATTGAGAAAAATACAAAAATTGCGCGCCGAAGTTTTTGCAAAGTTTTTTACATAAACTTCGTTTAAAAGCTTCTTTTTTGCAGAGAGTTCATTCAAGCAGTTTGTTAAGTAAACAAAATTTGTAAATATAATGTTGCGCACTAAATGTGGACAACGTAAAAAATATAAAATAAAGTTGTGATTTGACTGTCAAAGTTACCTGGTTAATCAAAGTTACCCCGAGTGACCATACTTATCTTACCAATAATTACATTAAATTTGTTTGTGCTCTGATTTGTGTAATTTCTAATGAAGTGCACTGTGTTAAAGAATATTGTAATCGCCCCAGACACTGCGGCCACGCGGAGCTGGCGGAGCGCATGACGGAGCTGGTGTACGAGGCCACGGACCGCATCATCCAGTTCCTGACGGGCGCGCGGCCCGAGCACGCGGCCGGCCGCCACTTCACCGTGCCGCGCGCCAGCGACGCGCACCAGATGACCGACCTGGCCAAGGCGGCGCGCGGCAAGCTGCAGCTCGTGAGTGCGAGACCTGTGGCTACGGACGAACAGCCCACAGATTTTGAGCAGGATATATCCTGATGTGCCCTACCTCGATAATAATTAAGAAATGGTTTAAAAATGAAGTAACATAATGATTTATTACTTTATCATTTGCAGCTGCCGAACCATCAATTCGAAGAGCTCGTCATGGACGCTTACGATGAGATAGACCGGCGCGAGACTGAAGCAAGTGAGTTATTACGTTACAACGTAAAATATATAGTATTTTTATAGCTTTCCCCTCTAACTTTGCTTAAAATGAAATCGTGGTCAGTCTGGCAGACGAGCGCGACGGGTCTGGAGCGGAGCGGCGTGGCGTTCCTGCCGGTGAACCCCGCGCTGACGGCGCCGCGCAACCAGGGCCGGCAGAAGCTGGCGCGCCTGTCGCCCGCCGAGCTGGCGGCGCTGCTGCGCGACGTGCTGCTGGACGCCGCGCGCCGCCAGCGCCTCGCCACGCTGCAGCCCAGAGGTAGAGTTCTGCAGCGACCAGGGCCGGCAAGAGCTGGCGCGCCTGTCGCCCGCCCAGTTAGCAGCGCTGCTGCGCGACGTGCTGCTGGACGCCGCGCGTCACCAGCACCTCGCCGCGCTGCAGCCCAGAGGTAGAATCCTGCAGCGACCAGGGCCGGCAGGAGCTGGCGCGCCTGTCGCCCGCCCAGTTAGCAGCGCTGCTGCGCGACGTGCTGCTGGACGCCGCGCGTCACCAGCACCTCGCCGCGCTGCAGCCCAGAGGTAGAATCCTGCAGCGACCAGGGCCGGCAGGAGCTGGCGCGCCTGTCGCCCGCCCAGTTAGCAGCGCTGCTGCGCGACGTGCTGCTGGACGCCGCGCGTCACCAGCACCTCGCCGCGCTGCAGCCCAGAGGTAGAATCCTGCAGCGACCAGGGCCGGCAGGAGCTGGCGCGCCTGTCGCCCGCCCAGTTAGCAGCGCTGCTGCGCGACGTGCTGCTGGACGCCGCGCGTCACCAGCACCTCGCCGCGCTGCAGCCCAGAAGCAGAATCCTGCAGCGACCAGGGCCGGCAGGAGCTGGCGCGCCTGTCGCCCGCCGAGCCGCGCTGCAGCCCAGAGGTAGAATCCTGCAGCGACCAGGGCCGGCAGGAGCTGGCGCGCCTGTCGCCCGCCCAGTTAGCAGCGCTGCTGCGCGACGTGCTGCTGGACGCCGCGCGTCACCAGCACCTCGCCGCGCTGCAGCCCAGAAGTAGAATCCTGCAGCGACCAGGGCCGGCAGGAGCTGGCGCGCCTGTCGCCCGCCGAGCCGCGCTGCAGCCCAGAGGTAGAATCCTGCAGCGACCAGGGCCGGCAAAAGCAGGCGGCGCCGCTGCGCGAACAGTAACAATGACAAATTAAGATTTAAAAAAAAGTTAAAATTTAAAAAACTTTACTGTAGACTTTAGGATTGGATAATTAATTAAATAAATACATTGTTTTAGCGCTTCCTTTGGATCCACTGAGCACACAAATTAAGCACTTCTCGCAAATTTCGGACGATGAACCTTTGTATGACTCAGTAGCGTCAGACGAAGATTATGCTGCGCTTGCGCCTATGGATGAAAATGTAAGTTCCTTTTTCTAAATATGAAGTAAAAAAAAAGTTACAATTTTCTTGTATCTAAATCAAGTCGTATAATATTATTTACAGATGATCAACCAAGATTCAAGAAATAGGGATGTCCACAATCCTCCGATTGTAACTGAACCTGCAAACTTAGAGATTTCTCGCACGCATTCGCCCAGCCCCGCGCACAGTCTTCCCGAACGAAAATCAGAACTCGAAACGCTGAAGAAAGAACTAGACAATCGAGATTCCACCATCACAGAACTCAAGAATCAGTTGAAAAATTTACAAACTATAGTTGAACAGCTGACGAAAGAAAACAGTGCCCTGAAGACGACCAGCAGTGTTGATGACGACCACAGTATGACCTCTCAAGCTTCGATGAATGAGGGTAATCTCACTCCCGACATATCTCCCCAGGAGAGAGGCAGGAGTCTGGAGACAGAACAGCTTACGTTGTCTGAGGATGTGGATGTCAGACAATCGCTGAAGACCGTTCAGCGACCGGTCAGTATGTTTGAGGCTAGGGAGGGACCAAAGAATAACTGGCAGGTTACTAAACACCAGGTACTAATCAATAATTTTACTAATTATTACATAACTTTATTTAGAATTATAAACTTAGTATAATATATACTTAAAGACACTAAACATATTTAATGTAAAATTTTATAATTAAAATATCGATTAATTTAATTAATAATGATTTTGAGTATATTAAATAGAATATGTTTCATTTAACTGCTGCGTATGGTAGGCTAACTTTGTAGTGATGTGGGATAGTAGGTGTTTGTGACATTAGATCTACTTTTAACATATTTAAAATTATATTAGATACTCGTTGGCTGAAGTAGTTAATTAAAACAAAGAACACTTTTCAATCTATACTAATATTGTATTAGAAATAATAAAATATCCCTGCGCTCTAAAAACTAAAGAAATCTTGTACAGAAGTTCACTAATTTACGATACTAATTGAAAAATCTTCAAATTGATCCTGAAAAAAAAGGAGTGTGCTTTAGGTCACACGACTGAAGTAAAGTTTACGAAACGTGAGGTACGAGGTATTTCTATTTTCGCTAACTTATATCTCCCTCTCAACTTCCGATCGCCTCCTTTGATCACACTTTTCGTAACGCTCTCGTCACGCATTCACCAGCTCATTCCCCAAGTCAAGTGTGCGTCAAGAAGTTTTATTTCAAAAATGTGATGAATATGGACACTGAAGTTTAAAATAATAATTTTTTGTCGCAGCTCACTAGTATACCGGGGCTGGAACGCTCGCTCACACAGAGCGTCATCGAGAGCTCGTGTTCAGGTGCCGGGGCGAGTTCGGGCGCGGGGTCGGGGTCGGACCCGGGGCCGGGGGCGGGGGCGGGGGGCGGAGTGTCGGGGGAGGAGGTGGAGAGGCGCGCGGAGGCCGTCACTCGCTGTATACAGGAGGTGTGGGCGGCGGCGCGCCAGCACCGGTCGCGCCTGCCCGAGTACGCGGACCCCATCAGGACGACTGTCGCGTCGGTCCTGGCGCTGTTCCCGCAGGTTCGATTATTTGTTTTAATTTATTTCTATTACTACAGTGACATATAAGCGGGTTGGTTACCTGATGGTAAGGAGCTACTTTAATCTATGATAGATGCTAGGAGCGTCACAAGCGTCCCTAACCCTGAATCTCCCTAGAAGTGTCTGACTACCTCACAACAAGATTACAACAATTAAAAAACAGTACAACGGTATAATTGCCATTCACGATATAAGTCCATCGTAGAGTGTCTATCAAGCTATCAAGGTGGTGCCCGCAGCCGTGCGCCGAGCGCTCGCTGCAGCAGCTGGCGGAGGCGCTGGGCGCGGCGGGCGAGCAGGCGGCGCGCGCGTGCGCGGCCCGCGCGCCGCTGGACCAGGTGCGCGCCGCCGCCTACGACCTGGCCAAGGCCACCAAGCAGCTGGTCACGCGCTTCCAGCCCTCCTAGCGCCGCGCGCCGCTCTAGCTGCTGCACTGCTGCCTGCGCCTCGCGAGGAACTGACTCCATACTGTCCCGAGACTCCTCTCGCGAGCAAGTGCCTCCATACTGTCCCGGGACTCCCTGTTCGCGAGCAAGTGCCTCCATGTACTGTCCGGGGATTCCCCGCTCGCGAGGCAGTGCCTCCACGTTCTGTCCGGGGATTCCCCGCTTGGGACCCTCGAAAACTTAGTGCAATGTCCAATGACACCTCGCTCCACTGAGGAGTAGCCTTTAAACGAGACTTAGTGCAATGTCCGGAGGCTCGATGAGTTGCCTCTAAGTAGACTAAGTGTGATGTATCTGGATTTCTTTGTATGAAAACGGTGTAGTATTGAACGGAACAAATATTGTTAATTGTAAGTTTTGTCTTCGGTGTTTATTTTACTTTTTGATATAGAGACGATCACGCTCGTGACTTTTAAAGTGTAATTTTTGTTATTAAATGAAGAAAATTTAAAGTAAAAATAGGCAGATATTTCCTTTGAAACGGAGTGGAATGGAGCGACTGATCAGTCGTCAAATAATTGTGATTTTTTTTTGGCACTTTCAATTAGCTTCTTGTCCATTTTGATTCTGAAACAGATATGACGTGTGAAGTTAAGACATAATATCACTAACTAAACTATATTGCAGCGTCGCTTTTCACGCGTCGCTTGGCACCACACACTGATGTTCACAGGTATTTTTTTTTTTAATCCGAATGCTCCACTTAAACTATTTCCAATGATGTAGTGTGGAAATTTCGAGCACTATAATTAGCTATTCACGATCTGCTTGTCTCCACTCTATCCAAGCGTCAGTAGAAATGCACTAATCGATTCGATTATGCAATTTAGTACGGAATTGAAGAAGAGTACAGCTTTGCATAACATATAATATTATGATTATAAAACCTTTATTTCGTTTGATAAATATTTTGTTATTACTTGACTTTGCATTGTATATAGTAGATAGTAATTCAATTATAAATGAATAATGAACGAAACATTACCTAACATTAGCTTCTCATTAAAAAAAGTTTATTTTAATATCATTAATTTTTTCCATATTCATTCTCATTCATTTTTCGTTATTTAATAATGAAAAAAATCATACATTATTTTAATCTGGGTAATTCATTATAAAAATATTAAATATTATGTCACAATTCTTTGATCTCTTAGGCTTGCAAGTTTGCAAACCAATTTTATATCTTAATATTATTAAATTATTATTTACAAAGTCAATTTGAAATATTTTTATGTACAGAAAACATATTGCGGACTTGAGTGATTTTTATATTGAAAATACGAAAAATCTTTGATTTGGTTTATGATATTATAATTTCTACATTATTTCTAATTTTACTAAAACAAAACGTAAAGGACAAAATAATAATAATAATAATTTACTCTTTATTGTAAACATAAAAAGAAGTTATATAAATATTTAGGAGGATGAGTGTCCCTAAATAGTAATAAAATGAAACTACATTTGATTTATCAGTCAATTTGTTGATATGTAATAGAATTATTTTATTAAATACATAATATTGCTTAAGACAATTTACTACTTAATATTATCTAATGAGGTTGAATTTGTTTATTTAGATCTTTCCTTGAAAAAACGATTGGTTGTCGATGGTTGTTGTCTATGAAATTAGGTTTTAAAAATAATCCCTGTGTTCGATTTATAAATTTAACTAACCATTAATTTGAATTTGTTATAAAAATCTCTTTTGATAATATTTTTAATTAAATATATATCTTAATTTTGAGACCGATGTGTTTATAACATTGGCCTGAGATTTAATTCAATTGAAATTATTATCTGCTTCTTAAAAGTTTGTTACACAATATGTGTAGGAGGTAACTGATAATTCATAAACTGGCCATACTGTTTCACGGTCCCTCTAAAATTATAATGTGCTACTGATTATATATTCTTTAAAACATAAACATTAATACAATGGCAGTTAGCAAGTACGAACTTATCTGTAAAACTAAAAGATCCCTACCAGTTTACCCATGAGAGTGAACGATGGACAGAATATATCCAGTATCATGATCAAAATAAAAGGTCTGATATGTATTATAAAATTGGCTTTATTTATTATATTTTGTTACACGCGTTTCATTGATGACTTACAAGGAAAAGTCGCGTAAAGCGCTTCTGCATAATTATAATTGCCACACAAAACACAAACATTAACACAAAAGCTTTAAGAAAAACATGGTTAAATGACTATTTCGTCTAACATAACAGCTACGCCTTATGTGGAGGTGACTATTGAAACATGTTAACATTGAAATAATTTTATTTACAAATTATGTCCTAACACAAGAAAATCTCTTATAATACTGCAGCCATGACTTACAACTATGACGCCACATAACATTTTAGGCTTATTAGGCTTTACCTAAATGAAATCAGTATTTATTTATTTGTAGACATATCAACAGCATAACAAACATTACATTACAATAAGTTATTATACACAATATTAAGATAGTATAATTGGCAATTATAGATATGTACATCACTCTTAATTAATTAAATGTTGATTTTTATACAATTAAAAAGATAAAAATACAAAAAAACTGATATCCCAATTAGAAATTTTGATCTAAAAAACGGTAATAATACAATAAACAAGTTTGCATTTTTTTTTGTTTGCAGTATCAAAGTAAAGGTCTTGTTCACCTATAGTGTATGTATGTAAACTGGTGTAACTTTAATATTGAAGGAATTTCTTGCCTGTGATTATGGCCATTGATTAACGCACAGTATATAACCCAAATATATACAGTAAAATAGACAAAGGTATACATATTTATATGTATAGCTATTATTTACTACGAGTACATCATCTCTACGTTTTATCAACAATCTGTAATAATCTGATGGTTAGAATGGCGTGACCTAAAGCTTTAGATGTATCTTTGGTTTTAATTTTTTTTATTTTAATCTAAATATTAACTCATAGTTTAAGGTATAAGCTTCAGCGGAGTACAATATATCAAACGCCTCGTAACTTACCTGATAGATCGCTTTCGGTGTTTTCAATTATAAAATAATTGCTTTATATAAACGCAATTTATCAATTCCCTTTATTAATAGTTTTATAGATTGTTACTGATGTATATTTATGGAGAACTTTTGTATGGCAGTCGCATTCGCCGTTTCATGTTATGATATATTGTAATTAACGACGAGTGCGGTCACTGTCGGAACCGCCTTCGATTATTATGAAATATATAGTGATTTACTTTAAATCCGAGTATTTAACTGATTTCCATGTTATATAGAGGTGCTTATTATCTTTAAAAGAGCCCGTTGTTAGTACAGTCAGCGACGAAAATATCAAAACGAACATTTAATAAAAATATTGTTTATTAAAATACTTATAAACTTTGATAATAATAACAAGTATACATGACACTGTATTGTTTATTTATGTCGCTGACTGTACAGGGTATTCGATAAAAACGTGCCTGAAAGATGTTGTTATTCCTAAATTTTTAGATTAGGCTAGAACGATATTTACTATATTGTATGAGTTTAGTAGATTTTATACCGACGTTCCACGATATGTTCATAGCTGTATGTATAGTTATATGGTGTAAATTTTAAATGTAGTTAGGTTGTGTTACTGTGACTTGTTGTGACGCTAACGTGACGCTCTATCGATCTTGTAAAGAAATACAGATGTGTATATTTGATATGATTGTATAATTAGTTTTTTTTATTATGTTTTTTTTTTTGGGATGTTCTCATAACCTTTTGAATTAAAAAAGTATCTATTAGTTTAAGTCTTCCAATGTCTTGATAATTCTTTTTTTTTGTATCCAAGTATTATATTACAATGACGATAGAGTTGTCTAATATCGATCGGTAAATAGGAATCAATTATGAGTGAAAATTATACTTATTCATATACAGAATACATATAAGGAGTTTAGGGTTCTTATAAAGGATATTCCGGTATACAATTTAACGTTTAAGGCAATCGGCAGTACTAAAACTGGAATCGACATTTTGAATCGTCACATAATAACTTGGCTAGCTATAGTTTAAGATACATTCATGATCATTTCTTTATTTTTTTAAATATTTAATTTACATAGAAAGACAATCGTTTTGTTTCCTCTCGGATCAGATCTTTGTGTTTATAAAAAAACTATTTGTATCTGCTTCGATCCCTGGAAGTTACTGGACAAAGCCGTCAATCCTATTTGTTATCATAAACACGGTTATTATCATATAATGATTGTTATTCTTTGTAATCTTGGTCAATCAACATTGGAGCAGCGTGGCGGACTTAGATCCATTTCTTCTATATGACGTGACGCCTATACTTACATAGCAGCTAAGTGTTTACTGGCTAGTTCGGTTCAGTTTAGTGTAGAAAAGTTTATATATATATATATATATATATATATATATATATATATATATATATATATATATATATAAGTTTTGTGTTCAAGATACTTATTAAAAATATTCATAAATGATTCCTATTTATAAATAGATTTTTGTATTGAAAGCTTTCATATGAAACGTTTAGGCGGTACGTAAAACAATTATACATTTGTAACGAGTATTATGTGATCATTATATGTGCCAATGTTTATATAAAAGACGTATTTTATTGGTGAAGCACTTGTAATGGACCCTGTTTCCTATTATATAAATGTGCATAATTTTAATTTAGCCACCCAAGTATATAAATTGGTTACGATTGAGGCATTTACAATAATTATAATTATAATCTATATTATTATATATATATATATAAAACTCCTGTCACGATGTTTGTCCGAGCTTATCTCTGAAAATGCTGGACCGATTTTAATGAAAATTTTCACATGTTTCACAATTTAAAAATATAGACTATATTTTATTTCGATATAAGTATATAATTCAGTTATTATTCTGACGTTACTTAAGTTACGATTATCATTAATTCTAGACTAAATTTACAATCATAACCCTTTATGGAAATTTTACTCATCAATCGTATCCACATGTTATATACCTAGCACAGTATTAAGGAATTTTCACATTATCAGAAATATGCAACCAAAAAGACACCATAAAAAATCTTCAACCAGGAAACAGGATTTCAATTTGATCATTTGAAATTTATTGAAATATGTAATATTTAACACATAAAAGGAAATGATTTTTATACTGTAGTTTTCTTTCACCTTATACCAAAGAATCAGGGATTTTAAAAATGTCTTAAATGAAACAAGAAAACTTGAAATATAGAATTTATTTCAATATCAACTATATCAATACAGTTATGCGCAAATCCATATAAATATATCTATACGATAAAGGCAAAATACCGGAATAAGAAAATCTATTCGTGTCCAGTCGGACTTTGATACTCCAGCCGCATTTTGCACATTCTTTCAATAAAAAAAATAAATAAAGAGCTTTTATTAAAAAAAAGGTTTTTTCACATTTAGCACATAAGTTAAAGTTTGAGTGACAACATTATTGTTAACCGGCTTTTCCTACAAACTCGAGTCATAAAACACTTGAGTTGATTTTTTATAGGACTTACAATGGCTTATTTTATAAGTACATTTTATAATTTTCCATACATTATGCTATACCCTATTACCAGTGGCCTCGTTTAGTAATTGTTAAAAAAAAAAACAACGCAAGCAGTTTTAAGATTGAAGTCAAGGTACATTGAGAACATTATACAAATGGTTTTCTATAGCTTTCATACTTGCACAACATTGCCTTGTTGAATAAAGTCGCAAAATCACAATACTACGCATAAAATGAAAGTGATAATTTTTTATTTTTTGTATATTATATATATATTTGTTTGTATTACAAGTAAATCGGTAAAACGTTTCGGTTACGTTGATTATAAAATAATACGTTTTCTAGTTATTATTTAAAAAATGAGTAGGTATATAATTTACAAACTATATACCTATAGGTTTCTTGGCCTAAAAGTAATCTTTTTCTATTTTAACTAAAGGTATAAATGACTTATCTAAAACAGTATTCTTTTGTTTTTATCGTATTTTTTTTCTAAGTTGGAATAATATTGGTGCTACGTTGTACAATAAGTACACCTATTCCAAATGTAAAAAAAAAACTTGTAACCTCTAGTCAAAAAACCATATTGTTAAGTTTTGTCAAGGATACGTGACAAAATTATTACAAAAATATAAAATCATTAACATGACAACGGACCGCAGCGTCATGTTCGAACAAACGAACGACTGTTATAATAGTTGTTGAACCGCGAGTAGGTACTACTCACTATCAAGGTGAATTAGGTACTCATAATTTGTCATTAGATTTATTTTCTTGAGAGGTTTTGAAGTAGGTACATGTAGTAAAATTTATGCTGTACAAATAATGGTTAATAAAAAATAATACCTAGTAAATATTTCATTTTTTTTTTTAGATATATTAAAAAATACTTTTGGTATTTTTATATTTATCTTTTTTTACTAATTTACCACCTTTGGATATGATTTTTTACACAGTAATTACAAATAATAAATTACGTTAATGTGTACCTATGTACCTACGTAGTCGTTAGCACTTTGACAACTAGTTTTTTGTTCATTGTTTACGCGCGTGCAACTACTCGTTATTACTAACAAATAAATAAAAACCTGTAAATTACATCCTATTCGTTATAATTATTAATATGAAGTATGAGCAAATTATGGCTAAATAAAAGTTAGGTGATAGAGGAAAAGATTAGGGGATATCCATTAATTACGTGAGCTCAGAATGTGGAGGAGGGGTCCAACGAAATCTCACCAAGTCTCCTTTAAACCGAGGGGGAGATAATCGAAAATCTCACATAAACTTCAAAAAATATAAAATATTACAGATATTAAAAAATATATATTTTAAGTGTACATTTTGCCCGCTAAAATAAATCTCATGGCTATTAAAACCATTTGGTTTTTGCTTTGAATTTAATTTAATTTAAATAAATTAAGTATACTTAGTATACTTGAACAGTTAATAAGTTCCCGGTAATCTCTATTATATTCAGCGTCAATCTCACGTAAGGGGAGGGTGGGGGGTCCAGGCAAATCTCACTAAATCTCACCTGGGGGGGGGGGGAGTCGAAACTGATCGAAAAATAGCTCACGCAAATAATGGATTACCCTTACAATATATTATTCAATATCATAAGATTACCGCAAAACATAGGTAAATTTTAATTGTTATACATTGCCAAAATATAAATATTGGAACGAAGTTCCTTACGGCAGGCTTGACATTTGGCTGGGCGAGCGAACTGAAAAAAATGTGATACTAAAACCGTAAGAAAAATATATAGCGGAAGTGACGTAATATCAGTCACACGACTGCATATGACGTTTGTAAAACTAAAATATTACTACTGAACTTTTTTTTTAAATTATTTATGTAAATTTTTACTGTCGACAAAAATAAATAAAGCCATATGTTTTTTTATTTCACTTAGTAGTTTGATTTATTATTATTATTTTGTTTGATTTATTTTATTTTACAGTATTTTTTATTTTCTAAAATACTAAATTTCCTAAATACTTTTATGTACTTTATTAAAAACCAATAAACAAAATAAAAAAAAAAAATCAAGAACTAGAAAATATGTATAAAATTCAACCTTTTTTTTTCAAATTGTTGCTTCTATACTATCCGAAGGAACTTCGTTCCTACCTTGTGTCCCATGACAAAACATAATTTTTAAAGTATTATATAAACCTCAATTTCAAAGTGTACCTATATCATATCTGTGTCTGTATATGTGTATGGAACATAGCCCGTCAATGTACTAAGCAGTAGTTATGTCTCGATCAATATCACTCTACAATAGAGCGTACCTAAATAGGGGATGTAAAGTTGACTTCGGTTTTTTAATAAAAACTATTTTTACGTGATTTTATTTGTATGTTACCTATTTTTATTATTATTACTCAAATTATTTTATGAATTGTAAATATTCAATTTAAAATTAATTTCTATTTTATAACTATGTAAGTCAAGTTTGAATATTAAAAATACGATTATTCTTTGCAATTTTATAACATTATACAAATTAATTTGCTGTTGAACAAAGAAGTGCAATGATATTTTGTTCATTGGTATTTTGCGTATTTCGTTTCAATTTGCAAACCACTAAACTCTGTATCCAAATAAGCACGAGAAAATAATATCATAACGAGATTCGTTTACTTTTTATTTTGTCATTTCTAAAATAGTATGGAAATAGAGTCACTATAAAAGATAATATTTTATATAATATGTACTTTATCTTATGTTATTTTTAACTGTAGAAATTCTATTAAATCTAAGTATACTAATATTATAAAGCTGAAGAGTTTGTTTGTTTGTTCGAACGCGCTAATCTCAGGGACTATTGGTCCAGTTTCAAAAATTCTTTAAGTGTTAGATAGCCCATTTATCGAGGAAGGTTATAGGCTATTTTTTTTAAATTACCGCGTGTGAAACCGTAGTGCACAGCTAGTATTTAATATTTTTACATGAAAATGACAAGCTCTTTCATTTAAAGCACAATAATTTTCTTTAAAATATTAAACATTTAAGTACCTAATATTTACATACAGATTACTTTCGACGCATATCTATTCCGGACGGTTGCCAGCGAACGTAACAAATCTTCTGTAGGTACTATTGGCACAAAAAAAAATGTCATTCACGAACACTTCCAAATGCAAATCGCCTGGTTACCGCCGAAATACATGTAGCATATCGTTGTACATTCATAAGTTATTTCGAAACCGTAGCTCTCACCTACGACGACGTGAAAAGCTGGACCGAATTTCTTGTCCATTGACTCTTTCACCATTCGCGCAGCTAATTCGTTGTTTTGAGAAAATTTTTCACAGGCTGTCACTGATAATTCAACCGCTTCCGTCCTCATTTCTTCTGACATGTCCGAGTGCTAGAACAAAAAAAAAAACGAGTGTGCTTTAGATCACACGACTGCAGTAAAACTTCTTTAGTTGCCCCTACAGCAAAAAACGCAATTCGCTCTCTTTCTATCTTCAATTAATTTTTCAATAACTTATATCTTCCTCTCAACTTCCGTTCGCCTCGCCCGATCACACTTATCGAAACGTTCTCGTCACGCATTCACCAGCTTACTCCCCAAGTCAAGCGTGCACAAAGAAGTTTTATTTATCAAAAATAAATTTTTGATCATTTTAATAAATTACTATGGAACTGAATTACGCTTCAGCCTGTAATATCCCACTGCTTGGCATAGGCCTCTTTCTCCATTTAGGAGAAAGATCAGAGCTTAATCCACCGCGCTGCTCCAATGCAGCTTGGTGGATATTGTCCCTACTATGAGTAACGATCGCTATCAGTTATAACGAGTACTCTCCGAGGTATAGTGGGGAGACCAACAAGGACTGCACAAACACCCAAACTACGGCAAACATCTGTAGGGCCAATACAAATGTTTGTCATTTGCTGGGATCGAACCCGCAACCGCCAGCGCAACAGCTAGCGCAATAGCCACAAACCAGTGCTGTGACCGTTGTGCCAACGCGTCAAATCATATTATTACATAATTACTTGCTGACCCCGCGAACGTTGTTTGCCGTATATGTTATTAACCCCCTTAATCCCCCCCCCCCTTTTATAATTTATGAGTATGAAAAATAGATGTAGGCCGACTCTCAGACCTATTCGGTGTGCACACAAAATTTCATAAAAATCGGTCCAGCCGTTTCCGAGGAGTATGGTAACTAACATTGTGACACGAGAATTTTATATATGATATCAAGATTCCTTTCAATTAAAAAGTCGTATTTAGTACATACATAAGTATATCAAAATTCCTTTCAATGAATAGCAACGAAGTAAGTACTTCTTAAAGGTATTGTTTGTCTTCACAATTTTCATTCGTCATACATAACATATGCTATAACGTCAAAATATTTAGAAGAACATAAAATTATTCATCTGTTAACGATCCTCGAACGCATGTACATATACGTAAGATGCGAGGGTACACCTGCCAAAACAATGAAGAAAAACGGAAGTAATGCATATTTGAATGTAGTTTCTCTGGGCTTTGGAATTGTTCCTTAAAGCCGGATATATTGTATCTATACATAAATATAAATAAAATTGAAGTGTCTGTCTGTGATCTCAGAATAATTGTGTTTTTTTCTGTCTGTCTGTTTTAACTTTTTGTTCGTCTTTCAGTTTGTCAGGGCTAATCTTCGGGACGGTTGAAATGGTTTTTATGGGACCTTCACTGAAGGATAGGCATGCTGTGGAGCAACATACATTTTCTCTTGGAACTCACGTGAAATCGGGATTTACTTGGAAAAAACCTAAGGAAATACCTACTACTGCCCAAATAGATGTACTTGTAAAACAACCAAGCATTTTAATATTAAATGAGACAATTTTTGCGGGAAAAACAACTAAAATCCCGAAATTAGACAAAGGAGGTTACATGGCAACATATACTTTTTATTCCTTAATTTCCAGAGGATCAGGATTACAGTGTTAAAAAATAATGAGTATCAAGATACAATTACCCACGCGAACGAAGTCACGGATATAAAATATTGTTTTGCATTGCAAGCTTATATGCTGATATGAATAAGACTTGACATATTGAGAGTGAATGAGTTTCATTTTAATTTTTTTATTTTATCTTATCAAATATGAATTTAAGTATTTTAAATTACTACCATGCTTTATTGAAACCACTTTTCTAGTACAGCGATTGAGTAATTGAGAGAGGGACAAACTTCTTAGCATTCCATGGATTCACCGTGCAGGTGCCGGGTTCATCGCGTGGCAGAAGGAGAAACTCAGAGCAGTTCCCAGGACTTGCGACCTAGGTGTAGGTTTAAGGAGGCCCCCTTTGAGATGCGCATCAACGCGCACCTTCACTGCTCGAATTGCCCTGTTAGTGCAGCCTTAGACACTCGTTCTAAAATATAAGTTACTGCAGTTCTCGATAGTCCAAGGTATTTCAGAAGATTATAGAGAGATTTTGCTGGTATACCTCTCGCTCCTACTTCTACCGCGTATAAATTAACCACATAGGCATTTTTGTTAAGTTCGTTTGTTAGGTCGTAATATTTATTTAATTTTATTGTGTGGTTTTTAGGAATGTTAGTTCTTACCTACATTCTTTTTGAGTGCAGAAATGATATAAAATCATAAACTGGTCACGAATTAATTTAATAATTGTTTTGAAAATACCTACCGTTTTATTTTAAATATCATTGTCGTAATTATTTGTATACGCTGTTAATTATAAGGCCCCCATTATATTATATTGTTTAGACTTTAGAATGTAGTAATTCGATATGTCACGGTGTGCGGAGATAACCGATGCGCAAGAGTGGTGTGCTGATCCGGAATCAGACCTTCACCTGTCTTTATGTTGATGAATAGACTATATATTTACTTCATATTTTGCAGAAAAAAAATCGCCTTACTAGCAAAAATTCTTAGATTTTATTTTGCATGAATCGAAAAACAAAACAAGTTGGCTTTGTATACTTTCAATTTATAATTTTACTACAGTACTTAACATAGTACTTTACGTCTTAAATTACGGTACAATTAATATTCGTTATAAATATTTATCAATAAAATATAAATATCAAAGAAAAAAAATCCAATAAAATATGTTTTAACAGCGAAAAATACAAAAAATAAATTACCCTTATCAAAGGATACGTATGTATCACTTTTTCCGCCACAATCCCTCCCGCCGCAGCTCCTTCTTCACCCATTCTCAATAAAAAACACCAACTACGACGCGAAAATTGAAAACAAAAATTCTCGTTGACACAAACAGACGTGCATCGCTCGTCACGACGTCTCCCCACTGTTTACGCGTCGCCTTGGATACTGTAGGCGGGCGGGAAGACGCCATTGATTTTTCTCAATAGTTGGAATAAAGATAACACAAATCTGCCAAACCTTTTTCGTCAAATATGGCTTATCAAGGTCAAGCGTGGGGACAAAAGCAAACAATGAAACATAAGCTAGATCGGTTAAAATCTACTTTCATTATTGAATTGCTATAATTAAATTGATACGAAAGAGATAAGTTGTTGTAATTAAGTGAAAATAATTATACGTTCGTTGCTTGTTCTGATATTTTTAATGTGATAATACAGTTAAACGCTTTTATATTTTTTCGAATCCGTACCTATATATATATATATTTTTTCTTACTGAGTCTGTTTGCACCAGTTGCGGATAGAGTTTATCCTGTAAATAAGTTATGATTAGACTTTAACAGTAGGAGGTAGGATAGGTCATTAGGATCTCTTTCATCTTAATTAATAAACTACAGTTTTTAGATTCATTTTTTGGGAATTGAGATATCTCATAAATACAGTGGAATTCGATGTTGACAAAGAATAATATGGATATCATCAGCCGTCAAATAGCGCTATCCACAACCTATGAAACATACCATTAGTATACTAATAGTTATATTTCTTAACTTTTCCTAGTTTATTGGACTACGAGTTTACCTTTTAATTTTAATTAAGTTTTAAAATATGCCTTCCGAGGTTTTGAGATGAACGTCATACACATATTTTTTTCTCTCTCATTAAAAATTATTATTATTATTGCACGGGCAGCAGCGTCTTCGGTGCGACAAAGCCAGCCCTGCGGTCACCAACCCGCCTGCCCAGCGTGGTGACTATGAGCAAAACACATGAGTTCACATTATTTTTGGCGTAAACTTGTGGAGGGCTATGTCCAGCAGTGGACTGTATAGGCTGTAATGATGATGATGATGATGAAAAATTATTATGACGAGTGTAGAGTGCAACTGTAAATCATACTCAAAAATATAGCTCAGTTCGCGTCAACCAGTCACAATTCATAAATATCGGGCGTATAATAAGCTACTGTTATATTTTAATTGTTTAACAGTACTTTAATTGTATAGTTTTTACACTCCATTTAGTTTCATTATTCATACCATAACAAAATCTATAGACTTTGCGGTAGCAAATCGTACAAAAAGATTCTAAAACAAGAGAAACAAGGTTTATTTGTTTGAAAAAAGACTACTCATATTAAAATTTTCACACCAAAAATGCTTACTTCCATTATTTTTTTTAGTGTTAACACTAGAGACGTTCCCTGCTTTTCTTGTAAAAATACGTTCCTACGTAACTTAAAAATGAGCTCATAAAGAGAACAATAGTATAATATGATGTGAGAAATTATTTTTACATTGCGTTGTCTAGTTAGCTCATTTATGATAAAATATATAGCGAATTAAGAATTTCATAATATACTTATACAAAAGAAATGATATTCTCATAATAAGTATATTATTTATTAGTTTTTATGCAACATTTTTAAGTATGGGAAGTAAATTCTCATACCGAGTTATTAGACTATGAGGTATATGAAAATTTGGTCTGCATTTGTCCATGTTTTTATGAGGTTTATGAGAGTCGTCGAGGCGAGCCCTTTTAGCCGGTGCCCTTGGCCTGCGTCTTGCCGCGTTGGGCGCGACCAGTTGCCTGGTTACCCTGGCCACCTGCCGTCCCCTTCGCGAACTTGACGGACCCTTTGGGTTTGGATTCTTCGGGATGGGTTGTCATAGCGCGCTTGGCTGCTCCCGCCTCCAATGCACGCTTCTTTTGACGTTGGCGCTGCCTCCTGCTCATGCGCTTGGGCTTAGGTTAGCTCCCTGGATGGGAGGATCCTGTACCATTAGCGAGTTTATGAGTGAGTGTAGTGATAAAAGTTGGTATTTTTTTGGAGCATTGATGTCACCAAAATGGTGGCCACCATTTTGGTGACATCAATGCTCACATTAGCAATTTGCGAGAGCATAATTATTTCCTTACACTTTTCAGATTTTGATCATATTTCATGTGTAAACTACGGTCTTCTACATAAGTCTTGCAACAATAGTAGTAGGGGTACACGTACGTTGGCTTAACCCCTTTTGGTTGCGCTTTTCTTTTCAATTTACGGCTGACAGAGGCATGACGATAGATGAGTGTACTGTGCAATGAAGACAGAATAGCATTCTGTCTCTTTTTCTATCACACGTAACTTATTTCTGTTTTAAAATATAACCAATTGTAATGAAACGTCAGCTAATCAGCATACGCAGTGCGCCCTGCGTACTGCACCACATAATCTCACCCATCGATAGCAGTGACGTACATCGATAGCGTTGACACGAACGAAAAGTTATAACTATCGTACTAATCTCTCACATTAAAATTGGGCTCCGTTGCAAGACCTGTATAATATAAGACCGTGCTATAAACAGTTTGGGGGTGTTCCACCTAAGGCCCACAACGCCCTCGACCGCGTCCACTGAAATTATCGGGTGCCAGCTGTGTGCTCGCAATATGGTGGCATGGTGAACTGAAAATATGCAGCTGTGGGGGTATATGTGGGGAATATTTCGCATGGATTGGAGTAAAAGTTAATTTGACATAGATTCCCGGGAATTTATCGTTGCGTTTTTGACGAATCAAATGAGAAAACATTCACAATTTGACATTGATAGTTATTTTTTTTTTAAACTCCCACCACCTTTTGATGAAAGCCAACTCTGATCCAACTGTATTTTGTGGGCGAAGTGGGCGGGATATAGTCGTAAACAGTGACGTCATTAATGACGTCGAGCGATCGCTCGCGACGACCACTGGCCTTAGTTGAAACGATAGAAAGGGTGTTGCGGCCGTTATGGTCGCTTAGTGGAACACGGCCATTGTCAAATGCCAACGTCTTAAAGACATTTACATGATGAAAATATGTCAGCATTATCATTTGAAATCAGCTGTAAACTTTATAAGTTTTGATTAAATAAAACGCTTTTCAGATTTTATTATTGAATAATTAATGTAACAATTGTGTTTTTAAAAATAATGGCTTCTCGATTTAGCGGTGCACTGCAATTGACAGATCTTGATGATTTCATAACCCCTTCACAAGTAAATATAACCTTTCGTAATAATATTAAAAATGTAAAATAACAACTCATTGGAATTTGTTATAATCTTTGCTCTAATGTCTTTAATGAATTTAAGTTATTATTAGTCGTACAATAAAAAGTATATATATATATTTATAAATTGTATCTGTTACAATAATTATTTTTTTAACTAGGAATGTATAAAGCCAGTAAAAATAGAAAAAACTAAAAGTAAAACAGGTGCAAAGATTAAAATCGGAGAAGATGGTTACTTTGACTTGTCTTCTGGAAAAGAGCAGAAGTTACAAAAGGTTGAAATTACTCTTGCCGACTGCTTGGCTTGTAGCGGCTGCATAACTTCCGCTGAAAGTGTGCTCGTTACCCGACAGAGCCAGGAGGAACTCTTGAAGTAAGAAATTTATGAATTTATAATGTCTACTCAAAATGTATATATACCAGTTATCAGAAATGAGCTTTAGTATATTTAAATTTTCAAAATATTAGTAAATATTTTTTAATTGTTTTTCCAAAAATCTTTGTTCAATTGAAACCAATATTTTAAAATTGGCTAAATTCAGCAATTCTTATTTGATGTGTAATTGATGAATGTCACTTAACTACAAATATAAAAAAAAAGTCATTCATTTTCTTCAGTGTATAATTATTTAGGAATAACAAATCTTTATCTGTTAAACTTTGTTATTCCTATTTCATTAGAGTCCTGGCCCCTAAACTGGGAAGTTAAGTTTATTCTAAACTAGATAATTATTGGAAAAAAGTTCCTTATGGCTTGAAATTTGGCTGGGCAACTGAACTTTAAAAAATATGATACTAAAACTGTACGAAAAATATATAACGGAAGTGACGTAATATCAGTCACACGACTATATAATATGACGTTTGTAAAACTAAAATATTACTACTAAACATTATAAAATATTACTAGTAAACTTTTTTTTATTATTTATGTAATTTTATACTATCGACAAAAAAAATAAAGGCATTTTTTTTTTATTTCACTTATTACTTTGAATTAATATTATTATTGTTATTTTGTTTGATTTATTTTATTTTACGGTATGTATTTTCTAAAATACTAAATTTCGTAAATACTTTTATGTACTTTATTAAAAACCAATCAACAAAATTAAAAAAAAAAAACAAGAATCGGAAAATATATATAAAATTCAACATTTTTTTTTCCAGTTGTGTTGCTTCTATGATATCCGAAGGAACTTCGTTCCTACCTGATGTCCCATGACACCACATAATTTTTTTTACCATTACAATTAATAAAAATTGTTTACATTTTATTTTCAGAGTATTTTCGGACAGGAGGTATACAGATACTAAGGGAGTGACACGAGATGTGACCTTGATCGTTATATCAGTGTCTATACAACCCTTATTGTCTTTGGCTGCAAGATATAAATTAGAGCCAGAGGAAGCAATGAGGAAATTAGTAGGTATGTATAATAATTGCTATTGTAGGTATGTATAATAAAAGTCAAATTGTACACATAGCTCACTTTTTAACCAACTTCCAAAAAAGGAGGAGGTTCTCAATTCGACTGTATTTTTATTTTTATGTATGTTACATCAGAACTTTTGACCGGGTGGTCCGATTTTGACAATTTTTTTTTAATCGAAAGGTGGTGTGTGTCAATTGGTTCCATTTAAATTTATTTGAGATCTAACAATTACTTTTCGAGTTATATCTAATAATGCGTTTTTACTTGACGCTTTTTTCGTCGATGTACGTTGTATTATACCGCATAACTTTCTACTGGATGTACCGATTTTAATAATTCCTTTTTTCTTGGAAAGGGGATATCTCTAGTTTGGTACCATGATAAGGAAACAAGGATCTGATGATGGGATCCCAGAGAAATCGAGTGAAACTCTCGAAAATCTGCAATAACTTGACTATTTTTAGTCGATCTACGTTGTATTACTCTTCGATGTAATTAAAGTCAGTTTTTTTTTTCGTTTGCGAGCAAACACAATTATTGTACTAGCTGTTCCCTGCTATTTCATCGTTGCCTGCATTCGTTTGAGCAAGAAATGTTTTAAAAAATTTTAATATGTATAAATCGTAATTTCACACATCCGCGTTGTTTGTCCGCGATGGATTTCTAAACTATTTAACCGATTTGAATCAAATTTACACACCGTGTGCACTTTGATCCAGCTTGAAAGATAGGCTGTACTTTATTTCGACATAAATAATTATTATATTCATAAAAAAAAATATAATAACTCGGTACAAAGTTCACCAGGCCAGGTAGTATATTTATTTTAAATTATATAAAAAAATAACAAGTTGAAAGACAAATCTTCCGGTTTATAATAGGAGTATAGATTTATAAAAACTACAATTATACATCGGTGTCTGTGTTGTTTATATAATTTTTTTTAATATGTCATAAAAATAAATATACAAGCTTCATATATAAAAGGTACTGGGTAGCAGGTTGTTTCTAATTTGCTCACAAACTGTTAAATTTCGGACACGACTTGTTCGAAGTAAAACCATCCATTATTAGCAGAAAAAAACAAAGAAGCAAATTAGTGAATATACAACCTATAGCCTATAGGCTTTCATATGCAATGTATTATCTATCAGTAAAAACTTTGCGTTTTACAATCGATAAGGAGAAAACAAATATTATTATTCATTTCATATTTCAATAAATCTTTTATAGGATATTTCAAGAGTCTCGGTGCAGATCTGGTGTTAGACATGACAGTAGCTGAAGACATGTCTCTGCTAGAAGCACAGCAAGAGTTTGTGCAGCGGTACCAGAATCAACAGCACGACCCTTCTGCTAAACAATTACCGATGCTTGCTAGTTCCTGTCCAGGTAAATGCTGTAAATTGTTAATGTCATTTTTTTTATATAACTAGGTCGGCAAGTAAGTGTACGGCTCACCTGATGGGAAGATATTACTGTAGCTTATAGAAATTTGTAACGGTTGCATTTGACAAGTTTCGTATTCTACTATTTCTGTCATATATTTGTAGAATATGATAAATGTTTTAAACATATAGGTGTATATGAAGGCTTTTCTCCTATGTTGGGGATTATACATAAGAAGAAACGCCTACGCACTGCAAACATCTAAATACATATATGGCCTACACAAATGTTTGTCATGAGCGGGGATCGACCTCCCAACCGTTGGCAAGCATATATATTTAAAATTTAAAAAACTCATGTGCCATTACTTGTTACCGAACTCTTCGGAATCGACTTAACTGATTTTCATGAAATTTTTATTGTATATTTGGGAGGTCTGAGAATAGATGATGGTGTTCCTATCCGTACTGGTCAGGCAGTTTATAATAGTTATTAATTATTTTGTAACCAGGTTGGGTCTGTTACGCAGAGAAAACCCATGGCAACTTCATTCTGCCATATATATCAAGCACTAAATCTCCGCAACAGATAATGGGTTCACTAGTGAAACAGCACCTGGCGACTAAGCGTGAACTAAACCCCAGTGAAGTGTACCATGTAACCTTCATGCCCTGCTACGATAAGAAGTTAGAGGCGTCCCGGGAAGATTTCTACAGTGAAATACTCAATTGTCATGACGTGGACTGTGTTATTACTGCAAGTATGTGCTTGGCCTTATATGGTTTCACAAATTTTTATCTAAATTAAAAAAAAGGAGGAGGTTCTCAATTTGATTGTTTTTTTTTATGTGTGTTACGTCATAACTTTTTACTAGTTGTACAGATTTTGATGGTTCTTTTTTTATTTTTATACCCGGAGTTCGTCATGTAGTCCCATTTAAATTTTTGCGAAATCTGACAAACAGCTTTTGAGTTATCCCCAATAATGCATATTTAATTGATTACTACTATCTGATTCAACTGCGTTGATGGTGTTCTCGTTTTATAATTTATCGGTGTAAATTGAAGTCGGCTTTTTATTCTTATTTAAGAACAAACGCAATTATGTATCTAGTGATGAAATACTTCAGCTTTTTTCTGGTCCCACATAGTTTCACCACCTTTAACACGTTGGTGGACAGTACAAGTTAAGAATTTCTTCCTAAATGACACTTCTTATTCTCATACATTGCCTATGGGCGTAGTGTCAATGCGGTTGTATGTACAATGTTGTTGAGTGACAGAACGCCTATAGGCGCTTACGTCTATGAGCGTACTGTCATGTTGCATGTCATGAAAACTACGCATAGGGACTACACGCCTATAGCCGTAAAGTTGATTATACAGATAATAGTAATATAACCAGTATTTTATATATAAATTTGTTTAATAATAATCACAAAATTAATCAGCCTCTTTTATAATTAACAAGTTGCTAATATAATCATCTTTTTATCTTGCCTGTATTGAAATTCAAATAAAACATTAAAACTCTTTTAGCTTTAGATGTACGTTTACCACTAGGTATTATGATAGTAATCACAGCAACATTTCACTAACAATGTTATTTAAGTACTAACTTGAACACAATACTATTCTATAAGGTTAATTTTAATTTAAATTTACTTATGTAATCAGCCTTTTTTAAATTCCGAAATTAAATTATCAAAATATTGTAGTCTGCCAGCATTATATTTTAAGAAGCAATCTAATGACAAAATCTGACCTTAATATTAATAATATTTTCTTGTAAGTTAAAACTTATTTAAATCAACTCGTTACAATATAATTTAATCATCATCAGGATTTAGTAAACTTGCATGATATGGTTCAAAGCAAGATGGGCAAAGAGGAGGTTTATCAGAACAGCCTTTACAACGATAACTCGTTTCCTTTCGTATCTTTTTTTGTGTACAAAATTTGCATTTCAAAAATGCAAATTTTTTTGTAGTTCCAGGTCGTGCAGGCATTTGTTCTGGCCAGTGACCTTGAATTACACTCCCATCATTATCGGGTATATTAGCAGTGCATGTCGTCGTGGGTCGGAATCGCCTGTTATCGTGAATACTGGACGTCTTTATCAAGTCGCTTCCCTTCAAATTTTTGTCCAGCCCAATAAATTCCTGTATCAGTTCTTCTCGGTAGTTTATGTACGAGTACAAGCTTGAATTATTTTTTTTATATTTTCTATAAAGAAAAAAGGCGTTCCACACTACAATGTCCATCATGTAAAATATTACTTTCTTGTACCATCTGATGGTTTTTCGGGGACAAGAATAGTAAGATACCATCTGATCACAACGATCAATGCCAGACATGTTTCTGTTATATGTATCAACTTCGGCAGGCTTTAAACGGGATTTGCCAAATCTGTTTGAAACTTCTATAATCGAGGGATGAACTTTAGTTGTAACCATCAGGACAGGGCGTTTATCTTTCCAATTGGAAACATATACCTTGTTTTTGCGAGCCCATACATGCTCGCCTTTTTTCAATTTTTTTGTCGTAATAAATTTAGGATTATCTTTACGACTCTTACGTAAGGTGCCGGTGCTATGAGTGTTCAAATCAAGCAATTTCTGTGACAACTTTACAGAGTTATAATAGTTGTCCATGAATAAGTGATGACCACGAAGCAAATATGACCGCATCAACCTTAATACTAGTTTTTCTGTCTTAGATTCATCGCCATCCATATTCTGATTTGTTGTTTCCTTACCAGAGTACATCAATATATTGAGTACATAGCCATCAAACGTAGTAAGTTCATAGAATTTAATTCCGTATCGGGCTTTTTTTGACTTTATATATTGTCGAAAATGTAGCCGACCCCGAAATAGAAGTAGGGACTCATCTAATGACAAATTCTCGCCTGCACTATATATTTTTCTGAAGTTAATAGTCAACATATCTATGAATTTTATAATCTTCTGTTGTCCTTTAGCCTCCAATTCCGATGCATATAGACAGCGTAATAATTGTTCATACCGTCGCCCTGACATAGTGTAGGTAAAGATCGGATGATAATACATTGCTTTGGTTAAAGTAAAAAGGTTCCTTTGTTTAGGACATTTTATATGACCTTTCAGAAGGCTAAGTCCTAGAAATTTCAGCATTTCTTCATAATTGGTTTCACGAAAGACAGCTTTGCGGCTATATCTTGTATGTGGTTTGTTAGTTTGGCACAAAGATTTACCATAATTATTAGTACATATTACCAGATATTCAACGAAATTCCGTGGAAAAACAAGATGAAAAAAGTCCATAACATTTTCTATGTTATCAATGTTTACTTGAATACCAGAAGCAGCGTTATCAAAATTAAAATCAGGTATATCGGTCACCGTGTCAGACCAACCTTCTACTACTGAAGGTATCTCAGCAGATGTCCTGGGAGCATGACTGATTGGGCTAGTAAGCTGATCAGAAATATCTGGTGAATTGGGGCGATCATCTTGATTTATAAGCCGATCGTTTGACGATAAAGGAATGCCAGATGACGTCGCCTCCGAAACATGAAGGTTTTGGGTAACTGAAATATTCTCATTCCGTTGTTCGTCCTCGGAAGGGCAAAATGTTTTTTCACTATCATCCGAATCACTAGACGAAGAAGACTCACCAGATGAGTTACTAGCGTGTTTTTGTGGGCGGCGTCCAGCAGCATCGTCAGAACTCAACGACTCGTCGCCTGAAGGATAGTAGTCCTTGTCGGACCCGTATTCCCCATCATCAGCATATGGATCTTCACTAGATTCCGGAGTTTCAACTTCATTGAACAATTCTAACAACCGTTTTTGTTCCCTTTCGTACGGATCTCCAGGCGCCATCTGCAGATAAATTCATTATTGTTTCAATACCAAAAAACCGCATTCAAAACAAGCAACTACTAATATTAGAAGCACAATTACCTTATACGTAAGTTACATGAATTGAATTTGAATGTTTCGATAAATAAAAACACAAAAATACGTTGATAACTTAGCACTCGAACCGTTATTTGCGCGCGAAAGTATGAGGTGACACTAATCCTCCCGCCGACGCGCACTACGTGACTAAATGTATGAAAACACGACGCCCACGAGCGTACTGTGCGGGGAGAGGGGTACCGGAATTCTGTCAATGTGTGTGTAACTTGACATGTTGTAGAACTATGTACGATGACAGTAGGAAAGCCGCATTACTTTTGCGGTGACATTACAACATGTTCTTCCTTGTAAAAGTATTGAAAATCAAACGCCGTCAGACGTACTGCCGTGACACGAGTAATAACTATGACATCTACAGGCGTTCTGTCGTATCATTATTTACTATCTGAACGTCCGTGGACGTTACTGTCCACCAACGTGTTAATAAATAGTATCTAATAAATAAATGGCACACACTTGTCGTACCATATCAAGATGGGTATTATGTGTTGAGGATCTGGTAACCTTGAGAAATAATAGTAAACAATTTCAACAAAATGTTTTTTTAAATTGAGATAAGTGATAACACTGCCAATTCATTACTAAGTTCCTTCCACGTTTGTGGCAACTCACATATAATTTGTGGGAAACTGCAATAATAATATTATTATATTTCCGACAGTCGAACTAGAACAGATGCTGGAGAATGGTGGCCAGTGCCTGTCAGAAGTGGAGGGCGCTGATGTAGACTGGCCGTGGGGGGAGCCAGAGGCTCAGGGGGTGGCAGTGAGGGCCCACGTGGGTTCGGGCTCCGGCGGGTACGCGGACCACGTGTTCCTGTACGCGGCTGAGCAACTCTTCGGAGAGACCGGCGTGCAGCTCGCTTACAAGAACTTAAGGTTAGATTTATTGCTAGCCTAGCTAAACTAGGCGTTCCACTCTTGCGAACTGTAAAATGTTTATAGTTGAAATAATTGTTAACGTTTCTTTTTCTTAATTTTCCATTTTCAACACTTTTTTTCATTGCATAAGAAGCTTCATCAACATATTAAAAATGATAAAAAAAAATCCAAATTGATTCAGCGTTACCGCCTTTTATTCTCTTAATATCTAATAAATTTTCATTTATACGGATTATGAAACAAAAATAGTTATAGAAACTTAAAACTTAATTTATTCATGTCATTTACTAGCAGATTCGATAATAATTACCCAACTTAAATTGCCCGAGTTTATCAACAAAGAAAAAAAAAGAAGAATTGAGACGTATTTAGTCTTTCTTATATTGTTTAGCTTTTTAATAATTTTCCTTGCTTGAAAAATATATTCGTACTATTAAACAATGAACATCAATAAACGAGACTTTATTTTCTCAAATCAAGTATTTTTCACACAATATCATTCTTATCTAATTCAGTCTATTTGGTTAAAGCCTTATATTTTTAATATGGCATTAATACAAATTTTACTTACAAATGATCAAGCAATATGAATCTAGAATTACGTGCTGGAATTTTCTATCGGAAAACGTCTGATATCTACTATTAATCGATTTTATTTTATTAACTCTCCAGTGCGCGCGCAACTTTTTGTGACACGACCAGTCGCGCGTGGGTCAAAAAGACCCGTACTTCCAAAATATTTTTTACTATGTATTAAAGGACTTTTCGTTTTTTTTTTTATTAATAAAAAAAGAATGTAATAATACAATGCTGAGATATAAATCTTTATTTCTCAAATAAATAATTTCAACATTTTTTACAAACGTTGAAATATTTCGGAAAAATACATGGTTTTTAACTTGTACTAACAATTATCATAGAGAAACTTTTTTTTTGCTACAGTGATAGGAAAAAAATCTTTATTTTTATAAAAAGTAATTGACATTACCTTAAATAGAGGAATAAAATTAAAGTTTTTACATAACAATATTTTTTTAATAAGGCTTCAAATTATCGTAAAAATCGAGATCAAAAAAATTATTATTTATTATATAATTAATCTTATCACAGTCTAGTGTTAATTAGTACTTAGTTTCTGACTACAATTACTATATAGAAATGAAGTGTGGTCCCCACAAATATAAGTATGACAATATTTGCATTGGGTTTTAGACTTTCTGTTCTTTCTAGTAGGGCAGATCGAACGCCGCCCGCGAACACCACTAGGCCCTGGGACTGCAGTGGTCTCTGGATTATTTTCTTTGCCCAATACTTGAAACGTTCTGTTTCGGTGTTTCTGGTTTCGGTCCTCTTTTCTGTCTGGTTTTACGAGGGTCAAACTTTACGTTTCTTGGAGGCTTCTCAATATTCCAGTAAGTAGTGCCGTTCCTGCCTAGAAAGTATCCTTGACGGATGTAACTCAGAGGTATATCAACGAGATCAGGTCTTCTATGAAATAAACCGTCAGTCATATTTCCCCTTCTAGTAGGAACAGGTTCAGGAACATCGTCTTCACCACTTTGGCAAGAATCCGAGTCGTTTTCAAAGGCTTCCAAATTGTCCTCTTTTTCGGATGAAATTTCTCCCTCTATTTCATCTTCTTCCAAAACTTTTGCTATTCTTTGGTCATCTAAACGATTTCGCAACATTTGCAAGCAAAAATAAAATAAATAATAATATGACAATAGTAAATAATTTACGTACACAAGACGTCGCACGTGGGTCGAAATGACCCATACTCACTTTAGACGTTATTATACTCCGAGCACCGAGCGCAAACTGGCTGAGGCGGGGTTTGTGGGCAGACTTTATACTAACTTGAAGGTACTGGGAGCGACAATTAGAAGTAACTAAAATTTAAAAAGTTATTGAACAAAAATCGAGGTACTGGGTCTTTTCGACCCATGCGCGCCCACTCGCGGGTTAATTATGGGCAGCATTAATCAGAAGATTAGAATGAATGATCGTAACATTCAATAATAATAATTTACTTTATAGTAACCGAACAGTTAAGAAAATTTTTAAGAAAAACAGAAAGTTCCTCAAAAATCATCGAAAGAGAATCCAATTTAAAACTACAGGCTTACAAACATTTTCTATTTAATGGAATTGTATGTATTTTAAATTTAGTAGGTCGTCAGTTGAACGAAACTATGTTGACAAATACTCGTTCATTGTATTAAGTTCCCGATGAACTGTGAGGAAACATTGAGTCGGTGACCTTATTAGATTGTAACTAACTTGACGTGGGCGTATCCAGAGGACGCTGACCGATTAGCAAGAGCTGCAGTCATTGATGGATCAATCGCTTGCATAAAACCAACCTTTTCGGAAATTTTTCCAAAATCTAATATATAAAATTCTCGTGTCGCGGTGTTTGTAGTTAAACTCCTCCGAAACGGCTTGACCGATTCTCATGAAATTTTGTGTGCATATCGGGTAGGTCTAAGAATCGAAAAACATTTATTTTTCATACCCCAAGTTGTAGGGGGGGGGGATTAAGGGGGTTATTAAGATATATGGCAAAACAACGTATGCGGAGTCAGCTAGTATAAACATAAAATTAATAAAAAGTTTAAAGAATATTTTGACGAACGCTCTCTTGAAAAAGATATTTGGTATAAAACGATCCAGTGTCAGCCTCCTCGTGTTTCGTGGTTTGCTAAGATGAATATGAGACGGACTCTTGTTGTTACGGCACTAAGACTAAGGTCCGGACACATTCCTTTAAATAAATCCGCATATTTAATGAAAAAAGTAGACACGCCAAATTGCGAAGTATATAGTTATGTAGAAGACGTACATGACGGAATGCGACCGTTACAAACGGAGCAGACGAGATTTGGTGTCCAAGTTAGGCCTGAATTTATTGGAAATTGGCTTGTTCAATCAGATCTTGTCTGAACCAACAGCCCAATGTGCCAAATCTATACTAGAGTTTGTATTTAGTAGTATTAAGTGAAGATCTAGTAATAATTTAGTACATTGAAAAATGTTAAAATTGTTAGTTTTAGTATAGGATAAGTATAATATAGGACTGTTATGTACATATTTATAAAAGTCCCTCAAAAAGATATTTAAAAAAAATCTAAGGATGGGGCAAAACAAATAAATGTTAAAACTCGATATGCTGTAGAAAACTAAAAATGCTTATTTTACTGCATCTTTTCATTTACCTTTACTATTTATTAAACTACGTCTATAATAACTTGCTGAGGTTTTGGCTAAATTTATCCCAAAATTTCCTTATTAAAATATAAAATATCTTATTAGCTGTGGGTCTGAGTGGGGCGAATGCTCCTTCTTGCCCTGCTGTGGGTACGCTCATGTACCTCGATGACCCTTTACTTAATAAAAGAACGCGCATCTAGAGACAAGATATAGTATATCAAATTACGTATAATAAATAATAATAAACGCCTCATAATCGACAGTTTCCAATCCTTTCTCAAGCACAAATACAAATGAACAGACTGCGACAAACATCTCTATGTCCAATACAAAATTGAATTGGGAAAGGAACGTTTTTCATTTGACTCTAAGTTTTGTTAACAAATTTAAGTGCACTTTTTAGACCCATTTGTTTTGCTTTAATTGTCCAAGTAATTCAAATATTTGTATATTCATTTACTTTCCACAGTTGTGTCACATATCACTTATGGTCTATCACGGATTGTCGTTAACAATCTCCGTCCAAAAACACATTATTTGATACGTCTCTTAAAATATCCTAATAAATAAAAACATTACATTTTTTTTACTTTTAATTCATAATTTTAGAAATCCAGACTTCCGCGAAGTGACGTTGGAAAAAGATGGTAAAGAAGTATTAAAGTTTGCGATAGCGAACGGTTTCCGGAACATTCAAAATTTAGTGCAGAAGCTGAAACGTGGGAAATCACCCTACCACTACGTGGAGGTCATGGCTTGCCCGTCAGGTGAGTGTCGATTGCAGAATGTTTTATATTGCAATTGTTTAGATGTTGATTTGTCCATCATCTTCTCTTTAAACTTCATATCTTATTGTAGTTTGAAATAAGTGTGTGTACCTATGTATGTACGTAAGAAGTGATACTTCATCGCCTACCTTACTTCATGTTGATAACTTCTTCTTCGTTGACTAGCTAACTTGAGGGTGTGGGTTTTTTTTGTGACAGTGTGCGCGAAATTTACTGTCATCATTTTTCCCTAACGCGCCAAACGAAGTATAACTTCAAAAAACTCATAAATGATATGAAAAGTTCGATTTTAGTGTGAATAAATGCTAGGATAAAGAATACATTTCTGCAAAAAAAAATATAGTGAGGTTTCTTTAAAATATTGCCAATTTCTTTTTCGACATTAATAGCTTTCGTTAAACTGTACTTCAATTAATCTGTTTATTTACATTTTTTTAATTAACACATATTTTACACCAGAAAAACGGATCGAATTAATTTGTATAAACAAAACAAATTGTCATTACATAGAATGTCTGCAAGAATGAACATATCTCTAAGAGATCTTTACTAGTCAACCCATGGTAGTAAGAGATTGTGTGAACGCGAGGAAAGTAGTGCAGGAATGGAAGAAAGTTTGCGGATGAAACACTTACACTTTACAGCAGCTTGCAATAATTTTATTAACACACTATTATTTATAATATTTGTACGATAAAAGTACGATAGAGTAATAGCGTAGTCATTCGTACTACCGTGTATACATCCATATGCGTTTAGTAAAAAGCGGTTATTTTAATATTGGTAAAAAAAAACAAGCATGTATTATTATTTAGTCTATTTATTATATATTTGATAAATTTATTACATAATTAATATCGTTATAAGAACAAAAAGCTGTCAGCGTTGGAACATCCTAGCAATAAAAGACAGCTTTAGAACTACTGACCTGAAATTAACCTATTGTGAAAACTCATGCTGTATTGTAACAAACATTTTATGTAGTAATGGCATGGGCAACTAAGAGCTCGTGGATGTTGTTAAGATAATAATAATAATAAAAAACGTAGAGTAACTTGAGATCTTAAATGATAGCTTATTTCCTTCTAGGTTGTTTGAATGGTGGTGCCCAAGTGCGTCCGATGCAGGGCGAGAGCGGTCGCGAGCTGGTCTCCCAACTTCAAACGCTTTACAGCAGTTTGCCGGTCTCCCGTCCAGCGCAGAACAAGCTCGTCAAGCAGTTGTACAGCGATTGGCTCGATGGAAGAGACTCGGATAAGGCGAAGGCATTATTGCATACCTCGTATCACGCGCTCGAGAAAAATGATATGGCGCTCAATATTAAATGGTGATCTGAGAGAGAAAGGTTGACGTTAGACCACTCGCATGAAACTTCTGGCACTAAGTTTCGAAATTACTCTGGGTCTTTGTTATTTGGATTTTTTGTGCTTCAATGTATAATCTAAATATGCACAAGGCTAGACAATTTTATAGCTCTAGGAGAGACTGCAAAACCTTTTTAAATCGCCAGAGGTGGGCGTGGCTTTGTAAATGACTTATGTCTATTTAGGTTTATATAACAAGTGCAATATAATTCAAGATATTAAAAAAAAATTAAAGTTGATAGAAGTCGTTATGTAAGCCAAAAAGTCTGTTTGGCCACACATAACGACGAAATAATTTATGTAATTTGAATGAAACTTATAATGACTTAAAATCTATGAGGATATTTGGTACTGTCCATCCCCGTAATCAGCACAGGTCTTGGAAAAGAGGGTCAAGGTCAAATTGTGTATTCACAAATGCAGTCCGGGACCGCTAGATTCACCACTTTAATAGGATGAGCATAAAATATAAGCTGGGATTAGCAGAATTGGACAAAAACCAAATTGCATAAAATCTGAAACGAATACACTATAAAAATATAGTGATATTATAATTTATGTATATGTGAGAAATGTGTAACTTGTTTATTTGAAATTTTAAATGTGTTTGACTTGAACGTTTTGAAACGTGTCTGGTCGAACGATCGAACGAGTCCGTTTCCGTTCCGTTTGTCTAACGTATTTGACCTTTGTTTGTTGAAAATATTTCTGGTCGCTTTCATATGATTCTGTGTCTAAATCGAAATAAAAAATGTATCGTTGCCTTATATTTTGTATATAAGTGATTTTAATTATACTTGTGATATAATTGTAAATACTGTTAATAAACGTTACGTTATAAGAACTTGTTTTTCATTTCTTTTTTTTTTTTTTTTTTTTTTTTTTTTTTTTTTTTTTTTCTTTATTGGGAAACAAACAGCACAAAGAATATAATTCGTTCATGAAACACGTTTCTGTTCCTAAACGAGCTGAGGCTCGTCCTGTTTTTCGATTGTATTCCAGTAGGCGACAGTTTTATTTTACCAATTATTTTGGTATTAATTTTTAAATGTTTATGTTTTATCATTAGAAAATTAAATGCCATATTTTTAAATTCTTTACATAGTAGAATACGAAAAATGTCAAAAATAGACAAACAATATGGCGCAAAAATAATAGTAGAATACGTCACTTGTCATTGTTCGGAAATATTCACATTCAACTCCGCACACATACTTTTTGTAGACTCAATAACCGGATTGATAATTACGCTAAATTTTATTAGCGAATATGCGGTATATTCGATGCACTGACAAGTTGCTGGTGGCTAATAAAAATAATTAATTTAGAAAGAAAACCTATCATTTTATATTAAGAGTGAAAAATTGCGTACCTAGTTTGTGAGAGTAAACGAGTCGTTTATGAGTAACCATATGTTTTCTCTATAAATTCACCAATTAAATAAGAAAGAAACATAAGAATGTTTTAAGTTAATTTACGGACGTTATATTTTAACGAATAATGATTGATGAAACAAGTTTATGTGAGTTTTAACATTAAAATCTTTGCTTACTTTAATTTTAGTCGACAGAGCAGAGCTAGAGACCCTAAGTAAGGTTGCTAGGTAGTCAAAACTAATAACCCGACAACTAGTTTGCCCCGACACCCTAAATAATTAAGCTTCTCATTGTTAGTATTAATACGACATACGACCAAAATTTTGGATATAAAACCAGTTTTTTTTTTAATTATTTACAATAAATCTTCATCTTTTTTTAAATAGAACAGGGGCAAACGGACAGTTGGCTCACCTGGTGGTAAGTGAAAACAACATCCACAGACACCCGCTACAACAGAGAATTATCAGCCGCTTTGCCAGCTTTTCAAATAGTAATATGCTCTTCTTTTAAAGTCGTATCGGTTCGGAAATCCCGTCGGTGGCAGCTGGTTCCATACAGTTAATAGTTGCGAAGTGACTGGTCACAATTAAAAATGCCGAACAAAAGCCGAACCGCATTTTATTTGGCCGGACACGGATTAAAAAAGTAGCTATGTCCAGCTTTATCCGGACGCCTGACAACCCTAACCCTAAGGGAATACGTTGTCTCGACGTATGTGCCTCATGCTTGACATTGTACTTGCTTATGCATCGTCACTTACCGTGCTTGTTATGCTAATTTTGAAAAACACATGTTAATAAGACATTTATAACAAAACGCGAAGGTTAACTACGATAACTTTACAGCTACTTTATACTATTCTTGCAATGGACTCTTATCACGTAATAAAATTAAGTGTAGATATATAAATATGGGCTTGTGAACCCTTTTTTATTAATAATAAAAAAAGGTTCACAAGCCCATATTCTACAATCTCGAAGAGTCCTTTTAGACAAAGATTTAAAGTTAACATTCTACTTGAAAAGGTATAGAGTGTGGAATGTGAGGTCTATAATATGTCGTTGCGTTCCCGTGTCGCTGCGAATAAGACGTTTTAATTTATATGAAAATTTATATGAATAATCAATTAAACCGAACTGAATGGTCAGTATGAAGTACGACCGCGGTAACGAGTGTGCACACCCCTGATTTACAAATACTGCGCACTGTTTACAAAACACTACGCGGCGTGCGTTTAAAAAGTCGTTTTATTTATTTTTAATCAAGTTTGTATTTGCGATGCAATGGGAGACTTCCGTGTGCAGGGCAACAGTGCACACTTCATACTGTTATGCACGATTGTCAGGGCCGTGATTGGAACTGGGTTAGGGAAATGTCCAATATATCCACAGTTTCCTAACTATGATATCAGTCGGGTGAGTTCTTTTTGCTTTCTTTTTAAACTTCTAAAACTTCTTTAAATATAATGAACATTTTGAAATGTTTTACTTTCTTCGCCGGAAATAAATTACTTAAATTGATAATACAAGTAATATTTGGTGTCGACCAGAACCTTCAATCAAGAGTGTACCAATCTTACACCTGGATAATGATTTGCTATCAATTTCGAGGTTCTGGTTACAAGCTAAGGTTCTGGTTACAATATATTCATCAGCACTTGATCAAACCTTTAAGAACCAAGTCCAACAGATATCTCACAACAAAATGGCTTGTTTCTAATATCAAACTTTCTCTCGTTTAATGTGATTAAATAAAACATTTCACTATATCAGCCTATCACTGTCCACTACTGTGTTTTGCCCATAGTCACCACGCTGGGCAGGCGGATTGGTGACCGCAGGGCTGGCTTTGTCGCACCGAAGACGCTGCTGCCCGTCTTCGGCCTGTGTATTTCAAAGCCAGTTGGATGATTATTCCGCCATAGGTCGGCTTTTTAACTTCCAAGGTGGTAGTGGAACTGTGTTATCCCTTAGTCGCCTCTTACGACACTCATGAGAAGAGAGAAAAAAAACATTTAACACATCAAAAATAAATTTTAGAAAATTTAGGAAAATAAACACTAACTGCAACATACTTTTAACATTTTTATAATAGTCATAGACTGTCGACCTTAACCCCTCAACCGGGACTCGGTGGTAGCTTTTGCATGTTATTATCATTACAATACCTACTGTTATACATAAATCACAATATATAAGTTAAATGTTAGTACGATCTATACATTTTTAAACTGACCAACATCTAATTCAGATTATATTTTATACGTCCATCGTATCATTTACATGTCCAGCATAGTAAAAATGGTAAAAAAATGTTTTTAAATGTTTTTTAAAAGGGGTTTACTGTTAAATTTTTAGGTACAAATAAAGACATTGTTTATGCAGAAATTATATTAAATGGTAGTGACAGTTCTATGTTATTCTTCACAATTATGCTATAATTCATTAAACCGTTTAGGTTAAAGAATGTACCAGAACACGATGGTAAGTACCTAAATAAGTACACTCAAAATCTCTAAATCCATATCAAATAGTGAAAAATGCCAGGTTAAGATTATTGAAGCCCATAAAGTGATAAAAGTATGGTTTTTCAATCACGAATCTGGCAGTCAGTTAGTCCGTTCAACCTAGGTCATGTAGACCATTGCTGGACATAGGCTTCCTCTAGTTTGCACTAGACATCCCGATTTTCCGCTATCCTCATCCGGTTTGCACCGGCAATCTTACGTAGATCGTCGGTCCAGTGGACCGGAGGACGTCCCACACTGCGCTTGCCAAGACGCGGTCTCCATACATATATCCAGGACATATATGCTTCAATGGTTATCGGCCCTGCCTCCTGCCACACAGGCGACCAGCCCACAGCCACTTCAACTTGCTAATTCTGTGGGCTATGTCGGTTACTTTCGTTCTCTCGCTGAAAGTCTCATTTCTAATCTTATCTTTGAGAGAATATTAATTTAGCCCATTCCATTGCATGTTGACCGACTTTAAACTTGTGGAGCAGTACCTTCATCAGTCTGGGCTTCGTATATTAAGTCACACAGAGCGCACAGGAGAATTTGGTTGGGCAGGGTGGCGTTTGACAGGCTTCGTCGAGTCTTCACTTCGAAGATTCCGCAATGCTTAAAAAGTCTTCGAGCAATACGTCCTGCCTGTGTTAGCGTATCTGTATAAAAGTTTATTGTTTTCGTCTACGCTACAAATTTACATAGTAAAAATTGGAATTTCAAATGTAAATTGTTAATTAAGTTAAAAATAGTGCATATGTATATTTACATTATCATTTACTTTATTGCATTACCTTAGCATTTACCTTATTACAAACATACATTAATTCTACGTAATAAAATTAAAATATTATAAAACTTGGAAACACGCCCACGAATATAAACGTTAAACTAATGATTTAATCATTAATGCGTGTAAATGTGTAACATAAAATTTAGGCAGTTAGAATATTCATTATATCAAAAGTACTGCACTTTAAAACAGGTCATTTACCCTATTCTATATCTTTCTTTCTATTAAGCTAAAATCGTTTTAAGTAATTTAAGACATTTGTTTTCTTACAATTACAAAATTTGAAATAAAAATTATTTGATCCAGACAAAACCACAATTCTAAACTTAATATTTCAAGGGAGTAATGATGAGAGCAGCAAGTCTCAAAAGAAAGTAATCCACAAGTAAACTTAATAGTGCCTAACTAGTACTAAAGTGTAGTGACGAGTTGACGACCGTGACGATATAATGGTGCGTGCGCTGTGTCGACAGTGCCTAAACAGCGACAGTCGTGGGTTCGATTCCCGCTCGGAGCGGATATGTGTTTATAAAAATATTTATTTCTGGTCTGGTTGTTAGTCCTTGTGTCCCTCACCGTGCCTCGGAGTCGGAGAGCATGTTAAGGTGTTGGTCCCGGTTGTTATCATGTACACCTCCTAGCAATCGTTATTCATAGTAGGGAATATATCCGTCAACCCGCATTGGAGCAGCGTGGTGGATTATGCTCTGATTCTTCTCCTACATGGGAAAAAAGGCCTATGCCCAGCAGTGGGATATTAGAAGCTGAAGCGAGCGAGCGAGTAAGCAGTTAAAGTTATAACGATGAAATTAACATTAAGACATTAAATTTGTTGATGTTTTTATCATTTTGTGGTCCACTACTCGAAATAAAAGTTTTTTAACACTAAGAAATTATGCTATTCAATCGTTACTTTTAGACACCGTCGTTATATAAACGTTAGACCATACAAACTGTTCGCAGCTACACTTTTCAATTCGCAGACCAAAATATAAGCCGGTTGGCGGATGTTAGAATGTTTCATAAAATGTGACGTATATTTTATTATTTATAGATGACAGGAAAATGGTTCGAGGTAGAGAGATCCTTCCACCTGATGGAGATCGCGGCAAGTTGCACAGAGTTGGATGTGACGCTTAACGACAGAGGCTTCTTAGTAATTACCGTCAATACTCGTAATAGATGGTAAGTTTACGAATTCTCCTCTTACAGATTGTGATTTAAAAAAAAGAACAATACTATAATTTACAATGATTAAAATGATTACAATGATTTAAAATAATACTACGGAGCAAAATGTCGTTATAAAGTTTCTTAGAAAATATCTTTATGTACCAAAATAACTTTAAAAAAATGTCAATATATTTTTTTATTTAAGAAAAAGATAACAATAATATAGCGTAACCATTATCAATTATAATATTTAAAATCATCACAAACAGGTCAGGCAGCCTATCCACGAGTTACGGCCTGGGCATCCCGAGCCACAACGGCTCGTCTTCGTTCAGATACAAGCTGAACAACCGGATGCCCTACATCATCGGGCGGATGCTGCCCGGTGCGGGCCAATACAACGTGCTGTTCACTGACTACGAACGCTTCGCGCTTGTCTGGTCCTGCACTAACTTTAGCATCGCTCATTCAGGTGCGATATATTTTTCTCAGTTAGTTCAAGTTCAGTAGTCTAGTCTAACTTGGGCCTAGTTTTAAAAACCTAAAAGATTGGTAATCCGCCATGTTTCATCGCTTCAAAATGGCAGTTCATATTTCCGATATTCTTCTATTTATTTTATATTTAATTTTTTTCTGAAATATATGTATGTACTGGCTCGTATATTTTATTAGCGTTTGGAGCAGACGGTGTTGCTACGGTCCTTTCAGATATCTTAGAACAACTCCAAGCTAAACAATGAAATTCTTGCGTTTACATATTTGTTTTTTAAATTATAAATTTTAATACTTCATCACTTCAGCCTATCGCAGTCCACTGCTGGACATAGGCCTTTACAAGTTCGCGACAAAAATGGCGCGAGCTCATGTGTTTTTTGTCTATAGTCACCACGCTAGGCAGGCGCATGGCTGGCTTTGTCGCATCGAAGACGCTGCTTCCCGTCTTCGGTCTGTGTAGTTCAAAGTCAAATACTTACTTACATGTCGATAAAATTATGGAAAATTCTGGTGGCACTAAGTGTGTTAAATAGAAACATTTTCATTTGCTGTGAGTCATAGTGTGGTCTTTGTTACCTATTTCTGAATATGCAAATATTCAAGCATTAACTTTCCTAAAGTTATTATTGTTTTGTTATATATTAGTAGGTCTGTCTTATTGCCGATTAGATCTTATAGGTTGAAAAAGAAAAATTAAAAAAGAAACCGTCCTTGTATATACTATTGTTAACAGATCGGATGTGGGTGCTAGGGCGGCAGCGTGACATAGAAGCGGATCTGCGAGCGCAGATCTACGCCATCATACAGGAGTTAAACCTCGACCCCGACAGACTCATCCTTTCGAAGAACAACAACTGTACTGAAATCGAACAACAATCGACTGAAATAAACTAATTATTTATTACAATTTATTTTTATTGTAGCTAGCGGTTTTTAACGTAACCTTTGAGTATTGACGAACGGTCTGAAAGTCCCCACTCCCCTGAAGGCACTGACTATTTCACATCTTTCCTCACACAACACTGATCTTGAATTATTAAATAGTGCATGGACAGTGCCTGGCCATTTTTTTATCGTGGTCTAGACGAGTGTGTTGTGTGTGTTTTTGGCGTCCTGACACAGGCTCCTCCCCTCCTACAGTTGAATGTGAAGCGTTTATTTATTAATTCTTAAAGTTATATAAGTCTCAAAAAATAATAAATTTTCCGATGCCGGTCCAATCACAAGCCAGATATGAAAGTAGTCTTTTATAAATATTAAAACATTATTAAATTTTAATAATGTTATATAATTACTTTATTTGCCACTAGCGACTCGCCCCGGCTTCGCACAGGTGCAATGCTGATACTTAATATACTACAGAATGTCTTTATTTATAGTGTGAAGCTAGCTTATAGCATGGTTATCATACGTTCCTGTGATATCATACTTCTAATGTATAATATTCTTAATTATAACTGGAAAGTTTTATCTTGATGTAAAAATAATTGTGTCAAAATCTGTGTGTAAAAATCTTGTGAAAAATAATTGCTCGCAAACGAAAAAAAAACCGACTTCAATTACATCGACGAGTAATACAACGTAGATCGACGAAAAAATAGTCAAGTAACTACGCGTTATCAAAGATTACTCAAAAAGTAGTTATCAGATCTCGATAAAATTTATATGTGACCACATGATAAATTTTAATTTAATTTAATGAATTTTTCTATTCGAGGAATTTTGAAAAAGTACCTGAAAGAGGAGAAAAGTTCGAAAAAAAAATTAAAACTATTATTTAGCTATATAATTTTTTTTACTCTGAACGTTACGGTATAGACGCGTCGTCTAAAAGGCCGGTATATTACCTAAAATATTTTTTGATGTGACAATTTTAACTCATTTTAACATTACGCTAATTGTACGCCTGCGCCGCATCTTATCTCTCTTTCACTCGATTGGCCTTTGCGTCCGAGGAGAAATTTTTTATTTAAAACTAGCTCACTCATCTGCGTGGAATTTAAAAAAAAAGTTTTTGTTCAGTTCACAGTTATAAAATTAAATAAGTTTCTAAAATAAAGCCTAAGTTACTCCTTAATGCATCAGCTATCTACCAGTGCAAGTCCGTCAAAATCGGTCCAGCCGTTTCAGAAATTAGCCGGAACAAACAGACAGAAAAAAATGTAAAAAATGTTATTTTGGTATGTGTACCGTGTATTGTATCCATCCATATAGGTACATTTAGTAAAAAGCGGTTATTTGAATATTACAAACAGACAATCGAATTTTTTTATTTGTATAGGTGCTTAAATTAAAACCTGTACAATGCAAAATAATGATGACTGTTTTTACCGAAAAGTTCTATATAAAAATGTATGTAATATAATGTATACATAAAATTGAAATATCTGACTGACTTATAGATTGTAGCACACACAAATATTTTAATATATTTCCTTTATTGTTGTAAGCTTTAAAATATAGAACTTCGAATGTAAATATGCCAAGTCAAACCCAATAAGGGTTTAATGGCATTGTTACTCTTGAAATAAAAATATTCAATATATAAATTGGTAAATATGTAATATATATATTTTGGTAGTAGTTTTTATTTATATGTATATATAAATAAAACTACTACCAAAAAAATCTAAATAGGGCAGCAAAATTTTCTTCCGCCCCGGGCGGCCGACAACCACGTTACTGCTGAAGACAACCAAATAACGGGATTTTGAGCATCAATGTCTTTTATAGATGAGATGTTCTGTGAAATGTCTGGGTTATTTGGAAGAAGCTGAAGACAACCAAATAACGGGATTTTGAGCATCAATGTCTTTTATAGATGAGATGTTCTGTGAAATGTCTGGGTTATTTGGAAGAAGCTAATTAGCCCATAGTCCACTTATTCTACTTCACAGTCTGTAACGCTATTTATGATTTGTTTGTAACGTGTTTGTTGTGTCGGAAAAGCGTAAAGTTATTGCGGATTTTTAAGAGTTTCCCTCGATTTCTCTGGGATCCCAGCATCAGATCCTGGTTTCCTTATCATGGTACTAAACTAGGGATATCTCCTTTCCAACAAAAAAAGAATTATCAAAATCGGTACGTCCACTGTAAAAAATACAGTCGAATTGAGAACCTCCTCCTTTTTTTGGAAGTCGGTTAATAAAAAGTGAAGTAAACGTGGAGTCGTAGAGTGCAGACCGCAGAACTACAGGTTTGTAAAGCCAATGTGAAAAATTTTATACAGTGATACTATCTTTGGGTAGCGCTTTGTTACATTAACGCGCTTCAAAAATTTCTAATGGTAAGCGGTTACCTAGCTTCATTACGAAGCAGCCTATGGCTGTTCAAAACTTTGGAGTTGGTTTATACAATTTATCGAACACTTCGCTAGCGCGATTTAAAGGAGTACAGCGCCATCTAGTTAAAAATAAGATAAAACTTCGTTAAGAATTCTGAGTGTACTGAATAAAGAAAGTTTTTTAACCGACTTCCAAAAAAGGAGGAGGTTCTCAATTCGACTGTATTTTTTTTTTTTTATGTATGTTACATCAGAACTTTTGACCGGGTAGACCGATTTCGACAAATTTTGTTTTAATCGAAAGGTGGTGTGTGCCAATTGGTCCCATTTAAATTTATTTGAGATCTAACAACTACTTTTCGAGTTATATCTAATAATGCGTTTTTACTTGACGCTTTTTTCGTCGACCTACGTTGTATTATACCGCATAACTTTCTACTGGATGTACCGATTTTGATAATTCTTTTTTTGTTAGAAAGGGGATATCCCTAGTTTGGTACCATGATAAGGAAACCAGGATCTGATGATGGGATCCCAGAGAAATCGAGGGAAACTCTCGAAAATCCGCAATAACTTTTTACTGGGTGTACCGATTTTGATAATTTTTAATTTAATCGAAAGCTGATGTTTATCATGTGGTCACATATAAATTTTATCGAGATCTGATAACTACTTTTTGAGTAATCTTTGATAACGCAAAGTTGCTGGACTATTTTTTCGTCGATCTACGTTGTATTACTTGTCGATGTAATTGAAGTCGGTTTTTTTTTTTCGTTTGCGAGCAAACACAATTATTTATCTCATTGTTATACTTGCGGTCTACCCCGGATTTGCACGGGTAGTAAGTACATATATATAATGATTTCAAGCGATAGTAACGGGTGCAGCGCGAGGCTTAGTCGATTATAGCGAACTATCCATCGGTGTGAGATCTGCGATTGAATTATATTTACGCGCGGATTTTTTCCATTAGACGATAACTTCCTAAGATATCTGTTTAAATTACATGGTCTAAAGAAGGATCTCAATGTACATGAAATACACTTAAGGTAGCCTACGAATTTAAGACTAGTCTATATCCGTCTAATGTTCTCAGTACTTTTCAAATTACAGCATTGCACGTGAGATAATATTAAAAGTTAGAATGAGTACAAGTGCAGCGGCAGTTTCCTTAAAAGACAGACATTTTCAATCCGGGACTTTTTTGTAGACCTATGAAAGAGAAAATATCTTCGGTTTTCTGCAGTGTTTTTCGAAATCAAAAATTACTTTATTCAAGTAGACTCTAAAAGCACTTTTGAATCGTCATTTTACAAATTAAAATTATATTTGTTTCAATTAATTATTATAATTAAAAGTGGAACTACCGTCGATTCGGAATCTAGATTTTGCAGAGAAAAATAGGCGAGAAACTCACATATTATCATTCATAAATGGAACACAGACAGACATCTGCAGGGGAGTATAGAATAAAAAACAAAAGTATGCACTCTATTGAGTCAGATAATTTGCAGTAGGTATATGATTGTTTTACTATTAAACACGCTGAAAACACACAAGAAAAAATAAACATTGGAAAAATATCATTTATTTACAACAATATAGAGTAAAAGATATAAGAATCGAAATACATTTTCTGTTTACACAGAGTAGTGACAAAAACAGCTGCCCACACAATAGGCACAGAATACACCAAACCAGATGCTGCCTTTCTAAAGAATTTCAAGTTCTCACTTGAAAACAATTACACATCTAAAAATATAAAAAGTATTGCTTTTTATTTTAAACGATTTAATGGCCTCGATCCTCTCTCTTACCGTATTATTAAACATTAAAAACATGAAGTAAAATGATAAACATATTTAGATGATAAAATTAACTTTTTAATTTGTTTTGCATGAACCGTTCACGACGACAAGGTGTCGCGAGTCAGTTCTTGTGCCTTAAAAAGTAATGTCAATTAATAAAACAAATAACCGTAATACCGAATACTTTTTATAATAGCATATAATATAGAATAAAACGAATGGTAATTTCTTTTTTATAGTCTATTAATTATGAGATCTAAACACAAAATACCTATGAATGATTATTATCCAAAGAAACCTCTTCAGTTTCCTATTTAGGTATGATGCAATGAGGACAAAAATATTTATTATTATAATAATGTTTATCTACAACTAGATACTTTGAGCTAAGTGTCAGCAATATTAACATAACCAAGAGTAACAATTGACCAAAATCTTTATTTTAATTAACATTTTGTGATGATTAAACTTTGTGAGAAAAATATAATATGTGACATTAAGAGTTAGTCAGAAGTAACATTATATTGTGTATGTAAATATCTGTTATATTACAATTTGGTTAGTATTTTGGCGTTATATTGGATTAAAATTGTTCCATAGAGTTAATAAACGACAAATTTTAATTACTTTGAAACCAGTCACTTGACCTATAGTTCACAATTACCGAACTGTTTTCTTAATTACTTCTTAATAGATTTCTAATAGTCAATATTCTGAATGACTTTTAAATTCCTTTACACTTAATTTAGGTATGTTTAATTTGATATTTAGATTTTAAATATAAACTATTGGTTCCAAGTATACAAGTGTCTACTTGAGAGATGAAAGTACATATTCAGATTATTTCTAGATAATTTTACTTGATATATTTTACTTTAAGTCCGTGTTGTTAACCCAAGGAAATGTTTATAATTTATTTGTTGCAATCGCACACATCATTTTAACGATGTACTGAGTTTTATAAGATCAAAAGTCTTCAATATTATGTACATATTATTTTAAACACGACTATACACTATATGTATATATATGTATGTAATTACATCTTATTAAATATAAATAATAGTCTATTAAAGTTACTAAATATTCAGTCCCTTAAAGATCTAATTTATTTAGGCCTTTATCTCTTAATGAGAGATGAGACATCCATAATGTAATAAAAACTTATAAATTTAACAACAAAACAAATAAGAAAACAAAAAATATATATCTATTTAAACAAGAAACAAAAGATCTTTAAAATAATCCTAAAATTTATAGATAACATTCAAAATTAAGTACACAATGAATAACTTTCAAAACATTTAAACAGTAATATCTTGTATTAAAACACCAATAAACTTGTTTTGACATGTTGTATGTAAAAACTGAATAATGATATACATTTGTATTATATGCATGTGCATAATTGAGTCTACTTAAAAATGTATGTCGGTCACCAACCTGTCAGCCCTGCGTGGTGACTATGGGCAACACACATCAGTTCACACCATTTTTGGCCCGAACTTGTGGAGGCCTATATCCAGCAGTGGACTGTGATAGGCTGAAGTGATAATGATGAAAAATGTATGTCTTGGTTTTCTTGTTGAAATGTTCGTGAAATACTATTATATAAACAGTGTGAATAATTGATAATAAATGCAAATAAATAATGGATGACAAAATTCTTCTTAAAATCCTGACACTAATAAATATCTTATGTTAATTAGTCACACAAACACACAACCTGACCGACAGAGATTGCTCTGTGAGAATATTTTTATACACTTAATAGTTTTCATTATTAACAACACAGTTCGTGACCTCGTTTAGCCGCAGGCATTCAGAATCACGGTTATTGTAATCATAGGAAGGGCTGTCAGGACTTGCACAGTGAACGTCAGATTCTTTGTGGTTGGAAAGTGAGTCCTGTTGGTTTTTAAGAGTGTACTGATGCATCCACAACTGTTTCTCTTCAACTTCTTTGCTCACAACTATGAATAATTCCTTTTCTTTGCTGTCCAATTGTTCCTTTAAATACGCTATTAGATCACTACTCTGTAAAAATTAAATAAAATTTTTTAGATACAAATGTAGACAAGAACCTAGCCCCTAGACCCAGCGTCTTGCCTCATTCCATATATAATATTTTATGAAATAACAAATTTCGAGAGGAATATGACATAATTACAACTTAAGAAGTAATAAACAAAAATTAGCATAAAAGGTGTCGACAAAGAGCGACATTATGTGACAGAGGTTTTTTTTAATATAACTAGGTCAGTGAACAAGCCTGCAACACCAGAAGAATCCCAAACGCGTTGCCGACCCAATCCCCAATTAGCCCCCCCCCCCCAAGAGCTCTGGTCACCTTACTTACCAACGGAAACACATTACGGCTTGGAAGCAGTATTATTTAGCTGTGATCTTCTGTAAGGTTGAGGTACTACTCCAGTCGGGCTTCTCCATATTTTGAGCAGGAAATTCCTGCTGTGCCCTACCTCAGTTAAGGTTTCACGGTTTACTAAATTTTTTGACACTACATTTTAAAGTATGTGTATTATAAGTATTAAAACAGAAAACTGTTTTGCTGGTTTAATTTAATAATTTGTATGCATAAAACTGAAAAATATGATGTCACATTAAGTAGGGGTGGTCTCATAAATGTGACCAACTGTGACAAAGATGAGGGCAGGATCAAAAAATCATGAAATTTGTGTGACGTAATTTATGGGTGGCCCCTAATCAATGTTTGTAATTCTACAATTTTTCTTAAATACATCACAACATACCCTTCCTATTAACTGTGGAGAGTCTAACTTAGAATCCAGGTTATAAAAATTGCCCTGTATCTGCCTGATGGTTATCCAGTGCCGTCGTCGTAAAGGTAACATCACAAAACCCAGCTTATAATCTGATGGCACATTTAAAATAAATCCACATATATTTGATAGGTCGAGACAGCCAGGATCTCTGAAACGTGATTAAAACATATTGTTAGTTAGGTTTTCAGGTTCCACTGAATATCAGCACTGTGGTTTGTGCTTGGCTTAATGCTGAGTAAAGTATAATTGTTTTAAGTTGTTATTGAATATAAATTTTTTATTGCTTTCTTTCTTTTTTTCAGTTAATTGAAACAAATATAACTAGCTTACAATTAATTTATAATGGTATATTAATATAATAATTATTAGTATTTGTAATATCAAAAAATATATATTTCGATGATGCTTGTGCTTCATAAGCTTACACAATAAACATATATGGGCACTACATAATAATAGTAAAAGAGTAACGAATCTTACTTTCTTTTATCGAACCATACAGCTTCACAGCCTTTCTTCTGAAGAGCAGCCATAATTACATTGATGTCATAGTTGCCAAGGCCTAGCATAGATCGGTGGGGATTAATCCACACATTTGGGGACAGTCTACTGCATATTGTATCCAATTCTGACTTTGAAAATGTGTTACGTGTCTAAAAACATATAATACAAAAAAATTCAGAACATATTTATTTATTTATTTACACTTTATTGTACACCAAACAAGAAATAAAATAAACAAGCAACATTAACAATAATTAGTAGAAAAATGTACAAAAGGCAGCCTTATTTTTTAAAAGCAATCTCTTCCAGGCAACCGTAGGGCAAAGGAGATGATATATTGAAGGTGAACATATGTTCTAACCGCCGATATAGCCGACCGATGGCGGGATAACCATCCAACTGCTGACTTTAAAATACACAGGCCGAAGACGGGCAGCAGCGTCTTCGGTGCGACAAAGCCAGTACTGCGGTCACCAACCCGCCTGCCCAGCGTGGTGACTATGGGCAAAACACATGAGTTCACGTTATTTTTGGCGTAAACTTGTGGAGGCCTATGTCCAGCAGTGGACTGTATAGGCTGTAATGATATGTTCTAAATTGAAATAATTTCAAAATTAAAAAAAACGTACCAAAGGAACGAAATTGTAATAGAAAAATACATATCTCATGTATTAATTAAAATGTAATCAGCTTTGAATATTCTATCGATATTAATACAAAATAAAAAAATATAACAGGGTGTTAATTGAATTCTAACGACTATAGCGAGCCAATTTGTTTACTTTGGCTTGTCGACTGAGATTTTTCACGGTCGGTTTCTGCGTGATGATAAATACACTTATAAACATGTAGTTACACTCACCTGGAATAAATTATTAAGGGCATGCAAAGCACACAGTTCTTTTTCTTGTTTTTCGTGATATATTTGAGATTTTGAGCCCATTTCGCTTAAACATTTATCATTTTGTATTTAAACTGAAAGCTTATTTATCCAACTAAATGAAATATAATTCGTTTTAAATATAAACCTTTGCACACCATTAGCAAGTATAAAATTTATAAGATATTTTGTTAATTAAAATAATAAAATAGAACAATTTTGGGACAACTTGACAATTTTATTGACTTGACAACAGACTTCAAAAAGGTTCTGATTTACTCTGTCTGTCTCTGTCAGTCTTTACTTACAAAAAAGTACCACGTACCACAGATAAGTGGTACTGTCTATGACCAAAGAACTCTGTCGCTTACGATGGGAGGATATGACATAACTTTTGACATATTGTCAATGAGTATAAATCAAATATTTGTCATCTTAGTTATGGTTCTATTATTCTATAATGTTTTGCCGCCAAAAATCCAATTTAAAGTAAACAGTGAGTAAACAATTAAACATCACCGTCGGTCAACAATTATCACATCGATACAATTCGATTTGTTGTTTTTTTACACAATTAACATTTTCAAAATACAACAAAAAATGAACCACCCTCAATCCAGTTACAACAGTGATGATAACTTGTTTTTAATAAATACAGACACTGTACATCAATATAAAAATTCTCTTAAAAGGTATGTTCGTACACTTTCTACTGGTTGATTTTGGTGGTTTTTATTTATTTTTGAGTCGATAAATTTTAGTTTGGATTATATTTTAGTTGCTCCAATGTAACGTCAAATATAATGTTAGAAGAAGCGTGGAAAGCGAGTACCAAACTATTTGTTAAAAATACAGATCACGTATTAGACTGTGCGAAGGAACTTTTAAAAGCTTCTACTAATAACGGCCATCAAAGTTGGACTTCTTCTCTAAGGTAAACCTAAATGTATATTATTAATAAGAATAAAAGATTTAGTAATTAAGGAAAGATTTAGTAATAAGAAACAAAGTGTTAATCCTCCCATAAAATTACACTAACATAATTTAAAACATTTCAGTAATCTACCAGACCCATCATTGTTATTTGAAAAGTCTATACTGCAGTGTCAATGTTTGAATAATAATAACAGTCCACAAGCAAATAGAACAAAATTTTTATATCAAAATGAATGTACTTGTTATGAATTATCAAAGTCAAATAAATCCGAAGCATCATTTTTCAAACCCTTGTACTCTGAGAATTCAAGCCAAGAATCAATATCTGGAGATGATACGAGGCAATTTAAGCCTAAGTTTAGTTGTATAAGACCGAAAAAAGTTATTTCTGTACCTAAAAATGTAACAGACACTTCACAAAAAGTATTTGATGTAGAAACGGAAAGGACTTGTGTAAACACTGACGTTGAAATGGAAGATGAGGACAAAGCACACAAGAGTAAAGTAGCTAAAATCACATTTAAAACTGCTAAGGAAACGTTACTTGCGTCGAATCCAGCTGCCAGACGTACTTTGGGTGCTTCAAGGAAGGCTCAAGCTAAATTTGTGTCTCCAATGCTTGGTGCTCAGTAAGATTTGTTCATTTATATGACATTTACTTACTTATTTTAATTTTTATAAACAATATTTATCATGAGAATTTTGTATTGATAAGTTTTAAAACTCTTATGTCTACAACAGACTTATATGTTAGGTTCTTGGTCATAATACGCCCTTGATATTTGCCAGCAGATACCAAATTCCCTTGATCTTGAGAAATGTGATGAATATTCATTTTTGTATATACATCAAATATTAAGTCTGCTGAAGCTGCCAGACATACTGATTGACTGGCTTAATTATCTTACCTCAGAGAAAATCACGTGTAAATAGTAATGGTCTCAAGCAGTATTGTGTTCCCGTGGTGAGCAAGGTGACTAGAGCTTCTGATTGGGAGTAGGGTAGGCAATCCACTTTCGAGCCATACAATTGTTTGCAGACCTTGTAGTATATGAAAAAAATATATATATCTATTTTTAATTATACTGGTTAAAAAATTAGAATATAATGAATGAGTATATTCCTTTTTCACAGAGAAAAACAAGAAGTCAATGAACCTGCAGTAACAGACGAAAGATTGAAACACATTGATCCTAAAATGATCGAGCTGATTGAGAGTGAAATTATTGACAAGGGAGCTCCAATTTGTAATTAAATTTAAAAACTATTACTACTATTACTACATATTTATGTCTATAATAGTAGTGTAGAAAATTCTGTACTGACCTTCTTATTCGTAAGGCAGGAAAAAGTTGTCTCTCAATAAAAAATAAAACAAAAAATACTACTAATGGTTTTTTAGTTTTTTCGGCAGTTTAATTATTATTATTTTTTTTAAAGTTTTTATATTAATAAAATATTACTTAATTTTTGTTTACTGATACACTAGTAATTCTCAGTATGAAAATTAGCAGCCAAACCACAAAAGCGCAGCATGATTGACTAGGCTAGACCCTTTAGCTTTTTGAGAAAAAAGCTAAAGTCCTGCAGTAGGATGCTTACAGTCTATTATAGTTTAGCAATATAATTTATAAAATAAACCCAGGCTGGGAGGACATAGCTGGTCTGCAGGAAGCCAAGAATGTGATCCAGGAGGCTGTGGTGTGGCCACTGTTACGACCAGATATCTTCACTGGCCTGCGACGACCACCACGTGGTGTCCTTCTATTTGGTCCACCAGGCACTGGGAAGACTTTGATTGGTTAGTGGATATATTTATAAATTAGTGTAATAATTTGTCTTCTTTATTATTTTTATCCTAATACATCTGTATTATTTTAAAATTAACTTTACCTAATTTTTACCATCTTAAAAAAAGAGAAGGGTTTTATTTGATTGTATTTTTTTATATGTTACCCTTTCACTTTTTATTGGGTGTACCGATTTTGATGATTCTTTTTCATTCGAACGCTGGTTTTTGTCGTGTAATGGAACCCCATTTTAATTTGTGCAATATATAACAAGAAGTATTTAGTTATAAAATATAATTTCTTCAAGTACTCTCGAATTTTAAAAATGTTTAAATAGGCAAGTGCGTGGCGGCGCAATGCCGAGCAACATTCTTCAGTATCTCTGCTTCATCATTGACATCCAAGTGGATCGGAGACGGAGAGAAGATGGTGCGCGCGCTGTTTGCAGTTGCGCGCTGCCACCAGCCGGCGGTGAGCATGCTACATTGTTACTATTTAAACACCAGTAATAATCATACAATTATCAATAACTACCACAACCAATGACTAATGTCGCCAGGCATTGTCATCACAGTATGTGACACTGCCACTTTCGTTAACAACAATTCTACTACATATAACTGCTGATCAAACCGTTAACAACACTACCACTACCGTTAATAACACTACCACTACTGTGAATAACACTACCACTACCGTTAACAACACTACCACTACCGTTAACAACACTACCACTACCGTTAATAACACTACCACTACCGTTAACAACATTACCACTACCGTTAACAACACTACCACTACCGTTAACAACACTACCACTACCGTTAACAACACTACCACTACCGTTAACAACACTACCACTACCGTTAGCAACACTACCACTACCGTTAACAACACTACCACTACCGTTAATAACACTAACATTACTGTTAACGTTTTTTTTTTTGGTATCGCAGAGGTTGTTTACGATACTACGATTACCGTTACCAATATTACTACTACTGTAAACGACACTAAAACTACCGTTTATGCATTGAATCTTTTATAAGTAATAAATGTTCCGCCGCCAGGTGATATTCATAGACGAGATCGACTCTCTGCTGAGCCAGCGCGGCGAGGGCGAGCACGAGGCCAGCCGCCGCCTCAAGACCGAGTTCCTGGTGCAGCTGGACGGCGCCGCCACCAGTGCGTGTCTGAACCTCTCACACACACACACACACACACACACACACACACACACACACTCACACACACACACACACACACACACACACACTGCGACAGTTACTGGACGCGGGGAACTTAAAGACAAGTGGTCGGATTTCATTCCAGTATGCTGCTGCACTATTGAATGGTTATCCGTGCATACTTTCCTCAAATGTTTTCCTCCACCGTCTAGTTGGGATCATTTGCATAAAATTGTTTAGGCGTCCGTAAATTCGTCACGTGGAATTTTATTTTTGTCACACTAAGTCACACGTTCAGTGACCACTAATAAAATGTTACGTCACAAAAACGAGCCCCCCCTTACCCTTGTTATAAGTGACATTTTATCGTCATGAAAAAAATTAAGAACTGTCACGTCGACAAAAAATAATGAAGTACGAAGTCACATCACCCCTTTCTCATTGTCACATCACGGAACTCTGAACAAAACCCCCATCTTCTTATTTTCAAACGCATTTTCTAGACGACCCCTAGCACTTCAAAACGTCTGGTTTTTACTTTGGCTATCTTTGCTCAACATTGTCACCTTAAATAGGCGTATATGACACAATATGGCTATTATTATATTTGTTACAGGCGAAGACGATCGCATACTAATAATCGGTGCCACGAACCGACCTCAGGAGCTGGACGAAGCCGCGAGACGGCGACTAGTTAAACGACTGTACATTCCATTGCCGGATGTCGAAGTTAGTATGAATAAAAAAAATCTTTTAATAAGGTTAAAGACCGCTGCATACGTAACATGCACGGGATGGGGACTGAACGTGGTTAATAAACACTGACGTGGATTTTTGATGCATACGCACCGTGGCAGTAACTCAGTAACAGTAGGTAAATGCACGTGCTTCCCTACTTTAGCTCTCCGAAGCGAGTGAAGTGGCTGTGCCCAGCTGCCTACATACCAGGATCACGGACGGGGCGGATCACGCGTGGGGCGGGACGTGCTAAACATCGTCGCCGACGTTATTTTTTAACTGACTTCAAAAAAGGAGGAGGTTACTCAATTCGACCTGTATATGTATTTTTGCAGTAAAATTTCTTTAATATCATAAACAGCTAAAAGTTCTGTAAAGCGTAACAACTAAATTAAAACTATTTTATTGTACCTCATTAATATTTAATATTTGCACATCGTAAGGTAGAATATGTTCGATTATAGTATTGTTAACCTTATATCAAATTAAAAAAAAAAAAACAAAATTATACTGTTGATAATCTGTATAATTTCTCCAGGCGCGGACGCAAATAATCTGCAACCTGCTGCGGCACGAGGCGCACGCGCTGTCGGGCGCGCAGGCGGCGGAGTGCGCGCGCCTCACGGCCGGCTACTCGGGCGCCGACATGCGGGCGCTGTGCGCGGAGGCCGCCATGGGGCCCCTGCGCGCGCTGCCGCTGGACCAGATCGCCACCGTCGACACTGCGCACGTATGCCTCGGACATATCTCTAATTGTTTTATTTGCAAAACAATTTTCCTTTTATCGTCATGTCTGGAAGAACTAATTTCTCGGCAATAAGACCGAGTTCAGAGTCCGAGAATAAGCGGCGTCTTCGGTGCGACAAAGCCAGTACTGCGGTCACCGACCCGCCTGCCCAGCGTGGTGACTATGGGCAAAACACATGAGTTCACGTTATTTTTGGCGTAAACTTGTGGAGGTCTATGTCCAGCAGTGGACTGGTATAGGCTGTAATGATGAAGACCGAGTTGTAGAACTTTTGATGTAATACATTTTATCTTTAGGTCCATGTTTTGATATGCCATAAAAGGATATTGTTATCCTACTAGGTGTGCTCCGCGGTTACAGCCGCGTTAATTTTTAAGAAAAAACGTACGATAAAATATAATTCAGCTTTCCACGGTAAATGGACTTATCTAACATATCAAGAATTTTTCAATTTGAACAATTACTTCCTGAGATTAGCGCGTTAAACAAACAAACAAACTCTTCATTTAATATACTAGTATAGATGATGTAAATAAAAATTAATCGCTAAATGTGTAGCTAATCGAAACTCGAGATAGGCTGGACCAATTAGGCTGCTATTCACTATCCAATAAATAGTAAATCATCAGTAATATTTTTCAATAAGAAATCCCATTACGCCAGTAGCTGATTTGCACCAGATTAAATTAATATGATAGTATTTGATGGCTTATAATAGCTGGAACAATATTGTTCGCAATAATATCGTGATAAGGCGAACCTTGCATAAGTTTACGCAATGTGATTTTTAAAATAAAAAATTAAGAATGTATTATATCATATATGCATGAAATTGATTTTGTAAATATATATATTTTTTTATGTCACTTTAGGTGCGTCCAGTAAATATGCAAGACTTCAAAATGGCACTTCAAAGAGTTCGACCCAGTGTCTCGCAGGACGATCTCACTCAATACATTAAATGGAACAACACTTACGGTCACGGATCTTAATTTTATTCAATACTTTTTTATAAATAAATATAATTTTGTTAATTTGACTTTTATTTAATTTTTTTTTTTTTTTTTAATATAAAATTAATCAAAATATTTTTAAAGAGAAAACGATTTCAGTTTTGTTATTGTCGTAAACAAAAAATAATTTAGTAAATCGACTAAAATATCAGGCTTTGAAACACTGAAGGCACAGTTTGCAGTAACCCTGCTTTCTGTTCGGCGTGTTGCGGGTTCGATTCCCACCTGAGTCTGGGTGTACTATTTGTATTTGTAAGTTTATATATGTAATATTTATATGTATAATTATTAGAAAAAGAACTATATAGCTATATAAGTCTGATTTTACCTATAACCTTATAACACAGGCATTAAGTTGCTTACCGTAGGAATAGATGGTCGTGTGTATATGTTATATTAAAAAATATATATATAATAATAATTGTTTCTAGAAAAAATGCATTTAGCGACATTTGACATCTTGAGCACTAGTACACAGCAACGCGTGGCTGGGTCAGCTAGTTATTTATATACACCCGTTTTAAATACCCCGCCTTCCTATGCCTGTAATAATGTCAGTAAAATCATGGGAATAAGTGTTACTACTTGTAAAATATCAGAATATAATTATAATTTCTACTTGCTTGAAAAAACTTGAAGCCTGAAGGGCCTGTATTTTACAAGTCATCATCATCATTGCCGTCCACTGCTGGACATAGGCCTCTACAAGTTAGCGTCAAAAATGGCGTGAACTCATGTGTGTTGCCCATAGTCACCACGCCGGGTAGGCGGGTTAGTGACTGCAGGATTGGCTTCGTCGCACCGAAGACGCTTCTGCCCGTCTGCGGCCTGTGTATTTCAAAGCTAGCAGTTGGATGGTTATCCCACCATCGGTCGACTTTATAAGTTCCAAGATGGTTCCAAGGTGTTAGTGGAACTGTATTAACCCTTAGTCGCCTCTTACGGTTACGACAACCACGGGGAGAGAGGGGTTGCTATATTCTTTAATGCCATAGCCAAACAGCTAAATATTTTACAAGTAGCAACACTTATTCCCGCGATTTTATTGAAATTATAAATGTCAAAACAATAAAAAAACTTGTAAAAACGTTGTAGAAAAAACATAAAAAATCACGAGAATAAAAATTATAATAATTATATAGTTAATTCGAATAATACCGGTGTTTGTGACCTTTTAAATTAGTGGTTACTATTATTTTGAAGTGTAAAATGGATCAGGAAAATAGGATAGTTGTGTTGATTGATATGGATTGTTTTTATTGTCAAGTAGAAGAGAAATTAAACCCTGAACTTAGAGGTAAACCCATAGCCGTCGTGCAATATAACCCATGGAAAGGAGGAGGGTATGTCAATCTTCTGATGCTGTTTTATTTTTAGTTTTAATAGCAGAGACTGTACTTAACAAACAAGCAAGAGCTTTGTTTTCTTTAAAAAAAAAGATTATCAAGAAATACGTTATAAACTTTGGTAAGTCTTTTAAGTAGGGTAGATTAAGACCCGTCAAGTAAAAAAAAAATTAACCTAACCTATCTAAGCTGAAAATTTGACCGTATATCGGCATAATTTCGTTACAAAATTAATTCGACGGGCCTTAATCTAAAGACTAGCCATAACTTTATATATTGGTTTATATTCTGAACGTGTTCTTGACAATGATTCCCCAAAAGATGACTCTTGCAATTAGAAAGTAATTTTCAAGAGGTTTTTACAAATTTAAATTTTTAATAAAATTTACCAGATATTTGTACTGAATTTATGAACCAATTTAATTCCTTTCAAACCAAGTCTAATTTAATATAAATGCCTAACAAAGTATTATAAGTTTGTCCATATTTAAAAAATAACAACTGTACTTTCAAATATTGTCATAGATGAAATTGTGGAAAAGTGGATTTGACTAGATTGAGATACTATGAGGTAACTGTAAAGGTAGTCTATCTGATAAAGTGCTATTTTAAAGCAAGGAGGTTGAATGCAATTGTACACAAATAAAATGTCTGAAAACTACATCTACTTTAAGATACATTTATTGGTAACTTTATTTGAATAAGGATCATTGCTGTGAACTACTTAGCCAGAGCGAGAGGAGTAAATCGGCACATGAGAGGAGATGATGCCAAAGAGAAGTGTCCTGAGATTCAGCTTCCATCAGTACCATGCCCTAAAGGAAAGGCTGATATTTCAAAGTAAGTTCATCTTTACATTTTGACTTACTATATACACTATCTTATACAATATCTTATAAATTGCCTTAGCCATTTTGGAACCTCCTCCTCTGTCATGCTAAGTCACTTCAGTGACCCTCTGACAAATATTGCATCACAAAAGCTAGGTCCTCCTCTCATAAATGATTTGGTAATTAAAAACAGTATTTAGATTTATAATTAGTTCTTGTTTTGTCCTCTCCCTCGTGATAATGGACCCGACGACCCCATAGAGATACATTTAATAACTGTTTTACTATGTTTTAAAGTAATTATTGTCATAGCTAAATGAAGAATAAAATTTAATTAAACAGATGTCACTTGTAATAAGTACTTTTATTTTAGATACAGAGATGCTGGCATAGAAGTGGCAAAGGTACTTCAAAAGTTTACCACATTATTAGAAAGGGCATCAATCGACGAAGCTTACTTGGACATAACTATTCCAGTAAGTTATAAATATATAAATGACTTCTCATTTATATGTGTAACATTAACAATGTTATATAAATTAAGAAAAAAAAATAAGTTTCAATAGTTTAAATTAATTTATTAGATAATTTAAGCCATGTTATGTTAAAGGTATGTTCTAAATGAAATTAAATTAATAAATACCTACTTGTTATAAATAAATAATAATCTTCTTTATTCCCTCCAACATTAGTACATAAATTATTATATATAATTAGTACATAAACACATACTATATCAATTGTACTTAGTCTCTAAATGAACAATATGTCTCTGGTATTCCTACTGGTACACTAGATTCCCTGTGTTGTGGGGTAATAAATATGCTTAATTATATATAATTTTTGTATAAATATGCATATAAATAATGCAAATTTAATTTATATGACACATAAGCTCAGAGCGGGATTCAATTGGAAACCTCCGAAGCAGAAAGCTGGGTCACTTGTAATATTATGATAATAATTTGACTGTCCTTTAATTTCAGATACAAAAAAGACTTGAAACAATAAATATACACACATTAGCAAGCAATCTTATGCCCAATACATTTGCACTGGGGTATGATAGTTTTGATGACTTCATATCTGATGTCCACAACTGTGGCTCTGATTCCATTGACTTTGACTTTGAACATGCAAAGAAACTACTAGTTGGAGCTTTGATAGTCAGTGAGATCAGAGCAGCGGTTTATGAAGAAACAGGTACGGTTGTTTTTTTTATGTAGTATTAGTTCTCTTAATCATTTAGTGTCTTAATATAATGTAGGTGCATCAAAAGATCTCTTTGAATCTTCTCCATTTGACATTGGCAAAGTTATATAATAATTTTAAATAAAGAATTTTGAATAATTAGTACACTTAATTAATTAACTTTATATATAGTATAGTTTTCTTGTAATTACTGTTATAAAAAAAGTATGTGTCGTCAAAAAAACGTAAAAATTTCACAGTCCACACATCCTTACAGTTTCACACAAAATTTCACCCCCAATATTTTTTTGTACCACGGGCATTATATCATTTCTTAAGGAGTTAACTCCAATATTTAAACATCTTTCAAGGTTACCGGTGTTCAGCGGGAATAGCTCACAATAAAATATTAGCTAAACTTGTCTGCGGTATGAACAAACCTAACAAACAAACGGTGCTGCCAAAACATTCTGTTAACATGCTATATAGGTATGAAATATTAATAATACGTTAGTCTTTTTTTTTTTAATATTATAAAATAAAATTATTTAATGATTTTAATCTTCAGAACCTTGCCAGTAACTAAAGTTAAACACTTGGGTGGAAAATTTGGATCACATGTATGTGAAGTACTGAAAATAAAAACTATGGGAGAATTACAATCATTCTCAGAAAAAGTACTGCAAACAAAGTTTGATGAAAAAAATGGGTAAGTGGTTACTGTAATTTAGTCTGCATAGAATTATTTATAGGTACCATTTTTATAATTATGAAAAAGAAGTAATCTAATATTGACCTAAATTAGATGTTATTATTAAACACTTTTATGGGACTTTCCGCACTTGTCGTTTTGGAACTCCCGATAAAATTTTAGCGACATTGTACTTTACTAGTGTACCCGTGCGAATAATTCGCACTAAATACGTATAATAATTATCACTTTACAAAATTACAAAAAGGTGTTTTAAAATTATACGTGAGTTAATTTGAAATTAAACAAAAATCTTAACAACCGTCAATCATGTTGACATTGTTTTAAAATTAAAGCGATGTATATAATTTTAATAATTAATTAATTTATAAAAACAAAAGCAATAATAATTTTTTAGTTGTTGATGCCGGTAGGGCAAGCACTTATCTTTAAAATGATATATAATTTATGTGGAACAATTGTGTTTTTTTTCTAAAAAGGGAAGCAAACATCTTAATCCTTATTATATGAGTATTAATATGGTCACAAGCAAAATTATCTTTTTCACAGAGCATGGCTGTACAACATAGCTCGTGGTATAGACACAGAACCAGTTCAAGCAAGATTCAATCCAAAAAGCATAGGGTGCTGCAAAAACTTTAAAGGCAAAGCGGCTCTTTTAGATTTGGATAGCATAAAAAAATGGCTGAAAGATTTAGGTGATGAAATTGAAAATAGGCTAGAAAAGGATGCTATAGAAAACAACAGAACGCCGAAACAAATGGTTGTCAGTTTCACGGTCCAGCTTCCAGATGGCAGAGAAACAAGTAGCTCCAAGTCTTATAATTTTTCACCTGAGGATGAGTTGTGTGGGGAGCTGTTTACAAATAAGGCTTTTGAAGTCCTGATTGATAGTACTGAAGGTTGCAAGCCAAAAGGTAAATTATTGTTGTTTTTTTTAATGACTTCAAAAAAGGAGGAGGTTACTCAATTCAACCGTATATATCTAATAAAATCTATACATATAATAAAAGGGTAGGAAAGTCAAAACTGTACATTGAATATTTTTTTTAAAAGAATACATGAGGTGTGATCTACAATCTAATAAAGGTGTGATCTATAATCTAAGAATACCGAAGCCAAAAATATAGTTTTTAGAATTTTTGTCTGTTTGTCTGTATGTATGTCTGGGATAAACTCAAAAAGTACCGCATGGATTTACTTCAAATTTGGTACGAATATTATTAAGAAGTCGGGTCAACATATAGGCTACATATTATCATGCTATCACCTACCGGGAACGAGCAGTGAACCTTTATTTCCTCAACGCATTCTGTAACAACGTGTTATCTAACGACGCATATTTGAATGTTGTTGTATTATGTTAATAACCATGCTATATAAGCTAGCTTCACACTATAAAAATTACGCAATATAAGTAGACAAGACAATTTTAAAGCAGCGCCATCTATGAGGTTTTTCTGCAGATATGAAATGTAAAGAAGAAACCGGTAAATGAATGTTATTTTTGTAGGTATTTTTGGTGCTGTATAGCGTTCACGCAGACGACGTCGCAGGCAGCAGCTAGTATATATATATTAAATGTATGTTCGGGGATTACTTCGTCGTTTATGAACCGATTTTGATAATTCTTTTTTTTTTGTTGGATAGGAGGTATCCTAACTGTGGTACCATGATAAGGAAACCAGGATATGATGATGGGATCCTAGAGAAATCGAGGGAAACCCTCGAAAATCTTCATAACGTTTTACTTTTCACCGACACCCAATTTTTCCGTTGGTGCCGCGGGAGACACCACACGAACGCGAACCAGAGTCAACTTAAAAAATATGACAGATAAATATGTCATATAGTGTAAGGAAAAATAAGTAAGATCTTTAAGAATGGGTATAGTAGTGCAATTATAACTTATTATTAAAATTTTGTAAATAAGGACTTTTAAACTGACCCCATGGACTAAACAAGTGAGGCCCACCTGGTGTCCCATTTGCGTTGAACGTGTTACAAGTTTTTCATCTAAGTACATTTTTTTTAGAAGGCGAAAGCAATAGAAAGTTAAGAGCACCAATCAAGTTTCTCGGCATCAGTGTTGGTAAGTTTGAAGAACATACTGAGAATAAGAAAACAAAAAAAATTATAGACTACTTCAGTGCTGGGTCCTCCAGTGAGGTGACACAAAGAACTAACGAAACAGCTAAGGGAAAGGAAGAAAAAGATCAAGATATAAAAACAAAAAATAAGAATAGTGTTGATAAAGAATATGTTTTACAAAAATTTTTTCAAGCCCAAGTTAATAATAAATCGAATATTCCAAAGCAAGAAATTATTGAATCAAGTAATGAAAATGTATTAGAATCTTCATTAGATAAGCAAGAATCATTTTTTGTGAAATTTTTAAAGAAAGATCAAAGTACAGACAAATTGGGAGGAAAAAAGGAAATGATAGGGGAATGTCATGAAACTCAAACAAATAAAATAAATCGCTCTATTAGTCCTGTTTGCAACATTGAAGATCGTGGAGATGATAGTAATGGCACTGCTCATTCAGGATCAACAATCAATGACGAAATAAATAAAAGCATAGCTCTCTTTGAAGATGATCCAGATGAAATATCTCGAGTCAGTAACATGAGGGAACTTTTAAAGACATCTCATGATGTTAATATTCGACATAAAGTTAATAGTTCACCTAAATCGGAGGCTCCATCTAGAACTGTAACACCTGAAGTAACTGAAAGCAATCATATAGAAACAGTTGAATGTTCTGAGTGTGGAAAAGCAGTGCCTTTAGAAAAGTTCATAGAACATTCTGATTACCATGTAGCACTTAAGTTGAGGGAGGAAGAAAGAGAAGAATTCCGTAAAACAAGAGAGATAATTGTGGCTAAGAAACCAAATGTAGATGCAAAAAATAAAAACCCGCAGGTAACTAAAAATGAGGCGGTTCCTTCAATATCCAAATTTTTTACAAAGTCCGATAACACTGTCCCTAAGATAATGTGTTCGGAATGTGGTGACAAAGTTGCAAAAGAGAAATTTTCCGAACATTTAGACTTTCACGAGGCGCAAAAATTAAGTAGGGAATTAAATAAAAAACAAACGTCGAGTGCCTCTCTTAATAATAGTGTGAAAAGAAAGAAAGTATCCACATCACCTTTGAAGTCAATAGATATGTTTTTTAGATAGCAGAAGTTTTTAAAAATTATCTATGTTTTACCAAATGAACTTGCAAAATTATGTTAATATATTTATAAAGCAAATTTATGAAGTAAATGTGTTATGTCAGTGTCTTTTATTTTACCAGTATGTCGTTAAATGTTGCAAATTTTGATTTTCGTGTCTGTTTGTTTAAAAAAAAAAAAACAGAATTTGTTTTAAGTTTTTATATTAATGTATCGCTAATACACAAAATGAGTGTAAGCAAGCTTATTACATTATCATCACTTCAGCCTATCGCAGTCCACTGCTGGACATAGGCCTCCATAAGTTCGCGCCAAAAATTGCTTGAACTCGTGTGTGTTGCCCATAGTCACCACGCTGGGCAGGCGGGTTGGTGAATGCAGGGATGGCTTTGTCGCACCGAAGACGCTGCTCATCAGATCTCATAGACCCTGTATGAGAATTTGTTCTGCATTTGTCCATGTTTTATGAGATTTTTTTCTGTAGGTTTCTTCAACTGTAGTAAATTTAATTGATGAAACAATTTTCATTGATGTTTAAGTCAGGGAAATAATTTCGTCAATAGAAAATTTAGAATTTAAGAAAAAGGAAACCATCACCCACATCTATTATTTATCAAGTTATACAAAAAATAAAGTATACATGCAATCATTTGTAATGTCGGTTTTCATGATAAGATTAAATTACAATGTCATTCTTTACAATTAAATAATATATTATAATGTCGTTCTTTATAATTAATTAAAATTAAATAATTAATAACGTCACATTAATTTGTCCATTTTAATTTAAATAGAGAATAAAAAAAAAATTAAAGTACAGTTAATTTAATCAAGGTTAAGATATAATATTAACTGTTCCGATAAAAAAAAAAAATTAAAAAAACTTAAAATTGTCAATAAATGTAATTAACATTAAGCAAGATTTAATATACAGGGTTCGGCACTCGAAGTGTTACTAACTTTACGTTGCCATAAAAACTAAACTGTTTACAGTATGGCGCCTATTTTTTCACATTCCTTAAGTAGTCTATTGTATTGTTAATAAACTTACAAAAGCCTATTATTTTTCGTCGTTGTTAAAAAAAGTTTTGCAGATGGAAGTCAAACGAAACAGTCTCATTTCTTTGTATTTGGCTGGAAAATCGCAGTCAGTCATCGTTAATGAGCTAGGACATTTACATTTGACCAAAATGTTTGTGTATCGGACCATCACGCGTTACAATGATACGGGTAGCATCAAAAAACGCCATGGATGTGGACATCCAACAACAGCAACATCCTTAAAAAAAAGGTTCGAAAGGTAAAGGCTAGAATTGAACGAAATTCACGACAAAGCGCAGTTAAATTGGCAAAAAGTCTTAATGTATCTGCCCGGAGCATAGGACGCATATTGAAAAATAAACTTCAACGGAAGCCCTACAAATTACAAAAATTGCAAGACCTAACACTTGCAGAAAAGGCAACTCGTCTAGAAAGAGCTAAGAACTTAAAGTACTTGCACGTTGGTGGCATGCTTGAAAATTTGGTATTTTCCGATGAAAATTTTTTTACGGTTCAGCAATATGTGAACAAACAAAATGATGCGTATGGTTAAAGTGTAAATCAAATGACAATTTAGACCAACGAATTGCCTTGCGAAAGCAAGCACCAGCATCTGTGATGGTTTGGGCTGCGGTAACTGCCACGGGACGCTCACCTCTCGTTTTCATTGACCAGGGTGTAAAGATAAACCATCAGATCTACCGTAAGAACATTTTAAACGATGCTTTGTTACCTTGGACACGTAAACAATTTGGTAGAAATCATTGGACCTTTCAACAAGACTCGGCACCATCCCACAAAGCACGTGAAACCCAAATTTTTTTACAAGAAAATGTTCCGAGCTACATTTCTTCGCAACAATGGCCACCATATTCCCCGGACTTAAACCCAATGGATTTTTCTATATGGTCAATTCTAGAAGCCAAAGTGTCAACAAAAAAATATGTGACGGTCGACGCCTTAAAGATTGCTCTCCGCCGAGAACGGAACAAAATACCAGCAGACCACATTCGTGCAGCGTGTGAAGCCTTCTCGGTCAGACTCGATGCTGTTATCCGCGCTAAAGGTGGTCATATTGAACAATAATTTCATTTTTATTTATTTTATATGTTTTCTTTTCGATACTAAAGTTTTAAAATAAATATGTTCATAATTAACAAAATTACAGCATTTTGTATTAGTAACACTTCGAGTGCCGAACCCTGTATAATAAAATTATACTATATTATTTGAGTCATTAATTTTAATTACTTTTTTGAATTTTGTCAACGTGTCACTAAATATATCAATTTCTAGAGTGGAAGTAGCTCGTTTATCTCTATAATATAAAAATGAGTCGCTGAATGTGTTGCTAAGCGCAAAACTCGAGAACGGTTGGACCGATTTCACTAATTCTTTTTTTAAAAAATATTCCTTGAAGTACGAGGATGGTTCTTACGGAGAGAAAAATTCTAAAAAAAAAAAAAAAAAATTCCTTATATAGTCTAAAAACAACACTTTTCTATACTCCCATACAAAAGATTTGTGATAATACTTAAAAGTCAATTTGAACTTTAATACCATACAATAAAGTTTGTGTTAGGCGACACGAAGTTCGCCGGGTCAGCTAGTTGTATATATATTGCACAAGTCTATTTATGGGAGAATTTGAACCTAGGTTAGTATAGCTGCGTCTCACTGCAAAAGGTTTGTATTTACCCAATTTATTCAGAAGTTGAGGGCAATCAAGTTCGCAATTTATTAGTTTGTATAAAAATACTAAATCGTGCATACGTCTGCGCTCCTCCAGCGAAGTCATTTTGAAATGCTCGAGCCTACTACGGTAATCTCGCAGATATCCAACATTCTGACGATACGCCAGAATCCGTAAAAACTTTCTCTGGATTCGTTCGATTCGGTCTATGTAAACCCTGTAGCCTGGATTCCATACAACAGAACAATACTCCAAGGAACTTCGGACCAATGCATTATAGAGTAAACAGTGTCACTCTGTTTAAATTCCCTTGTGTTTCTTACTATGAATCCAAGCGTTCTAAGAGCCTTAGCAGAAATTGTATTAAAATGCGTGTCAAAGCGCAAGCATCTATCCAGAGTGATTCCCAAATCACGTATAGTTTCAACCCTTTTCAAGTGGAGCGTTGTTAATTCTATATTCATAATCATCAGTCTTTCCTCAATCTATGCCTGGAAAACCTTATAACGCTATACTTGATATTCTACATTAACAATAGAATATGCAGGTGTACATTTCTTTTATTTATCTCACGGGATTTCGTTACAATTGAGAGATAATTATGTTGTTTAAGTGTGGTCTTATACTTTTGGCCTGCAGTGTATGTATATGTGTGTATATATAAACTAATCCTATTCGAGACATCCCATGTCCCTCGCCTGTTTTTTGTTCTTTTGCATACTGAAATTTTAAACTAATGAATGAACTGCAACAGTATTTACCTACATATGTGCCAGCATATTCTTTCTAGGAATAGGGTGGGTATTAGTTTTAACTTTTAAAGTTAAACTGTCTTTGTTATACAGTACCTATCCCATTTATTATATCATTGTGCGCCAGAGACAACGTTCTACGAAGCACGCACTATACAATACACAGTACCCAGCCATAAATAATGCACACCGATTGTCTCTTTCCAAAGGACACAATGGTCGATGTGCATTATTTATGACCGGCTAATGTATAATGTTAACTATCATCTCATCAGGTACCTATTTATGATAGGAAGATCCATAAAGGCAAACACGAAGCAATTATTTGTAGTTGTAGAAATTAAATAGAGTAGAAACTGGACCAGAAATAGAAATTTTGTCACTTGTTGTTTTACGCTTTACTTATTTGGAAACAAAAAATATTCACACGTACAACGAGCGAGAATCTTTATTTTTAACCGACTTCCAAAAAAGGAGGAGGTTCTCAATTCGACTGTATTTTTTTTTATATATGTTACATCAGAAATTTTGACCGGGTGGACCGATTCGACAAATTTTCTTTTAATCGAAAGGTGGTGTGTGTCAATTGGTCCCATTTAAATTTACAACTACTTTTCGAGTTATATCTAATAATGCGTTTTTACTTGACGCTTTTTTCGTCGACCTACGTTGTATTATACCGCATAACTTTCTACTGGATGTACCGATTTTGATAATTCTTTTTTTGTTGGAAAGGGGATATCCCTAGTTTGGTACCATGATAACGAAACTAGGATTTGATGATAGGATCCCAAAGAAATCGAGGGAAACTCTCGAAAATTCGCAATAACTTTCTACTGGATGTACCGATTTTGATAATTTTTTTTTTTTTGCTGGAAAGGGGATATCCGTACTTTGGTACTATGATAAAGAAACTAGGCACTGATGATGGCATCCCAGAGAAATCGAGGGAAACTGTCGAAAATCCGCAATAACTTTTTACTGGGTGTACCGATTTTGATAATTTTTAATTTAATTAAAAGCTGATATTTATCATGTGGTCACATATAAATTTTATCGAGATCTGATAACTACTTTTTGAGTAATCTTTGATAACGCGTAGTTACTTGACAATTTTTTCGTCGATCTACGTTGTATTACTCGTCGATGTAATCGAAGTCGGTTTTTTTTCGTTTGCGAGCAAACACAATAATTTTTTTAATATATATATATATATATATATAATCTTTAATTATTTTACAGGAGTTTACTCCTTATAAGATTTGAAGAAAAAAAAACGGGAAAAATTATATGAACTTGTAACGCCGAGCAGTGTTACTGAGAGTGACTTTAACCAAACAACGCCTCTTGCGAGAAAGCAGTGTAAGCTCAAGTCGCATGTCAGAGCTGACACCCTTTTAATTACTAAAGAATGAATAATTACGCAATAAAAATCGATTATAAAATATGATTATTTATTAATGTTCAATACACAGATTTTACATGTTATGTATCTCAGTTTGAACTTTTCTCCACGAATCGAGAGGGCCGTGCTCTGGGCGGTACCTGACGTTGCAACCGTCGTTGGCGAGGCGCCCTTCTTCACGCAGCTTCTCAAATTCGTCGCGGTCGTATTTCGTGAAGCCCCATCTCTTGGAGACATAGATCTGAAACAATAACATATTTATGCCCAATGTAAAAAAATCTTAAAACCTATGATAAAGAAAAGATGGTTTATTTTCTAAATTTATGTTAAGTATTGAAACATTTTGATAATCATGCAAAACTATTCGTTTTTTGGAAAGACTCTTGGTAGTACCTTATGTAGTACTTGGTAGTAAGCGTTACCATAACCTGTAACGCCAGAAGCAACACAAGCATTGCTGACCCCCTGACCCTTCCCAGCAGCTCTGGGCTACCTTACTCACCGCAGCAACACAAAACTACTTGAAAGTAGTACTATTTAGCTGTGATCTTCTTTAATGTGGAGGTACTAGGCTAGATGGGCTGCTCCAGATTTAGAGCTCTTTTTGAGATCTGGATATATTCCACATTACTATAGATACTACTCAAAAGAATGTACAAGACAAGATTTAGACAATAAAACTTATAATTCTGCTTTTATTACTAACCTTCTGACGACCAGGGAACTTGAACTTGGCACGACGCAGAGCCTCGATGACCTGCGCCTTCCATCTGTCGCTGGAACGCACCGACATGATGGGCTGTCCGATGTGAACGCGCGCTACCGTACCTTGCGGTTTGCCGAAAGCACCACGCATCCCCGTCTGAAGCCTACAATTTATAAGAATATATTAGGATACATAAAAAAGTATGCATAAAAACTAGTAGCACTCTCTCTAACATATAAACAAAAGGACTAATAACACTGTTTTTCACAAAGCTCTCATTAGGTAATCCAAGTCTAATCCTAAAATCCCACAAAATTTTCCTGTAAACTTCAGTCAACTTTTATGCCAGTGCTATGTGCTATCACTTCAGCCTAATATAGTCCACTGCTGGACATAGGCCTCCACAAGTTCGCGTCAAAAATGGAGTGAACTCATGTGTTTTGCCCATAGTCACCATGCTGGGCAGGCGGATTGGTTACCGCAGGGCTGGCTTTTTCGCACCGAAGACGCTGCTATGTGTGCTTTACTTTTATATTATATGGGATAGTGTTCATAACTCAAAGATTGATATTTGTAATATTTTGTAAGCATTTTTTTCACTCAACATAAAAAAAGAATATATATTTCTAAAAACTTAACAGATCACTTTACAGTAATTTTTTTTTATAACTTATTAACAAATTGTAATTTGTGATCATTTAAAATAAAGGTAACGAACACATCCTATTTTATCATTCATTTTGTTCATTCACATACTCATTCGCCTTCTAAAAATTTTGCCTTATAAAAAAGATATTGAAATGACATATTAAGAAATATTAATTATATGTACTCTCGATATTAGTATTTTAATAGTTATTGTGTTCAAACTGATAAATTGAAAATTGTTTTTAGTGAAATATACAGTAAACTTGAGTTTTACAAATGTCCGTAAGTTAATGTAGGTAAAAAGTAGGTGATCAATGCAGATAAAACGTGAATACATATTGACAGGGGGTTTGTTTATTAAATGAGACACTTCTTAAAAAATGGACTTTAGATAATGTAGGTTCTAGATCCGGAATAAAGTTACTCTGTTGTCAGATTTATCATAGTATCCTTAACTAAGCCTATAATACGACGAAGGCATACCTGTTCAAGCCATTACACTTGTTAAGTTTACATTATGATTTTTTAAATATATGTAAAATAAATTTAACTGAGGTAGGGCACAGCAGGAATTTCCTGCTCAAAATACGGAGCAGCCCGACTGGGGTAGTACCTCGACCTTACAGAAGATCACAGCAAAATAATACTGTTTTCAAGCAGTATTGTGTTCCTGTTGGTGAGTAAGGTGACCAGAGCTCCTGGGGGGATTGGGGATTGGGTCGGCAACGCGCTTGCGATGCTTCTGGTGTTGCAGGTGTCTATAGGCTACGGTAATCGCTTACCATCAGGTGAGCCGTAAGCTTGTTTGCCGACCTAGTGACATATAAAAAAAAAAAAAAAAAAAAGACATGCTAGCAAAGCAACGTAATAACCATTAAGTAGTTGAAATATAAATATATACAAAATGAGTATTTATAGTTTTCCTAAATTATTTATTTTATTTTTATTTTTTCAAAAACACAGTTATACACAACAAATTAGAAATAGAGTTAAAAATTAAAAGTCATTTAGAAGTTTACAAGTTACAATTACAATTTATTGTTTTTAATAATGACTTTGATTATTAGTGAGAAATAATCTTGATAGATAAAAAATTTGCAAGTCATATCAAAGAAATAAAACAGCACTGTGAATGACTTTTAGTTTGAAAACACTGACTAAGAGCAACAGATATTGCACAATATTTTGATACAAGTTACAGAACCCTAATTCCACAAATATGCTGACGTACCAAACTGATGGAAGCTTCCCAGGCGTATACATAACAAATAAGAAATAGAGTTAAAAATTAAAAGTCATTTAGAAGTTTACAAGTTATAATTACAATTTATTGTTTTTAATAATGACTTTGATTATTAGTGAGAAATAATCTTGATAGATAAAAAATTTGCAAGTCATATCAAAGAAATAAAACAGCACTGTGAATGACTTTTAATTTGAAAACACTGACTAAGAGCAACAGATATTGCACAATATTTTGATACAAGTTACAGAACCCTAATTCCACAAATATGCTGACGTACCAAACTGATGGAAGCTTCCCAGGCGTATACATAACAAATAAGAAATAGAGTTAAAAATTAAAAGTCATTTAGAAGTTTACAAGTTATAATTACAATTTATTGTTTTTAATAATGACTTTGATTATTAGTGAGAAATAATCTTGATAGATAAAAAATTTGCAAGTCATATCAAAGAAATAAAACAGCACTGTGAATGACTTTTAATTTGAAAACACTGACTAAGAGCAACAGATATTGCACAATATTTTGATACAAGTTACGGAACCCTAATTCCACGAATATGATGACGTACCAAACTGATGGAAGCTTCCCAGGCGACCAACTCACGAGTTCCCCATATTAGACTATCAATGCCCCATTTTTGTAATTTTTGACTTTTATTAATCATTATATTATTTTAATCAGTATTTAGTTCCACTTCTACTAAAGCAGTCTAGTTATAAGATAATTATATAATATTGTATTATATTTATTATATTATATTATAATAATTAATAATTATTCAGTATTTTCCAACCTTCTGAATGCTGCAAACTTAATTTACTCTTTAAGTTGTAAATAGGTGAAATTAAACATTTTGAAACAGAATTTAATATTACGGTTAGTTATTTGTATTAATATTTTAACATTTTGACACTAGCAATTTATACTAAGCTAACTCATAAAAGTGAACTTTACAATAGAGGCTTATTAGAGGGAAAACGTGATATCTTTTATATTAAGAAACTTATTTGAGATTTGGCATCTTTAATAGTTAATTTATTAATTGTAATTTCACAATTTTGTTATTACATATAAAAACAATTTTATTAAATTTACGCTTCAGCCTGTAATATCCCACTACTGGACATATGCCTCTTTCCCCATGTTGGAGAAGAATCAGAGCTTAATCCACCACTCTGCTCCAATGCGGGTTGGCGGATATATCTATCAGGTGTACGTGGTAACAAAAAAAAAATTGCATTTAAAAAACCAACTGAGGTGATATGCGACCTCCGCGCCATGTACGTGTATACGATCTCCGTAGTATTGTTAAAACCAAACGTGTCAACTGTCATACTTTGTTATTTATTATTATTAATTTAAGTCATATTATATTTGTCTAGTAGAATTCTTTCAGTTAAATAAATTGTAGCATAATAAACGAGAAACCAAGAGGAATATTGGTTATATCGCTCGAGCATTCATTTTAATTTTGGTGGGTCTGGCGAACCTTTAGAGATATGCAACGTGTTACGAGCTTCGGTGCCGCCAGCCTCCATATTTACAAATCTGTCACCGAACATTCGACCGATCGCCGTGAGAAGCCGGCGCTACAATAAGGAAGATGAGGACTTCATAAAGGAAGAAGTGTCTAAATTACTTGAAGACGGGGTCATTGAAACAAGTATTTCCCCCTGGAGAGCCCAAGTCCTCGTAGCGGGAGGAGGGGTTCATCGAAAACGACTTGTCATTGATTACTCCATGACCATAAACAAATTCACCGATCTGGATGCCTTCCCCTTGCCAAACATAGAATCAGTCGTGAACAAAGTATCAAAATTCAAAGTGTTCAGTCAAATCGACTTAAAGAGCGCATACCATCAAATACCCATCTTAGAAAATGAAAAGATATATACTGCTTTCGAAGCATGCAGCAAATTGTACCAGTTTACACGCATTCCATTTGGCGTGACTAATGGCGTTGCGGCTTTTCAACGTACTCTGGACTTCATCATAACAGAAGAGAGACTAGAAGGAACGTTCGCCTACTTAGACAATGTAACCGTATGCGGCAAAGATCAAAGGGATCATGACCACAATTTAAAACGCTTTATGGACGCCGCTAATAAATATCATTTAACTATAAACGAACGGAAGAGTGTTTTCAATAAGACTAAAATCAATTTGCTTGGATATACTGTTGAAAATAATACTATCAGTCCTGACCCGGAAAGACTAAAACCTCTTCTAGAGCTTCCCGCTCCAACTAAAACTAGTGAACTAAAACGAGCCCTAGGGATGCTTGCTCATTACGCTAAATGGATCGCGCGTTTCTCAGAAAAAATAAAGCCACTTACATGCGTGACAACTTTCCCGTTGACACCTGAAGCGCTCAAGTGTTTTGAAGAACTCAAGCAAGATATCAAGGCAGCCGCTCTAGTAGCCATTAATGATGATGAAATGTTTACAGTCGAAACAGACGCTTCGGAATTCGCGTTAGGGGCTACTCTGACTCAACATGGAAGACCAGTTGCCTTTTTCTCTCGGACATTAAATAACTCGGAATGCAAACAATCCTCAATCGAAAAAGAGGCTTGTGCGATAGTAGAGAGCCTAAAGAAATGGAGACACTACCTGATCGGCAGACATTTTCTTCTTATAACTGACCAACAATCGGTGGCCTTCATGTTCAATCAAGATCATAACAGTAAAATAAAAAATGAGAAGATCCAACGTTGGCGATTAGAACTGTCTTGCTTCAAATACGATATAGTTTATAGACCAGGCACTGAAAACGCTGCTGCGGACGCTCTATCTCGCGTATGCGCTTACATGAATATAAACAAGTTGAAAGAACTACATAACGCACTCTGTCACCCGGGAGTAACTAGAATGTATCACTGGGTAAGATCTAAAAACTTGCCTTACTCGGCTAATGATGTGAAGGAGATGACCGCCTCGTGCCCTACCTGCGCCGAAATAAAACCGAGATTTCTAAAGGTCAAGGGTCAATTGATAAAAGCTACGTCGCCGTTTGAACGGATCAACATAGATTTTAAAGGACCACTACCATCTAAAACAGCCAACAAGTATATACTTACAATTATTGATGAGTACAGTCGATTTCCTTTTGCATACCCATGCAAGGATATGACCTCAGCCACCGTTATTACTTGCCTCAAAGATCTTTTTCTAACATTTGGCCAACCTCTCTACATTCATAGTGATAGAGGGTCGTCATTCATGTCCGAAGAGTTCAAATCATTTCTACGACAGTCAAATATAGCCTCGTCCAGAACGACGCCCTATAACCCCCAGGGTAATGGCCAAGTGGAGCGACTAAACGGAACGCTCTGGCGAACTATTCAACTCAGCCTTCGGTCAAAGGGATTATCGGTGGAAAATTGGGAAGTAGTTCTGAAGGACGCATTGCATTGTGTCCGCTCCCTCCTGTGTACGGCAACAAACGCTACCCCGCACGAAAAACTTTTCACATACCCGAGAAGATCCCCGAACGGAGATTCACTGCCATCTTGGCTCACACCGGGACCGATCTTACTTAAAAAGAACGTCCGTTCTTCAAAAACGGACCCTCTTGTCGAGGAAGCCGAGCTCTTAGAGACCAATCCCTACTACTCTCTCATAAGACGGGATAATGGCGAAACCTCAACGGTATCAAACCGTCAATTGGCTCCTTTCCCCAGTATCACTGATAATAGCAGCGACGATAACTTTGAAATGGCCTCCGAAGATGATAATCTCAGGTTTCTATCTGAAAATAACTCCACATCTCCACCTGAAAATATCGCTCCTTCGTCACTGCCTCGTGTAGGAGAGCCGTCGACGACTTCGCCAGTTCTTCGGACTGGACTCCCCAGGAGATCTAATAGGACGCGAAAATTACCCTCCTACCTAGCGGACTTTGTGGTTGATGGGAGTGAGAGTGAAAACTGAACCGGGGGAGAATGAGGTGATATGCGACCTCCGCGCCATGTACGTGTATACGATCTCCGTAGTATTGTTAAAACCAAACGTGTCAACTGTCATACTTTGTTATTTATTATTATTAATTTAAGTCATATTATATTTGTCTAGTAGAATTCTTTCAGTTAAATAAAACCAATATTCCTCTTGGTTTCTCGTTTATTATGCTACACCAACTTATCGAAAATTCGAGTTGGCATAGTATAAATTGTTGGTGTCGATTTACTTTTGTAAAATATATTTTAAAACCTATACACCAATTTTTTTTTTTTAAATTAACAAATATGATGGTTTCTTAAAAATGACATAACTAATTTATCTGCTAAATAATGAGTGTTAACTCTATAGCTATCCAACAAGGTAGATTACAAAGTGCTAAGAATTGTCTATTTTAAAGATTTAAAGACATCTAATGAAACATCTTCATGGAAAAATTTAGATATAAACTTAACTTATTCATCAAATTTAAAACATTACTCACCTATCGGCTCCAGCGCACGACAACATTTTGTTAATGCGGATAACGTGGAAGGGGTGCAGCCTTATGCGAATGTGGAACTGATCTTTACCACAGTTCTTCACGAGGTACTTGTTGCAGCAAATACGACCTGCTTCCAAAGCTTCCGAACTCAGCTGTTCGTATTCATCGGAGACCAGATGCACACATAAGGGAAAATCATCAACTGCAGCTTTCTTCTTACCCAAGTCGAATATACGAATTTTCGGATCGGGGACACCACGGCAAAACCGCGATTTCGGGTAAGGCTTGTTTTTACAGTAGCGATAACTAAAACAAATTTAAAATATTAATATTTAAAAAAGAATTATAACAAATTCATAAACTTGTAATCAAATATTAAATTTACCATCTAGCTGGACGGCGCCCCATTGTGATCTGAAATAAATAAAATTATACACTTAAAATAGTATAAATAATTCAAATATAAATTTTATTTTATAGAAATATATCTTGTAAGAAGAGATTTAACACGATTTAAATACACAAAAAAAGCACCTTCACAAAGTGACACCGATAAGGAAGGAAAGAAATTTGACACACGGATATGAATATGATACAGTATTTATATCGCACAGATTATCTAAATAATATTTAAGGTTTCTCTACACTTTCAATAATCAGATATGTTTTACTTTTTAACTTTAACGCACTAGTTTTATTTTTTCTGTTAGTTTCAAAATACATACTATATTTATTTGATGAGTACTTGAAAAATAATATAATGAATCTTTTTTTATGCAAAAATATGTTATATTACGTAACTCTGATGATTATAATTGTCAGTTTTATTTTAAGACTTTTTACTTTAGTAGGTATTGGTTTTAGGTATGTTGTAGTAATATTGTGGTAGCCACCGTGTAAAATTTTAAAGTCAATTGGAGCAAAATTGACAAAACTATAGGTATAATTATTCCTGTCGGATTTTTATACCTACCCGACTCGAGCGCCCTATTGTTGTAAACATATGTGCAGCGGCACAGTCTTATTTCCCGGGTATGCTTTGGATGCCATCAAGCCTATCTATGAAGGTCTGAGCAAAGATCCTGGAGACAGGAGTCTGAGGCTTCACGCAAAAAAACAATGTGAGTTTGAGCCAACTTATTTGGAAAATCTCACCAAAGCACTTGAGTGGAACCTCTGTCGTCGTTAAAATTGCAGCTTTTGTGGCAGTATTCAATGAGGGTTATTTTGCCTTATCAAGCTTCAGTCAAAACATGGGAATCAGTAGTGGATCAAGCGCTCATGACTGAGTGAGATCAACTGACTCGATATATTAGCCGAGCAGAGCAGGAAGCTGAAACAGTAAATAAAGAAAGCAGAATTTGTAAGTGAGCCAGAAGCAAAAAGGTGCCCTAGACATCATGGATGGTAGCAACATCCTATATGGACCTGGCATTGATGATTCAGCGTAAGGCTAGCCAGTAAAATTCAAAATTTAAAGCGTTTTCTCTACAAAGCACGTTTTCAAAGTCAGTGCCCCTCATAACATCAAAACTAACGCATCAATCATTCTGAAATTTTGAACACTATTGCTGTACATAATTTATGAGATAAAGGTGCAGAGTTTTTTTTTCGGATGATCTTATAATATTTCATCACTTCATCATCATCACTTCAGCCTATTGCAGTCCACTACTGGACATAGGACTCCATAAGTTTACGTCAAAATTGGCGTGAACTCATGTGTGTTGTCCATAGTCACCACGCTGGGCAGGCGGGTTGGTGACCGCAGGCTGACTTTGTCGCACCGAAGGCGCTGTTGCCTGTCTTCGGCCTGTGTATTTCAAAACCAGCAGTTGAATGGTTATGTTTTTGGCTTTATAAGTTCCAAGATAGTAGTGGAACTGTGTTATCCCTTAGTCGCCTCTTACGACACACACGGGAAGAGAGATTCTTATATTTTATTTAACAACAACAAATTAGCTGATTTTATGTCGCGAAACATCGCGTTTTTCCCTTCAAGTGTTCCAAAAAAGTGAGAAATAGAAATTTCGAAAAACCTTCCTGGAGCATCTGGGAAAAACTATTATCTAACAAATGAGTTTTGATTTTTTGATTTCAGGTGATCCAGTAGATTATAAGGGGTACCGCAATTTACTTTTTTCGAGACACATCCAGAAAATTGCTACTATTGCCGTATTTTTTAATATTTCTTTGTGAAAATTTTACACAATATTCTTCGAATGTCATACTTTGATGTACCGTTAGATAAATAATAAATAAATAAATATCTTATGACATACACACATGGTCGTCTGTACCTATGGTAAGCAACTTAATGCTTGTGTTACAGGTAACAGCCGACTGTTATAACTATATATTTTTTTTTATAAATATACATAGAAATAATACATATATAAATACAAATATTACACACAGACTCAGGTAGGAATCTAAACCGCAACCCGCGGCTTCTGTGTGCCAGTTGCGAGTTTTGCATGGCCACTACAAACTGTGCCAACGGGCTAGTCACAGATTTAATAAAAACATTTCAACTGTGTCGTCATTAAAAATTCACAAAGAGATGTCTTTTTTGAACGGATTATCCGTACCCCCCTTCTCAATCACTGTAAATGAATTATCCACCAAGCTGCTACCGCAGAGCAGTGTAGGAAATTGAGGTACAACTATTGTCCTATACGAACAGAGACTCTAAAGTGGTCTAATAGTGAGTAGTTACTAATTAGAGTTACAGTCTGGATTAATAAATCATTGATCAGGTGTCTAACTTCTATAAACACATAAATAAGTAATTCAGTAGTACGTGTGATACTGATTGAATATCTTAATATATATAAATCTCGTGTCACAATGTTTGTCCTCAATGGACTCCTAAACTACTTAACCGATTTTAGTCAAATTTGCACACCGTGTGCAGTTTGATCCAATTTAAAAGATAGGCTATATTTTATTTTGATATATTATGTTATTATTATATTTCAGAAAAAAATAAGGTGATACGAAGTTCGCCAGGTCAGCTAGTTGCTTTATAAAATTCCCGTAAACAACTCTTTTTTAACTGTTGTGTGGTATACTATATTTATTGATAGTGTATAATTCATTCTCAAGTTCAATTTGTGTTATATCTGTGCAATAATATCTATACAAATAAATAAAATTAAAATGTCTCCAGTTACTTCAGACTTGGCTCCGGCCTTTTGATATATCAGAACGAAACTTACAAATTCAGACTAGGCTGTATGGATTATAGTCCTTTGCCTTTCCCTATTGGGGATAAATTTTAAAACAACAACAATTAAAATGTCTGTTTTTAATATTAAAATAACCGCTTTTTACTAAATACATATGAATGTATACACGGTATGTAAACCAAAATAACATTTTTTTACAATTTTTGTCTCTCTGTTTATTTGTTCCGGCTAATCTCTTAAACTGCTGTACCGATTTTGACAGAACTTTCACTAGCAGATAGCTGATATAATTAGGAGTAACTTTGACTACTATGATTTTCTAAATCATTTATTTTATAACTCTGCGAACTGTACAATAACTTTTTTGTTAAATTCCACGCGGACGAAGTCGTGGGATCGTGGGCACAGCTAGTATAATAATAATAATTATTTTGATTTTGACATTTCGTCAAATGTCAGTTGTATATGACGTAGTTATTTTGGTACTTTTGATAGCAATTAGACTGCTATTTGCTAATAAAATCAACAGCTTTCTATTCGCTACTGTTTTATTGATATTGATGATAGTGGGATGATTAATTTTTATGTGATTTGAACTAATACGATAAAGGATCAAATTTTCGTTGAATGATGGGTTCTTTAGCCAGTAGACAGCATGATGGTGTAGAAGAAGCTGATGTTGTTTCCAATCTTGCTTATAAATATCCACCTAGATCGGGTTAGTATGACCCGTATTCTTATTTGATTGTCTATCATAACAAATAAAAAATATTTCATGAACACTTCCTTTTCATTGTTAATAACTTCTAGGTGCAATGAATACGAATATCAAAATATATTTCATTTTGTAACATTGTTATGACAAAGTCTCACTTAACATAATAATTAATTTCATTTTTCTTAACTATATACAAGATAGTGTAAAAAAATAGTAATTGAACTTTTCAAAACATATTTTGTCAGTTTTGCTGTTACATACATAGATCACAATTTAAAAATACAAATAAGCTATAAAATTATATCTCAATAGTAACCTTCGTTTATTATAAGCAGGTAATTACTTTGGGAGTCACTTTATAATGGGTGGAGAGAGGTTTGACACTCCACAACCTGAAGCCTATTTATTTGGCGAAAATGCAGATCTTAACTTCCTTGGTAGCAGACCCACGCCGGTATGTTTCATTTGTTTTGTAAAAGATTAATTGAAGGTACTTTGAAAATGTTTTTTATATCCACATTGATTTCTTGATTCTAGAATATATTTTGTTTCTATTATTGTCTGTCTACAGCTTCAGCTCTTGTCTTTGTAAATAAAAAAATATCTTACAATCAATGTTACTAAACACTTAATTCAACAATACTGAAAATAAATAGCAAATTATTATTTTTATTTCAGTTTCCGTACCCTCCCCCACAATCAAACGAACCGACAAAGACCCTTAAAAGTCTTATAAACATAAGAAAAGAGTCTTTGAGGTTTGTACGTTGTCCAGAGCCTATCGGTAAAATAAGTGACACGAATAAAATAGGTGATGGAGTGACGAAAACAGTTGATTGTAATGGCAAAGGGACGTATTACAATATTGAGTTCACGTTTGATTGTGATGTAAGATGTGCCATCACTATCTTTTATTTTTGTACGGAGGAAGTAACGCCTACTGGTGTTGTGTGAGTATATTGATTTAATAACTTATTTACACATGAATACAGTTCTAATAAAATTGTACCCAATTGAAGTATTTTTAATGTTTTTCCATTTCTTTAATTCATTACATCTATAGGAAAAAAATTATAAAACTGATTTAAATCTTTTTTTATACAACTAGATCGGCAAACAAGATTATGGCTCACCTGATGGTAAGCGATCACCGTAGCTTATAAAGCCTGCTGTGCCCTACCTCACTAATCAAAGTTCAATGTAATTTGAGAGCAGACTTAAGATGGATTTTTGCCGTTTTTAGTATGAAATTATTGTAATTTTAATTCCAATATATTTTTAAAAGTAAAAGATTTACAATTTGGCTAAATACTTTTTTTAGTAGAATTGTGGTGTGTACCTATAAACAGTAAGTTATGAAATTAATAAGATTAAATTTATTACATGATTTTTAATTGTCATAATTTAAAAACTCTTTAAACCATTCCTTGAGTTAAAATGTTAATAATTGTACTTTTCACAGAATCTAACTATAATAAGACAACTAATGTTTATTTATATCTATATATGTATTAATTAGGCTATTGTAAGACAATTTCTCAAGTACCATTTTCTTCATGGTGTATATATATACAGCGTGTTTGGTGGGGTGTTGGACAAACGGTCAGGGGAGTAAGGGGGGGTCATTGCTAATATATCTGGCCACTTAACTTAAGTCATTGCCCTTTTATTTTTTTTTCATGCAGCATTTAATTGTTTTTTACAAAATCTCCAGAATTCATCATTCAAACTCATAAAACACAAAAAAAAAATGTTTTGCGGACCCAAATTATTTTTATTTCTTGTTTTGAGTAAATTGCCAACATTTTCAAACCATATTTGTAAGTGTAACATGAAAAAATACGAAAATATTGGCCTTCAAAGTTTTTAAGAGTTGCAAAATTTTACCAAACTACAAACTATAAAGTGATATAAAAAAAAAACCATACACGATAGGGTTTTAACTGTTTTTTTTAAAATATCCTGCATTTATGTCCTTTCCAACAATGTATCATTTGCTATCAAAAAAAAATTTTGAGTAGAGATATTTACCAAAACATAACGCGAGGTCAAAAATCGCTTACTTAAATAATCATAATTGGTAAGTAAAGTCATGTGTATTTAATAAAGAAAAAAAAATGAAAACTTTTTGAAAAGTATCTTATGGACAGACGAGTCTAAATTCACTCGTGAGGGAATACTCAACTTACATAACCTACATCATTGGGCGCGGAAAGGTGAAAATCCTAAATTAAAGAAACAAACACGCTTCCAAAGAAAGTTCTCAGTAAATGTGTGGGCAGGAGTAATTAGAAATAATGTGATTGGGCCGCATTTCTTACCAGACAATTTAAACGGAGATAATTATTTGGAGTTCCTCCAAAATGATTTACCGGAACTCACATGTAATTTGCCAATAATAGAAGAAGATAGGCCCATCATTTTCCAACATGACGGATGTCCTGCCCACTGGCGCCTGACAGTTAAGGAATATTTAAACGAAGTATTTCCTAATTCCTGGATTGGTCGCGACGGTCCTTTACCATGGCCTCCACGCTCCCCAGACCTTACTCCAGTCGATTTTTATGTCTGGGGACGTGCGAAGGAACTCGTCTATACGGAAGAAATACAAAGTCGCGACCATTTGAGAGAAAGGATTATTGATGCATTCGACCTTTTGAAGCAAGAAATGCTGATGGCCACTACGACAACGGAAATAAGAAAAAGATACCGTGCTTGTATTAGAAATGGTGGCCAACAATTTGAACAACTTTTATAATAAAAGTCTTGTTTTTAATTTTGTTTTGTTTTTATTTATTGTTTATTAATGCCAAACAATGCTAGGAGGCCTGCCTACAAGCGTGATACTGGTTCTTGGTCGTCATTAGGGAAATTTAATAATCCCTTGTTTTTTTTAAAAACTCAATTCAAAAAACCTTTTTAGGTTTCTTTATTAAATACACATGACTTTACTTACCAATTATGATTATTTAAGTAAGCGATTTTTGACCTCGCGTTATGTTTTGGTAAATATCTCTACTCAAAATTTTTTTTTGATAGCAAATGATACATTGTTGGAAAGGACATAAATGCAGGATATTTTTAAAAAAACAGTTAAAACCCTATCGTGTATGGTTTTTTTTTTATATCACTTTATAGTTTGTAGTTTGGTAAAATTTTGCAACTCTTAAAAACTTTGAAGGCCCATATTTTCGTATTTTTTCATGTTACACTTACAAATATGGTTTGAAAATGTTGGCAATTTACTCAAAACAAGAAATAAAAATAATTTGGGTCCGCAAAACATTTTTTTTTTGTGTTTTATGAGTTTGAATGATGAATTCTGGAGATTTTGTAAAAAACAATTAAATGCTGCATGAAAAAAAAAATAAAAGGGCAATGACTTAAGTTAAGTGGCCAGATATATTAGCAATGACCCCCCCTTACTCCCCTGACCGTTTGTCCAACACCCCACCAAACACCCTGTATATATATATATATTATTTAATATTTAATTTTGAGGAGGAACAACAGCTAAAATACTTTCACAAATACACAATTTACATAAAACATAAAGCTAATAATAGTTCCCCACATATAGAAACAGAAATATATATGTGTACATGTACATCATTTTAGTTACTACCCTCGAGATCCATCAATGACATCTCAAACCTACCACTACAAGAAAGGTGCCAACCAGCAATTTTGCCAGATTTCCCATGTGTTTGATCCTTCAAAGCACCCAGAAGAAGATTTGTTGTACAATCCTGACAGGGAAATAATACCCATTGCCATTTATTGTGTCGTGGACGAAGGACAAGATGGTAGGAAATTTTAAATAAGAATAATCATCATATCTTAATATATATAAATCTCGTGTCACAATGTTTGTCCTCAATGGACTCCTAAACTACTTAACCGATTTTAGTCAAATTTGCACACAGTGTGCAGTTTGATCCAACTTAAAAGATAGGCTATATTTTATTTTGATATATTATGTTATTATTATATTTCAGAAAAAAATAAGGTGATACGAAGTTCGCCAGGTCAGCTAGTACAAATATATGTGTAAAATCTTGTGTGTTTAAAAGACCTTATATTTAAATAAATATTTTCAACATACACACATGGTGGTTTTTTCCTAGGGTAGCCAACTTAACTCCTATATTTTATCTATCAGTCAGTTAAATATTCTTTTAATTTCATACATCAATATCATCTCGTAATAATTTATACAGTCATCAAACCATCATGGATGTATGTTAAAGTTATAACAATTTATAATAATAAAACATTAAATTATATTACATTTAAAAAAAAATTAATCTTTACAGAAATCAGACAGTCCCACACAACAATAGCGGTGGTAGAGAAGCACTTGGACGGTACCTACGTCTTGAAGGCTCTCAAACAGAAACTCTTTGTCGACGGTCTCTGCTACTTGTTGCAGGAAATTTATGGAATTGAGAACAAAAATCTCGATACAAAGGTTGTTTTTTTTTAAATTATGAATTTATAAAAATAATGCTTACTTAAATGTAAGTTGTAAATTAACTATACGTTAAAGGGACATGAAGTGACTCAAGTTAGTATTAGAAATAGTAACATACTTGCTTAAAAGTCTTTTCACCTGTATTTGATATTAGATGTACCTAATAAAAACACCAACATCTATCGACTGACAACAAGCATACAGCTGACCTGTTGGTAAGCGGTTATAGTAGCCTATAGCCTCTTCCAAATTGATACGATCTGACCCCGCAAACGTTTTTTTGCCATTATATGTTATTAACCCCTTAATCCCCCCTATAACTTAGGGGTGTGAAAATTAAACGTTGGCCGATTCTCAGACCTACCCGATATGCATATAAAATTTCATAAAAATCGGTTCAGCCGTTCGGAAGCGTATTGTAACTAACATTGTGACACAAGAATTTTATAATATAAGATTCGACGTTTTTAAAAAAAATTAATCTTTATAGAAATCAGACAGTCCCACACAACAATAGCGGTGGTAGAGAAGCACTTGGACGGTACCTACGTCTTGAAGGCTCTCAAACAGAAACTCTTTGTCGACGGTCTCTGCTACTTGTTGATCACTAAACGGCTTGGCGTGGGCCGCAGGTGCCGGCCGAGGACGAGACGGAGGACGGCGGCTCGGAGTGCGTGATCTGCATGTGCGACGTGCGCGACACGCTGATCCTGCCGTGCCGCCACCTGTGCCTGTGCAACTCGTGCGCCGACTCGCTGCGCTACCAGGCCAACAACTGCCCCATCTGCCGCGCGCCCTTCCGCGCGCTGCTGCAGATCCGCGCGCTGCAGCGCCAGACCCACCCGGCGCTCGCGGCCCACCCCGCGCCTAGCCCCCCCGACGTACGCACGTAGTTTATGTACCGCACCCCTAATTCTAAAATTAGTCCCACTTGACAAGCACCAGCATTCGATTAAAAAAATAATTATAAAAATCGATACACCTACAAGAAATATGTGGTAATATAACACACATAAAAAAATCCTCATTTTTTGAAATCAGTTAAAAATGTTTAATCTATTGTGTGAATTTGTTTCAACGTTATGATCTCAAAACATACTGGAATAAAGGAATGACCAGTTTACCTGTGTTGCAGGGCAGCATGGAGAACATCCCGGCGGGCTACGAGCCCGTGTCCCTGCTGGAGGCGCTGAACGGCCCCCCGCCGGCGCGCGCGCGCCCGCCCGCCGCGCCCGCCATCGCCTCGCCCGACACCGACACCGCCTCGCAGGTGCGCCACACACACGCGCGCGCAACCACACATACACGCATACACATAGACATGCGCACGCACAAACACTCACATGCGCACGCTAATGCACGCACATACACGCGCGCGCACGCTTCTACTCTTCTCGCTACCATTGATAAATATGCAAACAAACGCAAGTACCAGAACATAGCGTGATACGATGAGGGGTGGGTGTACGAAATTCTTCGTCCTTCGCGTCCCTAGTATCGAAGATTAAGAAGTATGTTCGAATAAAACCGCGCTATTTGTGAGTTTGTTCAAGTATCAAAACGTAAGTAGCAGGAGAATATAATGTAAGAAGGTAATAAAGTATGTTTGTGGGCAGGCGGCTGAGGCACTGAACCGCTGCAACTTGGAGCGGAGCTCGTCCACCAGCCTCGGCAGCGCCGGCAGTCGGAAACCCCACCACCCACTCACACCAGAGGTATTGTAGCTGATTATGGTCAAAACTAATTTAAAAGCCATTAACAACTATGAGTAATGATATAAACTTATATGTATTGAAGATTTTTTTTTGACTGTTAATTGTAAATGTCAATGGAAATAGTACTTAACCAATTGTCATTATTTCATCTAGTTGTAGTAGTAGTAGTAATAGTTCATTTATGCTCTCCGTCGCATATTTCTCTTGATTAGTCGAAGTAGTTGGCTAGCCCTAAAATGTATAATATCCTAAAATGCCACTATGGTATTGTAAAATGTAGTCAAAATCAAAACAAAATCAACTTTATTCATGATCACTTTCGTCATTTTACAAATTAAAACTAAAAATGATTATTATTTTTGTAAAAGTAAAGCTACCACCGATTCGGAATGTAGATTCTGCAGAGAAGAATCGGCAAGAAACTCCGCAGTTACTCTTGAAAAATAATATATAAACTGTGTTTTGCATGAATGGTACTGTGATGATTATTGAATGTAAGTCTCAGTTAATGAACTGTTGTGTACTCGGCTGGATTACTAAATAGAATAAGTTGTACCTAAGGAAAATAAAAAAACTTTTTTTAAAGCTTTTATTTAACTTGCGATGTATGTATGTAATATGTATTTCTGTTAGGGTGAAATCTTGCTACTCAATTTATCTTTAACCGATTAAGCTGAAATTTTGTTCACGTTTAGTTTAGATGACAATGCATATTTAGCTATGTGAGATTATTCTCGATCCAACATGGCGTCTACACCCAAGATGACGGAGTAGTTAATTTTAATGCACATCTACAATATGGGTATCAAATTAAAAGACTTGTTTAGAATAGTTCGAACAAATAAAGTGACGTCACTCTAAATCCAAAATGGCGGACTTTTAAAGATAGCAAACTAGTTTTTTTTATTCTACTCTACAATATTGATATAAAATGAAAGGGCTTGCTAAGAATAGCTCAAAGCACAGTGACGTTACTCTGAATCCAATATGGCGGGCTTTTAAAAACGGCGGACATATTACATTTGTAAATATTTTTTAATGCACTCGTACAATATTGGTACCAAATGAAAGGGCTTGCGTAGAGAAACAAAGTGATGTTACTCTAAATCCAATATGGCGGACTTGTAACAATGGAGACTAAAGAAGGATTTGCTGAGAGTACCTGACTGAGAAACCTATTCAGCGATAGCTAAAAAGTTAAAAATAAATTATAAGTAAAAAACTTTTTAAAAAACAAGCTTTATTTAACCCATTCCCTGCGGCGATAAAAATTACGCTTATTAGCCAGGTGCGGGAAGGTTTTCGTCGCGAACGCCGATGGGCGTCTTCCGCACCTCATTAGGATATGGGACGCCAATCGGCGTTTTCAGCATTGTGCAATAAAAATGATCATTTTAGCGCTAAAATCTTAGAAAAAACTACAAATACGCCAAACGTGTGGTACGTTCACGATCGTGTTTGGTGTAAAAAATAAATTAACATTAATTAGGATTTTTTTGTGAAGTTTTTGTAATTTAATAGTTGGATTGTGAAATTTTGGAGACTATGGCGATAAATAGTAATTAAATTATTTCAATTATATAATTATACTTCACTTTTAAACTACAGTCTCATATATTTTAGTTTCAACTGATAACAACGGCTAAATTATCATTATAAATTAATATCAGAGGTTGCAAACCTTTTGATTACTTTTATAATTTTATTATTATTTATTTACAGACCTTTTTTTATGGAGATCTTCGTTAAAATGAAAATTAGTATCAAAATGAACTTTTGTTGAAATAATTGATCCAATTCGTCGACATTATATAGAACGGACAAGTTTCAACTCGTTAAAATTTTAACTTCGTAAATATTTATCTAATAATTTATATAAAAATGAGTAGATGAATTCATACATGTTTATTTGTTTCCAAACACGTTAAATTTTGTTGACTAGTGTTGTAAAAGGATAACTAATTAAGTGATTGATACAATAGACTGAGTAATTTATTCTCATTAAAACAGGAATGATTCTATAATTGATCTAATTTATCCTTTATATTGTAGAATAAGCTTTAACTTATCTAAATATGTGTAAGTTAAATTAATAAAGTTCATAATTAGTTAAGTTAATAAATAAAACGTCCAAGGATTTCGGCTTATAGAAAAATCGCGAATAAAGTAAGACTCACGTTCTTCATTCATCATTTTTATCATTATTACTTCTTTTGCCAGGTCTCTTTTCATTTCGTTAAAGAATGTCACAATATGAATAACCGTACGCGTTTGGGCGCGTAAGCGGCGGAGGAGAATCAGTACTAATAACTACCTCTATTATAGAAAAAATAATATTAACTAAATACATTTAGGAAATATTGCAAAAAAAACATAATAGGTATTTATTTAGAATCAAAGGTTGTTAACTCCTGGAAGACGCCGTTAGGCGTCTTTCGCACCTAGGATGGAATACGCATTTTTCAAAAAGTTATTTTTCTAACAAATATTCGGAAACGGCGAGCAGTACCTTGTTGTATTTTTAAAAAAATGTGCCTATATTGCAAGTATAATTTTTTGTGACTTGTTTTCGCCAAGATAAAAGGAATTGAAAAAAAACGCCGATGGGCGTCCTTCGCACCTCAAAGTTAAATCAAAAAACGCCGATAGGCGTCCGCCGCAGCGAATGGGTTAAACGCGCTAAAAAGAATAATATAAACTTTTCCTTTAAAACATTTACCATCGATGTATGAAGTCATTACACAATTTTTTATGATACAAAAGCTTTTAAGACAAAATAAAGAAAATTAAAAATGATTTTAAATATAAAAAAAAGTGTGCTTAAGAACACAAATTTTTGTACTGCACTGCACTGTGCGTGTTGTTTGCACTGTGTCTTAAATATAAGAAACGTAACTGGCTATGAGAGAAAGATAGAAAGAAAATGTGTTCTCTCACCTCTCTCTCTCTCTCTATCTCGTTCCGTTCGCCTCGCCCAATCACACTTTTCGTAACGTTCTCGTCACACATTCACCAGCTTACTCTCCTAGTCAAACGCACGTGCGTAAACAAAAATTGTATAATATTCATTATTCGAGTCATTAAAGATGCAATAAAGCGTCGTTTCCCTCAGTTCCGCATGTCGGTGCTCCTGGCGAGAGAGGAAGGCGCGCGCGAGGAGCGCGCCGCGAGCCCACTGCTACACACGCGCAACCAGCACCGACTGTCTAAGGTTACCTCACACACTGCTACGTAGTCTGTGGACGCTTGCAACACCTGGGACATTACAAGGACGTTGCCAACCTTAGTTCTGACCTTCCTTAGGAGCTCTGGCTACCTTACTCACTACAAGAATACCCCATTACTGGAGAAATATTACTTAGCGGTGATTTTCTGTAAGGTTGAGTTACTTTCCCAATTGGGCCCTTCCAAATTTTTAGTAAGATGTTTCCTTCTCATTACTGACTTGTTCTACTTAAATAGTAACTATTAGCTTAAATTTCCTAAAGACTGTTCTTAGTGTGAATTTAAAGTTTGATTGTACTGTGATACAACGTCTGTAGCTTCGTTAAGTTATTGATTTTCACGAATTTATGAGATATACATTTTGTGTGTGTGCAGAGCTCACTGAACTCGTCGGCGCGCTCGGAGGAAGAAGCGGTGGGCGCGGCGGACGCGGAGCCCGACAGCGACGCCGAGAGGCGCTCGCCGCTGCTCACTCAGCTCGCCAACGGGGTGAGTGACCCGCGCGCACACACATACACAGACACCCACAAACATACACACAGACACACACACACGTGTAATAACAAATATTGAGATCAATAATTGGGATAAAAACTACGCTATCTCCCAAGTTGGACCGAATTATAGATGCTTACAAAATTTCATAAATATTATATATACGAGTACACACACATACACTTCTGCCTATCGCAGTCCACTGCTGGACATAGGCCTCCCCAAGTTCACGCCAGACATCCCGGTCTTCCTCAATCCTCATCCAGCCTACACCGGCAATCTTACGTAGATCGTCGGTCCAACGGTCCGACCGGTATAGGTCCGTCCGACCCGGTATATATATATATATATATATATATATACACTCGCGTGCAACTGAATCGACTCAAGCCGTATATTGGTATAAAAGTTCGATTTTTAGAAAAATGGCTTATCCGATTTTCTTGTTCTTTTTTTTGTTTGAAAGCCTAATCTTTTCTCTTAAAAAATGTTATCCTAATGAGAAAAATCGGTTGAGTATTTATTGATAAAATTTAATTTTGACAGAAATGCATAAAAAATGAAGAAAAATGAAAACAACAACATAATGAATAAAAAAATTATTTTTGATAGAAGTAAAGAAAATTAAAATTTTCAATACTTTTTACTGCCTCCCCTAGCTTTTATAACGGCTTGCATGCGATTTTTCATTGATTTTATCACTTTTTTGATAAAATCTTGAGGTATCGTATTCCATTCTTCCTCTAGCGTAGTTTTGAGCTAGACGATGCTTGATGGAGCCATATCTCTAGCTCGCACCCTCCGTTTGAGCTCATCCCATAAATGCTCAATGTAATTCAGATCGGGACTGAGGGCTGGCCACATCATCGTCCCAATTTGCACTTCTTGAAGATACTGGCGAGTAACACTTGCTGTATGGCATCGAGCATTATCATGCATCAATAGAAAATCTTCTTGTATGTACCCTGCATAAGGTACAACATGATCGAGGAGAATGTTTTCCACGTACTTTTGAGCTGTTAGACCACCACTCCGACCACCACCAGGCACGAAAACAAGCTCGGTCTTCCCTTCATATGATATTCCAGCCCACATCGTGAATGAACCACCGCCATATGATACTGTTTCAGCGAAACAGCATTGCGAGAACTGTTTCCCTGGACGCCTGTATACTCGGTCTCTTCTGTCATTGCCATGGAGACACATTCTGCTCTCATCAGTGAAAAGGATGGAGCTCCATTGCTCAATAGTCCAATTGAGGTGTTCACGAGCAAATTAAAGTCGGGCTTGACGGTGACCTGCGGTCAGTTTCGGGCCTCTGGCTGGCCGTTTAGGAGTTAAATTAGATTTCTTCAGCCGTCTTCTAATTGGTCACTGACAGCCACTCCTCGAACCCTTCTGAGCTCCTGTTGCACATCAACGACCGTGAGATAACGATTTCTCAACGAAGTTGAGGCAATGAAGCGATCGTCCGTCTCAAATGTGCTCCGGTGTCTATTGGTTTGTGGTCTCCGAACGAAGCTACCGGTCTCTTAAAACCTTCTGTATACTCATGAAACAGCTGATTGGCTCATGTTAAGTTTACGAGCGAGTTGCCTTTGATTATGGCCCGCTTGCAACAAACCTACAACTTGGACCGCTGCATCTGAGGTATTGTCCATTGGATCGCGATTAAAATACTGGGAGCTTAAGGGGATGTGTACCTGTCAACGTCTAACGAGTGATTGATAAGAAATATGGGTCACGTGAGCTCTTATACATGATTTAGTCTCGCAACTCATGGGTACCGCAACGGGTAATTTCTGTAACGCTCATGTTTGACCGTATTTATTTAAAAAGTTTTTTCATTGTTTATTTAAAAATGGCTATATTTATGAAAAAAAATATATGTCTTTGGTAAAAAAAATCGGATAAGACATTTTCCGAAAAATCAAACTTATATACCAATATACGGCTTGAGTCGATTCAGTTGCACGCGAGTGTATATATATATATATATATATATATATATATATATATATATATATATATAGTCCAAACAGTCAGGTGTCACCACGGGAAATAGCTATTAATTATATATTTTGGAACGGTGTGTTCGCAGACGGTGCGCACTGGCAGTAGTTGCGGGTCGGAGACACTGCGCGGGTCGCCGATGGCTCACATCGACGACACGGACACCGACGAGCCCGACCAGCCCGACCAGCTCGACCAACCCGACCACACTGACCAAGCCGACCAACCGACGCTCTGTGAGTATAATCCGCAGTAGTCTCTAACATCGAACTCTAGTATATCATAAAACAATACGGATTTCAAATTTTTTATAAGAAGTATATGAGTGGAATAATTAACCGGTGAAAAATTTTTACATAATAAAGATCTCTAAAATCTCATATATGTATATTTACGTTTTGAATTTCTTAGAGCGAAGCAACAAAAACCTGATAGCTAATATAATGTTTTTTTCTATCTCGTTTAATGGTATTAGTATTGCCGATCGATTTAATAATAATACAGTTAGGCTAATAATAAAAAATATTTTGTTGATTTTAAGACCTATAATTATAATAAAATTATGTGGTGTCATGGGACACCAGGTAGGAACGAAGTTCCTTCGGATAGTATAGAAGCAACATAATTAAAAAAAAAATGTTTAATTTTATATACATTTTCTAGTTCATAATTTTTTTTTTTTTAATTTAGTTGATTGGTTTTTAATTAAGTGCATAAAATTATTTAGGAAATTTAGTATTTTAGAAAATAATAAATAACGTAAAATAATAAATAACGTAAAATAAAATAAATCAAACAAAATAAAAATAATAATAATTCTAACTATTAAGTGAAATAAAATCAAACGTGTCTTTATTTATTTTTGTCGACAGTTTTTAATTACATAATTTTTTTTAAAAAAAAGTTTACTAGTAATATTTTAGTTTTACAAACGCCATATTATACAGTCGTGTGACTGATGTTACGTCACTTCTGTTATATATTTTTCTTACGGTTTTAGTATCACATTTTTTTCAGTTCGGTCGCCCAACCAAATGTCAAGCCTGCCGTAAGGAACTTCGTTCCAATACTAAATAAAAATTATTCTAAATTACCCATAAATATAGAAGTTTTCGTAATGGATATAGAGTTGTCCAACATTATTTTCAGTATCGAAAGTTAGTTAAAAAACTTAAAGTCTAATATTATATAGATTAAAAACTGTTGGAAAATGTGTGGTTTTTCGTTAAAACTAACATTTTCCAAAGTTACACGCTGTAGTAACAGTGTACTAGAGTAGTGGTGTTGTAAAGCGTGTGTGAAGTAAGGATGGTTTTGCGCGCACGCAGCGGAGGGCGCGGTCGCGGAGGACTCCGACTACTTCACGCCCGAGGAGCCCAGCCTCGCGCCGCACGTGAGTCCCTACCGCCCTAGGCCCTAGCGTGCCCTAACATCGTGTCGGCTTAGGGATGAGAGAATGTTTGCCTTGACTAGGGTGTGAAGACCGACTAAACACACAGTTCTCGGGGATTGCAATATGTTTTAAATCATTCGTGATTTTGCGGCATTATTTAATTTTTACTGATGTAAAAAAATCTTATCAACAGACTTTTTTTATTGTTATATTTTTAATGTACTAGCTGTTAAAATTTATTAAAATATGGAGAAAAAAATCATAACACTCAATAACAGTTTCAATCTTATTTTAATGTATAATTAGTCTTATGCTACTTCTAAAATCACGTATACTATTAGACTAGTTTTTTAAAGTACCATTTCACACACTTTCATACACTAGGTACGATATATTTCATAATCTCCTTTATTCTGAATTACACAAGATTCATCAGATTAAAAAAAAATTAAAGTAAAACTTACCAGCTATCAAGGTCAAGGTTGCATTCCCTGGGGCTGTTGTGCGAATACAAAAAGGACTGGTACATCGACTTAACAGGACTGTTTAGTTGTCGCTTCTGGTTTATTATTAGTTAAATGTTTAATAAGATTATGAAGGGAGACAAGAATGAGACAAGCTGACAAGCTTACTGGGTGTTCCTAAAACATTTTGGGGTAAGAGTAAGTGCATAAGACAGACTGAAAGAAAACTCCTTACGACTTAAACATACTAAACTCAATAACATCAGTATGACACAAAAACAAATTGTTAGTGGGTACCATCTGAGTTCTGAAGATTTGTGGATTTTTCGCTAGAAGGTAATACAGATGTTTTCTTGGACGCTTAAGGGCACGCAACTCATCATTATTAGATGTGACGTCATCATCATTCGACTTGTTTCATTTTTGGTTTTTTTTTTTTCTTTTTTTTTTCTTTTTTTCGCTCTTTTCGTGCATTGTGACTTATCTGCACCAGCCATATCATTTGTACATAATCGGCAGTAGTTTGTATTGCACCCCGTAAAATGCATGTAGCATCGAGAATTTTGTTACAGGATGTAACTACCAGCGTGGCAGGGGAATGTACTCCGCAGCGCTGGGCGCTTCCACACCGCGTCACGTCTCTACCTGGTGAGTTTGAAGTTTATTTTTACCTTCTAATTCCATATTACAAATTACTTGGTAATTGTGCTGTACTGAAAAAATAATCTTTGCAAAAATAATTCTTGGCTGATTGGTTTTTTTTTTTCAATTTTAGTTGTCTGATCATACTTTTAAGGAAACTAAAGTAATTTTTCGTTGATTTTTGTTAGAGGCGAATATTTGAAAGACTAATAATAGCACACCAGCAGTATCTAATTTCCGTTAGAAGTCGATTTAAAAGATCTGTACTTTTATATGTTTAGATTGGTAAAGATATGTTAAGAGATAACTTCGCCTTGCCAACTTCCACTGTAAATATGATTTATAATTAGGTATACTTTAAAGTGCAATAAAAATTATATAATTACTAGCTGATCCGACAGACGTTATCTTGTCAAACGCAAGAACTGTCAACATATTTACGTGCAAAGCTTAAATTTTTTTAAAGCTTTTGACTAGCCCGTTGGCGCAGTTTGTAGTGGCCCTGCTTTCTGCTCCGAGGGTTGTGGGTTCGATTCCCACCCCGAGTCTGGGTGTAATATAAATATTTATTTATATATTTATATATGTATTATTTATAAGTATGTTTATCGAAAAAAAAAAATATATATGTAGCTATATACCAGTCCAGGCTGTTACCTATAACACAAGCATTAAGTTGCTTACTTTAGGAACAGACGACCGTGTGTGTATTGTATAGATATTTATTTATTTATTTATTTATTTAATTGTCATTAATTTTCCTTGTAATTTCCGATATTATGGACAGTTATTTTCTTAAGTTTTCATTTCGAAAGAACCTTCTATAAAGTATAAAAATAAAAAAATATGTAAGAAATCCTATTTAGCGATAAGATCGCCTTTGTACATCTTGAATTGTATCTTTCTTTATATGTGTCTGTAAATTGGTGTACATTAAGAATAAATAAATAAATACCAGCCAAGTGCGAGTCGCACTCGTGCACCGAGGGTTCCGTACAAAAGTTATTAAAAATATTTTTATTATATTATGATGTAACTAAAATTTTATGCTTTTCGCAATTTTTCCTTTATATGTGTTTCCTTTATAAGACGTTGCTTCGTACCAAATTTCAGGATTCTGAGTTCACGGGAATTACCCTGTAGGTTTTGATTCCCTTACGATTGTCCAAATTTGCAACAAAAACGGCTGTATCTTTTGATTGCGTTGACTTAGAAGTTTGATTTTTTCACGTCTCCAAAGGACAGTAGACCTGAGTATTTGACATGAATTTCAGCTTGATACCCTCCATGCGTTCCTGAGAAAAAAAGTCTTGACAGACCGACGGAAAACAAAGTGATCCTATAAGGTTTCCGTTTTATCCTTATGAGGTACTGAACCCTAAAAAAGATGAATGAAATCGGTAAAGTCGTTCTCAAGCTATGGCGTGACCAAGGAAAACAAGGATTCATTTATATATATAGTAGGGGTGTACCAATAATTTGAACTTACGAATTATTCGTTTCGAATCGGATAGACGGGCAACAGCTCCTTCGGTACGACAAAGCCAGCCCTGCGGTCACCAACCCGCCTGCCCAGCGTGGTGGCTATGGACAACACACATGAGTTCACATTTTTGGTGTGAACTTGTGGTAGCCCATGTCCAGCTGTGAACTACGATAGGTTGAAGTGATACATTTTATTTAAATCATGAAATATAATTACACAAATAGAACAATTAGTATGAAGGTGTGAGATGTGTGATAGATATATGGTATGTTACGAACCCGCGGCGTGGACGCAGGCACGCCGCTGTCGCAGGCCAGCGTGCGGTCGTCGGGCGACTCGTACAGCTCGACGTCGTCCACGCGCCAGCTGCTGGCGGGCGCGCCGCTGGCGGCCGACCCCGCCTGCTAGCGCTGCGCCCCGCGCGCGCTGTCCCTGCACCGCGCCGCGCCCTCCGCCACGCACTTCTAGCAGCTCTAGCAGCCCGCTCGCCGCTGACAGCTGACAACTGACAGCTGACAAATGACAGCTGACAACTGACAGCTGGCAACTGACAGCTGACACTGCGCACCGATCTGCCCCCTCCGCCCCTGTACCACGCACTTCTAGCCTGTCTGTTGACCACTGACTGCTGGCCCATTGTATTACCGTTTAGGTTTCGTCCATTAATCACGCGATGTTTTAAACTACTTTTTAACCCCCTAAACCTACATTTTGGTGGTATGTGGTGTAGTTTCAGACTACCCCTCCCACTATCCAAAGTAACGTGTAGTTTTTTTTTAATGTAATAATATTTTTTTAATTTCATTTTATAAACACAGATAGAATCTAATTACATTTTGGAAAAATTAAACATTGTTGATTGTTTTTTCAGTTTAGAATTTGCATATTCTACAAAAAATAAATAATACGTTATATCTCATGTAATATTTTTCGAACCACCCCCTTTCGGCCTCATGTGATTAATGGACCGCCCTTAGGAGACATTCTTTAAAAAAAAATTATGCGACCTTTTTTAGAATCTCATAATTGAAGTATTAATCTTATAATAATAACGTAATATTTGATGGACGATGTGGACAATTGTATAATGTCAAGATAGAACATAATTTAAAAAATATATCAGTCATCATTTAGAGGTTTTTCTCACTTTTTCCGACTAGTGTTGAACATGTTATTAGATATCATAAAATGTAATTAGAATGTAAGGTTTAGGGGATTAAAGGGATTTTGTCGATTGATTTTGATAACATCACACATCCTGGTTGATTGCGTGATAGTTCACACAAAAGTATGATATTATAAATGTGATATTTAAGCTATATAAAAGTTGCTTACCATATTTTGTATAGATAAATAAAATATACATATATTTATGAACTTGTATGTAAACTACGTATTAGTTTCACCACGGCATCGACTTACATACAGTGGATTACTACCACAGGGTTGTCTTTATTTTTTTTACTCAGTTTAAATGTATATTTGCAGTTATGCGTCAACTTTAATCGATGATTTTCCCGCGCGGGACGCCCTGCCCGTACTGAGATTTGTTAAATTTACTCTATGGAATTATTTTCAGACTGTGGTTTAACTGTATATGTGATTTGTATATATATGACTATATATGTACTATATATTTACTGTGTATATGTGATATATATTTCTTTAAATGTACAGTACATTGAAATTATTGAATAATTTAATTATAAAATTGAAATTGATAGTCTTACGAAATAATAAATTTTACCATCATCAGTTATATTTAAATGATGTTTTTTATTTATTTGTCTATTATATTATAAATATTTTAAAAGACAATACCTTTATTGATGTTCGTAAAATAGTATAAATTGAAAAATATATAAATTAGTAATAAATGCTCATATGTATGGTTTAAAAGGTATTATGCTAATATTTAAGACTCGAATATAAATAAATATTAATAGAGCAAAACTATAATTATTATATGTGTGTGGTATAGCATTAGTATAGCTTTAAATAAAATTATACCTACCTATAGTTTAAATTTCAAGTTAGTCATAAAAAGGTGTATGATGACTTATATGATTTTAATTTTTGGTGTTGTTTAAATAAAATGTGCAATGTATTTATAAAATTTGGTGAAGATTCAAAGAAGTTGGACAATGTAATAGTCCAAGTATATGAAACATAATAATTTTATTAAATATTTAAAATTTTGTTTTCAATAATCTGTATTTGTAATTAGCATAAAAAAGAATTTTCTAGCACTAAGTATTCTCTATCTGTTCTGTCTATAGTAATCTGTATTTTCTCTTGGGAAAAATTCTTCTTTACATTCCTCTATTTTAAACGAATCTCAATTAGTTTTAATCTGGATGAAAGTTAATAAATAGTAGTTCTGTAACTATATAAAATAAACTTTACTACTTGAAATGTTTTTTTTTTCCCACAACTGAGTTTTACAAATTAAAAACCCTATAGGATGTTACCATTAAAAATGCTTTAAGTAAACCAATGTTTAGGGATGTTACGGAGGTCCATGACCATAAAATAATCCATTAAATTTCAGATAGGGAGTCAAAATAATATATTTTATGCTGTTTTGTTACCCAGTCAAATCAACACAAAAGCTGTAGCAGATCTTTAATTATCATTTCTAGGCAGTCAAAAGTACAATAAAATCAACCAATATAATTATTAACATGATTATATGACTTATTGTCAAGTGAAAGAAATAAAGTTAAATTATTTCATATTTATATTTCACTTTGGCAATTTCTTAAAACATAAAATGTCCATTAATGAAACTACTCAAAGCTACTGGGTAATATTCTTATATCTGTAAACATACCCAACACAGACATAATATGAATCATATGCCTGTTTCCATATCCATATAATTCCTGTTACGTATTTCTAGAGAATATAATACTTTTTATTGTTGCTATTTTATTTATTCATCTCTTTCAATAAATAAACAAAAAAGGTATTTTACAAGAAATTTAGATGTATTAATTTCATGTATTATTGACTTCATGGGTGGTGTAAATAAAAGAAAATTTTGTGCAGACTATAAAAATTATATTATAACTGTAGCACACACTTGATTTATCAGCTGCATAAACAATGATAAAATGCAAATTATATGTTATAGACAGGAGATGCTTACATATATAAAAATATATTTTACAAATTATATTAATGTTATGAATTTAATTTCACTGTGTGGTTAAGGCAATAAAGAATATAGCCACCCCTCTCGTCCCGTGGGTGTCGTAAGAGGCAACTAAGGGATAACACTGTACCACTAGCACCTTGGAACTGAAAAAGCCGACCGATGGCGGGATGACCATCCAACTGGTGGCTTTGAAATACACAGGCCGAAGACAGGCAGCAGCGTCTTCGATGCAACAAAGCCAGCCCTGCAGTCACCAACCCACCTGCCCAGCGTGGTGACTATGGGCAACACACATGAGTTCACACCATTTTTGGTGCAAACTTGTGGAGGCCTATGTCCAGCAGTGGACTGTGATAGGCTGAAGTGATACCTTTTATTTAAACCATGAAATATAATTACACAAATAGAACAATTAGTATGAAGATATAGTATGAAACTAAGAAAGTCATCAACTTCTTAATGTATAAAGTTGGTTACAAACTATTTGACTGCTTATCAGATTTATCAATTGTAGTTTGTTCCAAGGAGATGTGTAACATATTACAATAAACGTAATTTTCATAAATGATTAGTAAATCACTATACAGCTCTAACTCTTCCATTGGGAATATTATTTACTTTAAACGTTCTTCAAAAAAAAATAAAAATATATATGACAATATATTGAATACTCTAAAAATAGCATTTTCTTAACATTATATTAAGGTTTATAGGTAGGTTTCTTTAGCGATTACTTCAAACCGACTGTGATAAAATCTCAACTTTGGTTAGGCATATTACTCATTGCATTGTAACCAACATTTGTAGCTTCGGGATTACTACTAGATTTAGCGCTAATTTTTTTCATAACTAGTCTTCTCGCAGCATATGCAGACATTCTGGCTAATCTCGCTTGTCTTTGTTCGGGGCTCTCACTGGCGAGCCTTTTGGCTGCATATGCTGACATGCGAGCCAGTCGCCGCGCTCTCTGTTCGCCAGTTTCTTGGGCGAGACGCCGGGCCGCATACTCTGACATACGTCTCAAACGGAGAGCGCGTTGATCGGGACTTTCGTTTGCGAGCCTTCTGGCTGCATAAGCAGACATTTTGGCAAGCCTAGCCGCTCTTTCTTCCGGTGTTTCATTTTTAGGTCCTGAACTTTGTCTTCTATTCCTTTTCGAAGGACTATCAATAATAAGCGGATCCCTCTCTTGCAACAAAGATTCATCCTCACGTTCTTCTTGACTGCTAGTATCATTGACGGCTTCATTCTCTTTCTTTATATTTTTTAGGTCAAAGTCACTTTCACCAACGGACAAATTTGTAGTATTCATTGTATTAACAACAGAGTCCACAGGTTCAGATTTTATAGTAGAAATCCATTTATTGTTTGATTTTGCTATCACCATTTTGTTCCACGAACTATCGGAGGCCCTTAGATCACCCATACTGATTATTTAATGACAACAATATCCACAAAATCATTGTATGAAATAAATTATAATATTTCAAAGGAATTAAAACAAGTCACAGTTACTTATTGGTAAACTACAAAAATATGTATTTAGGAGACTGTATGGTAAATACCATATTTCTAATATCTCACAGATTAAATAAGCAAACAATAAAAGCATCACATCAGAAAATACAGATTCAGAAAATTATTTTGGCATTTTTAGAAATTTCAAAATAAAGGAAGTAAGAATTTTTAATGCCTTTTGTCGCTGTCACTTAACTAACTAACTAACTCAACTGGCTCAGTGACCCGAAGTGAGTCTTGGCCTCCGAAACAAGATTTCTCCACTTTGCACGATCTTGCGAGATTTCCCGCCAATTAGTGGCTTGGATCTCACTCAAGTCTGCTTCAACCATGTCCCTCCAGCGGTACCTGGAGCGACCCACCGGTCTAAGTCCAGTTGGTCAACCCAGATACGCTCTCTTAACTGCACGATCCTCGCCCATGCGTTCGACATGACCGAGCCACCGCAACCGATGGGATTTGGTAACTCCAATGATGTTTGGCTCAGACACCAGGTTTGCAATTTCAGCATTGGTTTTTATTCGCCAGCTGCCATCTTGCCCTTTAGTTGGTCCTAGGATCTTACGGTAAATTTTCCTTTCCGTAACCAGAAGCCTGTTCTCCTCTCTGAGCGTAAGTGTCCAAGCCTCACAACCGTACATTAGGATTGGACGAATGATGGTTTTGTAAATTGTGATCTTTGTCTTCCTACTAAGAAAGCTTGGACACCAAGACCTTGTGCAGGGCTGCACTGCACCTCAGGGTGTTTTGTATACGGATCTGTATTTCTTCGTCACGTGTATTCGTATCGGTTACAGCGCAGCCAAGATACTTAAATTTCGGCACTCCCTTGTATGTGGTACTTCCAACATGGAGGTCTTGTCTTGCTTCGCGAATATTCCTATATCGCTTCATGTAGAAGTACTCGGTCTTGTCATGGTTGATCAAGAGACCAACCTTTTTTGCCTGCTCTTCGAGTGTCATAGCGGCTAAAGCAACATCGTTAATGTGTTCGCTTTCACTTAATATTTTTAATTCCCTACCATCGAGGTAAGTTCTTACTGAACAGTAACCTGACCTAAGAGTGAAGTACCTCAATCTTAAAAAAGATCAAAGCCATTATAATACTTAATCTGTTACATGTAGCTGCTTACAGTGTTCAGACCCATGGGGTTGAATACACACCACAAATTTGGTCTCCGCAGTTTACCGCAGGTTTGAATTCATCTCCAGATGACAAAAATAGAGCTTAAAATAGTTTACAGGCATATTTTAATACATTTAGTAGTACTTAAAACTTAATTAATTTATTTACTGTATAGGTATATCCACAGAATACATATAAAACATTATATTGAATTATTAATACATTATTATCTAATATGTATCCCTTTACGGAGTACACGACATTCCACAATATATTAATGTCATGAATCAAGTATATTGAAAATTATTTAACATACAATTTAAAAGTAACTATCCTACTTATTAACAATAAAATTCATTTAAAAAAGATCATTAACCAAATTTATATAAAAAACTCAAAGGTAAGTCAAAATATTAATAATAATAAATTCAATGATAAATAGATAACTAAAAGTTTAATAATTATATCAACATGCAAAAAATATATTAATGACTTGTCTAACGCGGGGTTGAATTCAACCCCAGATTGTTTTTCTACGCATATGTAACATCAACGTTTAATACCATTTAAGTCACTCCGTAAAAGCGCTATATCGTCAAAATAATCTATAGAATTTTTATAGAGTTTTTGATCATCTGAATATAAGGAAGAATTTAAATGCTTTATTTCGTTTGCTATATCATTGACAAATATTGTAAAAAGAATGGAACCCAAAATTGAACCTTGTGGGAACCCTGAACTTGCGGTATAACTTTGAGATAATAGACTTTTAATATTAACTAATTGTTACCGATCAGCTAAATAGGAAGAAAACCAATGCAGAAGGCATCCAGTTATACCAATGCGTTTTAGCTTTAATAATAGCAAGCTATGACTGACCCTGTCAAAAGTACTACCGAAATCAGTGTATATGGAATCTATTTGGTGACTCTTGTCAACCTCGGTTATTACATCGGTATTAAACTCAAACAAATAAGTCATGAATATGCCCTTTTTATGTACAGGAACTATTCTGGGTCTTTTCCACTTAACAGGGAACCTCTCATCACTAATAGACCGATTGAAAATAAACTGCAAAGGCAAAGCCAAAATCGAAGCACGTCGACTCAGGAAAACTGGCGGAACTTTATCACGAAAACTGGCAGAATTTTAATGGTATAAAAACAAAGTAAAAAAACTTGGTAAAAACACAAAAATCCTTAATAAACGACTAAAGCGAAATTTCTTTAGTTCCATCTAACTCATATCTCCCTCTCAACTTCCGTTCGCCTCACCCGACCACACTTTTCGTAACGCTCTCGTCACGCATTCGCCAGCGTACTCCCCAAGTCAAGCGTGCGTAAAGAAGTTTTACTTCATAATTGTCATAAACACCAGTCACCAGATAAGGTTTATTTTTGCGGCAATACTAATATGACGATTCGCGAAGGCGCCTGAGCTGAGTTGTCAAAAAGTTGGCACATCTGCCATCTGTTTTATTTTGCATAATTCTATTTCTATACATTGTAGGACGAGATCTTTGGACGAGATTGTAAATGAATTGATTGTGCCGTAATATTTACGCTTCAAAATTACTTAAGAGGTGTTCATTTCAGTGTCAGTTACTAATTTGAATAGTTTCTAATAAAATATTGAACGCTTAGATACTTTCGCAGTATGTGTATATTTCTAATTTCTATTTAGTATTAAAATTGAAATAATAAATAATAATTGTCTTTATTGTTATAAAAATACTTTTGTGAGTATCGAGTGGCGACATAATGGTGTAATCATTGATTGTTAAATTGTAAATTTGAATACAAATACAATAATGGACAAGAACATGGATTCGCCGACCACTGAAAGTTCTCTGCCAGAACTGGAAGTTCTGGACAGTGAGACCGATTATTCCAGTATTCGAGGAAAGGTATGATAAATGAAAAATCGTAGTTTATTTGTTGACGTAATTTGCGCGCCAAGTAACAATACCCCATTAAGTCATAACAAGTGTATAAAAATAAGAAATATGTATATTAATTATTATTCTATAAAAGCCATTAAGCAAAAAACAGGACAGAATCAGTATTCTAAGCAGTAAATTAATTAAATTAATTTAAAGAAAACAACAATAACAAAATAATTATGTTGTTGCATCATAGTGGATATGGGCAGTTTCCAGGAAAAACCTGATTGTGATATTTTGATAATGAATGATGAAATTTTCGAGTACAATAATTCTTTTATTAAATAGGTATATCTTTTTTATTTTATTTTTTCTTATTCTTATTTTAGTAGATAATTGGAATAAAATCTATTATTATTAAATATAAGATCTTGATTTTATTTTATTTACTTACTTTATGTTAGTATTGTGTGCTTGCAAACGGGAAAAAATCTGACTTCAATCACATCAACAAGTGATACAACGTAGGTAGACAAAAAAAAATAGTCAAGTGAATATGCTTCATCAAAGATTACAAAATAAATAGTCATCAGATCTTATCAAATTTTAATGGGGGGGAGGGATATGGTAAGCATCAGCTTTTGATTAAAAGAAGAATCATCAAAATCAGTACACCTAGTGAAAAGTTAAGCGGTATAATACAACGTAGGTCGATGAAAAAAAATACGCATTATTAGATATAACTCGAAAAGTACTTGTTAGATCTCAATTAAATTTAAATGGGATCACATTATGAGCATCGCCTTTTAACTAAAAGAATATCATCAAAATCGGTCCACCCTGTCATAATTTCCTAGATAACATACATAGGTAAGGCTTTAGATTAAGAACCTATAAGATAATTACGCATAATTTCATTACAAAAAAAAATAACCCTAACCTATCTAACTACCAAATTAGACTGTTTATCGACATAATTTGGTTACAAAAAAAATAACCCTAACCTACACACACATACATTAAAAAAAAAATACAGTCAAATTGTTTTATAATTTAGCTTCTGAGTCTATTGGTCTATTTTGAAAAGTTAGTGTTGTGTTAGGAAGCTTCTTTACCTGGTGAGATAGGAAAGGAAACATAAATGTGCCAAAACTACCATTGATCAATATTAATAATCTAAATATGATTCCTGATAAACTGTTTAGTCTATCTATATAAACCTCGTGTCACAATGTTTGTTAGGGCTGATTGCTGAAACTACTGGTCCGATTAACTTTGTTCTTAAAATATAGGCTATATTTTATTTTTAACTGACTTCAAAAAAGGAGGAGGTTACTCAATTCGACCGTAAATATATATATATATATATATATATATATATATATATATATATACTAGCTGACCTGGCGAACTTCGTATCACCTTATTTTTTTCTGAAATATAATAATAACATAATATATCAAAATAAAATATAGCCTATCTTTTAAGTTGGATCAAACTGCACACGGTGTGCAAATTTGACTAAAATCGGTTAAGTAGTTTAGGAGTCCATTGAGGACAAACATTGTGACACGAGATTTATATATATTAAGATATTAGAGATGCCACGAATAGTAATTTGGCCGAATACCGAATACCGAATGTTCGGCGAGGCTCTTGGCCGAAGCGCCGAACATTCGGCAGCCGAATATTCGGCCACACTTAGTACTTTTCGCGGGCGACAAGACACAACTCGTCACCGTACAAGTTTAAACTTGCATCGTTGAAGTAATATGTACTTCATGGTTGTGTTACAACCTGCTTTATTTGTTGGTCGTTGGTGCATCGTATGTACTGTATACCTACTAAAATATAACATTTAATGTTATTGATTACCATAAGAAATATCACCGTTGATTCGAGTAAAGTTAAATGAATCCAATTATAAGAAATCGCCTATTTGGAACTTTTATGAAATTTATAACGAAGACAATAAACTGGCAGTTTGTTTGTTGTGTTTGTTTCTTACCACTGGTAGATTTTAAATTTTAATTTGTTAGTTCTTTTTTGGTTAAATAAATATCTTTGTGAGTAATATTTTGAGTTTTTTCATAATTTATTTGGTAATCCTTACTGTATTTTATCATAAATAAGGAAGTAAATCTGTTTATCACGATTTCACGCCCAAACTGCTGAACCGATTTTAATAAAATTTGGTACACAGATACTCTAGAGCCTTAGAAAGGACATGTGCTATAATTTACGCGAAGTCGCGGAAAAACAGTTCGTAGGAAATAAAAAAATTGCTATTCGGTATTCGGCCAAATGGTTAACCATATTCGGCCGAATACCGAATAGCGAAAAAAAGATGCCGAATAGCCGAATACCGAATAATTGCCGAATATTCGTGGCATCTCTAATATATATATTTATGTATGTTCGGATATAACTGTTGTTTATCAACCGATTTTGATAATTCTTTTTTTGTTGGAAAGCAGATATCCCTAGTTTGGTATCATGATAAGGAAACCAGGATCTGATGATGGGATCCCAGAGAAATCGAGGGAAACTCTCGAAAATCCGCATAACTTTTTACCGATATTAATGATTTTTAATTTAATCAAAAGCCGATGTTAATAATAATAATAATAATATATTCTTTATTGTACACCAAAATATAAACAAACAGTAGTAATTACAAAAAAAAAAGATGTACAAAGGCGATCTTATCGCTGAAGAGCGATTTCTTCCAGATAACCTTTGGGCACAGGACATGATATAGTAGTGACGGATAGGAAGTGTACAATATCCTTAAGGATGAATAAAAAAAAATAGTGGATAATAGATTCATTAATTCATACGCATACACATATAAGTACAAATATCCATACATAAATAATCAAAATAGAATAAATATGTTTATCATGTGGTCACATTTAAATTTCATCGAGATCTGATTACAACTTTTGGAGTAATCTTTGATAATGCGTATTTACTTGACTATTTTTTCGTCTACCTACGTTGTATTACTTGTCGATATAATTGAAGTTGGTTTTTCTTTGTTTGCCTGCAAACACAATTATATTATGATTAATGACCATAATATTTTTTAGGCAAAATAAAAAATATGACAGTACAAAGCTCACTATTCAACATACATAATTGTATATTATTTCATTCTTTATTAAAAACAACAAATAACAGGTACCAGCTAAAATTGCCACTGATAAACATTTTGTTTACACAAGTGTTCACACACACTGTACACTGTTTTTCTAATACTAACATATAAACAAGTTTAGCCATTGACCTAGTTTTTATAAATAACATTTAGTAATTTAAGTAAATAATTATTTCAAATTAATATTTATTTAACTTGAAACACCAACGGAAGGGAACCGCATTACACATATATGTTTAAAGTGCTTTCCCAATTATAGGTGAATACAACTACATATTAAGATTACAGTACTTAGAACTGAACAAAAAGAAAGGAAATCAAATTATTAATATGAATGTTTCAGATGATACTAGTAAGTCCCACAGCTGATGAGTATGATCTACTACGTAAACAATTGCTAGAGAGGCTAGAGGCGGGAAATGGAGAAATCATTTATGACATCGGTCATGGAGAAGGTAACAATTTTTATATACTACTTAAGTAGTACAAGATGAACTTTATCCTGCTTATTTTTTTTTTTTTTTTGTGAATATAAAGTTTTTTTTAGCCGACTTAACCTTATAAAGGTGTATTATAAATAAAGAATTAAAAAATTAAATAAAAGTAATAATTTAAAATAAGTTTTTTTTTTCTTATTTTTATTTCATACAAGTCTAGGATCCCTACAATTATGTTGAACAAGCTTGTATGTATCAAAATAAAATAACTTGACTATGCATCAGTCAGTACTCAAACATGAAGTGTAGTGCTTAATGTTCTTGACTTTCTGCATCCGTATTTAAATACAATTTTTTTTACGTGGTCATTTTACGTAATAATCGCTTTTCTGGTATTTCTTTTTATATACTATTATCATGTCTGTTAAACAATGTGGTTTTTGTTACGAAGTACTTAAAAATTAAAATTGATTATTGTTAATTTTAATAAAAAATACTACATATTCTAAGACAATGTAAGATTTTTAATTCAACTACAAATACTCCTCATGCTTACTGCTACATGAAATATAGTTTTGAAGCACTATTATGGCTTGTGTTAAAAATAATATTTTTTTAAATTGCATGTTTATGAAATCATTGTACTTCAGTTGATTAGATTTCATAATTTACGATAACAATTTCGAATGAATGAGTCGACAAGTAAGCCTTACGTAATAAATATCTTTGGAGTATTATTTGCTATTATGGTATGGATGGTATTTAATTATTTTTTTTCATAAATTGTATGAGTTAGTATTATAGAAAACAGGTTTTTGTTCGCCAGTTGGTTCGTATAGAAATTTTACATTATTTTTTATGTTATGCTATCGAAGGAATGCATTTTTTCTGTTTGCATTATTTTTTACTACCCTATCTGTCTGTGTTTTGGTAAAAACCAATCTATGTAGTGATGATATAAAACCATCACGCGTAATATGCTGAGAAAAAGGCTAGGTAGGGAATAGGGATAGCTGGTAACCTAATACACCCTCTTTCTCCTTAAAAACACTCAAAATAATTCACAGATATTTATTGCTTACTAGACATCAAATTTAGTTGCAATTCATGTCGATACCGAAAATCTCTAGTAATTACAATAATTGTGTTTGCTCGCAAACGAAAAAAAACCGACTTCAATTATATCGACGAGTAATAGAACGTAGATCGACGAAAAAATAGTCAAGTAACTACGCGTTATCAAAGATTACTCAAAAAGTAGTTATCAGATCTCAATAAAATTTATATGTGACCACATGACAAACATCAGCTTTCGATTAAATTAAAAATTATTAAAATCGGTACACCCAGTAAAAAGTTATTGCGGATTTTCAAGAGTTTCCCTCGATTTCTCTGGGATCCCATCATCAGATCCTGTTTTCCTTATCATGGTACTAAACTACTAAGGTATAATACAACGTAGGTCGACGAAAAAAGCGTCAAGTAAAAACGCATTATTAGATATAACTCGAAAAGTAGTTGTTAGATCTCAAATAAATTTAAATAGGACCAATTGACACACACCACCTTTCGATTAAAAGAAAATTTGTCGAAATCGGTCCACACGGGCAAAAGTTCTGATGTAACATACATTAAAAAAAAAAAAAAATATACAGTCGAATTGAGAACCTCCTCCTTTTTTGGAAGTCGGTTAAAAAATAGTTAATTCTTAAAATCATTTCATTGTACTCAACTTTAGTACTGAAAAATTCACGACCATAGCAACACCGTTAACATCTGCCTGTGTAAAGTTGTAAACAACAATATTAATCGTACGTGTGTGCGTGTACAATGATACCTTATAGTGCACGTTTTCTCGCATGTCTCTTATCTGTTATGACTAGATCGTATGGGGAAACCTGATATTTATATTATATGCTCGAAGTAGTAATCGTCGATAATAATAATTATTATTTAATGATTCTTAGATGTATTTGATTTATTGTTGCGAGGGGCGTTAACAAAACTGTACAAAAACGTTTATTAGTAAATGAAATATTGCTCAACAACAACAAACAATAATGCATCTTATTTCGATGTTAACGATATCCTAAGGTATTTAAGAACACCTGTAAAAAAGTAGACAACTATGTTAATATTATATTTTTGTTGTACTATTTGATGGTGTTGACTTATGAATAAATAAAGGAAAAAAAAAAATAACAATTTAAGGACCCTTTACGATGCGGTGTCGTCTTCTATGTGTCCAATGACGTGTTAAACCTTTGTAGTACTTTGTATTTGTAGTATAAATATATAATATTTTTAACTACCTTTGTAGTTAAAAAAGGTAGTTAAAAATCGACACCAGCAATTTATACTAAGCTAACTCTTAAAAATGAACTTTACAATAGAGACTTATAAAAGGGAAAAACGTGATACCTTTTATATTAATTAAGAAACTTATTTGAAATTTGGTATCTTTAATAGTTAATTTATTCATTGCAATTTCACAATTTTTTTTTATTACATATAAAAACACATTTTATCAAGTTCGCATTAAAAAACAAACTTATCGAAAAATCGAATTGGCGTAGTATAAATTGTTGGTGTCGAAATATTATATATTTATGATTTAAGGACCATAATTATAAAAGAATAATTTTAACGAAATACGATTACCAATTGTCCTTTCACATTGTAAATAACATTACAAAAGTTCAATAATGTTTTTAAGAAAGAGTCGCAACTTACCTAGGACTTTGCTATACCATACCTTACTTAGAAATTTGTATGTTTTGTATATACGTTTGCAAATTTTGATTTATTACATTTCTCGAAATATCTTACTAAAAATGAGGAGTAGGCCGTCTGGGGAAGTACCTCAACATTGCAGAAGAACACAGCTAATCAATACTGCTCTCAAGAAATATTGTGTTCCTGTGGCGAGTAACTTAGCCAGAGCTCATCGGGATGATTAGAAGTAAGGTCGGTAACGCGCTTGCAATGCTCCTGGTGTTGCCACGTCTATAGGTTACGGTAACCGCTTACTAGATATACCGTACAAATGTTAGCGACGGTATGAAAAAAAAATTAAAGCCTTATAAGTCGTACATCCCCTCCAGATGGTCGGGGGCTGACGGAGGACGAGTACAGCGCGTCGGTAGCGACGCTACAGTCTCTAGTGAGCGGCGAGCGCATTTCGTGCGTGGAGCTGCGCCGCTGGGACTGCGGCTCCGGCCTCACCGGGCAGTACCTGCTGCGCACCGAGCTCGACCACAACGATTTTATGGAGATCAGGTGACTATCTATCTAATATCACTAGGAGGGGGGAGGGTGCGACATCACGTGTATTTTTGTTGAACCGGTAATTTCTAAACCAAAGAAAAACAACCAATAACCTTGCAACACCCTGCAAACCTTGATATCTGACTGAAATTTTTTTTGACAAATTTTAATTTTCCATAGCTTATTCAGATTATACCTATATTTTAAAAATAATATTCTATAATTTTAATATACTTTGCGCAAATAAAAAATACACGTAATTTGTAAGTATTGTTAAAAATTCACCAAAAGGGATTTGGGGCTAAAAACTAGCTAAAAACCATCACGTAATTAATCAACGAGTGTGTCACCCGCGACCTCGGAGCCTGCAACAACGCCCAAATTAATATCATAATCAAGTGTCATAATAATATTCGCGGTAAGTCCCGTAGAAGCATAAGTAATCAGGGCCCTATCTGAAAGGGTGTACCTATAGTGCAAATGGTACTGTGCATCAATAATGCGTCAATCGTTTTAGGGGAACCGAAAGACACATGCAAGGAATATGTAGAAAGGTATAAATGAAGAAAAGGTCAGCCGTCAATGTGCGAAATCGTTATCAGGGCGCTACGGTATTAATTGCACCCGCGTGGTACATGGGCTAGATCCGTTCCTAGTCGTACCTATTTATGCACTCCCTGCTAAAATATTTTATTTAAAAAGTGCTTTAGAATTCCCTTTTCCACTTACATTACACATTCTTTTGATTTGTATCAAAAATCTGACACTCGATTAAATTATCGACACACGAATACACCTAGTCACAGGCTGTGTTCGACTTACTATCACTACTTGAATTTGCAATGACTTGTTAAACTTTAGCCGGACATGGACGCAGCATTAGCAACCAGAAGAAAGGAAAAAAAAATCACTCATCCCAGAAAAAAAACAGTTTAATTAAATTATTTTTTCACTTACATTTAGCATATTATTTATTGAAAAAAAATCGATATTTTTAATTTATGTTATTTACTAAGATTTTCTTCATTTCCGTTTAATTAAATCAATGACGTAATTTTTCAGGGTTGCGGTAGTAGGGAACGTGGACGCCGGTAAGTCTACGCTACTGGGAGTGCTGACACACGGTGAGCTCGACAATGGCAGAGGGTACGCTCGACAGAGGCTATTCAGACACAAGCACGAGGCCGAGAGTGGGAGGACCAGTTCCGTTGGAAACGACATCCTGGGCTTCGACAGCTTAGGTGAATCTATCAAATCTTATTTCAGTATACCCTACTTCATTATTACTTCTACTTAATTATTTTTTTCACGTCGACCTAATAACTTCAAATTTGCTCATATTTCTCATGTTGCTTATAGAAATAAATATACTTATCGAAGTAGGGTAAAGCAGGATAAATCCTGCGTAAGTGATGGAGCAATACAAACTGAAGAGGTACCTCAACCTTACAGATAAATAACACTGCTCTTAAGTCGTAGTTCCCTGTGGTGAGTAAGGAGGCCAGAACACCCGGTGAGGCTCGAGCCAATGCGCATGCTTCTGGTGTTCAGGCGTCAATAGGATACGATAACCGCTTACCATCAAGAGGAGCGTACGCTTATTTGCCGACCTAGTTTTATTTAAAAAAAAATACTTTTGAAATTTTAACCTTCTTTGGTCTCTGGTCAAAGTACTAGATTTCATCAACTAAACCAAAGAAATCAGTAACATAGTAAACGATCTGATCTCCAGGCAACGTGGTAAATAAGCCGGAGCACGGTGCGCTGGACTGGGTGAAGATCTGCGAGAAGTCATCGAAGGTGATCACTTTCATTGACCTTGCGGGTCACGAACGTTACCTCAAGACCACAGTCTTTGGTATGACGGGACATGCGCCAGACTTCGGAATGCTCATGGTAACCCTAGCTTAAACCATAAATATATGTTTAGTTATGATTTACACTTACGATATTTTATGGGTGAATTTCAAAATACCCTCTTTTAATGAACATTCAGTTATTTAATAAAAAAAAAAATGTCACTTCTCATTTGCATTTATCCAATAAACTGTCCTTAACCTAGACTATCTAAATTAAATTAAGCTTGGGTTCATCAAAAAATATCCTGCTCAAAATCTCGAGCAGACCTTCTGGGGAAATACTTCAGCTTTACAGAGATCAAGTATTACTGTTCTCAACTAGTGTTGTGTTCCTGGTGAGTAAGGTGACCAGAGAGTTCCTGGACTGATGAGATGGGATTAGGAGTAAGGTTAGCAATGCGCCTATGATGCTTTTAGTGCTACAAGCATCAATAGGCTACGGTAACTGCTTACCATCAAGTGAGCCGTACTTTTATTCTATCTATATCTAGTAATAACGGTGGGGTTGGGGTTGTTTCCAGCCAAGCCAGCCCTGCGGTCACCAACCCGCCTGCCCAGCGTGGTGACTATGGGCAAAACACATAAGTTCACGTTATTTTTGGCGTAAACTTGTGGAGGCCTATGTCCAGCAGTGGACTGTATAGGCTGTAATGAATGGGTTTGTTTGGTGTTGCAGATCGGCGCAAACGCGGGCATCGTGGGCATGACGAAGGAGCACCTGGGACTAGCGCTGGCCCTGGCCGTGCCCGTCTTCGTCGTCGTCACCAAGATCGACATGTGCCCGCCCAATGTGCTGCAGGTACCGACCCATTATATAACCTGCCCATTATATACTTTATTGTACTTAAAAAGGAACTACAGAAAATGATATGTATGGTCAATGACAAAGGTGGACTTATCGCTAGAAATCTCTTCCAGTCAACGAATGGTCACGAGCATGAGATGAGAGAAATAATAGTATAAAAATATTTAAATAACCTAGGAACACCTATGAGCATACTTGAAATGATATCCAGTATTATAGATATTGGGCATATTGAGCACTAGGCGACAGAGACGGGATCGCTTTGCACATTTTGCAGGGGTCGCCAGCATAAAATTGTTTTGATCAATACAAAAAAAAAATTAAAAGTGTAGTATTCATTAAATATCTATCTGTATCCATAAAATGGAAACAAAAACGAATGACACATAAAAAAGAATAATAGAGCTATGTGTATAAATGACGATTTATTCGTTTTTGTTGTTCAAGCATCAGATCAGCGATATCCATATGATGTTGTACACGGGCTATTTTCCGCAACTCGACGTCTTGATGCGCCTTTTTTGCGTGAGATATCCATATGAATTATTTTATATTTTTGTCAGACTTTAGAAAAAAGAAAATCTATGTTGACTTTGATTGATTTCTGAATCTATAATCTATCTATTCTATATTCTATATTCTTTCTATAATATATATAAACGCGAAAGGTCATTCATCACGAAATCTCCGAAACTATAACACCTAGAAACTTGAAATTTGGCAGATAGATTCCTTATAGAGCGTAGACATCCGCTAAGAACGGATTTTACGAAACTCGACCTCTAAGGGGGTAAAACGGGGGTTGGAAGCTTGTATGAAAGACCTATGTTATTGAAGTAAGAGACGAAATTTAAAATTTAAGCTCTATAGATGGTGAAAAGGTGTCCAAACAATATATCTTTAGAAATCAACCCCTTTTTGGGGTTAAAACGGGGGATCGTAGGTTGACTCACTGATCACGAAATCTCCGAAACTATAACACCTACAAACTTGAAATTTAGCAGGTAGGCTCTTTATAAGGCGTAAACTACCGCTAAGAATGGATTTTACGAAACTCGACCCCTAAGAGGGTAAAACGGGGGTTGGAAGTTTGTATGAAAGTTCTATGTTTTTGAAGTAAGATGCTAGGGTATTTAAAATGTATGCTCTATAAACGATGAGAAGATGTTCAAATAATGTATATTTAGAAATCAACTCCTTTTTTGGGTTAAAGTGGGGGATGGTAGGTTGACTCACTCATCACGAAACCTCCGAAACTATAACAGCTACAAACTTGAAATTTGGCAGGTAGGTTCCTTATAAGGCGTATTTTACGAAACTTGACCCCTAAGGGGTAAAAAGGGGGTTGAAAGTTTGTATGAAAGTCCTATGTTTTTGAAGTAAGAGACTTGAAATTTAAAATGTATGCTCTATAGATAGTGGAGGAGGTGTCCAAATAATGCATCGTAATCTATATATATATATAAGAGAAGGTCACTGACTCACTCATCACGAGAACTCAAAAAACGCTGGGTGGTTTCTATCCAGCATGGACAAAGATAAAATTTGGCAGGGAGGTAGATTACCTATAGTTAGTAGACGTCCGCTAAGAACGAATTTTGCGATATTCCACCACTAAGGGGGTTTGATTGAGGTTGATAGTTTGTATGAAATATATGCAGCAGCTATAACTTCGCCTGATAGGTTGTTATTTATACTGCAGCTTGAAAATAAAACTAAAAATGTGATGTATAGAGGTTTTATAAAAATAACTATTAAATTATAATAAATTGTGCCTTTGAAAAAGTTACTCAGAGTGATAAACATTTCAAGTGAATGAAATAATAAAAATAATTTGCTTTAAGCATCTTAATAGTAATGCATATCTTCATAATCACGCGGACGTAGTCGCGGGCAACAGTTAGTGTAGTATTATAAAACAAAGTTCCCAAAAGCGTATGTGATCGATTCCCTCAAAATCTACTGAACGGATTTTCATGCGGTTTCACCAATGAAGGACTTCAAGAGGAAGGTTTACGGAACGGCTAAGCCGATTTTGATGAGCGTTTCACTGGAAGTTTGCCGGGAAAACTTTGTGACAAACTGATTTCAACGCGGGCGAAGCCGCGGGCACAGCTAGTAGAAAGTATATATCGATGCAAAAATGTATTTAGTTGTAATTTTTTTAAGATTTTTTTTAGTATTTTTAACTCAATTTAACGCAATATTCTTCTAAATTAAATTTTAGATAAAAACTGATGTTACAATGTATTTTATTTACAGGATAATCTCAAGCTACTTATCAGGATTCTGAAATCATCAGGATGTCGAAAGGTTCCAGTGATGGTGAAGACAAGGGATGATGTCATTGTCAGTGCTACCAACTTTGTATCACAAAGGTTAGTTGTGTATTTCTAGAAATAATTTAATAAAACTAAAGTTTTATAAAACACATTTTTTGTATTTCAGTTTTGAATGAATCAGGAAATTCGTGTAGGATTGTTTTTATATTTGTTTTTATTCACTCACTCATGCCTTTTAGCCTGTCGCAGTCCACTGCTGGACATAGGCCTCCACAAATTCGCGCTAAAAATGGCGTGAACTCATGTGTTTTGCCCATAGTCACCATGCTGGGCAGGCGGGATGGTGACCCGGGGTGTTTTTATTATCAAAATATTAAATGGAATTGATAATCTTTTTGGAGTCGATTGAAAATAATTCAGTATTATAATTAGGTTTATATTTTTATAAATAAAAATGAAGTGAAAAAATATGCAGAACAGCTGACCAATGGTAGCCGATTTTTTAAAATCTTTCTAATACTTTGTAGAGAGTTCTTATGGAATGAAAATTTAACAATTTGTGTCAGGAAATTAGAGAATTTTAGGAAATGTAACAATTAATTTAACTTAAGTGTTTGACAATTCTCAAGACAGCAAAACATCTGTAATACTTTGTCTTCTCCATTACTCGTGACATTAGAAGAAAAAAAAAATGCGATTTTGCACAATTGAAAGCCTTTAAATTAATCCTCCTTCCTTAATTAATTCAAATAAATAAATGAATGAAGCGTAAGCTTGTTTCAGATACATATATACATACAGACACACATACCCTTTTTATATTTGTTTGTTCCAGGCTATGCCCTATCTTCCAAGTGTCCAACGTGACGGGCGAAAATCTGGAGATGCTAACGATGTTCCTCAACCTGCTAAAGACCAGGATGCCCTCACAGGATGACAAGCCTGCTGAATTTCAGATCGATGATACGTACTCTGTTCCTGTGAGTTTAAACATATATATATATTTTTTTTTATGGAAAAAAAATCAAAATGTCTTAATCAACATTTCTTTTAACGACTACCTAATCAGACAGTCATTTTCCTGTATTGCAAACAGGTAAGTCCTTGTATTTAAAACATTTGTTTCGTTTTCTATAATTTTACAATTTGCGCAATAGGGTATTTTCGGTAGTGAAAAATAAATTATAAAATTTGATAAAAAATTAAAGTTTATGTAGAAATACACTTAAATATTCAGATTTGGAATCGTAAAAGCACATTATTGTTTTATTATATTGAAATTAAATGTCGTATATTTTAATCTGTATATCAAGTGACCTAAAACACGACCCGCCATGACGTCATACGAACAATAACAAAAACAAAGTTCTGTCAGAGCTGTAAACAGCTAGGTACATATCTATCAACTTTAACTTCAAGGAGTAATACTTGTGCTCTTTCGTTAGTGCATTTCATTTGTAGCTATTTATTTATTAAAATGCAAAAAGGTTTTGTAAAAGCAGATAGTACGAATCTGCCAAAAATTGATTCAATGATGGTTGTAAACTTTTTTGCATGTAACCCAACCTTCAGTTCTGCCGAATTAAGGAATGTTAAAACATCTTTGTAAGTATTACTTGTTATATTATACTGTTATTTTTTATTTATTTAGGTATACTTAATTTGAAAAATAATGTTAGAAAGTGTTAGGTTATGTTTTATTCCTTATGTTACTGCCAAATTAAGACTTCATAGTTTTTTTTTAATACTAGTATTTGTACAGCTAGACGCTAAACACCAACGATAGCTATTGTAATTCATTATTTTACACAAAAACATCAAATATTTGTAGCTGTTAACGTTGAACGACAAAGAGTATATGTATAAAGTATTGAACTTTTGACGTATTAAACGAGTTTGGTCTTACATACGTCATACACGACTTTTGTTGCTAACAATATTACGTCACCAAATCGTTGATAGCGTTTTCGCGGAAATAAAAATGATTTAAAATTTAATTTAATTTTATTTTTTATTTAATTTAATTTTATGTTTTATTTAATTTAATTTTATGTTTTATTTAATTTAATTTTATGTTTTATTTAATTTAATGTGTTTATTTTGCCGAAATATATATTTTTTGTGGCTTTTTATTAGAAAATCAACATTTTGAAGTACTTTTTGGAGCATAGTAGAATACCCTATTTTTCAAAATTTTTTGTTTTTCTACTTTTTTATATATACACTTCACTGTTTGCAATACAGGAAAATCAGAGGTACAGCCGTTATTGGTATCTTTTAGAGTTATTTAAATTAGTCATAATGTAAGTGTTGTACGTGTCGCAGGGCGTGGGCACCGTGGTGTCGGGGACCACCCTGGCGGGCGTGATCCGCCTCAACGACACGCTGCTGCTGGGGCCCGACCCGCTCGGCCGCTTCACGCCCATCACCGTCAAGAGCATCCACCGCAAGCGCATGAGCGTGGCCGAGGTGCGCGGCGGCCAGACGGCCAGCTTCGCGCTCAAGAAGGTGGGTGAGGGCTCGTGCGGCTCGGGGGTGTCCTGCTCGTGGTCTCGGCGACCGCTCCCGGTGGGAGCCGGCTGGCTGGCTCTACTTGGACCTACTGGGACTTTGAAGCTCAGTATGTTGAGGGGGCTTCGGAAAAATACCCTGAAGTATCACAATTCCGGAGTTTATCGCCCACATACAGTTGACGTAACACATAACAAACATTTGTATTGGCCATACAGATGTTTGTCGTGGTCTGGGTGTTTGTGCAGGCCTTGTGGATCTCCCCACCGTGCCTCGGATAGCACGTTAAGTCGTCGGTCCCGGTTGTTATCATTAACACTTGATAGCAATCGTTACACACAGCAGGGATTATATCCGCCAACACACATTGGAGCAGCGTGGTGGATTAAGCTCTGATCCTTCTCCTACATGGGGTAAGAGGCCTATGGCCAGAATGGGAAATTACAGGCTGAAGCGTGAGTTAACGTATTCAATGCTGAAGTAAATATTTCTTCCGGTGATTCAATTTTCTTCGTGATAGAAACTAAGAATCAATTTATGTTCCTCTCAAATGATTATAAACATAACTAAACATAGTTAGCAAAAGGCAAAAAATTGACATACTAAGCCTGCGCTAAAACTTGAAACTACAATTGCTGATTTTTCGGGTACCCATTCATAGAAGCACTAAGCGGTAGAACAGCTTGCAAATGTAACCATAATGAAAACAGTATTTTTCTTTTATAAACCAAAGTATTAGAGCTTTTTCTAACACGCTGCTATCTGTATCTTGGCGAATATTGTATCATCACTCATCAGCATTATCACTTCAGCCTATCACAGTCCACTGCTGGACATAGGCCTCCCCAAGTTCGCGCCAAAAATGGCGTGAACTCATGTGTTTTGCCCATAGTCACCACGCTGGGCAAGCGCATTGGTGACCGCTGGACTGGCTTTGTCGCACCAAAGACGGGCAGCAGCTGGCATGGCAGAACTGTGTTATCCCTGAGTCGCCTCTTACGACATTCAACTAACCACGAATACTGTAAACTTATTGCAATTAATTACTGCGCGTTGAATAGGATTTTTTTAAGTGTAGACTTTTTAACAAGTTAATTGACTCCTAAACAGGGAAGTCTTAAAAGATAATTATTTTAAAATGTAATTGACTAAAAAAATTATGATACCAGCAAAAGCTCAATTTCAAATAACGCTTAATTTACAATGTTCTCAAAAAAGTCCAGACTGGAACAATTATATATTTTTTTTTAACCATACAGCCTTTTAAAATACGAATATCGATTAGATAGGTACTTTAACCACATAAAAATATAATTATTCAAGATATAGTTATTATAAGCTGGCGCTATCCAAATAAAATAAAAATATGGCTAAACATAAATTTAAATTTTCTATCACATGATTTTAAATATCTACAAGTTTTCTTTCCCTTATTAACATATCGTTTTTGATATGTTAATTTGGGAAAAGTTTTTTTTTTGGAAATTCTATGTAACAAAAATAAGATTTATAAATACCCCATTTTCTGTCTGTATTTATTTTCTGTGTACATTTATTCGTATCTGGTGGTCGGAATAGATCTTGCGTCCTCTGAATGCAATTCCAGAGTCATTCCTATTGCGCCGCCGACTTCTTGTAAGCGTTGTCGAAATAGTGATCCTGATTTGAAAGCTATCATTTATAATATAAAGTTGATTTAAATTCCATTTTTAAACTTTTTTTTTATTTATTATTTTGTTCATTTGTTATAATAAAATATATACTGTAAGAAATATGAAGTAGTATATATTTTCAATACATAGAAATTGAATTAAAAAAATGTGTAATTTTTATTTTTAAATTAAAACAACAATATTTGGTTGACTGACACTGACAAATTTTTAAATGATGACGTGAAAAACATTTAAAGAAATTTTAAATAGATAATTTTTCAAATATGTTGTTTCGTTTGCAGCTATTGCCATATAAGTTCATCACCATTGCCATTGTTTACTATTTGCCATTTGCAAGATTTTTCATAGCCATTATAATATTTAGGCCATGATCTAAATTGTTCATTGACATCGTGATAGGATGGCGATATAAGTTCTAGTGTATATATTTCAATTAAAACAAATGCTCTAATACAAATTATTTGTGTCGCAGATCAAGCGGTCCGCGATCCGCAAGGGCATGGTGATGGTGTCCCCGGCGCTGAACCCGCAGGCGTGCTGGCAGTTCGAGGGCGAGATCCTCGTGCTGCACCACCCCACCACCATCTCCTCGCGCTACCAGGCCATGGGTGCGTGCTGTCTCAATGCTGTACTGGGCGCATCGCATTCAGCCTGTAACATCCCACTGCTCGGCACAGGCCTCTTTCTCCATGTACGAGAAGGATCGAAGCTTAATCCACCACGCTTCTCCACTGCGGGTCGGCGGATATGTTCCCTACTATGAGTAACGATCGCTGTCGTGTATTTATGATAACAACTGGAACCGACGGCTTAACGGTTGTAGTGGACGCGCGGGTCGAACGTTTTGGAAAATTAAATTTTCATGGATGAATAAAAATTGTTAAAAATCGTGAAGATCTCTTCGTTAATTATGTGATAGTGCAATTAAAATGTCTTTATCAAGTATCTAAATGCGCCCGCGGAGCGACTAATAGCGATTTCTGAGTTCACACGTGTTTATTTCTTAAAATCTACATACAAAAATACTACATAGGTTAGGTAGGTAGTACATGAAGAATTTCAACCGAACATTTATAAAGTAGTGCCTGAGATCTAAAATAAAAAGTGTATCCGTGACAAAGGAGTTCCAGTTGTTGGCTATTTATCAAAAAAAAAAAAAAAAAATCAGTTTCTAACTTGAACATTATAGAAAACTTTACCTTAGAACAAAGTGTAATATGGTAGATGTGTTGACTCAACACGTATTTTGTTTATTAGGCTTTGACCTCGATATAATTTTTAGGTAAAAGAATAGGAATTAATTTAATAATTTCGACAGCGCCTCTTGGGTCTATTTGGTGTAGCGTGAGCAAGACTGAACCTTACAACTGTAACGTTTAAAGCGAGCCGAGTTCGATTCTCAAAGAAACTTTTTTTTTGTCTTTTTTTTTCTTATTTCTTAAATATTTTCATATTTTTTTTTTCACATACAGACAGTTCTATTGCTAACCCATGATAAAATTGAGCAAAAAAATAAATAAATGAAAAAAAAGTCGAAATTTGGCTTACTAAACGCGAGATCGTTGAATGCTGGCAAAAATAAACTTCATGTAACGATTCTTGAATTCTCTCCTGAGATTTTAGCGATAAATGAAACATGGTTAAAGTATGGAGAAGAGTCTCTGGCACCCATAATTACAAATTACAGATTTATATACAAGGCCAGAGCTCCCGGAGAGGGGGTAGGAGGGGGTAGGTGTTGGGAAAGATTTAACTACAAAAGTGAGACAATATGCTCTCTCTTCGTTAGAACGAATGTGGTTGGAAGTTCAAGTTCCAGGCGTCAATATAGCCCGCGGTACTGTAGACCTGATGCGACCTCACCTGTGTGCAGTGCACTGCGGCAGTATCCGGCAGACGGCGTCCATCTTGTCCATGTCCCGCGACTGCCTGCGCACGGGCGACAAGGCGCTGGTGCGCTTCCGCTTCATCAAGCACCCCGAGTACCTCAAGCGCGGCCAGCGGATGGTGAGCTTATCCTATTGTGTCACATTTTTTAATTTTTAGCACTAGCTTACTGCATTGTTGGACACCACCTCACATGTATCATGTATGAAAAAAAAATGTGTAGCTATTATTACTATTTATTTTTGTGTTACCTACACATTAGGGAATTCTAAACATTTTTTAATATCATATCAAAAATCGACCGTTCCAGCGGGAATCGAATCCGCATCTCCGACTGAATGTGTCGGTGCTCTAGCCAATTAAGCTATGGAAGGATGTACTCGCTAGATAGATCATAAATTTCGATGTAGTTATGTCAGTCATCTGTTACTTATAACACAAGCATAAAGTTGCTTATCTTAGGAATAGACGACCGTGTGTGTGTGTGTGCTATAGGTAGGGTTGCCAACTGTACTCTAAAATAGAGTATTGTACTCTTTATCATGTTGGCGTACTCTATAATCTATAACGCTAATAGAGTATACTGAAATTCTCTTTTCTGCTTCATTGAAATTGATTGAAAATGAGCTCTTGATCTATATAAATTTAGAGTTTGGAGTTATAAAATTCTTTTAAAAAACATGAAAAATTGTTATGTGTTGCAAAAAGTACGAAAAAATACCTTTTTAAAAATATAACATAAATGATACTCTTTTTTGAAAGTCAGTATTCTTTATTTACCTCCTTTGAAATCAGATATACTCTATTTCTTCTAATAAAAGTTGGCCACCCTAGCTATAGGTGTATATTAATTGCTCGACCCTCACGCAGGTGTTCCGCGAGGGCCGCACCAAGGCGGTGGGCAACGTGCTGCGGCCCGAGCCCGCCGCCGCGCCGCGCGCGCCGCCCGCCCGCCCCGCGCGCCCGCCCCGCGCGCCGCTCGCGCCGCACGCCGCCAACACCGCGCCGCTCTCGCAGCCGCCGCAGGTATATATATATTATGTTCCGCGAGGGCCGCACCAAGGCGGTGGGCAACGTGCTGCGGCCCGAGCCCGCCGCCGCGCCGCGCGCGCCGCCCGCCCGCCCCGCGCGCCCGCCCCGCGCGCCGCTCGCGCCGCACGCCGCCAACACCGCGCCGCTCTCGCAGCCGCCGCAGGTATATATATATTATGTTCCGCGAGGGCCGCACCAAGGCGGTGGGCAACGTGCTGCGGCCCGAGCCCGCCGCCGCGCCGCGCGCGCCGCCCGCCCGCCCCGCGCGCCCGCCCCGCGCGCCGCTCGCGCCGCACGCCGCCAACACCGCGCCGCTCTCGCAGCCGCCGCAGGTATATATATATTATGTTCCGCGAGGGCCGCACCAAGGCGGTGGGCAACGTGCTGCGGCCCGAGCCCGCCGCCGCGCCGCGCGCGCCGCCCGCCCGCCCCGCGCGCCCGCCCCGCGCGCCGCTCGCGCCGCACGCCGCCAACACCGCGCCGCTCTCGCAGCCGCCGCAGGTATATATATATTATGTTCCGCGAGGGCCGCACCAAGGCGGTGGGCAACGTGCTGCGGCCCGAGCCCGCCGCCGCGCCGCGCGCGCCGCCCGCCCGCCCCGCGCGCCCGCCCCGCGCGCCGCTCGCGCCGCACGCCGCCAACACCGCGCCGCTCTCGCAGCCGCCGCAGGTGTGTGCCGCTCGACCACCGTCGATAAAAAACTATATTACCAAATATATATATGTGCTGTGTGGCTACGGCACAAAAAAAGAATATAGCCGCCCCCTTTCTTCCCGTGGGTGTCGTAAGAGGCGACTAAGAGATAACAAAGTTCCACTACCACCTTGGAACTTAAGAAGCCGACCGATGGCGGGATAACCATCTAACCGCTGGCTTTGAAACAACAGGCCGAAGACGGGCAGCAGCGTCTTCGGTGCGAAAAAGCCAGCCCTGCGGTCACGAACCCGCCTGCCCAGCGTGGTGATTATGGGCAACACACATAAGTTCACGCATTTTTGGCGCGAACTTGTGGAGGCCTGTGTCCAGCAGTGGACTGCAATAGGCTGGAATGATGATGATGATATATATATTATGTATTTGGAGTTTACTCCTTAAAAGAAACGATGTAAGATCCGTGGTATTAAAAATAGGGAGAGTGAAATCGTATGAAATAGTAACACTGAGCAGTAACGAAACCTGCTCCAAGAGTGATGTTTACCGCGCAACGTCGCTTGCGAGGAAGAGATGATTGTACTTTAAAATATGTTTTTCATCTTTTTAACCGACTTCCAAAAAAGGAGGAGGTTCTCAATTCGACTGTATTTTTTTTTTTTTTTTTTTTTTTTTTTTTATGTATGTTACATCAGAACTTTTGACCAGGTAGACCGATTTCGACAAATTTTGTTTTAATCGAAAGGTGGTGTGTGCCGATTGGTCCCATTTAAATTTATTTGAGATCTAACAACTACTTTTCGAATTATATCTAATAATGCGTTTTTACTTGACGCTTTTTTCGTCGACCTACGTTGTATTATACCACATAACTTTCTACTGGGTGTACCGATTTTGATAATTCTTTTTTTGTTGGAAAGGGGATATCCCTAGTTTGGTACCATGATAAGGAAACCAGGATCTGATGATGGGATCCCAGAGAAATCGAGAGAAACTCTTGAAAATCCGCAATAACTTTTTACTGGGTGTATCGATTTTGATAATTTTTACTTTAATCGAAAGCTGATGTTTATCATGTGGTCACATATAAATTTTATCGAGATCTGATAACTACTTTTTGATTAATCTTTGATAACGCGTATTTACTTGACATTATTTTCGTCACCTTACGTTGTATTATACCTCATAACTTTTTACTGGGTGCACCGATTTTGACGTTTCTTATATAAATTAAAAGCTACTATTCGTCACGTGGTCCCATTCAAATTTAATTGAGATTTGATTCGTAATTTGTGAGTTATATCTAATATTGCGTATTTACTTGATGGTTTTTTCGTCACCCTACGTTGTATTATACGTTATATCTTTTTACTGGGTGCACTGATTTTGATCTTTTTTGTATAAATCAAAAGCTAATACTTGTCATGTCGTCCGTTTTAAATATGATTGAGATATAATGAGCAATTTTTGAGTAATCTTTGATGACACGTATTTACATGACGATGTTAAGACGACTGTGGTCATGTTCAATACTTTGCCACAACGCCATCTATCAAAATGTTATGAAATTACTTCGTTCACTATCGATCAAATTACAATATTCCACTAGAGTAGAGAGTAGCAGTTTATTCGTTATAAATATATTTGAGCTTTTAATTTTTGAGTTATCGCTAATACTGGGTATTTACTTGGCTATTTTACGTCGACCAACGTTATATTAACCTCATTACTATTTTACTGGGTGGACCGATATCGATGATTCTTTTTTTAATCGATAGGTGGTGCTTGTCATGTGGTCCCATTTAAATATAATTGAGATTTGACTCGAACTTTTTGAGCTATATCTGATATTGCGTATTTACTTGACTGTTTTTGGAGTTTTCTCCTTAAGAATCGATTTTCATTTAAGGCCCCGGAATGAAAAAATTGAACAGTAAAATCTACTGAACGAATGACCTTGTTAGAGATGGCGTTCAGACGTTTTCTAATAACGCAATTAGGTTCCGATAGATGGCGTTATTGCATTCATTTATTTACAATTTGATATAGTAATAATATATTTCTTAGACTAGTAAGCCTTTTTGTGCCTATTTAGACAGTTGATCTGAAGGGGTAAACTCCAGTCGTGCATCGGAGCTGTGTGAAAACATGAACATTACATATTTTTAATAAAAAAGACATAAACCGTAATTCAATATAAATCCGCTTCAACTAAAAAACCCGCCGTAATAAGCGATGTCAGCGCTTCGCGCGAATCGACGACGGGCCTTTTATGAAATTTCTGCCTACAATCGCTAACAAAATGTTAGAAATAGCAGTAGAACATTATATAATTCTACAATTTTATAATGTCGCGTTATATGGAATACGAACAAAGTATTACTATTTTTTCGTCGATCTACGTTGTATTTATTACTCTTCGATGTAATTGAAGTCGGTTTTTTTTTCGTTTGCGAGCAAACACAATTATTTAGATCACGGTGATCATTCTTAAGGAGTAAACTCCAATTGCTTCTCTAGCACACTTATTTCAACAATGATGAATGATAAGCTTAAAGTTTAAAATGTTAATTATTACTAGTCTCATTATCCGTAAGGGAAGTAGCGAGTCATTCCCAATACAAGTGTCTCTGACAACTTACTGGGAAGACTCGGTGATAAGTTGTAACTAAGATTATAGAAATAAATGATTTTTATTATTATAATTATTTCTGTAAGCTATATCGATGAGTATATTTCGACACCAACAATTTATACTACGCCAACTCGAATTTTCGATAAGTTGGTTTTCTTAATGCAACTTGAATAAATGTGCTTTTTTTTTGTAATAATAAAAATTGTGAAATTGCAATGAATAAATTAACTATTAAAGATAGCAAATTTCAAATAAGTTCCTTAATTAATGTAAAAGGTATCCACGTTTTTCCCTTTTATAAGCCTCAATTGTAAAGTTAACTTTTATGAGTTAGTTTAGTATAAATTGCTAGATAGCGAATGCTAGCGCGACCCCATCTCGCCCCACCCAGGCGGATGACTGCTAACACGTGGTGTTTTTTAGTCAGTAGGAGTCTGATCCATGATGGATTTTCCCCACGTAAAAAAAAAAAGTATAAATTGCTGGTGTCGATTTGTACGATGTCCAATGTGGTGCAGACGCAGGAGAGCGACGTGACGGCGGCGGACTCCCCGTTCGAGCTGCAGGCGGACAAGCGCGGCGCGGCGCGGCGCCGCAAGCGGCACGACAAGCCCGCGCCCGCCGCGCCGCTCGCCGCCAAGTAGCGCGCTCGGGCGGACTCCTTCAGTGCACTCGACTCGCTTCAATTCATTCTTTTGTATTTTTTTTTTGTTAATGTAATAGATACTATCACAGCTCATATAAGAGTTGATAATTTGAATTAAATTCAAATATTATTTTCAAAATACATTTGAGTTACATAGGGCCTTGGGGAGCATCACTAACACACATAAACATCCTGCTCGCACAAATTGTATGACTACCCTCATTACCATATTCCTTTGCATCCTCTTACACCACAAACGATCACGAACGATTTTCACACTAACGTAACTAAACCTTTGACACAAGATCACGCATCAAAATGAGTCTGTGATGATTGTGTTGACACTGACTTGAACATTTAAAGTGTTATAAGAATTCCTATGGCAATACGACTAGTTTATACTTAATCAGTATCAAGTTTTATAGAGATACATGCCTTATTGTAAAACTTTTTATAGATTAGCCAATGAACAGTTAAATCTCAAACTCTATATTTTATATTTACACATAAGTAACACATGTCCGTTATTAAAGGTACATATTTAAGTATTCAAAGCAATACATTTTCTTCGTAGATTAGAATCACACTATGTGTTTATAAATGTCATGTGATTAACCAGTCACTTAATTTAGTACAAGTTTTATAGTTAAATTTATTCAATATCGAAATTAGAGAAAATAGTGCTATAGTGACAAAAATAAGGGAAATTAGTGATAAAAACATCAAAGAACTATTTTACTGTATTCAATTCTTATAAAAACTTATTTATCTACATTTACACATTCTATAGGCTATGTTTACACATTTTTTAGAAAATATAATTATAAAGCCATTCTTTGTCCAATTTCTTTATGTGTAGATTATAGATGTTGATGTAACATTATGTAAAAGCTTGTACAGAATACTTGCTTCTAAGGTGTACAGAATTCTCTCTATACAAGTAACCGTATTTCGTCTAACTGGACATGCAAAAGTAATTGAATATGTCTCTGATAAAAATCAGTTATTAATTCTGCTATAGTTTTGAAATTTGAATTAAATTTTAATAAAATGAAACAAAGAGACTTGCTTTTATTTAGTTTTGCCCTTTTATGGTATATAAGTTGTGGTTATTTGAATAGCTAATAACTGTAGCAACGATTAATGAAGCAATGTGTTGCTGGCACTTTTAATCAATATGTCAGTGTTTTTACACAAATTTGCTAAGTGTTCTGAATATTACTCTACAATTTGTCGCTTAGAATTTGACACATTTAGTGGTTTATCATTTAATGTAAATGTTGATTTTTCTGTGTAATTGTTTTAGTTTAATAAAATATGTTCTCATTTTTGTGTTAAATAAATGGAATTACATAGACAAATGATATGTATAATATTTATATAATAATTATACATATCATAAAAGCAAGCTAAAATTATACCAAAATAGATTTACTATTACAAAGACATCAAATTTTCATTAGTTTATTGCATCAGTTTTGTTGATGCAATTTTTGATACGATTTTTTTAGGTTATCTTAAGTGAAGACAAAACTAAGTAATAAATATCCTGTTAGTGTTGCTAGCAGTTCTGCTTCATATCATAGCACTTCAGTATTCACAATTAAAGTTGTAATGTGATTTTTTATAGTATAAGAGGATATTTTTATTGATTTTGAGAAATAAAACTAGCTGGAAGAGTAAATTGTTATTTTATTTAATAATTAAATATCTCTGTGCTAGCTTATACTAGTAAACATGACTAATTGATTTACAAACTCTAAGATAAACTGCAAAAGTATTGTATTCATTTCCAACTAATTGGCTAAATAGAAATTTTACACATTACACTTTGAAGAGTACTCTCTGAAATCATAAAACTTTGACCATTTTAGACTCGCCTTGTTAGTAATGGAAAGGAACTTTATTTCTTTAACTTGGTTTTGGCTTCATCGATACCTTCTCTAACATTTTGACTAAATTTCCTAAAAAATGACACAAGCCTGTTTACTTTCTGGGGATCCACATCTGATAACTTTTCTTTTCCTCTAAAAAATACTGCCACAGCCAGCTGGGCTGCTCTCCTTACTGGATAAGAGTCTGCGATTTTTTGAACAAGATGTTCATTATTGGCTAAATATCTAAGTATCGTCCGCAGAGGCATCTTAAATCACTTAAACGACGTTTCGAATGAACACATGTTACGGTACTTTTGCAAGAGTTCTCTTTTCAGCCTCAACTGTGTCCTGAGGATCTCAAATTGTTTCAACTGGTCGTGTTTGTTGTATTCAATTCCTGGTAGACGCCTTATCTGAAATATTACAATTCTGTGCTTATTGAAAAGAAATGTGGTTAGTATATAATAGTAACTCAATGTGGAAGAAAATTATTAATATAATGAATTTGGATGTTTATATAGTAATTGCATTTTTTTACACTTTTAAATACATATTATTTTGTATAAAGGCACTGGTCATTGATGTATAATAAAATATAGGTTATATATATATTGTTAATTAAATAATACCTGAGAACGAGCGATGTCGAATTTCTTCTGTAACTCTAACACCTTCAAGCTACAATCTTGAGATTCTCTTGCTTTGGCCGAGTTATCATGGAAGTCCCTTTCAACACTGCGTAACCATAAAAAACATGTCAATTTAAAATCTGTCACATATTATGTTGTCAAGTTATCTAAAAATAATATCATATAAAAATATACCTTCGTATAATTTCGTAAACAATCGGTAAAAAGTCTACGTCTACTTCTTGTACAGTTAACGGACTGAAATTATTAGGATCGGAATGATCAGTGTTATTTTCCATAATTAGCGACTATGCTTATAGTAACAAATAATATTCACTTGCCTATTGTATTGGTATTTATTAAAAAGCCATTTATTACTGAAAGGTATAACTATTTTAACTTATACCAAAGAGTACAATAGCAAAAGACGGAGACATATACAATAATCTTAATGTAATGTCAAATTGTAATTATTATTAATTGTCAGTCGTTTGTTTTGCTACAGAGTAAAAAAGGTTCCAAACTGACTGGACGGGAACGACCTACCCCACCCCAGCCTGCAAAATAATGATATTTGTAATCAAAAAAATACTAACTGATAGATTTTGAATTGCTCAATTCAACTACGTTGTCATTTTAAATTGCTCACCTCAAATTATTTAATTAAAAATCAAATTTTTTTAAAAAAAATCAAATATTTTCAAACTCCTATATCTTTTGATGTATACAATATTTTAAATTGCTCAAAGTGTTAAAAAACTGCTCAAGTTGCATTTATAATTGCTCAAGTTTTGCTTTTTCTTCAAACTTTCAGATTTGAACAGCTCCACTTTCCTTAATTTTTAAATAAATATAAATTGTTCGAACAAATAAAATAATGATATTTGTAAAAAAAAAAAATACTAATCGATACATTTTCAATAGCTCAATTCAACTACGTTGTCCTTTTAAATTGCTCACCTCAAATTATTTAATTAAAAATCGAAAAGTCGTTGAAAAATATTCTTTTATCAATATTTTCAAACACCTATATCTTTTGATGTATACAATATTTTAAATTGTTCAACGTGTTAAAACCCTGCTCAAGTTGCATTTATAATTGCTCAAGTACAGTTTGGAACAGCTCCACTTTCCTTAATTTATAAATAAATATAAATAGTTTAAACAAATTTAACGTTTATATCATAAGACAGGTGTACGCAGTGCGTGCGCATAGACTAAATGCGAAGCAAAAAAATTGCGGATATTCGTAATAAAAAAGATACTAATCGTTCGATTTTCAATAGCTCAATTCAACTTCGTTGCCTTTTTAATTGCTGACCTCAAATTATTTAATTAAAAGAATATTTTTCAACGAGTTTTTTGATTTTTAATTAAATAATTTGAGGTGAGCAATTTAAAAGGACAACGTATTTGAATTGAGCTATTGAAAATTGAACGATTAGCATCTTTTTTATTACGAATATCCGCAATCTTTTTGCTTCGCATCATTGTCTATGCGCACGCGCAGCGTTCACCTGTCTTATGATATAAACGTTAAAATTGTTCAAACTATTTATATTTATTTAAAAATTAAGGAAAGTGGAGCTGTTCCAAATTGTACTTGAGCAATTATAAATGCAACTTGAGCAGTTCTTTAACACTGAGCAATTTAAAATATTGTATACATCAAAAGATATAGGAGTTTGAAAATATTTGATTTTTTTTAAAAAAATTTGATTTTTAATTAAATAATTTGAGGTGAGCAATTTAAAAGGACAACGTAGCTGAATTGAGCAATTCAAAATCTATCAGTTAGTATTTTTTTGATTACAAATATCATTATTTTGCAGGCTGGGGTGGGGTAGGTACGGGAACGTGAAACGGTGAAACCAAAGAGCAAGGTGAAACGGATTAAAAACGCATGGGGACTTGGGGAGGGAAAAATATCGTTGGCGATGATGTTCAGCACGTCCCGTCCGGCGCGTGCTCCATCCATCTGTGATAGTAATAATAATAATAGATAGCAATTGTATCATTAATACAATATGATGATTCATCATTGTTTACGACTACGTTAACTCATTCAATTCTTTGATTCGATTCTTTGAATCTACTGGAAACTGGAACCCAAACGAAATGTTGCAAGTAATGTAATGCAACTAACAACTGCTTATATTAGTTATCAAAAACTTATGCAAATTGTCGCAACGCTTAACTAATTGGAACGAAGTTCCTGACGGTAGGCTTGACATTTGGCTGTATGTAATGTAAGGAATTTTTTAGGTTATTTTTTATCCTTTGGGTTACATTTTTGGAGTTTTAGTAAGGATCCCTAATATTTTTGAAAATATAGTATAACCTATGTCGCTCAAGGATAGTGTAGCTTCTCAACGGTGAAATAATTTTTTGAATCGGTCCAGTAGTTTCTGAGCCTATTCAATGCTAACAAACAAACAATCAAATCTTTACTCTTTATAATCGTTTATTTTACATGAAGATGTTTGATTTGTAGTATATAATAAATTAAGTATTTTTATAATAACATCTTAACTTTGTATCACTTTAAAAACCTTATTTCCCTAACCGAGTACTTGAATTTATCGATAATGCTTATCGACAGTTGGTACAACCACGACTATAAGCAACTTGTCAGTGTAGTTACGGCGTGTCATTATACTGTAATGACACAGAATGTATCTATGTGTGTGTGAAAAATGTAAGTGTGATTTAAATTTAGTATGTGTGAGTTTCGTAGTGACAGACGATTAATTTTTGTGGGAATTAGATAAAGTGTGCATGTGTGTAATTTCTACCCCGCAAAAAATGATAGACAGTTTTGTATCGGTAACAAACGCAATGGCTACTCCCCTCCGTGTTGCTCTATGCTACCTGGTGTCCCATGACACCACATAATTATTTATGTATATTTTAATTGGAATTTGTTTTGCAATTATCATAATTTAATTTCTTTCAAATTTAAATAAGTTATTGATGCCTTTTTCAAGACTCAAAGGAGTCAAAAACTCAAAAGTGATCTGAAATTTAAGCAATAAAGGGCAATTAAATTTTATAAATATTATAATAATATCTGTGGTGAAATGCAAGTTGTGACATATGTGTGCATTGATGTCAGTCAGTTATTGTCACATGTCATTTCGCATTCAATGTTTTCGTGTTTGTCTTGAGTGTTTATGCAAGTTATTTTACTCTTTGGTCTTGAGGACGATGATATTAAAATATTATTTAGTTTTAAGTAATATATAAAGTGATTAGCAAAATGGATGAAGTCGCGAAATTAGAACATCTCTCTCTAGTATCAAAAATATGTACAGAATTAGACAACCATTTAGGGATAAATGACAAAGATTTGGGTAAGTTATAATTTTGCAATACATTTGGTACTTAAACATTTATTTTACTTTAATTATCAACCAGTTCCTTACATGAAATTGATAAATATGTTCTCTTTTTTATCGTTGAATGATATTTGCATTGCTATCGTGGTCGCAAGGGTCGTGGTGGATGGTCATTTGACACTGGCTTTTGGGCTTTTACGTTACGTGTTATTTTTTTTGCTTATTACTTCAACAAAATAAGTAATAACCATAATACTCATTATTTGCAGCGGAATTTATCATTGATCTGGCTGACAAGAATCCTCAGTTTGATGGTTTCAAAAAAGCACTTATCGAAAATGGAGCCGAGTTTTCCGACTCGTTTATGACAAATTTACTCCGTATAATACAGCACATGAAACCAGTTGCTAGTGAAAGTGAAAAAATTGAGGAAAAAGATAAAAAATCTAGTAATCCCTTGGCATCGAAATTTCCTGGTTTAGCTATTCCTAATGACAAGCCTCCAGTTTTTTCGTCCGATGAAGACAGCGAAGACGAAAAGAAAAATAAAAGAGTTACTGCAAAGGAAATATTTAAAGATGAATCAAAAGTAAAAGAATCTTCTAGTAAAGATGCTGTGCAAGAGGCAATGGCTGCATTAGAAGCTTTAGCTCCTTCCAACAGTCATGACACAAATGAAGACACCAAAAGAAATGTCAATAAAAGAGATCATAGTAGGGATCGTAAGGACAGTCGTGTTAAAAGGGATAGCTCAAGAGAAAGGAAAAGAAGAAGGAGTCGTAGTAGAGACAAAAGAAGCAGAAGCAGAGAAAGACGTAGTAGAAGTAGAGATAGACGTAGCAGAAGTAAGGGCAGAAGAAGCAGAAGTCGAGATAGAGATAGACGAAGAAGGTCAAGAAGTAAACAACGTCATAGATCCAGATCTAGAGAAAGGCATAGGAGATCAAGATCCAGAAACAGAAGATCTAGGTCTAGATCACAATCTCCTGGTAGAGAAAGTAGAAGTAGGTATAGAGAGAGTGAATATAATAGAAAACCAAAGAAGAAGAGCCCCGAAGTTGCGATGAGTGATGACCCTGAGCCAGGGAAGGTAAGTTATACTATACTTTTGTATAAAATTAGCTTAACAAAATCTAGTTATATTTACTTAAATTCATTAGTTTCTTTATTTTATAACATTTTTTTTCAATATTAAGTATATTAATAAAAATACAAATAAATGTATTAAAAAAAAGTTTCTTTTATTATTAAGTTATTCTTAACACTATGTACTGACTATTTTTCAGATTTACAATGGCAGAGTGGCAAATATAGTGCCGTTTGGATGTTTCATACAAATGGAAGGGTTACGCAAGAGGTGGGAGGGACTCGTTCACATATCTCAGCTGAGGGCTGAAGGGAGGGTCACTAATGTTTCTGATGTAGTCTCTCGAGGAGATAAAGTTAAGGTAAATTTTTGTTTTATAATTAATTTTTGATAATGAATATTAATAATTGTAATTATTAAACATCAAAAGATTACTAAATGATATAAGGTAAATATGATTATTAGAATGCTTAATGACATATTATTTAATATGAGAAAATATAAATGAAGTAGGGCACAGCCGGAAATTTCCTGATCAAAATATGGAGCAGCCCAACTGGGGTAGTACCTCGACCTTACAGAAGATCACAGCTAAATGACACCGCTTTCAAGCTGTGTTGTATACCTGTTGGTAAGTAAGGTCACTAGAGCTTCTGGGAGAATTGGGAATGGGGTCAGCAACACGCTTGCGGTGCTTTTCGTTTTACAGACGTCTATAAGCTACGGTAATCGCTTACCATCATGTGAGCCGTGCGCTTGTTTGCCGATCTAGTTATATGAAAAAATGAAAAATAAGTTTATTTTTTAATTTTACAATATTGTGCACTGTATACTTTATTGTCTGATACCACTCGAATCGGACATAATTTCTACCACATATGGTGATGATAATACATTGTGTATTAAAAGCTTCTTATAGAATGAAATATAGATTAACAAAATTGCACAGAATATTTGTATATTTCAGGAATCAATGATCCAATCAAAAATCAAATGATCAATCGTATTTCTCTTATTTGGATACTTTTTTCAGGTTAAAGTGTTGTCTGTGACTGGACAAAAGTTATCACTGACTATGAAAGATGTTTGTCAAGAAACAGGAAAGGACTTGAACCCAACATCTCATGCACATTTAGAGGTAAGTATGTCAAGTTATGGGATAAAAATAATGGTTTTTACATATATTTGTTTGATATCATCTGTTAAATCCTCACCATATACTAATTAATCAGTTGTAAAAACACTTTTTCAAGATAATATTTTTTAATTAGTAATTAAAATTCTATAGTATTCTCCAAAAAAATATAACTTCAAATTGAAACAGAAACTAAAGACATAACAAGTGTTTTTAATTGAAGTTATTGTTTATAACGTGAACTAAATATCCATCATCAGGCGGAGCGTGAAGGTCGTAACCCTGACCGTCCGCCACCAGCAGCCACCGTACTGGCTGGTCTACAGAGTGGTCTCGATCCTGATGAAGATTCCAGTCGGAAACGAGTCACTAGAATCTCTAGTCCTGAGCGATGGGAAATTAAACAGGTCAGTAAAAAAGAAATTTGAGACCAGAAGAGTTGTGGCATATAATTATGGATAAAGATAAAAAGTAATGTCTATGTAATTGTTGTCTAAATTAATATATTCTGCAGAACAATCTGCCTACAGCAAAAACTTACAAGTTATAATTTTTATTTTGTGTGTCCTTTAGCAGTCTTATTACATGTTACAATTATAAACCTTGTAGCCACTTGGTGACATTTATTTCAGAAACTCTGCAAATATTAAAATGAATATGTACATTACATTACCTAAACTTACAAAACATTGTCGTGATTGGGCCCAAATTGTATAAAAATCATCACTTTTCCTTGAATTATACTAAAAGTAATAACATAACTTTTATCTACATTTTCCTATATTTTTTTGTATTAATTTCGCAGATGATATCATCAGGAGTCGTTGATAAAAGTGAGCTACCAGACTTCGACGAGGAGACAGGTCTACTGCCAAAAGACGAAGACGGTGAGGCTGATATAGAAATAGAACTTGTTGAAGAGGAACCTCCCTTCCTCCAAGGTCACGGCCGAGCGTTACACGACCTATCTCCCGTTAGGATAGTAAAGAATCCAGACGGATCGCTAGCACAGGCCGCCATGATGCAATCGGCGCTGGCGAAAGAGAGAAGAGAACAGAAGATGTTACAAAGAGAGCAGGAAATGGAGAGCATGCCAACTGGCTTAAACAAAAACTGGATAGACCCATTACCCGAGTCCGACGGCCGGGCTTTGGCCGCAAATATGAGGGGCACCGGTATCACCCCCCAGGATTTACCAGAGTGGAAGAAACACGTAATCGGGGGGAAGAAATCTTCGTTCGGTAAAAAGACTAATCTGTCTCTCCTGGAGCAAAGGCAATCCTTGCCCATTTACAAGTTAAAAGATGAGCTGACGAAGGTAATTAAACAAAATTTATTTTAAATTATTTTTTTTTTAAATAAAATTTCCTTTTTTACAATTTTTGTTGTGATGGATATATAGTGAGGTTTTGGACTCCCCTTTACCAAAAACATATTTTTAAGTATATTGAAATTTTCAGAATATTATCTTGAAATAGAGGTATAATCTCATAGAAATCGCGCGTTCAACGAAAAATAAATACACGTGATATCATTTTACAGTCGCCCATATACAGCGTCATACCTTGTGATATTTTGAGAATTTTTTCCACACCCCTTCTTTTCGAGCCTGACTCGAATAATGGACGACCCCTAATAGGCAGAGAAAAATTGTATCAAATTGCAAAACTCTCTTCCTCCACCCAATCTTCTACTTCCAATTAGCCTCTGGCCGGGGCAAATAACTAATAAACCACTGTATCAAATTACAAATGCGACAATAAATGTACAAAATGTGTTCGAAATTATGCAAAAAAAAAAAGACCCCTAATACAGTGTTGCGTCCACAGGCGATATCGGACAACCAGATCCTGATCGTGATCGGCGAGACGGGGTCGGGCAAGACGACGCAGATCACGCAGTACGTGTGCGAGGTGGGGCTGGCGGCGCGCGCGAGAGTGGCGTGCACGCAGCCGCGCCGCGTGGCCGCCATGTCCGTGGCCAAGCGCGTGGCCGAGGAGTTCGGCTGCCGGCTGGGCCAGGAGGTGGGCTACACCATCCGCTTCGAGGACTGCACGGGGCCCGACACCATCATAAAGTGAGTCGCAAGCCTACACTATTTACTACACGGCGCGAGGCCGCCATGTCCGTGGCCAAGCGCGTGGCCAAGTTCGCGCCTTACATCCCGGTTTTCTTCCCAGGCTTATCCTCATTCATTCATCATTGCATCATCGTTCATCCTCAACTTGGTGATGCCTATGTCCAGCAATGCACCTCTATAACATCCGAGGTTTGCACTTCAATCTCATTATCACCATCTCAAGATTGAGAAACCGGCCCTATTGTTTCTCTCGGAGATCGGCAGACCGTCTGACACAGCATACTTATGTAACCCGGATATACCTTGGAGCATAATTTTAAACCATGCGCACGAGTTTGCCTTTATACCCGCGACGATATATGCTGCCAGCGTCTCCGTAATCTTGAAGACCCCAGCTTCTCTAACTAATGGGTTTTGGTGGATAAAGGAATGAAGAAAATTGTTTATATCTGTGTCTACCGTTCACACAGCGGAGATTTGGAGACAATCAGGCTTATGCAACATCTTCGTAAGGGGGCTGATGCGGCTCAGCATTGGTATCCTTCTGCTCAATCGGTAATGCTGGGGGACTTTACCATACCAGCAAACTGATCACGCTGACAGAAACATTCGCAAACTCGCTTTATCGCTCAATCTCACCCAGCTGGTCCAGTAAGCAACCCCATGTTGACTTGCATACTGCCAACTGTTTGAACCTACTGCTGACAACAGATCCTGACTGCTATTCGGTATAAGTATTATTGCCTTTAAGCAAGTTTGTATCCGTCCATTCACCGCCCGTTCCCTGCCACAAAGATACCCGGTGAATATGGCGATAAAAGTCAGTAGACTGGGACGAGATGCGTTCTTTCTTTGCATTGTACCCGTGGTGGCAGATTTGCTTCTCCTCTAATGATCACTCATTTTGTGCGAATTCTGTGGCTGATGTGCTGTGTCAGGGAATGGAGTATTACATTCCATTTACTGACGCGTCAGCCTCCGTGGCAGCTCGACCTGATTTTAATAATGACTGTTCTCGTGCTGAAACACAAAAGAACATCGCTTACCTGGCCTAGGTCAACGCTCGTAACCACTCGTGGGTCAGAGGAAGAAAGCCTATAACAGAACCGCCGAGTCCTGCAAGAAAGCTCTACGCAAGGCTCGATTTGACCACATAGGCAGAATTGGGACTATACTTGCATCATACCCATCTGGTAGTAAAGCCTTTTGTTCCCCCACTACCTACATTGCTTAAACCCGATGGATCACTAGCCCAAACCGCCGAGGAGAAGGCAAACCTGTTTGCAGAATCCTCACGTTTAGATACAGGCAGCGCCATACCTCCAACCTCTTAGATTGGATGCGAGACATCTATGTCTGGAGTTCGAATTCGAAAAAAGAGGTCCTTAAATCCTTTCTCAAACTAGACGTTAATAAAACTAGTGGTCCTGACGGAATACCAGCCATAGTACTCAAAACTTGTGCACCTGAGTTGTCTCCAATCCTGACAAGCCGGTTTTGTCTTTCTCTAGCGGAATGCCATGTGCGGAAAGCCTGGAAACAAGCTAACGTGCAGTCTGTGCCCAAAAAAGTCGAGCTGACCCTGTCAATTATAGATCCATTTCCGTAACGTCCATACTCTGTAAGAGTATGGTACGTATACTGAATAACCGGCTCCTGGCATACCTTGAGATGAACGATCTTCTTAGCGATCGACAATTCGGTTTTCGCCCCAATCGGTCCACGGGTGATCTTCTAGCCACGATATATGGAGTGAGGCTATCGAGAGAAACGGGGGAGCCATTGCGGTCTCGCTCGATATCTCGAAAGCATATGACAGGGGCTGGCATGACAGCCTTATTAGCAAACTTCCTTCATACGGCCGGCCTACTCGCTTCTCTTTGTGTTTGGATATCTGACTTCCTGAGGGAGCAATCGACCCGCCTAATCATAGATGGCTTCGAGTCCGATCGCTTGGCCATCAATGACGGGGTCCCTCAGAGGTCTGTACTCTCGGCAACGTTATTCTTTCTGCAAATCAACGACCTGCTCTTACCCGGGATCTTTGGGTATACAGATGACAGCACCGCTGTCGAGCGTTACGTGTCCGACGCACGAGCGAGTCGGTCTGAGATCCAGTCGCAAGAAGCCATGATTCAGAGTCCGAACTTGTCCCTTAAAGCTGTCTCTAATTGGGGTGACGCAAACCTGGTCAAGTTCAAAGCATCTAAGTTCCCGGCGTGTCTCTTTTCGGCAAAGTGGAGTCTTTTCCACCTGACTCTCTCTTTCCGAGGTGTACCCGTGCCATACAAAGGAGTAAAGGCTCAAACAGCTTCCAAAAAACTGGACGTCTGCTGCAAAGCTTGGGTCATCGACGTAGGGTGGCCGGCCTGTCAGTTTTTATCGGATGCACTTCGATGAATGTGTGTAGGAACTCCAAAACCTGATCCCCCCCCTGCCCCTTCCATCTTTGTATAACCAGACGCAATGCGCCACCCTTATATGGTTGACATTCCCACTATACGCACTAAGCGATTCGCTAGTACATTCTTAATGCGTACGGCCAAATAATGGAACTCTCTACGAGCGTCTGTGTTTCCGGATAACTAAAAACCTTGGGATCTTTAAGTCTCGAGTGAATAGGTTACTTTTAGGTAAGCCTGCTCCATCCTTGACCGCATTTTTCACTTAACATCAGCTAAAATAGTGGTCAGACGCAAGCCTATCTTATTATTTAAAAAAGTGGACTACAATAGGCTGAACTAACTGACTAATCTATTATATTTAATTGACTTCGAAAAAGGAGGCAAATTGACTTTTTTTTTTTTGTTGTAACGATTTTAATGATTTCTTTTTTATTCGAAAGCTGATACTTGTTTTGGGGTTTTGAGCAAGATTAGATGAGAAGTTTTTGAATTATCTGTAATAATGAATATTTAATTGATTTCAATTATATTCACTTTGAGAACGAAGACAATTATTTAGAATTTTAACAATATAAATTTCTAATTTACAGATACATGACAGACGGTATGTTACTACGAGAGTGTCTGATGGATCTGGATCTCAAGAGCTACTCTGTTATTATGTTGGACGAAGCTCACGAGCGCACCATACACACGGATGTGCTGTTCGGTCTCCTGAAGCAAGCCGTTCAGAAAAGACCTGAACTGAAGCTTATTGTCACCTCCGCTACTCTAGATGCCGTGAAATTCTCTCAATACTTCTTTGAAGCGCCAATTTTCACCATACCTGGAAGAACGTTCCCAGTTGAAGTGCTTTACACAAAAGAACCGGAGACTGACTATCTGGATGCATCGTTGATAACAGTCATGCAAATACATTTGCGAGAACCGCCTGGTGATATACTCTTGTTTCTGACCGGTCAGGAGGAGATCGATACGGCGTGTGAGATATTATACGAGAGAATGAAATCTTTAGGACCGGATGTACCGGAACTTATCATCCTGCCCGTGTATTCGGCCTTGCCGTCGGAAATGCAAACAAGAATCTTCGAACCAGCACCGCCTGGCTCTAGAAAGGTGGTCATAGCTACCAACATTGCTGAGACCTCCTTGACGATAGATGGTATATACTACGTCGTCGATCCTGGCTTCGTTAAACAGAAAGTGTACAATTCTAAGACCGGTATGGACTCGTTAGTCGTCACACCAATATCCCAGGTACGTATCACTCATAATTTATTTGTAGGTTTATCTAACGCTCTAATACAATTTGTCAGATATCAATATTCAAAAAAAGAAAGTTATTCTTTTTTACCATCGAATTTTACTAAATTATGAGAAAGTTCTATTCCCAAATGTGAATCTAAAAGTAGTAGTTTATTAATTCAGGAGAAATAGTTCTTAATGGCCTGTTCTACCACCTGAATTAAAGTCTATTCATAATGTATGTACAGGATAAACATGTACACCTGATAGCGATCGTTACTCATAGTAGGGAATATATCCGCCAACCCGCATTGGAGCAGCGTGGTGAATTAAGCTCTAATCCTTCTCCTACATGGGGAAAGAGGCCTATGCCCAGTAGTGGGATACTAATACTCACAATCGGTTGAAACAGGCCCCAAATGTTAATTTCACTTTTCAAATTTATTTAATATAAATAATAATAAATCTTTATTTCTTCAAACGTTAGTACATAACATTAACACATATTACATCAGTTATATTTAGTCACAAGAAGAACAGTATGTCTCTGGTCCCCACACTAGGATTCCCCGTGTCGTGGGGTCCAGTCCCTTCCATTAGCTTAATACAATTCCGTTTTTAACTTTTTAAAATTTACTCGAACTGTATTAAAAATGTACAATTATGATTATGATAGGATCGCTACCTATTCTGTCAGATGATCCTTCTCCTACACGTAGAAAGAGGCCCATGCGCAGCAGCGGGGTGTATCGTGTTCGTGTATTAGAAATGAGTTGTGAGAAGTGATGACATGTCAATCCGTGCGCTCCGCAGGCGGCGGCGAAGCAGCGCGCGGGCCGCGCCGGGCGCACGGGCCCCGGCAAGTGCTACCGCCTGTACACGGAGCGCGCCTACCGCGACGAGATGCTGCCCACGCCCGTGCCCGAGATCCAGCGCACCAACCTCGCCACCACCGTCAGTAGCGCCCGCGCGTCGGACGTCGCACCATATAACTAGCCCTCATCATTTCAGCCTATTGCAGTCCACTGCTGGACATAGGCCTCCACAAGTTCGCGCCAAAAATGCGTGAACTCATGTGTGTTGCCCATAGTCACCACGCTGGGCAGGCGGGTTGGTGACCGCAGTGCTGGCTTTGTCGCACCTACTACTATACTACTATAACTAGCCCTACTTCCACTATATTTTCTACCCTCGTCGCAATGAAACTTCACAACGACTACTATCCTTGTCACAACAACACTGTCATCCTAGTCACAGCAATACTACCATCTTCGTCACAACGGCACTTTTTTTTAACTAGGGCGGCAAACAAACGTACGGCTCACCTGATGGTAAGCGATTACCATAGCTTATAGATGCCTGCAACACCAGAAGCATCGCAAGCGCGTTGCCAACCCAATCCCCCCATGAGACCATCATCACACTACCATCTTTGTCACAACGACACTACCATCTTCGTCACAATGACACTCCCATCTTCGTCACAACGACACTACCACCCTAGTCACAAAGACATCACCATCTTCGTCACAGTCACAATACACTCCTCTACAAGTCACAACACTAGGTCATCAAAAGTTTTCAATAATTGCTTTACGTAACTTAAATGCCCACAAAACTAACATAAATGTCACTTATATCACAATTATCTCAAACACCCAACAAACTAGTAATTCCTATTCTATATGCCACCAGGTGCTACAGCTGAAGACGATGGGTATTAACGACCTGCTGCACTTTGACTTCATGGACGCGCCCCCTGTGGAGTCCCTAATTATGGCGCTGGAGCAATTGCACTCTCTCTCTGCTCTAGACTCCGAAGGCCTACTAACTAGGCTTGGCCGACGGGTAAGTTATGATACTCTAAAATTTTACTACAACTATAAAATACTAAAATATCTTAACATATAACAAAAGTTTGTCATCAGTTATTTTTAATTTTCAAGTTATTTTTAAACTATCAACAGAGTTACACGTTTAAATACATTTGCAAACGAAAAAAAAAAACCGACTTCAATTACATGGAACAGTAATACAACATAGTTAGACGAAAAAATAGTCATGTCAATGCGCCTTATAAGTAACAACTCAAAAAGTACTTGTCAGATCTCAATTCAATTTTAATGGGACCACTTGAAACGCACACTCTTTCAATTAAAAAAAAAATGCCAAATCGGTCCACCAAGTAAAAAAAAGTCAAGTTAAAAGTTTTATTCTTAGGAGCTTAGTATACTTATAACTCTACTTAGAAGCAGTTGCTTTATGAATGTAAATATTTCATATTTTTTTTACAGATGGCTGAATTTCCATTGGAACCGAACCTCTCAAAAATCCTCATCATGTCAGTAGCGCTACAATGTTCCGATGAAATATTGACTATTGTGTCAATGTTGAGTGTTCAAAACGTGTTCTACCGACCAAAAGACAAGCAAGCTCTAGCAGACCAGAAGAAAGCGAAGTTCAATCAACCAGAAGGAGACCATCTTACATTGCTAGCCGTTTACAACAGTTGGAAAAATAATAAGTTCTCTAATGCTTGGTGCTATGAGAACTTTGTGCAAATTAGGACATTGAAACGGGCTCAGGATGTAAGGAAACAATTGCTTGGAATTATGGACAGGTAAGTCAGTCAGTTATTAAAAAAAAATTGTTGAATTTAATAAACACGTCATCTTTTCTAACTTAACTCTAAGTAAATAATTTGAAACATACGAAATGTTATTAATAATTAAATATTATATAGTAATGCAGAATATAATATAGTAATGCAGATTGCTTTTAAGCAATAAGGCCGCCTTTTGTACATTTTTTTTTCTACAAATTATTGCTAATTTTGCTTGCGTAAAGTGTTAAATAAATAAATTATTATTTGTTTGTGAAATCACAAAATGTCTTTGTAAATTACTTTGAAATTGTTATGAGTATTTTATTAGTAATAATCTTAAATGCTAAAAATTTTCAGGCATAAATTAGACGTCGTATCAGCCGGCAAGAACATTGTAAGGATTCAGAAAACAATTTGCTCTGGATTCTTTAGGAACGCTGCGAAAAAAGATCCACAGGAAGGTTACAGAACCCTAGTAGACAGTCAAGTTGTTTACATTCATCCCTCAAGCGCACTTTTCAATAGACAACCAGAGTGGTAAGTAATTTTTTAAAGACATTTTTACCATCTTAAAAAGAGGAGAAGGTTCTCAATTGACTATTATTTTTTGTAAATTACATTTTTTATGTTGATTTAGACGTTTGTCGTTGGTGATTTGTCATTTGGTCCCATTCAATTTGATTGAGATTGGAGGAGTACTTTTTGAGTTATTCCTAATAATGCGTATATAATAGATTGTTTTTTCGTCACAATTATTAAATGTATTTTTTCATAATAGCATTGTAAAAATTTTCACCAATATAGTTTAAAATAAAATTAATTTGATTTTAGGGTGATTTACCATGAGTTGGTACAAACAACAAAAGAGTATATGCGTGAAGTGACCACGATTGACCCCAAATGGCTTGTAGAGTTCGCACCGGCCTTCTTCAAGTTCTCTGACCCCACGAAACTTTCTAAGTTCAAGAAGAACCAGCGATTGGAACCACTATACAATAAGTATGAAGAGCCCAACGCGTGGAGAATATCAAGAGTCCGTCGACGAAGAAATTAATTTACTTCTTAAACATATTGAAATAAAAATAAATGTCATTAATATAAAATTAAATGTTTTATTTTTTGCTAAAAATGGAGCAGTCTATAAAACTCATGGAAGGAATTTCACCTGCAGTTAATATTTTATTTTATTTTTTTTTTTGTATTTTTTAAAAGGCTTATTTAAATTAATTGAGATCTAGCGTTATACATATATATATAATACATGAAATACTGTGTTAGTAATGTTTCGTAAATGGTGAAGTATTAATTTCACCATTCATACTACTTTTCAGTTTCACAAATACCAAAAATGTACTACTATGGTACAATTTTCATTTAGGTAGGGCACAGAAGAAAACAACTTGCTCCAAATCTGGGTCAGCACTACGGCGAAATGACTTAACCTTTCAAAAGCCTACAGCTAAATAATACTGATTTTATAATATATCTCGCTTCTTCTTCTTCTTCTTCTATATTCAATAAAATTACATGACGGACTATCATAAAATGCGTGATATGATTAAGTTAACCGACGTTTTATGATAAGAGGAATACTTAACGAATTTACACAAAATCAATATCTAGTGAATACAAATTTAATATATCCGTTCAATAGATTTTAGGTTGGTCGCAAACAAATAGACACCCGCGACGAGATAGTTTGTTTTTATTCATTTTTATTTGTGACTAGCAGTGCCCGCGACTTCGTCCTAAAAGTTACGTTCAGTTCGCAGAGTTATTTAATAAATTTCTAAAATATCACCTGCCATGGAAAGTCCCGTCAAAATCGGTTCAGCCGTTTTAGAGATTAGCCGGACAAACAGACGAATAATTGTAAAATTTTTTATTTTAGTATACCTATGTACCGTGTATACATCCATACATTTAGTAAAAAGCGGTTATTTTAATATTAAAAACGCGAATATTCATTGGCAACACTACAAAAATAGATGTAAAAGAACCTAGAAAAGAACGTAAAGAGGACGTCTAAGTACGGTCTTATACACAGGTCGTGCAACTACAGTAGTGGGGGGGGTACGTCGGCTTAATGGTTGCGGTTTTCTTTTTGATTTACGGCCGCCAGAGGCATGACGATGAGGGCTCTCACTCGGAGAACGCACCTCGGCTTAGGATGAAGTCGATGTGGAGGAAGTGCTGTGCGGAGCACTGAGATGGGCGACGGAGGGCTCACTACGTGCCTAGGCACGTGCGAGCCGATCCACCAATATTTTTTATGATTTTAGGTCTTATGACATACGGTCTTTAACGTGTTGAATGTATTTACGATGAGCGAAGGCCTAAACCAGCCCCTTGATAAAATGGTTCTCTGTGTAGAAATGGATCGCCCATTCATGTTTTAAAATATAAGTAACCCATTACAATAATGATACATTCAATCTGCGTGCGCAGTGCGTACTGCGCACCGCACACATCGAAAGCAGTGACGTACAGTGGCGTTGACACGAGCAAAAAGCTATGACTATCGTATTAATCTACCGTAAGTTACCGTTGAAATTGAAATTAGCCTTAGTTGCATGACCTGTATCTGTATATAAGACCAAGACAGTGCCTATAAGTATAAAGCATGTAGCGTAGAGAATTCTCTATGCTCCATGGTATAAAGTTTCAAGTGTTTGACATTTTAATCATTTAATTCAAATTTAATTGGTGATAGAAGAATCAAGAAAGGTTATCTTTTTTGAGTACTACTAATCCGTTAGATAATTACAACAAATAAATAGTGTTATGGAACTAAAAACCATTTATTGTGTCTAAATTTTTGTTCCTATGATTTATATGACTATAGATATCCGAAGATGGATTTCTTTTCCGAGATCATAGGCGAAACTATAATACTTGGTATAGATTCTTTGATATTAGGATTCTGTGTGAATCAGCTGAGCAAATGTAAACATGTATTGAATGCGTTACAGGTTTGTAGAAATAAGTATAATATACCTTTCTTAGTTTATTTCAGAAACAGCAGCTTAAAGAGTTCATTATTAATTACTAACTGCCCGGACAGACTTCGTTTTGTCAAAAGTTAATAGATTTTTAAAAAAATTATTTAGTATTAAAACTTTCCATAGGACTTAAGGAACATACAAAAAATAAATTAGCCGAATTGATCGAGCCATTCTCGAGTTATGCTCTTAGCAACATTCATTTTTATTTATATAGATTAACACATTTCATGTTCAATAGTAATATTTTCTTCATACATTTACAGAATTTTCTTTTTTAAAGTAAATAATTATTAAAACGAGTCATTGAATATGTTAATGTTTTGCTTTGTGTTAAATTGTAATTTCTCTCTTTTTTAATCAATGAAATTAAATGTAATTTGGTCTTTAATATAAAATAAAAATTATATGCAGACTAATTTATATATTTAATAATATAAAACAGATTTTGTCATAAGTTTTTTAACTTTCATGGTCTCTAAAACAATGTGTGGAATGGTGGGGGAGATTTTGTCATATAGAGTAATCTAATAATTTCTACAGTCAGCACCAGTGCTTGATATCGACTCAACATTAAATAGAGAGATAAGCAAGTATCCCAGTCATGTGATCCCATATGTAGTGATAAGGGGCCTTGTGAAACCGCTCGGCAACCCCATAACAAGCAACTACAATCAATCTGTGACAGGTGTGATACAGAGGTATGGCAATTTCAATAACTTCTAATTCTATAAAGTTGCAGCAAACGCAATATATTGAAATTGTGTTTGCTGCATAATTATAAACACTGCCACATTATAAGTAAAAAATAAATGGAATGTTTTATTATTGATACTTTGGAAAGTGACTTTATACTTTCCTTTATCAATTCAGTCTGAAACGTCCCACTATTTTACATAAGTCTTTTTCTCCATGTATTTTATTATTATGTAGTTTCATTTAGAAAAAAATAATGTATGTATAATAAAGTAATGTATGTAGACCGCCTTTTGTACATGTCTATATTTTCTTTTAAGGTGTAAAATTTTTCTCTGATAGTGTACAATAAAGAGTATTTGTATTGTATTGTATGTGTATCGTAATAACAACTGTTTAGAACTGTCCAAAACTCATCTCTCCTTGATGAGGCTGTGTGCGTGCAATATGTATTTTATAATGCAATTATTTTCTGTTATTTCAAAGGTTAACAATAAAAGAGCATGTGATAGCAAGAACATCAGCGGGGTTCTGGTCGGACCAGACTCGCACGATCACTGAAGTGTACAACTCAACTCCATTTGTTCTGAACAGTGGCAAATACAGTATTGAAGTTGTGGACGCTCTAGCTGCAGAACTATTAGGTTTGTTAACATTATAAAAATAAAAACTTACAAGATTATTATACTCTTATATTCCAATAGCTGTAATATAATTTTTAGAAAGTGTTTACTTTCTAATTGAATTGCTGTTTGTGTTAGAAAATATTTAAATAATAAATGTTTTATTTAGGTATGTGAAAAATTTACATAATAGTTAAAAAATGTATAATATTAGTTTAATAGTTTTAAAAAATTTAGAAAAAAAAAAACTGCTATTTACTTTTTTTGTCTTCTGTAGACTTGGATGTAATATCGGATAAGTTTGAACCAATGTCCCCCGGCGTGATCGATCATGTCTGGGGTTTCTTCTCTGGAGTTCGTCAGCGGGGTCTTCAAACTATGGAAGAAATGCTCCGAGATGGATCATACATAACCGTTGTTGGAGAATTGAGTAGGACCAGTTCTGGCCTTAAGATCCAGCCTCCTAGAGATGGCTTGCCACTTTATCTCACCACTTCCACAAAGTCAAGTTTATTAAAAAGACTCGCCAGTTCACGAGATTTCTTGAGGTATGTAGCTATGTAAATACAGTTAAAACATTTATAGTAAATAATATTAAGTAAGCTTTGCAGTCACCAACCCGCCTGCTTAGCGTGGTAACTATGGGCAAAACACATGAGTTCGTGCCATTTTTGGTACAAACTTATGGAGGCCTATGTCCAGCAGTGGACTGCGGGCTGATATATGCTGTAGCTATAGGCTGAAATGATGATGATGAATATTAAGGTGTCTTTAAAGGATGAATTCCCGTTTGGCTACGGCATTAAATAATATAGCCACCCCCTCTCTTCCCGTGGGTGTCGTAAGAGGCGACTAAGGGATAACACTGTTCCAATACCACCTTGTAACTTATAAAGCCGACCGATGGCGGGATAACCATCCAACTGCTGGCTTTGAAATAGACAGAATTAAGACGGGCAGCAGTGTCTTCGGTGCGACAAAGCCAGCCCTGCGCTCACCAAACCGCCTGCCCAGAGTGGTGACTATGGACAACACGCCATTTTTGGCGCGAACTTGTTGAGGCCAATGTCCAGCAAAAATAAAAATTGAAGAAACAACTGAAAGGTTATTCTTAATAATCAAATTTATTTGTGGATAAATACTTGCCCAATGTAGAAGAATTAAGTTGAAAAGGTTTTGTTTAGTTTATTATTAGTACCTATATGACAATATTTTAATTGTTTTCCATACATTATTACAATTAAGCAGACGGAACTTTGAAACCAACTAATATATGCCTTGTCATTGTACCTGACCTCTTAATTGTGCATGTCAATCAATTTTTATTGCATATTGACTCTAATTATGGGCTGTTGAGTCTATAATACTCTGTCGCTACGAACATGTTTGTTACGACAATGTAAGTGAAATTTGTTTAGTATGAAAATTGTATCTTAATTTTTTATAATATATTAGAAATTACGTCTTTTTATATCGTACGTTATTTACTTCATTTATATTTTTTATTAGCACCTAGCACCACAGGAGTCTTTTATTGCGAACTGTTAATGCTCGAAGTTTAAATACTATTTTTTTTTCTTTTCGCACTTTTATTTCATAAACTTTCTTAGTGTTTGTAGAAAAAAAAACATCTGTTCTTATCCAGTCATTTTCGACTTAAGTGTTTTAGCAACACATTTAGAAATCATTTTTATTTATATTTTTTATAATTGTCTTCCAGAGTCCTCCTAGCGGTGTTCGGCACGGTGGCAGTTATAGCGTCCGGGCGCATTGTATACAAGTACCTGAAGCGGAGACGGAGGCGCCTGGAGGACGAGAGGCTCAAGGCGCAGCTGGCGGCCGGCCGGCGCCGCCGCCGCGCCACCACGCGCGACCGCGCGCTGCCCGAGCTGCAGCTGTGCGTCGTCTGCACTGAGAACCCTAAGGAGGTTGGTCTCTGTGTGTGTATTGCTTAGCGTTTAGTGTCCTATATATATGAATACTTGCGTGAGTAGGCGGCCAGCGAATATTAGGGGCCATCCATAAAGTACGCCACACGTTAAGGTGGGAATTCAAAGGTCTACAAAGTTGACATTATGTAAAAAAGTGTAGGGAGGGGTCCAAAATTTTGATCACATTTCAATATACCTAATTGTCAGTTAAATGGAAACAAAAATAAATAAAGGTTGCCTGGAAGAAATCGCTGCTTTAGCAATAAGGCCGCATGTTGCAACTAATGCAAATTTATTATTTTTTTTTTAACCTCATTAAACTTATTTTACTTTTGTGTTGGTGTGCAAAAAAGTGTAAATAAATTAATAAATAAAAATAATGTCAAAAATGATGTTTTAATAGCACTTGATGTCAAATCTCTTGTAAGCAATGCTTGAGCCAAATAGTGCGAGTGTTAAAAGTGTTTATTATTTTTCCAGATAATTCTGCTACCATGCGGACACGTTTGCTTATGTGAAGATTGCTCAGAGAACATCAAAGACAAATGTCCAATCTGCAGAGAGGCAATAGATTCTCGCGCGCCCGCATTCATCACATAAGCTATCAATTATATTTTACAATTAATTTATTTTATACTTAGTGTTGCGTGTTGTAAATACTTTAAAGCTAATTTTATAAGCAAGGCCTTCAAAAGGCAAGGTTTTGAAAAAGAAAAGAAGCATTAAAAATAGAGCGTAATATATGGCTTTTTTTTCAACTTTGAATTAAAACACCATAAAACAAAGATGTTATCAATAACTTACTGTACGTAATTTATTACGTACGTATTACGTAATAAAATAGTAAACAATTGTATCATTTTTCTAGTCACAGACACATTTTATCCATTTTAAATCCTCTTTTATTTTATATAGGTTTTATTTCTGTAGTGAAAAGTTATGTAAGTGCACATAGAAAATTGTTGAATTATGAACTGCTTTGTATTAAATATGGCTTGTATGAGATGTGGCCGAAACAATGTGACTGTGTATACCAGAATTGTACATTGAAAGTAAATATAGTTTGTAAGATTTGGATAAATTAAAAGCTATTTTACATAAATAAATCTGTATATTATTTACATAAATGTAATTGCTCCATATCAGAAGCCTAGATGTAGAGAATCTATTTTGCCGCAGGCTCCGCCGCACGTGTCATCATCCTCTGTTAATTCATTGACGGTATTGTGTGTGTCAATTTCGAATTCATCATCTGTCTCATTGTTTAGTGTGTTAACACGTATAGAATTGTCATTTAATTTTTCTGGTGTTTGACCGTTTTGTGTGCTTTCGGCTAAAACATATTCTTTTAAGAGACCGTTTACTTTCGAGTTTGTTTCTGCACTGTTATTCAGTTTTTCACTACATTGACCATTACAACATGATTCCGTTTTACTATGAGATTCTCCATTCACTTTTGTAATATGGCTTTTGTTCTTACAAGAAGACCTACAAACTTTACCTTTGGACACACAATTGTTTTTCTTATACTCATCATTTATGTCTTTTATAGTTTCCTCTAAAATACTTTTTTGTTTAGCGTTGTATTCATCTAACATTTTTTTCGCCTTTGAACTTTTCCCTATGCCAAGTTTCGGAAGCCCTTTGTTTAATCCTTCTAAGAGCACACAAGCCTTGCACACTTCTTGAGAGGATACAAAATTACATCTAATGCATAACCTTTGAGATGGAAGGGATATTTCCTCCTTTAAGGCCATTGTTTCACCTGAAAGAATATATTTAAACTAACAAATTTTTAATCCATATTAAATTTAAATTCATAATAAACATTTGGGTTTTCTATCATAAAAACTTTGAATATGATATATATATTCAGCAATGTTTTTATTATTTAAAAATTAATAAAAAAAATTAAATTATTAAAATAGTCAATATTGGCTAGGAATATAATCATTCCAGCCTATTGCAGTCCACTGCTGGACATAGGCCTCCACAAGTTCGCGCCAAAAATGCATGAACTCATGTGTGTTGCCCATAGTCACCACGCTGGGCAGGCGGGTTGGTGACCGCAGGGCTGGCTTTGTCGCACCGAATACGCTGCTGCCCGTCTTCGGCCTGTGTGTTTCTAAGCCAGCGGTTAGATGGTTATCCCGCCATCGGTCGGCTTTTTAAGTTCCAAGGTGGTAGTGGAACCTTGGAATCCCTTAGTCGCCTCTTACGACACCCACGGGAAGAGGGGGTGGCTAAATTCTTTGGTGCCATAGCCCACACAGCACTAGGATAGGATTTCATAATAATTAGGAATATAAATTTCCTAATTATTATGGAAGCAGTCATATCTGCATTTACTAAACAATATACCTTTACAGTCAGCAAAAGTTAATACCTGAATAAATAATATCCATTATACATGTTGGCCTAATTTTCTCCATATCTTTAAGTAAAGCACGTGCATGCCCTCTGTAGGCATTTGGTGCAAACACACACTCAGTTGAGAAATACACGAGTTTCTTATAATGTGCATACATCACTATTTCCTTCTCATAAGTGTACTTTAAGGGTTTTACTCGAGGTATTGTTCCTTCGCTACCCTGGAAGTAGGAAATACATTTATATTTTAATAAGTGTAATTACATGATTCTCGAGGATTATAATTATGATTGAGAATTATTATTAATTGAATAGAAATTACATTTAGGATTAAGAAATTCTCTAGCCTTGAGCGTAACATGTCTCATTGTACATAGAATGACTATTACACTTTTATAGAAATTATTTGGTAAAATCAGAAAGAACTACAAAAATGGGATATATGGATACATTCTTGCAAAAAAAGTCTATATGGGTTTTTACATAAAGATAATAAAATTTTCAACTTACAGTACATATAGCGGTGCATCTTTTTAACCTAGCAATGTCACCTCTAAGAACATTCATTAAAACAGTCTCTGCTATATCATCAGCATTATGTCCTGTTGCGATGCACTTAACATTGAGCATGGCAGCTCCTCTATCTAATGCCTGTCTACGAAACACACCACAAAAGGTACAATTGTTTTTCCTTCCTATTTGAGCTACAATCTCATCCATTGTCCAACCATATAGCTCTTTATAGGACAATATTTTAAGTGGCATTTCATAATCATCTCTGTTCTGTTTGACTGTTTCGAGACTATCATCTCTATAACCAGTGATGCCTTCGTCAATTGATAAAAGCATAAGGTTCAGACCATAGTTGTACCTTTGATTCAAAGTTTTTAGAACGTGTGCGAGAACAGTTGAATCTTTTCCGCCAGACGCAGCTACAGCAACTGAATCACCCTTTTTAAATAGTTCTCCTTTTGTTATTGTGAAATGTACTTCTGTTTCAAACGCCCAGAAAAAACATTCTTTGCACAGAGCATCTCCTGTTTTTGGTCGCTGCAGAATTATAACCAATAACACACATAAGATAACAATATGCTATAATATAAATATTTTAATAAGTCTTGTCTTACCTTAAGCATAGCATTTTTTCCACAACCAGCTCTACATGGCACAGGCATTTTTATGATATTTGTAAATACATATATGTAGTATCGATAAAAATAGTATTTCAAAACAAGATTGGTCTTTTGCAGGTTAGTCGCAAACTGGTATAATTCATAAGCGAATTTTGTATTTGCTAAAAAGTATTTAACAGTTATTGCATTTTGGAACTTATTTTTACTGGGCTTAAGACTTTTTTATTCTGTTACTATTCGTGTGTACTACAACTTTCATTATGAATGGAGAATGGAGAACAGTAGTGAAACTAGTGATGTCATCACTGTCATCATGTCATCATTAATGAAGAATCTCTGATACATTGTCATTTTCTATTTTTTTATATTTTCATTCATTAACTCATAATAAAATATTAATATTACGTTATAATTTAAATTTACATTAAAGAACTACTATAGAACTACTGTGAAACTACTGTTACTGTAGTTTCTTACTAATTTTGTCCGATTATCCGAATGTGAGTTCATTGACTGATTGACGTTTGAACAACGACAAGTCGACCAAAATGACCAAATTACATTCGCGATCTCGATTTCAGAACGAAGTGGACATCTCATAAATAGCTGATGTACACACATCAACATTATTTTATTTTACTTATCGAGAAAGTGTGTGTGTGTAATAAGTGCATCTTAATAAATATGACAAAAATTAAATAAAGCGTCTTATAATTGTGTTGAACTATGTAGGTTCGTGTGGGATGTGGTGTTAATTTGTCCAGTCAGGTGTTTGTTGGTGGTTTATCCAGTATTTTCGTGAAGTTAAGTGGTCGTCCAGACAGCAGTATGCACGAATTGCTGAAGCACGTGCTAACGGAGCGGGATCTTACCCGAGCAGGCGATATTTTCGCTATCGCGGACACCGATATTGTCGATGACTTGAATGAAGTGGTAAGTTACGAAACTTGTTTATCAGCGAACCAGCGGTAGATGTCAATAAACACTTGTAGATTCTATTTTTTTTAGTTTTCTTTACTTTCTCTTTTAAATTAAGTTCTAGTAAATATCCTTAAACATGAGACAGGTATTATTTTAACATTTAGTTTACTGTCTTCAACTGTTTACTTAAACTTTTTTAATAACGTAATGATGTCCTATGAATAAGAAAATTAACTGTGCATAAATATTGTTTTTTGTATATGTGATAGTTATATTTTATAACTAATTATAAAATAACAAATCTTTTGTATTGAATTCTAAATTCTTCAATAAAGAAAAAGGACAGATTGTTTGAAATTGAACTAAAATAAATGTATTAAATACTCGCTTTAAATATTTCTATAAAAGTATGATATTTTACGCTAGAAAGAGGAGAGAAAGAAAAGGAAGAAGTTCTTTTATTTTATTAAAAGCTCAGATGATTCATAAAGTTAATTTGTAAAAGATAAATTTGTGAAAACAAGTAGATTATAAATACAAATAATCTGTATCTATTTATCTGAAAATTATTACAGTTGGATTTTGGCTAAGATCTAGACTAGGAAAAACTGAATTAGAAAAACCGAATAATGGGGTTTTTGGGTGTGGAGGGCGGAGGGTGTAGGGGCATCTATACAAGGTAACACTGTCACACCTCAAAACCCCATGGTTATTGGTATACCATGGATATCCATGGTTAAAGTTTTGAGGTTAGAAGAAGAATTTAAAGCTATTATAATACCTTTGAGCTCGTACTGTTTGCATTGTGTGACAAATCGACACTTTTAAACAAAATAACGTGTCAGACATAATATTCTAATAACATTAGTAACATTGCTTGTAATTATTTTTCGTCTTTTAATTTCAGTTAAAACAAATAACTGACATATCGTCAAGACCAGACTATATCCGAAACGATCGTGATCAAGCTCTCATTGAGATTTGTGTGACCAAAGTAACGTCATGTATAAAGGAGACGGGCACACTGGAGAAGTACTGTGGCTCACTGGTGGCATTGTTAGAATCTTGCCTCCATCATAATTTGATGCCTGTTGGACATCTACGAGATGATGATCCACCTCATGCCAAGATTGCATCCGATGTTATTGCTTGTATTGTACTGGTGAGTTTTAATTATTATTATTATCAAATATATTTTATATAAATAAAATGATTGAGGCCTCTTTGCATATGTGGATGGGCAAAACTACTGACCAGATTTTACTACTAAATTTTCTCAATTTTACTTTGTAGACTGTCTCAGTTGTAATGATGCATTTTGTAAGCTATTTACTTTCGACATTTTGTCTAGTTGAGTATTTACTTATGTAACTCTCTTTTACTATTTCGTAAACTAGGCATGATGAAAAGCTACCCTACTAAGGTGTTACTGATTTACATAACTCTACGTATCAGGTATCGTTTCCCCTCCAATCAGACAAGGAAACGAGTAGCAACGCCGAGGTAATGGAACTCTTCCTGCCTGTCGCGGTCCAGTTCCTACATAAAGGCAACAGAGAAATATCGCGCCACATGGCACGCTATCTCTCTCTAGCTGCGGTACATCACGCGGTGCTCTTGAAGCCCCATGTCCAAACAATAATGGATTCTATTATGTCAGGTACAATAACTAAATAATTAAATCTAGTATAAATTTATGAACCCGTTCACTGCTGGGTTTGTGTATAAATCCTCTTTTTAAACTTTCCCCTGTGCAAGCTTTCCATATAAATAAAAATAAATTACCGAAATGTATGTACGCGCGTAGTTTCCATATGTCAGCTCAAATTGGATAATACTTTTTATTTGTGTTCGTTATTGCCGGGACACAGTCTGTACAAAAAAAAAAAAAAAAAAAAAATAGCCAGCTAGTTTAAATAATTAAAACTGCTGCTATGCACTGTTAGATTTTTTAGAATTATGTTACCTGTACACGATGGAAAATTTTTAGTCTGTCTGTCTGTTATATTACATGCTTACAAATGAAAAATTAAGACATAAGATTATTTTCTTGTAATAACCTCCAGTACTAGTTTACTTTTCATTATCATTTTCAAAATCAGACATTTAGATCTGAAACTAATCTATTTTAAAGTTTATAATGTTGACCCGGACATTTTTAGTCCAGAATGCAAAGTGGTAAAGGTAAATACTTCTTTCCACCTCCACCAAGAAGTATTTACCTTTGCTAGCCTATATACTTAATTATCTAATTTAATCGAAAAAATTCAGTGATTGTAAGTAAAGTTGTCCAAAATAATTTAGTGATTCCGAACGACGTACGTTTTATTTTCCACCACCAGGCAACTACCCACTGTGTCGAATTCTAACGAATTTGTACGAAGTATGTCCGGAACCGCTGGAGGGTCACGTCACAGCACTAGTGTCGTTGTTGCCTCACGCCGAACCCGTCGAGAAGAGCTCACTTTTCGCACTCTTCGAACAGATCGCCGCGAGAAGACCGGAAGCATTGAAGACAGCAATTCCGCAGTTATTGTCTTATCTATGCCCTAACACTGCGAGTCAGGATGACTCTGGATGCATGTGTGTAGATCTATTACAGGTAAATAACTTTATCAGCTAGATTATAAAATGAATACAAATAAATACAGGTAATGGGTCAAATGACGTCAAAAAAATTTTTTGGTCTGGTTGTCCAGTTGGTTTGTGGCGTATCCGAATCACCCCCATAAATGTTCCGTGATTTTTTATAGTTTAGGAGTTACGATTGTTTTTTCAATTTTTAAGAAATTTCGACACGTCCAAAAAATCTAAAAAAAAACAAAATCCTTTTTTTGAGTGATTAGTCCTTATGATTTCTTAGTTAATTTTAAGACAGACTTTCAGCTTTCATTATAATAAAAGGAAAGTGGTGCTTAATGGGGGGAATTTGGCTACGGTCTTCAACGACAGCAAGGTGATTTTTTTTTATAATGATAATGGATAGGAATGCCTAAGGCTAATTAATAATTAAAGAATGCTGGAAACCTATAATGTTGGATGGATAAGGAAAGTTTTCTTAGAAGTAAATAATAATGTAATAATTGTGTTTGCTCGCAAACGAAAAAAAAAACCGACTTCAATTACATCGACGAAAAATACAACGTAGATCGACGAAAAAATAGTCAAGTAACTACGCGTTATCAAAGATTACTCAAAAAGTAGTTATCAGATCTCAATAAAATTTATATGTGACCACATGACAAACATCAGCTTTCGATTAAATTAAAAATTATTAAAATCGGTACACCCAGTAAAAAGTTATTGCGGATTTTCAAGAGTTTCCCTCGATTTCTCTAGGATTTCATCATCAGATCCTGGTTTCCTTATCATGGTACTAAACTAGGGATATCTTCTTTCCAACAAAAAAAAGAATTATCAAAATCGGTACACCCAGTAAAAAGTTATTGCGGATTTTCAAGAGTTTCCCTCGATTTCTCTGGGATCCCATCATCAGATCCTGGTTTCCTGATCATGGTACTAAACTAGGGATATCTCCTTTCCAACAAAAAAGAATTATCAAAATCGGTACATCCAGTAGAAAGTTATGCGGTATAATACAACGTAGGTCGACGAAAAAAGCGTCAAGTAAAAACGCATTATTAGATATAACTCGAAAAGTAGTTGTTAGATCTCAAATAAATTTAAATGGGACCAATTGGCACACACCACCTTTCGATTAAAAAAAAATTGTCGAAATCGGTCCACACGGTCAAAAGTTCTGATGTAACATACATAAAAAAAAATACAGTCGAATTGAGAACCTCCTCCTTTTTTGGAAGTCGGTTAAAAACGACTTAATATTTTTAAAACTTATTATAGATTTTCAAATTATACACTTTTTTTATGCAAAACTGCCTTGCTCAAGTAGCTGGTCTTAAAGACAAACTAAAATTTAAAGAGGACAACTAATTTTGCTTAATTTTAATCATGCTGTGTGGTTATGGCCGTAAAGAATATAGCCACCCCCTCTCTTCCCGTGGGTGTCGTAAGAGGCGACTAAGAGATAACACAGTTCCACTACCACCTTGAAACTTAAAAAGCCGACCGGTGGCGGGAAAAACATCCAAACGCTGGCTTTGAAATGCACAGGTCGAAGACGGGCAGCAGCGTCTTTGGTGCGACAAAGCCAGTCCTGCGGTCACCAACCCGCCTGCCCCAAGCCTGCCCAGCGTGCTGACTATGGGCAAAACACATGAGTCACGCCATTTTTTGGCGTGAACTTGTGGAGGCCTATGTCCAGTAGTGGACTGCCAAAGGATGTTGTGATGATGATGATGCTGTGATTATACTAGCTGACCCCGCAAAGTTGGTCTTCTTGATGTCGTTGGATCTGTTTGTTATTCTAGGTAATAGCCAGCGTGAGTCGCAGTCGAGCCTCGCTAGTGGCGGAGCACACTGCCGCCGTGCGCCTCGCGTCCCGCGCGCCGCACGCCTCCCCCCGCGCCACCGCGCTCGTCGCCTCCATCCTCGCCACCCTCGGGTACAGCAGCAGGGTGAGTGTCACTGTGTCACTGCGCCGCACGCCTCCCCCCGCGCCACCGCGCTCGTCGCCTCCATCCTCGCCACCCTCGGGTACAGCAGCAGGGTGAGTGTCACTGTGTCACTGCGCCGCACGCCTCCCCCCGCGCCACCGCGCTCGTCGCCTCCATCCTCGCCACCCTCGGGTACAGCAGCAGGGTGAGTGTCACTGTGTCACTGCGCCGCACGCCTCCCCCCGCGCCACCGCGCTCGTCGCCTCCATCCTCGCCACCCTCGGGTACAGCAGCAGGGTGAGTGTCACTGTGTCACTGCGCCGCACGCCTCCCCCCGCGCCACCGCGCTCGTCGCCTCCATCCTCGCCACCCTCGGGTACAGCAGCAGGGTGAGTGTCACTGTGTCACTGCGCCGCACGCCTCCCCCCGCGCCACCGCGCTCGTCGCCTCCATCCTCGCCACCCTCGGGTACAGCAGCAGGGTGAGTGTCACTGTGTCACTGCGCCGCACGCCTCCCCCCGCGCCACCGCGCTCGTCGCCTCCATCCTCGCCACCCTCGGGTACAGCAGCAGGGTGAGTGTCACTGTGTCACTGCGCCGCACGCCTCCCCCCGCGCCACCGCGCTCGTCGCCTCCATCCTCGCCACCCTCGGGTACAGCAGCAGGGTGAGTGTCACTGTGTCACTGCGCCGCACGCCTCCCCCCGCGCCACCGCGCTCGTCGCCTCCATCCTCGCCACCCTCGGGTACAGCAGCAGGGTGAGTGTCACTGTGTCACTGTGCCGCACGCCTCCCCCCGCGCCACCGCGCTCGTCGCCTCCATCCTCGCCACCCTCGGGTACAGCAGCAGGGTGAGTGTCACTGTGTCACTGCGCCGCACGCCTCCCCCCGCGCCACCGCGCTCGTCGCCTCCATCCTCGCCACCCTCGGGTACAGCAGCAGGGTGAGTGTCACTGTGTCACTGCGCCGCACGCCTCCCCCCGCGCCACCGCGCTCGTCGCCTCCATCCTCGCCACCCTCGGGTACAGCAGCAGGGTGAGTGTCACTGTGTCACTGCGCCGCACGCCTCCCCCCGCGCCACCGCGCTCGTCGCCTCCATCCTCGCCACCCTCGGGTACAGCAGCAGGGTGAGTGTCACTGTGTCACTGCGCCGCACGCCTCCCCCCGCGCCACCGCGCTCGTCGCCTCCATCCTCGCCACCCTCGGGTACAGCAGCAGGGTGAGTGTCACTGTGTCACTGCGCCGCACGCCTCCCCCCGCGCCACCGCGCTCGTCGCCTCCATCCTCGCCACCCTCGGGTACAGCAGCAGGGTGAGTGTCACTGTGTCACTGCGCCGCACGCCTCCCCCCGCGCCACCGCGCTCGTCGCCTCCATCCTCGCCACCCTCGGGTACAGCAGCAGGGTGAGTGTCACTGTGTCACTGCGCCGCACGCCTCCCCCCGCGCCACCGCGCTCGTCGCCTCCATCCTCGCCACCCTCGGGTACAGCAGCAGGGTGAGTGTCACTGTGTCACTGCGCCGCACGCCTCCCCCCGCGCCACCGCGCTCGTCGCCTCCATCCTCGCCACCCTCGGGTACAGCAGCAGGGTGAGTGTCACTGTGTCACTGCGCCGCACGCCTCCCCCCGCGCCACCGCGCTCGTCGCCTCCATCCTCGCCACCCTCGGGTACAGCAGCAGGGTGAGTGTCACTGTGTCACTGCGCCGCACGCCTCCCCCCGCGCCACCGCGCTCGTCGCCTCCATCCTCGCCACCCTCGGGTACAGCAGCAGGGTGAGTGTCACTGTGTCACTGCGCCGCACGCCTCCCCCCGCGCCACCGCGCTCGTCGCCTCCATCCTCGCCACCCTCGGGTACAGCAGCAGGGTGAGTGTCACTGTGTCACTGCGCCGCACGCCTCCCCCCGCGTCACCGCGCTCGTCGCCTCCATCCTCGCCACCCTCGGGTACAGCAGCAAAGTTGGGTACACTGTAATCGGTAGATAAGACTGTCTCTCGGTTCCCCTGGTAAGGTTCGAATGCCGAATGAATGTAGTTAAAAGTTAAACATACTGTGGCATATATAATGTTATTTTTTCCTGCAACAGGAACGCGCTCAAGAAGCTCTCAACTTTGTGGTAGAGCGTCTCTCTGGCGCCGAATGGCCGGAGCAGGCCGCTTTGTTACGAGAAGCGACTGCTCTGTGCAGCGCCTACCCTGCCCTCTTCACCGACCGTCTTCTAGCCGCGCTCCGCGCTAACAACAGGTTGGCTAACTTGCAATCTCTTAAACACTTATCGAGATCTTTTTTTTATTATTTTTTTATTATGTAAACAAACGGTATTACTTCAATATACAGAAATACGAAACACAATAGTATCACTTAACCAAAAATAGTTTCCGATATTAAAAAAGAAGATATAACAAAGTTCAGAGGAGATGTTTAACATTAACAGAGTTGTCATTATTCCAATAAAATAGACTTAAAATGTTATAACATTCCAGCAATCGTCCAAAGTCAAGTCACGGTGAAGTGAACAGAACGCCAGGTGGTGTGACGATCGTGAAGCTAGGTGGTCCCAACACACCCGTCACGACCACATCGAGCTCGGTGACCCCCGCCACTGCGGGTCCCACAGTGGGCTCCGCAGCGGGGCCGGTGGTGGGGCCCCCGGTGCCGGTCACCGGCTACACGCGGAGGGCGAAGCTGGGTGACTCGCGCAGTACGGGACGGCTGCACCCGGGGCCCAACTCACACCGAAGTATGACTCGATTGAATGTTGCCGGTTAGAAAGTTTTTAAACTTTCTTATTGTATACATACTATGACATACATTTACGTGATATTTAACTTATAATTATAGTGTGGTATCCTATCAAAATTAATTATAAAACTTTTCATTTCGGTTAAATTTGTTTTGACTAGGTAAATGACGTCATTGAACTCAATAATGACTAATTCTCTGATCAAAAATATAAAATTATATGTTTTGTGACTACTACAAGAGTAGATTAGGAATCTCATAAGCAATCATTATAAGCGAAATAAATGTAATAGCTACATACAAGTTATAAGTCTGCATGTAGATGTTGTTGTGTTTGTTATATACTACAAAGTTTTATTATCTGTACAGATGAATGGAATTGCAATGTCTGTTGGTAATTATATATAAAAATTATGTTACATTGGCTATTTGTATACATTTGGACTCACTGTACTTATTCTTCGTCTTGTTGTTAGTCTGTGATGCTTAGTGTGATGGGTCATGTATCTTTTATGTTACTATCATTTATGTGGCTATCCTATTAACTTCATTTTGTTTTGTTTTTCAAGGCATTTTAATATCGGCTCTTAATACTGCCCTTTTGTAACAGTACTAAGATGTATAGATAGGAAAACCTATTACTGGCCTTATTATTGTTAATATTATGTTAAATGTCATATATATACGAATTGTAACGCTGTTGGTTTTCGAACAACATAAAATAAAAATAAAATAAATTTAATTTTAACAAAAGCATACATAATAAATAAAATAAAAAATCGTAATCGCGTTTTGTAAATCACTTTCGCGTTTTAAGGATGAAGAAGTCATATACGGATCAAGACTGACGTCAAAGCTTATCCATAACCGCGACTATTGAAATTCGAATATGCAGTAAATGTAAAACGTTTCCATTTCCAGGTGGTTCAGTTGGAGGCCTCCATAAAAGCATGACAAGGTTGTCATCGTCCCAGCAGATCAATGCTCAGCAGAACTCAAACCCACCACAAAGTAGGTCTTATTAGTAGTGAATATCTGAACCTGCGTTGATTCTAATGTTCTGATATATATCACATAATGTCTTAGTTCGTTATTATGTCTTGCTTGTTGTGAAATACGTATAGAAGTCGATACAGTAGTCGAGTTGATTAATTGGGGACAAATATTTTCTCCCAATAACATTTATATAGTTGTGCAGGAGATTTACATTCCGAATCAGTGGTAGCTTCACTTTTAATTTTAATTATAATTAATTAATTAAGTCAAATATAATTTTAATTTGTAAAATGACGATTCAAATTGCTTTTACAGCCTACTTAAAAAAAAGTAATTTTTGATTTTGATTTTCAACATTCTTTGTTGCCCGCAGCGGGCGGCAAGGTGGGCGGAGTGGGCGCCAAGGCTGCGGTGACGGTGGGCGCGCCCCGCCTCGCCGCCAGACATCTGCACAACATACTCATCGGACCCACGCCCACGGTGAGCATCACTACTTACACACACCACCGCTAGGGGACTACACACAACACCGCTAGGAGACTACACACACATACACCGCTAGGAGACTACACACACATACACCGCTAGGAGACTACACACACATACACCGCTAGGAGGCTAAACACACACCCCTAGGAGAATACACGCACACACCGCTAAGAGACTACACACAAACCGCTAGGAGACTACACACACACCGCTAGGAAACTACACACACACCACTAGGAGACCTCACACACACCACTAGGACACCTCACACACACCGCTAGGAGACTATCCACACACCGCTAGGAGACTACACACACATCGTTAGGAGACTACACACACACACCACTAGGAGACTATCCACACACCGCTAGGAGACTACAACTTAAGAACTTATTTTTGGAACTAAGGCCGTTAGGCCGTTAATGTATATCTGTCTGAAATATTTAGGCTACATTTTAAATAATCTAAATTTTATTGATGCATGCCATCTGATGCTTTTCTTCAATACTTATGTTAAATTTTAATCATAAAACTTTTTCATCATTGTTTTCATGTTTAGAACTCTGGACCTACTATAATATCAGGACCATCGTCGCTCCAAACGCAATCGATATCAGTGAACCCCTTGACGTCTGGTAAATCGTCCGACGCGCTAGTCCCGTCGGTCTCGATCCAGCACTCGAACACGGCGCTGGGGCAGGTCTCCGTGATCACTAGTTCGCCCAGTGGGTCTAACCTACTTCACACCACCTCCGGTCCCGTATCCGTGGGCACGAACTCGCTCGGTCCCGTCACGGTCACGTCCCGGCGGGCGAACAACACCAGCGTCACTATGATCAACTCGAGCAACTCGAACGGCAACAACGATAACAACAACTCGAACCCGAACCACAGAATAAGCGTGTTCGAGCCGTACCCCATGAGGGACACCGTGCAACACTTTTGCGAGAAGCACCTGGATAAGATCAAGGCGTACATGGACAACGTGTCGCTGAGGATACCGCCGCCGGCCAAGTGCACCATCGAAGGTGAGTCACTCGAATTAGTTTCCCGCCGCCGTAGTCCGCGGGTCAGGTTCAGTCAGTGAAGTCGCGCCCGTCCGCAGAGCGGCGCTCCAAGAAGCAGGCGCGCCTGTCGTTCGCGTGCGCGCGGCGCGGGCCGCACTGCCTGTACGCGCGCGCCGCCTTCAGCGTGCGCACGCGCGCGCCGCGCGTGTGGATCCACCTCATGTTCCTGGCGCTGCAGGCGCGCCACGCCGCCGCGCTGTCCTCGCGCGACCCCACCGTGGCCAGCCTCAAGCACTGCTGGGACATCCTCAAGTGCGAGAACCGCACGTTCCTCACGCTGGTGACGGGCGCCTTCCCGGGCCTCAAGGAGCAGGAGCTGGTGCTGAGCGAGCTGCGCGCCGCCGGCTTCTTCGACGTGTTCGAGGTGGGCGCGCCCGGCGAGGGCTGCCCGGCGCGCGCGCCCTGGCGCTGCTTCCTGTGCGCGCACCCCGAGCGCGCCGTGGGCTTCCTGGCCGGCGACGGCGCGCCCGTCATCGAGGGCCAGCTCAAGGAGAAGAAGGGCCGCTGGCGCCTGTTCCGCCGCTGGCGCACGCGCTACTTCACGCTCTCCGGCGCGCACCTCTCCTGCAAGGGCGCGGTACGGTTCTTGAACTGTTACTACTGATTAACACATGTTTACACATATATACACATATAGAACAGATATATACTCGCTTCTTTAGATTGACGGCGAACTAAATTAATATTAATAAGCATTTCTACTTTCAGAGTGGTGGCGAAAGCATAGACATAAATCAAATTCGTTCGGTAAAAGTGTCGCGCGGTGCTCGCAACATACCCAAGGCGTTCGAGATATTCACGGGCGATCAAACCCTCATCCTGAAGCCAAAAGACGGTAAAAATGCAGAAGAGTGGGCCCAGTGTCTGAGCATAGCGGTGGCACACTCGCAGGCCAGAGACGCGCCGGCCAAGGCGAACAGCCTGCCCGCCCGAGGGCTCACACTGAAAAGCTTCTGACGACTACTGCTGCTCTAAGTTGGTCTTCAGACCTTTGATGTACAGACCTCTAACTCACTCCACTATCGGTTGTCTTCACTCAGGTAATACTAGTCTAACTACATGAAAGTCGAGCCTTAAGTGGCGTGACAAATTTAATAAATTTAAAATTTCTTTTATAGGTAAAAATTACTCAGTTTGATACTTGAAATATTATACCAATATATTAGATTTTAATTTTCATTTTTGATCAAAAAAAAAAAAAAAAAAAAATAGACAACGTTAAAACTATTTATCGATTTGATAGTATTTTGAAAATTATATAAAAAATATTTTATCAATATTTGCCAACTGATACGACACTGATTGCTTAACACGCGGTTCAGTTAACTTAAAAACGGTGATAACATCTAATAAGTTCTGTCTGTAACCCGGGCTCAACTTTTGGTTGTCAGTCTGTAATCTTACCACATGAGCAATTTTAAGCTACTTACTTGCTCGGTATATAATATATTTAATTTTTAACATAAAATATTATGTAAATATACAATTAAATTATATCATATACATAGCCTAGATAAGCAAAGATTATTTTACGCTGTATATTTTTACGTATCTTATAACATTTGCAAAATTAACCATTTTTGAATTCAAATAATTAATATACTTAATAATTTTGGCCTTTATTTCGACTGATCTAAGACTTGATGTGCATTTAATATAAGCTATTTTATAAGTAAATAGGTGCAAGGGAAACGTATACTATTTCAGAGTGCATAAATAAAGGTTTTACAATTTATGCATATATTTATTCATAAATAGTAGTTTAAATTTATCGCGTCTGCCTATTTTCTGTATTAAAGCCCGGAAGAAACCAAAATTTAACGATTTATATTGTCAGTTCGTTCATTACGATTTTGTGATATATTTATACTCTGTGACCTCATTACTTAATATAAAATAATTTTTTATCTTGAATTATTACGGTTTAGCAAAAAAAAAAAATTCTAAGATTTTCTTGTAAACACAAATCAAAATTAGCCAGTAAAGATATAACACATAAGTGACAGATAAATGTCAAAAGATTATACAGTGTTAATAAAAATAACGTAACAAACGTCATTTATAAATATTAAATAACTATAAAAGACAAAGTAAAACGCGACCATTTTGTATTATAGTAGGAATAATGGTAGTAAAAGTACAAGTTTTTTTACTGTTTTATGATGATTTTTTTTTATTGTTTGAAAGTCAATTTATAAAATTGAAAGTATTGTTATGACATGATAATTTTTTTCTGTATATACATGATTTTTGAATAAATATTGACAATTGAAATGTTAGAAGGCGAAAGACTGAGCACTGGTCATAGTTGTACTTAAAGGATTAATTGCAGTACTTACAATAATACAAATTAAGTTTTCGATACGTGCAATCATAGTGCAGCTTATTTTCAAATAAATATCAAACTGTTCTCCAGTAAATTTAACACATAAAAATGAAAGAAACACATAAAATTTCTGTTTATAGTAGCCTATAGTAGCCTTGAAATGAACTAAGAAACATTATTATGAAACAACTTTTTCGAATTTTATCGCGGTTTATTATATGCCCGATGTTTCACATACTTAAATTAACCATGGTCACGAGAGCGAGCGATAAAATCCGAAAAAGTTGTTTCAATAAAATGAGTGAAATTCGCGTGAACATTAGAAAACAATACAGAAATATTGTTCGATTCTCGTTATAACTTGACAAGAAAATAAATATTTCGTACAAAACCTTTAAAGAAAATATGGATTATTCTATTTTTACAAATAGTGCTAATTTATCACATTTTAAATAAATATAAAGCAGTCGGTATTTTATATATTGTTACTTTTTTATATTAGTACCTAAACAAACATTTGCTCAGTAAGTACTTAATTTTTTTCATTGCATACATATTTATAGTCTAGGTTTCAGTGCGATACGTCAAAAAATTTTTTTTAATCTATTTTCGATTAATGGTTCTTAAACTTTAAATTTTGACAAAAAAAGTCTCTAAAATTTTAATTTAAAGTAATTAAATCAAACTAGTTGTAATTTTTAAATTGACATTCCGGTTGTAATGAAATTATCGTGGTCTCAAATTGTAAAATGGTTGTTATAAATTATAATATTTTGATTTTCTTTTATATTTTGCAAATTGGAAATATGATTTTGTATATTTTAGGTACCTTGGTTGTTCAATTGTATAAATGCTATGGATATTAATCATTGTAAAATTGTTTTAGTGTTGACAGTTTTTATATAAAATGTTATTGAATTCTTAATTAATGTTTTTATTATTAGAGCGAGTCAGTATGTACTTAATTTACCTATTTTAGTTATCGTTTTAAATAAAATACATTTTTGATTTGTATGCATGTTTGTTAAAAATCATAACGTCCACTAGTTGCATAAGAATACGAGTTTATAAAAGAATAAGTAAAATTTTGGTACATATCAGAAGTTTAATTTAAATATATTCTTTGGTTTTTAGGTTCCAGTAGTAAAGCCTTAAATATCGTTTTTAATTTATAATTATTAAACCTGTGTACAGTTTAAAACGTAACATTAGAAAACCGCCAAAAAATATTTGCTGATGGCGCGCTTACATTAGTTTGGTGACCGAATTTGTTTGTCGCAATTCAATTTTACCTTTATTTTCTATCGATTGATTATGATAGATTTTCCCATGTAGGATAGAGAAAAGAGGAGAAAGAGAAGGGATTTCAATTACGTTGCGAGAATTGTTAACGATGATCAATCTGCATACAACTACTTGTCTAATACTTTCATGTATTATCGTTATGTAAAGAGAAATTTCGTTATATAAAAAGAAATAAGGTTAACACAGAAAATTTAGGTACTAAGAGTTAGCAAAACTTGTGGTTGTTTAAATATACTAGGATGAATAGTTTTGTTACTCAAATCGAAACATTTCGATGTGTCTTAAGGATTACGCAGACCGGGACGGCATGGCAAGGGATTTTGCCGTGAGTCAGCGCACACTGGCCGCTTAGATACCGCGGCATTCCAGCACTTTGCCACGGCATGCCACGGCGTGCCGCGGCACGACAAAGCACGCCTCAGCGACTCCTGCTGCCTGATACACTTTTAGTCTTCAGTTGCGTTTGATCGAGTGTTGGTGTGCCTCAGTTTTAAAATGGTAGATTGGGATTTGGTGTTGATATCGATTATTGCAGATGAAGAAGAAGGTGCACAGGCTAATAATAGGGATAGAAGAAGATTTTGGGTTGATAATTTATGGAAAGAAAGGGAATCAAAGGGTGAATTCAATAATTTATTTAATGATTTAAAATACGACGTGCAAAAATTTTATGACTATCATAGAATGGATTATGAGAAATTTCAAGCACTGTTGAATATATGTCGACCATATATCGAAAAACAGAGGACCAATTTTCGCAACCCCATTGAAGCCGATCAGAGATTATCCTTGTGTTTGAGGTGGGTAGTTAAATGATTGTATAAGTTTTATTTTTTCTTCTTTTATTAAATTTAAAAAAAAAAAACAATATTTTTTGCCAAGTACAATCATGTATTGTAGACACATAATAACGATTTTCAAGTTTTTGCACTGATAAACCTTCTCACTGATAATCCCTGGATCTTTATTTGTTTTTACTTAATTTAGAGTACCTACTAGTTTAGATTAGTTTCGTATTCAGAAACTGCAGTTTTGTAGCCAGACCCTGAAGCAGCTTCATAGCCAGGGCCAGAGGCGGTACCATAAACAGACCGTGAAACAGCTTCATAACCAGAGCCTGAGGCAGTTCCATAGCCAGACCCCAAAGCAGCTTCATAACCAGAGCCTGAGGCGGTTCCATAGCCAGACCCCGAAGCAGCTTCATAACCAGAGCCTGAGGTGGTTTCATAGCTAGAGACATCTTCAGATGTTGGAGCTGGAGTTCCCTCTATGTATTTTAATTCGGCGTCAGTTACCACATTAAATATTTGTCTCTTTATTTGGACCTGCACTCTTTCTGGTAGTTTTTTTACTGTGGCAGCCATTGTTTGAAAGAACGAATCAATGGGGTCCACCTCCTTTTTCGATTCAATGTATTTATTTAGTATTTCAGCAGTTGTTGTAGGTTCTGGTCTTATTAAGGAATGGTGTGAATCATTGGTCATTCGCGAAACTGAACGTTCATCATTATCATTGACAGCGGATTCTGCGAAAGAAGTCTGCGTATCCTCTGAAGAGGAGTCCAGATTCGAGGTTTGTTTTCTGTGCTGAATGAATTTTTTCAAAAACTCCAGCTCTTTTTCAAACTTGATAGGGCGTCGCTTTGTGTACGGGTCACCACTCTTTGTTTTTCTGTTATTCAGAGCTTTCCTAAAATTATTACGTATATTACCCCATATTTTCTGGCATTCTTCACCTAAAACAAAACATAAGCAGGTAAAATGGTATAGAAACAGAATAAGTAGGTAATGGGAAAAGGCCTTAGATAGTGACTAGGTTAGCACCAGCTGTGTTTATGGGATTATATTGAGCTAATCTTTTTCTAAGTAGAAATTACCACTGGCATTACGGTGACGGAAAAATATCATGAGGAATTCATAATTATATATAAATACGTAAACTGTATTATTTAATTGACTTTGTTTAACTGTGCCCTGTCTTTCACTCTGCCTCACTTACCCCTAATTATATTATCTTTCAGATTTTTGATCACGGGAAGTAGCTTCAAGTCTCTAGGTTACAGCTATCGCATGGGGTTTAGTACAGTGCGCTCTATCGTACATGAAACCTGCCGAGTCATTTGGAATGCCCTAAGACCTAGTGTTATGCCAAAACCAACAAGGGAAAAATGGACGCGAATCGCGATGGAATTTGATGAAAAATGGAATTTCCCGAACTGCATCGGTGCAATAGATGGTAAACATTTCAGGATAAAAGCACCTCGCAATAGTGGAAGTCTCTACATAAACTATAAAAAGTTTTTCAGTATCGTACTACTAGCGGTTGTGGATGCAAATTATAAATTTGTGATTGCAGATGTAGGATCATATGGACGAAATAGTGATGGAGGTATAATGCAAAACTCAATATTTGGAAAAAAATTGACTTCTAATGCCCTCGATATTCCCCCAAAAAAACGTTTACCGAGGACAGATCTTGAGTTGCCGTATGTTTTTGTAGCAGACGAGGCTTTTCCGTTAACCACAAACATTATGAGACCATTTAGTGGCGATCGATTGACAGATGAAGCAATGAAAATATACAATTATCGTTTGAGTAGAGCCAGGCGTATCGTCGAAAATGCATTTGGTATACTTCAAGAACGTTTCGAATTATGTCAAAAAGGAATTCAGGTTCAACCAAAATATGTTGATAATATCATTTTAGCATGTACTTGCTTACACAATTTCATCATAGGTGGTACAAGCACAGAAAGCCAAAATATAGCAAGTGTAAGCATTAATTTAGAAAACGATAATAATATGAACAATGCATTAGATGGTATGACAGTACGGGAGATGTTTAAAGATTACTTTAGGTCTGATGAGGGCTCTATTCCATGGCAAAACGATATTGTAAATAGACATTAATACTGTGTTAAATCTGAAAATATAATTATAGTGCAAAAATATTTACTTACCTGTTTTATTCATTTCTATTCCAATTCTTTTCCACGCATTGCTCTTCATTTGAGTGTTCATATAATGTTTTGATAACATATTATATAAATAATCATAGTCTTGAACTAAAGTTATTAATTTTTCCTCCATGTTGGAATAAAAAACGTAAAAAACTGGTCTCCGAAAAAATCACGTAGCACAGTCGTCAAAGACGCGGGCGCAAATGGATGGTCAATATTGGTGTGCATTCCCCGCTTCTCTACTCCCGCCGCCGCACCCCGCAGTATATCACTACGAGCGCCGGAGTCCGTGGCATGCCGTTGCCTACCGCAGTATGCCACGGCATCCCGCCACGGGAGCTTGTGGCGCGTGTTGCGATAAAATCCCTTTCAATGCCACGGCATCATTTTAAAGCATAGCAATTTATGTCGTATTTCTGTACCAGTACGGTTGAATGTCCATTAGTAAAAATTAAAATCCCTTGCCTTGCCGTCCCGGTCTGCGTAGGCCTTTAAGGTACCCACTGAAAACTACCTAAGGATAAATATGGTTTTTATAGTACCATAATTCAATAATTAAAACCAGGAGGGCCAGTCAGCCGGGGCAACGGTTGAAAGTAAAACAGAATACGATTTCGAAAACAATTTTTGTGCTAAATATAGCCACCGAATGAATTAATATTTAGGTTTGTACGTAGTCACCTAATGTAACGCGCCATTAAACTATCTTTATGTACCTTACTTTATATAATTTGAAGTGTGTTCATAACGCTATCAATATATGGATTAAAATGTCACATATAGGTGCATATTAGTAAATTCTTGAAGATATTTATTATTAAAAATGACAAATATATTTAAGGTAATATAAGATCCGCTGATTGTGCCAAGCTTTACAAATATGTCGCTGTATAAAGTTCTTAAATCAAATTAATGGAAACCATCCATTTAAAAATAAATAAATATATATTTGTAAAGAAATAATTATTATATTTTATAAATGTGACAGAATTATTAAATTTTTATCAAAATTCTGCACCAAAATTTGTCAAGGTAAATATATTTTTTAATGTGTGCCTTCAACATATCCCACCGTTGTAACATTGCCTTCATTACAAAGTGGATGGTCGCCTTGCTACTTGATCAAGACACATTTGTGACGCAAAACTAACAATGGTTAATGGAACCGGATATTCGTACTTAGTATGAAAAAAAAAATCGCGTCAAAATGCATTACCGTTGCGTTCTGTTCTGTGGTATATAAAGAAAAAGTTTCATATAAAACATAAACATAAAAAACAAAAAGCTATAATGCCTACTCATTATAGCTCACGATTTTTTTTTTTTTTTGTAAATAAGCATTCTTCTGATTCTTATGGCCTAATATTTTTAGAAATGAGACAGTATTGTGATTTTGGTGCTACTTTACAACACCGTACCTTAAAAGCCCTTCCCTAGTGTTCGTCGTAGGCTTAAGATGTTATAGCAGTTACTACGTTCATGACTGATGATCGTACTTGATGACCTATTTATTAGTAAATAAAATTCTGTTTTAAATGAATTTGTTTTATTTTATTCCACTCATTTTGATTTTTCTTTATAAAACTAGGTTGGCAAACAAGCGTACAGCTCACCAGATGGTAAGCGGTTACCGTAGCCTATATACCCCTGCAACACTAGAATCATAGCAAGCCTGTTACCGACCCCTACTCACAATCCCCCCAGGTTCTCAGGTCAACTTACCACAGGAACACAACACTGAACACTGTTTGAAAACAGTATTGTTTATAATCTGTGATGTGATCTGAATGTAACTGTGATTATCTGTAAGGTCGAGGTACTTCCCCTTACATTTTCTACAGCGCCTTACCTCAGTTGAATCCATATTGCGTCAAATGAGTTTTAATACCTAATATGTCATATACAATTATATTAATACGCTAAGGTTAAGAGATGTTAGCCAGTTTGCCTGACTTTTTAGAAAAAACCTCACAATTACTCCACATAGTTGTTTCGCAAAGCGGTATATTCAGACCAAAGATTCGATATAACCGAAATATTGTAAATGCATTAGATTATAAGATCTGTAATGTATACAATATTATTATACCTAGGTAAATAAATAAATTATTTAACCTTTTTTAGATAATTTGTTACTCTACCGGCATCCACAACTAAAAAAATATTATGCTTTTGTTTTTATAAAATTATTAATTATTAAACTTAAATAAGGATAAGGGGTTTTATTTTGAAACAACGTCAACATGATTGACGGTCGGTAAATTTTTTGTTCAATTTCAAATCAACTCACGTATGTTTTGTGAAGTGATAATTATTATTCTTATTTAGTGAGAATTATTCGCACGTGTATAGCTAGTTTTAAAATATACGAGAATTTTTAAAAAGAGAATCAATACAATAATAAATGATTTATGACGATCTACTTATCTAAGGTCAAGGTGTTAAAGAGAAACTCCTTCATCCGCCAAAATATTTTTTATTTTAGCATTACATATCATAAACAAAGTTATAAATAATTATATCAAACATAAAAACAAACTAATTTAATATATTTCCTGGCTTCAATAACAGCAACTGTTTCTTGAAACCAGCAATTGGCTGTATTGCTGGTCTTTTTTCTTTTACTAAATTATAAGCATTCTCAAAATCTAACATTTCATACTGCATTAAATAAGCGATAGCTACCATCGAAGTTCTGGATACACCGGCATTACAATGTATCAACACATTTTCTTTATTTTCAATACAATTTCTAAGATATGGCAAACATTCCATTAAAGGTGGTTTTATATCTGATTCTGGTAGATCCAAAACAGGAACAAACTTATGATCTATAAACGAAATATTCACATCTACACCTACACTTAAAACATTTTTAATGTTATATTTTTCTAACACACTTCTCGCCGCACAGTCTTGCGATCCGATATACAAAAAGTCTACAATCAAAACTGGTACATCGTCAGGCTTAGTATCAATCACAAAACCTGGTAGTCCAGATTCGACTAACATTCCAGAATTTTCGACAAATTTGACGCCATCAGCTCGCGTAACAATCGTTTCCGTTCCTTTCAGTCGTTCTTTTTGTTTCTTTAGTTCATTCAAGAAGCTCATTTTCATTTTCTAAATTGAGTTTGATTTTCCTATTCGGTTCGTAGAGTAAGTCTTCAGGGTTATACTCTACGTCGATAAGATACAAGCCGTCTGGAGCTGAACACTGTATGAAAGTGTGCCAGGAGTGCTTGGAGGGTATTTGCAGCATCAGTTTTACATCATGCGGTTGTAACTTTCCTATAGCGACGCATTTGAGAGTCCCTATCATACGACGTATCTAAAAATCCAAATAGACGTTTTTATAAATAGGACTGAATGAATTAATTTTATAATTGTACGCTTCAGCCTGTAATATCCCACTACTGGGCGTAGGCCTCTTTCCCCATGTAGGAGAAAGATCAGAGCTTAATCCACCACGCTGCTCCAATACAGCAGTGGGATGTAACAGGCTGAAGCGTATCTGTCTATATACGTCTTGAATCTGAATGTACTGCTCCAGATTTCAAGTAAGATATATCCAACTGTGCTCTACCACAATTAAACCTCCCTGTCAAATTCCTTGCTGTAATTGGTCTCATCTTTACATGTGATCGTTAAGCTTTATCAATATCTTCAGTGTTAAAATTTAAAATCGTTGAAAACACCAGGGATATCAGTAAAAACGACTAATAATACTAAATTTCATTGATCAATATTATAAAATAACTAGCTGACCCCGCAAACGATGTTTTGCCGTATATGTTATTAACCCCCTTAATCCCCCCCCTCTTGTAACTTGTTGTAACTTGTGCTGTGTGGCTACGGCACTAAAGAATTTAGCCACCCCGTCTCTTCCCGTGGGTGTCGTAAGAGGCGACTAAGGGATAACAAGCTTCCACAACCACCTTGGAACTTAAGAAGCCGACCGATGGCGGGATAACCATCCAACTGCTGGCTTTGAAATACACAGGCCGAAGACGGGCAGCAGCGTCTTCGGTGCGACAAAGCCAGTACTGCGGTCACCAACCCGCCTGCCCAGCGTGGTGACTATGGGCAAAACACATGAGTTCACGTTATTTTTGGCGTAAACTTGTGGAGGCCTATGTCCAACAGTGGACTGTATAGGCTGTAATGATGATTGTAACTTAGGGGGCGTTCATAAAATACGTGAAATGTTTAAGGGGGGGAGGGGGTCGAGTCAAATCTCATCTAATCTCACGTTGAAGAGACGGGAGGCCTCGGCAAATATCATGCATTTTTTCTCTGATAGAAACAAAAAAAAAATTATACTCTTTTGGTCCATTTAATCCAGCTTGCTTGCCATGCTTAAGATTTAATCATAAGCGTAATCGTAATACGATTAAGATCATTCACTAATTTGTTCGAAAGAAAATAATTTCATTCATACTTCGACGTTATACATCTACTGACTGTCTGATTTGTTGATTGTGTCTGATTACTAGTCTTAACTAGTCGTAAATAAAAGCACGAAGCAAATTATTTTTTTCTTTTTACAATAACAATCCATCGCGTTTACGTAAGAAACCTACATTTTGAAAAATCTCACGTGAGATTGGGGGATGGGGAAGGGGGTTGAATAAAATCTCACGACATCTCACCAGGGAGGGAGGAACAGAAAATTAAAAAATACACCTCACGTAATTTATGGACGCCCCCTTAGGGGGTATGAAAAATAGATGTTGGCTGATTCTCAAACCTACCCAACATGCACACAAAATTTCATAAAAACCGACCACCCGTTTCGGAGGAGTATGTTAACTAACATTGTGACACTGTGTATATATATTTGACATTGTGAAATTGTGTATATATATGTATATATATATAATCTTATATATATATATGTATATATATATATATATATATATATATATATATATATATATATATATATATATATAAGTGTAATCTTATATATAATAAGTGTAATCTTATATATATATATATAAGATTACACTTATTTCTACCTGATTATGTACAAATCCTCTTCCTTTTATTGTTATATTCCAGTAATCAAAATACTTATTTTCCTCTTTTGTAACGCTCGTAACACAAGGTCGTCCCGGTCTGATGTCTATGGACTTGATTTCACGGCGATTGTGCTTGTTCTGCTTTAATTTGTCAAACTTCTTGAATGTCGTGAAGTCGTGATAGCCCACTAGATATTGAGCACCTTCCTTGAACTTCTCTATGTCAAAATCTTTCAATCTATAAAGGTAATCTTATCGTTAGTTGTAAAATCAAAATCAAAAATAGCTTTATTGAAATAGGCTCCAAGAGCACTTTCGAATCGTCATTTCACAAATTAAAACTTTAAAAATTAATTATTATTTTTGTAAAAGTGAAGCTACCACCGATTCGGAATGTAGAATGTAACATTATTTAAATGTAATATTCACTATAATAGGTAATGCATTTAGATTGAGTGGGTTGTAACGAAATGTATGTATAATGTAATTACTCCTGGTGTATACCTAAACAAATTTAAAAAAGTTTTTTAAATTTTGAGTTGGGATTAGCATTTATTTACATTTATTTAGTAAAAATGTTTTTACTCAAAGAGTTGATTAATAATAAATGAACATGATTAAATTACCTATACTGTGTTTTACTTTTAAATACTTTCTAATTAGTCCGTTAGCGCAGTGTTTATTGGCATTGCTTTCTGCCCCGCGAATTTCGGGTTCGATTCCCGTTTGAATCTGGGTGTAATATTTGTATATATATATATATATTTATGAAAAAAAAAATTAGTTATACCAGCTGTTACCTATAACACAAGCATTAAGTTGCATACCTTAGGAACAGGCGATCGTGTGTGTATGTTATAAGATATTATATTATATTATTTTACCTCGCAAAGTCACACCTCTTCCATTCTTCTATAGGTATGTATGATAGCATGCTAAATGCATTTTCATCTACTTCAATTTCAGGTTTAAGTACAGCTAATCTGAAAAAAATGAGCATTTTGTATATCTAATAATGTTCATACCTATGTATTTAAAAATAAATAGTTCTACATTTTGAAAAACTTAAATTATACAATTTATTATAGCTTTTACTTTTACACTAGCGACCTCTGTCCTATACTCTGTGGCTACGGCATTAAAGAATATAGCCACCCTCTCTCTTCCCGTAGGTGTCGTAAGAGGCGACTAATGGATAACACAGTTCCACTACTATCTTGGAACTTAAAAAGTTGACTGACGGCGGATTAACCATCTAACTGCTGGCTTTGAAATACAGGGGCCAAAGACGGGCAGCAGCGTTTACGGTGCCACAAAGCCAGCCCGCCGGTCACCTATCCGCCTGCCCAGCGTGGTGACTATGAGCAAAACACATGAGTTCACGCCATTTTTGGCGCGTACTTGTGGAGGCCTATGTCCAGTAGTGGACTGCAATAGGCTGTAGTGATAGTGATACATAAGTCAGTTGCCATCCAAAACACAGACATCAAGTTGCTTACTTTAAGAATAGACGACGTTTGTGTGTGTGTGTGTGTTTGCGTGTGTGTCTGTGTATGTGTCTGTGTGTGTGTGTCTGTGTATGTGTGTGTCTGTGTATGTGTGTGTGTGTGTGTGTGTATGTGTGTGTCTGCGTGTGCGTGCGTCTGTGTGTCCATATTTTTTTACACAATAAGTAATCACCAACATATCATATACAAAAACCCTTCTCCGAAACTCGCTGCATCTTATGGTAAAAGTAAGTACTCTGATCGGTTCAGTAGGTGTTGAAGTATAACTGAACAAAAAAAATGGCTCTCCATTTATTAATATAGATTGCTAATAATGCTACATTGAGTATAATTAAATCATATTCACTATTATAATCCTGACATGTTGTCTTCATGATCCTTACAAATCATTTGAAACTGAAAAAAGAAATTATCATACATATTTTTAAACAATTTGCATTTTAAAAGTATGATTGTAACTTAATAATACAAAAAAAGTAATTAACAATGATTCTAAAAATAATTGTTAAATAAAAACACTTTACCTGTACAAATATGTTCTTGAAATTGCTTTAAATCTTGCATTAAAATCATCATTAACCCGAATGCATTTTTTAACAAAAATACTGATTTGATTATTGGAAAAAAAATTATTTATATGATTCACTATGTACGCTGTGTCATATATTTTATCACCCGGCCTCTCTAAGTCAAAGTGTGCACTTGCATTAAGTGCATGTACTCCACCATCTGTGCTATTAAAATTTTAAACAAATAATCTTCATTAATGAATCACCTAAGTGTATGTGATCGTATAATATCCACTCAACTGCACCAAATTAGATAATTTTTTTTGTGTTTTTTATTATTAAAACAATTTTTATATTAATTTACCTATTTATTAGTATTGATAAAATTAAAAAAAAATTGTTTTCATCACGTAAAAAAGTGTAGTTTTATTATTTTACCATCCTAAGTACACATATGAAATAATATAAATAAAGTTTTATATTATACTAGCTGTGTGGTTACGGCATCAAAGAATATAGCCACCCCCTCTCTTTCCATGGGTGTCGTAAGAGGCAACTAAGGGATAACACAGTTCCACTATTACCTTGGAACTTAAAAAACCGACCGATGGCAGGATAACCATCCAACTGCTGGCTTTGAAATACACAGGCCGAAGACGGGCAGCAGCATCTTCGGTGCGACAAAGCTAGGCCTGCGGTCACCTACCCGCCTGCCCCAAGCATGCCCAGCGTGGTGACTATGGGCAAAACACATGAGTTCACGTCAAAAATGGCGTGAACTTGTGGAGGCCTATGTTCAGTAGTGGACTGCGAAAGGCTGCTGTGATTATACTAGCTGACCCCGCAAAAGATGTTTTGCCATATATGTTATTAATCCCCTTAACCTTGTAACTTAGGGTCTTAGGGGTATGAAAAATAGATGTTAGCCGATTCTCAGACTTACCCGATATGAACACAAAATTTCATAAAAATCAGTCCAGCCGTTTTGGAGGAGTATGTTAACTAACATTGTAACACGAGTATTTCATATATAAGATTAGTTTATACCGGTTTACTTAGGATAGTAAGTAGCAATGTTGAAATTTTAATAGCCTACTTACCGGCTTGATAAAACTACTTTAGGGTAATTTAAAGGTCTATATTTTACTAAGGCTATTTCCATTAACCCTTGAATGCTCTGAGGATCGGGATAGTTGAGTCCGTCTTTAAGCCAAATTTTCTCAGATGACCTGTTACGTTTTTATTATATTATAAAGAGACATTAGTAAAAGTTATAGTAGACAGCTTGAACATAAACTTACCTAAATTTTGTACCTATGTAGGAGAAAAATGTTAAATATCTAGCTTTCATTATTTATGTTAAGAATCGACATGCCTTTATTTTGTATAAGACATGAAATTACAGCTATAGCTAGCAGTAATATGATTTAAATACTATATCACGGCTGAAACAGGCTCCGTTTTCGGTTTTATAAAGTGAATAATTCTGTGAATATTAATATACCTATGTAAAATGAGAAAAACAGCTGATACTGACAATTAATTTTTTTGCCAAACATAGGGCATAAACCTATGTAAAGGTTGTAAACTATGAGGCCCTATTTTTAAATTATTTCGACAAAAATATATAGAATTTGATAGTAAAAATAAATCATTGTGATTTATTTTATAATTATATATCAAACAAAATGAAATACTTATATAATAGATATTGTTAAAAGAAGTTTAATATCAATTATAAAATCTATACAAATAAATAAAACTTTAGTGTCTGTTTGTATATTAAAATAACATTTTTTACAATTTTTGTCTATCTGTCTGTTTGTTCAGGCTAATTTCTGAAACGGTTAGACCCATTTTGCTGATGTAATAAGTTACTACTTAGTCTATTTTTATTTTAAAAATTTATTTATTTTATAACTGCAAACTGGAAAATAACTTTTTGTTAAATTCCACGCGGACGAAGTATCGGGCACAGCTAGTATTTTTATAAATTGTTTATTATTAAAGAAATAATAGAAGCATAATAGAATTAATAGAATAGAATAATAGAAAATTGCATGGAACATAGAGAGATTTCTTTATGCTCCATGGAAAATTGTCAGGCTGACAGTTGAGTTGTTTTCGCTTTCACTCCAACAGAGCTACAACAAAGTACAACCCACGTCAGTCAGTTTGAAAAAATGGCTCATAGGACGTGGCATATGTTTTCCATAATAACATTAATATTTACAATTTTATCACACGTTGGTGAATCTACTTCGACACCGCCGGTACCATGGTATGAAAATCTACCAGCAGTAACTATGGATTACAAAGTACACATCGACGCCGGCAAAGAAGATTGTTATTACCAGTATGTTCAACCGGGCGCTACATTTTACGCGAGTTATCAAGTAATTAGCATTTCTTTCTAATTAAAACGTATTACCCTGTTAAGTTATTGACCGTTTTTATAGTTCGGTGAGATCTTTTATAATTATTTGAAACTTTTTATTCAAAAAACAACTACTTATTTCTTATTCTGTTTTGCTGGTAGGTGTTAAAAGGTGGTGATGGGATGTGTGGGTTTGCGGTTCGTCACCCAAATGGCCAGATAGTGCACCCATACGAGTGGCGCCAGTCTGCGGAGTATGCGGACCAGTCAAGTTCGGGCGGCTACTACGCTGTGTGTATCGACAACCAGTTCTCTAGGTTTGCGGGAAAACTAGTCAATTTGTACCTGTCCGTGATAAGATACGATAAGTGGGAGCAATACGCGAAGGAAGTTGAGGAGCTTGATATGAATATTAAGAATTTCACAGTAAGTATTCTCACTGGAACATAAAAACTATTTAAACTTTCACAGTTATTGTAGTAGTGCAAGGACCCATTTACTATGTTTGCCGTTGATCATTCTGCATAATTATAGCTTCATACAACAAAAAAATAAATTCAACGATCACAGGCATATTTAAGCATAAAAATCTAGTTTATGTTTAGATAAAAATATTGCGTTGTTATTTGAAATCAGTTTAATTGGTTGCACTACAGTTTCAACATTGAACACAAAATTATTTTCAACTTATAGTCATTTGTCTAAACTACTACTCTTACTTTCTTTTCAGAATTCAATTCAATTTGTGGAACGAAATGTAAATGACATATTGCAGTACCAATATCATTCCAGAGCAAGAGAGTCCAGAGATTATAATTTATTAGTTGACAACAATGCTTATGTGTTAAGGTTAGTATTAGATGTGGTAGGTAGCCATTATCTGCCATATTGGTCACAGAACTGACTCATGGTCATTGCACTTGCGGGGTTTGATTTCCATACATGGCTAATGTTTGTATTGGCCATACAGATGTTTACCATAGTTTGGGTGTTTGAGCTTGTGTATTATGTGATTCCGGACTCCCAACAGAGGAGTAAATCCCATTTTTTTAAGTAATGCCTATTGTTTACGTTAAGTTTAATTATGATCATACTGGACTAAATTGAATGATTTTTTTTGAATAGTTTTTAAAAGTACAATATTTTATCTAAAAATATTGTATTTTTGTAGGATTTTCTCTTGTCTTTTAATCAGTCTTGGGTTTTAGTCCACACATTACGTTTCACAGTGATATAATAAATCGAAAAGTTATGTTTACGAAGAATGGAAATAGAAATAAATTAATTATTAGTTAAAAAAAATGTGTACAAATGTGTGGTATGTGATATTGAGTATATATAAATCATGAGAAAACCGTAACGTATTTAAATTAGTTATCCGTGACAAGTTAATGTTATTTACGTCTTCTTATTATTCTTCTTACTTATAATGTAACTTGGGAAAAGATGAATATTATCCGTTTTTTATTCCTTATATGAAGTACTGTACTGTAATGTTTTTGAATATTGTTTTTTGACCAACTATAATCTCATTAATCAATACTAATATTATAAAGATAAAAGATTTTTATTTTTGTATTTTTAAATTTTTGTAATAGATAAACTTAATTACCGATTATAAAAATCCTTCACCAACAGAATATTTCATTACATCTTGAGTGATATTTACCATCATAATTGTTTTGTAATTCAAACAGAGAAAGCCACGAGAGAAATCCTGACCATTTTATAAAATTGACTAAGCGATAGAAAGCCAATTCACCTTTTTATATATGATAATAATAATAATAAAAAAATATTAATGTTTATTTAATTCAAATTTCTCTTTTTAATTACTTAGAACTAATGTATAAATTTCGCGTATTCTTCTATCATTCTTGAAATTTATTACTGTGTAAATCAATGTCAATATTGGTAATAAAAATGTAACGAGTCACTGTCTGTACATTTAAGGTATGAGTATATGAGAAAAAATATTATTGGGACCTTTATCAATGCATGAATAGCACCCAAAACAATGATTGTCAGAATTTTTGTCTGTTTGTCTGTGCCTTTGTGCATGCTAATCTCAGAAACGGCTTATACAATTTAGATGTGGTTTTTACTAATATATTGTGGCAAGCTTAGCTTAAAATTTAGTGGTTGTTTTAACCGTTAAAAAGGCGTTCTAAACACAAACATAATTTTTAAAATCAGACATGTCGTCTAATTGACGTAGGCAAACTACTGTGAAGATTTTATATAAAGCATAGGTAGATCACCTGATCTTATATAGCTAGTAGTACCTTGGCAGTGTAAGTTTCAAATTTCTCTAAATATAGCATTTGTGTGCTGATTCACAGTTAGCCTATCTCTGCTATAACTTTGCATTCACTCTACAATATATTTTTTTAATACAGTAGAACAGTTACATAATTAACTTTCTCTTAGAATTTATGTTGTTTTATTGTTTCTAGGTGGTCATTCGTACAAATTGTAGCAGTTGCAGCAACTGGAACAATGCAAGTTTATTTTGTGAGGAAACTTTTTGAAGTTAAGGAAAACTCGTCAAAAACAAGAATTTAATTTTTTAATTTTTATTTTAAGGGAAGGATACAATTATCTCTGACTGAATGGACTCATTCCTTGTTAATATTAATTTATGTGTAACTTCTAATCTGATCTCCTTTTCGCTTTTTTTTTACAATTCAACACACACACATAATTAATAGCCTTTGATGTACTCAACATTATATAGAACAGATTTAAGAAATAATTTTATAAACTTTATTTAACATAGGATTTTGTAAGATATTTTTAACAAATATTATTTTTTATATTGTTTTATTATTTTTATTAAGGAACACTTTTTTAATGAGCTTTTTTTTGTATGTGAAATTGTTGTTAAAATGAAATTAAATTTTAATGTAAAATAAATAAAAATATTTTTTGTACACATTTAAAATCTAATGTAGGATCGATTGATGTAATCAATGGGTTTCAAAGAAATTCCTAGTTTTGTATAAAGTTATAATTGCCTTAATTAGGAGGATTGTATACAATAAAGTACAAGATAAGCAATCTTTTTGATTTTTTATCTTTCCCACAATCCTTAGCTTGTTTTATTTTCTTTATTTTTAAATTGATGAAGATTTTAAAGATAATTATAGACAAATAAGAGATTTCCACCTATATTATTACTATTTTATTATATTATATTATACTATATTGACTCATCACGATATCTCTGGAATCATAAGGCGTAGACTCGAAATTTGGTAGGAATTGTCTTTTCGCCGGATTTTAAGAAATTCCACCCACACGAGAGGGCTGCGGGGGCGTTAACAATGGAAAATGTTTTTAAACTATACCTCCCATTGACTCAAAATTTGGTAGGGATCTCCTATATGTGATGTAGAAATGATCAATGAGCGGATTTTATGATAACTCATCCCCAATAAGGATTGCGGGGGTGGGCGGTGGACAATGAAAATGTTAAATGTATGTAACTCCGAAATTACTAAACCAATTTTTATCAAATTTTGTAAGCATCTGTAATTTGGTCCAGCTTGGGAGATAGGGTAGTTATTGTCTCAGTTAGACCTGGTAGGTGGCGCTGCTATCAGTATATAAGCTATAAAATTTGGTAGCTATTTTCCTGGCAGGACAACGTTTGCCGGATCCGTCTATATATATATATATATATATATATATATATATATATATATATATATATATATATATAGACGTTAAATAGCCTTTGATGATATATATATATAAGATATTTCCACTTATATATTTACTCATCACGATATCTCTGGAATTATAAGGCGGAGAGACTTGAAATTTAGTGGGAACATTCCTTTCGCCGATTAGAGGCCAACTAAGAACAGATTTTAAGAAATTCCACCCACAAAAATCCCGTTTTTGAACTATAGCTCCTATCAACTCCAAATTTGGTAGGAATCACCTATATGTGATGCAGAAATGATCAATGAGTGGGTTTTATGATAACTCATCCTCAATAAGGATTGCGGGGGTGGGTGGGTTAACAATAAAAAATTTAAATTTCCGAGCTATAGCTCCTAAAGACTCCAAATTTTGTTTGAATTGTCTGTAAGTGATTTAAAAATAATCTATGTACAAATTTTGCGAAATCCCATATTTATTTAACTAGAAATTTATTTTTATTTGTAACTTGTAAACTTGTGGAGGCCTATGTCCAGTAGTGGACTGTATAGGCTGTAATGATGATTATTTTTATTTAAATTGAATATTTTTTGTAAATATGATTTAAATAATATTAATTTTTTAGTATATAATATACCTATGTTTTTAACACGTTTCTAATCACATTCGTCAGTCTATCTGTTGGCCTTTACAAAATTACAGAACAACTATAAACTAAGTAAATGGGCAAGATTGTTTACTTTTTATTCCGAAAATGGGCAAGGGCCAAAATTTAAACGAAGTTGGGTAAAATTGGCTAATTTTGTTTTGAAATTGGCCAAGGTTTGAGGAGAAGATCAGATGGAAGTTAAAATATTTTACATGACAACCCATAGACGTTATAACATAAAAATAACCTGAAACCTTTGAACATACGGCTCATCTTAAGCTGAAGTTGATACTGAATCTTGTAGGCTTCGTGAAAGGGATCACTTCAGCCTATCGCAGTCCACTGCTGGATATAGGCCCTGCACAAGTAAAATAACGTGAACTCATTTGTTTTGCCCATAATTACCTCGCTGGGCAATGTTAGGCGGGTTGGTGACCGCAAGACTGGCTTTGTCGCACCGAAGGCACTGCTGCCCGTCTTCGGCATGTGTATTTGGAAGTATACGTCTATCTCTTAGGGATAACCCAAAATAACCACTTACTACCCTTAATTTTTACGAGACAATGGTTTATTTGCGAAGCGATTTTAAACAATACAGCATTAATCCTTATCCAATTAAGTAGGTACCTTAAAATCATTGTGTATTTAATATAGATCAATATGACCCTTTACAGCATGCAATTTAAATGAATATTTTCGAAGATATTACAGATTTAAAATACTGGGACATTGGGGTAGAAAAGTTTTGAATGTTTTAATATTCTTTTGAGTTTTTTTTTTTAGTTTTTGTAAAAGTGATTATCATTATTAAGTACATGTTATTTATTACAATCTGTGACGTTGGTGAGGTTTTATAAGTAAAAGTCAATTTATTTTACAAAATTATATTTGATGTCAATTATTCTCGTTTCATAATCTTAATTAATATATCGTCTACATTTTTACATAAAAATAATTTAAAATAATATATAATCATCGTACTCCGGTTCATATAAATGTCGTAAAATTCTGATTAACGAAGCGGAATGTTTATGGAAACTTGGTCAATGTCTTAATTTTTTAGATTGTTGAAACTTCACAAGTCCGCTATTTGACTAGTTAATTTTTGAAGCAGCGGACGAGTGAATATACATACTTTAATCAAATTATTATCTCAAATTAACTAAAAAATTTAAATCGTAGATACACACAAAGAGATAAATTTTTACAAATTTTACTTAATTATAAGTATATAAAAATTCTTGATAGTTAATGGTAAACATCCAAATGTTATGCAGAAACTTAAAACTAAATTATTAATAATGTCAAAAACAATTCTGTACATTAAAAATTCCGTAAATCTCATTCGTAACTGTACATTTCATACTTACGTTAGTTTTAAAATAGCTACAATTAGCGTGCCACGTTTAAATTAATTTAACATTTAATACTATAAAATTTGAAAGCACCAACATTAAACTCTAGGCCAAACTCGGTGCAAGTAAAACGACAATTGGATTTCGAGCATTAAATATTTCAAGTGTCTTAAAACTACAAAGGCAGTTTCTGGACGGAAACACTAATGTCACTCTTAAAACACGGTGAAAATATTGTGATTTATTACGTATGTATTGTTTATAAACTATAGCGTTGTAAATATATGCAAAATACTTTGAACTTTAGTTCAATTTCTATATTTAAAATAAAAAATAGCAAATCAAATTACAATATTTATATTAGCTGGATATATTGAGAATGATAAATAATACGTGATAAAAGTATTTTGTGAAGTAATATAGTCTGTGGTAAAGAACGGATTAGTTGGATATTGATATTAGCTGATAAGAAAACATCTCGGCATATTGTATGTTAATACGCAAGCTACTTAAATCTTCTTCAGACCAAAATTGAGTTTATTATCATTCATAAGAAAAAAAAAAAAAAAAACACAAACAAGAAATGTTCAAGTTTATGATAATTTATTTATCTTTTGACAAATTAGTTTTCAGATATTTAGGAGATTCGTGAGTTCAGTCGATTCGAGCTCAGCGGAAACGTGGCACAATCCACAAAATAGAATCAATTGCTCCGAAATCACATTTTTTCCAATTTGCATTATGTTAGGTGGTATTTCTTTAAATTAAATTAGGTTTTTTATTACGGTAACACTGACATAAAAAAATCATGAGGGCAGTTATCATGCCATAATTATATCATTGTTGTCGTGGATAGGGCCACTCTTCCGCGGTTAATCAAGAGTAGCGGGCGCCACTCTCCGTCATTCATCTGTGGCCGCTGCCTTCTGTCCTTACATTTACTTATGGGTAGGGCTTCAGTCACAGCGGGCGCCGCTTCTGGCCCAGGTAGGTGGCGGAGAGCGCGAGTAGGCGGTACCGCTGGCGCAGGTCGCGGCAGCGGGTCACAGCGGGCGCCGCTTCTGGCCCAGGTAGGTGGCGGAGAGCGCGAGCAGGCGGTACCGCTGGCGCAGGTTCCGCGCGCGCACGTGCGGCGAGGCCACCTCCGCGCAGTAGGCGCCCGGGAACCAGCCCGCCTCGCCGTCGCGCGTGCGCTCGCCGTAGAACCAGCCTGCACACACACGGTCACGGTCAGGGTCAGTATCGGCCACGCGTCGTCGGCGCAGCGTGCCGGGTCAGCAGTGGTGTCGTACCTTCGCTCGTCTTGCGCGTGACGTTGACGACGTCGCCCTGCGCCAGCGCCAGCTCGTCGGGCTGCGCGGGCGCGTAGGCGTAGAGCGCGGTGACCTGCGGGCAGTCCCAGCCGGCGTACAGCGTCTCGCCCGCGCGCGCCGCCGGCGGCGCCAGCGCCTCCGCCCAGCGCCGCGCGTCCGTCTCGCCGCGGCTGGCCAGCAGCTGGCGGCAGGACACTGGCTTGTGGAGCTGCACTCTCGCGCATACGGTGTAGGCGGGTAGTCGATGTTATATTACATATTACTAGCCTTTACCCGCGGCATCGTTCGCATTGAATATTACTTTTAATACCTCCAAGAGTATGTTTACAAAGTTTCATGATGATCGGTTGAGTAGTTTTCGCGTGAAAGCGTAACAAACAAACTTACATTCACATTTATAATATTAGTAGGGAAGTAGGGTAACGCGCTAATTTCAGGTACTACTGATTCGAATTTTAGTACATTATTTCGTTATTTCCTCAAATTAACGCGGGCGAATACGCTGGGTGCAGCGAGTTAGTAGTAAAATACAAGTCACAAATTATATATGTTTATCATCAATAGAGAACTTGGTTATACGATTATAAATCATTTGGTTATACAAACAAGTATTTTTTATCACTCGTGATGGAAAAATATATAAATAGTGTAAGTAAAGTGGGAGTTGCTGAACTTCGTCACGCACGCACGCACGCACGCACGCACGCACGCACACGCATACGCACGCAACACGCACGCAGTCACACTCACCATCTCCACGGTGCGTCCCTCGTGGTTCTCCAGCAGAGTGAGCAGCAGCGCGTGCTTGGCGCCGGCCGCCGCGTCGCTGGCGCAGACCTCCACTAGCGACCGCGGGCAGTAATCCACCACCACGAACGACTCCTCGCTGCGACACACGACACACCTCCATTACACTCCGTACTCCATACCACAGTCCAGACGACACCAGAGATTTGTAAGAAGCTTAGATTATTTTATCTCACTATGATGGCAAACAAGCATATGGTCAGTCTGATGGTGGTAAGAAATTTAGGCCACCTTGCTCACCGAAAAACCCGACATTACTTGAGAGCATTATTATTTGACTGTAATCTTTTATAAGATGGAGGTGCTTTCCTTGTCGGGCTGCTATAGATTTTGGGCAGCATAATTCCTGCTCTGCTCTGTCCTACCTCTATTCAATTATTGAATTTTAATGTTTTTCTGTGGAACTTTTATTTAATTCTCGACGATTCTTTGGGCCTTGAGACAAATTCTGAGTTATAAGTAACTCCCGAGACTCTGTCACTCAGATACTTCTTTAAATTAAAACTTGTTGAAATTAAAGTTAATATAGATCCAAGACTTACCCTTTTTTCTTTGTAATAACGAGGTGGTCATTAAACAGGAAGAGGTGCAGCGGAACCTTGTGGTACTTCTTGCCGAAAGTCAGCTTCAGTTCGTCGTTCTTCCAGAGCAGCTGGGTCATCTCGCCCGACCTTACTAGCCACCGAACCGGTCTGCAATATTAGTATTTAATTATTACACTGCATCATTGTAAAAATTTTGGACCACAGCTGGACGGCAAGTGTGTAAGTGTGAGGACGAGCACTTGTACGTGCGAGAGTTCGGGAGTGTCTTTGAGTGATCTATGCGCGTTTGAGTGCGTGTGGGTGTGTCGAGTATGTCTGAGTGTATGAGTGAGTGGTTGCGCGAGCGTACTTGCGGTCGCGGCGCGCCAGGGCGGGCCACAGCTCGGGCGCGCGCGCCAGGGCGGGCGGCACGTGCACGGCGCGCGCCACGCGCCACATCTCCTCCACGCGCTCCGTGATGGGCGCGCCCTCGTTGTCGTGTGGGTGTGTCGAGTATGTTTGAGTGTATGAGGGTGAGTGGTTGCGCGTGCGTACTTGCGGTCGCGGCGCGCCAGGGCGGGCCACAGCTCGGGCGCGCGCGCCAGGGCGGGCGGCACGTGCACGGCGCGCGCCACGCGCCACATCTCCTCCACGCGCTCCGTGATGGGCGCGCCCTCGTTGTCGTGTGGGTGTGTCGAGTATGTTTGAGTGTATGAGGGTGAGTGGTTGCGCGTGCGTACTTGCGGTCGCGGCGCACCAGGGCAGGCCACAGCTCGGGCGCGCGCGCCAGGGCGGGCGGCACGTGCACGGCGCGCGCCACGCGCCACATCTCCTCCACGCGCTCCGTGATGGGCGCGCCCTCGTTGTCGTGTGGGTGTGTCGAGTATGTTTGAGTGTATGAGGGTGAGTGGTTGCGCGTGCGTACTTGCGGTCGCGGCGCGCCAGGGCGGGCCACAGCTCGGGCGCGCGCGCCAGGGCGGGCGGCACGTGCACGGCGCGCGCCACGCGCCACATCTCCTCCACGCGCTCCGTGATGGGCGCGCCCTCGTTGTCGTGTGGGTGTGTCGAGTATGTTTGAGTGTATGAGGGTGAGTGGTTGCGCGTGCGTACTTGCGGTCGCGGCGCGCCAGGGCGGGCCACAGCTCGGGCGCGCGCGCCAGGGCGGGCGGCACGTGCACGGCGCGCGCCACGCGCCACATCTCCTCCACGCGCTCCGTGATGGGCGCGCCCTCGTTGTCGTGTGGGTGTGTCGAGTATGTTTGAGTGTATGAGGGTGAGTGGTTGCGCGTGCGTACTTGCGGTCGCGGCGCGCCAGGGCGGGCCACAGCTCGGGCGCGCGCGCCAGGGCGGGCGGCACGTGCACGGCGCGCGCCACGCGCCACATCTCCTCCACGCGCTCCGTGATGGGCGCGCCCTCGTTGTCGTGTGGGTGTGTCGAGTATGTTTGAGTGTATGAGGGTGAGTGGTTGCGCGTGCGTACTTGCGGTCGCGGCGCGCCAGGGCGGGCCACAGCTCGGGCGCGCGCGCCAGGGCGGGCGGCACGTGCACGGCGCGCGCCACGCGCCACATCTCCTCCACGCGCTCCGTGATGGGCGCGCCCTCGTTGTCGTGTGGGTGTGTCGAGTATGTTTGAGTGTATGAGGGTGAGTGGTTGCGCGTGCGTACTTGCGGTCGCGGCGCGCCAGGGCGGGCCACAGCTCGGGCGCGCGCGCCAGGGCGGGCGGCACGTGCACGGCGCGCGCCACGCGCCACATCTCCTCCACGCGCTCCGTGATGCGCGCGCCCTCGTTGTCGTGCGGGTGTGTCGAGTATGTTTGAGTGTATGAGGGTGAGTGGTTGCGCGTGCGTACTTGCGGTCGCGGCGCGCCAGGGCGGGCCACAGCTCGGGCGCGCGCGCCAGGGCGGGCGGCACGTGCACGGCGCGCGCCACGCGCCACATCTCCTCCACGCGCTCCGTGATGGGCGCGCCCTCGTTGTCGTGTGGGTGTGTCGAGTATGTTTGAGTGTATGAGGGTGAGTGGTTGCGCGTGCGTACTTGCGGTCGCGGCGCGCCAGGGCGGGCCACAGCTCGGGCGCGCGCGCCAGGGCGGGCGGCACGTGCACGGCGCGCGCCACGCGCCACATCTCCTCCACGCGCTCCGTGGTGCGCGCGCCCTCGTTGCACTGCGACACGAACTGCGCACACAGACACGCCTACACTGACTCACGACTCTATATAGCAGCAGCAGTAGGATTGAGGAGGGGGGGCACTGCAGGAATGAATAATACTGCCCTTAACTAGTATTGTGTTCCTGTGGTGAGTAAGGTGGCCAGAACCCCAGGGGAGGTTCGGGGATAGGGTCGGTAACGAGCGATGTTTTCGGTGCCACAAGCGTCTGCAGGCCACGGTAACTGTTTACCACCGACATAGTTTTATAGAAAAAGCAGCAGCGGATACTCACGTCGTTGAGAGTGGCGAGCGCGTGCATGCACCCTCGGTACTCTTGGTCGGAGGGCGCTAGGTTGCGTAGCACGGCGTCCAGAAGTAGGGGCAGGCGCGTCACACGCTGCATGGGCAGCAGCAGGAACGAGTGCAGTGACAGGCTCTGGCAGGCGGGTTGGCTCTCCAGTCTGTACGCAATAGTTGTTAAGTGTAGTGTTCTCACTATCAGTAAAAACTATACGTAGTAATTACGATAGTTTTGGAATTGAAATACTATTTTTCTTTATGAACACGCGGTCGCCTTTTTCTAAGGTAACTTTATGCTTGTGCTTTAAGTAACAGCCGATCGATATAAACTTACTTATAAATAATATCTTCTAATATATAAAATTCTCGTGTCGCGGTGTTTGTAGTTAAACTCCTCCGAAACGGCTTGACCGATTCTCATGAAATTTTGTGTGCATATTGGATAGGTCTGAGAATCGAACATCATCTATTTTTCGTCCCCCTAAATGTTAAGGGTAGTCCACCCCTAATTTTTTATTTTTAGATAAATTATTTATTTTTTTATGATACAATATTAAAAAATAGATACAATCCTAAATTTTCAACCCTCTACATTCAACTCCTATGTTAAAATAGCGTTTAGCGGCAAGACAACGTTTGCCGAGTACGCTAATATATATATATAAATAATACTTGCAGGAATCGAAACCCACAACCCTCGGATCACAAAGCAGGGTCGAAGTACAAGTCGAAAAACTATGTGGTATCAGAATATAATATATAAAAATTATATTTTTTGTTTGAAAAACAGAAAACAAAAATTTTATAAAATTCACTAGCGGACCCGGAAGAGGTCATCTTGCCCGGAATAGCACCTTCACATTACACGTGACATATCGACGAGCACCGCCACCTACCGGGTCCGATAAGCTCATTGAAATGTAAACACAAAATTTCAACCAAATCGTTCCCACCGTTTAGGAGAAGAGATTAGAAAACCGTTTAGAGAACCTAAGGGTCAAAAAACTGCTACCAAGATCTTCCAAATGTTTGCTTCCAATTGATCAAAAATTGATTCGGTTGTTCTCTTTAGCGTTCAGGGTTAAAAATAAAGAGCTTTTTTTTATGTCACTAGGTCGGCAAACAAGCGTACGGCTCACCTGATGGTAAGCGATTACCCTAGCTTATAGACACCTGCAACATCAGATGCATCGCAAGCGCGTTGCCGACCCAATCCCCAATCCGCCCAGGAGCTCTGGTCACCTTACTCACCAACAGGAACACAATACTGCTTGAAAACAGTATTATTTAGCTGTGATCTTCTGTAAGGTCGAGGTACTACCCCAGTCGGGTTGCTCCATATTTTGAGCAGGAAATTCCTGCTGTGACCTACCTCAGTTAAGTAAGAGCTGTCGCAATCTCACCTTTTAAGGGCCGCGGCGAAGGCGGGGCGCTCCCGGAGGCGCTGCAGTGCCTTGACCATGAGCGGCTGGTTCTCGCAGTACTTGACGTAGGCGTGGAAGCGCGCCTCCGCGTGCCGCTGCACGATGTCGCAGATGTCCTGCAGCAGGATGTTCTCCTGCCAGCACTTCTCCAGCTCCGTCATCAGGATTTGTGAACATTTGCGCACTGGAACCGACGTATTATATTGGTATATAGATGATGTTGTCGTTTTTGTCTAAGAAATTAATGTTTCACTTATTTTTATACCAGACAACCTATGTAATCGCGATATTTCATGACCTAAAACCCCCTTAACTATTCTTTTTAAAATTAAAAACAGCATAAAATGTTTTTAATTGCTCTAAGAATTAAAATTAGCGCAAACAAACACACTTATAAAGTCTAAACTTTTTTTGTTGGTAATATTGGACAGATAATCGAGGTAAAATTCTCACAAAATTGAAAAGAATGTGCTAGTGTGCATATATCAATATATATCCTACGTGACATTGGCGAAATCATCTGTGCTCATTTGGCACTATTGAAAGTCATTAACCCTGAAGAAGAAGAAGAAGTAACAACATATATGGCGCTAATCAAATTATATCGCAGTTACGTTAATTATTATCTGTGGCCGCACATAGGTGAAAGAATTTATTGAAAAAATAATACTTCCATTATACACAATGGGTTGTATATTTATCTACATTACTATACGTACTAAGCCCACTTTTGAACATTAGATTTTACTATTACAGGTTGGCTGGAAGAGATCTCTTCCAGAGATAAGTCCGTCTTTGCTAACTAAATTTGTATACGAATTCTTAAATTTTAAGTGCAATAAAGAAGGGGCATCGATGGGTTAAGGGCAAGCTACCAGGTATGATGGTCGAGAAGAGCGTATCCCAGTCGTCGGGCGGCAATATGTGTGGGTCGCGGAAGGCGGGATGCGATACGAAGTGGGTCTCCAGCACGTTGAGGGAGTTGAGGTACGACGCCTCCGACGTCAGTAGCTCGAACTTAGCCTCCTGCAGGCGCTTCTGCGCAGGCGCCAACGAACCTACGTTTAAAAAGGTTGATTTGTTTAGTTAGTTTCTTGTCATATTGAATGCTCGTTTAAACCGCGACAGAAATGATCACTGACTGAAGTTTTTGATTAAATATGCCATTTAATTTGACTACGAATTATTGATGCGAGCTTGTTGGTGTCATAATGCAAAAAAAAACAGGAAATTCCAACTTGAAACTTAAAATATTTCACTAAACCTATTATATCGAACGGACATACATTATTATTATGATACCTACTTGACACAAAAAAAAAATTAAAAAAAAAAAACAACACTTTTACAAAACTTTTAACACAATTTTCTCAGATTTCGATAATAAATAATAATAAATATATATCTACACAATACACACATGGTCGTCTGTTCCTAAAGTAAGCAACTTAATGCTTGTGTTATAGGTAACAGCCGACTGGATAGCTACATTATTTTTTTTTGATCAACATACTTATAAATAATACATATATAAATATATTAATAAATATTTATAATACACCCAGACTCGAGGTGGGAATCGAACCCACAACCCTCGGAGCAGAAAGCAGGGTCACTACAAATAGCACCAACGGGCTAGTCAATTATTACAACAATAGTATCGATTTTTTTTTCGATATTTTTTTGTAATTTTTTTTTATATCTTTACGTTATTGTCTTATGCCTTGTACGACATTGTAGCAACAAATACAACAATAATAATAATAATACTTTATTTCAGACCAAAGTATAAGTCCATATTGGGTTAGTACAACAAGACAAGACAACATTCAGAATAAAAAACAAAACAAAATTATATTAAAAAAATCAATAAGTAAAAATAAAATTAAATAGAATAAAAGTAAAATCAATAATCAAAAAAAAAAAAAATGCAAAATGCAAACAATGCAACAGTTTGAGCGACTCACTGAGCACGGCGGAGTTGACGACCTCGGGCACCTCGCACCAGAGGGTGCGCGCGGGCCCGCGCGGCGCCACCAGCGCCATGGCGGACGGCCGCGAGCCGCCGGACGCGCTGGAGCCGCCCGCCTCGTACGCGTCCGAGTCCGAGTCGCCCGTCTCGCGGCACGCCGACTGACGCAAGCATTCATACATCAATATAATATTATTAACTATAATTTTTTTTTTCTAATGTTTACGCGAATTTCACTCATTGAATTGAAACAAAATTTTCGGATTTTATCGCGGTTTATTAACTTTTTTTTAGATGCCCGACGTTTCGGATACTTAACAGCAACTAAATGGTCACGGGAGGACTGACACGTCCTCCCGTGACCATGGTTGGTCATCAAAAAAATCGTTGGGCATCTAATAAAAGTTAATAAGCCGCGATAAAATCCGAAAAAATTGTTTCATTTCAATAATTATAATTTATTAATAAAACGAGTGTAAATTAGACCACACGACTGAAGTAAAACTTCTTTAGCAGTAGACCTGCACTGTGTCTTAGATATACGAAACGTAACTGGCTATGAGAAAAAAAGAGAAAGAAAATGTGTGCCTCGCACCTCACTATCATGTCTATCTCCTTTTACCTCGCCCGATCACACTTTTCGTAACGCACTCCTCACGCATTCACCAGTTTAATCCCCAAGTCAAGCGTGAGTAAAGAAGTTTTACTTCAAAAATTTGATTTAATAAATTTTATACATTTCATAGTCCTGGTTTGTACCTCGGTTAGTTTACTGATCCTAATAGCTTCATTAAATAAATTATTTACAAAACTTTGGTATCGCAGGGGAACCCATTTACGAGTGATATCCAGGATGCCCGGGTAGGCAATCCTAGACCGTATGTCGGCTTCAGCACTTGGGGGTGCAATACCGACCGAAACCCCTGCGGGAGCCTTCAGCCGCATTATTTGGAGGGTCCCGGATCTGAAGGCAACAGGATCCCTCCAGCGACAGGCTGGCCTCGGCGAAAAGACCAGACTTCTCCTCCATGGGGACTGTCTGGCTCACCTCTGATATTGTAACTTTCTTTTATGTAATTTAGTGTGTGTATATATTAAATAAGCAAATAAACAAATGTCTTTTAGATAAATTTTTATAAGTATAATGATATGGATGTTAGTGTTACCATGAATTTATGCGATAGGTAAGATCGAGTTGTAACCGCGTAAGTTGAGATACACTATTAAACATATATGAAACTGACATCACATGCTGTTATATCCTCGACGAAATATAACATTATAAATAATAATTTAACATAACTATACCGGTCTGATAATACAAAAATAAATATGAAAAAAATTTAAGGATTCGATAACCACGCAAATCCGGATGGATGTCAGTCGGGATACCGACACTTGGAGCATTATAAAACTACATATTATATAGTATAACATTTTTTTTATTGTATTAATTTCATTAATTTAAACAAATAAATTTGTTCAAGGTCGATGGCGGAGGCTAGATCAGGATTGCGGTTAACTCTTAATATGGTAATAATCGTACTTTGGTAGGCTTATGTTGACTGATAGGCTGAAGTAAATAAATAAACAAACGCCTTAAGCTGATCAGCTCACATTAAGATTTAGCAAAAACGTCCAGACATGTTTCTTTTTCATCTGTAAACACTGTTTGATTGCGAAAAAATATATGTGGCGTTAAATGATGGTAATCAGCAGAAAATGTAAGAAAGGATTCTGGTTTGTTTTATTTATCTGTGTTAACACTATGTGAACCGTCTTTGTTCCGTTGTCGAGGATACGTAACTGTACCTAATTATTTATGTAATTATCGAAGATGATACAAGTACGAGTATAACGGATTTTGCGTCCAGTCTTTCTTCATTCTCATCGCCATTACAATTTAAGATGTATTGTTTACCAAATTCTGAGAACTGTAACTATTTCGTATTTTTAATTAATTGGTTAAAAATAATCTACCGAAAGTTTTTATTATTGTTTTTATGATGCTTTGGTAGGTAATTAGTTATGAGAGTCTAAATATTAAAATAATAATCTAATATATAAAATTCTCGTGTCGCGGTGTTTGTAGTTAAACTCCTCCGCAACGGCTCGACCGATTCTCATGAAATTTTGTGCGGATATTGGGTAGGTCAGAGAATCGAAGATCTATTTTTCATCCCCCAAAATGTTAAGGGTTAGTCCAACAGCTGTGGAATACTATAGGCTAAATCGATCGAAGTACCAAGTATTGCAGAGCTTAAAAAAAAAAACATAGGCCAAGAAATTCTTCACTTTTATGTCTTTATAGATAAACATACATTAAACAACCTGTTTACGTTACAAAACACATACACAACTTCCGCAACGACTAATAATAGGCGTAAATTTGAACTGATTCTTTCAAATTGAAATTGTAATCGACTGTTAAATTATCGACCAACACGGAGATCTAAGGTCAAGTTTAGCAGCTGGAGGTCGCGCCAGTTAGCGTGCAATTAGTTCAATTAGCATATTAACAGATAAAACTATTTGTTTTTTTACGTTTTAACCAATTAAATTAATTACGACGAATATTAACTATTTACATGTTTTTCCGTTTTAATTATTATCTGTAACAACATGGTCAGGCATATTTCGCACCGCCATATTATTTTTATGAAGTTATACTTCTGTCGGCGCGTTAGGGAAAAATGATGAGAAAATATTTACGATGAGCGCGCACACCGTCACGAAAAACCGACACCCTGAAGTTAACTACCTAGTCAACGAAGAAGTTAGCAACATGAAGTTAGCCAGTCAATGAAGTATAAATTCTTACGTTCGTACATAAGTACACACGAACTTTTTTGTGAATATATCCATTTTACTTTAAGTTCTTCTGTAAAACATTGTAACACAATCTGACATTAAAGAAGATAATAAAAAGAATAATCCAATTCGGTGGTCGAAGTAGTTCGGAATTTAGCTCGTACATATATTTCGGACACAAGTACTTTCGTAGGATACCTAAAATTTTAATACCGTATTTTCCTATATTTATGTGATAAAACCACCGGAAAGTTGTCATAATAGTGACTAAGCGTGGTTTATTTCGAAGATTTTACTAAGCGTTACATGACGTATAAAAAGTAACGACGTTTCAAGAAAATGATAACACAGTCTAGGTTATTTATACTTTGGAACTTTACAAAATAACTTTGTAATATTTAGTACTTATATCACTGTATTAACGATAATACCGCCTGTTGAAACTAATATAATGACTATTTTTGTTTGTTTAAGTTTATTTATGTTGTAGTTTTTGTATTGGCTTACAAAATATTGTAACATAATATGTTTTACGTTCAACAATGTTTCGAACAGTTATATATTAATATTCTAGAGATACAGTTAAATAATTTCTCACGCTAAACACTTAACAATCGTAGAGATCAGACAGGATATCTTTATAACATTTAAACGCAAAGGAAACATTTAATGGAAAAATCGATATGAGAAATCGATTCGATTTAATTTCGAAGGTTATAAAATAATAATAAATAAATATCTATAGCATACACACACGGTCGTCTATTTCTGCGGTTAGAAACTTAATGCTTATGTTATACTTAGTTAGGTAACAGCCGGTTCATATAAACATATTTTTTTCGATAAGTAGATATGAACAATGCTTATATAAATAAATACATATATCACACCCCAAACTCGAGGCGGGGATCGAACCCACAAACGTAGCAGAAAGAAGGGTCACTGCAAACTGAGCCAAGGGGCAGGTCAAAGTTTTAGTTTACCTCGACTTTAGCGGCGTTGTAGAACTGGTAGAGCGGTTCGTGGGTAAAAAGTGAGTGTGGGAGCGGAGACGCGGGGTGCGAGCCTGAGGACGCGCCGGATGATGACGAGATGTTCCCCGCCTGGTACAGACCGGCTTCTGCGTACCTGGAACAACATATAACAATTATAAGACAATTTTTTTACGTTGATAGTTACGAGTATATACCTAAGTTATCTATGAAGCCTAAAAAAATAAAAAATAAATTAATTGTCTGTTTAACGAATAAAATCTTGGAAGAGCTAGTCTGTTGTTTGACAGGTTTATTGGAGGGAATAAGATAAAAGAGGTAAGGTTTCTATGTGACATTGGCGAAATCATCTGTGCTCATTTGGCACTATTGAAAGCCATTAACCCTAAAGAAGAAGAAGAAGAGGTAAAGTGAAATCGCCAATACAAAACTGCATTCCTTTTATGGTGTAAAATCAATGAAATAATGTGTATTTTATTAATTTATCATCAGCTGTCATCATCGTAAGATTCTTCTCACTATAATAAGCAGTTGAATGTCAAAGGTGAGAGAAAGTATGGGACAGACGATATGAAACACTTTATGTAAATAAGGAGTAGCAACAATTTCTCTTCAGAACAACGACATAATAACGAAATACTTTTCAAAACTACCAAGTTGGGTGTTAACCTAACCAATCAAAGAAAAAAATCTTTTGTTCGGAAACGAAAAAAAAAAAAAAAAAATCAACTTCAATTACATAGACAAGTAATACGATGTTAACAACACTCGTTAACAGTTTGGTAATTACATGAGCATTATTAAATTATTAGGGACGAATCAAATAGTACCAACTTATCATATCTCGATCAAATTTAAATGAAATCAGATGGCAAGCATCAGCGTTCGATTAAACAAGACTCATCAAAATCAAAATAGTTACACGCAGTAAAAAGTTAAAGGGTGACACATTTAAAAAGCACCATCGAATTGAGAACATTCTCCGTTTTTTGAAGTCGGTTGAAAAAATTAAACCTCTTTGGCAATGTAAAAATTAAAAAAAACCCTTCCAATAACCGTTCACACAGTCAGTCCTTTTGTGTCATGATTTTTTTTTCGGTTTAAACGGTTTTAGCGCGGGAACCGGTCCTAACTGATTTTTAACAGAAATCAACCAACAAAAATATTCAGTAAAACTCGATCGTACAAACTTAACGTTGAGATAACTTTTAAAACACGTAACTAAACTTTTCGATTGAGAGAAATGAAAGTAAAAAAACTCATTAAAACTAATTGTAAAATGAAAGTGAATTATAGACATAATAATTGTATAACTCTGACCTTACTTTTATTTGTGAGAATTCAATAGCTTACTCAATGAAGAACACAATCATTTTATCAATACCAAAAGTAAATAAGTAACTATCAAACTCCACAAATGTCTGTTCTCTGTTAAATTATTATCAGCAATAACAAACACAAAAATTCCGCAAACATTGTACGCTATCACCGTCACCGAACCGCGAAACGACAAAATATTACTGAGAGGATTTGTAAGCCGGCGATGACCATGCAACCGTATAGCTACGTATATTAAAATTATCGATGTTTAAGTTTCGAGTGATTAGCGATCAATAGGTAACACAAATATATTAATAGACATTATGTTGCAGATAAATAAGTATTAACTTCGAAAAAAACAAACCTTATATAGGATTTAATTTTTTATAAAGATACAACCGATTACTTAAATTAATAAAAAGGGATTACACGCAATAAAGAAGGATAACTGATCATTATATCACATATGTAGATATATATCAGGATACATTTATTATGTCCGGATATATTTAATTATATTCCGGATATATTTTATTATAGATACCACGGATATATTTTATCATACAGTAAGAAGATCATTATCATCACGATGCTTAAAAATAACGTAAGTAAATAAATAAATTCCTATTTTCTGTTTATAATTATCTTATAGATATTACCATTATATGATATGGTATTGCAAAACAACGGCGGGAGAGTGTAAACTATCTATTAGTTCCCGGTTCCTTTATTCTTAATTATTTAAATTAATTGTTTTAAAATCGCCGTCGTTTATAAATCACGGCAATGGTAACGGTCGAGAACAGGCTTGAGAGTGAGTCAGCGCGTAATGGCCGCGTCATGTCGAGCTACTCCGAGACGAAGATTGTAATCCGCAATCAACTCATATCCTCACGACTCAAGAGTTTTGAGTGATCCAGGAAAATGTAGGACTAATCTGAACTGGGTTGATAGACATTTATATTGTTATACTAGCTGACAGGACAGAGGTTGTCCGGTCTTGCGAACTGTCAAACACAAAGATTAAATAATCATTTTCTTCTGCGCAATTTTCTAAAATTCCACTCCGTATGAACTTTTACAAAGTATTAGAAATCTTTCGTAAAATTCATCATCATCATTCACCATTACAACCTATCGCAGTTCACAGCTGGACATAGACCTCCACAAGTACACGACAAAAATGGCGTGAACTCATGTGTCACGCCGGGCAGACGGGTTGGTAACCGCAGGGCTGGCTTTGTCGCATCGAAGACGCTGCTGCCCGTCTTCTGCCTGTGTATTTCAAAGCCAGCAGTTGGATTGTTATCCCACCATCGGTCGGCTTTTTAAGTTCCAAGTTGGTAGTGGAACTGTGTTATCCCTTAGTCACCTCTTAGGACAGCGACGGGAAGAGAGGGGGTATTCTTTTATTAATTTTACATTAATTCGTAAAATTATCTGGCCAAAATCTCAGAGTACAACAATATATTTATGGTCTATAGAAACATGTTTCATGAGCGAGATTAAAACACGAGACCGTTAGTCCTGCACAAAGTTGCTGTAACGACTGCGCCTACGCATTCTCAAAAAAATCTGGCAAGTGCCAATAGCAGTTATAGACCAGGGATCGCAGGGATCCCTCATATTACAATATTCAAAGTATTGTTTTAATATTGAGCCGCTCAATTACCGCTAAAAAGGTACACAAACGGAAACAAACGGAAGGACATTTAATACGAGTAAACCCATTTGGACCCCTTTTTGGTATACCTATTACTTATCGCTAGAACCTCAGCAATAATTTACTAGAAATGGAAACAGTAAAAATATTCCAACTACGTATAAAAGTGTGTACGTGCAAAAGACAATTTTACTTAGAATATGATTGAAATATTCCGAGTAATTGAACATTGTGTTGAATAATTTATTGCAGATAAATGACTGTTCCGTCAATAGACTCGCATGTTATTTATTTTTTTAGTAAATAACCGAAGATATAGCAATGTCTTGCGAACTATCAAACGCGTGAGGTTAAAATATTTCAATTTTCTAAAATTTCCATTCTGTAAGAACTTTATGCAAAATATAAAAAAAAGTCTAAAAAAAACAGCTGCAATTGCTCCAGCCGTTCTTGAGTTAAGCGATTCGATTTTATTTATATAGTATTTTTTTTTTTAAATCATCGACCAATAAGTAAATTTAATAAAGTAAAACAGTTAACAAAAGGCGGATTGAAAGCCTAGTAACATTATCTTCCAGTAAAACCAAACAGACAAAATAAAACGAATTGTAGGCGCTAATATCCATTGTGATAAAATTTAAAATAAAAAGTTTAATATTTAAAATAAAAAGTTTAAATTAATATATATAACAATATTATATGTAATATTATATTTAATATTAAAGTTATTTTTTTTGGTAGCTTGTCGCTAATGCCAAATACTGGATAGAAAAAAAAAGTCGGGAAAAGTCGCTAACGGCTGATGCAGAGCGCATTCCTAGTCTAACTACAGATGTTTTTTACGTATTTTGGCTTATTGTGTTTTTTGTATAATGTCTAAGTAGTTAGTTCATTTGTAAAGACATAGTATTATTATTGTTTAGATTCGTAGCAAAACAAGATACAACTAGCGCCATCTTTTTATATATAGCAAAATAATATACTCATCATATTTTGCGCATAATCGTTCTTAAATAACATATTTACCTATATTTTTTATATATGTAATACTAGCTGACCCCGCAAACGTTGTTTTGCCATATATATTATTAGCCCCCTTAACCCCCCCACCATACATACACAACTTATGGGTATGAAAATAGATGTTGGCCGATTCTCAGACCTACCCGATATGCATACAAAATTTCATAAAAATCGGTCCAGCCGTTTCGAAGGAGTACGTTAACTAACATTGTGACACGAGAATTTTATGTAAAAGATTATCAGCAGATTAAAATGGCTAGAAGCAACGGCTAATACTTGTCATATGTCCTATTAGGATAGGAAAAAGGAGGCGAAAAACAACCGTGTTTGTTATAAAATAAAATTTTGAAAATATATATTTACTTTACATCAACATATAAAATGAATCCAACATTACAATAGCCAATTAAAATTGCATTACTAACGATAATAACCAAAACTACTTGTCCGATCTCGTTGAAATCAATAAATTTGGACCACATAATAAGCACCAGTTTTCGAATAAAAAGAATCATCAAAACCGGTATAACCAAAAAATAGTTACATAAAGAATAGGCTGCGGTAACCACCTACCATCAGACAGATGGAACGCTTGTTTTCCGACCTTATTGTATAATAGAATCTCCTATATGGAGAAAGAGGCCTGTGCCCAGCCAGTGGGTTATTACAGGCTGAATCAATTTAAAAAAAAAAAGAGTACTCACCAGGTGGAGTTAGCAGTGGGGGCGCTGTCTGCGCCGCACTCTGCGTACCAAGAGGTGCGCGTTCGCGGACCCTTGTCCTTGCGCGACAGTGTCGGCAGCAACCGCTTCAGTTCTGCAGCACCACACGTACACTTAGTACCGTTTAGTAGTGTTTGTTTGTGTACACTGACCGACTCCGTTGCGTAATATCATTTAAAATTACAATAATAAAAAAAAAAAACTGCAAAGCCGGTGTATCAAATATCAAGTGACATCTAAAAGATAATATAATTCTACTAATATTATACTCGTAAATGCGAAGGTCTATGAGAATGGACGAAAGTATGTATGTTTGTTTGTTTTGTAGTGCGACTTAATATGATAGATATGTTGAAATCCAGAATAATACTCAGGCTACTTTTTTCCGACATTCCCACGGGATTGGAAGTTACGTGATCGAAACCGCAAGTTGTAGCTAGACTAGCTAGTAATCAACCATTTAATAACATCGAATAAAAAAATTAAAAGTAAAATGTCTTTATTCATATATGTTTCGAAGACACTGCATACTTAATTTTACAGAATGCATATTATTGTTTAATTAATGGATTATAATTTATATGAAGCTACAAGCGACGAGAATCCAGATCTCGTTAAATCTCGACAATTACTCATCGCACAGTCACAATCATAGACAAATAAATAAAATAAAAAAACACAAAAATTTCTACAATTCAAAATATTTTTGCAATTTTTTTCGAACAATTATAACAGAATATATTAAAAACACTGCAAGAAATCAACTGCAGCACAGACTCATTTACAATTCGACAATACGCAACCTGAATTTAGGCCAGTCAGTGTACACAAAGCGAACGAGAAACATCATCATTGGTGGGAGTAACAATTGTGCACGTTGAAACACTTCCGTGCCTTGCATCACTGCATGCATTATGTTAAATCATATTTACGTCATACACAAATGCAACGAAATAAAAATTACATAAAAAAAAACTTACGACCCATTTAACAAAGCACATAAATTAACACATAATATCGTATATAAGGGAATATCTTGCAATTATACCGAGTTAATAATAATAATAACGTGTATCTCGTGCGGATAATATGGAGTGACTAAGTGTATTAAGTCTGCCTACACGTTTATCTGTAGGTCGTAGCGATGTAAGGCCGACCGTGTAATTAAATCGTGAGGAAAAAACGTTGTATAATTTATAACAATAAAAATGCTCGGTTCGCCTTGAGAGAGATAATTGTTGAAGTTCAATTCACGAGTTTGTGCAGACTCCTCGACTAAACGACTTATACGAATCTCTTTATAGCAATGTTTTGAACTGTTTTATACATGGAACTTAACCCACAGCGCTAGCCGTATTTCGTGCAGACGTTTCCCCCTCTCTCTACTTTAAATTATAACTTCTGTCGGGCGTACCGAGACAAAGACATTTTTTTAAACGCCAAATTTATTATTATGAAAAAAGTTGGATAAAAGTTAAAAATTCCTTTTGTAATTAGATTTAGATGATTATTGTAATTCAGTTTATATTTCTTATAATTTTTTGTCGAATAAAATAAATAATAATAAAAAAATGGTCATCATTATAAGTAGCAAAATTATCTTTTTTTTATTCTGACCAGTATAATTGCAAAACACTAATGACGTAAATGAACATAAACATGATATTTATATGAGTATTAAAATAATAGAAGTCAACTTAGAAACAGTACATCGGTTATCAATGATAAATTAAAGACCAAAGCCCATGATAAAAAGAAATAAATTGAAAAAAAAAGGAAGAACAAAGACAGTGCAAACATATACGACAGTCACTAAGCCGTTTCGTGCCACAACCTCATCCTCTGGCCGTTGAAAATAACTAATATTAAAAAAAATATATAACGTACATAATGTATATCATCCTAAAAAACATAAAATTGTCATTTGTAATCTAATATAAAAAAAATTAAGACTATAATTTCTAATTTACGCCATTGGCTATGGTAATATTATCTATGGTTTTGGATGACATATAATATTCGGGCCTCTTTTACTGTATTTTACTTTTTTTTAAAATTAATACATATTTTTTACTTTTTGCTTAGTAATTATGAGTTTAGATTATATTCTTCATATTCGAAGTGACTGTGGGTCTTCAAATAGATAATATTAGTTATTTACAGACGGACAGAGGTCTGACCTCTGTTTAGCGCTGTCTTCGTTTTATCATGTACCCTTTTGGATATTTACTGTATAAAGTTGAGACGTCAACTGAAAACTATATTTATAGAATTAAAGTGCTATTTTTATCATAAAAGTACTTTTTACGCAAATTTCTCCCAAGTATAGAATACTAACCAGCCTATAAATAAGAGTTTATGTACAAAGCGCTTGTCTCGTGAACTATAAAACGAGTGTAGTTGAACGTACCGTTACGTTTTCCGATTTTCTTTTAAATTTCTGTACCTCCCATTATTTTTCAGTAGGTATTAGAAAACTAAAAGAAATTGGCCGGAATTGTCCAGCTGTTCTCGAGTTTTGCTTATAGCAACCGATTTAGCTATTCATTTTAATTAAAATAGACAAATACATTTTTTTTATTTGGCATATACTAGTCTTCCGATCTATTCTTTATAAAAATTACATCAACATTAAAAATCAAATGTCAACATAATATAATGGGACGGTTACAAAGCAGGTGTTACTGGCTGACTTTTTCCTCATTTTAACGGTTATACAACCCCTTGGTATTTTTAATTAGATTCCTTCTTACGAAGTAAATAAACGGAATTATTAAGATATTATGCACGTTATCACTCAAAAACTATTTGATATTTTAGCTCTGTGAATCGGTTGGTATAGCTTTTAAATCAATTGTGTTCCTTATTAACTTTAAAATAAATTATTTTTACTGTTAAAAAAAACAGAGAAAAAAGCAGATTAAAAAACGATAAAAGATTCATAAACGAATCATTGTTTAATCTATAATTTTCTAATATTCTGAATTTCTGTCATAATTGACAATTTTCAATAAGTATTATCTGTTGGCAGACTGTCGCTAGTGGCGATCGTATGCCAAAATTAAAAGAAAAAGTACTATCTGTTATTCTTTACTGTATCTGAGTGAACTTTTTGAAAATATTTGTAGTTTTTAGAGGCAAAAAAACGAAGATTTTTTTTATTCAGTCAAACGTATTTACTGATATTACACTAACTAGAAAAAAAATTAATAAAAATTCATGACTACTTTTTCCTATTATATACCTATATCGCTTCAACCTGTAATATCCCACTACTGGGCATAGGCCTCTTTTCCCATGTAGGAGAACGATCAGAGCTTAATCCACCACGATGCTCCAATGCGGGTTGGCGGATATATTTTCTACTATGAGTAACGATCGCTATCAGGTGTACATGGTAACAATCGGGACCGGCTTAACGTGCTCTCCGAGGCACGGTGGAGAGACCCACTAGGACTGCACAAACACCCATACGTGATAAAATAAGGGTTGGCAATTTTAGTTTATGCCATATTCGATTCTTTGGCACCGGTAAATAAAAAAAGATCGGTAACTTAAATTTACGATACATACATATTTATTATCTATAATTATCTATGTCAAATTTATTCTACAACAATTTTTAGAAATAAGTAATCTCTGATGTGGAAAAATAAAGCATTCAGCTTAAAATTGTCATTTCAAATCTACACTAAAGTAGCGTTAGCAGTTCCTAAGGGTTACGTATCAAAATTTGTAAAAAAAAAAAATACTTTCGACTAGAGCATAGACCATACATACATATTTTCTACTACTCTATTCAATCAATCAGAGTCCTTTAGTTTCTGGGCTCATATAAAATTATAACTACGTCTACACACCTATTAACTGTCCCAAATTGTTACTTTTAAAGACTAAGTTAAAATCAACCCGAATGAAACATCTAGCTTCCCTATTAAAAAGGCAAAGATCCCAGTCAACGTCTCAAATGATCAGGTCCCGACCTTCGTGGACAGCGCTAAGGTCAGGGGGGGGTTGCGTGGGTGGGGGCGGCGGTGGTACAGCAGGTCGCTCCAATGCCAGGCATGGCGATGACTCCGACCAGGCACGTAGCGTACCGTCGCGACGACTGCCAGCGCCCACTCCCACGCCCACGCCCACTCCCAGCCCCACGCCCACTCCCAGCCCCACGCCCCCCGCGCCCGGCGACTGCAGTTCCGCTCCCGGGTCGCTGCTGAAACCGCGCCAGCGTTAGACGATGTGATGTACAATAATAATACAGTAAATAATATTCTATAAATTTTAATGAAAATGTAAAAAATAATATGAAAAACACGTAACAAATAATATTCCCAAACGTGTTAAAGTTAAGATATTGTACTTAAACAATACATGTAGAAACATAACAAGGTTTATGGCAGAGGTGGACTTATCTTTAAAAGAGATTTATTTCAGTCAACCCATGGTCATGAGTAAGTGCTTGATATAGCAAACAGTGCAAGAAGTATTTATTCATTAAGAAGAAAAATAACACAAAAAAAAACATATTATTAAATCCATTATATGTATAATAACAAATAGACCGCTGTCTATGAAAAGCATATGACATTATAATTCTCTACCATAATGATTTTTAATTACATGTCATTAAAAAAATATTTAATATACTATAAACACATAATTGGCTTTGTAAGTGTTTTTTTTCCACTAATCATAATGATTAAAACTGCAAAAATATCAGTTAAAATAACTACACAAAGAGCTAACTTTCAAGGGATTAAAATAAAACGTAAAACGATTCATCTCATCCAAAGACACTTCATTTAAAATTACATGTTGTTAAAATCAACACTTCACTATTAATGGATGATATTGTAATGTAATTTGATGCAAAATAGTTCCAAAGATGTCATATAAACGTCAAATTAAAATGTCATAAAATATGATAGGTCACATCAATCATGACTTGTAATCGATATCCAGTTAACTTATTGCTATTTACGCAACGAGATTTTCCGTCAACATTGCTTTGCAACATGACGATACCGCAATCATAACAAGAATTCTCGATATCTAGTACAGAATTGCAGTGTTCTACCTTCTACTAGAGTAACTTTTCTTTCACTATTTAATAGTTGTTAAAATTAAATTAATTTTAACTTCTGCAATTTCATTTTTGTCTATGCATGAATACGTATTTTTATTTATTGCTCAATTCTACAGTTGGTTTTAATTTACAATTTGTCTGAATATTTCGCTAGATTTTCTATTATTCTTATTTTTTTAATCACCAAAATCTAATAAAAATATTGGCTTATTATATTATTTATTGTTATAGGAAACTGGGAAATTTTTTAAAGACAAGTAACACATAATTATAATTATTATTTTGATGTAAATTAAAAGAAAATTTTTATATTATATTTTACCAGTTACTGAATCCGGAGTCACCGTCCATCGAGTCAGTCAAGTAGAACGTCGAATTTGTTATCTTCAACGCACTTGGAACATCAGAGTTGATATCAATCGCCATAGAGGTCGCTCTCCTAAACCGTGACTTGAAAGAAAAGTATGCTTTCCTCGATAGAGTCCCACTGCTTTTAGTATCACTTGTGGGCGTAGTCGGCTTCTCTGGAGGGGGTTTATCTGGTAAAGGTGGAGGGACGTCCCCGTGACTATTTCTTTTTTCAGTCCTTATGCTTTCGCTTGTCCCTTTCGTTCCCTTTTCTGTCATCCCATATTTATTGGACACGTTATTGGTCCCAGTTTTAGTAATCCCCCTCTCTGATCCCTTGTTGACAACCTTCTCTCCTATCACAGTCTTCAATTCCTCCTTGAACGTCCCGGTGATCTTTGCTAAGGGACTCTCGGTTTTATTCAATACGTTTTTAGTGTCGTTAAAGTTGATATTGCTATACACGTGCTGTGGTTTCTCGTAATTGGCGTAAATGGGGGACTTTGATTTTGTTTGGTTCTTCGGTGGGTCATACGTTCCGTTTTGGTTGTTTGACGTTTTTGTGAATGTTTTGCTGTCCATTGCCACTGTAATGAAAAAAAACTTCCGGTTAAAAATTATGGGATGATTTTTTTTTTATTCAATGTAAATTATAGTCAAATACAACACAATAGGCAATATCAAAAAGTATAAAAACGAAATCAAACAAAACAATAAATAAACAATGCTACATTTTAAATATGTTTAATCTAAATAAATATTATACTGTTCGACATTTTCAGATCATTACCCAAGATCCGATATGGTCTAGTGGCTAGGATACCTGGCTCTCACCCAGGAGGCTCGGGTTCGATTCCCGGTATCGGAATACACTTTTTAATTTTTTGTTTTTCTATACTTTTTATTCCCTATTAAATATTTTTGTGTATTTTTTTTCTTAATAAACGTTCAAAAGCATTTTATGCAAGAATGAACTTTTTATGATTGTTTGTAGGTTTTGCTTGCGTGGATTACACGGTACTGGTAATTTCTCTATAGTGAAGGAATTTTCAAAATCAGTCCAGTAATTTTTAGCTTATTAATTAAATACTAACAAAAAAATCAAATATTTTCTCTTTACAATACTAGTATAGAAATATTATAATTACAACATTATTACAAAGCCATAACTTTTATTTTTAATTTTATTAATGTGTTGTCGCTTCCATTCATCGTGTAATTAATTTTGGTCGGATTACGACCTGACTTCTCATGCTAGATGGCGAATGAAGACGACAAACATATTTATAATACTTTTTTCTAAAACGCTTCAAAGTATATGATGCTATGACCAAGCAGATGCTTGCCGTGGTCAAGGTGTTTACGCTTGTGTATTATGTGTGTTTACGAAACCTCGAAACAGAAGTTATTCCTACTGGGGGCTGTTGAGTGGAAGTCGTTTATTATTATTAAAAATATTTATATTTTATCAGTGGTAACTCACCAGAGTAACGTTTGGTGAGATTTCGTTTGATCTGTCGCATCTTGCGTTGAGCTGCGCTGGCGATCTTAGTGAGAGTGTAGGGCCCTCCGCCGGGGGCAGGAGGCAGCCTGGACGCTGGCAGCGCTGGCGGTACTTCAGGTTCATTGATCTGGAATAATAAAGATATGGTAAATTTTTAGATTATGATATAAATGGTTGTTCTAGATACTTGTTTATATTGCTTCGTTTTTACAAATATATTTAATTATAAATATATTAATTAGGATTTTTTTTTGGGAATTTTGCTCTACGAAGAGTGAAATACAAAGTGGAAAAAATTTTCTAATAATTCTGCATCTTTTAAGGTAGTATATAAAACTATTGTAAGTTTGATATACTACAAAATAATTAATTAGCTGTACCCTGCGCTCGTTGCTACGCTTTTTTTTTTGTCGTAATAACTCAGAAACCTTTGTGAGCTTATGCACAACACTTTGCTGAAGATCATGACATGATCAAATGCACAGTTTACGATTCTATAAAGGATATACAGACAGAACAAATGCTTTTCAGAAAGTTTGTATCTTAGTGTATTATGTCAAATTTACCCTCTCATGTTCGTCGAAGTCGCTATCGCTGTCGAAGGAGTCGAAGTCATCATCAGGTAGGGGGGGTGCCGGCAGTGCGGGCAATGGCGGCTGTGACGGTGGTTCCAGCGACTCGTAGAGATGACCAGAGTCGCTGCTGTCACAGTCTGGAATGAAAAAATATTTTTAAAATATACATCTACATATAAAAATCAATCGTTAAATATAGCGCTAGCCGCTGAAGCTAATGCTAACGACTAGATCAATCCTAGTCTTATATTTTAGTTTTCTTTACTGTAATTAAAAATTTTGTACAATTTTTGTTTCTTTGTATACAAATTTAGTTAGCAACGGTGTACTTATCTCTAGAAGAGATCTCTTCGAAGAAAAATGACAAATTTCAGAAAATATAAATATTATTTCAACTAGACGCGTTTTACAGTTCGCAAGATACTAAAATATTTATAAGCATTGCCAATATTATTGGAGTATCTACACTAGTACAAGCAGTAGCAAAGGAGCCATTACTTTACATTGTATTTTTTCAGCAAATACAGTCGAAAATAATAAAATACAAATTAATAATGAAAGTCCGTCCAAATTTAGATTTAAAACAAGGTGTTTTGTCAAGTTAATCCCTATTAACCTTCAAAGTGATATGCGGTAAATGTTTAATTACTTAGGTACTCATCTAGTGAATTGAATTTACCAAATGTAGATTAAATGCTTAAGTAGGTATAAAGATTCATTTTCATTTTCAAATTTACATAATTTTTAAGCTAAGGATAGCGATATATTTTTTTTAAGATTTATTAATCCTACCCGATAATATTTTGCGAACATTTTTATTTATTTATTTATTAATACTTTATTGTACATCATAACTACATTTTAAACATTAAACAAATTTAAAGACAGTTACAGACTGTGAAGTACAATGGGCGGATTTATGGCTATTTAGCCATTTCTTCCAGACAACCCTACATTGTTAATGATCTTTATAAACTTTTAATACCTATAGAATGGTAACCGAAGTACATATCACAATCGATATTTCAGACAATTTATACTTTCAATAATATCGACATTCAGAAAACGTTTTGTATTGTTTTTTTTTTTTTTTTTTTTTTTTTTTAATTAAACACAGTCATATACACAAACGTAAACCAGTCGTTTATTCCTAAAGCAGCGCTACTTAATACCTGTAATTTTAGGTGACTGATACACATACGTATATGATTTTTTTATAATAACTGTAAAAAAAAATATTACTTTTAGACTCGCGGTGGGAAACGAACACGCAAACCGTAGCTTAGCAGAAACCATGGACACTACTAATTATGCCAACGGGTAAGTCAATCCGAAAGTGTATACGAATTTAAGATACAAAGATGGACGTTGCATGTCCACAGATATATTTCAAAACCACGAGTGTCAAAGCTTAAAAACTGCTTCCTTTGGTTTAATAACTCATAATGGTGTAAAAAAAAACAAACGATTTTGCCAACGTCACATAGAATGGTCAAATATCGAAGCAAGATCGGTGAAATTTAAAAGCTATTTAATGTTCAGATTATTGACATTTAAGACTATTTAATGAAGATTATTTACTTTATGTATTTAAGATTAAAAAATCTTGTCACTGATGGCTTAACACGAGCCAGTTTATTTAAGTTTTCACTAGTTTCAGTGTGCTCTCTATTGACATAGAAAATGTAATAAAAGTATTGTAAACAATGAGTATCGGTTTCCAGGTCAACATGTTCAAACATCACAGCCATGTCAATAATAGGTACTACTTTACTCTTAGAGCGCGAGTGACCGAGCGGAGCCGGGGACAACATTTATGATATTATACTATCTGTAAGGTAAGCGAAGCCTCTGTGAGGTTACTACGCTCGACTGCACCGGTGAGGTTGTAGAGTCATGTAATATAATAGTTTATTCGATTCTCACGTCTATTTCATTAAATAAATAATAATCGTGATGTCGTAGCCGAGCCAAGGGCTTTTAGTTTACTACCGCCATTAAATATTGATAATGAAATACTTATTGTTATTATCTTAATATATATAAATCTCGTGTCACAATGTTTGTCCTCAATGGACTCCTAAACCACTTAACCGATTATAATAAAATTCGCACACCATGTGCAGTTCGATCCAACTTAAAAGATAGGCTATATTTTATTTTGATATATTATGTTATTATTATATTTCAGAAAAAAATAAGGTGATACGAAGTTCGCCAGGTCAGCTAGTTATTAATATAAGAATAAGATTTAAAAATATTTTTTAAAGAGATAATTTAGAACTTTTTTACTTTCACTAATGTAGATTTAAAGTTACGATCGTGAGAGTTATATCTGTGACACAGTTATTTCAAATGCAGTTATGTCAGTTCTAAAAAATGCAGTTATATCACTTCACTTTACACAATATTTGAAATATTTAAAACTAAAACTAATTAAAATAGAATAATTAATATTAAGTTAGGGGTTAATAGGCACTATTATTATTTGAATGAACGCTTGCTTAATTTTTAGAACGAATATTATTTAAAGTGTTTGGAAACAGAACATCGCTTATTTGGTTTATTTGGAAACGACACGTGTTTCAGTGTGGATCGCAACAATATTTGGCTATTGTTGGAAGTAATGCGTTGCGAAAAGCCGACATGCTCATTCGGGTTGCCTCAGCAGTCGGAGTTATGTAAGTGCAGCACGAACAACCGAAACCTTGACATTTTATTGCGTTTTTATGCACATTTCAAACTATTCATTCTTTACGCTTTAAGGTTTTAAGGAGGGTTTAACATTACTATTCATGAGAAAATAGTACACGCAGAGGAATCATTTAAAACAATATGGCAGCCGACTAAAACAACCCACCCGTTCGCATGATAGGTTAAATCAAAAATTTTAAGCTTTTTTAAATTTATATTTTAATTTTGAAAAATCACTATAATTCTGAGGCCATAACTTTTGGAGCCTTAATTTTTCCAAAAAAAAAAATCTCATAAAAATAAATAAAACATAAAAAATATTAATTACATATCATAGACAGCATATTTAAAAATTCTAGAAATCGATCTGTCTAATTACTAGGATAAGTGATTTTGTCGAAAATTGATGACTAGCTGTGCACGCGACTTCGTCCGCGTGGAATTTAACAAAAAAGTTATTTTTCAGTTCGTAGAGTTATAAAATAAATAAATTTCTTAAATAAAATTATCCTAAGTTACTCCTTATTACATCAGCTATCTGCCAGTGAATGTCCTGTCAAAACAGTCTAACCGTTTCAGAGATTAGCCGAAACAAACAGACAGAAAGACAAAAATTGTAAAAAAAATATTTTGGTATATGTGCCGACACTCAATTTTATTTATTTGTATAGATTTAGAACTCAGTTACGAAGCGGCGCGGTGGTGGATTGATGATGCGTTACATTATTATTAGTGAAGTATCACTTTCGATTAACATCCTTCTTTATTTCATAAATATTAATTAATCTTACATTAACTTTCCTAAAGGTTACTATTGTTATTGATATTTATCTATACAATTGTTAGACTTGAATTTTAACAACTTATATCGTCTCCCAGATTGTTTCTTATAGTTTTTGTTTTTTACTTTTTAGACTGTTCTATAATCTATGAATAAAAATGAAACGCTAAGTGTTCAGCTAAGCGCATAACTCAATTATGTCGAGATCGATTTGCTTATTTTTGTTTTTAATGTTTTTTTAATACTTTGTAAGTTCTTACGAAAAACAAAAAATAAGTGTGCTTTGGACCAAACGACTGAAGTAAAACTTAGGAAACATCTCACTCTCACACTCTCTCTCTCTTTCTATCTTCACCAACTTATATCTCCCTCTCAACTTCCGTTCGCATCGCCCGATCACACTTTTCGTAACGTTCTCATCACGTATTCACCAGAGTACTCCCCAAGTTAAGCGTACGTAAAGAAGTTTTACTTCAAAAAACATTAAGAACTGTATAATTTCAGTTAACGTAACGATCACTTAAAGTTCACGCCTTTGACAGTTCCTAAGAGATTATAACGTATGTCGGGTATAAATGATATTCCTATAAAATGTACCTGCAGTGTACATTCTCAATTGTATAATTAGTTATATACTTGATACCATACAAGGCCTCCAGTAACTATTCAAGTGAAAGTATCCTATCTCACGTCATTAGAATATGTCAAGTTCCCACACCATATTGATACCAGTTTAATTTCGATTTCAATTTATTAAGTTCATCAAGATCAAGATAGAAGTACTACGTTACCGAATATAACCTTGCTCACTTCGTAAACTTAATGAACATAAGATATACATATGTATGTAGTTATTATATTATAGTTATTATATTACACGGATGTATTCAGGTTTTTTGATTAAAATACAAAGGTAACTAATAAATAATATGGAAGTGCTTGTACGTTTTATTTTTATAGATGCATGTTAATGTTTACAGGGCAATTATAATTATAAAAATACATATTTTAACGTCTGTCCTGTTATTCTGATTTTAAAGGTGAAAGATTAACTTTGGACATATTTGGAATAATTGTGTATGGTATACTAATGTTTGGAGCAGTGTTTTTGTTTCTATATCCCTACAAGATTTCTTAGAACTAACCGCTGAGTTTGAGGAGTTTCTCTTTATTCAGGTTATTATTCTTATATATTGTAAGAATAATTAATTCTTATATTATCTGTTAAAACAAACAGTCAATGCGTACCAATAAATGCAACGAGATCTTGTATTTCGAATTCACCTTCCCGAAGGACGGTTCTCACGCTGAGCCACCAGTTCTGTTCTAGAACCTCGATGAACTTCACTTTATCCTCAATATTCTGATAAACGTTACTCGGTTTTTCGTCATTTTCGCTATAATACGTGCACTTGGCGTTCGTCTTGATGTAGAGCTTGGACGGCGACGTCACCGACACTAAAAGAACGTCATCACGGTCAAGGTGACTTAGGCTTTTGTTCCGCTATTTAATTAGAGAAATTTAAATCGAAGGATCGAATCGAGACCACGGCTTTTGAAATTCGTTAGCAATGGCTGGTCGTCTTATTGTGTGTTTAACAGTGGATATGACATTAGTCGTAATTGTCATAATTATGACATTTGCGAGAAAAAAGACAAGAATTTTACACTCAATTTAACATCAAGTGATGTTACGAAGTTGCATCAAAATAAATTTCTTAAATTAATGTCACAATAAGTGAGTCAGCCTTAAGCAGCCGGTCTCGTGTCCTGTTCGCCATATATGTTAAGTGAATCAAATAAGCGAATCAACAGCCTAGCACCTTGATCGCCGCAATTCCTCCGAAATGTCCGGGGTCTCGGCGGACAGACACCGCCGTTCACTGGCGGACTCTCCGACACCATTTTCCAACATTTTTCACTACATCACTTCAACGAACACTTATCACTCATCCGTTTGCCATCGATACTGGAAATCGTCAGTGTTTGCCAACTATAAATATATGAATCGCGTTAAAATTACGATGACTTGTCGGTCTGCGTCGCTTTCAGATACTACTCAATATAGGAAAAACTGAGACACCGGCAGCTGTCCGCTTCAGGGTCAACCGGTCACGCTTAAACCGAGAGCGGATTTTTATTCAATTTTAGTTTATAATTATTTGTTGATATTTAAATGTTTTTCAAATCTGAACGAACTTTAGATCGTGTTGCATCTTGGTTATTATAAACATAGATAAGTTTAAATTACTTTGAAACTAAATATAGTTATGTGGTCACGCTCCACTTAATTTTCAACTTAAAACTAAAAAATTGCTACAAAACAATATGAAATGATTCAAGCTTTATTGCTTGCTAGAAGTTACGAAATTTGTCCTCAACGAGATCGTAAAAAGGGTTAAATTAAATATTTAACAACAATTCTAACATTGACACGCTTTTTAGTTTAGTTACAATAAATCTAACTTTACAATACATTTGGTTAATAATTGCAAATTAATTTTCATTTAATATGCTTTATTATTTGAATCATTGTGCTATTATCTCTAAAAGCTATTGATTTATGGTATTCTGAATCGAGTTGTTTGTTCTCCGAGCCGGTAAATTCATAGTATGTACAAGCGAGGCTTTGCAATCGGAGCATTTCGTTGCAACACAATGCCTAGCGCATAATCAGTTCGCTGAATCTATTGCTCCGATGTCTTTCTAAGCACTGATATTATTTATCGCTACTCGTATTTCTGTAATTGGTATAGAGTTATATTCATTCGCAAGTAATGTCATGTTTTTATTTAGTTGTTCAACTGAGTCAATGAGATACGTAATATTTAAATCACAGTAACGGTACTATCACGATCTAATGTAGGTGTATTTATTTATAAAGATATAAAGCAAGTTTGTTCAAAATAAATTATTAACAAATTTGAAATTGGTCACGGCAAAATAAATCTGGGGCGTTTCGAATATAGCTAGATTGAATCGTTTTGAGCATTTAGTTTCATATTATAAAGTTGAAGATATTAAGTCATTACTAAGCATATCTAAACCTGCATCTCTTGTTCGACATGCGATGCATTTTCTAAGTCGTTCTAGAAAATGCAGACAATAAACGCTCTGTTCAACAATGCTATCGAGTCTTTATACATGTTAGCCTACATGTAGAGTACGGAGAAAACAATTATGTAATGATGATAATAAGCAAACGAATAAACAGGATGTTTTCTTAAAATTATCTAACGATTCTAAATATTCTGGTATTAGTATTTAAACAATTAAGCCTTGTCAATAGGAGATAACTTAAATTGCGTCAATATTATAAGATAAAAAGGCCCAAGGGGTAAAGGAATATTGGTAGATTAAAGAGGTGGTCTGACGATATAATGCAATGACCAGGAAATGGTGGATAATCTTGAGCAAGGACCGGTACACAAGGGGGAAACTGGAGGAAGTCTTTACCCAAAAAGGGTTAGTAAAAAAAATCAAAAAAAATAATAATCAAACAGCATACTAATGATAATCTTATAAAAATTTCTAACAATTTACTGATACTTCGCTTGAAATATAATATGAAAATAGTGACTTTATTATGATTGACTTTTTTCCTTTTAAAAACAAAAGAAATAGTAACACGCAGTAATCTGACAAAAGTAGAATATAAGAGATTCTGTGACACAATACTGTTCTGGATAGTTGGCGGCTAGTCGTCTGAGACCGGTTGCCGGATGCACGTCACCCCATCTGGTTTCGTGTTCTGGATTCCATTCTTACTTTGTTCTGAATTTTGTAATATTTGAATAACACGAACGTATTGACGGATTTTACACAGCAATGATTGGGTTTCTTGCCGATTCGTTTCAGAAGAATTTACAATCTGAATGGTGGTTTCTTCACAATAACTATAGTATAGTAAAAAGTGACAATTTAAGAAAGTTTAAAGCTCACTTAAGTCAAGATTTTTTTTTTCATTAGAAATTCCCTGTTCTGTGCTTTGTTTATTTGCTGCACATACAATTAATTGTTACTCAAAAAATACTAATTTTTATTTATGACTTTCGTGTCTATGAATTTCTATGGTTATTTTGTTATTAAAGTGGTTATAAATCTTTCTCTTTAATTGAGTATTAATTTTTAAATTTATCTTCGCTTTTTATGCGCACTAAGTTATTGCGAAAGTTAAAACTATTAAATGAACCAATAAAATATAACTAATTCATTGGTTTCAAATTATTGGTTATAATAAATACAATATTCTGAACTATACTTCCCAAAGAAATAAACATTTAAAGGATTTTGTTTCAATTGATATAATTTATCTTTAAATGTTCTGCAAAAGATAATAATAGGCAGAGTACTATTTACTATTATATAACAAAAAAGCTTCAAGATTTTTAATAGATTCTCACGAGGAAGTAAAATTATATACCTAGATTGATGTAAATACTGTTGATTTCATTAACATGATTATGATAACCGGTATATTGTGTAACTAGTTTTTATTCCAATTATGGTAAACGCACTTAGATTTTTAAGATTGTAAGTCACAGATACGTTTAAAACGTTTAGTAAATATGGAAAAAGATGTGAAGATAAGCACTGTGAAGCAAGAACAAACATACTATATATAAACTTAATGGACCGAAGCAGAGCGTGACGAAAGTTAAAACGCAATTCTGCGATTAAGATGTTGTTTATATGTACGAAAATGTAATTTTACGGTTTAATTTCGTTTTCGTTTAAAATTCCAACATATCTCAATAATTACGAAATTTTCGAAACCGCACAAGAATTCAATTTAAAAAAAAATATTGTTAGGCAAACACTGATTATTTTCTTAGATGCACTTGTAAGTAATAGATTAAATATTACACGATTATCGCACTGTTTTTGTAAACTTTCACTAGCGGAGCGATCGGCGCGTGCGACGCATGCGCGGGCGCAGGGCTAACTCGCGCCATACTCCCTCCCCCTCGCCACCGCGAGTGGGCGCACCTGAATCGCCATTTACGTAGCACCCCTTGAATAAAACGCGGTTCATATTTGCACGAGAATGCATGGACAAATGGCAGTTACGTACGTCACGGTCCTAACCTTGTTTGGCTTCTTAAATTATATCGAGCGATTACTTAAGCTGATAATATTATGTTTGCGAAGGTTTGAGATAACTATAATTGGGAGAGTAAAATATATTATAATATTTTAAAAATGATTTTGATTTAGCGGACATTTGATGCTTCTGTACGGTTTACGCGAAAAAAAAAAACTACTAAAAAATATTAAATAAAGAATTTTATTAAACCCCTACGCAACAGGTCCATTTTTTGAAAAAAGCCGATACGCTCTATAATGCTAGAACGATTTTAACTAAACATAGCTAAATACTGCCGCAAAAAAACTCGCTTTCCGTTAAAAAGCGCATCAAAATTGGTCCACCCATTCGAGAGTTATGATGCCACAAATACACAGACAGACAGATGTTAAACTTATAGCATCCATCTTTTTGCGTCGTAGCTTAAAAAACGTTAAAAAATAAATACATTCCCTAATCGTACGATCCATAATCTTAGTACCGACTAATAACTATAGAAGAGTACAAACTGTTCAAAATCGAAATCAAAAACAACTTTATTCATAGGCTTCAAAAGCACTCGAATCGTAATTTTACAAATAAAAATTTTTAAAGTGATAATTATCTTTAAAAGTTAAGTTACCGCCGATTCGGAAAGTAGATTCTGCAGAGAAGAATCGGCAAGAAACTCCGCAGTTACTCTTATGAATAAAATATATAAACTGTGCTATTCATTTACTTATATTATTTTTGATAAAGTTAAAATCAACCCAATTCCTAAGCGTATTTACAAAATCCCACACTATGGTCTCATTATTATTCCTGGCATCGTTAATTTATGACTGGACTGAACTATCAATTCGATAAGATTGAAAGCCTTAAATAAATTCAAGTAAAGCTACATTCAAGTGAACCAGTTGTGACAATCTGGGGCAAAGTCATATACAGTCGTAAATATATAAATACGTACAATTCGCGACAAAACTTCAGCATACAACACATTTTTCTTTACAACTCTTAAAAACAATTTTTTTTTAATCTCTTGAATTTACTATTAAAGACTGTTAGACAAAAACATTAGAAAGAAACCGCTATATACGACATAATAAGTTCATTCATTTAATATAACGTATACAAAAGCAAATGTGTTTTAGTGAAAGCACACACATACCTAACACATATTTACTACTTTTATAAAACCCTTACGACAGTTAAGGGCGGCACTAAATTTTTATATATTTTTTATATGGAACGTTATTCTTCTATTTAATTCGTGTCATAATGATAAACTTTTTATTTATTATATTGTTATGTCGTTGGAAACATATAACTACTTCTTCTTCTTTAGATTAATTGCTTTCAATAGTACCAAATGAGAACAGATGATTTCGCCAATGTCACGTAGAATGGAGCAACATATAACTTCGCTATCGTGACGCCCATATAACACATGAAAATTATAAAATTTATCAAATATTATAATGTCATTCATTGACTATAGATCTATTAAGGTGACACGGTTATAAATAGTGTAATTGTGCTTGTTCTTAAACAAAGAAACCGACATTAATTTACACCAACAAGTATTTTTTTTTTTTTTTTGATATCGCAGGGTAACCCATTTACGGGTGATATCCAGGATGCCCGGGTAGGCATTCCTAGACCTATGTCGGCTTAGCACTTGGGGGTGCACTACCGACCAAAACCCCTGCGGGAGCCTTCAGCCGCTTTAATTGGAGGGTCCCGGATCTGCAGGCAACAGGATCCCTCCAGCGACAGGCTGGCCTCGGCGAAAAGACCAGACTTCTCCTCCATGGGACTGTCCGGCTCACCTCTGAACAATCCCGACGACGCCATGTCTAGCAGGACCGGGTTCCCATCCCGGCCCGACATGGGCACAGGGGCGTTACTGGAAACGCATTAAGTAGCGCCTCCTACGCACCCCCGTTCGTCGCCTGCGGACGGAGGCCTCGTCGGCGGCCCCCTCTCTCATCCGCTCGTCGTTCTCCTTCTGGGACATTACTGTCTCGCAGAAGGAGACCATCGCCTTCCAGGGCTCGTCGTCACCGAGCATCGCGGTGATAACGCTCGGCAGTGACAAGTCCCCTCCGAGACACCAACAAGTATAGTACATTACTATATATTTCATATTATATTATTATTTACATTTTATATATTTTATTTAATACTAGTGACTCACCATGGCTTCGCAGGGTTGCGATGCTGATACTATACAATCATAAAATATTATAATTGGAATGTAAGTGCAAAACAATGTGTTTATTTACGACATCACATTAGAAACCTCTTAAACTATCAGTGTTTCCTCTACTATATTGTGCATGTACTGTACATATAAACCTTCCTCTGGATTCACTCTATTTACTAAAGAAAACAGCATCAAAACCCGTTGCGTAGTTTTAAAGATCTAAGAATACAGACAACGGGACGCTTCTCGTCGTGGTCGTCGTCGTCACTTCGTGTTATACTATGTAATGATTATGATATAATTCATATACTCTCCACATCTTGATCAGTTTAAATGTTTAAATGATAAGACAAGCACCAGCTTTTTAATAAAAACAGAACCATCAAAATCGGTACACCCAGTAAAAATTTATTAGATAACACACAAAAATAATACAATCTAATTGAAAACTTCCTCTATTTTTGAAGACAGTTAAAATAGAAAATGCAACGAGGTCACGTCGTAATGAAATTTCGTCTAAAAATTGTTTCCTTGAGTTATGATCTAGTTTAAACGTACAAAAACAACGCTTGCACAAGTATTAATAGTACGGTTAGGCTCGATGCGTACAAAAAATAAATACTAAGAGCTTGTGATATAACTGGCAAGAAGTAGGACTGATAAATTATTGATCCCACGTTCGGTTCTAACCTAAACTCCTGTTCCACAATACGACTAAAGCAAACAGCAAGATAATTATTCATTAAGTTAAAGCAGAAAAAGAAACGGAATTAATAGTAATCTCTTGTATTAGCGGCAATAAAAAAAAAATAGAAATGCGTCGATAGCATGTTATTGATTAATGCAAATAGAAAATTGTACAGACAAATACCAGCTTTCGAACAAAATAAAAAAAATAAATAAAAAAATAAAATAAAATCGGTACACCCAGTAAAAGTTTATTAGGTAACTCAAGCTAAGTTAGTAATAGAATGTAGTTTTAAAGTAAAAAGTAGTAAGTTAAAAAATAAAATAATGTACTTAGAATAAAGCACATAAGAACGTATGACTTGAAATGCTTTCATTCGAATCGTATTTCAGGTTGCGGTTGAACCAGATACTTCCTTATCGCTCGAAGGCTGACGAATCGATACAATGCATTTCCTTATGCAAAACGTTAACCTTTTTAAATGAATTTATAGTCAAATTCGATACAGTTATAATAATTTCAATACCGCGTACTACCACGCACTCATTAGACATTCTGGACAAGTGGTTCTCAAACTTTTCGCGATCCTCTTGTAACATTTTTGTTTATTTGGTAACTGTGAGAAGCAGATAAAAGATTTATTTTCGTATAAAACACTTTGTAAATTCTATACAGGTAAATGAATCCCTATTCGCTTTGGTCACGCAATAAATTACAAACGACTATTTCACTGAAGTTTCTTTGAAATTTTTCTAACACTTTGTAAAAGGTTCTTACGTAAATTCAGAAATCTTTACGATTACTTAAATTGCATGAGTTTGACAGATCGCATGACAAGAAGACAACATCATTCATTCATTCAGATTAATGGTCAGGACAATGTCTGGCGGGTCAACTAGTTGTTTACTTATAAAAAAAAGCATTACAATTTTAACTAAATATATTTCTAAAATTGGCGGTACTTTAACAATTTGGAAGAACACAGAACAGCCGTGGAACTATGGTTGAGAATCACTGTTCTACACAACTTGAAATATGCCCCATTATTACGCAGCAAATCGTTTTATCCCAGTATCTGAATATTGTCGAACAGCCCGATGAAGTAACTAATGAAGTCATCATTGTAGTAAGAACGATGCTGGTTGAATGGTAATGGCGATACCATTTCTTATTTAATCTTTATGCTGCTACAACGGGTTACGTACAAAAGTTTTAGTTAGTCTTTTTACTCTTTGATTTTAACCGCCTTCAAAATAAGGAGATGGTTCTATTTTCCACTGCGTGTATTATATCTTGATATAAGCAATTAATGCCTTTGTTATAATGAATAGCTAAAAGATAGCTACATTTTATTCTCGTAGTTAGATCCATAAAATCGTCTAAGCATTTGAAATGGTTGGATTATTTATTCTAAAGAACGTCATTGTATAATATATATTATATATTTCTTTATTATATACGTTATAGTATATATGTGTATATGGCAGCATACTTACAACTTTAGCGATTCCCATGTTTATCAGTATACTAGCTGTGGCCCGCCATCACACGCCTTAATTTGAAAAAAAAAACACCTATACCCTTCCTCGATAAATGGGCTATCTAAGACTGATTTTTTTTTCAAATTGGACCAACAGTTCCTGAGATTAGCGCGTTTAAACAAACAAACAAACTCTTCAGCTTTATAATATTAGTATAGATACCTATCAGATATTTATGTATCAAAAATTTACTTTATTTAAGTAGGTTTTGAGTCACTTCATAATGTGTAATTTTATTTATTTATTTATTTATTTATTTTCAGGGGAAACAAACAGTATACAATAATTTTTACAAATTAGCACATATTTTCCAAAATCATCACTAGAACAGTTTCCAACGACTAATAACACATAACAAGTACGTTGCGTAGAAGCGCCACAAAACAAAGCAAACTTACATGAGTCAATGAGATTAAAGAGAGTGTGAAACTATCCAATTTACAGATTACATCAAAAATACCATAAATAAAACAAATGTGTCGATCAATAAGAATGTCAACTAAAATTTAAAATCTAAATTAAAAATGTTAAAAAGTGATAGCAATAATTATAATTTTAAATCATTTTAAATACGAATACCTTTAGACAAAATATCCCTAATATGAGAATTAAATATGGTCAATGAAAGATTAAATATATCACAGTTCAGAAACAACCTGTTGTACCTATTACAACTTCTATTGATAAATAAATTATACGTATACACATATATACATATTATATGTATATCAGCTGATGCTGAGCTGACGTAGCGCTACCAACTGATTCAGAATAAAGATCCTGTTGAGGGGAAAGGTCAATCAATTCACAAGTTATTCGTGAGTAAAAATTGTTTATAAGGCAAGTACCAATATACCATTAGCATACTTACGCGTTGTTTATGTCTTTTAGCTTGTAATATTATAATTAGAAACTTTTCCTCATCAACGAAGCGTACAAGTGCCTGTAATTTTAAGAGTGTCTAAAACGACTTTGCAACACGTGAAGAGCAGACGATCGTTACGTGCATCAACGCAATCTTGAACATAATCGGTCCATTGTTACCACGTTTTCACACGATTTTAGACAATTTCGACGAGTATTTACTTATGATTTAAAATTGATTTCTGAGTATACAATGTACTTTAGATAATTATTAATTACCTTTTTGTGTTCTCGGTTAATAGTGTGCTTTTTCTGTTTATAATTTTCGAAATTGTAATGGTAACAGGGCAATTTATATTGTGCGAAGCCCATAAAAAAGTTGCGAAGAGCAGATGGCAATCGCTTTGTATTGTTTAGAAATAGTAATCCAGATTTATGCAGATCCAACCAGTGTAAACCGGTTTTCCAATGTCAATTACAAAAAAAAAAAAAAATCATGTTAATTTTGTTCTTTTCGAATTCAACAAATGTGTTAGTATAGGTTGTTTAGTATATTAACTAGTTCTTGGTAAAAGATAAGCAACGGAGACACTTTCTTGCATGAACGTAACGGTTTTTTGCAATACTACTGCGTAGAAACTGTAAGAGACACTCGATCGCTATTGTCTTGTGCGTTAAGATTTCAATCAAACGCATCAACTTATCGACAGTGTAAGAACGTAGATTTATAGATAATACATAGAAAGTAGATAATTACAAATCTTTGTGATTTTTTTTGTGATTTTCAGATTTATATCGAAACGCATACAACAAAACGTATAGTACTAACTAAATAAATCTAGAATTTTCAAAATATTGTTACAAATAATTATTATAGAAAATACACACAATTTATAATTAGTACTAGAAGTAGTAATGGGTATATGAAAACACATACAACAAAAGATATATGATAGATCGTATTTTTTTTTTTTCAGTACATAGAACTAAATTATTCTAGAATGTACAAAATTATTACTATTATAGAAATCAACGGAATCGATATTAACAATAGCATCGTGAACAGCTGTTATTGCAATACAAATAGATCGTTCAATACCAGTGCAGCCGTTAAAAGGTGAAAGTAAGCTGGAGTTTGTAATTGAACGACAATGGAATGATTTACTTTCGTTTTCCTGATAATATTGTTACTGGCCATTACAAAATACGTTACTTATATTACATTCTACATACTATATACATATATTAGTTCTAGTAGTTAGTACTAATTATATAGCGATCAGTCTGACTAGTCAGTCAGCTCAGCCTATTGCAGTCCACTGCTGGACACAGGCCTCCCCAAGTTCGCGCCAAACATCCCGGTTTTCCGCAATCCTCATTCAGCCTACACCGAAAATCTTACGTAGATCGTCGGTCCAACGGGCCGGAGGACGTCCCACACTGCGTTTGCCAAGACGCGGTCTCCACTCCAGGACCCGTCTGCTCCAACGACCATCAGTCCTGCGACACAGATGGCCAGCCCACTGCCACTTCAACTTGCTAATTCTGTGGGCTATGTCGGTTACTTTCGTTCTCTCGCGGATAGTCTCATTTCTAATCTTATCTTTGAGAGAGACCCCAAGCACAGCCCGTTCCATTGCACGTTGAGCGACTTTAAACTTGTGGACCAGGACCTTTCGTCAGTGTCCACGTCTCGGCTCCGTATGTTAACACAGGCAGGACGCATTCCGGGGCGAGGTGGCGAATGCTAGCGCGACCCCATCTCGCCCCACCCAGGCGGACGACTGCTCACACGTGGTAGTTTTTAGTCAGTAGGAGTCTGACATAACCCTCTGGTGCCCCCGCGCTGGAGGGTATCCATGATGGGTTTTCCCCACGTAAAAAAAAGGCAGGACGCATTGATCGAAGACTTTTGTCTTCAAGCAATATAGCGATTATTCAACTTCAATATAGCGAAAATGAAATAAAAAAATAACTTTATTCAAATAGGCTTCAAAAGCTCGTTCGAATTGTTATATTACAAATTAAAATTATAAACTTATTACTACTTATAAAAGTGAAGCTACCACAGATACGGAATTTAGGTTCTGCAGAGAAGAATCGGATCGGTACTAAAAACGCTACGTAGGTAACAACAATAATGTTTTTTATAAGGTTTATTTATAGGTACTGATTCGATCTTACTCGTTCAGAAGTTTTTTATCGAGTAAGGTCATAGGCTATATAAATATCATATGAACAATAGAAGCGAAGCAATTACGATAAATTATATATATATATATATATATATATATATATATATATATATATATATATATATATATATATATATATATATATATATATATATATATATATATGTATACACGAGTGGTTCGAATATTTTTTATACGCCAGTAAAATCAAGTTATGATACAGTGGGAACAAAGCGATAAAAAGAAGCATATGTGTTATTCCAGGTCTCTCGCTATCTACGTGCTAAGTTTTATAACAATTAACTGATTACATAATTACGTTTTTTTATTATTTATAATTAGGTCAGCAACATGCGAACGGCTCACCTGATGGTAAGCGTCGCAAGCATATTGTCGACCTTATCTCTAATCCTTCCCAGGAGCTCTGGTCACTTTACTCACCAACAGGAACACAACACTGCTTGAAAGCGTTATTATTTAGCTGTGATCTTCTGTAAGGTACTGCCTCAGTCGGGCTGCTCCATATTTTGAGCAGGACATTCCTGCTGTGCTAGGTCACAGTCTCAGTTGAACTATGTTGTTTATGAGTAAAATAATAACAAATTTACGCACTTGATATGAGAGTAGAATTAATTGCGTTTAGCATCTACTATTTGTTATTTTAATTGAGTTAACATTTCTTTTAATTTTTATGTTAAGAAGGTGTTATTTCACAAACTAATAAATATTTGAAAGTAAATGTAGCCTTGAATATATATTAGGTGCCAACCAAAAATTATACATATTTAACAAACAATTTTGCAAGTTGCCAAATATAATTTTTAATTTTAGAATTATAATTATAGGTGTATTATTTAAGTTTTCGAAGTTAGTTATCTGTTTATAATATATCTATGTAATGGTGTACAATATATCTATGTACAAGTGCTAAGGGAGTATTGTTTTTAGGCTGTATATGATTAATACGTACTTGTAAGTATACCTATTAGAATTCAGCCTGTAACATTCCACTGCTTGGCATAGAATCCTTACTCTATATAGGAGAAGGATCGGAGCCTATCCACCAGGGTTCTCCATGCAGGTTGGCGGATAATTTTCTACTATGAGTAACGATCGCTATCAGGTGTATACGAGAGCAACTGGAACCGACAGCTTACTGTGCTCTCCGAGGCACGATGGAGAGACCTACAAGGACAGACATCCCAACCGGAAAGAAATATTTGTACAAACCGCTAGTTGTTAGGCGAGTACATGTCACACGCACCACTATACCAGAGCGGTCGTTAACTATAGGTAGGAGATATTTTATTTCTCTGTAACTTCAAAACATTTTTTTTCGTTGGAAAATTCACTACGAGTATGGAGCTCCTGGCCCGGTGAACAACCCAGACTAAAAAACCTAGCGGTACCCTCATCGTCATAGCGGGGTGCCACGTTATTGCTTTTGCTTGCTACCGCGACGCCCCGAATAACTTCAAAACCTAGTGATCGATGTATGCTCATCTTCGGTTTATAACAATATAAAAAAAAATATATATAAGAAATATTCCGATAAATATTCAGATATTCCTTTATGCCGTATTATCGTTACTTTTTCTGAAATTTCCACAATATATTAGAACACTTTACAAATCATCTGCTAGAATTGGTCCCATCGTTCTAGAGTTTAGAACTATACAATGTTAGCTAATTATTTTAGCGATTCATATTCATTTATATGTATAGACAGACAGATTACGCATAACATTTCACGTATGTAATATTTGAGTACGCAAGGTCACTAAATAACCTCCTTAGCTAAACTAACGCTAATTTTGATACCTACGTCATAAATTGCATTACATTCAAGTATCTACTTATTATTTCGATGTTACGAGTCAACATTCATCGGGTAAATCAAGCGCAAGTGTTCGGCATTTTGAAATTGAACAAGACTTGAGCAATGAATGGCGAATCATGAATTACACACATCATCGCGTGAAGTGTTCACAGATACGACCAGTATAATCCGATACATTCTGCAGTATATAATGAAATATGATTTTGGTTATTTAGTTCCTTTAAAAAATTTGTAGGTGTATGGTTTTAATGTATTTATTTCTTTTTTAAATGCACTAGGGTAGGAAACTGGAAAATAAGCGCAGTCAAACTGCTTAACCCCGCTGGATATTTCTTGCTTAGGACACAGTAATATTGATTTATTTCATATGAACTAAATTCCTAACTCGACTATGGGTTACAGACATTTAAAGAGGGCGTATAGCGTACAGCTTAATATACTCTGGGAAATTGTGGGCTGTACGTTTTCAAACCCTACCCGATGGTAAGCGGTTACCGAAGCTTACAGATGCCTGTAACACCAGAAGCATCGCAGAAGCGTTGCTGTGCCTACCCGCTATCTTCCCTAGGAGTTCCCTTATTCATCACAGGAACACAACACTATTTAAGAGAAGTATTATTTAGCTGTGATCTTCTGTAAGGTTAAAGTACTTCACCAGAAAAGCTGCTCTACATTTTAAGCGATACATTTTCTCCTTTACCGTATGACAGATTAAAAAAGTTTATTTACACATTAAAACGAAGCCTGTTATCAGTCAATGTATTGCATTGAATCAATCAGCGGGTCTACGTATAATATCTGCTGTTTGTAATGGCTAGCCATAGTTTTATACGGTCAAGGATGAGTACGCGGTACGTGAGAAGTTATTTGTTTTGGATTGCAGTGACGCGTAATTTTCCTTTGTTCGAAGGAATGTCGCGACGGCCTTTGAAACGTTGGCAAAGGCTTATTTATATATCGTAGTATTGTTTTGTTTTTATTTTATAATTTTAATTTTAATATAATAAGAAACGTAAATTACATTAAAATTTATAATGTTACTAGAAAAGAATAGGGATTAATAATGATAATAAACTTTATAGTTATAGGCCTCCAGTAGATTTAAATTCGACGTGGCTCCAGAAACTCACAAAACGCAAACGTCTCGACGTCGGTGACCAAACGTCTGTCTTACTTTTATCGTCATATGTATACTTGTTTTTTTTTTATTTTTTTTTTATTAACTGCTTAATTTTATTTTGAGTTGTCTACGAATTTGGTAATTTTGCTTATGATTCTGTGATTTCGTTCCTATTTTAATTGCTGCTAATTTGTATCTGCTCAAGAATGTTTGGTTAATTTATAATATATACATATATATTACGTATGCTTAAAATCACATTAAAAAAGTGCTACCAGGCGGTCAGTACAGGCATGCTAAAGGCCTACTAAATAAAATAAATTATGCATTTTAATTTATAGCATTAAAACATGCAACGAACGTTTCTAGGCTTATAGAAAAATTGCATTATAAAAATTGTAGGTTTTATCTATTCAGGTCACCTGTTATCGCATCAATCTTGACGGTAGCGTTTTATATAAAATCAATACAGGCAACAATTGTACAGAAGTGTTGTGATACTATTTATAACATAGATTTTAACAAAAAAAAAAGGGTCGTATAATGGTGGCCCACTTAACTTTAAGTAAATATAAATGTTTAACTCAAAATCCTCGGTTTTAGGTTACAGCCGACTGATATGGATGCATAGTATTTTTGTGATAAATAAACAAGTACTGTCTTATAGATAAACATATCCATAGGTCCTATAGTGTTGCTCTTTGAGAGTAACCTGTCAAATGCGTCAGTAACATAAAATGCCTAAAAATGTCAAAAATCAATCAAATTAGTAAATTTATGTACCTACTTAGAAATATTTATAGAATTTTCTACTATAATAGTTTAAGTGACATACTTAAACAATTTCCTCAGCACAAACATTTCGAGATCTTGTCCGGATTGAGACTGCGTCGGCGCAGGAATCCGGTAACAATTACATTAACAAACGCCCACAACTGTCGGCGCGTGCGTCGCCTATGTAGGCTTCATGGGTTCATGAACTTGGTTATATTAATTATTTCTATCTATATTTTTCGTTTCAGGCTGTAATATCCCACTTTGGGGCATAGGCCTCTTACCCCATGATGGAGAAGGATTAGAGCTTAATCCACCTAGCTACCCCAATGAAGGTTGGTGGATCGATCTATATAACGCTTACCTACGTATTGTACAAATATACGTATGGTTTATGTAAATTTATTTATTCTCATGATTTTGTATGTTTATCTTATTCTTCTATATGTGTATGTATTTTTATTTATTTATAATTCTATTTATATTTATCTACTTTTGCACAATCCCGCACTTTGTTACTAATAATATCCTTTTACCTGGGGTTGTCTGGAAGAGATTGCTCCAAGCAATAAGACCGCCTTTGCATGCTGTCATTGTAACTACTTTTTGTTTAATTTTATTTCTGTACTGTCGTTTTTTTTTCCTTTTTTACTACGTAAGTGTTTGACTATATTTATGCAAGAAGTAATAAATAAATAAATAAATATATAAAAAATAAATTTTTATTATATTACACGATGTTAGTGTTGTGATTTTTGACCTATTTTAGAAGGTCAATTTGTTTTAAAATGATATCGTAAAATGACATAAATTTTTTATATTTTATACCAGAAAATAATGAAAAAACAATACAAAGAAATATGTATAATAAATATGCATTTCGTGGTTATGTAAAATACGTCGGACAAAAAATTAAATTCAATTAATAGTTGAACGCTCTCTTGCGTAACTAAGACGGACGTCCATTCATAGTAAATTCTTTCAATTTTTTAAATTTCAAATTATTAATGGTTTCAATTCGATATAAATATCATTCGTTATATAATACAGTATTTTTTATTAAAATTTAATTTTTATGGAAATTATATTAACATTAAAAATATATAAAAAAATAATTAATATTTAAACCAGAATAATAAATTATTAACAAAATGTAGACAATATAATAAACTAAAATATCACGCTCGTAGCGCCATCTGTTTAAACACTTACAAATTAATCTTTGACAACCAGAACAACAAGGCTTTTAAATGTTACTCTCTTAAGATAGATGGCGCTTATATCTTAACTTTGATTTAGCACCAGAGCCAGTAAGTAGTAACTGTTCTTTTTACTTATTAATACTATATTTAATAGTTTTTATACAAGTTGATATTTCTAGTTACTGTTACATCCGTAATAGGTTGTATCATAATGTTTATTTCTGTTGATCATTGGAGTAAAAAAATAAAACAATCGAATTTTCAGATTTGAAAACAAAAGTTAAGTTATTTTAAAAACATCATTACCTAAATGAGAATACAACACTAAACTTACCTTTATTTTCATTTTGTTTCGGCGAGTTAACCCATTGATGGCGAACTTTCTGCGACCAGCTGACCGGACTTTTTCTGCCCCGACTTCGTTCCCTAACTCTGCAAATAAATATATCCATCAAATTATTTTTTACACTTGATTAGAAGAATTTATAAAATAGAACAAAATGACCAAGTGGCCCGCACTTTTCCCTATTTTTTTTCGAACTGATCGGGGATATAAATACAACGTTAATATCGACGTTAGATAACGCTGTTTACACAACTCTTTGAAAAAGTTTTGCGATACGCGTGTGGTAAATTTATAGGTCACGAGAGTAAATACTAGATAGCGTGAGCGCTGATCATGTGTAATGTGTAAATGGCTATTATGTAAAACGCTATTACAAAATATCTTGTAAGATTAAAAGTTAGTTTTTCACTTTATTAGAAATTAATTGCGGTTTCAAGTGTTAAGTTTAATACTCGAAAGGACGATTTACATCTATGGTTTTTGCTCAGTTCTTAAGATTTAAAACGTTTAATTTTATAGCCTATTTTACGTATATTGAATGGAATTTTTATGTTAAATTAATTAATAAAATCTGATAGCAGCTTTAGTGTATACTAATTACAAAAAAAAAATCACTTTAAAATAATGGTATAGCTAATAAACATACATGATTATTTTCTTCTCTTCAGTCTTTTCTTCATCGGAGACATCCACCCAATCATCGCTCCTATCACTGCGGTCACTAGCACTCGTTTCGCTACTCGGAACTTGAAAAGCTATTTCTTGGCCATTATAACTTAGTACAGACCTCTGACCATAGATGCTGTTGGTCTTCTGTTCACTTGATAGCGTCGATTGGCTAATATTCGAAACGTTATCGAAGGACAATCGCTTTTGCACCGCTGACGCTAGCTGCTTCTTCAAATTATTCCTAAGTTTCACCATGCTCGGACTGTTCGGTATACTCTCGTAGCAATGTGATTGAGCATCAGCGTGTTTTATTGTGTCATAAATATTTTCGTTATCATTGTAACTCGCGTAATCTGATGAGACAAACGAATGCCTATTCCCGTAATTAGGACTACTTTCCTTGGATTTGGGTGGACGTGGTGGAATTTTCTCGTAAATTCTGTCGGAGCCAATCTTCTCATAACTAACAGTTGACGTACCACTTACTGATTTAGTTATGGTATAGTTTTTGTCGTTAGGTTTAGGCATTTGTGGGTTATAATTTTCGGCTATTTGTATACCCGAACTAGAAGTATGGCAGAACGGTTTGACGGAATATTTACAATACTCGTAACCATCGTCACTATCGCCATCACCTCTTGTCCTTTCTTCCAGTTGATTACCGCACAGTTCATAATTGTGGAGACTGTTCTCATCTCCTTCAGGATGTGATCTCATTTCTAAAAGACAGTGGTATATATTTTCACCCTTATTTGAAGGTTCTTCGCTGTCTGTTTTAGGTATTTCTGGTAACGGACAATTAATTTTAGATGACCTGTCACTTTTGATGGATATGACTAGTACATTATCAGATTCCTGCGGTTCCAAAGGTTCATAATCGTCTTCGATGACCGGTTCGCTTTTGCTTGATACATAGCTAACAAGAACATCTTTATTACAAGCTTCAACTAAATTACTCTCAAAGTCTGAATTCGTTTCAGTTTTTGTTTCCGTCTTATCGATACTATTTTGAGAGTCTTTCAAATCACCTACCGGAGCGTACTGTTTGTGAGTACTATCCGTGTCAGTAACATTAAGAGTTGTTTCATCCATCATCATACTTACGAAGCCATATGTACTGTCTGATACGGATTTATCGTGATCGACGTAAATTTGTGTACTTTTTCTGCGCCATAGAAATGAATCGTTAGGTGTAATTTGAGAATCTATTTCTTGGTACATGGGTTCCTCATCAGTTGCTTGTTCTGTTGAATTTTTTAATTCAACAGTTGCCTTGGATTCTTCCGACGCAATGGTATTAGAGATTTCCTTGGCGTCTTCTTGTATAATTTCAACAAGATGTAATGGTAATTTTTCAGAATGGATGTAGCTTGTCTTAAACCTTCTCTTATCATATATAGGTTCCTTCTTTTTCGTATTGTCTAACGAGTCTTTTACTTGGTCTGGTGTTATTGACGGAATAGGAACTGGAGGTTTGATTGTTTTAATTTTTGGAACGCCGTCCTTAAATACAATATTTTTCGTTAAAACTAATGAAGATTTTTTTTCAGGTACTTTTGGTTTTTCTTTTAAAGATATGTTATTAATTTGATTGCTCGATTTTCTCATTGTATTACAAGTTGCTTGGGCACTTATTTCACATTCGAACTTTTTGATAACATTCTTTACAACATTATTTTCAATAGGCATTCCTAGATTATTTCTAGGAGATTCACAACTACTTGATTTTGATGGACTGCCATCAATTGTGTCAGATCCACTTTGTTGCTCACTAGAGTCTTGATACTTTAAACGCTTTTTCGGTGACTTTGGAATTTTAGTGCCATCAGATTTTGATCTTATTACCCGTATCTTGCCACGAGAGTCGTCGGTTAAAAATAATTTATCAATAGAATTTACACTTGAACATCTTTTCCTATAACCTCGTCTTTTAGAACTTCTTCTGTGCCGTAAAACTATTTTTATGTTTGAACTCGAGCTTAATGTTGACGAAGGCGTGGAATTGTTGCTTGCGGAACATCGGGATACTGTCTGAAGGTTTTCTATCGTTTTAACTAATTTTGACGATTTTATTGGAGTTTTATTACCCTCAATTATTAAGTCATTGAATTTTTTAGTCAATTCCGAAACCTTATTACTAGTTATAGTCATTGTAGTTTTGGTAACTATAGGTGGTCGTCTATATGATGTTGATGCATTTTTTATTTTGAAGCTTACTTTTCTCGGTTGCTGTTCTATTCGTTTTTTGACGGCAGACAAAACATCCACAGGCGGTGTTTGTTTGTGTCTTTTTTCTGGAGATTTTAAAACTTTACCTCCTCCAGTACTTCTTGTGTCATCGCTTTCTGTAGTGGTTGCTAACTCAGCGTAATGTAAAATTGGTTCTTTTTTGGCTTTTGAATACAAAGACGACGGATTCACAGTAGCATTCAAAAAGGCCTGTTTAGCTTCGTTAATTGAATTCGTTCTTTCATTTGTAGGAGATACTGGTTTTATAGGTACCGAGTAAATACACTTCTCACTAAAGTTTTGCTTATGTTTTATCGCCATATTTTCGGAATCCGGGATAATGAAATTTTTCAGAAGGGCCTTTATAGTACCGTGCTCTTTTTCGTCGGTGTTAAATTTTTTTATTGATGTTATCAAATTCTTCGTGGTCATCGACTCGTCTTCCATCAGATTATTCAATAGCATTTGTGCTGGATATCTCTGACCGATTTTCTACGCCATCTGAAACAAAGTCACAAAGTGAGTGTGTGTAGGAAGTTATTATATACACGTAATCAAACACTATAAATGTATTATATCATAAAATTGCAGTGCTTCTACCATCGTAAATCCGAAGAAATTTACGAACTGGGTCGTGATAAATGATCAAAAGCGAAAGCTGTTTTAACTTATAAATATTATATTATTATGTGACCATCTTCTTAAGTAAACTTAATAATTGTAAAATTATGCGTAAAATGTAAAAAAATATATCTGAGACTATTAACAATGTAATCTGAACCGAAATTAGTTTGAAATAAACAGTTCTATCATCATATATTTTTAGTTTTCTTTCTAATATAAATGAATACCTTTATCATAGTAGGTTGTTATAGGGTCATGCATCTGAGACTCGGGTTTGTGAGTACCTAACGTTCTCTTAATAAACCTGACTTTACCTAGGTATCAGCTCTACCATTCGACGACCATACGTGACTCGAGTGGAATAACCAATGAACCCCAGTCGACGACTAAATAACTGATATTGTTTTGTAATTCTTAAATAAAAGTTATTTTTTAAAAAATAACATTTATTAACTATTTCTACAATTAATTATCATAAAGAGAGAGACTTGTTTTTTAAATGATCTATATTAATAAATGGAGAGCCGGTTCTTTTGTTCGATTATACTGCGAAAACTATTGAACCGATCGTAATAATACTTATATCCTAAGACGCAATGTGTTTCGAGTATATGATAATTGTTGGTTGGTTGGTTACTTTTCGTGTAAAAAGATATAGACGGACAGAGGTCGCTAGTATATTAAAAACTATTACACCAATATTAAAAATCTGACACCAGAAGAATTGCTGAGTGCCACACACCACAGCCAAAATATTGTAGTCCATGCGGACGACTCTGCGGGCGAAAAGCTAGTATGATTTATATGTTATGTATATATTGTTGTTTATTTATTATTAATATAAACATGCTTACTTGCTTTTTAAAGTTTGTAACAAATTTTGAAATTCTGATATTTCCAAAAAGTTTAAAGAGTTGCTATTTACGTTTAAAAATATGCTATTTTGGTATTTACGACGGTTTTTGACGGGTTGGGGCAGCGGTCATAGTATTTGCTGTTGCACAGGCGGTCGCGGTTTCGATTCCAGCTCACGACAGAGATTTCTATTGGCCATATAGATAGAAATTTGTCGTGGTCGTGGTTTCTTAGTCTTAAAAATTATGAGTGCCAATCGACATGACTAATAAAATGATGAAGTCAACGTGCGTGAGACGGCGCATATCTTGTTTTCTGAATATTTATCTTAAATTATTCTTGTTTCTATCAAATCAAAACCGACTTAAACTTTTTTTACGTTGTAAAATGTTACTACTTTAAAAATGTGGCAAAGTATCAAGAACAGGCATTTATTTTCGCCTACACTCCGTCCGAATAAGGTTCTATGATAATTTGTAAACAGCGTGGAGGTCGTTGACCGTGCGAGATTTACGCCGATATAAGTATTGTGGTCAAAGATCATTTTACTGTATATAATGTTTTTTTTGTGCTAGGATTATATCACAGTGCAAGAAATACAACCGAAAGGCTTTCCCAGTTACTTCCTATGACTACTAAGTCATTACTTATCAACTCAAGTAAAAAATTCAAGGATAAGTTTCACCACCAGATGAATAAAGTTTTATCTGTTTGATATTGTTCATCGTCACTTCAGCCTATCGCAGTCCACTGCATACTGGACATAGAACTTCACAAGTTCGTGCCAAAAAATGGCGTGAGCTCATGTGTGTTGCCCATAGTCACCACGCTGGGCAGGCGGGTTGGTGAGCGTGATATTGTTACATATAATAATAATATATGTATATGTCAGATAATTATTTTAAGCGTTATTAGTATAGGTGTAATTAGTCTTAAAGAAAGAAATTTTATAATGATGTGAATTCCTTCATTGTATTCTTATGTCGTGTAAAGTCCTCTTAACCCTCTAGGAATGTGTGAGGCCAGCCTGATCAAACTCAAAATCACTGGTTGGGAAAAAATCATCAAAATCGCAGACTAGGTGAACCGCAAGACTTTCTAACACGCCTGTGGGCTGCATTATCTAACTTATTTGTTTGTTGTGTTGCTGTTTTGTTTTGTTTCAAAAGCACCTTCGAATCGTCATCTCATAAATTTTAATTATTGTTAAAAGTGAAGCACCACCGATTCGGTACGTAGATTCTGCAGAGAAGAATGGGCAAAAAACTCGGCAGTTACTTAAAAATTTTTTTTTTTTTTAATATAAAATTGATGGCGTTATTAGACTTCCTGTTGACAGAAATAGAGTGAATATACCTCAATTCTAAAGCCACATTTAAATAAAAATTAAAGTATGTTACAAATTAGATACAGTCGGTATTATTTTTACAGGTGTTTGCGTTATTGTTAGGAATGATTTTACGGTTAATTGACTGACAATGGCTTGTTCAGTGCATTGTATGAACAAAAGGCGATACGTTGCCAATAAATAGGTCTAAAGGTTTATCGTCCTCTGGAAGATATTAGAGATTTTTTTATTAGAATATATATAAAAAAAAAATTAATATATGAACAATATAAAACTAGGTAAATCAGTAGATTTGTTAATTATATCGATACATATAATAAATTGTAATCGAATTGTGTATCTGAAAAAAAATAGAACAAAGGAATTTGAAGGGTTATTCTATGAGAGCAATACGATAATTTTAATTTTTTTAGTCTGTTTCTTATATGACACAAAATGAATTAGTCTTCGTAGTGTAGAAATATGATGTAAGTTACAAGTTATTGCTCTACAAATAAATTTAAAGTAATCGTAACGAAGTCATTTTGTAAACATATAATTACCAACACATGTAATATCATGGATCAGCTAGTGTTACGTAATACAAATTAAATTTCTAGTTAGTAAATAAGTAAATTTTGCGTAGGCCTATCTTAGTCCACTGCTGGACGTATGCCTTCCTCAGCTTACGACGAACGTCTCGATTCTCCGCAATCCTCAATACTAGCGCTTCAGTCTTACACTGCATTTCCCATAAATAGTTTAATTTTGTTTCATAGCAGAACAGTTTAAACTAATACAATTATACTTTTAACTTTTAAATATGTATTTAAATAAGCAAAGCAACTGCAATATTCAAGCTTCATGTCAAGTGGATTACTAGCCTTACGATTAGTCAAAAACAAACAGACAGGACGACGATAAAACCTTGTCTATTATATACGCAGTAACTACATTTGACGTTGATGGTATATTTGTAGAAATGCTTTATTTAACTACATTTGACGTTGATGGTATATTTGTAGAAATGTTTTATTTAACTACATTTGACGTTGATGGTAAATTTGTAGAAATGCTTTATTTAACTACATTTGACGTTGATGGTATATTTGTAGAAATGCTTTATTTTTACCGTCGCAGGTAACACAACCCCCAAGCACAAACGCCTAGACCGCGAGAGCTGACGCACAAGTCGGCTGTTATGAGTTTATGACCACTGCGCCAGTACGTAAGACAACAAATAAAAAAAAAATCACAAATTCTTACAACAACAAATAATGTTTACACCTTTTTGTGACGAATACTTCGTGTATGAACTGGGATATGAGGTTTCGTCTGTTGTACAAGTGGGTCGAATTAGCAGTTTGGAAGCGTTAATTCCGACCTAGAGCGTCGTACCTAATACGTGCTGTCTCCTCTCCTTGTTATTCGGCACGTGAAATCATTTTAACATTCAGGAATTTTACGGTATCGATGGTACGCGGAGATATTATCTTAACGTTATTCATTGTTTAATGACTTTTTAAGCGACTTCCAAAAAAGGAGGAGGTTCTCAATTCGACTGTATTTTTTTTTATGTATGTTACATCAGAACTTTTGACCGGGTGGACCGATTTCAACAATTTTTTTTTAATCAAAGGTAGTGTGTGTCAATTGGTCCCATTTAAATTTATTTGAGATCTAACAAATACTTTTCGAGTTATATCTAATAATGCGTTTTTACTTGACGCTTTTTTTGTCGACCTACGTTGTATTATTCTACACATAACGACTAGTATATATATTATATTGGAATTTGTTTTTGTATGAGTACTAGCAACAAATAAGCTAGCCATTCACTTGCCGTACCTATTGGCGTTCTATGTATATGTAGATAATTGTATATACATTGAACAATCTTAATATATATAAATAACGCGTCACGTTGTTTGTCCGCGATGGACTCCCAAACTACTAAACAGATTTAAACGAAATTTTACACAGATATGTAAATTTGTCCAACTTGAAATATACGCTATATTTTATTTCGATATGTATAATTATTACATTAAAAAAAAAAATACAAGGTGGTACGAAGTTTGCCAGGTCGGTTAGTAAATAAATAATAAATAAAACTGACTGTCACACCAAATGTTGTTATGACTGATTCCAGTTTTAATAAATCGTATTTATTTTTAACCGAGTTCAAAAAGGAGGAGGTTACTCAATTCGACCGTATATATTTTTTTTTATGTATGTTTGGGGATAACGTACTTTATGAACCGATTTTGATACTTCCTTTTTTGTTGGAAAGGAGATATTCCAAGTGTAGTACCAGGAACTGATGATGGAATCCAGAGAAATCGAGGGAAGACCTCGAAAATCGTAGTGACGACTCGTGCGTTTGTTAATTTTCTTCGTCTACTTACGTTGCATTACTTGTCGATGTAACTGAGGTCGGTTTTTTTCGTTCGCGAGCAAACACAATTATTATATTTATTGTAATAATTGTTGATACGCAACATTATTATATTTGTTTTCTAACTCACAAATAAATAAAGTTCATGGGTTTCCGACAAGCCAATAGGCAACATATAATTGACCATGAGAAAACAGGAATTTTCAAGATTGATGCCACAAACGCTTAACTGTGAAACGTGCGATGTTTATATAGTCATTAAGGTTTATGAAATTATCTAGCTTTCTACAAAGTATAATAAAACTTAAAAAACATGATTAATCAGGAAGTCGTTCTCATGACGATTATAATGGCGTGAAGAGTGGGAATAAAGACTCACTTTTGTATTTTTACATAATTATTGTTATGGAGCAATATCTTGCAGTCAAGTTTTGACCTTAAAAAAAAGAAGTCATAGAAGTATTTAACATAATATTATGGTCACGATGCAATACTACACTCTTGCCCAGCAGTGGAATGTCAAAGGCTGAATCATCGTATTCGATTTACATAGTGTGGGAAGTTGGATGCACACAAATCATGTCATATATCGTCAATGATTCTCTTTCCATTTCTTAGGTATAGTAAGAATTAGGACACAATGAGGACGACATGTCTACAAAGACGGAAAACCTTAAAAAGATAAATTAAAAAAAAATTGTAACAGATTACAAAAAAACGCTCCACATTAATTATAAATTGCATTGTTTTATGAAAATAGCACTAATCTTGTTAAATTCTGTTAGTCCATACATACGTTAAGTTATATAGGATATAATCAAACAAAAAATGGCGAAATATTCTACAAAAAAATGTGCTCGCTGAGATAAGGATATTGGAGAATTTCCGTAAGGAGTTTACGGTCGACCTCCTTCAGCTGTAATTGGAAAAACTAATAAATATTGTTTAGTAATGAGTTCGTTTTATTGTTTCGACAGATCACATGTACAATTGAATAGCTAATTAGTTACGTTACATTTACGGCAAATGATGGCGAAAATTCTATATCCCAGGTGGGATTTTTGCAACATTTCACAAGGTTGGTGCAGCACGGTCTGTGCATATATTTAACATGTACTAAGCTGTGAAAGCTGCAAAAATGAACCGCTGAATGTCTCGTTAAGCGTAAAACTCGAGAACAGTTAAATCAATTCTAGCCGAAAGTTTTCTAATACTTTGTAGAATATATTTATGCAATGAAAAATTGAGAATATTATACAAAAAAAGTGGAATTTTTTTGAAAACATTGATTATAAAACGCAAGTTCACTCACTAAAGACAGAATTTATAATACTGAACAGAGAACTAAAAAGCTACAGCATATTCTCATCTTACATAACATTGACAGCTTAACATCCAGTTTTGTTGTACTGTTATAAATTTTATGGAAAGTAAAAGGTTACGATCAAATTTATAGCTCTTTCGACGTTATCAAGCCAACATTGTCTTAGATATCCATTTCTAGGGCTATCGACCCTGAGGTCAGGCGTGTACCGCTTTCACTGGGACCTGGGAGAGTACGATTAGTGTACCTAAATGGCTCTAATAATGTCGAAATATTGTTGATTGTTAGAACTGAACTAGTAGAAAAATGTACTTCGTATGGAGAATAATTTAATTTAATTTAATTTACTCTTTATTGTACATATAAAAAGAAGTTTACAATTTATAAAACAATTCACAAAAAGAAATGTAATACCGGCGGTCTTATCGCTAAACAGCGATCTCTTCCAGACAACTAGCTTGGAGGAGACAATGTGAAAAAAGCGGAAAGGGTGCTCAGAATTAAAATGAAAGAAAACAGGAAGAAAACCAATATATATACATATATATATATATATATATATATATATACATACATATATACAGGATATTGTTGGAAGAGAAAAAGTGATATGGAAAAAAGAATAAGGTTCTAGTTGATATCTGTAATTTCGTCTGAGGTTATTGTATACACTAATAATGCATTTTATATGCAGAGCAAAATACATTAATAAGATCAAAAGCAAAAGTGTACCTACTTTGCTTCTAGGAAATAAAATTTTCTGTGTAAGAACAGGTGTCTATGGAAATCGTTGTTACTTGAAACGAATAACTTTTATTTAACTGAAGATATCTCAATATTGATTTAGGTAAGAGCCAAATGTTTGTTTAAGGTAGTATTTTTCTAATAGTGGACGAATTGATAAAATCGAAACAAAGAAATTATCCTTCGACCTTAGATTCTTGAGTTCAAACTACACTCTCGAGTATAATGACGTTGTCCGTTTCTTTAGCATGCTTTATTTATTTTGAAATGAATATGAACGTGTGAACTATGGTAAAAATTTTATTAAGCGTGGGAATGACACTTGTGAAATTTTCACGTATTATAGTTCAGTTTTTTATTTAGACACATAATATTTTTAATATTCGTATATGATACCTCAATATTGTTTAATAATAATAAAATATACTTTTAAATGGTACTACGAGTATTATGTTTCATATTTATGACTTAATATACATATATACCCTTCCCCTTCTCCTACATTAAGAAAGTGGCCTATGCTCGTCAGAGGGATGCTATAGCTTGAATCAATGAATTAATATGATTTATGAGGTGGGGCACGCTGAAAATTATCTTGCTCAGACTCTGAAGCATCTCAACGTGACTAACTGGGACCTAAGTGTTTAAACCGTAAGATCAGGGATGTCAAAGATATGGCCCGGTCACAGAAAGAAAAACACGACTTCAATCGATTCCTCTATGGAAGTTTTAAAATGCGCACGTTATATTTTTTTTTAATTTAAATCCGGCCCGTGTGCACGTTCTAAATCGACCTTTGTAAATTTGAGTTTGACACCCCTGGTAAAGATTATCAGAGCCAAAATAATACAATTCTCAAGTAGTGTCATATATCTTTGGTGAGTCGACTACATTCTTGTTCATACAGCTTGTTTGCCACCCTAGTATACAAAAAACGCATGCATGTCTTTAAGTATTCAATTTACTCAAAGTTCTTCAACGATTTCATCGTAAAAGATTTTAATTAGGTTTATAAAGGCTGTATAAAGATGTTTTCAATACGAAATCCAATTAACAATCGAGACGAGTATTTAATAAGTATTAATAAAAAACTGGTATCCTCAGGAAGTGTCGACGGATCTCTTGAGAATTACACAACAGCGCGTGCGCCGAACATGGACTATTAACAATCTGACATGCGCGTGCACGCGTTCAAAGCTCATAGAAAGCAGTTAATACGTGATAGAAAATGACGACCCGTTACGTCCATAACATTTCTAACAGGTGGCTTTGGTTACACAATTGCTGTTTATTGCCGTTATACTGTTGCTAATGTTGTTGAGTTAACGCAAATTATATACTTGATTTGTTGGTAATGATTCCATCGTACTGCGCAAGATATTTAACGACTGTTATTAAGTTTTTAGATAATAATTTACTGATTTTATTTCGTTGAAATTTCTTCATCGTGATTTATAAAATCTAGAGTAAGTTTTAATTTGATTTAAGATGAAATAGTGGTCGCTCAGTGGTCGAAATTCGACTATAATTAATTTAAATTATAAGTTTGAACATTATTATTGAGGTTCTGTTGTCAAAGTCTACGAGTATACTTCTATAATAATAAACAAATGAGTATTTATGCGTGTGTGTGATGTTTTTTATTAATTTAATGTATTTTTTATGCATAATTAAAAAAAAAATTAGCATTCTGCAGTCTGCGTCCATATAAACTATAAGTGTGCGAAATTTCATTGTCCTCCGTCCGCGCAATTCTCGTAAAAAGGGGTACAAAGTTTTTGTTTCACGTATTAATACATATATAGAAGCTAGTTGTAGTCGCGTGTAGATAAAGTTTACTTGAATTATTAATAACTGGAGTAATAATGTTAATGGTTTTTTAATTTTAATATAAAGCAAAATCAAAATTTTTAAACAATTATATTTTTAACCGACTTCAAAAAAAGGAGGAGGTTACTCAATTCGACCGTATATATATATATATTTTTTTTTTAATGTATGTTCGGAGATAACTTCTTCGTTTATGAACCGATTTTGATAATTCTTTTTTTGTTGGAAAGGAGATATCCATAGTTTGGTACCATGATAAGGAAACCAGGATCTGATGATGGGATCTCAGAGAAATCGAGGGGAACTTTTAAAAATCGTAAGGGTGACTAGTAAATTTAATCATGTTTTCATTAAGTACTATAAAGCACTACTATTTAATAAAGGTCTGGAGTCGATCTGATGATGGAGAAGAAAGATAGTCGAGGGAACTCTTCAACAATTTATAGCAATTACCTACTTTTTGAACTTAATTCGTTTCTATTGATGAGAACTTTGCACCTGTATGAGTTATAAGTGCCATTACAGTCTGATGATGGAGACGAAAGATAGTCGAGGGTACTCTTCAACGACTTATAGCAATTACCTGCTGTTTGAACTTAATTCGTTTCTATTGATTAGAAATTTGCACCTATATGAGTTACAAGTGCCATTAAAGTCTGATGATGGAGACGAAAGATAGTCGAGGGAACTTTTCAACGATTTAGAGCAATTACCCGCTGTGTGATCATCTGTGTCGCAGGACCAGGTTTGATGATGGAGCCCATAAACACCCGAGGGAATTTCTCAACAATTTACAGCAGTTACCTTTTGCTGTTTGACGACCGCTTTGATATAATGGTGCATGTGCCGTGTCGGCAGCGCCTAAACACCGACGGTCGCGGGTTCTATTCCCGCTCGGAGTGGATATTTATGTTTATACAAATATTTATTTTCGGTCTAGTTGTTAATCCTTGTGGTTCTCCCAACCTAGCCTCAGAGAACAGTCCCGGTTGTTATTATGTACACCTGATAGCGAACTTTACTCATAGTATGTCGACGCGTTAGCGCAGCGGTCACAGTACTGGATGTTGCCCTGGCGTTAGGGGGTTCAATCTCCGCGCACGACAGACATTTGTATTGGCCATATAGATGTTTGTCATGATCTGGGTGTTTGTGCTTGTGTATTGTGTATGTTTCCGAGCCCCCGACATAAGAGAAAAAGCATCCTTGTTAGGTCTACCCATCACTAAAAATTGTAAAATAAAATAATTTTTAACAAAAAAAAACCGACTTCAAAAAGGAAACTAAAAAGTGAAAAATAAATTTACTTAGTAGAAAGTAATTCGTATTTTGGTTTAGTTAATCAGAAATGATTAAATAAATATTTTATAATTTTGAAGTTGGTGCCAAGTAAATACTACAACAACCTAGCTACAATAACAAATACAAACAACACACACACAATAAACAAGTACAAAAAATATTATTAAATATGTCAAAACAATAACAGAATAATAAAAGTATTCAACCTAATAGTCAATGAAACAAATTATGAAAGAAAACTGAATACAACTTACGAGTAGATACTAGAGTAGTTATTGTTTTACTTGGCACCGACTTCAAAATTATAAAATATTTATTTAATCATTTCTGATTAACTAAACCAAAATACGAATTACTTTCTACTAAGTAAATTTATTTTTCACTTTTTAGTTTCCTTTTTGAAGTCGGTTTTTTTTTTGTTAAAAATTATTTTATATATAAAATATTTATGAGAGGATATACAAGTCGTTTGATGATACTTTAAAAATATGGTAAAATGGGTAATTTTTTTAATACATTTTAATTTCAGGTACAAGAATATTTTATTTGTTATTAGGGTACCAAATGGCTCATAAAACAGTCGTTAAACCATCTAGCGTTAGTGGTAGCTCGTAGTTTTGAGACATGATTGTCATTATATACAGGTAAACTTTAAATTTTTATTTATTTTATTTATTCACACTTTCGCACACCAATTTAAAGTTTTAACAATGAGACAAATGATATCAGAAAATATAAATTGCTTCAGTTGCAACAGTCGGCCTTATCGCTAATACAGCGATCTCTTCCAGGCAACCTTAAAAATTATCTAGTTTTAATTAAAATAACGTAAAATTAATAAATAGTAATAATTATGTATTTTGTAAGGATGACGTAATAATCGAAAGTAAAAGAAGGAGTTAAATTTATATCGAATATTTTGTATTCCTATTTTCATTTATAGCGAAATATTACTTATATGAGGTGTTTTTTTTAGAAGTTTAAATGATAAAAAAATAAAAATATATATTATGATATCAATGAAACGGGCTTTATTGGATAGAAAATTTTATGTCAAAATAGAATGTCAATCGTTCTAACTGTTTTTTATAACGGATCTGAAGCTTAACGAATCAAAAGTACCAAATCTAACTTGTTGAAGATTTGATAACAGTTTAACGTATATGGTAAATATATTCTTTAATGTTTTAATTTTATCTATTACATATTGTTGAGAATTTTTTGGTTTGCGGTTGAATTTTAATACCCTGTCTACTAACTCAGTTACATCGCAGATAAGATCAGTCCATCAAAACATCTTTTTATCAAACTGTCTCTTCCTTCTATCTCACGTAATGAGATATCTAGCTCACCTTGATAATCTTGATAATCTAATCGCATTAGAAGTACACGTAATCTATAAGCTGCACTTAAATGACGTAAGAGATTGAGTAATTGATTTACAACTTTAATTCGACATTGAAAAAAATGTATATTTATACCTAATTTAGATTTGCAATAAAAATATTTATTCATTTATGTATTTATGTGCGTTTACGAAACAATTAAAATAAGACGGCGTTCTCGGTTTATTGTATTAATCAAATCACAGTTATATTATATCTATAATATAAAAATGAGTCACTGAATGTGTTGCTAAGCGCAAAACTCGAGAACGGTTGGACCGATTTCGCTAATTCTTTTTTTAAAATATTCCTTGAAGTACGAGGATGGTTCTAACGGAGAGAAAAATTCTAAAAAAAAAAAAAATTTAAATTTCCTGAAAAAGTCTAAAAACAACACTTTTCTATACTCCCATACAAAAGATTTGTGATAATACTTAAAAGTCAATTTGAACTTTAATACCATACGATAAAGTTTGTGTTAGGCGATACAAAGTTCGCCGGGTCAGCTAGTAGCCCATAAAAACAAAGAAAATAATTCTTATATCAGTAAATCGCTGTATATAAACTAGGGTAAGTACATTAAACTTGAGCGATTACTGAAAAGCCACGGGCACTGTGATTATAAGAGTGCCTGAAAATTTATTTAATCCAAATAGTAATAAAAAAAAAGCGCCATAAATAATTATTAGCTCCAATGATCATAGGATGGTATTGGCCATTGGGTAAGAGAATTCATATTAACATCAAATAGCCGACAATTTCATGCACTAATAAGTGTGTACACATTCACATAGCGTTTAATTATTACATTGTTACCTTGAACTATTTGATAATTTTTATTATGTATTATTTAGTATAACAAATATATATATAAAAAATGTTTTTATTTTTATGTAATACTACTTATGTAATACTGTAAATGAGTCTCTATTTTTGTCGAATTTATGGTAATTGAAAAAACAAAAAGTTTTTTTACAGTCACTCGTATAAAAATAATTACTATTGATTGCAGCTTTTATATAAATTCATTTTTCATCCTGAAACATTAAGTTGATAAAATATTTTTTATTATCTATATTACAGTGCAACAGACCATAGATATAATACAGATTAAAAAAGTTATGTCTCTCTAATGACAGCTAACGTAACACGATTTTTGTACAAAAAGTTTTCGTATGTATGTAGTGTAATACTGATATAATGATCAATAAATGTAGAAACCAAAGTCGTAAATGCGTATAATATTAATATTTGGACGAAAGTCCTATCACTTATAAATTTACAGTTTTAATTATAAATGATAAAGTTCCACTGATGTCCGAGTATCACGCAAAACCTAAAACATTGTTTTTAAATATTAATCAATAATAATTAATGAAGTATTAAATTATAATTTTTAGTTTTATATCTTAGATACTTATCTAGTCCTTACTTAAAATGTATTAATAATTTAAAATGTATTAATAATTTAAAAAAAAATTATTCAAGTTTTAAGAAAACTATTTTCATACTGCAAATATTGTTACTATGAACGTTTATCTTTTAATTTTTTTCTTTATGTTATCTAACTATATAAAAACATACTATCAATATACAATACTAAGCAATTCAAACAAAGTCACAGATCAGCTAATGAAGAATAAAATTCGTGGCTCCAAGGAGAGTAAGAAAATCTAAACTCAAGAAACGTCAAGGCTACCTTAACTGCCGGACGTAGCCGTAGTTTATAATAGGTATTGTGGTGGTAAAACAATAGAGCACAACGTGTACGGGTAACATATGGCGTGGGGCCTTTGTAATTAAACATCACACGTTTTTGATATGCGATGATGATACGAGCGCATCTAGCTCGAAATGACCTCGAACGTTCGTAAATATGACGGGGAAAACGACACCTGCAAGGAATATTTCGTTAACATAAGTTTAGGTATAGGGTTAGGTTCTTGTTTTTAAACGACAAATCAAATAAAATAAAATTACTATATTCAAATAGGCTTCAAAAGCACTTTAGAATCGTAATTTTACAAAAGAAAAATTTAAAAGTGATATTTTTAATAGTGAAGCTACCTCCAATTCGGAATGTAGATTCTGCAGAGAAGAATCGGCAAGAATATCTGCAATTACTCTAGTATAAATAATATATAAAATAGTAGTATAAAATAATAGTTCTAGTAGCAAGCACTCATATGATTTTCGTTGAGAGCGTTTCGTTATGAATTTGGATGTACCACTAAACCGATTTATATGGCCTTAGCGGACGGCCCTAGGCGGGTATATTCCCTACTATGAATAACGATCGCTACCAGGTGTCTATGATAACGACCGAGGCCGACTGCTTAACGTGCTCTCCGAGGTACCGTGGGGAGACCTACAAAGACAGACAATTAGACCGGTAAGAAATATTTACAAAAACAAATATCATTGAACCCGCAAATACCGGTGTGTGAGCGCCATTTAACCGCCATTAATTTTCATTTGTATAGATTTATAACTTTCTTTCGCCGTATTAAAAGAACTAAGCTCTATGTCTTATGCCCTGATGAAATTCTTATTAGTTTTGCTAAGTTCAGGGTTATACTGACTCGTCAAAAACCCGTTCCGAGTGACCCAGTAAGAGCAAAAGTTCTCTAACGTTCTGCATAGAGGGTATCTAAACCTGTTTGTGGGAGTCAAGCCCCACAAACGAAACACAAAACATCCGTTGATGTTGACGATAATTCTTAATCTTGACGAATAATGACGTAGGGTCATGAGAATTTATATTATCTTTCTTTTAACGAGTTGTTATGTATATACATAATATTACTAAATGAGTAATTATTTCGGTTGTTAAATTAAAATAAGGATTTCTTACTTTTGCTGTTGACACGTTCTACATTTGAGGTTTATAGAAATTATTTCTATTATGTTTTTTATTTTTATTATGTTTCTACGTTTTAGGTTTAAAGAATTTATTTCTCACCTCATTTATCAAAAGGTCACTTATAGTATATAGTCCTCCTCATCGATTTCGATGACTGCGACCCAGGGAGTCATGACTAATTTCTCTGATGGGCCCTAATATGGCTCGCTAATCCACATTTAGTTTTAAATGTCCTAGAGCAACTGCGGCAGTAAAGCTGACCCGCAAGGTTGTATGTGTATAGGAGGGTTTAGGTCTCTGTTTATTAACATGGCGTTTTGAATCAAGCGCTAGAAGTCGATTTTCTTCAAATGATTTAATTTTATGACTGATAGTAGATCGCCAAGATGACGGTCATAGGTACCTAAAAGGTCACTTACAATAGGATAAGAACAATATACAAAACGAACTTTGATTTAAAAATATTCATGCTGTCCGAACTTTTAGCACGATTTGGTAGATTATTATATAGCTGCACTCCCTCAAAACAATGTTGTTTTCTTACCACACTTTATACGTACACTAGTTGCTTTCAATTTATCTTTGTTTCTTAAATTGTTTAGTTATTATTTATAAATTTTGCGGTTGTAGTGAATTGAATTTTTAAAAATGTTCTTTGAAGTATACAGGTGTAATTAGTTTATAATTGGGTGATATTTAGTAATTTTGTTTCTTGACACATACTATTGGCTCAGATAAATAGGGATAGCGAAATAGTATTTTATTTAATATTTTCAAATTTATTTCCGTAGCATATAGTTGATAATAATAAATTTGTTGGACCGACAATGTACGTAAGATTACCGGTGTAGGCTGGATGAGGATGGAGGAAAACCGGGATGTGTGGCGCGAACTTGGGGAGGCCTATGTCCAGCAGTGGACTGCAATAGGCTGAGCTGACTGAATAAACTGATATAAAAAAAAAATTGTAACTTTAAAAGTCTGATAAAATCCCACAATCAGGCAAACACCTCTTAGGAGCAGAAAGATGAGGCACACAATAATTCTCATAAAAACTAAAGCAGAATGTTTCTCGACACATCATACAATACAAAGTATTATAAACATAGCTATTTAAAGATAATTCGATAAGTCAGACTAAAACCTTTTTAGAACAAAAACAAAACTTAAAACAGGTATATGTTTTATGTTACGGACAACATTAAAGCGCAAAAATGACTGACAAATAACTTCTAAATCATTATAAAACACCATTAAATTCAATTCCCATCAAGATTAACGGAAGGATTGCATTGATTGTACCGAATTACCTAACACCGATTCGGCTTAGCTAATCGCGTTTACTCGCGTGAGACGATGACCCACATATGCTTTGCATGTGCTACAATTAGAGTAGCAAAGCAAATATAAACTCAACGAGTGCGAGAGAGACGGGAAATGGATATCCTGTACGACACATCCTACCCTCATTGTATAGGATATGATATTAGTAATAGTATTCATGTAATACTTTTTTTGATAGTACGTAATCAGTACTAGCATGTGAAGACGACCTTTATAAAATATAAATTCTTATTACGGTTCAGCCTGTAAAATTAAGGGCCTGTTGCACCTGTTGTGGATAACGCTATTTGGGGGATGACGGTATGAGACGATTAAAAATTCTTGATTCAGTTTTAAGTTTTAATAATTGAGGAGAAGCAGGTCCTAACGGCCTATTTTTCGTCCCGATGTTAAAGTATATTTGTAACTTATTTGCAGGATAAACTCTATATGTAACTGGTGAAACCGGCCCTAAGACTGGATTAATTATTTATTTTCCTCGATCCTCTACTGGGTGTTAGTAGATATATTCCCTACTATGAGTAACTATAATCGAGAACGAATCGAAACGAGACATCTATAAATGTAAATGTCTTTAGTATAAAACATTACGAAAGTTAGTTGTAGCAAAATATTACATCGTAATAATGTTACAGAACGGAAACAGGATGTATTTCAAAATAGGTTAAATTAGGTTTTCTATAATGATATCATCATCATCATTACAGCCTATACAGTCCACTGCTGGACATAGGCCTCCACAAGTTCACGCCAAAAATAACGTGAACTCATGTGTTTTGCCCATAGTCACCACGCTGGGCAGGCGGGTTGGTGACCGCAGTACGGGCTTTGTCGCACCGAAGACGCTGCTGCCCGTCTTCGGCCTGTGTATTTCAAAGCCAGCAGTTGGATGGTTATCCCGCCATCGGTCGGCTTCTTAAGTTCCAAGGTGGTTGTGGAACCTTGTTATCCCTTAGTCGCCTCTTACGACACCCACGGGAAGAGAGAGGGTGGCTAAATTCTTTAGTGCCGTAGCCACACAGCACTATCTATAATGATAATGTAGGTGTAACGACGTATAATGAATCTACGCTACTACATTTCAGTGTCAATATTAGAACATTCAAAAATGTATACGCGGTGGAAATCAATACTACTTTGTATAGATATGTAGGTAGTTATTCAATGAAGTGAATATTGAGACAAACTTTTATAATTATAACTTTCAATCAACTGACAGCGACAGATATTTTCTTGTATTGTATGTGTTTCTTTTATATACACTATAAAACACGTTAGCACTAAAATCTTAATGAACGATGTAATTCCTGTAAGACGTTACTTTCATCTCGAATCTTATATAAACTTTAATACATTTAATAAGCTCGACATAACATAAAATGATGGTGAGATGGAATATAAAATTTTTATGCAGTAAACGTGGCTGTTTTTTCTTTTTTTACTATCAAAATTAAACATAAAACTATTTAATATATATAAGTAGTTTTACAGCACAGCTAATTTAAAATATAGTCGTTATTTTATAATAATTAATATCTGGAGAACTTGTTTATCGAACGAAGACGAAACCAGAATAAGTCATTAGTTACACACAAATTAATATCCACATACTCAACAATCACTTATTTTGTTTAATTAACTTTCAATTAAAACTTACTCTGTTACACAAGTACGCAGTAAATTATGACAAATACATACATTACAATAACACATTCAAATAACCTTTTATTTATACAACTAGGTCGGCAAACAAGCGCAAGTCTTATTTCATGGTAAGTGATTACCGTAGCCTATAGACGCCTGCAACACCAGAAGCATCGCAAGCGCGTTGTCGACCCTAACCCCAATCTCGCAGGAGCTCTTGATACCTTACTCGCCACATGAACACAACACTGCTTGAAAGCAGTATAATTTAGCTGTGATCTTCTGTAAGGTCTCGGTACGTTTTCAATGGGTCTGCTCCAGATTTTGAGGTGGATATTTCCAGCTGTGCCCTACCTCAGTTAAAAAAATATTAAAATAAACAATTAAATTTCAATCACTATCAATTGTTTACATTTGTTGCTATCAGTAAACGTGACACTAACTATATACTCGTACATACGATACATTCTTTTTTTATTATCGAGTTAATATTAATTAACTTATTAATTAACTATTATATTTTTAAACAAACAGAGATATTTATTCGATAATATCATATGAACAGATTTAAAATATTTACTGGCACCATTGAAAGACATTAAAACAAAAAGAAGTTGAATTAGAAGTCAAAATCCGTTCTATTAAAGTTATCTTAATAATGCTGGGAAACACTATGTTTAACGCGATTACAATTATAACATAATACGATGTAATGTTATATAATGTAATCTATAATAATCTATAATAATATATATAAAAGCGAAAGGTCACTCACTCATCACGAAATCTCCGAAACTATAACACCTAAAAACTTGAAATTTGGCAGGTAGGCTCCTTATAAGACGTAGGCATCCGCTAAGAACGGATTTTACGAAACTCGACCCCTAAGGGGGTAAAACGGGGGTTGCAAGTTTGTATGAAAGTCCTATGTTTTTGAAGTAAAAGACTTGAAATTTAAAGTGTATGCTGTATAGATGATGAGAAGGCGTCCAAATAATGTATCTTTAGAAATCAACCCCCTTTTGGGGTTAAAACGGGGGATGGTAGGTTGACTCACTGATCACGAAATCTCCGAAACTATAATACCTACAAACTTGAAATTTGGCAGGTAGGCTCCTTATAGGACGTAGACATCCGCTAAGAACGGATTTTACGAAACTCGACCCCTAAGGGGGTAAAGCGGGGGTTGCAAGTTTGTATGAAAGTCCTATGTTTTTGAAGTAAGAGACTTGAAATTTAAAATGTACGCTCTTTAGATGGTGAGAAGGTGTCGAAATAATTTATTTTTAGAAATCAACTCCTTTTTGGGGTTAAAACGGGGGATGGTAGGTTGACTCCCTCATCACAAAATCTCCGAAACTATAATACCTACAAACTTGAAATTTGGCAGGTAGGCTCCTTATAGGACGTAGACATCCGCTAAGAACGGATTTTACGAAACTCGACCCCTAAGGGGGTAAAACGGGGGTTGCAAGTTTGTATGAAAGTCCTATGCTTTTTGAAGTAAGAGACTTGAAATTTAAAATGTACGCTCTTTAGATGGTGAGAAGGTGTCGAAATAATTTATTTTTAGAAATCAACTCCTTTTTGGGGTTAAAACGGGGGATGGTAGGTTGACTCCCTCATCACAAAATCTCCGAAACTATAACAGCGATAAACTTGAAATTTGGCAGGTAGGCTCCTTATAGGACGTAGACATCCGCTAAGAATGAATTTTACGAAACTCGACCCCTAAGGGGTTAAAACGGGGGTTGCAAGTCTGTATGAAAGTCCTATGTTTTTGAAGTAAGAAACTTGAAATTTAAAATGTACGCTCTATAGATGGCGAGAAGGTATCTAAATAATGTATCTTTAGAAATCAACTCCCATTTGGGGTTAAAACGGGGGATGGTAGGTTGACTCACTCATCACGAAATTTCCGAAACTATAACAGCTATAAACTTGAAATTTGGAAGGTAAGTTCCTTATAGGGCGTAGACATCCGCTAAGAACGGATTTTACGAAACTCGACCCTTAAGGGGATAAAACGGGGGTTGGAAGTTTGTATGAAAGTCCGATTTTTTTTTAAAGTAAGAGACTGGAAATTTAAAATGTATGCTCTATTGATGGTGAGGAGGTGTCCAAATAATGTATCTTTAGAAATCAACACTCTTTTGGGGTTAAAACGGGGGATGGTTGGTTGACTCACTCATCACGAAATCTCCGAAACTATAACAGCCACAAACTTGAAGTTTGGCTTGTAGGTTCCTTATAGAGCGTAAACATCCGCTAACAATGGAGTTAACGAAACTCGACCCCCAAGGGGATAAAACGGGGGTTGGAAGTTTGTATGAAAATCCTATATTTTTGAAGTAAGAGGCTTGAAATTTAAAATGTATGCTCTATAGATGGTGAGGAGTTGTCTAAATAATGCATAACAATGTATATATATATATATATATATATATATATATATATATATATATATATAAAAGAAAGGTCACTGACTCACTCATCGCGAGAACTCAAAAATCGCTGGATGGTCCCATCCATCCAGGATGGACAAAGATGAAATTTGGCAGGGAGGTAGATTATAGTTAGTAGACGTCCGCTAAGAACGGATTTTGCGATATTCCACCGCTAAGGGGGTGTAATTGGGGTTGATAGTTCGTATGAAACATTTACAACAGCTATAAGTTCGCCTGATAGGTTTTTTATACTGCAGCCTGAAAATAAAACTAAAAATTTGGTGTATAGAGAGGTTTTATAAATATAACTATTAAATTTTACTAAATTGTGGCTTTTAAAAAGTTACTCAGTGTGATAAGCATTTCAAGTAACTGAAATAAAAAATAATTGCGTTAAACATCTTAATAGTAATGCATATCTTCATAACCATGCGAGCGTAGTCGCGGGCAACATTTAGTGTATTTTATAACAAAGTCCCCAAAAGTGTATGTGATCGATTCCCTCAGAAATCTATTGAACGGATTTTCATGCGGTTTCACCAATGGAGAGAGGGCTTCAAGAGCTTCCTCTTGAGTTTACAGAACGGCTAAGCCGATTTTGATAATAGTTTCACTGGAAGTTTGCTGGGAAAACTTTGTGACACCCTGATATCAACGCGGGCGAAGCCGCGGGCACAGCTAGTTTAATATATAATAATAATAATGTAATATAAAGTTACTATAACAATACACGCCGCAACTTTAAGATATAGACCACAATAAGCGACAATTAATCTTATGAGGTTATCATAATTGTTTGCTCGCAAAAGAAAAATATAAACGATTTCAATTACATCGATAAGTAATACAACGTAGGTAGGCGAAACAACAGTCAAACTGTATAGTAAATCACCATCTTCATCATAATCACATCAGCCTTTCGCAGTCCACTACTGGACATAGACCTCCACAAGTTCGAGCCAAAAATGGCGTGAACTCATGTGTTTTGCTCATAGTCACCACGAGGGCTGACTTTGTCGCACCGAAGACGCTGCTGCCCGTTTCGGCCTGTGTATTACAAAGCCAGCAGTTGGGTGGTTTGTCAAGTAAATACGCGCTATCAAAGATTATTCAAAAAGTCGTCCTTAGATCTCGATCAAATTTAAATTGGACTAAAAGACACCCATCGATTTTTTCGATTAAAAAAGAGTAACCGAAATCGGTCCACACAGTAAAAAGTTATGGAAGTATAAAAACAAGATTAAATATTAATAATTAAAAAAAAATCCGTCGGATTGAGAACTTTCAGATTTTTGAAGTCGGTTAAAAATAAAACGCCGTCTTGAATTAGAAATGTTTGAACTATATTACTATTTGATATACCTATTTATTTTAATTTAACGGGGATTGTAATCATTACCGAACTGAACAATCTCCTCCGTGTTTTCTCTATTCTACGAGTATGTGACATTGGCAAAACCATTTGTGTACTTTTGGCAAATATTAAAAACCATACAAACCAAAGTGAATTATTAAAAAAGCTAATGATCGCCCAGCGGTCGAAATTCGACCGTAATAAAAGATTTAAATATAAAAAAAAAATAATAATGATCATAAAAACTTTTTTAAAAATTTTCAATTAGACTACAGACTTTGAAATACATGGTAAATACGTGGCAGTGTGTGTAATGTTTTTTTCATTATTAATTTAATGGATATATCTTATGTATAATTTGAAAAATATGTTAGCATTCTGCACTCTTTCTCTAATAAACTAAGTGTGCGTGCGATATTTTCTACTCCTCCGTCCGCGCAATTTTCGTAAAAAGGGAACAAATTGATTCACGCGTATTAATGTATACTCGAAGTTATAGGGCTATTGAAAAAAAAGTCCAAAGTTAGTTAGTTGTTGATAAAGTCCTTAGTGCACGCCACAGATCGAAAAGACGTACTTTATTTGTATTTATATACTTATAATATAGCGGTACCATAACTGATTAATTACAGGCAAGTGTCAGATATTTTGACTTAGCAAATTGATTCGTAGACGTCGTTAAATAAATAACTGTTTAAACCATTTTTCTTTAAAAGTAACATTAACTATGACTATTGTAGTGTACGTATGCAAATGTCTTTTTACCGGGTAAAGGCAAAGGCCTTTCATATAGAGCTTATGAGAATAGAGTACAATTAAATAACGCACCACGCTACTGCAGTGCAGTACTTATTAGTGATTGCAAAAAAAAAACCTAAAAAATACCGTTTTTTTTTTATAAAAACCGATAATCACCGGATTTTTTGTTAGGTTATCGGTTGTGGACACCGCGTTGGCGCAACGGTCACAGCACTGGTTTGTGGCTGTTGCGCTGGCGGTTGCGGGTTCGATCCCCGCACATGACAAACATTTGTATTAGTCATACAGATGTTTGTCGTGGTCTGGGTGTGGTGGTGGTGCATTCCTTGTGGGTCTCCCTACCGTGTCTCGGAGAGCACGTTAAGGCTACGGTCCCGGTTTTTATCATGTACACCTAATAGCGATCGTTACTCATAGTGGGGAATATATCCGCCAATCCGCATTGGAGCAGCGTGGTGGATTAAGCTTTGATCCTTCTTCTACATGGGGACAGAGGCCTATGCCCAACAGTAGGATATTACAGGCTGAAGCGTATCGGTATTGACGACTCTGTCTTTAAATGAATCGAAATCGAATCGAAGAATTGTTGAAATATTTTGTCATTTAAATTTCCTCATCTAAGCAAATTAAAACGTGGAATATGTACTTATATGAGTATTTGATGAGAATAGTGTATCTGACTACGACGCGTATATCTTTGGCAGAGGAATCTCTGAATAACTGTAGATTTATTGTCGTGTTTGCGTAAAAATGCCAAAAGTAAAAAGTAAACCATTTACTAGGAATTATTACTTGATAGGTTGGGTTATATAATAAAAGAAATCCTCAAGTTAAAATGGATAAAGTTGAAGATCGTGGTCATCCAGGTACCACACAGAGAACCTCCATTGGGTCTACACCCGACATGGAACAAAAACTCTGCATAATCATGCGTAATGCAGACTTCAGTTGAAATGAGCGCAGCAAGTATCAAAAAGAAGATTGACAAATATTTTACTGTAATTATTCCCATAGACTTTCAGCATTACTCTATAGATGAGTATGAGACTTTTAGGAATTTGCTAGTTTTGAATGCGGCCTATAGATAGCCAACTAGCCAAATTATCAGGTATGACTCATGTCCTTTGGCTTGTACTGACTCATTAATACGTTTTCAATATGCTATTTACAGTATGGGGTTAGTGACATATTTTTATAATACAGTATTTCGTTCTATTGTAAGAATAAATACCTTATTTTCATGTCGCTTTCGTTTTGCCAAATTAAAAGACCAATGAATTTGTTTTTGTTCCCGTATGTGTTCGAGCACCTGTACTAAAACCTTTAGCCATGCAAGGTGATCTCAGATGGTTCCCATCAGTGGCAATATCTCGGAAGAGTCTATTTCTATTGCTCGGAAAGCTTCGATAGAAAAGCGCCCATGGTTTTTTCTTTTTTTTCAGGTTCTGTAGCTTAAATCATTTTTACCATGTGTACGTTACTGTTAAAATCCGTTGACTAATTTCACAAAATGTCCGTGCAGGAAACATGCGAAAATTTAGGGCAAAATAAAAAGCTGAAATTTTCAACCTAAAATCCGCTCATCCCAACTTGCAATTCTTATGTACAAAGAATAAGCCAGGGCGCCCACAAAAAAAAAAAAAAAATCAAAAGTACAGGATAATACTTTAATGATTATATTACGAGAATTACTTGCAAACAAGCGTGCATCGCTCGCTTGATGGTAAGCTGTTAGCGTAGCCGATTCCGACCCGACTTTCACTGTTGAGACCAAAGTTCTGGGTTCCTTACACATCATATTAAAAAAAAAACTACTCTATAGCGTTTATAATTATTTAGCTTTGATCGTCTATCAGCCTTGAATAAAGTCAATTTTTATATATCAATAATACATATATAAAAGCAAACCACATGTGAAGTCAGACACAGTTTATTGCACAAAGAGATAAGGATATAACGCGTTCCGAACGCATTCCGACGTGAACATAAAATATTATTATTTAATACATTATTCATAAACGAATACCATCACTTTTAAAACGCAACTTAGTACCAAGTAGTCACACCATTGAAAATAGCCTACATCTGCTCGACGGAAATTCCAACTTAAGTATACCTACTTCGATTAAATTTATACTGGTGACGCTGTTACTTGGAATATTTTATTACATAATTACTGGCGAAAATATTTTTTTAATAATTTCTTTTTTTTTCGACCGACAAAGGTTATCAAGGAAGGAGGTTGTCAATCAAAATTTCGAATTTGAAAGTATGCTTAATATAAAAAATGTAAAGTGATTATTTCGTCAATTTGCTATTGCTTTGATAATACTTTCTTTTCGTGTATGTTTATTTTTCTAAAAAAAATCAGTCCATAGAATAAATGTTGAGATATTTTCAAACTGTGAAACAAGACAACATAAATGATATGTTTTTTTTCTTAAGGAAGAAGATGCTTGAGTTAGGATTTTGGAGAAAAATTGACACAAAAAACTACTAAAACAATTCAACGAAATCGCTACCGCGTTTCTAAAAATCGTTTTAATTTATCTTCATTTAATTTTAAACATACACCAATATTTTTCAAAAGTTACGTAAATTTTATACATAATAGCTTTCTACTAATCATGAGAATATAATTTACTCTTTACTAGTGATATATTAGAAGATGAGTTGAATAATAGACACAAGAAATACATAAAATAAATTACGTCAGTAAGAATAAATTTAATAAGAAATGTATTAGTATCATACTGAAAATCTATATGTGATAGCTTGTTATTAGCTCTATATGTGGTAGCTTGTTATTAGCTTTTTAAATAAAATAAAATGTATTGATTTTTCAAAGTGTAACATCCCATAGCTGGGCATAGGTCTCTTTCTACATGTAGGAGAACGATCGGAGTTTATCCGCCACGCTGCTCCATTGCGGGTTGGCTGATATATTCCCTACTACGAGTAACGATGGCTATCGAGGTGTCTATGATAAGAACCGGGACCGACAGCCCAACGTGCTTTCCGAGGCACGGTGGAGAGACCCACAAGGACAGACAATCAGACCGGAAATAAATATTTGTACAAAAACAAATATTTACACCGAGCGGCATATACAAATAAGTTTCCCTTCAGCCTGTAATATCCCACTACTAGGCATAGGCCTCTTTTCCCATGTAGGAGAAGGATCAGAACTTAATCCACCACGCTGCTCCAATGCTTGTTAGCGGATGTATTCCTTACTATGAGTAACGATCGCTACCAGGTGTACATGATTACAACCGGGACCGCGATGGCTTAACGTGCTCTCCAAGGCACGGTGGGGAGACCCACATGGACTGCACCAACACCCAGACCACGGCAAACACCTGTATGGCCAATACAAATGTTTGTCATGTGCGGGGATCGAACCCGCAACCGCCAGCGCAACCGGCACAATCCATGACTGTGACCATTGCGCCAACGCGGCGTCATTACAAACAAATAAGTTTACAGGCAACTAAAAGTCCTTTGACGTTTACTCTTAGTATATAAAAAAGTTTACATGTCAGTAAAAAATAAAATAAATAATCTTATAGTTCACAAATACTTACCTATATCTATTACCTAACGTCCTGACATAAGGTAAAGATTACACGCTAATATGCAAACAATAAATTAACTCAACGAGGCTTATGTACGTACTTCAAAGGATTTCACGTCGCGGAACAATTTTCATCTGCTATCTATTAAGAACTCTTCTGAGCATCTAAACGTACTTGAATTGTTAGACTTAGTACATTTAAGAAATTACGAGTTTTTTTTTACATACATATATATTATACAGCCTAAACTGGTTTTAGGCAGTTTATAGCCTATAAGCTATGACTGGAAGGAGCAGAATAGGGGTAAATATCTAAAGATCTGTCAAAAACTGATGAACGGAGACTAGCTCTACATCCGCGGCTTTCCAGCGTGGATCGCACAATTTTGTGTGTTCTGTTTTCTCGAATTAAATTATAGCCTAAAGTACTTAGTGATAACGTAATATTCTCAGTGAAAGAATTTTCAAACATAGAAGCAGTAGTTTTAAAGTTCATCTATTACAAACAAACAAAAAATCAAATATTTCGTTTTTATAATAATTGTCTACAGAAAACAAACTTTATATTGACTCAAAAAAATACTTATTTATTCTCAGCACGATATTACGGACAATACAGATATCTTTAAAATATAAACCAGTAATGTTCTTAAACATATAAAACGTAATATAATAACACTAGCGACCTCTGTCCGTCCATATCTTTTTACAAGAAAAGTAATCACCAGCATATCATATACAATGGTATACCAGTCTTATTCCGATCGGTTCAGTAGTTTTCGCAGTATAACCAAACCAAGAAACCGGCTCTCTATATACTAGTATATATAACGACAAATAACAATAACAAACGTACATAATTGTATTGTTATATCGTTATCCAAAGTTTTGAATTCATATAAATATAACATATTATTCAATGTTATAGATTACGGCCTCAGTTTACACGACGTTAGGAAATACAGCCTTAGTATTTTACGAAACCTTTATAATTCTGTGTAATATGAGATACGGTTCAAGTAACACGTACGTTCACTACACTCGAATCGGATATTCTTTGTATAATATATACACATTTATATACATATACATATGATATTAATATTATATATCTCAGTATAATATTGCATTTAGTGAAAATAATCTTAAGCTGAATATTATTCCAAGTTAATTAGGACTATCTAAAACAGAAAGTATAAAATTTTATTTAATTATAGTCGTTTTTGATTTTAAATCACTTATTTTGTTATAGGTAAAAATATATTACAACTAGTTGACATGGCGAGCTTAGTAGCGCCATATTATATATTTATATTTAATTTACAATAAAAATATCGCGGCCATTAATCGAAATCAAATATAGCCTATTAGCCTATATTTTTATTAATATTAGGCCTGACAAACCTCGTGACACGAGATTTTTATATATAATATATAAATGTACAATACCATTTAAGTATATTATATAGGTATTATAAATATAGCAGTTAGTCACAATAATTAGTCAAGAAACCATGATATTATATTTTATGTTATTATGAAATTAATAAATGCAAAGACCTTTATTGTACTGTATTTAATAATTAGGTAAATAGATTGGTTATGTACATATAAGCATTCAATTTATAAAACTCGTTTCAAGTAACATTAAAAATTCATGGTCAATAGCTATTCTGATAATTTGTGTTAACGTAAAAATATTCTATTTACGTTTAAAAATCACATCGAAAGTAATATTTTATCAAATGATCAGAGCATAAGCAATGTGAAGCAATCAATGATATAATTAAAAAAAAAATGTAATTAAAAACAGGTTTTATTAATTACAAAGACGATGGCATATAAAAATCATTAAACACTAATTATAGGTATTATAATATTGAGAAATCTAATTTTAAGACGGCAATATTGAGACACGTAACAGTAATAAAGAGAATAATAAAATCACATAAAACCTCATTTCACGATTAACGAAAAAACTTTACTTTCTTTTCTAATTTACGGTATTTATAATCTATTTAGCAAAAAAAAAAAAGAATATTTCGTCATCTATAGAGCAATATAAAAAAAAATATACAAAAAAAAAAATTGATATAAAACAATAATATACGATGATATATGTTATCTCCACGTTATTTACTTGAAGATCTAAGCTCACCTTTAGCGTTAAATCCAAGTCACAACACATCACACCACACAAATATCACAAACAGTCATTATAACACATAATTAAAACATATTATTATTAGTGAGTATCTTAGCGGGAGATATTATAACGCGAATAAATCGATCGCGCACATGTTACTACCAGGACGGTCGTTACGACTCTACGCGTCACGAGCGCCGACCGACGTGACCCAGAACGAACTGGGTTGAAGAGACGGTACCACCTTACATACATTCTTAAAGCCTCCGATAACTAAGCCTTTTAAATCGATTTTTTTTTGGTAATTCTTCGTAATATATAGAAAAAACACCGATTTTTTTTGTGTACTCGAAATAGAGTTTGACAATATTATCGTTATCGGTTAACGGTAATTATAGAAATGAAAGTAAAAACGTCATTGTGATGCTTATGATGCTATTGAATATATAGTGATGGTCCCAACTGTGTTAAAGTCGAACGTTTTGTACAAATGCAGATTCATTTATAACCGTCGTTTACTGGTACAGTTTTAAAAGATATTTTAAAAGTTAGGTAAGGATTTCCAAGAAAGGTAATAATTATGCTTAAAATATTGAGATAAAAATTAAATAAATATCATTAAATAGTCAACAGAGAGTGCACTTTTCATAATTTATGTATGAAGGTGAGATCTCACATACATTTAACGTATTTCACGTATTTATGTTAGGTGAAATTTGTATAAAATATTAGACACTATTGAAGCTGACTCAGCAAAAAAGTTTCACTTGAAACAAAGTAATTTACAATAAAATTTAAGCGTCATAATATGAAGTTTTATAAAATTTGTAACTATTGTATTGATAGGCCTTGCATAGGCCTCTCTATTGTATTAAACTGTATTCTCCTATTATTTGTAATTTTTGGCATTGAACTCTTAGATATCCGACTGCTGGACATAGGCCTCTTTCCCCATGTAGGAGAAGGATCAGAGCTTAATCCACCACGTTGATCCAATGCGGGTTGGCGGATATATTTCCTACAGTTAGTAAAGATCGCTATCAGGTGTACATGATAACGAGCGGGACCGACGGCTTAACGTGCTCTCCGAGGCACGGTGGGGGACCCACAAGGACTGCACAAACACCACACATGGCAAACAAATATTTTTCATGTGCGGGGATCGAACCCGCACCCACAAGCGTAACGGCCACAAACCAGTGCTGTGACCGTTGTGCCAACTCTTTCGTCGATCGCGAACTCTTTGATACGTGACCTAAAAAAAAAAACACTAGGTACAAAATTAAATGTAAATGAACAAAACAATTATTTTCTTTATATTGAAGTTAAGTATGAAGTTAATTTTGCTACCTTAAACTGAAACTTAATTTTTTTAGCTTTGTATGTTTAACAATATGTTATTTATCAGTGAATCAAGTACACACAGTACCTACATGTAAGTGAAACCACTTGACTGATTGCAATTACACATGGAATTTATGTCAATAGACTTGTCGATTGACTTGACGGCCATTGAGCAGATTCCACAGAAACATATTTTTCCTACGGGTATTGTGGACTTCTTTAAAGCCAACGATTTTATAAACTGACGTAAGATTTATTATTATGGAGTTATTGTCATCTTGATCTCATTACTTCATATCGTACGAAGCACTCATAGAATTCAACATGGAAGTTCCTCAGGGATCAATTTTAGACCCTTTTCTATTTCTAATATATATAATTATTTTATTACTGATGATTTAGGTTTTTTTTTTGAGAGCAAAACAATAAATTAATGATAGACGGCAATCTGCCCGGCGTGGTGAATATACACACATGAGTTCACGCATTTTTGGCGCGAACTTGTGGAGGCCTATGTCCAGCAGTGGACTGCCATAGGCTGGAATGATGATGATGATGATAAGGATGATAGACGGCAATATATAATACATAGTTTAGGAGGAGGATTTATTAAACACTTAGTTATTAAAAAATAGAATAATGATCACAAAAAGAAACGCACATATTGAGAAATAGACATTAAAAATGTAACAAAGCGTAATGTTTTAAATCATATACTCATGTCACACCTGTAGAGCTAGCCGCAGCAACAAAGCAGACATATTTCTTTGTAGACAAACGAAATATTTAAAACTGATCAAAGATGACTAATCAACTATATACATATTTACAACTACAATTTACTGATCGTTATATAAATGAGACGACGATCGTTATAATAATGATTACGATTAATAATTATACGAATATATGTAAATGATTTTTATTAACTTATAAACAAAATATTCGTTACAAAAAGTTATTATTAAAATACATACGATACATGTGAGATCTTTAACCTGATCAATAATAATCAAGCTGAGTTTATTAAGCGACTCTTGGAATTTATAATGTTATTTATTATCTCGTCACGTTTTTCGTTATGTTTAAAATGTATAACCGTTAGTAGTAATTGACACATGACATGTCCTTGACAAAAAAAAAAAATAACTTATAATGAATAGTTTTCGAGTATCCATTATTAATATTATTAGTTTTACGTATAGTTAATAGACGAGATATATTTATTTTTTTATTAAAAATTTAATTGCACATTAGAAATTACATAAGCAAATACAATATTATAACGAAAAAAGGTGCATAGGCGGCTATATATATATATTGTTATTAGGTATATACCAAAAAATCGTTCTTTAAAACGTTATACTTTGTATCTTACTTTATTAAAAAAAATCACTTCGTACTACGAAATAAATGCTATGACGGATGTGTGAGGAGATATCATACGTAACAGATCAGCCTTTCTCATTAAAGGAAAAGTAACAACAAATCGTGTGTAACAAATCTTCTCCCAGACACATAACAATTCAGCTATTCAGATTACACGTCTTCGATTACGGAGGAAGCCCCAGGCGATTCTAAGGTTTCCTTCCTTGTAGAATGTACCATTGATTGTTGTGTACACACATCTCAATTTCAGACTAAGTAAATATCATTTATAGACGATCAACTAGAGGTTTGGAGTGACATGTTTTTTATTTCGACTGACGATCGATCTCAATTTATATATATCTGATTTTGCTTACTAGAGGTATGATTTTGACGTAAGTTCTACAGGAATTGAATCGAAAATATTTTGCTTTTCCATATTCGCCAGATAAAATTTGTGGTACAAAAAGTATTTCATCGGGGCCTCTTGCGTGCCGCCAATTGACGTCTACGACAGTACAACCTCGCATCTCGATGATCGACACTTTCGTAAAATATTTTTTACTCCCATTATAGACAGGGTCCGCCAAGGTTTTGTAGAGCTGATGATTATATTATTATGTAACCGTCTCGGCAAGTATCTCGATATCAATTTGAAAGTATATCATGCTGCGTTTAGCGCGCTTTCTGAATTTAATTTGTTTTATGATCTACTTTTATTTAATCTGAACTTTCAATAGAAGTCAATGATTAAACTTTTTTGCATTTTATTGAAGTAAATAGAGTTATATAAGTTGACCAAAAACATAATATTTCAATAATACAATAAGAAAATTTTAAGAGACAAAGAAGTTACGAATATAACTAGCTGTGCCCGCGACTTCGCCCGCGTGGAATTTAACAAAAAAGTTATTAATTTTGCAGAGTTATACAATAAATAAATTTCTAAAATATAAGTAGCCTAAGTTACTCCTTAATACATCAGCTATCAGCCAGTGAAAGTCCCGTCAAAATCGGCCCAGTCGTTTCAGAGATTAGACGGAACAAACAGACAGATAGACAGACAGACAAACAAATGTAAAACAAAAAATTGTAAAAAATGTTATTTTGGTATATGAACAGTGTATACATCCATATGCATTTAGTAAAAAGCAGTTACTTCAATATTATAAACAGACATTCCAATTTTATTTATTTGTATAGATTCGAAATTTAAAACTAACATATACGGTGTATATACGTAACTTAGCGACGCTATAAATTATTATAATTTACGTTAAGTATGACCTACACAGATATTTTAGCTTTTTTTTTAAAGAGGCGATGCTATTTAGGTATTTATTTAAACACATGATATCATAGTAGACATGTAAGACTGGACGGCCTCGACAACTGACTGCCGTGGTATTCAACTCTACGTTGAGATAGACTGATAGAATAAAAATTAACGAATGAAATAGCTTCACTGTTTCTATGTTATTAATCATCATAGATAACTATAAAAAATTTAACGGATCGCAACAAAAAAATGTAACGTCTTTATATTTAAGATATTTGAGAAAAAATATTATTGGGACCTTTATCGACGCAAATAGGACCCAAAACAATGATTGTCAGAATTTTTGCCTGTTTGTCTGTGCATTTGTGCACGCTAATCTCAGAAAATGCTTATCTAGTTTAGATGTGGTTTTGACTAATATATTAAAGCAAGCTTAGCTTGACATTTAGTGTTGTTTCATATCAATCGGTTCATAAATAAAAAAAAGTTATGTCAATTTAAAGAATCGCGTTGAGCGTGTAAAGTCACTTTTCTAGGCGGACGAAAGGGAGTACAGCATAAACGATTATATTACATCTAAAAAATTATTTACGGTACATTTAAACCTAAAAACACTGTAGTTACTTACCGATACGCGCATATTATGCATTTCTATAAACGAAATTATATTGAATATTACAAAAAAAATACCAGATTTTTTACTACTTTGTGATTTATTTAAGACAATTTAACTACAATTACAGTTACTAATGCATGCGCGTTATTTTACTCGCGGCTTGATTTATAAGTTCTAAGTAGTAAATATAAAAATAGCAGACAAATACACTTTATTTAGCAATTTTAATAAATACTTATTTTTAATAAAAATCCTAAATCTTGCAACACCAGAAGCAACGCAAACGCCTTGCTAATATCCTCAACTCTCCCTAGGTCTGCCCATCTTACTTACCACTGGAACACACAACACTGCTTGAGAGCAGGATTATTACACAAAACAGAATTTTTTACACAAAAAAAAAGTCCGTGAATAGGCGGCCTAACGTCGTGTAATTAGATTTCAGTGTACATTGAACTATATCGCGTTTCTATTAGATTGCAACACTTGATAGGTTTGCTTTGAGACTTGCAAAACATCGCCTACTTCATTTTAATAAGACAATTGTACCGTGCGAACGCAACTGTAACAAAGGTATACAATGTTTTAAAAACAATTTCAGCGTTTTCACTTTTATTTTTAAATTCCTGTTTTTTTTTTTTTTTTTTTTTTTTTTTCTAGAAATAGAGGACACAATCAATAATTACTTTTTGTTTCCTCTACTATGTAACTGATGTTCGGTTGCTAGCTGTAGCGACAGACAGATAGGCAATTCGTTCAGTAGTCACGATTTACATTAGCAATGTCTGTCGTTTATAGTCGGTACATCGTGGTTAATGGAATTGTCGGGGGGCTGGTAATATTTGTATTTTTTTGTCACATCACAAGAACACAAAACCAGGTAATAAAGATGAATCGATTGAAATATGAGTAACGCGGATTATTTTTAGTGATCGACATTATTTATTACCATGTTTAGAATGTTAGATAGTAATAATTATTAATCCTTTGTCTGATAAAACCTTTATGTTATAATTCTTTAAAAAAAAAAACAATAAACTTGTCTTTGGCTCGCCCGCTACTCTGTGCTCTGTGGTCAAGACAAATTGATTAAAAAAAATGGCTTTCTTTTTCTCCAAAAATTAAAATTAAAAAACAAAAATACAACATGGTAGCATAGAAGTGGTTCCTATAAACGGAAATTAAAAAATAAAAAAAAGCGTTAAAGTAAAGTGAAAATACAATAACAACCAACTATAAAAACATAAAAAAGTTTAAAAGTCGGCGTGTTTAAAGATGGAGGAAAAAGATTCTTTATCGCGTATACAGCAACTTACAAATAAAAAAAAACGTTTATACTATGGAAATTCCAAGTGGAAATCCATTTGAGAAGTAACGATTTATATGAAATTGTGCATGATGGCGATGTTACGCCAAAAGACTCGAAAGAAAAATTAAAAAAAGATGCACAGGCCCAGAAAATTATTACAAGTACAATAGACAGAAAACATTTACCACTTTTATTGTCATGTAAAACCGCATCAGAAATGTATAAAAAACTTTGCTTCATATTTGAAAAGAAAAGTGACCGACAAAAGTGCAATACTTTACAAGAATTTTTCCAATATTCATACAATACCAAACAGGACATGACTTTCCACATAAGTTCGCTCGAAAACCTAGTGTACCAATTAAACTGCTTGGGTGAAAATATCAACGATAACATGCTCATAACAAAAATTATATCAACATTACCAGAAAATTACAATAACTTTATAACAGCATGGGAGTCGACAGCAACATCTGACAAAACTACTAATAATTTAATTTCAAGACTTTTGGCCGAAGAAAAACGTTTAACAACTATAAGTACTACTACTGAAAATATTGCTTTTAAAGCTAACAATAAAAACTTTAAAAAGAAATTCTGTACATTTTGCAAGAGAAATAATCATGAAGAAAATAATTGTTTTTTCAAGAAAAAAGTAAAACCTTGCTCTATTTGCAAGAAAAATAATCATGAAGAAAGAAACTGTTTCTTCAGGAAGAATCAGGTATCTTTTTTGGCTACCGAAGAAACTTTTGTGGTAGATTCGGGCTGTACAAGTCATTTGACCAATAAAAATTCAATTTTAAGTCATGAAAAAGAATGTAATATTGAAATTAAAACTGCAGAAACAAATAACACTATCACAGCCACTAAAATCGGTAAAATTAAGTCTGAAAACTGTAACTTTGATGGCGTGCTATATGTTCCTAAACTAGAGAAAAATTTGCTGTCAGTTAATGCTATAACGGAGAAGGAAGGAGTTGTCATATTTACTAAAGATAAAGTAACAATAAAAAAGGATAATAAAATAATACTACAAGGTGAGAAAGATAAAAAAGGTTTATATAACATAAATATTAACACAAATACTGAAGAAAATGTCTTAATTTCATATGACAAAGAAACCGCAGAAGATTGGCATCGTAGATATGGTCATCCTGGAAAAGAAACATTAAAAAATATTATTAAATCAGTAGAAGGGATAAATATTACCAATAAGGATATAGATACACTTACCTCAACATGTGATATATGTATGAAAGCAAAACAAACCAGAATTCCATTTCATACTCGACAAAATTCTGAAAGAATATTACATACAATACATACAGACATATGTGGACCTATTTCACCTGAAACATGGAATAACAAGAAATATGTATTAACATGCATTGACGACTATACAAACTATACTCAAGTTTACCTATTAACTAACAAAAGTGAAGTATTTATGTACTTAAAACAATATGTACAAGAGGTAGAAAGACACACAAACCTTAAAGTCAGTGTCATACGATGTGATGGGGGTGGAGAATACTCCAGCAATAACCTAAAAGAATGGTGTAAAAACCAAGGAATAAAAATAAACTATACAGTATCCTATACTCCACAACAAAACGGTAAAGCTGAACGTTTTAACCGGACCTTGATGGAAAAAGTACGAGCATTACTATATGAATCGAACATGAACAATGAAATGTGGGGTGAAGCAGTATTGTCAGCAACTTATTTGTTAAATAGAACTCCACGAGACGGTCAACTAAAAACTCCTATAGAAATGTGGACTGATAAAAAACCAAATGTGAAAAATATACAAATATTTGGCTCAGAAGTATACACAAAAATATTAAAACCGCTAAAGAAACTTGATGAAAGAAGTGAAAAGCTCATATTGGTTGGTTATGCTCCAACTGGTTATAGACTCTGGAACTCTGAAAATAGAGAAATAATAATAAGAAGAGATGTAAAGTTTGTAAAAACTAACAACCAAGAAAAATGTAATCCTATAAATGAAGAAAATGACATAATTGAATTAACAACAAGCTATGATGAAACTCAAAATAATGAAAAGGATAACATACCAAATGAAATTCAAGAAATAATAAATGAAGAACAAGGAACATCTAATGAAGAAGATATATGTATACCAAATAATACAGCAGACACAACAAACACAGACATACAACCAACTACATTTATACAATGTAATAAAGAAATTACACCTGCTCCAGGAAAAAGACTAAGAAAACCACCACAGAGATATGATGATTATGTGATGATGACATACAGTGAAGCGATTAACGGTGAAGACAAACTTAAATGGCAAAAAGCTATTGATGATGAAAAAAAATCTTTGATTGAAAATAAAGTATGGAAAATTGTAAACGAAGAAGACACTAAAGGTAAAAAGATTCTAAGTAATAAATGGATATTGAAGATAAAAGATGATGGCACCTACAAAGCTCGCTTAGTAGTTCGAGGATTTGAACAACGAGAAGGAATTGACTATCATGAGATTTTCAGTCCTGTGATAAGCAGTAGTCGTTTAAGAATGATTTTAGCTATAGCAGCCATAAACAATTTTAAAATTAAAACATTTGACATTAAAACTGCATTCTTATATGGCGAATTAAATGATGATGAAGAAATCTATATGTACACACCAGAGGGAATGAGTGCTAAAGGTATATGCAAACTGCAAAAAGCCCTGTATGGCATGAAACAGGCACCTCTAAAATGGAATAAAACATTTACAAATTATTTGAACAGTCAAGGCTTAGTACAACTTGCAACTGAACCATGTATTTTAAAAAATGAAAATAACACAATATTCTTAGGTATTCATGTGGATGATGGAATAGTAATTGGAGAAGACGAAAACGAAATAGACAAGATCATGACAAAAATTGGTAAAAGATTTATAACCAAGGTAAATAATAACCCTAACAAATATGTTGGAATGGAAATAATGAATAATCAAAACGAGTTAAAATTAAAACAAGAATTTTTTGTAGAAAACATATTGCAAGATTACGACATGATGGGATCAAAAGTATCAGCAATACCTATAGAATCAAGTAAAAGAGTAGAATCTGCTAAGAACACTGTATTTCCTTACAGAGAATTACTAGGAAGCTTAACATACATTTCAAATAAAACCAGACCCGACATAAGTTTTGCTGTAAATTATTGCAGTAGAAAAGTAGAAAATCCAACAGATCAAGATGTTCACAACTTAAAACAAATTCTAAAATACTTAAAAGGAACAAAAGAGAAAGGACTAACCTATCCAAAAGGAAAAAGAGATATTGAGATAACTGCATACTGTGACTCGGACTATGCAGGAGATACTGAAACAAGAAGAAGCACTACGGGATATATTATATTCCTTAGCAACTGTCCAATAAGCTGGTGCACAAGACGTCAACCTATAGTAGCACTTTCCAGCACTGAAGCGGAATACATAGCTGCGGCTGAATGTTGCAAAGAACTTCTATACTTAAAATCAGTAATTCAAGAACTTTTGAACTCTAATAGTGTTAAAGTGACAATGTTTGTGGACAATCAAAGTGCGATAAGAATTATTGAAAATGGAGTGATAAATAGACGTTCAAAACACATAGACGTTCGCTACAAATTCATTCATGAAAAAGTGAAAAATGGTGATGTGATAATTAAATATTGTTCATCAAATGAACAAACAGCAGACATTTTCACAAAAATATTAGCTAAAGTTAAATTTATCTATCATACAAATAAGATTGTTATGTAAGTTACATTTAAGGAATTTTGTTTATGCTTAAAACTTATGTGTTAGCCACTTATTACAAATTGTTTACTTAAATTCATTCTTTTACGTTTGTAAAACCGCTGTACAACATATTATAAAAGACAAAGGAATTAAAATTAGGGGAGTGTGTTAGATAGTAATAATTATTAATCCTTTGTCTGATAAAACCTTTATGTTATAATTCTTTAAAAAAAAACAATAAACTTGTCTTTGGCTCGCCCGCTACTCTGTGCTCTGTGGTCAAGACAAATTGATTAAAAAAAATGGCTTTCTTTTTCTCCAAAAATTAAAATTAAAAAACAAAAATACAACATAGAACAACATTATTTGAGTACTAGTGACATATCTCATCATCATCATCACTTCAGCCTAATATAGTCCACTGCTGAACATAGGCCTCCACAAGTTCGCGCCAAAAATGGAGTGAACTCATGTGTTTTGCCCATAGTCACCACGCTGGGCAGGCGGGTTGGTGACCGCAGGGCTGGCTTTGTCGCACCGAAGACGGTGACATATCTGACGACAATTTATTTATCTGTTGAAAATTAAGTGTGATTTTAAAAATATCCACCCCTTAATTCGAAAAGCATGGTTAGCAACTTTAGCTCAATGTATAATTTAAATAAGACGATATCTCAATCAAAATAAAGTCAATTTTTTTGAAGTTAAACTTCTTTACGCCCGCTGGACTTGGGGAGTAAGCTAGTTAATGCGTGACGGGAGCGTTACGACAAGTGTGATTGGGCGAGGCGAACGGAAGTTGAGAAGGAGATATAAGTTAGTGAAGATAGAAAAAGACAGAGAGAGAGTTACGTTTCGTAACTTTTACTTTAGTCGTGTGGTCTAAAGCACTCTCGTTTTTTTTGTATGTTTAACTCTCCATAATAACACCAGACAGTTATAGATACGAGTATAGAGTTAAAAATAATAATCCACTTTTCTCCGCTTTTTGTCATGAATATTTTTATAAATTATTTAACTTAAGTCTCATTAATTTACCAAGAAAAACCAGACTCGTTATAGTAATGAACGTGGTCATAAAAAAGTTTGAGAAAAACATTCCATGATAAAACACGATGGGTGAAAACCTAGTACCTGCTCGGTAAAGGTAAGTCAGGAAGAAGGGAAAGTGGTCGGGTCGCTGAACTTGAAATCGAACCCGCGGTACGAGAACTCTCCTTTTCGTGAACATAACTTATCCTGACTGACCGTTAACTGGTAGCTGACGTTTATGACCATTCATGTTTTTATTGTGAGCTAGGAAGTTCGAGTAAATTTTCGCAAATCACTTCCGATATCCGAACACTAAGTTGCTTAGATGATTACCAACAGCTGGGTAACTAGCTAAAGGTTTTGATTTTACACAAAATTTAGAGACTTAACAGAGACATAACAAAATGTTAAGTGTTATGAAAAATATCGTACATAAAACGATCACACTAGAAACAAAGTCAAAAATATGAAAGGACGAAAATATATGCAGTTATAGAATTGTTTAAACACTATATGAAATTAAACTACAGCGACGTACTTTGCTTAAGTTTTAAAACTTATAGATAAGTAAGTCGTTTTTTGCTGCACGCGGTTAAGCGGTAAATACGAAAGCCTTAAAAGTAATAACCGTAAAGTCTTTACAGGATAATGGCATTTACGGTATCTACTGATTATAGCAATTAATATACATAGTATTCCGCAATTTTTTTTTAAATAAGTAATGCGATCCAATAGACTTAAAATTTAACTAATATTATAAATAAAAAAGATTTTTTGTATTGGTATGAATATATAGAAAGATACTAAATCAATTTCACATTCAACATTCTTCCACCAGAAGAATTCGGCTTTATCGCTGAGCGGTTTAGGCTATATTTAAAAGAAGAAAACGGAAGCACTAAAATTCTGTAAGCCATGCCACGTGCGGGAAACTAGTTATTTAATATGCATATATTTATTTAATTATTTAGAAAACCAACAGCTTATACATATGTCATATACATTAATACGCTGAAGTTAAGATTTTTGCCTCACTTTTTAGAAAAACCTCACAATTACTCCACATAAATTATATATCGTTTTATAGATAATTGCATACTTTACCGGCATCAACAACTAAAAAATTAATATTGCTTTTGTTTTTGTAAATTAATTAAATTATATACTTAGGTATACATTGAGACACAATACAGCAATACTGCCACCTGACGGCTTTAATTTTGAAACAACGTCAATAGGATTAAGAGGGTTAATAAACATATATGTATAGCAAAACAACGTTTGCGGGATCAGCTAAAGTTACTACAGTAATACATCAAATACTATACACTTCTGAAAAGAAATATATTAAACCATACAATTTATTTTTAGATACCTTTATAAGTTAGCTTTTGCAGTAATCGGTAAAAATAATCCTTATTGAGATTAAATCTGTTTAATCGGGACGATTGTAGACGTAAACTTGAGTGAGAGTTTGTTTGAAAGATAAACAACAAAGGAAGACGTCCAAGTAGCTTATCTTTAAAATATCTCTTGAAGATAACATAAATCTTACAAGGAAATTTTGAAGTCAAAAAAATTTATTCTAACGAACACCAAATCGTCAGACCATTACGAGGGGCCGATAGAAGTTGGTAATAAAGAATAATTACAGCTTTTGAGTTGGCATTATCGATAAACCGTTAGTTTGTAAATCCAATATTGTTGAATCAATAACATACGATTTTTCAAGCTTAAACAATTTTTAGGCACATCTTTAAAGGTCTTGATAAAACGGAAAAATATACAAATAAAACTTAAAATAAAACTCAAAGGCTGTTCAGCTTTCAGTGGAGAAGGGTGGTGTATTTAGCTTCGACCCTTCTTCTACACGGAGAAAAAGGCCCATGTCCAATAAAGTAATGGGATGTTACAGACTGAATGAAACTCAAAGGATGATGACAAAATGACGACATTTGCGTAATATTTTAGGCAGGAAAATATTATAATTTATTATTATGTTTCGTAGTAAAAGTTTCTCGACGTAATGAATGAACATACGTAACGTTTACTCATTCAAGTGATTCATGAACGCGAAATATCATACTATGAATTACACCGTAATCGTCAAAATTTCGCCGCTTATGAGACAGGTTGAGCAAGTTATGTTGACATAATACAAAAAAAAAGTGGGCACGGTACTTTAGAAATTGTAATACTTACTTTACAATTGCCTAAAAACAATTGAAAACATTAATTTCCAAATATTTAGATATAAAAAAGGGTGAAAACAGAGCATCGAGAAGCACGTAATGTGAAATGATTAGTTCTACACCTGGAAATTTGCAATATAAGAGGATTTGCGAGTGAGGGAAAAAGCATACTCGTCGCTTGAATACATTACCGCTACCTATCTATTTATTGAATACCCAAACTTAAGACTATATACTACTACTCAGACGTATTTCATTACGGAAAATAGAAACGGGGATGTATCTCTACCTTATAGAAGATCACAGCTATATAATATTGCTTTCAAGCAGTTTTGTGTTCCTGTGATTATTAAGGTGATTAAGAGTACCCTGAGGAGGGGTCAACACGCCGCGCCGCGTTGGCGCAACGGTTACAGCCATGGATTGTATCTGTTGTGCTGGCGGTTGCGGGTTCGATCCCCGCACGTGACAAACATTTGTATTAGCCATACAGGTGTTTGCCGTGGTCTGGGTGTTTGTGCAGTCCTAGTGGGTCTCCCCACCGTGCCTCGGAGAGCACGTTAAGCCGTCGGTCCCGGTTGTTATCATGTACACCTGATAGCGATCGTTACTCATAGTAGGGAATTTATCCGCCAACCCGCATTGGAGCAGCGTGGTGGATTAAGCTCTGGACCCTTCTCCTACGTGGGGAAAGAGACCTATGCCCAGTAGTGGGATATTACAGGCTGAGGCGAGGAGGGGTCAACAATGCGCTTGCGATGCTTCTGGTGTAGCAAGCTACGGTAATCGATTACCATCAGGTGGGTCTTACGCTTGTTAGCCGACCTAGTTAGTATAAAAAAGGGGGGCTGTTTCAGATTTATCCCTACCGTAATAAAATGTGAGTGTATAATAAATGGTTGAATTAATAATGCCACTCACTCGTGTCCACCTGTATATATAAGGAATGTAAATTACTATTTCATAATATGTTACGATGGAAGATGTGCCTTATTGATTAATAAGGCACATCTACCATCCGGTTCAAGAAAGTCGAAAAGTTTCGTAAACCTTAAATGTCAAAATAATTATCATTAACCGTAAGTCACTTTCGATCATTTTTTTTAAATATTTACAACATACGAAATTAATGATTGAAATTAATTAAGTTATAATGTATTAAAAATTAAATATGTATGAGTTGTATTAGAAGATTGAGGTGATTTTAAAACTTTCTGTAATTGTTTAATTTCCTTAGAAAGCTCGTTAATATATTAGTTATGACGTTTATTTATTTATTTATTTAATAATTTATAATAGTAACTAGCCGTGACTGACTTCCGCGACTTCGTCCGCGTGGAATTTAACAAAATAATTATTGTTCATTTCGCAGTTATAACATTTAAAAAAATAAATTAATTAAAGTAGGCTGCCTGTGAAAGTCCCGTCAAAATCGGTCCAGCCGTTTCAGAGATTAGCCGGAACAAACAAACAGGCAGACAGACAGACAAAAATTATAAAAAAATCTTATTTTGGTATATGTTGAATTTAGTTAAAAGCGGTAATTTTAATATTACAAACAGACGCTCTAATTTTATTTATTTGTATAGATAATTATAAAACAGATAAAACAACGGTAAATACTTAGTTGCAGAATTAAATTTTCAGTTGTAGATAAAAACGTAACTTTCTCATATAAAATGCATCACACATAATAAAAGCATGACATACCAGATGTGGGAACGGCGCGGGCGCAGGAATCTGTAACAAAGGAACAATTTAGAATTTATATAACTTTTACACGATTGTTCAACACAAACATATATACACGATCATTTGTTTCTATAAGCATGTGTTTTTGGTAACAGCTGGCTTACACAAAGATTCGAGGACAGAGAACCAAACCTAGACCCTTGGAGCGAAAATCAGGATCCAGCTGCGACAATAGGACAGTCGAGAGTTGGTTTATGATAGGTATATATTTTTTAAGAAACAGAATTTATATATATATATATATATATATATATATATATATATATATATATATAAACGTTCATAACAGGTTAAGGAAAAAAATATATGGGGATCTCCTACGAGCCGGTATGTCATAAGGGAAACGGTAGTCTAGTATATTATATTTTAAAATTGATGTTATGTAAAACACTTTTACAGCTTTTGAGTAGCTGCGCTTTCGTTAGTGGTCACGTAAAACTTTTACCAAACGTAAGTGTAAATTAAAATTATAATAAATTTCAAATATTTTGATGAAAACAACTTTAGTGGATCTATGTTTATTGTTTAATATTATTCCGATGTATTGTAACCAAACTTTTTTCCAAGTGTTATGCATGTCAGAGATGTTTCTTAGGTATATAACTACTACCAATTTTTGTACGATAGCTTTTGGTTTTGCTCTTTTTTTTGTATATTTTTTAATGTTGAAATCCATCAATTTCAATATCGTTCTGTAATACTTACAACACCCGAAATTGTATTTTCATTTAAGAAAACAATTAAACTAATTTTCCTTTTTCCTTTATTTCCGGAAAATTAGTCGTATACTCAAGTTTGCTTCTTCATATGTGAATAACGAAACGGAAGTCAGGAAATTCCGAATCGGAAAATGAAAATGCAGATGAGAATAACTTTAATCGAGAGCGAGTGTAATTTACACGGAATCGAATAATCGATGTTTTGTTCTCGATACGGTAACGGTGACACGTATTGTTTCAAACTCATTGTTCCTCATTGAGCGAAAGTCATTACGAATATAATGTAAGATTTGATTGCATCATTTATTCAATTATTAATACAATACATTAAAGGCTTTGTTTATCCAATATTAAGAATAATAATATTGATTATTAAGATGGAAAATAGGATATTTATATACAGTGCTCGTGGAAGTTTAACAACAACGGCGCTTACGATGATAGAAAAATATTGAAAATTCAGTATGATTAAAAACACGTAAGTATTGAGTCAAACGTCTATACATATAATGGAGTTAATTATCATGAAGCTTTGTAAACATTAATTTATTGCGTACGAATCTTGCTCGAAATATCTCATCCTTACAAAAGATGACAGCTAAATAATGCTATTCTTAAGTAGTGTTGTGTTCCCGTGGTGAATAAGGTTGCCAGAGCGCCTGGGAAGGGTAGTGGGTTAGGGTCGGCAATGGTATGCAATGCTCCTCTAGTGTTGCAGGCGTCCATAGGTTACGGTATCCTCATATTATATCGGTTTCATATTATGCATAATAAATCTAAGTATGTAAATAGCTCACCGCTTAATATTATGCAAAAAAATTTAAATGCAGTTTTTGAATATCATATCAAAAATTGACCGCTCCAGCGGGATTCGAACCCGCGTCTCCGACTGACCGTGTCGGCGCTCTAGCCAATTAAGCTATGGAACGATGTACCCGCTAGAGCGAAATTTTTGATATGATGATTTTTTATTTTCGGTTTAAGCGAACCGTGGCGCCGTCTATAGTCTATATTCAATTTTTGATATGATATTCAAAAATGTTTAGAATTCCTAATGTGAGGGTAACACAAAAATAAAATCGTACATATTTAAAATAGCACGGTGTCGTCTCCTGTCAAAGATTTTCATTGTAATATGAAACTTTGAATAGTTACGGGTCTCTGTAAAGAACTCACTATAGACGGCGCCACGGTTCGCTTAAACCGAAAATAAAAAATCATCATATCAAAAATTTCGCTCTAGCGGGTACATCGTTCCATAGCTTAATTGGCTAGAGCGCCGACACGGTCAGTCGGAGACGCGGGTTCGAATCCCGCTGGAGCGGTCAATTTTTGATATGATATTCAAAAATGTTTAGAATTCCTAATGTGAGGGTAACACAAAAATAAAATCGTACATATTTAAATGCAGTTTTTCTTAACATAGACATCTTCACAGATTCACTAAGCCAATTTAAGAGAAAAATAATTAAAGTGTTGATGGACTTTGATATATAATTGTATTAGTTTTATTTTTTCTTTCTCTCTATTTTTTTTTTATTGTAACAAATGTTATTTTTTCGGTAAATTACACAAATATGATTAATGTCTGATTACAGTAGCGTTCTAAGAATGTTGTGCAAACCTTTAATTTAAGTGCATATTGTATAAATTAGTGGTATTGTTTTAATGTAGAAAGCTTTTTTATGTACTTAGTTAGTATGCCTTAATTTAATAAATAAATCCTCTTACCAATCAGGCGGACCGTACGTTTATTTGCCTCCGTCTCAGAGTATATATATAAAAAAAAAAACTAATCCATTCAGTGTTGGTATTATAAGAAACATTATTAAAATTAAATCGATATTAAATTTTAATATATAACGATTAACAATAAATCAAGGAACGTAGAATAATTGAATTTCGGAAACTTTCATTAGCATGAAAGTTGCTTCCAATAGCTTTCTCCACTAACATTTAATCATAAGAATTATAATTATAACATAAGACGGCAGCTTTTTAAAAACAATTTAAGTTGTAATTTAACAAATCAATCGTGATATATATGTAAGTACCGACTAGTGCAGGTATTACGAAATACGTTTGTATCAAATTATTATATTTAATGAAGGTAAATCAGTTCCGCATTAAATGTTAACTAGCAGCAAGTCTTTCCTTTGGTTCCCATATTTTAATATTATTATATACTTAAATATTTATCAAATTGGTATGTAAATACATAATAAAAGTGTCATGGTACCAACACTATGATAAAAAAAACGGTTTTTACCACGTCTATTGGTAGTCATGTCGCGTCTTTGATATTTTAGCACTATTGCAGCGTCACCACCGTGGTCATGGCCATGGGCGTAACCGGAATTTTGATAATGTGCAGTAAAAACAGATCAATGTAAAACTCGATAAGTAGTAAAAAATTAAATTCTTTTTAAATGGCTTGAGGTTTTAGTAAAGTTACCTAAAATATCTTTATTAAAATCTTAATTATCAATTATTAGCTTCGAGTCAGGCTGAGGCCAATGCCGTGGTAGGTATATCCATGATCATGGTCTTGAAAAATGACCACTAATCTACAGTACATATTCAATTTTACATAAAAATTATATCATATAAATAAAATCAAAGCAAAATTACGAATTTTAAAATTTGTATTCCTTTCATTTGGATGATGTTTAACATATACATAAATGTGGAGTAGTTTAGTTACTATTACGGAACTTACATTTCTTTTAAAGATATGTACACATTAGATGATAATGATAAATTGTTGTGTGTGTAAACACTTATAATAACTTGACGACAATAATGAAAAAAAATGTCGAGTGAAATGTCAATGTCAAAAGTGAAACTTCTTTTTCAAACTAATTTTTAAGTCTCGTTTATATTTATAGAAATCTAAAGCTTTAGATTTCCGTTCCAGCACCATCCACAAAAACGTTGCCGTTTCATCCGTTAAAATTTTACCCTCATGCGCCTCAAGATGTTTCACTTCATAAAATGGCAACCTGGATGCTCTGTTTCTGTATCTAAATACAGAAAAAGAATACCTAAGCATTATATTTAGCCGCAGTAGAGTAGCGTGGGAGATAAATCTCCAATCCTTATCCTACATGGAATCGTTTTATATTTAGTTGTGAATGGTAAGCCAGCAAATCGTTGCTTTAATGTAGATATGTTACTATTGTTTTTAAATAATTTTATAGATCAACTCAATCAACAGAACAGAACACACAATGCGTTGTAACATTAACAACAAAATCTTAATAAAATTTAAGTTTATTATAGGACATGTAAAAAAATAAATTAAATATGTTTTCGACGTTTCGTATCTCTTCCTTTCTCGATTTTCATTACTTTTTTTTAAAAATATCTACTTATTATGAACAATTTGTAGCTAACTAAAATATGCCTTAGCCTTAATTATATTTATAGTTAAAATTCAATTCAGTTAAATTTTTCTCTTAAAGCAGACAAATAATCAAAAAAAAGTGCAAAAAAGAAGTAAGAAAGTTATCTTAACCAACGTTAAAAAGTTTATAATGTGTATAGGTGCTGCATTTCCTGACAGTTTAATTCATATAAAATTATCAGCGGGGACGTTTCGTGGTATTTTTAGCAGATAAGTGCAGCTGTGCGTTGTGTTGATTACTCACTGTTTATTATGCTATGTACTAGCAGACAGGACGATAGGAACAAAACGAGCTCTCTTATAAATTATGTATACGTCGTTGAAAAAATAACAACGTTTCAATGAAATGTATCACGGAATAAGAGAGTAAGCCTTTATCAGCTGACCAACCATGTTGCCTACTTTATCTTATTTATAAATAAAAGAGGATGTCCGAACTGTACGTTGTAACGTTGTGCTGGAACGTTACTCTAATAAATAAGATCTTGTAGTAAAAGTTAAGTTTTTTCACTTTATTTTATCATGCTTCTACTTGTGGCGCCATCTATCGGCAACTTTTCGACACTTTGTGACTATTGGTGTTTCATATCGGCGTTTTTTCTCTAACGGACTTGATAGATGCCGCTGATGTTTTTTTGGTAATTATTGATCTTTCTTTAATAAAATCAATTTAATTGTAATTAGAAATTCTAAATTTAATATTCCTGTCTACTCCTTAAATTATAAAATAATTTAATATCTAAATTTAAACTTAATAATTTATATAAATACAGACTATGCTTAACGCATAGGCTTTTGCTTGTCAATATTCCCTTGCTCGCGTGTCTTTGTTTCTTTTTCTTTGCATTTCGTTGCCGCCGAACCTCGAGACCTAACCTCGACCCTAACTCGGCTTAAATCCCGCTGGGGTAAGTTCTCATGATATCTATTATAATTACATATTGCTGGTGTTCTTAACTTAACGAGAAAATTGTAATTATTTATTATTTTGCTAATTGTGACACTGGTTTCTGAATTATTCTTTTCCTGACTCGGAACTTTCTTCGTTCCAGGATTTATTTTTACTTTAAGATTTATATCTTTAATTATACTTTGCTACAAATCGAGTCACTGCCCTCGATTAATAACGGGCTGACTGATTACCGGCTTTTACACCGGTGGAGATCTCCGCCGGTCATCGGACGAAGACGGAACTGAAGACCATCATCACCGGGAATTAGTCAGGCCAGTGTCCTTCCATATTACTTTCTAAGGTACGTTGTCGCGGCGTGGGCCAGCTAAGGAAATAAAGGCTGAAAATCAGGTGCCTAACGCGCCTGATTCCGAACCTACCCCCTGTTTTCTGACCGCGTGCTATTAAAATTCATAACTTTAAAAACTAGTATATTATTCTATTTCTACAACCACCACAATCAAATCAGCGCGGCAACGTACGCGCATAACTTTCGACACACAAACATAAATAATTCTTTTTTTTCGTGCTCAGGACAAGGTACATATAAATATATAATCATAAAATAAAACTAGATAAAATCAATATACTCACAAATAATTGTTTGTTTGCACTTAAACGAAAAAAAAACCGACTTCAATTACATCGACAAGTCATACAACGTAACTAATAGACAAACAAAGTTAACAAAGGCACTAGACGCCACTACGTCGAAGGTTAACCTCGATTTCTCTGGGATGCCATCATCAGATCCTGGTCTACTTATCATGGTACCACCTTTGGGGTATCTCCTTTCCAACAAAAAATAATCATGAAAATTGGTTCACAAAAAACGAAGTTATCCGCGAACACATAAAAAATAAATATATATACGGTCGAATTGAGAAACTTCCTCCTTTTTGAAGTCGGTTAAAAAATATTCATTATTATAATTAATAAGTTCTGCATAGAATGGATATCAATTGTGGCAATATTTCTCCGCTGATTCACAATGGTGCCTCTCTCTCTCGGATACAAATTAACCAGCCCTCTTGTTAATGTTGCCAGTAGTTCGTTTTTATTTAAACAACTTCAAGATACAATTTTAAAGAATATAGATTAAAGTGTACTTTAAAACTTATCAAGCTGTTACCTCTTTAACTTACTACAATAAACGTAACCACTGACTTAGTTGTCTATCATATATTAATCTATGTACTTTAACGAAATACTATTTTAAATATTATACTTTAGAATGAAGAACCTTCCTCAGATTGCACGTTCCATCACTTCACCCTATGGCAGTCCACTGCTGGACATGAGCCTCCCCAAGTTCGCGCCAGACATCCCGGTTTTCCGCAATCTTCATCCAGCCTACACCGGCAATCTTACGTAGATCGTCGGTCCAACGGGCCGGAGGACGTCCCACACTGCGTTTGCCAAGACGCGGTCTCCACTCCAAGACCCGAATACTCCAACGGCCATCGGTCCTGCGACACAGATGACCAGCCCACTGCCACTTCAACTTGCTAATTTTGTGGGCTATGTCGGTTACTTTCGTTCTCTCGCGGATAGTCTCATTTGTAATCCTATCTTTGAGAGAAACCCCAAGCATAGATCGTTCCATTGTACGTTGAGTGATCTTAAATTTGTGGACCAGTCCCTTCGAGTCCAGCCGAGAATAAGTGAACTTATTCTCGGCTTTTGTATCAGATGAGAATGACGTATAATATGAGAAGAAGAAACGTTCTTATGTTACAATATTCCTTATTTAGGCACTATTGGAAGCCGTTAATTCAAATAAATCTATGCCTTGCTTTGGCAATTAAGGTAAGGCTTCATTCTTCTTTAATATTAATAAATACTTTTATCTTAATAATATATATAAATTGCGCGTCACGTTGTTTGTCCGCGATGGACTCCTAAACTACTTAACCGATTTTAATCAAATTTGCACACCGTGTGCAGTCTGATCCAACTTGCGGGAGACGCTGTATTTTATTTTGTTATATGTATTTAAAATTATTATTTTTAAGAAAAAAAATATGGCGATACAAAGATCACCAAGTCATCAAGTTGTTTATAAAGTTATATTTAAATACAAGTACCTATGTTTTTAACGTTTCATTATTGTACAAGTATGTACAATTTAATGACGCAGTTATTGTCATCAGTTATACTTTCAATTACAACTATTGTTACAAAAGAACATACCTAGGACATAAGTCACTCATGTCATGGACAATATATGTTTTGATTGAGACAGGTTGTCTTCGATTTTACGCAAAATGATTTATGTTATTACAACTACTTACTCTATAAAACAGGTTTGATGACGTCTAAAACACGGTGAAAGTTTTTCATTACTGTTTTGGGAAAACAAAATATCTTCCCAATTAAGCTAGAGGAGTGTGAAGTTCAGATCGCACTGAAAGATCAGTCATCTAAATGAAACACTTTCACCTGTCATAATCAACTTTAAAATTAAAACTTTTAAGATTAATTTTTTTTGGGAAAAAAAACAGATTCATAATTGATTATTTTTTAATTTAAGACTGTATCAGTAGGAACACTGTTGATAAAATTTTTAAAAATAAAAAATAAAAAATCCAAAGCACGAAGCTTACAAACACATGTCTGATGACGTAAAACAACGGGACTCATTCACGACAAGACGTAACACAAGAAGACAAATGTTTGAGAAAGAAATCGAAGAAAACGACAGCCAGTGTTAATTTATTTTATCACATGCGATTTACCGATACTGCACAAATAATAAATCCAATAAACGCAAACGACTTTCTAAGTCTTCACGTAGACATTAGGTAATATTGTAATGATTTCTCTGTAAAGTAATTCTTTTACCGCACAAAACAAACAAAAAATATACAACAAAAAAGTCGAGAAGCATAAAATTTTGTTATGATAGTTAGTTGTAAATATAAGTCATTAAAGTTTACGTAGAATATGAATTTTTTATTTATCAAAAGGGAAAATCCCGTCATGGATTCAGTTAATACGTAAACTATATATTGTTTGTTATATTGCAATTTTGAGGTGTCATTTTATTGGATTTAAATTTGGAATGGATAAATGGATTAATGCGTACTGCTGCATACTTTGTGCACTACGAGCTACGAGAGAATCATTAGTAGATAGCATTAATTCATAATCGGTCTGCTTGTAATGGTGCGTACAGGAACCCAAATACCGGCGGTCGTGGATACAATAATCGCGTGGATTGATATCATAGAAACCTGATTTCAATCGTCAACTCGCAGTGAACCAGCGTGGTGGATCAGCTAAGGCCCTACATACGTTCAGAAAAATGCCTATGCCCACAGCAACAGAATGTTACAGGCTGTACCAGTTAATCAGTCAATGGTTTAAAAATGCTATGAATGGTTGCTAAGTTTTAAAAAACAAGTCTGCTTTAGACCACACGACTGAAGTAAAACATCTTTAACTCCATCTAACTTATATCTCCCTCTCAACTTCCGTTTGCCTCGCCCGATTACACTTTTCGTATCGCTCTCGTCACGCATTCACCAGCTTACTCCCCAAGTCAAGCGTAAGTAAAGAAGTTTTACTTCAAAACTTTACCGATGCCATATAACGCTAACTCATTTTCGATCTTAGGCAATTTCGTCCGTCACTCAAGTATTCTCAAATAATTTTAAACCTGTTATTCAATGTCAACTCACTTAACTACGACTTTGTGTGTTGACCTACAATGCTTCTTGAGCAATACTCATGAATCACGCTCTGTGGAACTGAATGAAAGCTTTTTAAAAACTATTATATTCAATCGTGCCTATGGACTTCGGTGATAATATATTATAGAATAGATGTGGTTCGTTTCACCTGTTTCGATTATTGAACTTATTGTTTGTGAATTCATTCTATTGTAATTGGTGGAAGATATTTTTTTTTCTTATCTATTATCTTATCTCATCACCCACATTAATTAAAACTAATATATATTATAAACGACATAATCAATTATATTCGATATATATGCATACAAAATTTTTACATTTTATACTATCAGTATTTTTGCGACAGTATATGTATAATAAACAATGTATCACATATTATGAGATAAGAGTTCCTTTGAAAAACAACTGCAACTTATTCAAATAAATAAACTGCTTGTTTTGATATTAAACACAGAATGTAATGCGTAATTAATAAAACTTATTTTAAGTTTATATTAAATGTTACTTCCTATACTACCTACGTTTTGACTTTTATTCCATTTCCAAGAAAATTCAAATATCTGTATGTATATATTTTGTTACAGTTATTTACTATATAACATCACTAAACAAAAACTTTTTCTTTTTAATAATAAAACAATTATAGATGTGTATATAATATATATAATTACACATAATATATATCATTACATAGTATAAATTATCATTACATAGTTTATATGCTTAGATCTTTAAAATACGCAACGGATTTTGATGCGGTTTTCTTTAGTAAATACAGTGATTCCAGAGGAATCTTTTGTATGTATAATACATGCATAATATAGTAGAGGAACACTGATAGTTTTTGCAACCGTGCGATCCGGGGCGGGTCGCTAGAAGATTTATATAGTAGATAATCAATTAAAAAAACAAATTCCTATAATATTAGACACATATAATAATACAAATATAATTTAATAATTACACCTAGATATAAATGAAACCAGTATATTAATCGTCTGCGATCTATCGACACGCACCTCGAGATGCTATCAGCGAGCACGTTAACGTTATAATCGATCATAACAATGATTGCATAATGAAGAAAGTGACCGTGTTTCCGCCTCCACAAAAAAAAACTTACAATCGAATTGTTGAGCAGAATAATGGAACCGGTTGCGAGTCACCGCCTGTTAATTATTTAGTTACTTTAAATAATATTTAAATATGATATTATAATAGAATATAGTAAAATTTTACTTATATCTAATATATAAAATTGTCGTGTCGCGGTGTTTGTAGTTACACTCCTCCGAAACGGCTTGACCGATTTTCATGAAGTTTAGTGTGCATATTAGGTAGGTCCGAGAATCGAACAACATCTATTTTTACCCCCTAAATGTTAAGGGTAGTCCACCCCAAACATTTTTTTTTAATTTTTAGATAAATTATTTATTTTTAATTTTTTATGATACAGCATTAAAAAATACATACAATCCTAAATTTTCAACCTTCTACGATCAACCACTATTTTTAAATAGCGTTTAGCGGCAAGATAACGTTTGCCGAGTCAGCTAGTATTTTTATATTAATTCACACAATCCAGACAAATTAACTCACATGTACCACTTCTAAGCAATATACAAAAAGAAAAAAAAGTCAAAAAGCAGCAATCATTTAGGCAATATGATTTTAGATTCATAATATAGATCAAATTACTTTCTGAGCAAACTTCGCTCGTGAAAAATGTTGTCTCATAAATTCATATTTATTTTATTAATTCATAGTATGTACAAAATTACGTTTAAGCATAGAGAAAGTAAAATTAGATTTCGAAGAATTATCATTCAAACGATGTTGATTGTTTTCAAACAAGTTTTTCTGATTATGAAATTTCGTGTTGGAAAGGCACACTAGGTATTATATAAAAATAAAAACAAACAAAAGCCAATATTACTATACAATTATTAATTTTAAAAGCAATTTAATCTTACTCCGCGAACCATAACCAAAGCTCCTAGTAATTACCTATGTCTAGTGCACAGGGTTGGCACATGGAAATGTAATATACTTAAAAATAACGGAAGACATTCAAAATTTGTATTTATATTTTAATATGGCTAGTAGTAAAATAATTATTAGCGCATCTCAATATAACAAACAAAATTATATAAAAACTGACCGTGCTAACCGAATTGTCCAATCAATTTTATTTCATGTTCTAAGCTTTTTTTTAATAACCTCACACTCAACGGCCTCTGTTAGTATGAAATTATATGTCAGTAGCTCAGATGTACACAAAACCACATAAAAGTCAATAGAGACATTAATTTATTATAAGCGAAGTTTGAATCTGAGACAACGCAACAGTCAAGTTCTGTGACTACTGCTCTAAACACTAATCAAACGTGTCCTGGAGTGGAGAACGTGTCTTGGCAAACGCACTGTGGGATGTCCTCCGGCCCGCTGGACCGACGATCTACGGAAGATTACTGGTGCAAGTTGGATGAGAATTGCGGAAAACCGGGATATCTGGCGCGAACTAGGCCTTATGTCCAGCAGTGGACTGCAATAGGCTGGAGTGATGACTAACAGATGCTCTAAACGTCTTTTTGTTTATTATTTCTATATTAAATTTTCCAATATTATTATATTACATCAAGCTGACCCGACAAACATTTCCTAGTCTTGAGAAGTTTAAAGAATTGCTGTATTTTTTTTTACATTTTTTAATCCATAAAAATTGTCTACAAAGTATCAGAACTTAAAAAAAATATATTAAATCGGTAAATTCGTTCTCAAGTTACGGCGTGACTAAGAAAAACGGGGACTCATTTAAATATGTATAGATAATTTCTTACATTTGATTACAGTAAGACTACAATAACACATTGTCAAGTACATCCCTGCGAAGTTCATTGGTGGTCTTCAATGTGGGGCAGACGCGGTTCAGGCCGCGCCTTAGAAAACTTTTACAACTTATATCAGCTATGCTTATTTCATAACTTTAACATGTATGCTTCTTATATATTACTGAAAGTCATTTTCTTGGATGTACGAATTGTTTAAAATATAAAGAAAAAGTTATAAAATTATGAATGTTTTAATTATTTTCTGACAACGACAGCACTTTAAGGATCCTAACAAAATTGTTTCTCATTAAATAATAATAATTTACTTATAGGCAAATATTTTCAAAATTAGGATATCAGATTCGAATACAACATATTAAGTTCATGTATCATCATTTATTTATACTCTTACTTTGTAACAGTATTTATTTAAAAATCTTTATAATTCAAAATTTTTGTGTCATAAAAGACAGTGATAACTTTGAATATATCCGCCCGACCGACGTTGTCCTGCTTTGTGAACTTTTTCCGAAATTTTTCAACTTTTTACCCAGTTTTCTAATTTTTTTTATATTTATTTATTTCCTTATTAAAATGAACGTTAGGTTAGGTTACTTATTAATATTTCGAATATTCAGCGCAACTTTATTATTTTTACATTACGAACTTTCTAAAAATTATAAGAATAATGAAAAAAAAAGTATTCTCAATTTTGAACTTAGAAATAAATTTAGCGATTCATTTTTACTTGAAATTATTTTAAAGTACAGAAGGTAGTCACAGACAAATATTCAAAAAATAATAATACGATACAATTATTTAATTGGTTCAGTCTATCGCAGTTCATAGCTGAATTTAGTTTGCGCCAAACATCCCGATTCTCCGCAGTCCTTCTCCAACCTCCACCAGCAATTTTACGTAGATAGTCAAATCAATCAAATAATTCAATAAAAATGCTTTTTTTATACATATACTGCAGCGTATGTCGTCGCAACCGATACTTAGGCACGTCGAGTGTAATCGACGCAGACTAAAGGGGCCACACATGTGTTCCAAGTTCAACTACCTCCTTACCGTGACTCGAATGAGCATTCTTGGGGTTGCTTACAATGCACATTTTTATTAGGAATTCGCTAAATATGTATAAAAAGTTTTAGAACTATAATACTCAGGTTTATTCTTATTTTTACAAGTTTAGTTCTTAAGTATTGTAAGTTTAGGAATCTATTTCCATTTGGTCTATTTATATTTGGGTTTTGATTTGATGCATAAATTTTCAACTATAAAAATCAATAATTGTGTTTGCTGACAAACGAGAAACAACCGACTTCAATTACATCGAAAAGTAATACAACGTAGGTAGACGATAAAATAGTCAAGTAAATACGCATTATCAAAGATTACTCCAAAAGTTGTAATCAAATCTCGATGAAATTTAAATATAACTACATGATAAACATCGGCTTTCGATTAAATTAAAAATCATCAAAATCTGTACACCCAGTAAAAAGGTTTCGAGGGTTTTCCTCGATTTCTCTCGGATCCCACCATGAGCCTGGTTTCCTTATCATGGCACCACACTTAGGATGTCTTCTTTCCAACAAAAAAAGAGTTATCAAAATCGGTTCATAAGCAACGAAGTTATTCCCGAACATACACAAAATATGTTTATTTACTGATACATATTATCCTATGAAACTTATTACTTGAATATTAAACTATAATCGTAAATATAATAACACGTAAAATGCATGATTAATAAATAAATATTTTTAATTTTTAATTATCTTAAATCTTTTTTATCTTATCAATTTAAATTGATACCATTTAACATGCGTATTTATATAAACTAGTAGTCACCCATTAGTCGAAATTCGATCATAATTAAAAAGGAGAATGATACGATTCCATACATTCTTGGGCCAAAATGTAATGAAATGAAAATGGTATCAATTAATGCATTTAGGCTTATTCATCCCTCGCTGAAAATTATCTATATTTTGGCTATCTGAGAGTGGAGTTATTAGACTTTTTGTAACAGTGGGGTTATGTTACAATGTCTATAAAAAAACCCGATCACTAAGTTCTTGTAGCACTAATGTTTGTTATATTTAGTGAAGAATGTTTGAAAACTCATTACAAATACTGATATACACTTGAAACCATAAATAAATATCAGGAATGGACTCAGAATGCATCGGAAAACAGTAAACACGAAACAAGTGACGGACACAGTATTATTGTTAGCCAGCTGTCAAGGCTGTCATTAAAAATATGTTTTATTTTAAATCGATATGAAATCGATAATCATTTTAGTTTATCAGATATTAATTGATATTTTCGATATTAATGTAACTTTATTTGAAATGCACATTATTGTTTACAGCTTTAATTGTGCATCTAAATATCTTGAGTTAATTAACTAGTACAAACATTTTCTTTATGAATTCTGTAATCGATTATAATTGAATCGATACCCAAATAATTTGATGAAAGCTATCTTTCTCAATTTTCTCCGCTTCCAGATTCAGAATTGAGCTGATATTTTATATTTTAAAATAAAAAAATATGACCAATTTTTTAAACCATATCTCTACTCATTACATTTTGGCCCAAAAGTCCCCATCTCCTTTGAATTAAAGAAAACCAAAAAATTATGAAATTATAGAACCTTTTTTTAATTTTATTTTTAATTTGACTTACTGACTTTGCCAATCCACAAAAGAGTATATATAATATGCATGTGTGAGTGAAAAACATGGCAGTGTGTGTAATGTTTTTTTTATTGATTGTATATATTTTTATGCATAATATACCTTTTTTATTTGACTACTGACTTTGCCAATCAACAAAAGAGTATAATATGCATGTGTGAGTGAAATACATGGTAGTGTGTTTAATGTTTTTTTTTTATTGATTTTATATATTTTTATGCATAATATAAAAGAAATATTAGCATTCTGCACTCCTTTATATAAAATATAAGTGTGCGAAATTTTATACTCCTCCGTCCGCGCTATTTTCGTATAAACGGGTACAAAGTATTTGCTTCACGTATTAATATTTTTAAACTATCACCTTCTATGTAACACAAATCCCATTTTTGCATAAATCTGCAAAGTAAGGGAAATAAGACTTAGATTTTAACACTTATCTTTCAGTGAAATCGATGACTGACGTTGTTTGACTAAATAGTGAAGTCAGTCAGTTTAAACAGTCAAGAAATTGTTTAAACACGAGTTTAGTTTTATGTTTTCACCAGACGCTTGATTTTTTTTTTGCGATGGACACATGAGTATCTAATTATTAGTTTTAAATAAAATCTTACACTTACTTATATCAAAGAATGTTTTACTATCTATACAAATAAATAAAATTGGAGTGTCTGTTTGTAATTTAAAAACAGCCGCGTTATACTAAATGCTTATTGATGTATACACGGTACATACGTATACCAAAATGACATTTAAAAAAAAAATTGTGTCTCTCTGTTTGTTCCGGCTTATCTCTGAAACGACTGGATTGATTTTGACGGGACTTTCACTGGCAGATAGCTGATGTAGTTAGAAGTAACTTAGGCTAGTTTTATTTTTAACCGACTTCCAAAAAAGGAGGAGGTTCTCAATTCGACTGTATTTTTTTTTTTTTTTTTTATGTATGTTACATCAGAACTTTTGACCGGGTAGACCGATTTCGACAAATTTTGTTTTAATCGAAAGGTGGTGTGTGCCAATTGGTCCCATTTAAATTTATTTGAGATCTAACAACTACTTTTCGAGTTATATCCAATAATGCGTTTTTACTTGACGCTTTTTTCGTCGACCTACGTTGTATTATACCGCATAACTTTCTACTGGATGTACCGATTTTGATAATTTTTTTTTTGTTGGAAAGGGGATATCCCTAGTTTAGTACCGTGATAAGGAAACCAGGATCTGATGATGGGATCCCAGAAAAATCGAGGGAAACTCTCGAAAATCCGTAATAACTTTTTACTGGGTGTACCGATTTTGATAATTTTTAATTTAATCGAAAGCTGATGTTAATCATGTGGTCACATATAAATTTTATTGAGATCTGATAACTACTTTTTGAGTAATCTTTGATAACGCGTAGTTGCTTGACTATGTTTTCGTCGATCTACGTTGTATTACTTGTCGATGTAATTGAAGTCAGTTTTTTTTTTCGTTTGCGAGCAAACACAATTATAGAAAATGTATTTTATAACTCTGCGAACTTATGTACAACTGCGTTATTGTACAACTTTTTTGTTAATGTCCATGCGGATGAAGCCGCGGGCACAAGTAGTTTTTTAATAAAATTTAACACAGACAGACTGACCAACGGCGCAAGTTCGGTTAGTATAATCTATACAAACAATATATTGTGTCTTAAGCGGAGATCGAAACTATGACGATAATAATCACCAGCTTTGCCCACTGAGTCAATCTGTTAATTATCTAAATCGAGTTTCATCAATAATCGTATTGTTTATTACATTTGTTTATCAAGAGTGATTGAAATTCATAAAAACATTTTAACAACAATTTTAATAACAAATAATACCATTCATCATAATCACTTCAGCCTATCGCAGTTCACTGCTGAACATAGGCCTCCACAAGTTCGCAACAAAAATGGAGTGAACTCATGTATGTTGCCCATAGTCGCCACGCTGGGCAGTGGGGTTGGTAACCGCAGGACTGGCTTTGTCGCAACGAAAACGCTGCTGCCCGTCTTCGGCCTGTGTATTTCAAAGCCAGAATTTGGATAGATATCCCACCATCGGTCACCTTTATAAGTTCCAAGGTGGTAGTGGAACTGTGTTATCTCTTAGTCGCCTCTTACGACACCCACGGGAAGAGAGGGGGTAATAATCCCATTAATTCTATCAAATTAATTCATTATTCCAGACTCAAGTGCGTAACTGTACTTAGTAGTATATTTAATTAATGTTCCAAAGGCATTCGTTCAATTACTACTTGCTTTTTTAATTTTTTTGCAATAACCTTCTATATATGTATATTATAATTAAGAATTCGGAAATTGTTTAATTCCTCATTTTAAAAACGTTAGAAAACCTTGTCGTGTATTATTCACTAGCCGTGCCCGCGACTTCGTCCGCGTGGAATTTAACAAAATAATTATTAGTCAGTTCGCAGTTATAATCTAAATAAAATCTAATCTAAAATAAAACTAGACCAAGTTACTCCTTATTACATCAGCTATTTGCCTGTGAAAGTCTCGTCAAAATCGGTTCAGCCGTTTCAGAATTTATAGTGAAGAAACTTGAAAATTGAGTTTTCAAGAATTTCATTTTATATTGTTGTAGGGGATTGAATTCCCTTCAAGAACATCTATTGGATTTTTTCCGGATACTGATTTTTTTTTGTGAATTACAAAATTCCAAATTTAAAAAATCTAAGAGTGAAATTATTCAAATTTTCATAGCGTAGTTGTGAGAAAACGGTTCATTTGAATTAAAAAATTTCAATTAGACTATTTTTGCAGAACATTTAATTTTCTTAAAAAAAAAAAAAAAAAAAAAATGTCTCAAAGTCAATTTTATTTACCTCGATGGTTTAGGAGTTAGGAGACAAAAACCTGCTCCGGAAATAAAATCAAAAATTTCGATGATAGACCTCTTAATATTAATATGTATATTTTTGTATTCGTTACTGTCAGTGTTGTTAATATAAAAAAAAGGAAATATTTACTACACAATATATAATTATATAACATACACGAGACAGACTTTAAAATGATGAAAATAATTGTGTTTGCTCGCAAACGAAAAAAAAACCGACTTCAATTAAATCGACAAGTAATACAACGTAGATCGACGAAAAAATAGTCAAGCAACTACGCGTTATTAAAGATTACTCAAAAAGTAGTTATCAGATCTCGATGAAATTTATATGTGACCACATGATAAACATCAGCTTTCGATTAAATTAAAAATTATCAAAATCGGTACACCCAGTAAAAAGTTATTACGGATTTTCGAGAGTTTCCCTCGATTCCTCTGGGATCCCATCATCAGATCCTGGTTTTCTTATCATGGTACTAAACTAGGGATATCTCCTTTTCAACAAAAAAAGAATTATCAAAATCGGTACACCCAGTAGAAAGTTATGCGGTATAATACAACGTAGGTCGACGAAAAAAGCGTCAAGTAAAAACACATTATTAGATATAACTCGAAAAGTAGTTGTTAGATCTCAAATAAATTTAAATGGGACCAATTGGCACACACCACCTTTCGATTAAAACAAAATTTGTCGAAATCGGTCCACGCGGGCAAAAGTTCTGATGTAACATACATAAAAAAAAAAAAAAAAAAAATACAGTCGAATTGAGAACCTCCTCCTTTTTTGGAAGTCGGTTAATAAATATCAGCTGATTCAGAAATGATTGATAAAGTAAGCACAGCGAAGCACGTTTAGTATTTAACACAAAAACACAGAATACGTGGAATGCGAGATAAATCAGGTCTCATCTCTGATAATGTCTTGATTTCTCTTGGATAGGGAGACAGCTTATTTTATTTACAGCATGATGACTTCGTTATCACATAAGTAGTTGATACCGCGTTGAATATTAGCTTTGATACGTTCGCGCAGCGGTCACAGCACTGGCTGTTGCGCTTGCGGTTGCCAGTTCGATCCCCGCTTATAACAAACAATTACATTGGCCACACAGATGTTTCTTATGGTCTTAACGTTTGTGTTTGTGATGTATGTTTCCGGACCACCGACACAGGAAAAAACCCTTTTGATTCCGTTACACTCGTAACGCTTTAAACTTATGCAATTAATTGCATGCGAATCAATTATTGCATTTTGTGGCAAGTGTATTGTTACTTATATGAATTAATAGCTAACCACTTCTATCAAACTATTTTTATTTCATTAATTTACATTTTGTTTATTAAAGAAGGTGTCCGCTTCAAATATTTTCACTGAATGGAATCGGGTTTCTTGCAGTTTTATAATGAGTTAAGATTTAATAACATTATCAATACGAACTTTATGTTAACGACGGCAAAACAAGTAAAGTTGTATGTAGGCGGGTGCGTCTGCGCCCTTGCGGTCTGTCAATGAACACTTACCATTAGCTAACAATCTCACCGATCAGAAATATTTATCCGAACTTTTTCGTCCAAGCTTCGGGCAATTCCGCAATCGCCGACGATTACGTGTCCGCACAATCTCCGCATTATATTTTATCGAGTTCATGAGTGAAATTCGTAATCTCCGCACATAAAAAATACCTCCGTGAATACATCTCATAGTGTATTCCAGCCAACGAGGATCTCAAGTGGTCCATCTGCGTTACCTATTTATAAACGCAGTGGTACCAACACTTATAAAAACATCTACCATTTGTTTATACATGCAGTTTGTTACTCAAGAGTCATTCACCTTTGGACGGCCCACATTTATGGTCTTGTAATTTTGTATAGGCCATACAATGGTTTTATGTAAGTGAACAAGCGATCACCAATAAATAGAAATGAATGTTAAAAGAAAAAAATAAATAAATCAAAAATATCTTAATTCAAACACGGCTTCAAAAGCACCTCTAAACTCGACATTTTACAAATTTAAGTTTTAATTATTTTTAAAAGTGAAGCTACCAACGGTATCGACGCTTAATTAAATCATTTAATATTTTATGTAACAGTACATCTAAATATTTATGTTATTATAATCGTGATATAGCAATATTTTTTCCGGTCGAAGTGGATGCGCGATTCCGGGTCAGGTGAATTTATTAATGAATAAATAGATATTTTTGTATAGCACGCTTCTAAAATAAGTGAAACTTTACACTTGCATCTTGGCTCGAAGAAATCAATTTATTTACATTATGACGTTATTTCAAAATCCAAATTAGTAAATTACCAAGGTTGTAAAAACCAATCATTCAATCAACCCAAAGTTAATCTAAAAGCAGATTTAGGGCTAAAGTGATGAGCAAAATGATAAATTACTAGACAAACAGAAGAGTAAGAGGTTAATCCACCACTCTCCTCTACTGCTAATTTGCGAATTATATCCTTATCATGTGTAACGATCGCTGATAAATGTTTGTGACAACAACCAGGACCGACAGCTGACACACACTCTGACTAGAAACAAATAGAGCTGGAATCAAACCCACGAACTATTCGCTATTAGACCCACCTACCAAAACCAGGACGGCTATCTAGCCAGAGAATGATAAGCTATCATGAAACCCTCGCTACCAGGGTAACATAAAAAGGAAGAGATAGTAATATTTTGTCTAAATAGAAAAGTATATAAGCTGTCATGAAACACACGCTACCAGGAAAGCATAGAGCGAAAAAAAGCTATACAGTAATAATTTACTTAAATATTATTTTTCAAACTTACCGCACTGTCGCTCGCTCGGAACACATTACAGACATCTGAAAAACAAAACAACTGAGTTAACAATACGTTATTTATTCATTAAATTCCTAACTCATACATATAAACATACATAACTTATATCTTCTTATGATGTAACTATGTAAATAAAGATATATTTATGACGTAATGCCTGTTTAAAAAATACTAAAAAAAGCCTGTAAAATGTTAAATGAGAATAATAAATTTTAATTACTTATTTTTTTACTACGTGAAAATCTCAAAATGCACGATGTGATTTTAAAGTAATATTTTTCCTTATCAGATTTTAAAGTAATATTTTTTTTAGTTTTGGTTGACTGGTAGTCTTCTTGCAATAAGCCCGCTATTTTGCAATTCAATAATATATTTTGAAATAAAGCATAAATAAGTATTTGTAACAAAGAAAGGTTGGAAGAAATTACGTCAAAAATATAAGAATGGAACAACTTCAAAACACTTCATTCCTTGTTCTAGAAAAAAATAACCTTTTTAAGTACTACTAAGTCCATAAAGTATAATTTCTTAAGCCTATACTTACTTCAAATTAAAACTACAATATATGGTATATTATTTAAATGAACGTGTTTACTATTCATACCTTTTTTATTTTACATACAAGCGGTGCCAACGACTTCGTCCAAAAAAGTTATCGTTCAGTTATCAGAGTTAAAAAAAAATAAATTTCTAAAATAAAATTAGACTAAGTTACTTCTTATTACATCAGCTACCTGCCGGTGAAAGTTCCGTCAAAATCGGTCTAGCCGTTTCAGAGATTAGCCGGAACAAACAGACAGACAGACCGACAAAAATTGTAAAAAATATTATTTTGGTATAGGTACCGTATAAATATTCATATGCATTTAGTGAAAAGCGATTATTTTAATATTACAAAGAGACACTTCAATTTTTTTTTGTGTAGATACGAGTAGAATAGTCTGTCTCACGGAGCTTTAGTTTTATTTACGTTCTGTCAGTATGCAATGTCATCGGATCATCGAGCGGTTTTTGTGATAAAGATTAACTAGCTGCCCCTCTCGGTTCCACCAGCGTAATTATCGATCCCGTGGGAATTTCGGAATAAATAATAGCGTATGTTGTACTGGATTCTAGCTATTTACATGCCAAGTGTCATTACGATTAATCCAGTAGTTTTTGCGTGAAAGAGTAAGAAAGATACTACTTCACAAATTTTTACAATTGTTATTTTAATAATTGTGTTTGCTCGCAAACGAAAAAAAACCGACTTCAATTACATCAACAGTAATACATCGTAGATCGACAAAAAAATAGTCAAGCAACTACGCGTTATCAAAGATTACTCAAAAAGTAGTTATCAGATCTCGATAAAATTTGTATGTGATCATATGATAAACATCAGCTTTCGATTAAATCAAAAATTATCAAAATCGGTATACCCAGTAAAAGGTTATTGCGGATTTTCGAGAGTTTCCCTCGATTTCTCTGGGATCCCATCATCAGATCCTGGTTTCCTTATCATGGTACTAAACTAGGGATATCCTCTTTCTAACAAAAAAAGAATTATCAAAATCGGTACATCCAGTAGAAAGTTATGCGGTATAATACAACGTAGGTCGACGAAAAAAGCGTCAAGTAAAAACGCATTATTAGATATAACAGTAGTTGTTAGATCTCAACTAAATTTAAATGGGACCAATTGGCACACACCACCTTTCGATTAAAACCAAATTTATTGAAATCGGTCCACCCGGTCAAAAGTTCTGATGTAACATACATAAAAAAAAAATACAGTCGAATTGAGAACCTCCTCCTTTTTTGGAAGTCGGTTAAAAAAATATTTAATTTTAGTGGATAGTAATTGTGTTTACTCGCAAACGAAAAAAAAAAACACCTTCGATTACATCGACAAGTCACACAAACATAAGTAGACGAAAAAATAGTCAAGTAAATACGCTTTATCAAAGATTACTCAAAAAGCACTCATCAGATTTCGATCAAATTTAAATGACACGATCAACAAGATAAGCATCAAACATCAGCTTTCGAGTAAAACAATCATCAAATTCGGTACACTCAGTGAAAAGTTATACGGTATAATAATTAATACTTCAACTGTTACATATGATGTGTGTATTATACATTTTATGTGTTTATGTGCGTATTGCCCATAAATAGAATATTCATTTAAAAATTTCTTTTTTATAACTATTACATAAGTTGCCGTGTTTTTTTCTTTTAATAAATTAAAACAAACGAAGCTGTTATAAACGTTAGTCTAGAACAGTCTAGAATAATCTTTTAATATATTATCATTCAAAATTAGGCAGTACAAGTGTTTGTCATATAAGAGACGCCTTGAATGTATGATTACAAATTTGATGGTTAGCCGGCAAAAAAATGTTTTTAAGTTAATCGATTTGGTAAACATCTGCGTGGAATAACAACTCGTATTTATAATTTTTTGGTAATTTTTTTATTAACTTTACATTATTTTATCTATCACAGATTATTAATAAGCTGTTATATTGATTAGATAAGAATATTGTTTTAACCATTGAAATGTTATCCCTCACGTTGATATATTTGACACAAATATTTATTATATTATTATTTTCTAATGTTTACGCGAATTTCACTCATTATAATTAAACAACTTTTTCGGATTTTATCGCGGTTTTATAAGTTTTTTAGATGCTCGACGTTTCGGATACTTTACAGCAAACATGGTCCCGGGAGGACTGAGGTCATAAAAAAAAAGTTTTTTCATATTATCTTCGTCTTTTGCTCGTCAATCTTTTACTGTCTTTTGCTCGTCAATCTTTTACTTTTATGGGACCCTTTCTATACAATAAGTTCTTTAAGCATAATAACACTATATTAAACCTGACATCGTCCAATCTCAAAACCACCATTCAAAAATGGCTACTACCAAAAAGCTATGACCATACCGAGACCTTATTGAACAGAGATATTTAATATCATGTGCACGCAAACCTATTATCTATGTATATGTATGTATGCATGGGTATGTATGTATATGTATGTACATATATATATATATATATATATATATATATATATATATATGTATATATAATCTATGTTAATGAATCGTATCTTGTCCCCTCTGTTCAGTGAGTTAACTCGATCCTAAGACGTTAGTCGTAGGGCTGGCAGAGGCGACATACTGATGCAGTACGCACGCGCACGCACGCAAGCACACGCACGCGCACTCACTCACGCTTACTTGCAGACAGGCATACATCACCAATCATTAACACTACTACTTTAGACGTCGGGGTATAAAAAACAGTGTATAAATATATTATTTATTATTATATACAATGACATTGATGTACACACGTACTTACACACACACACACACACACACACACAGACACACACACACGCGCGCGCGCACACACACAACACACGCACACACACACATACACACACACAAACACACACTCACCATTTGTTGCCTTAGTTCTTGTATGTTCCAATCAAATAAACTTTAATCTTTTTATTTTTATTTTATTTTTTAAATTATAAACTTTAAATGCATTGTTTTTGTTTAAACTAACGGAATCGTATTAAGCTAATGGAAGGGACTGGACCCCACGACACAGGGAATCCTAGTGAGGGGACCAGAGACTTACTGTTTTCTTGTGACTAAATATAACTGATGTAATATGTGTTAATATAATGTACTAACGTTTGAAGAAATAAAGATTATTATTATTATTATTTACTATATTATTCAATTTTCTATAAGGTGAAACTTTACACCTACACCTTCAATATATCATCTCCTTCACTCTAAGGTTTCCTGGAAGAGATTGCTTTTTAGCAATAAGGCTAACCTTTTGTATATTTTTCTACCGATTCTTGTTAATGATACTTATTTTTTTTCTCAGTGTACAAGAGTGTTATTATTATTCATTTGTATAAAAATAGTACGACCTAATTTTAATTGATATAAAATGTGTATTATTAATACACGTGTATATTTTTCAGTATTTAATATGTATAAAATTATAGACTCATATATATATAAAACTAATAACAAATATAGTTTGTCATTAAACAAATTGATTTTTCTGCTGAAGAAAAGTATGGTTAGTTTTAGTCAAAATATTTTATTTTAATCATTTCAAAAACTGCTAATAAACAGCATATTTCCATACACGGCGCGTGTCAGGTTACATACATAAAACACATACATATATGTCAGTAAGCCAACAAGAGACAGGTGGAACCGGGTCTAAAACACGCAAACACTGCAAATCGGACATACCATAGAAAACAACTGAAAATCCAGTTCAAACCGGTTGCGACGCCATCTATCCCTCTATCGTAATGTATAAAGGGATGATAGTTACACACACATTGACACTTCACTAACACTAGCGGGTTATTAGATCTCGACAGTACGCGTGTGCGCATGCGCACGGGCCGCGGTTGACTGGCGAGAGAGGCTTCGAAGGCGATTCTCGGGATGATTTGCGTAACTGTGAAATGTAATTAGACGATAATAGTTTAGAAAACACGAAAATCCTTGATACAGATATGATTTCAATGCCGGGACTGTTTATTTTCGTTAACGAATTTACTCAGTTTTAATTTAGTGTTGATCGTAGCTATCGTAAAAATTTATCACGATTCAGCCTGTAACATCCCACAGCTGGGCATTGGCCTCTTTCCCCGTGTAGGAGAAGGGTCAGAGCTTATTCCACTTCGCTGGTCTACCGCAGGTTGGTGGAAATGTATTAATGTATGTTGGTAAATATGTATATTTGGAAGTTTTCGTCCCTTTGTGAGGTCAAGGAAATACAAAAAATATTCAATTTCCTTCGAAGTAGAAAAGTATAGACAACGATGAAATATCGTTGGTGACAATAGTTAGCCTTAATAGAATTTACATTCCAAGCTGCTTATAATAGTAGCATGTATGTATAATTGACAAACTTGTCGACTTTATTCAAAATTACTTCAAAAATGTACTTCAGTAATACATATAGTCATGCCCTAAATATTGTTACGATGAAAAAAAATTGCTTGATGTCTGCTTTGATCGCCTTTTTCGTACGAACACTACGTGGACGGCCAGTTCTTTTTCTGTCACAAACAGAGGAGGTTTCATTGTACCTAACCCGGTACACAAATATTTGACTAATACTAAGCGTATGGATAGTTTTAAAAATTGTATTTGGCTCCATAAATACATACTTATTTTGTGTAATGCAATCACAGCAATTCGGTTCTCTTTATCACTCCCCTCCATTTTAATATCACAAAATATTTTACAATGTATTGGTGCGAAAATGAGTAAAGACAATGAATAATCATATAAAAATTACAGATTCCAAATTCAAATGTAATATTTTATAGTATACATATAATTTTTACAGTATACATAATTTACTGCAACAAAAACACATAAGATAAAAAAAAGAAGATAAACTGATAGCACGTACAAACGTATTTAAAACGTATTTTTGTATATGTCGTCGAACATGTGGTAAAAAAATGTTTGAGTTTTAGACAATAGAGTGATTTCTTTTCTTTTTTACTTACTTTATTGGCGAACAAGTTGATAAAGGCGTGATCTTACGTCACAGCAATATAATGAGGCGTCGTTGCAGTAAACACGCTATCAATATTGCACCAAGAACAGTCAAACATTCCGCAACAAGGACGAAGCTTATACTCGTATGTATTGGACAATCGGATTCCTTTGTCGATAAAAATATTTACTAACACTAAACGATAAATCGTACCATTTCTAGGCAATCTTAGATTTGTTCTGTCTAAAGAGTCACTATCATTATAAAACTCACGCCAATAAGCATCAAATTTCATGTTGTACTGGCAACTTAACAACCACGGGCTCTTAGCCCGTGGTTGTTAATTTTCTTAGAAAAAAAAAAAACAATGTTAAAGTATAAATAATATATAACCTCTTTACAAAGCCAATCACAACTTTTTTTTTATAAATCAATTATTTTAATTTAAAAAAAAAACGCATGGGTATATTTTAAACTATATGACACACGCGACGTTTCCTGGGAAATAGTATAGAAAATAAGGTGCAAAAGGTGGACAGCCTTATCTAACAGATAACCATAAGATTTACAGAAAAGAAAGTTCAGTAGATGTACAAAATATATTACTTATGAATTAGTTTTATTATGATCGTTATACTTTTTAATTTTAATATAGTTAAAATAAAGCATTTATAAAGTGGAGTTTTGATTACTTTTTATAATAAAAAAAGTTACAAATCTAACCACCAAAGACAAAAGTCTACTCTTTATTGTACAGCAAAAAGAAATAAAGAAAAATTATGATAGATAAAAAAATAATATAATAGGTCTTAATTGCTAAAAAAGAGGATCTCTTCCTTATTAAATTTTGTCGGTACAGTTATTATTTTTTGTTCTCTTCGTTTTTGGCAGCGATTAGAATATTTTCATCTTCTTTCTCGCAAGTTCTTACTAGACTCATACTTTCATTAAAAACCTGTCTCTCGAAGACAACGTCTGACATTAATTGGCTTTCGAACAATTCACATTTATTCGCCACTAATATTAATTAAATAGATGCAAGTCTATACTGTTATAGGCAAGCGAAATTTATTTTACGTTTAACCGGGCAAAAATATATTCTGGATCCAAAATACTACTACATTGCTTTGTAAGGGGGGTCGGTTGGTACCTTGGATCTATATTTTTATACGGGTAGGAACACTTCAGACTAGCTATATTTGATTTATTTATTTTACAATATTCACTTGTCACTAATATTGCAGGTTTAAATTAATATTTTACTATGCGGGTTATCACACTATTATTATTCATGTAGTTATGTACATCTAGTATTTCAATGCCTCTTTTAAAGAACGAGATATGCTTCATAAAAAAAAAAACAAATATTATTGATGCTCAAGTAGTAAATTCGGCATTTATCAATATTGGGACTAACAGCCACACATAAGTATGATAAATACCTTGTCAGTGTTAACACACTCATACAAACTTAAGGCCATAGCTGTTTGAACAAAATCGTTATTCTACTAATCACTATAATGATGTGCGTTCTAATAGACATATTTTTTGGTAATTTATTTACGGTTAAGTGCTGAACTTGTTAAAATTATTATCTACAAAATAGTAACTTATTTTAATGCTACTACACTTTCCAAAATAAATTTGTGTATTATATAAAAATACTAGCTGACCCCGCTAACTTTGTTTTGCCATATATGTTACTAACCCCCTTAATCCTCCCCCCTTATAACTTAGGGGTATGAAAAATAGATGTTGGCCGATTTTTAGACCTACCCGATATGCACACAAAATTTCATAAAAATCAGTCCAGCCGTTTCGGAGGAGTGTCTTAACTAACATTGTGACAAGAGAATTATATATATAAGATTATACTTATTTGATATTATATAATTATTTATTTATTTATATTTTTATTTATTTATTTATATAAATATTTGATATTATATATTAAGATTATACTTATTTGCTCTGAACTTATTTGTAACGTGTCAACATACTTTGTCATGGGTTGACTGGTAAAGATTTTCAGTATTTAGATTGTTCAGTAGAGATAACAGTATCTATATATCATATTTAAAAATAATAAAACTATATTTAAAGACAAAGACAAGAACATAGAGACAAGACAAGGAAAGTAGACAATAAAAAGAATTTTATTAGACTTATATGCTTAAATTTTCATATTATAAAAGACACAAAAGTCTTTAAAAGGTTTCAGTCGTGCTGTCTTGGCAGGATTGGAAGCCATTACGTCAAAGTAATGAGTTTTAACTGAGGTAGGGCACAGCTGGAAACATCCTGCTCAAAATCTGGAGTAGTCCGACAAGGGAAGTAACTCGACATTACAGAAGACCACAGCTAAATAATACTGCTTTCAAACAATGTTCTGCCCCGGCGTCGAGTAAGGTGACCAGAACTCCTTGAGGAGATTTAGGGGTAGTGTCGGCAACGCGCTTGCAATACTTGTGTTGCAGGTGTCTATAACTTACGGTAACCGTTTACCTAGTTGTATAAAAAGATCATAACAAGAGATTTGTGTTTAATATTGAAATCGCTATTAGCAATGCAAAACATAATTTTTTCTCTAAAGAAGTAGAAACTAACAGTAAAAGCATGATTGTCGACGTAGTGCATCCAGTTTCTACAGCAGATAAATTAATTCATTAAATTCAATTATATGCGCGAAATTGCTTTTAAAATTTTCCATTAATTCCGATCTAAACGAAAATATGAAACGTTGTTGATGTCGACAAAAACATAACATAATATATAAATAAATATTTAAGCATTTATTTTATTTACACCACATTAAAGATTTTTACATCTATGTGTAACTTATATACAAATATTAATATGTATAGGCAGTCCCTATAATTATTAATAAGTATCGATCTCATCCAAACATAGCAGAGAACGAAATGCAATGAAAAATGTAGACATTGTATCATTATTGCCAAAATTAAAAAAATGTACGTAGAATATGCTTGCGATGCTATGCTGTTGTTTTAAAACAAGTACCTAGGTAAGTAAGTAAAAACTATATAATTAAATAAATATTACATTTCTAGTAATATCTAGTAATTCACGTGTTGCCTAAACTATTACCGACTTCATGTAAGGGCTAAAAGTATTGTGTCAAAAATAAACATTAAAAGAGAAAGCGTAATTTGCACAACCCGTTACGGTGTTAAGGCGAATATTAATAGGCTATCCAAGTTTAATGGCTTATAAGTACGTGAAGTTCTTACCAAACGCGAGGCATGCCATTCGTATGCCTCGAACATGGGTATTAAATAATACCGTACGAGACGTAGGAATATCGTTGCGTACAATATCAACTATATACTAAATAGAAAATGTCTAACTGCTTGACGATGAACCCGCGCCAGAACACCAGGAACTAAAAATAATTAACAACAAACAACATAAACAAATCTCGGTTTTATATATAAATCCTAGAAGTAAAATTATCGATTGCAGGCAATCGAAAACATATCTAGACCATATATCTACTTACTTATACAAATAAATAAAATTGGAGTGTCTGTTTGTATAATAACCGCTTGTTACTTAATGCATATGGATGTATACACGGTACATACCAAAATATATATTTTTTAAATTTTTGTCTGTCTGTCTGTCTGTTTGTTCTGGCTAATCTCCGAAACGGTTAGACCGATTTTGACGGGACTTTCACTGGCAGTTAGCTGATGTGGTAAGGAGGAACTAAGGCTTACTTTTATTTTAGAAATTTATTTATTTTATAACCTTGCGAACTGAAAAATAGTTTTTTTTTGTTAAATTCAACGTGGACGAAGTCGCGGGCACAGCTAGTATACGATATACCAAACGAAAATTACAAAACTGTATAATTGGCAGCTTTTTCACTAATGTAATCACGAGAATTCGCGAAAGTAATTTAAAACAACAACAAATTACTAAAACTTTAGAAATTCTTCATCAATAGTACCCACACCTAAGTATTGAGTGATTGCCGTAACGGCATATAATATTCCTATTAACAAAATTATTATTTCACTCTATCACTGTCACTTTAAAGATAAAAAAACAACATAGAAATTCTGCATTGGATTTCGGATAAAGGTCGGACAATAGAAAGAATTACGCAGCATTAATATATGGAAAGCGAGAAGAAATGTTCCCAAGCTTTTGTGACAGGGCGTTATCTAATTTCGGTAGCAGATGAGACAATGAGATATAATGTAACGAAATGATGCAACCCTGTAATAGCTATGGGAAATAGAAATTGTTGTGGTATTGATGAGTAGGCGGAAGGAAGGCGGTGAGGAAGTAAACAATTGGTAGGCTTATTACAAATAAATAGCTTGTTGTTGGCTGTTGTAATTGAGTTGCGGATAGTGAGAAGTAGTTTTGCCATCGATTGCCATTGATATCTTTGTGCAAAATTCCATCCAGAACTATTAAGCCGTTCTGTCGTGATTGAGTATCACATATATCTATCCAAACTTTCTCATTTTGTAAAGTTCTGTTTAGTAAGATATACTAATAAAAGCAATTATTATATCTACTTGTAATTTACAAGTGTTTTCGTAATTTCTACTTTTGTAATAATATAAATTCTTTAAAAATAAGTAAATGACAAACTAAGGTAATTTAATAAGAATCATAATTATGCATTAAGTGATTTGCCTGATGTCAAAAGCCATTAATAAATAATTAACCAATATCTATTTCATTTCATCTTTGCAATGGTCTTTCCTAATGAAATCTTCTGATAATAGTGTTCGGTTTCGTAATGGTAAATATTGACATATATCATTCAATAAGACGATTTTCTTGTTCGTTAGAACTTTAGTAATCTCTGTGTGCAACTCGAGTATTGCTCTATTTACAACTGATTATTTAAGGACCGTGCAAAGGAAAAAATTTGGTTCTAAATAAGTCCCTTTCTTGCATAACTCGTTTGAAGTGTTTGAATTCCTAAAAAATACGGTCTGCACATTTTTAAGCGTTTTAGTTAGTTACTTGCACACTAGTGTAATACTTTTCAAACAAGACTGTCGTAAAAACTCGTTTAAAACAAGTTTTTATTAAGGTTTAAGTATTAACTAATATCAATCGAAATTAAAATGTGTTTTCTAGGATATTAATCTTTTCAAATATAAAATATTATTTCTATATGCCCAATGTGTATATAAATTATGTAAAATATGGTCGTAACATGCGAATAGTAGTTCTTTAATCTCTTTCGAGTAAATGACCGAAGATGAGATATTTATTCTAAGTAATGGGATGATTCATTGAGATGAACTAGTTTTGGATTGAAAAAACAAAATACAAGCTCTAGGAATCTTGTTACAAATCTACTAGAACCAAATATATTTGTTGTGCTGTAATTAGTTTTTTAGCTGAATTAAAAGACGAAAAGGTTCTCAATCACACTGTATTTTTTTTGTGTGTGTTACCTCATAACCTTTTACTGGGTGAACCGATTTCAAACGATTCTTTTTTTAATCGAAAGGTGGTGCTTGTCCCTTGTCTTATTTAAATTGAATCTGATAAGTCACTTTTGAGTTATCTCAAATAATGGATATTTACTTGATTAGTTTTTCATTTACCAACGTAGTATTATTGGTCAATGTTTTGAAGTTATACTTATTTTCGTGCGTTAGGGAAAAAATATGAAAGTAAATTTTTACGATGAACGCGCCACGAAAAAAAACCGACAACCTAAAGTTAGCTAGTTAACGAAGAAGTTAACAACGTGAAGTTAGCTAGCCAATGACGTATAACTTCTTACGTGCGTACATACACTACCGTCCAAAAGTTTGGAAGCAACAAGATAAAATCAAATAAAATAAAAGTAAGCCATCTTAAATTTTTTTTATTGATACAGAATTAAAAAAATAGACAAAACACACTTCTACAACAATGAAATTAAATAAGTAATATAAAAATTAAATTAAATTTTAGCTTCATCGAAGTGTCCACCCCTCTCTTTAATTACCTTCTCGCATATTCTAGGCATCCTACTAATTAATTTCATAAAATACTGTTCATCTAACTTCTTCCATTCGCTCTGTAATAGTTGCCACAAATGTTCTGAGCTCGTAGGAGATTGATTTTTCACCCTTCTATCTAGTTCATCCCAAACAAGTTCAATGGGAGAAAGGTCAGGTGATTGAGACGGCCACTGCATGATTTTCACATCTTTTTTCTTCCTTAAAAAGTTCTGGCACAGTTTGGACGAATGTTTCGGGTCGTTATCTTGCTGAAAAACGAACCCAGGACCAATAAGATTCAGTCCACCGGGTATGGCGAAATCCTTAAGAATTTTCAAATAGCGTTCCTTGTTTAGTTTTTCGGTTATCCTCACAAGACTTCCGGGTTTATTGTTGCCGAAACACCCCCAAACCATGACATTACCACCACCATGTTTGATAGTAGGCACTGTACAAGCTTCTGAAGCTCTCTCTCCTTTAGATCGGCGCACAAAAACACGTCTATTGGACCCGAAAATCTGAAACTTCGATTCGTCACTCCAAAGAACTTTTTTCCATTGGTTTATTGTCCAGTTTTTATGTTCCTTTGCCCATTCTAGTCTGTTTTTCTTATGCCGAATTGTTAGTTTTGGTTTTTTAACTGCAACACAACCTCTTAGCCCCGCAGACAGTAGTCGTCTTTTAACTGTTGTTATTGACACGGGTGTTCCTCGCGTTTCATTCAGAGATGCGGTAATTTGTGGTGCAGTTAAGCGACGATTCCGTTTAGAAAGAACTCTGATGAAGTTATCCTCTTGACTTGTAGTGGATTTGGGCCTACCAGACCTTTTTCTATCTTCATTTTTGCCAGTTTCTTTTTTTCTAGCGAGGGTGTAGTGGACACCTTTACAAGAAATTCCGAGTTTTTTTGCGATTTGGCGTTCACTGTAGCCTTCCTCACGCAGAGTACAAATAGCGCTTCGCTGTTCAAGTGTGATTTGCTTGCGTTTTGCCATTTTCAATAAAAAAAAAAGACGGTCAAGGAAGTAGTCGAAATCTTTTGAATACAGACGATGTTAATATCACAACCTTCGCGTTCTAATGCTCAAGTGTGACTAAATAAGGTCCAAAAAAGATATAAACTACAAAATATTTTCAATAAAACCGCATCAATGCATGAAAGAAAGTCCCCGGCGGATGAAGTAATAAAACACGTGTTTCGTCAAAATCCAGGAATTTGTTAAAACTCAAGGAATATGCACTAGTAGTCCTTTTGTTTTGTGTTAAAAAATCACAAAAGGTCATAAAACTTTATTTTATTGCTATTATTTACCGCAGGGAGTCGGCAATCTTTTGTTTTGTTTGAAATCAGGTGTGCTTCCAAACTTTTGGACGGTAGTGTAAGTACACAAACACACACACACTTGTTTCTTCATTTGCGAGCAAACACAATTATTATAATACTAGCTGTGCCCGCGGTGTCGTCCGCGTGAAATTTAACAAAAAAGTAATTTTTCAGTTCGCAGAGTTATAAAATAAATAAGTTTCTAAAATAAAAGTAGCCTAAGTTACTCCTTATTACATCAGCTATCTGCCAGCGAAAGTCCCGTCAAAATTGATCCAGCCGTTTCAGAGATTAGCCGGAACAAACAGACTTACAGACAGACAAAAATTGTAAAAAATGTTGTTTTGGTATACATATTATGTAACCTGTATACACCCATATGCATTTTGTAAAAATCGGTTATTTTAATATTACAAGCAGACACTCCAATTTTATTTGTTTGTATAGATACATACATTATATATATACATATATATTAGGAATAAGGCAATGTTATTAATGCGGATAAGAGAATCGATGTCATCAACATACCATGCTGAAGGGAAATATGAACTGACTTAAAGAACATATGTATGAAGCGTAGACGTCACTCTTACGTCATTATCGATGTCACGTACTTTTTTTCTAGTTGTTTCCTTTATGCATAAGATCATTTGTGTAATACAGTATTTATAAAAACAATGTCGCATTCTCGAACATTTTTTCTTATCTATAAAAATGTTATAAAGCTTGACGACTTTGTTTGTTTGTTATACGCGCTAATCTCAGGAACTACTGGTTCGAATTGAAAAATTATTTTTGCGTTGAATAGTCGACTTACCGAGGAAGACTAAGGCTTTATATAATTTTAAGCAGGTTGTTTCCTGAAATTAACGGCACTAAAACTGCGGTGCACAGCTAGTATATAGTGTTGTTTGCAAGTAAGCTTCTTTTTAGAAGATGAACAAATTTTACATGTTACAAAATGCTTAAGACTTTATATTTTGTTTTATTATAGATTAAATTCAATAATAAATGTAGAAACTAACCATGTTATAAAAATTTACCTACCATCTGCATCAAACATTAATTACTTATTTTTTGTCATCTGACTAATTGGCTGATAAACATTTATCACGCTAAACAAATTAATTTGAGTTTTTATTAAATTTTGTTTGACGAGAGCTCAATTAGTATTAAAGATATTTTCCTTAAGTGAAATTATTGATATATCCAACAAAATTTAAGAGTGCGTTCACAGAACATATTATTTGTAATAAGAACCGATTTTCTTTTGTCTTTCGCGTATTAAAAAAATGATATGTTAACTAATTTTAAAAAGCCATTGAGCCAGAGAGCCATTTCAAGAATAATAATAACTTTAAAAAGCTCAATTTCATAAAAATTTACTGAAGATGAAATGTACTTTTAATTCTTATCAAATGAAAGTCATAACAAAGCCATACTCATTACTGAATACATGTTTCTTTTGGTGAAGCTATGCTATCATTGCTTACATTCCGATTGGTCATAAAATACTGATTGTAGGTCACGGCTGATTTATTTTACTCTCCTGAACTTGTAAATTATTTAACGTAATCACGAACTATACAGAAAAATTATAAATTTCAAGTGTGCATAGATCATATGAAATGACTCATGCAAAACGGGAACAGCCATATTTTTTAACACAGTTCCTGGCACCTCCCAGCACGACGTGCGTCAGATTTACAAACAGGATTAGAACACGATCTTTAATTTGCAAATCCACGGAGAATACAAATCAGGTACGGACGTACAAAAAAGTTGTTGACAAAATTACAACGCATTCTAGAGGCTACATTACTTGACATGTTTTACTTAATGACACAACCTATTGTTTTAAAAAGAAGTTTGCTTTGGAGAGAATGTGACTTCATTGTGTACTCAATATGGAAATTACAAATATGGCCAAGAAAATTTTAAGATTTACTTAGACCAGCCAGCACTCAGTCTCACAATTGCGTAATTACTTTCACTAACTTAACTTTTGTCAGTCAAAAGCACTGAACATTTTAATACACCAGTATCATTTCTACCTTCATTTGCTGAATCCGATTTTATTCCAGTTTTCACCCATCATGTTAAATGTTTATAGAATATACCGGTCCGAGTTATGGTCCAAGATGTTCAGATAAACCTGTATAAATTTTGCATAGAGTAAAGTCGTGACGGGCGCATAAATATCATTGGAAAGTGATAATCATAAAGCAAATGACAGTAGACAGGTAGTTATTAATATAACATATTCAAAAAATCTAAAACGTCTCATGGTGAAGTCTTACTCTCACGATCGGGAACCACGCTGAGCAGTAGACATATCAGACATACATCAATAAACGCTCCACCGTTAGAGCACATACATAAATCATCAGGACCAAAACACTAAAATTGTTTTTGAGGTATATATTTAAAATTCAAGATCTAATCTTATTATTAGATACATATTAATTTTGCAAAAGATTTTAACGCTGAGAAAGTAGTAACTTGTGGTTACATAACGTGTTATTCAGATATTAACTTCATTTTTTTTTATCGATTTAGTAGTTATATGTGTGCAGCAAACATCGTGTGTTGTCAATACGTATTTCATTTGTGGGAGTACCCGAAGGTCCGTTCACCGCACGCGTTGGGCATCGTAAATCGATCACATAAAATGTCCTTGCGCAGGAGTCGAAAGCTAATGTTTAGGATTATTTTGCAAGACACACTTGTAACAGGCGTGTCTAACGAATAGTAATATAAAACGCCTTATGTTAACAGGTTGTCATGTCAATGGCGATGACGGCGTAACATTCTAATGAAGTTTTCTCAGTGAATATATTCAAGGAAAATTGTATTCCGTAACCTACTTAAGAGAGAAATTTCCACATTAAAAGCAAGAAACGGTAAAAGCGTAGAATTATGCTGCTATGGACATTTTTAAATATCTCGAAGAGTTTAATCGATTCGTTCTTAACTGCCGTTTAACTGACGAAAAAAAGCCGTTACTCGAAACAAGTGGACAACCTTAACGATAACAGGAGTCAACAAACCTTGGGTACTTAACCGTATAATGTTTTTCGCGAGCACGTCCATGTCAACATGTCGACCATAAAAGTTGGTGTTGTTGAACATTTGGTCTTTTAAAATAGAATTTTAGCTTACTTCTTTACGTGAGAATAAAATTTATAAGTTATATACACATGGAAAGATTTTTATCCAAAGGATCAAATATATAAATAAAAGCCTCACTTAACAGGCTTCAGTCGGAAGAGAATACTATTTACGAAAACATACAACACAAACGAAAATCTCCCAGACAAGCATTTTTTAGCTTACACAAATATATATCATGAGCGGAGATCGAACCAGCGAAAGTAAGCACAATATTTGCCAACCATTACGCAACATTCACTAAAGTCTACATATGTACTGTGAATTCATTTACAATCCACCCTTAGGTTGAGGAATCAAAGACTTTAGCATAATTTAAAGAGTTATATAGAATGTTAAATTGCAATAAAATATTCACCTGAACGGTGCAAAAAAACTTAATCTCTTCTAGCAACGCAGCCATTGACGCTATTTACTCGGGTGGTCGTTAACCTACTACTAACGATAAAGACTAATTTAGCTCATCAAGCAGACGCGACAAATTGTAATTGTTTACATTCTATAAATAGGCTGGACAGACCATGAAGGACCAGTCCAACATTTTTTTACTATTTATCAAATAATCTTGTAAGAATTTCGTTTTAATGTTGAGTTTATGAATGTTTATTCTTTCAAATATAAGATTTCCCGATCTTATTTTAACTGTTATAATGCAAATTGATTATGTTTAGCTTTTTGATTGATTGAATTTGAACACAAATAATTTAGATAAAACAATTATATGAAGATGACATAAAACTGTTAAAGTTATGAGACTACCAATTCATACGTATTAAATCATTTAATTTACGTTTTGGTGATAAATCTTCAGACATTTCTGTTTTGTTTTATTCTATACGACGATACCGTGCAGATATCCAGCGCAAGCGCAGCCAATTTAATGCACGATTGCTAGCGATGATCACTTCATAAGCGGTTCTTCATTAATTCTGTTTGATGTTTATTATTATGTTTGTAATAATGGAGGGATTTTTTGCCATAAAGCATTATTATTTATAATAGTTATGTCAAGTCTTTATTTTGTTCCTAAAATATTGGTTACATTTGCTTAAATTTTTAGGAGATATTACTACTTATTTGATATTGAAGTTTTTTGTGTGTTCTTCATTATATACTTGAAAATTTGTACATTTTTATAGCTTAAAATTTGTTGCAGTCTGCAAAAAAACAATATTACGCAATTCCTATGATATGTAAAGTCCAACATTTACAAATAGATTGATAACGGATGCGGCTAAATATTTTTTTATTTGTACATTTATTGATTGAAATTATTCAATCAAGACTTAGTATTTGTATATTTTACATAGACCTTCGCACAAAGGCTGACTAAACTTAAGAAGAATTATTTCTAGCCAAGGAAAGGATATGTACGATAGAATGTAAGCTCACTTAACCTTTAAATCTATCTATGTTTTAATCGTAATGTCTAGTCTTAATACGTATTAGTTCCTAGACCTTAGTTCTGGATATATAACACGAGTAGCGTCGTTCATCAGGTTTCCCTAATGAGATTGGCAGGGTCAATAGTATTTCAAGTTATCTGCAGGATACGAAGTGCGGATGTCAACTTGATAACTGAAAACTGTGCAATGCGCGATAAGGATCATAAGAGGCTTTGTTTAATAACACTTTTCAGATGAAAGATTGTTTATTTGTTAGCTTCTAACAAAATATGTACTTTGACCTTTATATCGGTTTTCACAGAACTTGTAATATTATATTTTGTTACTTTATTTACTTGAATAGCAAAATGGTTGGTTTTTTTTTGCACATTTTTATGTCCTCGGGTAATATTTTAGCTAACGCTGAAGACTTTTTGATTCATTTTGTATAAGTTTCATTTTGCATTAAATCGATTAGTCATAGCGCTTAAATGTCGGTCTGATTTCGTCGATTTTACTTCAGTGGAATCAGGTAATTTGATAACAAAAGCGACAGTTTATTTGTAGTATATTATCCATACCAAATTTTTTATACTGTCTCTTAGTTTGTAACAAATGTTGTATGATTTTGTATGGCTTGCCAAAAATTTTAAAGCTGAAACAGCGTTAAATAAATATTTTTTAGAATGTATGACTTCATGTTACGCTCTAAGTTTGCATTAATTAATTCCTAAACGGAAGCGACGTGATAAGTAATCAGACACTAATCAAACTTATATTGCGGCCAAGGATTTATTACTCAGAACGAAATTATAATGCAAGAGTTTTATAACTATTTACATCGTTTATTTCATAGAAAAATAATCTAGGAATATTCTTTCATTGTGTTTCAGATGTGCTTTTATCTTAAACTTGATTTCAATGGAAATCCGACACTAGAAGATTTGTTGTCCAAAATTGTTAGTTTTGTCCCAGGTTTATAAGTTCCGAGAAAAAAAATATATTGTAAACGTCTTAACGATGGATCTTAATTCAACATATTTCATAGGACATATAACATGGGACATATATGGTTCATAGAACATTTTTTAAGATATTCAGTTTTCCTCACGAGATTTTTCATTAACTTCGAACACAAGACGAACTTTGAAGGTAAACCTTCAAAAGGTACCGGTGGCAATCAGAATTTAATAAGCAATATACATATTGCTTTCCGTAATATGTACAAAGCCCTTTCGACTCTGAAAGTGTGGTGTGGAAACACAACAAAAAATTAATCAATATTTTCTGAGAAACACACACGAAATCCGTCATAGTAATTCATCTGCATACGTGTTACCTTTTATTAACGTATGAACATTAAGACATTATTTAAACCAGAAACTGAACAGAACCAGAAACTTGAACTGAGAATAAAAAAACAAGCTGCAATATATTCGAAGCAAGGACAAATGATAATGATAGAACATTATACCCCACCTAGTAATCATCAATAAGTGCAATTTTCTCTTCACAATAATCTTCGCTACGCTCTGAGCACAATCTATATTAATATTATAAAGCTGCAGAGTTTGTTTGTTTTTTTGTTTGAACGCGGTAATCTCAAGAACTACTGGTATGTTTTGAAAAATTCTTTCAGTGTTAGATAGCCCACTTATCGAGGAAGGCTATAGGCTATATATCATAACGCTAAGACTAATAGAAGCGGAGCACCAATGAAAAATGTTTTAAAATCAATAAATAATACAACAAAACAAAGTTTTACTTATGTACATTACAATATTACTTTAAGAATAACTTGTTATGCCTTACGCGCCATCTTGTCCTCGTTTGTAATAAAATGGTACACCAATTCGTTCAATGATCTTCATCCAATGACTTGGAACAATACAGACTCAGTAGCTGAATCATTACCTTTGCGACAGACAGGTGCTAATGAACGTGAAAGAGAGAGTAGCACTACTGTTATTCTTACTTTTAGAACCGAAGTTTTACGGAACTTTCGGTTCACCTCAGTAATGGATAGTTCTTGTAATCCGTCTAATTCTAATCTAATCTCAATAAATCATCGCCGTCTCAGTATTCTCTATAGACACGCACTCTATATTGAAACTAACCAAATGCTTCTGAAAAAATGCTTCAAATGGTTCTTAAAATTCTATCTAATTGTAAATGCTATTAATTTTATCTTATTAAGTGTAGTATTTGATTTAAGTATACTAAGAACTCGTCAATCTGCATTGGAGCAGCGTGGTGGATTAAGCTCTGATCCTTCTCCTACATGGGGAAAGAGGCCTATGTCCAGCAGTGGGATGTTACAGGCTGAAGCGAGCGATACTGAGAAAAATACAAATAATCCATAATATTTCTCGTAAGTAATCTATTCTAATTATATACATTTTAAGATATTATTTAGGTTTTTCTATATTGCTTTTTGTTTTATTTTTTTAACAAAGGAACTTAAACAGTAGGATTATCGCAGTCTCGTACGGTTGGGAGAATTATCGCAACTCACAAGAATGAAACTGCAAAGAATTTCTAGCAATAGAAGGTAATATTTAATAGCGTTTTTAATCATTACGTAACTACAGAGTCATGTCGAAATACTCTGCTAAGTACTAAAGAACCAATTAAAATGCCTATTTTAAGGCTTTAAAATTACATTGAATATATATATTAATGTGGTAATATTAAGTTGTGTCCGTGTTTAAATATCGTCAACAATATTGAAAGTAATAGTTACGATATGGATTTGTTTGTCTACCAAGCATCTAGATTTTGATCATGTAATAAGGAAGTTAGTTTTAAGAATACTGAATTGAGCACGTGTCACGGTGTAGTATTGTGCCATGAGACAGCACGTTAAAACCACTCACACAAGATGTGCACACGCATTTACGCACAAGCACTCACGCGCACACACGCTTAATCCTATGAAATACGACAACACACCAACTAGCGTTCTAGAATTATCCATTTAAAAACTACAGTTTCAAGTCATTTAGTAATTCCGCATCATGTCAAAACATTACCGTACATAGAATTTTGACGACACGACAATAAAAAAACAGCAAATGCAACTTCTTAAGGCAACGGGATCACATTATTTAGATTATAGCCAAAAGCGAAAATTTTGGTATTTAAAAATGTAGAAGTGTTCACCTCATTAGATAATATATATATGGTTCAAATCCTTTTAATTGTAAGTACTCGAAATGTTTTTGAAATTATTCATAATTCTTGAAACGGTAGGCATCCATTGTACACTTACTTGGGTCTGACAAAATATATAGTCATTGCTATAAAAGACACTATTACTTTATATTATTTTTTATATTTAGTAATGGTTTCTAATGTAATAATTTATATTAAATTAGATTTTGCCCTCTACGCTTTTCTAGAAAGTCTTCTTAAAAATTAAATTCCTATATTGGTTTAATTTTTCTTATAAAAAAAAGTAATTCTAAAAAATAGTTCTCAGCAAATAATCCGAAGAACATTTCAGTCACTCTGTATAGCCATAACATTGTATCAGTCGCGGTAAAGCGTTGCGAATTACGCGTTCTAGAGAGAATAACACATTCATAAATAAAAAAATGCTAAGTGTTTGGTTCGCATGAACAAAAACCAGTTAAAACCAGTTTATTTGAACTTTGCCGAGGATAATCAAGAAATTTTATTTTTTTAATGAAAGACTACCGTTTTACCCGGTCCTTGGAAACGTCAGGATAAGCAGCCTATGTAATGTTCTGTTTCTCTACCTATCTATGTATCAAGTTTTATTACAATCAGTTTGATAGTTTTAACAAACATCCTTCTATCCTCACAAATAGGGTAGGACAGGAGGAAGGTAAATACCTTTAACCGTGCAGTTCATATTAAAAATAAAAGAAGCGTAGAATTTCATCTTAAATATTTATATTCATCACTCATACAGTTTTTTAATAAATTAAGATTATAGTAAGTAAGAAAATGCAATTTTCATCATCTCATCTGCAATAAAATAATAGGTTATTAAATTATTTAGGACCTCCTATTACGTGTTCATCTGTATGTAATTTTTTTTCCGCCGATATTTTAATCAATAGTGATGTACCTACATATTTCGAAAAAAAATCTGTTATTGTTTAAAGGAATTTATTCACAGAGACGGTTCCACATTCAAGTTAAGATATGGCAACGATCGAAATCTTTAGAAAATCGACGAAACCTTGCAAAAAAAAGCGATGCTTAGCAAGCAGCTTCTTAGCATATTTTATGTATTTCATAAAATCTTATTAGAAAACAAAACTCCTTTAGGCTTTTTCAGTACATTCTCCTGGCTATATCATCAGATAAGACAGATCGGAATACTGTAACAGATCGTTCATTCATTCACTCATTTGGATTAATTTGATCTGGCTTTGTTCGATTTGATTTATGTTAGTTTTATTTTATTTTATTTAATCTTTTTTTGGTATCGCAAGGGAAACCATTTACGGGTGATATCCAGGACGCCCGGGTAGGCAGTCCTAGACCATATGTCGGCTTTAGCACTTGGGGTGCAATATCAAACTTACCCCTGCGGGGAGCCTTCAGCCGCTTTAATTGGATTTCAAGCGTTTTATTTGGCCTAATTTCGTATTATTTTAATATATTATTGTCGATCACAATTGTTTAATTTGATTGGCACAGCTTTACGATGTATTTAAATGTATAAACCTCAAATGTAACTTTTTAATATAATTTATGTGATTGTCATCTTTATGCTTTGCATGTTGTGTTAGCTTGTAATTAATTGTTATATTTGCACATTTTTATATTTACCATTACATATCTGTAAAAAAAAATTATAATTGTAGACATGTAATAAATTAATGGCTTAAAATAGGTACTGGTCAGTAACAGTATGTAGGATTGTATTTTGAATTTACTATTCTATTGTTCAGGCTAAAAGTTAAGAGACGTAAATTATAATTTATTGTTTAAGAGTATATATTTTTATTTTATTTATAGTAATAATTATATTCTGATTCGGCGATTCCATCGTAAATTTAGTGTTATTCTAAGTCAGCTTCAGCAATACGTGTATATATGTTTTTTTAATATATACCAACTAATGAATAACCGCAAATTAATCTTCTGTATACTCGATTGTACGTTGAGCAGGTTTGTGACTCAAATCGAACAAAACGGTTTTCTCTACGATCGGCAAACAAAAAAAAAAAACAAACTAGCGAAACTGCTCCGTACGCCTCGTGACTCACCGCGAAAGCAACTGTCATGCTTTTAAAAATATTTATCCTCAATAATTAACAATTCGACTTTTTGTTCATGTTATTATTTAGTCTGTAAGTAAAAAAAGTTGACAGTTATAAAATTGAAAAAAAAGAACTGATTTTAGTAATTTTCTTATACATTTGAGCACTAAATATTTGAACATATTCTTGAAAACAACTACAAGTCTGAAATTTGCAATTTACTGGGTCCCCGTAGTCCGGCGCTTTGCAATTAAAAAAAATATCTTATAATCACGCAAAAACAAAAAAAAACATTTTCCCCCACAAAGTTGGTAATTTCGCCTCCACCAGCGTTTTACCAGGCGCCATCTATTGATATTAAGCAACAACTAGTTTTTGGAAAAGATTTGTTTTATCCATTTCAACTAAGTTTGTGTAAGTAGCTCTGTGGCTATGGCGTTAAAGAATATAGCCACCCCCTCTCTTCCTGTGGGTGTCGTAAGAGGCGACTAAGGGATAACACAGTTCAACTACCACCTTGGAACTTATAAAGTCGATCGAAGGAGGGATAACCATCCAACTGCTAACTTTGAAATACACAGGCCGAATATGGGCAGCAGCATCTTAAGTGCGACAAAGCCAGCTCTGTGGTCACCAACTCGCCTGCCCAGCGTGGTGACTATGGGCAATACACATGAGTTCTCGCCATTTTTGGCGCGAACTTGTGGAGGCCTATGTCCAGCAGTGGACTGCTATGGGCTGAAATGATAATAATGATGATGTCTTATTAAATAAATAATAGCCGCAGAGCGGCTTGGTTTGATGGAGCTCATAGGATGATTTTGTAAATACATACATAATTATATGTATCAATGGGATTAAACACTTTGGGAGCTGATATCATGGATACAGTTAATATTATAGCTGCTAAACCAATGTATAAAAACCTTGTTTATAATTTATTGTTTATATAGAATCACAATGTTTATATACCTATATTATTTAACAGTATATAGTTTTAATTATTATATATTATAATATTATAGCTGCTAAACCAATGTATAAAAACCTTGTATATAATTTATTGTTTATATAGAATCACAATGTTTATATACCTATATTATTTAACAGTATACAGTTTTAATTATTATATATTATAATATTATAGCTGCTAAACCAATGTATAAAAACCTTGTTTATAATTTATTGTTTATATAGAATCACAATGTTTATATACCTATATTATTCAACAGTATACAGTTTTAATTATTATATATTATAATAAACTTAATAAACAATTACTTTCTTGTAAATCATCAAAGATAAACGAATGTAGTCTTGGGTAGCACATGTGCGATGTACTAAAAAGTTATGTTACTCAGTAAGGTACGAAATGTAATAGTACCAAACGTCAATCGCTATTCGGACCTAATCGAACTAATCGTACACTGTAACAGTACTATCAACTGTATAATCTATGTTACTTGAACTACATTCACTGCGATCCGACGAGTTTGTATTGTACGTCTATGGGTCCGAGTATCACATTGTCCGATTGTCCAACTGTTTGACTTTCCGAGATGATGTTATTCGTACCTTCGTACAACGTTCGTTAGCTCTAAAATGAAACAGAGCTATACAGCAGAACGGTAAGAACGAACGAGTTACATTGCGTCGCGCATTCTATTCATTTTGCATTTTAATGTCCCCTTTTTAACCAAATTTTTATGAACATAATGTAAACTAATTCCTTTTACGTAAAAGTAATTTTTTTTTGTTATAGTTTTTGTTGAGCGTGGGTAAGTAAAAATTGGGAATTGTAGTGATTAAAAAAACCTTTTAAATACACTTTTAGGTAAAAGGAATTTGTTCTCGTTATATTTATGGGAATCAAATAATTTGTATCATGGGGTTTGTTATTTCACAATCGTATCTTTAGTGCTAGAAGACAAAAAAAAAAACAAAATGAAGAAAAAAAAAGTATTTCGACCTGTACACTGTTTTGTAGCCAGTTACTATTTATTATCACTTGGTCACTAATAGTCCTAACAAGGTGTACTAGTACATTTTTCGAATTGTACGAATAGGGTGCGCACCTGACAACGTCCGATTAAGCCCAAGACTAAAAGAATGACAATATAAATAGAAAAATAATAATTTATTAATTAATATCTCTTTCATTTACTTTTATTTTTATTTGGACGCTTTCCTTCCAGGAAGATGTCCTTGCGACATAATGATAATTATAAAAGAATTAGATACTCATTGGAGATCCTAAAACAAAAAATAGTCGAATAGCTACTACTATAAAAGTCGTAGTAACTCATTTAAATAAATGAATTATTGAAAAATCCGTAATTACAATAATAAAACATATAGAAAATTATGTAATTATTAAATTATTAACACTTGAACGATTATCTACTTAAAAGAAATGACGATATGAAAAAGTTTAAAATCTAATTAAACGGTACTCACCTTTACCGAGCGCTTTTGGAATTCGTAGAAACACAAAAAACTTTTATTATTAACACTTAAATAATAAAACTTAACGTACATAAAGTAAAAATAAACTCAGATGTAACTTACACAAAGGTTTTTAAATATTATTAAAAAAATTACAAAATTATGAATCTCAAGCCCAACTGTTAGTAATACTGTCAAAATAAAATTGACAGTGACAAGTATGAGTTTATCGGTTAGTTACATGTTAGTTATAATTGTTAAATGTTAGTTATGACTTTTTTATTTTAGTCCCTGATACGCCACTAAAGACTAAACAAAAACCAAAAAAAAAAGACAAAATCCTAGTTCTTTTTTTTTCTTTTTTTCGTGTTCTAAGAAACTTAAATTTCTTTAAAATATCAAAATTTTTATAGTTAATGTCAAGCGATTACCGATTAGTAATTTAGTATAATGAATCTGTGCTCGTAACCAAGGCAACTGAAACTGAGCACAAAATAGTTTATAAATAGGTATAATATACGTACTCTTTGGTTATAAAACAATTTTAGCTTATGCAGTTCCATACTAATTACATGTAAAAGATTGAAAAGAGGTATTATGGGAAATATTAGTCGTTGGCTAGACGTGGAAGTAGGGACTGATGATGTAGATTTAAACACTCTACCCTCTAATTTAAGTCTTACTGATTTGCAAAATGATAACGAATATAAACTTCTTGTTGGTGATTTGGGAAGAGGTGAAGAAGGTCCAAGGTTAAAAGTACGTCTTTTTTAAGTTTTGCCAAGTACCTATATTATATTTTATTATAATTGAAGTAGTTTTCTAAATAATACTTACCTATTACATATTACCCTGTAACTTATTTGTAAAATTCAATAATATAATAAAGAATTTTGTGATGCTGGTAAACTATAACTCTACTTAATATAAAAACAGTTTTGAAAAATAATTCTAAAACTATCCCACCAATATAATGTTTCTTTTTAGTTAAAAATTTAAAAAATTAAAATATACAGGCTCTAAATCTTTATTAAATATTATATATTACCTTTATCCTACACGAAATTTATTACTTAATTCTGCAGATCGGCAGTCCTGTGACTGCCCAGTAAAGCTAGGATGTGGCCCGATATTTCTTAACTAAGGTTACAAAATAATTATAAAAGATTTGCTACAAGTAATGTATTACTATTTTACATTCAGTCAATATACAATTTCGTTTCTTGTAAATTTTTGTAGATATTCAAGGGTGCTATGCAAATATCAGATATTACTCTACCGGACCTGCCCTTAGGAGTTGAAAGCATTTACTCCAGTGACTCCTCACCGAGGTTAGCCCCTCTGATAGCAGTGGCATTTTCTTCATGCATCTACATTTATAGGAATTTAAAACTGTACTACAAATATTATCTGCCTAGTTTGGAACTGAACACTAGTGAAATGGAGATTTGGAAACAGGTTAGAAAATATTAATAATAATTTGGTTAGTTATTACTTTAAATATTTTTTGTTGTTTCTAATGTTTTCCACTGTATGTTTAAAAATAACCAATTTCTCTCTGAGAATCTCAAAATTAATATCTTTGTAATAGTTTATCTTCATTAATTATTTTTTGTACCCAAGTTATGTTGTAATAGTAAAAAAAATTCTATTTGAGTTTGAATTCCTTATACAAAATAGGAATTAGAAATTGAACAGGAAACCCGTAACCAAGTGACTTCTCAAGAATTTTTTATATTATATTTACCAACTAACAACGTATTGTTATATAAAAATTTATAATGGGAGTCTAATCATGTGTCAGTATTATAAACAAGTTTATATCTCAGCTTACAGATCCGGTACATCACAATGAAGAGAAAGTGTTGGCTCTCACAGACAGTCTTCACAACATGCCACAGAAAATTCTTACATCTCAGTCTAGAAATTTCCTAGCTCTTACTCTAGAACAGCAGCTAGAATTCTTAGAAAGTGCAGAGTTACCGAAGAAGGGAACCTCCGAAATATCTTGTATAACTACCCTCAAAATGAATTCAGTTGATAAATATGCAATGCGGTGCTTGGTCGTTGGGACGGAAGATGGAGAGTTGATCGTACTTGACCCTCAGACTTTCACACAAATTCATTTGGTAAGTTTCAGACTATTTATTGTATCAGATTCTTAAATTTGTATATGTATTCTATTTAAATAATTAAAAAACAGTAATTAGATTAAACAGTAATTATAATAGATTAATTAATGTATACACAATTTTAATTTAGAGGAAAATGTAAGTAAATAGTCCATTTTGTAAAGGACCGTCGATAAAATACGTCGTGTAATTTTATTGTTCTAGTATTATTCCCTTTGTCTATTGCAAGTGTGACTGAAACTTTCAGTGACCCACTAACAAATATTACGTCACAAGAGCTGGGATTTTTCCCAATAAATAGTTTTGTGATTAAATCATTAAAAATAGCATACATATACAGATTACTAATTTGAATTTTCTTTTACTCTGAACTTATATGAAAAAAATTATGTGGTGTCATGGGACACCAGGTAGAACGAAGTTCCTTTGGATAATATAGAAGCAACACAATATGACAAAAAAAAATGTTGTATTTTATATATATTTTCTAATTAAGTACATAAAAGTATTTAGGAAATTTAGTATTTTAAAAAATAACAAGTACCATAAAATAAAATAAATCATAGAAAATAATAATAATAATAATAATTCAAACTATTAAGTGAAATAAAAACACATATGTCTTTATTTATTTTTGTCGACAGTATCATCATCATCATTACAGCCCAAACAGTCCACTGCTGGACATAGGCCTCCACAAGTTAACGCCAAAAATAACGTGAACTCATGTGTTTTGCCCATAGTCACCACGCTGGGCAGGCGGGTTGGTGACCGCAGTACTGGCTTTGTCGCACCAAAGACGCTGCTGCCCGTCTTCGGCCTGTGTATTTCAAAGCCAGCAGTTGGATGGTTATCCCGCCATCGGTCGGTTTCTTAAGTTCCAAGGTGGTTGTGGAACCTTGTTATCCCTTGTCGACAGTATAAAATTACATAAATAATTTAAAAAAAAGTTTACTAGTAATATTTTAGTTTTAAAAACGCCATATTTATACAGTCGTGTGACCGATATTACGTCACTTCCGTTATATATTTTTCTTACGGTTTTAGTATCACATTTTTTTTAGTTCGGTCGCCCTGTCAAATGTTAAGCCTGCCGAAAGGAACTTCGTTCCAAAAAGAAAATCCCCATCATATTTCGTAATACTAAGCAATCCCCGCCCTCCGTCCCTCTCCCTGTATGCTAACGTATTTTGTGGACAACCAATAAAAAGAATAACATATTTAACAGTGAATTAATTTGCATATTCTTATTCAACATTTACTGTCATCATCATCATCATTCCAGCCTATTGCAGTCCACTGCTGGACATAGGCCTCCACAAGTTCGCGCCAAAAATGCGTAAACTCATGTGTGTTGCCCATAGTCACCACGCTGGGCAGGCGGGTTGGTGACCGCAGGGCTGGGTTGGTCGCACCGAAGACGCTGCTGCCCGTCTTCAGCCTATGTGTTTCAAAGCCCGCAGTTAGATGGTTATCCCGCCATCGGTCGGCTTCTTAAGTTCCAAGGTGGTAGTGGAACCTTGTTATCCCTTAGTCGCCTCTTGCGACACCCACGGGAAGAGAGGGGGTGGCTATATTCTTTGGTGCCGTAGCCACACAGCACAGCATTGCAACATTTAATGTAAAAACATAAATAAAGTATATAAATATGACACAGGTAAGGTTATGTACGGTCAAGAAAACACCGTATCAGATGGTAGCGACAGGCCTCTATAACGTTGACTACAGAATAACAATAGCTACCAGGTGATTTCATCACTATGCACTGTTGTTTTAAAAGCACTCTATATAGAAATAATAGTATTTATTATTATGATTTGTTTGTTGAATTACCCTTGTTTTAATAGAACAATGGTGATTTTTAGGAGTAGAAGATTTTTATAATTTCTTTTGTTTGCACTATTTTGTATATCCTGAAGATAGACCTAATTAGACTAAATTTTCTGATGTTTCTAAATCAAACAATTCAATTTTAAATTACTAAAACTCAAAAGTATAGGGTCAAAACAATGTTTCATCAGCTTCTTTATATGATAAAAAATATGTTTACACCAATGTATATAATTAAATTATAATTCCATTAATAATTATTATTCATTGTATGTGTATTCACACGTATATTTTGTTACTTGTACTGTCTACGTTTGTATAAAGTAGCTAGGAATTTGCACGTTTTTTTGTTAAAATTCAACAAAGGCAAAGTATTAACTTGACTTAAATTGAACATCAAGTTTGCCCTTTCAGAGAGAAATCAGTGTGTTTATTGAAAAGGGAATGGAAAGAAGGTCGCCTGCTTTTCAACACGGATGACCACGTCGTTGCTATGGAAACCATGACGTCAGACAACAGTATCATGGTCATATGCATGGATAACACCCTGGCGTGTTATAGTAGAAAGGTAATGTTACTTGATTGGTGCCTACAGACACCATAGATTCTTAATTATATTATTTTTTCTTAATAATGTCCTGATAAATAATAATATACATACAAAAATTATACTTTTAAATATGATTGCATCAAAATTTGGAGCGGCCGACTGGGCAAGCACCTCAATCTTATAAATAATACTAAACAGCTAAATAATACTGCTGTTTTCTGCTGTTCTGTTCCTATGGTGAGTAAGGTGGCCAGAGCTCCTGGGGAGATTGGGGATAGGGTCAGAACTATAGGCTACGGTATCTGCTTGCCATCAGATTAACTGTATCCCTGTTTGCCACCTTTATAGCATAAGAGTCTTATTTCTTTCAGGGAAGAAAACAATGGTCAATATTGCTAGAACATCGCCCGGTAGCGATGACTCTCTTACCGATAATGCATCTAGGAGTTACACTGACAGCAGTAGCTTTAAGCTCAGGACACGTTTACATGTTTGAGGGGAAGGCCAAAAGAGATACTATATTCGTGAGAGGTGGGTACTAAAAAAAGTTACAAAAGTTTTTATTTTTAAATTTAGTTAAAGATTTTATATGCTATACTTTGACTGATTGGTTTTAATTGAAAACGGCCTGTAGGTGCCTAAACACTGAAAGTAGCGGGCTTGATTCCCGCTTGGGATGATGTTTAAAGATTTGTTTTAGGTCTCGGTATTTGTGGATTTCCCCACAGTCCCTCGGAGAGCACGTTAGGCAGTTGGTCTCGGTTGTTATCATAGACACCTGATAGCAATCGTTACTCATAGTAGGAAATATATCCGCCAACCCGTAATAAAGTAGATTGGTGGATTAAGCTCTAATTCTTTTCATACATGGCTAAAGAGGCCTATGCCCAGCAGTAGAATGTTACAGGCCAATTCATGCAAAATATAAGCTTCTAGTGTACTAAAATTTAGTATATTTGAATTAAAAAAAAATTACAGGAGGAAGGACCGTGTGTTTCCTCTTGACGGACCTGAGAGCCTATCTGAGACTGTTCCTAGAGGACGACCTCCTTACCCGGGCATTCATCGCCGGGTTTTTTTAGGTCCAAGGGTCCTATGACCTTAAAAATGGTCTGTGTCGTGGTGGACGCTGGTGTGCCGGTTGAAGAAAGTATCTGTCATAACCCCATAAGTGGCGCTAAAAATCTTAAAAATAAAATGCAGAATTAGGAATGCTAATTTTTGGCACTCTTTCGGATAATTTTTTTCTTGAGAAGAATTATTACTATTTTTTTTACTCTAATATGTTACTAATATGCGAGTTTGGTGTTGTTTTTCCGTCTAACTTTCGTTTTGATACCACAATGATGCATGATAAAAACAATGAAACATTTTCTTTGCATTGATAATTTTTTTTTCTATTTTCAGATGTAGTTTCAGTGATGAAGTTTGGTCAACTGGGTCAAGAGGAACACGTTTTTACTATCATCACTACGAGTAAGTTTCTAAGTTTTTCACGAACCATTTTTTGCTTCTTTTAATGTCGGAAACTTAGAGGTAGGCAACTGAATGCAGGTGGGTACAGTAGGTGGGGTAACTACAGATATTTATTTTGTAATAAATTACATATAAATAATACATACATTAATAAATAAATATTACCTTCAGACGCTGTTTACAGTAGAAGCAGAATGCAGCATAAGTACAAACTGCTCCGACAATCTCAGATTCGAAGCATATTTAAAAAAGAAACTATTTTCTACCCTCAGCTGGCAATCTTATGCTGAAAATCCTAAAACGTACAGCGGACTTTAACACAGAAGTAACAGGAGTGGAGTCTTGTGTGGGAGCCACTGTGGCAAGGCCCTGGCTTATCCCTAAGAAATCGAAGCTTTTCCTGGAGCAGGCTATGAGGGAGAGAGAGAACGCTATACGTAAGTGTTAGGCTATTAAGGGCTGGTTCCTATTATCTAATATCTATCTGTCTTTAATCTAGATCACAGCTCTCAGGAAGTGTTGTGTTCCTGTGGTGAGTAAGGCGAGCAGAAATCCTGGAGAGGATTGGGGGTAGGGCATTCGGCAAGGCGCTTGCAATGCTTCTGGTGTTGCAGGCGTCGATAGCCTACGCTAATCAAATACCATTAGGTGAGCCGTATGCTTGTTTGCTGACCTATATATATATATTAAATTTATAGTAACTAAATCAAATTTATTTTATGCTGCTAGGGTCACAAACAAGCGCACGGGATGGTAGTGGTAAGCAATTATCGTAGTCTATCAGTGCTTATAATACTAGGAGCACCACAAACTTGTGGTCAGCAACAATTACCCTTTACCACTGACCCATTCTACCAGCTCTGGCCACCTTACCACAGGAACACAACACTATTTCAGAGCATGTTACTTGTCTGTGGTCTTCTGTAAGGTTAAGATACTTCCCCAGTCAGATTGTTAAAGGTTTTACTAATTATACATAGGTTTACTAATTGCTATAGAATTACTAATAAAAATTATGTATATTAGGTATTGATAATTATTTAGATATTTGTAAAAAAAAATCACATATTATATCTATTATACTATCACATATTATGTCTATCCAGTCTATCTTGTCAATTTTACTAACCTACCTCCCAAAACTACCCTAAACTACCCAATCTCCCAAGTTGGACCAAATTACAGATTCTAACAAAATTTGAAAAAAATTGGTTCAGTAGTTCCGTGTTAAATACCGATAGCAGCGCCACCTACCTGGTCCAATTGAGATAAAAACTACCCTATGTCCAAAGTTGGACCAAATTACAGATTCTAACAAAATTTGAAAAAAATTGGTTCAGTAGTTCCGTGTTAAATACCGATAGCAGCGCCACCTACCTGGTCCAATTGAGATAAAAACTACCCTATGTCCAAAGTTGGACCAAATTACAGATGCTTACAAAATTTGATAAAAATTGATTCAGTAATTTCGGAGTTTATCTGAAACATACTTCGTGACACGAAATTTTTATCTATATAGATATACATAAAATAAATAATATAAAACTCTTGAAATACTTAATAATAAAATACGATGTTACTTCCAGCGATGCATATAAACTTTCAACACGAGTTGAATCGCCTTCGATTGATGTCAGCGCGGACTTTACTAGATGCATACGAGAAGTCCGACAACTTTGTTGGGGCCGGAGATATGGAACCCATACGACTGTCTGCTGAGGTATTTAGACCACTTTTGAAGTAAAACTTCTTTCTCGCTTGACTTGGGGAGTAAGTTGATGAATGCGTGACGATCACACTTTTCGTAACGCTCTCGTCACGAATTCATCTGCTTACTCTTTTTTCTTGAAATCGTTTAAAATACAAACGTATACAAAAAACAAATGACGTGTATATAAACAAATAATCGCTTTGAGGGAATAAACACCGGCTATCGGCATTGGCGAATCTCTTCACATTAATTATATCTAATCGATGTTTTACCTATCTCTTAATGAATAATCATATAATTTATTTGTTTGAGTTAGAGGCGAAGGTAAATAAGAAAAATAATAATGGGGTTTTTAACTGAGATAGTAATAGGTTTTTAAATGAGTACAGCAGGAAATTTCCTGCTCAAAATATGCGATATTTTGTAATGGTTTACAAAATGTAATGGTTCGCTTAAACCGAAAATAAAATCATCATATCAAAAATTTCGATCTAGCGGGTACATCGTTCCATAGCTTAATTGGCTAGAGCGCCGACACGGTCAGTTGGAGACGCAGGTTCGATCCCCGCTGGAAGGGTCAATTTTTGATATGATATTCAAAAATGGTTTACAAAACCATTACAAACATTTTTATTTGTTTATTGGTTTGTAATGTTTGTGTAATTATATCCCTATGATTGATTGATTCAGCCTATAATGTCCCACTGCTAGGAATAGGCCTCTTTCTCTATAAATAAATATTTGTACAAGTACAAATATCCCGCGAGCGGAAATCGAATCCGCATACCGCCGGCGTTTAGGCATGTACGTGGCATACGCACCAATACACCAGAGTGGTTGTTTTTACAAATATTCACTCCGAGTGGGAGTCAAATACATCAAAATAATGATAATAAAATCATTAGGTTATATTATATTAATACAAATTGTCGAATAGCCCGTTGGCGCAATGTGCAGTGCCTTGTGGATTCGATTCTTACCGCGAGTCTGGGTGTAATATACGTATTTATTTATACTAGTGGTCGCCCAGAGGTCGAAATTCGACCGTAATAAAAAATTTAAATAAAAAAAAACAAAAAGCAATGAAAATAAAGAACCTTTTTTAAAAAATTTCAATTTGACTACAGACTGACAATTATAAAAATATAAAAAATACGGTAGTGTGTGTAATGTTTTTTTTTTATTGGTTTAATATATTTTTATGCATATTTAAAAAAAAAATTAGCATTCTGCACTCCTTCTATATAAAACTATAAGTGTGCGAAATTACATAAAAAGGGCTATGTCCGCGCAATTTTTGTAAAAAGGGGTACCTACAAAGTTTTTGCTTTACGTATTAATATATAGATATGTATTGTTTGTATGTATTTATAGAAAAAAAAAATGTAGCTATAGGTATATATTGGTTGTTATGTATAACACAAGCATTAAATTCAATGAACAGCTGTGAAAATGAAACTTTCCATTCTGATACGAAAAAAAAAAATGCCAAAAAGTATATTTATTGGTCATAAATGATTCGTACTTGTAAATTATTTTCAGAACGTTGTAATTGAATGTTCTTATTACATAAGTTAAATAACATTCTTGTATTGAAGTTTCATTCATGATTTATGAATTTTGGGAGTTTTACTAGTATTCGATTAAATTATAACGGCCGTACTCAGTAAGCTACCTGGCCTTGAACTTTCTATTTTCAACTTTAATCTATCTTTTAGGAAAAAATCTCTCGGGGTAACTAACCAAATCTCTTTTGACACCTGTTATGGCATAAATGTCGTATAGTACACGTTTTTATTTATTTCCAACTTTTTTCTTTTTAATTATGTATATACCCGAGCATATACTGCTTACATAATTACTGTATTTAGTGTATTCTTGTTAATGTACCCAAAAAATGCTTTAAGTTTTAAAATTTCAAAATTGTAAGAATTCTTTACAACCAGGTCGGCAAACAAGCGTTTGGCTCAGCTGATGGTAAGCGATTACCGTAGCTTATAGACGTCTGCCACACTGGAAGCATCGCAAGCGCGTTGCCGACCCTCTTCCCAATCCAATCTTCCCAGGAGCTCTGGTCACCTTACTCACCACAGGAACACACAACACTGCTTGAAAGCACTATTATTTAGCTGTGATCTTCTGTAAGATTGAGGTGCTTCTCCAGTCGGGCTGCTCCAACTTTTGAGCAGGAAACATCCTACTGTTCCCTAAAATATAAAATGAGTGTATCAAAGATAGTAAATGATAACTGCTTTTTGTCAGCTGTAGTCGTAAATAGAAATTAAAATTTGGTAAAAGTCATTTATACGCTAAGATATGATTAAATTCAACAAGAGTTATTTAAGAGTCACCGGAGTTTCTTGCCGATTTTCTGCAGAATCTATATTCCTATTCGGCGGTAACTTCACTTCTTAACTAATTCATTAAAAACAAATATAGTCTTTAAACCTAAGATGATTTAAAGTGCTTTTGAAGACTACTTGATTGAAGTAATTTTTGATTTTGAATATTTTAGTCAGTTGCGTGATGAACTAAGTCTAAAACGTATCCTGAATCCTTAGCAGAAGACTTGTTTAGCTGTTCTGTCTAATCTATCTAGATAAGTGTATTGTTTTTTCTTTAGGTCGAAGGTCTGGGTCCAGTTTTCCGCGTCACACTAATAGTCGAGAATACGTCAACTGAAAAAGCTGTCATCGGCCTCGCCATCTTGTTTCTAGTACATTCCACCGCCTATAAAGTGTACAATCCTTACATAAAGGTATGACTTTGTATTTATTTATTATCTAATTCGGTTGTAAATATTGTTTTGATGAACAAAAGTGTTGTTTAGTGTTGCTTTAAAGTAATTAGGCCCTGTTTTACTGCTCGTTGATAAATCTGTCTGACATAACGGTATCACATAGATAAACGCCTGTAACATGTTTTTATTGTTTATCTTCATACTGTACTTTATCTGCAACTCGAATAGTTTCAGTTTATGAGTTTAAAAGAAAAAGGCTCTATTTTTCTTACTGCTGATGAAACCTTTTGGTAACCTTTACGCAAGATAAATTTTATCAGCAATCGGAAAATAGGTGACACAGGCCCTTACTCTAGTTGAATTTTTGATGAATATTAAATCACTTTGTTATGATTTTGACGCAGGCATTGGCCTTGTATAAATGATAATCGTTTTACCATCCTTTATTATACAATCTCTCTCAATGATTCTCTCTAATCTGAGCTGACATAATCTCGGAATAATACTCATCCTTAGAGTATAAAGGGTAACTAATTTAATTTCTGAATTGTCTTTAAGAGATCATTTTTAGTGATAAACCGTCTTTGCACTTTTTTTTAAAGTGAGAATATTGTTATTTTCCTTTTCAAGAAGGATATTGTTAAATAAATAATATTTTTTTGTCGTTTAATAGTCCTTGATATCATATCAATCATTGGGCTTAGTAAGTCTAAGCAGACAGACACTTTGTCGACAAGGACACTCTTCAGGAAAACGCAGAGTTGCCTAAGCTCTGCGCCACCCTCTCTACCTCACTGGCTAGCCCCACAGGAACGACGAGTCGATACGTGTGGAGCCAGTTCGGCTGCAGGAGTCTTTCGCATTTTAGAGCTATGCCACGAATGCGTGACGGAGACCCCATTCCGGGTTTCAAATGAAGTTTTCTTTCTCCAGGACCCTGATCGGTCGCCTTTTAGACCCCCACGGGAAGAAAGGGGGTGGTGCTATTCTAATCGGCCGACACCACACGGCACAATTCCATATCAATCACACTTCATATACGAGTATATGGTAGATTTACAACTTAAGTTAATAATCTGTAGAGACGACTTAAGAGTTCGGTATAATACACCTGAATCAAAAATATATTGAATTTAAATCACTGAAATATCAAAAATTTGCTACATCTAACGTTACATACATAAAAAAAAAATATTTATGTATTTTTACGCATTCGGCCTGTAACATCCCACTGCTGGGCATCGGCCTCTTTCTCTATATAGGAGAAGATTGATATGTTCCCTACTATGAGTAATGATCGCTATCAGATATTTATGATAACAAGCGGAACCGAAGGTTTTACGTGCTCACTGGGGCATGGTGGGAAGACCCAAATCAATCCCGAACGGGACTCGATCCCGTATATAGTCAGTGTTTTAAGCGACTATTTGCACTTCTACATCACAGCAGTTGCTTTATTTATTTGAAATAATGCTATTTCACAGGTACCGCTAATATCGCCAGGCAACCAACTCAAGTTCCCAACAAAAGTCGAAGAGGTCTTCGGCGAAAATATAAACCCTGATATATATTTTCGAAATGTTACTGGACAGGCGGGAGAAGGTTCCCTAGTAAAAGTTCTCCTTTTGAAGGAAGGGAAATCGAATCCCATACTAGCAGCTACAGTGACGATGCCCCCCACTGACCCTATGATGATACCTTATGAGAAAATACAAGCCACAAGCGATTTTAATGAAGATCAAAACTTTGGAACTCGGAATTGAGAGGTGTCTGAAAAAACAGTTTTAAAGGGGGTCAAAAAGTGAAATGTGAAAATGTTGATAAAATAATTACACTTAAACAATGTTGTTGGTTATTTTCTTATTTAAAAGAACCTTTTATAGATTTCGTATTAAAACGAATTATTTTATTTTACATATAAGATTATTTTTTTAATTAAATGCAGTAATGGTGGTAGAATCACATTGACTATAGTTAATTAAAAACGAATATAATATTGTTTTCTAATGTTTACGCGAATTTCACTCATTATAATGAAACAACTTTATCGGATTTTATGGCGGTTTATTATGTTTATAAAAGTTTTATAAAATCTGTCATTATATCATATTTTAATTTTTAAAATGAGATTCAATATTACGTTCGAATCATCACATCATCATCACAGCAGCCTTACGCAGTCCACTACTGGACATAGCGCTCCACAAGTTCACGCCAAAAATGGCGTGAACTCATGTTTTTTGCCCATAGTCACCACGCTGGGCAGGCGGGTTGGTGACCGCAGGGCTGGCTTTGTCGCACCGAAGACGCTGCTGTCCGACCTCGGCCTGTGTGTTTCAAAGCCAGCGGTTGGATGGTTATCTCGCCATCGGTCGGCTTTTTAAGTTCCAAGGTAGTAGTGGAACTGTGTTATCCCTATCGCCTCTTACGACACCTACGGGAAGAGAAAGAATACGTTCGAAGCTAACTTGAATTATTCTTGTATGTTCAAAATAATAGAACTGGAGTTGCAAGTTTAAATTTCTATTTTTATCGATAATCTCAATAACACTTAATTGGTTCTACATTTTATTTAACTCTTCGATAGCAGTAGCTAACGACACCTATCTCTCGTCTTATTCATCGATATGGTTTACAGATAAGATTGGCAACGGTAATCTGTCGATAGGGTTTTACCTAATAGGGTAGTACCTATTCTAAGAAAAAGAGCCAAGTCCAGGAATTAAGTTTTTAAGAGAATCCCCAACAAATCTTTGGCGTATTTCTAAAATAATTATTCGGCTCTTTTTGATTGTAAGATATTTTTTGAGATTATTTCCTTTAGAAATTGTCTCACTCGAAATTTGTCTGGTTCGGTCGGTCTCTGGTCGTCAGTTGTACGAAGTAATGTGCTCACATATTCGCCACTTCAGTTTGCAAATCTACTGGAATTTGTTGGTAACCTTCTTTCGTCTGCGGATCTCATAATCATTGATTCGATCACGCAAAAAATATATCAAGCATAGCTTTTTTAATTTTTAATTCTGCAACTCGGATGTTGTCTTAAACATATCATTGTTAGTGGTCACGTCTTTACATCCGTGTGTCATCATGGGTAACGCATATTCGTATTGGTCGAGGACATTTGACTGAGACATTACTGATGGCAGAACTTATTGGCAGTTGTCTCCTAACTTGATTGAAAATTCGATCTCATTCTCAACGTTAGAGTTATCGAATTGTTCCTTTAGTCCTAGGTACGCGTACTTATTAACATTTTCGAAAATAGAGAGTTTCCAATCGATATTATGACGTGTCACGCTCTCTAGCGCCTTGTGTCGTCTGCTGCTTTGTAGTGTTGTCCACAGTTGTCTCAAAGGTATACTAGGGTCTTAGCTCTTAGGGTATTCAAAATCACCGTAAGAGTAATCTATACGTTTTTATCCAGGTCTGACAGAAATATTTTTTTAGCCCAGAAGTCAATTTTATATCAATTTGTACTTAAAACGCACTGGTTCTCTTGACCTCAAACGTCTTTGACTCGGTGACATTGGGTTCGTGATAAGATCAGATATGAAAATAATTACGTCGCCTCGCAAGATTGTATATTGATTGTGTATTGTTTAATTACCTAATAATATTTCATTAGTGTAAAAATTAAAGACGTTTGTTTTTTCATCGTAATCTTGATATAACTCCTTATATTACTAACGACCTGCCCGGTTTTCTTTGCGTTTGTACAGATCCCACGGACGGAGTAATAGCGTAACGTTTATTAACCTATAGCCTATTTAAAGAACTTTGAACGTTTTTGTTTTTGAAGTAAAACTTCTTTACGCACGCTTGACTTTGGGAGTAAGCTGGTGAATGCGTGACGAGAGCGTTACGAGAAGTGTGATCGGTTGAAGCGAACGGAGCAAGAGAGAGGTGCGAGCACACATTTTCGTTCTCTATTTCTCTCATAGACATTTACGTTTCGTATATCTAAGACACAGTGCAGGCCTATTGTGTAGAAGTTTTACTTCAGTCGTGTGGTCTAAGCAAATTCTTTTATTTTTTTTAATTGTTAGATCCTAAATTGTTCACGCTAAATTTGAATCCGTACTACCATTTGCTCGTAAACAAAAAAAACCGACTTCCATTATATCGATAAGTAATAAAACGTAAGTAGACGAAACAAACGCACTAGTCGCAACTACGATTTTCGAAGATTGCCCTCGATTTCTCTGGGATGCCATCATCAGATCCTGGTTTCCTTATGATGGTACCATTGGGATATCTCCTTTCTGACGAAAAAAGTATTAGCAAAATCGGTTTTGAAACGACGAAGATATCCGTGAACACATATTAGTAGATTATTAACCAAGGGGAAAAAGCATTGTCTTCTGTCGCGGGTCACGATTTAAATCGCGAGCGTAACGAAGGACTCGAGGTTTACTCTCGAGCCTAGCGAGTGATTTAAGTTCACCCAAGAGCAAGACAGCTTTACCACCGAAGAAAATACTCTACTTTTCGTACCATTTGCGAAAAAATTAACACAATAATAATATGTGATAAGCATTTATTAAAAATAATGACAATTAAAAGTAAAAGTTAACATTCGAAACATTGGTCCAATTATTGATAGAGAGAGTTACATTTTTGTTTGGTACATTTACTGTTGATGAGTTGATTTGAGTATTCCTTTTTCAAAAAGATGTATAATGCTTTATATACAAACTCAATGGTGTAAACACAGATGTAGTTCAGTATAAATTTCGGTAAGTATTCCAAATTTAAATCACATTCTCCCCTAGAGGATGAATGAAATTCAGTACAATTTTCTTTCCCTATTTTTAACAGATTAATAATGACTATTGTTATGTTCGCTTTTTGTGGCATAGAATGTCACTTTTTTGAGCAAGTGGTACGAAAAAAAAAAAAAAAAAAAATATATATATATATATATATACGGTCGAATTGTGAGAACTCCTCCTTTTTTGACGGTTAAAAATACACTTCTCATTTCTCAGTTGGTTGTTTCTCAGTTTGAAAAGTTCAGTTCACCTTGGTAAGTATATCTAATGCTGAAAAGGAAAAAGCTTAAAACAGCGACAACTGCTTCAAAACAAACAAACGTTTGCATAACATATTTTTTGTACTTTTTAACCGACTTCCAAAAAAGGAGGAGGTTCTCAATTCGACTGTATTTTTTTTTTTTTTTTTTTTTTTTTTTTTTTTTTTTTTATGTATGTTACATCAGAACTTTTGACCAGGTAGACCGATTTCGACAAATTTTGTTTTAATCGAAAGGTGGTGTGTGCCGATTGGTCCCATTTAAATTTATTTGAGATCTAACAACTACTTTTCGAATTATATCTAATAATGCGTTTTTACTTGACGCTTTTTTCGTCGACCTACGTTGTATTATACCACATAACTTTCTACTGGGTGTACCGATTTTGATAATTCTTTTTTTGTTGGAAATGGAATATCCCTAGTTTGGTACCATGATAAGGAAACCAGGATCTGATGATGGGATCCCAGAGAAATCGAGGGAAACTCTTGAAAATCCGCAATAACTTTTTACTGGGTGTATCGATTTTGATAATTTTTACTTTAATCGAAAGCTGATGTTTATCATGTGGTCACATATAAATTTTATCGAGATCTGATAACTACTTTTTGATTAATATTTGATAACGCGTATTTACTTGACATTATTTTCGTCACCTTACGTTGTATTATACCTCTTAACTTTTTACTGGGTGCACCGATTTTGACGTTTCTTATATAAATTAAAAGCTACTATTCGTCACGTGGTCCCATTCAAATTTAATTAAGATTTGATTCGTAATTTGTGAGTTATATCTAATATTGCGTATTTACTTGACGGTTTTTTCGTCACCCTACGTTGTATTATACGTTATATCTTTTTACTGGGTGCACTGATTTTGATTTTTTTTGTATAAATCAAAAGCTAATACTTGTCATGTCGTCCGTTTTAAATATGATTGAGATATAATGAGCAATTTTTGAGTAATCTTTGATGACACGTATTTACATGACGATGTTAAGACGACTGTGGTCATGTTCAATACTTTGCCACAACGCCATCTATCAAAATGTAATGAAATTACTTCGTTCACTATCGATCAAATTGCAATATTCCACTAGAGTAGAGAGTAGCAGTTTATTCGTTATAAATATATTTGAGCTTTTAATTTTTGAGTTATCGCTAATACTGGGTATTTACTTGGCTATTTTATGTCGACCAACGTTATATTAACTTCATTACTATTTTACTGGGTGGACCGATATCGATGATTCTTTTTTTAATCGATAGGTGGTGCTTGTCATGTGGTCCCATTTAAATATAATTGAGATTTGACTCGAACTTTTTGAGCTATATCTGATATGGCGTATTTACTTGACTGTTTTTGGAGTTTTTTTAAAAAATTATTTCTTTTATGAGTCTGCGAATTGAACATTAACTTTTTTTTTAAAATCCACGCGGACGAAGTCGCGGGTACAGCTGCAGTATATAATAAATAATTACTTTTCAAAAAACACGTAAATGACAAAAATTACAAAATGTTACAGTTAGTTAATTACACTATTTTATTATCTTCATATATGTACATGTTTGAGTAAAAATAGTGAAAATGGTGCATTACACGATAGGATATAGTGGCGTATTAAACACTATTTTAAAAATTACTAGCTGACCCCGTAAACGTTGTTTTGCTATATATGTTATTAACCCCCTTTATCCCCTCCTCCCTTATAAGTTAGGGGTATGAAAAATAGGTGTTGGCAGATTCTCAGACCTACTCGATATGCACACAAAATTTCATAAAAATCGGTCCAGCCGTTTCGGAGGAGTATGGTAACTAACATTGTGACACGAGGATTTTATATATAAGATAAAATTCTGGAAACCAAGGTTCGTAAAATGTTTATCAACAAAATGATTGGAAAATCGTTTTGACGTAATTGATTGTAAACAGATTATTTTGAAAATAGAGAGGCTGGATCAGTTGGAGAAACTAAAACGAAACGTTCAAAAATAAGTGGTTCGAATGTCAAGTCGGTCGAGGAATATTAAGTAAGTGTCGAGGTCAATAATTGAAAATGTTAAGAAAATTAGTTAAAGCATAATTATACTGATTATTTAAGATCTCAGTCTCTAAGGATGTCTTTAATTTGTAATCAAAGTATGATGAGATCTTAAAATTTGAGACTTTTTAGTGAAGTAGGGAAATAAAGCAAAGCAAAAGCCGCTTATAGCACCAAATTTCTTAGTCATGTTATGAACCTAAATCGTTGAAAAATAAACCTTGAAAAAACTTTTTACCATAATGACCCACACAAAACTGATACGCCCGAACACATAATCTGTGTTTTTGATGTTTGTAAGTTGGTTTATAAGCCGATTATAGCATATCAAGAATTTAAAAAATAATAATATACGATATCTATACGCCTGAATCATATTTTGATATACAGTCACATGGGAATGTGACGTGGAAAAGTTTTCATATCAATGTTTACGTATTTAAGACCTAAACTAAGTTTCGCCGCATCTCCTATCTCTGGAAAAGGGTGTGGTTCAGGTGTGTATGACTAAAATTCCCAATAGATAGCACGTAAAGTACTTGAGATGCCCTACTTTGTAACGACACTTACGACAAATATAAGTACAGGTATTATGCAGTTCATTTATTATTGATAGATATTTTATTGCAGTTATAAAATTGACACTGAAAATGATATAAAAATTATGAAATAATTTTAAACATAGTACCTGTTTGTATATGAATTTATGCATTTTGTATTCTATTTTTTTACTGAATAGAATAGAAAATTACCGAGTAAATCATGAGTAAGACTTTCGATTCTAAAATGTATTTTAAAGATATTATTGTTTACTTGCAAACGAAAAATAACCGACTTCCATACATAGAGATCGAACAAATTTAAATGAGACTACACCATGAGCACCTTTTTTACTACTAGGTACGACCATGAGATAAAAATAATATATTAATAATAATGTTATTGTGTTACAATGTTACAATGGATAACCGAAAAAATTTTATTCATAAAAATGGCGGCGGTGTTGTTCGCCACCCATCACGTCTCGTTTCTCGCGGGGGCGAAAAGCGGCCCATGGAGAGCCGCTTTGCTACGTTGAATGTAAGAGGAGGAATGGATGGTAAGGTAGATGAAGTATGTCAGATGATGGATGAAAGATTCATAGATATTTTGTGCGTGAATGAAACCAAGAGGAAAGGGTGTGACACCACGGTACATGGACCCTACACGGCATACTGGTCGGGAGTCCCCAAACCAGCCGAGCCTGTCAGGGAGTTGGTGTGATCCTTTCCTCTCGAATGGTTGAATGTGTGATGGAGCATGAATGTGTAAGCCCAAGACTCCTCTGGATTAGGTTGAAAGTCGGACTCACTCGATTGTTTATCCTTGGGGTCTATGCACCGACGGATCTGCGCGGAGGTGGGTCATTAAAAGACCAACAAGAGAGAGAGGAATTTTGGGATAGCATGAGAGAGGTCTTGAATAAATGCGGAGAAAATGAACGGATCGTAATGTTAGGGGACTTTAATGGGTGGGTTGGAGTAAAGCGTGATGGGTATGAAAGAGTTCTGGGTACGTTTGGGGACGAAAGAGTGAATGACAATGGGAGAAGTCTGCTTGAAGTATGCTTGGAATGGAATCTTTGCGTGGTCAAACATTGGTTTGAACACAAAAAGATCCATTTGTATACAAGAGATGAGGGTGAGTCTAGAAGTATGATTGATTTTGTAATTGTGGATGAAAGACTGAGAAAGAAAGTGCTTGACACTCGGGCATACCGCGGTGTTGGTCTCGACACAGACCACTTCCTGGTCATAGCCCGAATACGTGGCCTCTTTAAACGATGGCGCCACCGAGGGGCCGAGCCTACGAGTGTTTTAGCCAGAATAAAAGTGGAAAACCTACAAGGAAAAGAAAAGAAAGATGAGTATGTAGAGAAACTGAAAGAAAGTTTTAAAGGCATAGAAGAGATAGGTGTGATTGAGAATTTGTGGGAGACTTTTAAGAAAGGGGTCGTGAATAGTGCTATTGAGGTGTGCGGGGTAGCTAAAAGAAGGAAAGGAAGAAAGAACTATAATGTGTGGATGGATAAAGATGTACAAAAGGCTGTGCAAGAAAAGAAGAAAGCGTGGTTGGATCGGTTAGCAACAAAAGCTAACCAAAAGGTTCAAAAGGCAACGGATGACGAGGTAAAGGAAGCAAGAACGAAGTATAAAAGATTGAAATCAGTAGCGAAAGAAGTGGTGTCTAGAAAGAAAGAAGAACGAAAGGATGATTTTGATAGGAGGCTCACTGAAGATTTTCAGTCAAACATTAAGTTTTTCTGGAAATCCATCAAAACAGCCAGAGGAAAAATTTCTCCCTCGGAGCTGAGCACAATCAGGAGTCAAGATGGGAGCGTTATAAATGGAGAAGAATGTGTGTTAAAGAGATGGAAAGAGTATTTTGAAAGTGTGTTTGAAAGAGAGGAAGTGCAGGTACAACATCCGGCACCTTCCATTGAGAGTAGTATAAATGTCGATGAAAGTGAGATAAGCATGGATGAAATAGTGAAAGTGCTGAAAAGTATGAGATTAGGTAAGGCTGCAGGGTATGACAGGATCACCGTCGAGATGCTGAGGGCTGGACAGGGTATAGTGGCTAGCCAGCTGTACTGCCTTTTCAATTTGTGCTGGCGAAATGGGCAAGTACCGGAAGACTGGTGCAAAGCCGTAATCGTGCCGTTGTATAAGGGAAAAGGGTCACGGCAGGACTGCATAAATTACCGCGGTTTAAGCCTTCTCAGCGTCGTCGGTAAATTGTATGCGAAAGTGTTGATTGAAAGGGTTGTGAATGAAACAGATGAAAAAGTATGGGATGCACAAGCGGGATTTAGAAAGGGAATGGGATGTACGGATCAGGTCTTTTCCTTGCGGTGCATAGCCGAAAAGTTTTTAGCAAAAAACAAAAAGGTCTATTGCGCGTTCGTGGATTTGGAAAAGGCCTATGATAGAGTGGTGAGGAATGAATTGTGGTCAGCATTGTCCGTGTACGGTGTGAGCGGCGCACTCATGCGAGCACTACAATCTCTTTATAGGGATTCTAGTGCTTGTGTGAGGATAAACGGGGCATACACTGAATGGTTTAATATCGAAAAAGGTGTTAGACAGGGATGTGTAGCGTCACCGTGGCTGTTTAACTTGTTCATGGACAATTGCTTGACAGAGTTAAAAGAGAATGAAAGTGGGTTGAGAATGGGTGAGTTACTCGTCAAATGTCTTCTCTATGCTGATGACCAAGTACTACTTGCGTCCTCGGCCGAGGAGTTGCAGGAGATGGTAACTGCTATGAGTGGAGCTTTTGTTAGAAAGGGAATGAAGATGAATGTAAAGAAGACGAAAGTGATGGTGTTTGAAAGAGATGAGGTAGTGACAGACTGTAATATCGTGATTGGAGATGAACAAATTGAACAGGTGAAAGAGTTTGTGTATCTGGGTTCGAAGTTTACAAGAGATGGAAAGTGTGAGAGTGATATTGAAAGAAGAGTGAATGCAGGAAACATGGTGAACGGAGTTTTGAACTCCATTATGAGCAGTCGGAAGGTGTCTAAAAAGGCTCGTTTGGCTGTGCATGAGGGGGTGTTGCTTCCGACACTCATGTACGGAAGCGAAAGTTGGGTATGGCAGAAGAGACATGAAAGCAGAATAAATGCAGTTGAGATGAGAGCGTTAAGAAGTATGATAGGAGTTAAACTGAGTGACAGGATGAGAAATAGTGAGATAAAGAAACGGTGTGGTCTGAAAGAAGATGTAGTGACAAAAATTGAGAAAGGTATGCTGAGATGGTTTGGTCATGTCGAGAGAATGAATGAAGAACGACTGACGAAAAAAGTGTATAAGGCGAGTGTGAGTGGAAGTGATGGAAGGGGTAGACCTAGGCGGACATTTCAAGACCAAATCGGGGACGTCTTGAAAAAAGGCCAGGTCAAGAGTACCCTAAACCGACGAGCATGTATGAAGGGAATAATGAAAGTGGATGAAGCGAAACAAGTATGTAAGGATCGTAGCAAGTGGAAAGAAGTGGTCTCTGCCTACCCCTACGGGAAAGAGGCGTGATTATATATATATTATTGTGTTATAAATAGTTTTGTTACAGTAACAGGAAAAGATTTTTTATTGTTTATCTAAGTCCAATAATAACTTCGATTGTTCTTTTGATTAAATAAATTATGATTTAATAAAACTATATTCATAGTAGTTTTAAAAATAATTTGATTAAATTTAAAGTAATTGTAATGAAAAAGTCAACTTCATTTAAGTACTTTTTTTAAGTTTTTGTACATTATAAATATATCATATAGTAATACAATGTAGATAGTCGAAAAAAACAGCAATAAAAACGCATCATGACTCAAAAAGTAATCAGCCTCATCAAATATTGCTCAAACATAAATTGAACCATATCAGAAGCACCAGCTTTTGATTAATAAAGTACAGTCGAATTGAGAACCTTTTTTTTAAAGTCGGTATTTAAAAAAATATACGAAATATTATATTTTAATGAACCTTAACTTAGTGTACATTTTTTGGAGTCGAGTTAAATAACTTAATCGTTTCTTTTGGACAATTAGAAGCTGCAGTTGAAAAATTCGGCCGCTCAGTTATTGCCACTTATTCGAGAAGATCATTAAATAAATTTTGTGTACTTACGATGCATTCAATTATGTACAGTGTAATCGCAATCGATTTTTTTATCGAAACGACTGACGGCTTATTTATAAAATGGAAGCAATTATGACCATGAGTACTGAGGTAAGGCATAGCAGGACATAGCCTGCTCAAAATACAGAGCAACCCGAAGGGAAGAAGTACTCGACCTTGCAGAAGATCACTGCTAGATAATACTGCTTTCAAGCAGTCGTGTACCTGTGGTGAGTAAGGTGACCAGAGCTCCTGGAAGGGATTGGGGATACGGTCTGCTTGCGATACTTCTGGTGTTATAACAGGCGTCTGTAAGCTGCGGTAATTGCTTACCATCAGGTGAGCCGTACGTTTGCCGATCTAGTTGTATAAAAAAAAAAGTAAATAAATAAATATCTTAAACATCCACACACCATGCCATGACTGATGTAGCTACATATTTTTTACTTTGATAAATTCACTATGAATTAAATATATGAGACACATACAAATAAATACACATATACCTAATACATACACCCACACTCGGGGCAGGAATTCAAACCTCGATGCAAAAAACAGAGTCACAGATAACTGCGCTAACGGGCTAGTCAAAGTATAGATTTATTAAGGCTGTAAATTTTACGACCATTATTTTTATTTTTTGTCAAGTCATCTCAACATTATTAAAAAATAAACATTGTATATTTAAAAGCCAGTAATGTATATGTGAATATCCTTCAAATTATTATGATGAGTTAATTTTAACCTCGCAACAGGAGTAAAGTCTAGTGATGAATGTTTTATTAGTTTATACTAAACTACGACCTGTTATTTAGACATAAACCTTTCGTAACATGACTTGCATTTAATTTAAATAAAGCTGACAATGTTATATTAATCATAATCTTTCTTAAATTATACCTACTATGAAGGAAATAATAATAAGGTAGATTTTGTTTTGTGAATTTTGAATAGAAGTATATTCATAGAAGTACATATGAGTAGACTAGGAAAGTCAAGTTACACAAAAAAAAATAGTGTTCCTTATGGTTAGTTTATTTTATATTCTATACTATCTCTATACTAATAAATGGAGAGCCGGTTTTTTTGTTCGGTTATATACTGCGAAAACTATTGAACCGACCGGAATAATACTTATACCATAAGATGTACCGTGTTTCGGAGGTTTTTATATGATATGGTGGTGACTACTTATCGTGTAAAAAATATGGACGAACAGAGGTCGCTAGTATTATTATAAATTAGGTTAAACAGTTGAACACATGAAACATGATTTCACCATTGTCATGCAGTCTACTTGTGGTTGTCTTTTTGTCTAATGTAAAATGATAAATCCCGCCCATGAACACAATGGAAAAAAATCTCATATATTTCATTATATCATAGAGCCTGTTACACAGCTAGCTCCTTTCTGCTGGGTTGTCTAGAAGAGATCGCTCTTTAGTGATAAGATCGCCCATTCACAATATGTATTTAAATGTAAGCTAGTTTTAGTTGCAATAAAGTTGTTTATTATCTATATATTAATACGTGCAGCAAAAACTTTGTACCTCTTTTTATGAAAATTACGCGGACAGAGGAGAATGAAATATCCCACAGTTATAGTTTATATGGAGATGGAGTGCAGAATGCTCATTTTTCATTCATGATTTTTTTTTAAAATTATGCATAAAAAGTACTTAAAATCAATAAAAAAAGATTACACACACTACCACGTATTTTTAACACACATTTTTAATTATGGTCGATTTTCGACCTCTGGACGACCACTAGTTATTATTATTGCCTCTGATAATTCGGTATGAATGTTTTCGGTCGGGGGCTTATGAGGTTTTTTTCCGTAGCGAAGTATTCAAGTCTTTTCCAATAAAATAACTAAAAACGACGGATTATTTAAAAGCGGATTTAAAATACATCATCTATATAAAAATAAATTTTAGCGATATTATCCATTTATTATCTCAAAGTAATTAATGGATAACACGATATCGTTCGTTGTTACCAACTGGATTTCCAGAAATGGCATAAAAATATAATTTATTTTATTTGGGTATGTTCACATAAAGATAGAAAATATATATCTGTTATCCCGAGTAATTGAAGTAGGTATCTATTAAACTCAATTAGAAATAACTACAGAGTTAATAGAGTAACAAAGTCACAATGAAGTAATAAGCTATTCTAATTGTATGAAACTACCGCCAGATTGAAGTGTAGATTCTACTGAGAAGTCAGCTGTGAACTCTGAGTTTAATCTTTGTTTCCACTGCATCAATTAAAACTGTAAATGTACTTGAATTGCCTTGGCAGAAGCCGGGTAATACGAAATGCTCTACACAGCCAATACTTCTAATGATTAAAAATATTTAGTTTATAAAGAAAAAAAATTTATAACATAACGGTAAAATTATGGCTTTTTGTGGCCAATTTTATTTTGTAAATAAATTTGAACTACTATTTAATTGAACTGAATTGTCGCTTTAGCGCGCTAAGCGTTTGTAATATACAGGGTGTTTGGTGGGGTGTTGGACAAACGGTCAGGGGAGTAAGGGGGGTCATTGCCAATATATCTGGCCACTTAACTAAAGTCATTGCCCTTTTATTTTTTTTTCATGCAGCATTTAATTGTTTTTTACAAAATCTCCAGAATTCATCATTCAAACTCACAAAAGACAAAAAAAAATGTGTTACGGACCCAAATTATTTTTATGTCTTTTTTTTTGAATAAATTCCCAACATTTTGAAACCATATTTGTAAGTGTAACATGAAAAAATACGAAAATATGGGCCTTCAAAGTTTTTAAGAGTTGCAAAATTTTACCAAACTACAAACTTTAAAGTGATATAAAAAAAAAACCAAACACGATAGGGTTTTAACTATTTTTTTTAAAATATCCTGCATTTATGTCCTTTCTAACAATGTATCATTTGCTATCAAAAAAAAATTTTGAGTAGAGATATTTACCAAAACATAACGCGCGGTCAAAAATCGCTTACTTAAATAATCATAATTGGTAAGTAAAGTCATGTGTATTTAATAAAGAAAACTAAAAAGGTTTTCTGAATTGAGTTTATAAAAAAACAAGGGATTATTAAATTTCTCTAATGACGACCAAGAACAAGTATCACGCTTGTAGGCAGACCTCCTAGCATTGTTTGGCATTAATAAACACTAAATAAAAACAAAACAAAATTAAAAACAAGACTTTTATTATAAAAGTTGTTCAAATTGTTGGCCACCATTTTTAATACAAGCACGGTATCTTTTTCTTATTTCCGTCGTCGTAGTGGCCATCAGCATTTCTTGCTTCAAAAGGTCGAATGCATCAATAATCCTCTCTCTCAAATGGTCGCGTCTTTGTATTTCTTCCGTATTGACGAGTTCCTTCGCACGACCCCAGACATAAAAATCGACTGGAGTAAGGTCTGGGGAGCGTGGAGGCCATGGTATAGGACCGTCGCGACCAATCCAGGAATTACGAAATACTTCGTTTAAATATTCCCTAACTGTCAGGCGCCAGTGGGCAGGACATCCGTCATTTTGGAAAATTATGGGCCTATCTTCTTCTATTATTGGCAAATTACATGTGAGTTCCGGTGAATCATTTTGGAGAAACTCCAAATAATTATCTCCGTTTAAATTGTCTGGTAAGAAATGCGGCCCAATCACATTATTTCTAATTACTCCTGCCCACACATTTACTGAGAACTTTCTTTGGAAGCGTGTTAGTTTCTTTAATTTAGGATTTTCACCTTTCCGCGCCCAATGATGTAGGTTATGTAAGTTGAGTATTCCCTCACGAGTGAATTTAGACTCGTCTGTCCATAAGATACTTTTTAAAAAGTTTTCATTTTTAATATCAGTGTGCAAAATAAATCTGACCGATCTGAAGACGGATTGATCGACAGAAATAGATAAGGAAGTTTGTTACTCTCTCTAACGAACGAGACATAAAACTACTTAGCCAATCACAGCACAGTAGTCTAGGGGTTTGAATAAAAACAGGTTTTTTTAACTGCGTGATAGAAACTAGAGACTGATTCATTGTATCATTTTAAACAAATTTTATTATTAGTTTTTTGTCCACCGTCGTTTCGGTCCATCTCGAGGGAGGCCTGCCTACAAGCGTGATACTTGTTCTTGGTCGTCATTAGAGAAATTTAATAATCCCTTGTTTTTTTATAAACTCAATTCAGAAAACCTTTTTAGTTTTCTTTATTAAATACACATGACTTTACTTACCAATTATGATTATTTAAGTAAGCGATTTTTGACCGCGCGTTATGTTTTGGTAAATATCTCTACTCAAAATTTTTTTTTGATAGCAAATGATACATTGTTAGAAAGGACATAAATGCAGGATATTTTAAAAAAAATAGTTAAAACCCTATCGTGTTTGGTTTTCTTTTTATATCACTTTAAAGTTTGTAGTTTGGTAAAATTTTGCAACTCTTAAAAACTTTGAAGGCCCATATTTTCGTATTTTTTCATGTTACACTTACAAATATGGTTTCAAAATGTTGGGAATTTATTCAAAAAAAAGACATAAAAATAAGTTGGGTCCGTAACACATTTTTTTTTGTCTTTTGTGAGTTTGAATGATGAATTCTGGAGATTTTGTAAAAAACAATTAAATGCTGCATGAAAAAAAAATAAAAGGGCAATGACTTTAGTTAAGTGGCCAGATATATTGGCAATGACCCCCCCTTACTCCCCTGACCGTTTGTCCAACACCCCACCAAACACCCTGTATAATTTATTACAATTTAGATATAATTTTGATTTGATTGATTTACAATGAAGTCAATAATAAAAAGATAAATTTTTTATAAAAAATGATAAGATAGTTCTAAATTTTGTAATTGTATGATTAATATAGGTACCTACGTATTTGACGTTATTGTTGACTGATCCATATTTTATTGGTTGACCGCTTTATTTCGAGACAGGGTTGTCAAATAACAGTAAATTGTGGCTATGTATAAATTAAATGTTAATGTACTTACAATATATGATACGGTGGTATAGCGTAGAGGTAGGAGAAAAGGTAATGGGGTAGCAATAACATCGCAAAGAGGTGGCGACAAGTAAAGATAGTTTTAGTTCATTTTGTCCATAAAATTGGAATCGTGATTTAACGTGGAAAAGATGTCAGAATTTTTCCCGATAGGCTTTCTGAAGAGGTGTAAACACGGTTTCAATTAAAAATAAAAACAGAAAGAATACAAAAAAGCCAAGTGTAGAACATCAGACTGCATATTTGCCGTATTGTGCCGTAACAGACAGGATCAGTAGACGCCTGGAAATTTTTTAAATTTAAATCGTGTTTATTCCTCTTTAGAAGGTTGATAGCACCCTACGTTCACCAAAGGATATTTTCCGTTTGACCATCCTGTACCATCCTGACCCATTGTGCACTGTAGTAGTGGCAGGTCATATATCAGCCAAACAAAAACAACTATATCGTGTCACGTCAAAGAGCACATCAAGGCCATCACAAAAAATGGCCCTTGAAAATCGGCCATAGCTCAACCTCTGCTAGAAGCGGGCCCTAATCATTGGATTGAGTTAAATAAGCTACAGGTTTTATCATCTAAGCGTCATGAGTTGCCTCGATTAGTAAAGGAGGCAATTGAAACTAAAAAATATCCGAATTTCAATAGGGAAGACTGGTTCAGAACACCGAGTATGTGCAAACCGGTGATTAGTTAATGTGAAGGTGGGTCACGGTGTCGGTGCTCGAAGCCAAATATAGACTCTGTCAGTGTAGTTTGTCGTGGTGAACAAGTGCGTTCGTGTGCCGAAACTAGTCGTCCAAAACGGAGAAGAAAGAGGGTAGACAGATTTTTCTGATCTGTCATCATCTACAAGCACCATACGCCAGTCTCCCCGTGATCATGGCGATTGAAACATTGCCGAAATATAGGGACCTCAACAAAACAATAAATGGGTACACACCCGAAGAAATATAAATTTAAACCTGAGACGGTTATTTATAATGACTATTTTAACACTTCAAAATAATTTCGGCAGCCCTATCCCACACGATAAAGTCAGCCAACTGATAAGGCACTTGGCTGTGAAAATTTAACGAGAGATCCGTAGCGAAAAATATCATTTTCTGCTCGCTGGTGTTCGCATTAACCCCCTGGTGAGTGACTGGCGATTTTAATCAACATTTTATTTTATTGTTAATAAGTGTTTCTTAACCTTAAACGGTTATTTTTGAACTTTAAATTGTCTCTTTGTTAAAATTATTTGTTAATAATTGTGTATTATAAGGTAATGCCTTACTTAATGAATACTATGTTTAGTTAAAATATTTTTGCAAATGGTCTAAGATCCGAGCTAGACAGGACCTTCACTCAACTGTTTAATAGATAGAAAATTGGTTTATATCTGCTATATTAGTTTTAAGCGGCTTTAGTGTTGTTATTCTGTTTTCGTTTTAGGATATACCAAAAGGTTTTTAAAATCACATTATTGAAATTTTGAAAAGTTCGTTTTCACTTATTATATTAGAAGTAAGATACTATCATATAATTGCCTTGTTTTTTATTTCTATTTTTAGTAACAGAGACTAGCTTGATGTCGATAGTGTTAGTTTTTTGATCTGGAAATATATTTGATTTTGTCCAAATACTTATTTTGTTCTGGGTGCACCTCCGTCCTTATGGATCTCTTCACCTTGCTTCGGAGAGCACATAGGTTCAGCGTCAGTACCAGTTGTTGTCATAGATACCTGGTAGCGATTGTTACTCATGGTAGGGAGACTATCCTTCAATTTGTGCAGCGTAGTAGAATAAGCTCTCAGCCTATTTCTATATGGAGAGGAAACTTTTGCCCAACAGTGGGATGTTTATAGGCTGATTTGTGAAATTCAAGATTATTTAAAATTATTATTATTATGCATTCATTGATTTTTCACACTCAACGGCCTCTAATATTACGGGCTCCTGTGTCCAGAGACACACACAGTAAACAAGTACAGACACACCACGACTGATATCTGTATGGCATATACAAAAGAGAAACAGCCAGTTTTGTGACCGATGCACTAACGCGTCGTTTATTAAAAACGCTTGTTTTGATTAAATGTTTAAAGTTGATTAAAAGCGTATATATAGATATAACGCGGCAACGACATTGAGATATCGGGGACTGATCAACGACAAATATATGGCGAATTTTCTTAACTTCCTTTCCTTTACTTTGAACTATAGCGTTTTCCACACGTTTCACGTGAAACTATTATAAATTTTAAGTCTGTTCGCAGTTTTTGGATTTTTTCATTTATACGGCACGTAACACCGATTGTTTTGTGTCATCACAGGTCGACAGCTACATTTAACTTAATTAAAAACTAATATAGTGATTTATAATGTAACTAGCTGTACCCTGCGCGTGTTGCTACGCTTTTTTTTGGTCGTACCAACTCAGAAACCTTTGTGGGCTCATGCACAAAAGTTTGCTGAAGATCATGACATGATCAAAACATTCTGTGTTTTTTTTTTGGTCGTACCAACTCAGAAACCTTTGTGGGCTCATGCACAAAACTTTGCTGAAGATCATGACATGATCAAAACATTCTGTGTGTATAACTACTTAATACATAACAGTATCTAACAGTTGAAGGTATTTGATATATTTTTAATTTTCACAATGAAAATTCAAATATTTACATTCGCAAACCGTGATTACGAAACTCAGTAGTTATCAACAATTAGGTATAAGTTGCTTGTTTCGCTCCTGCTGATAATTTATAACAGTGACTTATTTGTGAGAAAAAATTACCAATAATCGATAAAACAGTTCCTTACACTTTACTGAAACTAAATTGTTTCTAATATTCTTGTTTGTGTATATTATGGCCATTTAATCATTATCATTATATACAATAATAAAACTAAGTTGACAAAATGTGCGTGCCGATAAAACTTAAAAAGGAGTCCCGGCACGATAAAGTGACTTATTGTATAGTGTGATAGTCCTTTTACAAGAAACCTCGAACAAGAAAGTTCTCGTTTTAACCTAAAGGACGCGTTTTTTAAGATATAAGGGCTTTTCCAACCCTTCAACTTGGAAATTAAGTGTAGTGGTGCCACCTATTGTCGAGTATTTGAACTTCATTCAGAACAACGATTATTTGGGTTGCATTTCGAAAACCGCTGCGAGCTATTGCAGCATTTGTAGTAGGTAATGGCGCGAAATTTAAAATTCCAATTTCAATAAAGTCTTAAATTACATTTGTTACTATAATAAAGTTATTTAATTTTATGTATTTATACAGCAGTAACTAACTTATATTTTGGAGTTAAAGCGACATAATTTTAGTTATTCAAATTAGTTCTGAAAACATTTTAAAATTTAAGTTTTTAAATTTCGCGCCTTTACTACGTATGCTACAGCTGAAGAACCTGTTGCTACGGCGGCCGATAATGTTGAGAACATTCTAGAAAGTGTGAGAAAGAAAATTTCCCAAACTTTCTCGAATATCCTAGAGCCTAGCTCTTTGAATATATAAGAGCCCGGTGTCGCCCGCCAGAGCTAGTTCGATTTGAACAGCAAAACGAACAAGCGATTTCGAAACGAAAAGGACAGAACATATTTTTTAAAAAATTAGGGATTGGATTTTTTTTAAATACCTGTGAGAAGCCGGACCGGGAAGCTAGTCTTCTTAATATATATAAATCTCGTGTCACAATGTTTGTCCTCAATGGACTCCTAAACTACTTAACCGATTTTAGTCAAATTTGCACACCGTGTGCAGTTTGATCCAACTTAAAAGATAGGCTATATTTTATTTTGATATATTATGTTATTATTATATTTCAGAAAAAAATAAGGTGATACGAAGTTCGCCAGGTCAGCTAGTATATTATAAAATCAAAGTAATTAATTTCTATACTCAAGTCGGTAAAAGCATTTTAAAACATCATTTTACAAATCGCATTATGTCTCTATATTAATCTTCAATAAATTAATATTAATTGTTGTGAAGCTACCACCGTTTTGGAATGTAGATTCTGCTGAAGGAAATCGGCTTCTAACTCAACGAATTTTTTAAATTTTAACGGTTTTCAATCATTATAAATTTAGTCATGTCTTGCTTGAAATATTGTTGCACTAAACACACATATCTTAATCATTAACATAATCTTCTACCGTACACCTGAACTTGTAGTATATTGTATTTGAACATAGGACCGCTAAAATTAATGATTACAAAATATAAATAATGCTTAATTTAAAATATTATGTTTATTTCTATTAACTATATCCGCAGTATTAACATTATTATGAATGAGTTGGAAAGTGCGGTAACTCCGGGTTTCCGTTACTGCTACAGCGGTCAACGAACCCCAGGAATGTTTAACGATTATACCGCAAACATTATGCGCGTGCGTAGCCCGTTCTACTCGTATAAGACCACAATTTTTATTGCACTAAGTAGTTGTTTTTAATCTGTCAACAAACATTTTTTATTATTTAAAGAATTTGTATAACAATACAGTTAGTAAGTTTAACTCATATGTAGGTACCAGATGTTGAAATACATATCTACTTATTTTCTATTTTATTTTTGACTAGCGATCTCTGTCCATCCATATTTTTTTACACGTTAAATAATCACTAACATAAAATGTACTAAAACTTTCTCCGAAACACGCTGCATCTTATTGTATCTACGACTAATATTCCGATTAGTTCAGTAGTTTTCGCATTATAACCGAACAACAAAACCAGCCCATTTATTAGTATAAATTTAATTTATCATAGCATGTAATAAATGTGTGATCATTTTCCGTTAATTTATTGAAAAAATTTGCTAATTCAAAATAACAAAATATTAGTTATCAATTAACGAACGATTTCTTGATTTGATTGAAATTTTTGATATGATGATTTTATTTTCGGCGAACCGTGGCGCCGTCTATAGTGAGTTCTTTAAAGAAACCCGTAACTATTCAAAGTTTCATATTACAATGAAAATCTTTGACAGGAGACGATACCATGCTATTTTTTAATATGTAGGATTTTATTTTTGTGTTACACACATTAGGAATTCTAAACATTTTTGAATATCATATCAAAAAATTGACCGTTCCAGCGGGGATCGAACCTGCGTCTCGATGGAATGGTTAAAAATAATGGTCAATCGTATGACTAGACGTACAGCTACATGATTTAAGGTTTAATTTTGAATTGTATTTTCACTTTACATCGATCTTTGTATAAAATAAAAAAAAAACTTACATATAACTTAACTTTCATCAAATTAAAAATATTTGTCCGGTTAAGTTATTTTTAGAAGTTTATGGGAGTAGAGAACAGAGCCTCGATAGATGTACGAACCAAAGAGCAAGGGCGCGTAATGTAAAAAAAAAGCTGAAAGCATCTTGCACCTTGCGTTAGAGTCAAAAGTTCTAACAGCCAGTTTCAATATTCTATTGTGATTCTATCTATCTCTGAATTTGCTTACTAGAGACTTTTGATGTAAGTTCCATAAAATTTTATCAAAAATCCTATGGCTAATAGGCCAAACTAGAGATAGATTTGTTTTTAAATTCATCTAATTCTCAGTGAAATAACTTTTATTTAAATCTCGCAATTTTCTTAATTCTATAAAATATTTCCATGTTTTATTGTATCTAGCACAAGGAAATTATATTGGGTATAAGTTGCTTGACTTTGCATAAGCTTGACTAGCTATCGATCGTTTAATGCGATTGAATAGGTAAAACCTACATTCAGAAGTTAATTTTGAAAACTTGCCATAGACAATTTTTTGGAAAAAATTTCATATGCTTTATGCCTGTTGAACATTGGAACCAATTTAATTTCATTCAAAACAAGTATAATAAAACGTAAATACAGTTTGTCTCTATTTAAAAAATAATCTATTACAAACGATTTTTTTACCAACATTGTCATAGGTATTGTAAAATTATTTCCTAAATTAATCTATGGCCTTGTTTAATATGTTTATTTTCTCTTTCCAGATCTCAAATATTTCAATATGTCTCTCGACGAGGTGAGTACCGGTTTTGCATTAACGTTTGCAGTAAAACTTATAGTCTCAAGTATACTGCAAAACGTTTTTATAACATACAAAAAATATTCAAATATGTCTTTAATGTATCAGATATTAGATTCAAATTGCAATTAGTTAACGTACTTGTATTGTTATTGTTCCTGGTTAATAATAAGCCTACATATTTAAAAAATTAAATAATAAATCCTACTATCCTTAAATTGTAATCCTTAATTTGTATAAAAAATTAAAACCTTTTATGTAATGTTTTTAAGGTTCATATTTTTTAATGTTATTTTAATTTGTCTTGAACCGAATAGTTAACATTAATTTATAATCAGTAAACAAAAAAAAAAAAATAAACATTTATGTATTCGTTTACAAATATTTCTTTTAATTTTTCAAACAATACAGTATTATTACAATTTTAATTTAGTTCTTTAATTTTCGAACGATTCTTTTTTTAGTCTGATTATTATTATTAGACACGTGTTATTTATGAACGATTATTATTTACGTAATGTAATAGAGATCAGTCACTCATGTTTTGCTTTATATATTTTATATTTTACCTGTTTATACGGGTTTTCAAATCAGTCATAGAAAGAAACAGAGCCAGGATAATGGTATTTGCTTTACCTAATTTACATATACTATTTCTATAAAAATAACGCGGTCACGGTCGGAGACGCGGGTTCGAACCCCGCCGGAGCGGCCAATTTTTTATATGATATTCAAAAATGTTTAATATATTATAATATTAACGTATTATTCGAAAACTTTATCGAAGTTTATTTATAAGATACTATCTGTAACCTGCGCGCGTTGCCACGCATTTTTTATTTTTTTTTTGTCGTACCAACTCAGAAACCTTTGTAGGGTCATGCAGAACACTTTGCTGTAGATCATGACATGATCAAACGAATAGTTTACGACATACAGACAAACATTCATATATATATAGATAGAGTCTTAAACTTTATTACGATAAACCAAGAATTATCTATGTTTTGCCGTGTAAAAGTAATTATAGCAATCGCATGCAATCCATCATTTCCTGTTAACGCGATACGTTATCACTGGACGAATATTCTTTCATCGATAAATAAATATTTGTTATGATGTGAGCAACTTTTTAGTATTGATATGATTATAAATATGGTTTTTAGTTTTTTTTACGTTTTGTTGTATTCGTACTGTCTTCATTACCGTGTACTCTTCGTATCTCTCTTTATTGTCTACCTTTTCTTTTAGTTATTTATTTATAGACGTTTTTTTTTTACTGCTAATCGCCAATATAAATAAAAATATATATATTTTGTCTATTTGTTGATAAATGTTGATAATACTAAATCTTTTCTGTTTTCAGCAATTCAAGAAAGTCGCTGACTCCGTCAGAAACTGGAAGACCAGGCCAAGTGACAGCGAGAACCTGTCTCTCTACTCCCTGTACAAGCAGGCTACCATTGGCGATGTCAATATCGGTTGGTATTTCGTAATATCTTAAAAGTATATGTGGTTTTTATCACTTTTAATCAGTATCATCTACGAGTATACACATAAATATTACAAACACGGTAACTTTTTATATGTGTATTAATTTTTTATATACGGATGTCCCTTACTTTGTCCCTTCTCTTTCTCGCTAATTGGACAAATACTTTCGATGTAAAATAAAATAAAATAAAAACATTTTTTTTAAACACAAGGTCTACACTTCAAAAAAAATCACAGTGGCTTCGTTTCACTGAACGACCGCAACGATTTCAACGGCCACTCTATCATTCCTCCTAAGGCCCGTGGTCATTGCGAGCGATCGCTCAACGTCATAGATGACGTCACTGTTCGCGACCACATCGCGCCCACTTCTCTCGCAAATTATTCACATGGTCAGAGGTGGCTTTCATTAAAACGAGGAGAGAATTTAAAAAAAAAAACAATTGTCAATGTCAGATTGAATGTCATCAGAACTTGATGAATTTTTCGAGTCATTATCTCACATTTCGTCACGAACGCAACGATAAATTCACGGGAGTCCATGTTGAATTAAGTTTTACTCCAGTCCGTGCGAAATATTTACCCATAACCCCTACAGCTGCATGGTTTTATCGTGCCGCCATATTGCGAGCACAGAGTGCTCAAATATGCGATCCACCTGTAAAATTTGCCTACAACGCCCGCGGCGTTTTTACGGTCGTGGTTGATGGCGTTGTCGTGTGGAACGGATAAGGGTAAAAGCACCAACAATTTCTTATTTCTAAGTAAAGAGTAGAGTAGATTCTCTACTCTTTAGTTGACTCCACTGATCAGTTTCTCACAAAAGAATGTTATGTTTCAGCTGAGCCCAGTGACATGATCGGCAAGGCCAAACACAAGGCATGGACGGGCCGCAAGGGTATGTCCCAGGACGAAGCCAAGAAGCAGTATATCGAACAAGCTGAAAAATTACATTCCAAATACGCTTAAACTTAATTTTTTATAAGTTAGTTAAGTTATGTAATAAAATATTTAAAATTCAAAATTAAGTATTCCCTTGACATTCTGATTTAGGGTTTTTTTTCGAGATATAATAATTTTGTAAGTTTTTAAAGCTATTAAAAAATTATATAACGTAGAATTTGTTTACTTTATAAATAAGCGAAGTACAAATTCGAAAGAGACAATCCTTTTTTAATTTTAGAATCGATAAAAAGTAAAACAAATTGTTACCTTTGTCTGAAGTCTGGCCTTTTCGCCGAGTCCATCCTGTCGCTGGAGTGATCCTGTTGCCTGCAGATCCGGGACCCTCCAATTAAATCGGCTGAAGGCCCCCAGGCCTCGCCGGGGTTCGGTCGGTATTGAACCCCCAAGTGCTGAAGTCGATATACGGTCTAGGGCTGCCTACCCGGGCGTCCTGGATATCACCTGTAAAAGGCTCCTGCGATAACAAAAAAAAAAAATCTTATACACCACGCCTGCAACACCAGAAGTATTGCAAGTCTATTGACAAACCTACCGCCAACCCTCCCAGAAGCTCTGGTTGACTTACTCACCACAGGAACACAACATTACTTGAGAGCAGAATTATAATTAGTTAGCTGTTATCTTCTGTAAGGTTGAGGTACTTCCCCAGTCGGTCTGCTCCAGATTTTGAGCAGGATATTTCTTCCTGTACCCTACCTCATCTTATACAGTATACCGTAGAAGTGTGTATGATATGTGTTGGTATTTCATAATATCTATGATATGATAGATATTAAATTGATGATGTTGCCGAAATCATCTGTGCTTTGTTGCACAAAGACAAAAATTTTAGCGCTACGTAGGTACTACTACGAGCTGTTTTATTTGGTTACAGATTTAAAGTTCAGTAGAAAATAGGTAGGTAGGTACCTACTTGTTATTGCATAGTTATAGTTGGATATAGATAATTTTCATTTTCTATGGATATATTATTTTTTACCTTCCACACGTGGACATGAAATTTATTTAGGATAGGACATTTATATAACCATACATATTTAATTCGGATAGAAACATATTACAGCATTTCTTCTTTGCTTATCTTTCATTTCATTTTAAGTCTTTTAAGCCAAAAAATATCTCTAATTATACTAAGTATTATTTTTTTTTTTCAATCGTTCGAATTATTTAATTATTTTAAAAAAGTAATAAAACTTAATGTAGTATCCAGCTCATTACTTTATCATATTACCTTAAGAAAACTAATTTCTATAAAAAAATTTGGTTATAACTACACACGTGATTTAGGGCAGTTTTTTAAAAATAGTTATTTGGGCGAATATTATTTTAAACGCAATAATAATTAGTGCGTATTTGAGACAGCTAACAACATTAACTATCGATAAAGATCCTAGGTAGCTTTAGGTACTAGGCAGTCACAGTACTGTCAATCTGATAAATCGCATGTAGGATAAGTGTAATGAATGATGTTTAACTTTATGTAATTTAGAGTCTGTGGGTGTTGATTAAAAAAAAGCTATATGCAGTAGTGTTATTGTATTACGAAAAAACTAAAGCGTCTTAGTTATGTTGCCAATATTTTTGTACATTAATATATATATGATCCATCGTTAATTTAAATTTGTTGTTATATCATGATGTAGCCGTTAACACAAACGGAGCTGTGTCAATAACATCAATATTGATGGTTGCGTTTAAATCAATAAGTTTAACGGTATTGACAATAGTTCACATCACTTCTTTGTGTAATAAGTACTTTACCGATCCACAATATTTTTTTAAATAAATGTTCATAATAATTTATTTGTTAAAATACAGCAAATTAATATTTAACTTTTTTATTTCTTAATCTACATCATGATCGAAATTCAGTGTTTAATATTCCACTCCTGAGCATAGGCTTTTTACTCCATGTAGGAGAATGATCAGAGCTTCATCAACCACGCTACGTTGGTGGGTAATATCTAAATATTACGTAAAATCAATATTAAATTAAAAGTAGTCAAAATATACATAGTAAAATTCGCTAACGCAGTACCAACCTAGCAGGCTTTTAGAAGCCCAAAACAAATATGAATGTTTGATTAAATAACGAATAAAGAAAAATAATTGACTACATTCTGAATCAAATGTCAGATTGTTAATGTTAATTAGTTAGGTCTAATTTCGAGAGAGAGATAATCCAACGAATCTCAACTTTTTTTACGTTTTTTGGTTGAGAAACAAAACGGTCGTTTAATGTAATTGCTATTGGAAATTTTTGAAATTTATCAAATATAAAAATATAATCCTGATAAATAGCTGTTAATAGCAGTTAGTCATTTTTAAATAGTTACCCTGATTAATAAGATAAAATAGATATACCTAATTATGATTGATAAATTTTTGTAGTATGTACCTACAGAGAGAAAAATAAATGAATAAATAAAGTCATTTTTGATCTGACAAAATGACATCTGTAATTATGAGTAATGACACTCTTTGGTAATGACAGTGACGTAAAGTATGTTTATGAGATTATGAGATAGAGGTAATAATTACATAATAATACAATGTATATAATTTAAATTATATTTGAGTATTTAAGGACAAGTCATAAGTATAAAAGTACAATAATAAGAGTCGTACACGTCAGCTTAGACCGACGTGACGCTAAAATAGTCAATTCCGCAGGGTCATTTTACTGCTCAAGTGTTTTGCTCACTTATAACTCATTACTTGACTTTTGCTTTAGTTGTAATCAGGGGTATGAAAGTAACAAGTACCGTAATTTTCATTGACTATACTGCCATCTATTAGACAGCTACAGCTTTCAGCACGATTTTTGAACACTTTATGCTGTAGATGGCGCTGTATATGGTGATAACTATAAGGTTTTATAATTTTAATTATTATAAATCGATAAATATTTTTAATAGGAACTTTTAATTAATTTGGCAGTAATGTTTAAGAAAAAGCCGGTTTATTATTTAACTAGCACCACTTTTGAGATTGTCTATGGCATCGAGGGTCCCTGCAACTGGTTTTTAGTTTTCACATTATCTATGATTTTCACTCCTTTTCGAAAGTTTGTGTGTTGATACCGGTTGTGTTTATTGTGCTTAATTTTATTTTTCGTGACTTCGGCGTGTTTTCTGGACTTGTTTGACTTACTCTAATTGACCTTGGCTTTTCTTTACTGGATTTGGATCTTCTTAATTTGTGTGACCTGGCTTTTTCTTACGGGACTTTGAAACTACAAAATTATTTGCACCACAGAATGGCGTCTAACAAGCGTTGGAAGTGTTATTTTGGATGTGATGCTGACGGTAAGCAATTTATTTATTTAAACAACCAGTAGCCAGAACGTCTAAACAATAATCTTATTCATGTTCTTTCAGAGAATGGGTAAAGCTTTAGATTAGGTAAAACCGAATTTCGGGACCGTGGGGGGATGGGGGGGAGAGGGTGGGGAACGCTACCCTTGGTACCACTATCACACCTCGGAACCCCATGGTTATGGAGATATCCATGGTTAAAGTTTTGAGGTTAGAAGAAGAATTTCGAAAGTTAGAGGAACGCTTGGCTCCGGCGCTGCGGGAAGTGCAGCCCTTCCGCCCTTGCGTGCGAAAGCACGCTCACTCATGCTCCGTTCCGCAGCGGAGGCTCAGCCGCTCCTCTACGCATTCGTTCGCGCGCTTTCACACGGCGGGCGAGGGCTGCCCTCCCTCCGCGCCTCCGCGGCACAAAAAAAAAAACACTAGGGGTAGGACAAACCAAGACCACGTGGACAGTGGGGTGCTCCGATTCGGTTTTGGGTATTTTTCGAATATCTAAACCTATATTCTAGCACGCAATGTTACTAATTTTATTAGAATATTATGTCTGACGCGTTATTTTGTTTAAAAGTGTCGATTTGTCACACAATGCAAACAGTACGAGCTCAAAGGTATTATAATAGCTTTAAATTCTTCTTCTAACCTCAAAACTTTAACCATGGATATCTCCATAACCATGGGGTTTTGAGGTGTGACAGTGTTACCTTGTATAGATTCCCCTACACCCTCCACACCCAAAAAAACCCCATAATTCGGTTTTTCTAATTCGGTTTTACCTAATCTAGATCTTAGCCGAATGTTTTCATTTGTTTGATAATTCTATATATAATTATTTGTAATTTCAGACGTTTTGCATCGGTTCCCAAATCCTGTCCAAAATGAAGAAAGATTTAAATTATGGACGAGTGTTTTGGACCCAGAAATGCAAGAAAGAGATCCACTCTATATTTACAATAGTTTAAGATTATGTAACAAACATTTTGAGAGGTGTTATCACACACCTAGTGGGAAATTAACACGAAACGCGTTTCCAACTTTAATCACAGGTAAGTGGAAACTTATTTTTTTTTTTTTTTTTTGAATATCATATCAAAAATTGACCGCTCCAGCGGGGTTCGAACCCGCGTCTCCGACTTGCCGTGTCGGCGCTCTAGCCAATTAAGCTATGGAACGATGCACCCGCTCGAGCGAAATTTTCGATATGATAATTTTTAATTTTCGGTTTAAGCGAACCGTGGCGCCGTCTATAGTGAGCTCTTTACAGAAACCCGTAACTATTCAAAGTTTCATATTACAATGAAAATCTTTGACAGGAGACGACACCGTGCTATTTTTAATATCTAAGATTTTTATTTTTGTGTTACCCACATTAGGAATTCTAAACATTTTTTTTGAATATCATATCAAAAATTGACCGCTCCAGCGGGGTTCGAACCCGCGTCTCCGACTTGCCGTGTCGGCGCTCTAGCCAATTAAGCTATGGAACGATGCACCCGCTCGAGCGAAATTTTCGATATGATAATTTTTAATTTTCGGTTTAAGCGAACCGTGGCGCCGTCTATAGTGAGCTCTTTACAGAAACCCGTAACTATTCAAAGTTTCATATTACAATGAAAATCTTTGACAGGAGACGACACCGTGCTATAATGTGTATAAAATGTTTAGAATTCCTAATGTGGGTAACACAAAAATAAAAATCTTAGATATGGAAACTTATTTTTATATCAAAAAGACTCGACAAACATACAAACCTCTTTTTTTTATACCACTAGGTCGACAAACAAGCGTACGGCTCACCTGATGGTAAGAGATTACCGTAGCTTATAGACGCTTGCAACACCAGAAGCATCGCAAGCGCGTTGCCGACCCAATCCCCAATCCCCCCAGGAGCGTTGGTCACCTTACTCACCAACGGGTACACAATACAGTAATATACAAATACCCTAAAAAATATGCTGTACTAGTAACAGATTCAATGTGTTATATCAGTTACATGGGTTCTATGTAACTAGTGGGCCTAGTTAGTAGGTCGATTTCTGTGTGTTAGAGCAAGGATGATGCTGAGAAGGATATAAGTTACTTAGAATTACTTTAGTTTCTGTTACTTAAATATTCATATTATGTTTTCGTATTAATTTGATTTAAATTATATTATTTGGTATTTCAGTTGCACACCAGGCGTTTAACCAACCATTACTTGTAGATGACTCATTATTAACAGAATCTTCAATTATTGATACACCACGTACGTCCGGTTAGTAGTTATGTTTATTATACATATATTATGTTGCTTCTTTTTATTTATTTTTTCTAAGCAACTTTCTTGGTTGTAAAAATGGTGAGATGCATATGACTAATTAAAGAAAATCACATCCTCATGGACCTAAAACAAAGGCACAATGCCATTATATGTCTCAGTGCTGTAATTACCTCTAGTGTAAACCTCGGCAACACACTCATTATTGCTATTTAAATTTTAGCTACACAAGAAATTACTCAACCATTACTACAGAGTGACCTGCTCATAAATTTTATTAAAGAAGCATTGCCTTCTTTATCACAAGATATGGATGTAACTTTGCATGTACCAGACAATTCAGAAATTCCATCAACATCTCAACATACTATGGATGCAGGTAAGAAAAACTGTTATATTTTTATTAGGAATATTATTTTTCAAGTTGTAGTTTCATCATAAGAAGAGTATAGGAGCTTTTAAAACTAGAAGATACAGCATTGATTGATAAAAAACCCAAGATGCACAGTCTCTAAAAAAAGTTAACTCAAAACTGTCTTCAAATAATCATAAGAAGTTTGAAAAATTAATGATATATAGACATATTTTTTGAGATATTCAACCTTGTATGCATAAATTAAATTTGTATTTACAAAGGAGTGTACAAAAGTGTGTCGTGTTTGATGCATGCATTTGACACAAGCGACTCGATACTATTTGACTGAAATGAGTGCACAATTTAAAATTTTGCGCTCTTTTTGCGGTCAGTTTTGAGATGCTGAGTGTGTATCTTCGGTTATTTTATAAATCAATGAGATAAAAATATATCTTAGTCGCCTTGTACGACCCCCTCAGGATGGTATAGTATGTTGACATATTGTATTCATTCCATCACTACACGGACTTTACTATGGCGTATAAATACTTAAATCGTTTTTTTTTTTTTTTTCAGATAAAACTATTAGTGCTAACAATACCAAAAAACTTAGAAGAAAAGTTTATAAACTCGAAAGTAGGCTAAAAAGCCTAAGTTCGAAGTGTAATGCACAGAAAAAAAAAATTGAATGCGCCAAGAATCTTTCAAATTCAAAAATATTTTTAAATACAATCGATAAGTTGCCGAAATCAATGCAGATTTTTACAAAACTACAATTAAAACATAAAAATAAACCAAGAGGAAGAAGGTATACTACCGATGAAAAAATAATGGCACTCTCCATATTTAAACAGAGCACAAAAGCATATAGTTTTTTAGAAAAATTGTTTGTGCTGCCTTCAAAGAGGCGCTTACAAAAACTATTAAGCCAAATACCGTTAAAACCAGGGATAAATGAAGACATTTTCAAACACTTAAAGAAGACTGTCTGTAGATTACCCAAAGAAAAAAGATTGTGCACCCTGATCTTTGATGAGGTGGCAATAGAACCAGGGCTGTATTTTAATAAAGGTCATATCATTGGGTTTGAAGACTTTGGCTATAAAAACACTTCGAAAATTGCAGATCATGCGTTAGTGTTTATGCTAAAAAGTATCAAAGCAAAGTTTAAACAGCCAATATGCTTCACATTTTGCCAAAGTTGCACAAAAAAAGATGATCTGAAATATTTAATAAAGCTTATAATCAGAGAAATTCATAAAACGGGTCTAAAAATAATAGCTACAATATGTGACCAGTCACAAACAAATGTTAGTGTAATAAAAAGCCTCAGAGATGATACAAGGGGAGAATATTTAAGAAAAGGAAATGATTATATCTCTTTTGCCTTTGAGATTGATGGTAAAAAAATTTTTCCTCTTTTTGATACTCCACACCTTTTAAAAGGGGTGCGAAATAATTTATTAAAAAAGGATGCCTATTACATAAAAAATGGTGTCGAAAAAGTGGCAAAGTGGGCACATATTGTCATGCTATACAATGTGGATGTTGGCAAAGATGAAATAAGACTGGTCAATAAATTGACAGATTACCATGTAATTGAAAAAAAAATACCAAAAATGAAAGTAAAGTATGCTGCTCAAGTATTCAGCCAGAGAGTGTCATCAGCAATAGGTTTTTTGGCAAGTGAGTAGTAAACAAGTAATTTTTAAACAATGGTTATTTAAAACTGTTACTTAGAACTCCCATCTGTGTCATTTTAATACAGCACTGGTTATGTATGCCACTACTCAAATGACGCAGATTAGTAATAGCTAATGTTGCAATATTCAATATATTTATCCATTCCAATTTAGTCTCTTGTATTTTCATACAGAGAATTTTAATATTTTGCCTTGCGAATATCTTTGTGTTTTTCGCCAATTTTGTTATATATATATTTCAATGGTGTTATACATATAAGTAGTTAAAAATTCAAATGTCCAAACAAATTAGACGTTTACAATATTCATTGCATACTTTGATTACGGACTGACTGATTATTAATGTTATTTAACTAATGTTTTTATTTTCTTTCCAGGGCACAATATATTACCCTCCGAGTGTGAAGATACCTCATTTTTCTTATTGACATTTGACAAATTGTTTGATTCTTTTAATGGACACTCTTATTCAGGTACCTCAAAAGAACTAGCAGGGTGTCTTAAAAACAATTCCCCTCACAAAAATTTTTGGTTGGAAGTTATACCCTTACTAAAAAGTATTCAATTTAAAAATGTTATTAAAAAAAGGGATGGCATAGAATCCATCAAATTTGAAAAAGTGCCATCTATTATAAACTGGATTTCCAACATTGAGACGTTTTTAGAAATGTGGGAATTGTTAAAAAAGGAACACCAAATATGTAATTTAATAACTAGACAGTTTAATCAAGACCCCTTAGAAAATTTCTTTTGTGGTATTAGAAGTAACGGTGTCCGAAATACAAATCCTACCTGTGCTCAATTTGTAAACGCATATAAAACACTATTAGTCAATAACTTAGTCTCACCTCATTCAGTTAACGCGAACTGTGAAGCAGACGATAATAAATGCTTGCAGTCATTATGTCACCTTTTAAATGATCCTAAAGACAGTGCTATGCAAGAGAAAAACAGTAATTTTCATATCGATAGCTTTATAGATAATTTATCTCTTCCAATTACAGTTGGCGACGATGAGCATAATGTTCTTTATAATGAATCAAAACGGTATGTTGCAGGGTATATAATTAATAAATGCCAAAAGATATTTAAATCTTGTAATATTTGCAGAAATATATTCATTAATCCCGAAAGAGACCCTGCTACATATACGTATTATCGTGATTACACGAAAAAATCATTAATATATGCAAACAATGATTTTATTGCATTAACTAGAAAAATTTATAATGTAATATTATTATGCTTAAGAGACTCTCCAAACGAGAAACAATTGGAAGAGAAAATTATTTACTTTTTAAATATCGATGTAGATTTTAACATGATTTCTTGCGATACACATAAGTCTCAGTTAATTAAGTGTATAATTAAAACTGCAATTAATATTGTCGTTCATAGTTGGTGTAAAGGTGTAAACCAATTAATAAAAGGAAAAATTGTTACTTTTGACGAAAGTGATGTGGTAAAAGCACAGGCTAGGAGTTATTATTTGAAAAAATTAAAAAAAATAAAGCAATAACTATTTAATCTTGTAGTTTTTTTTGTTACCTACTAATACCTATAAATAGTATTTTGGTAGGTAAAGTACCAACAAAATCGTAAGCGCCCTCTAGTGTAACTATAGTAACTTTTGATAGCGCCATCTCTTAGGCAGCACAGAATACTTAATTTCATTTGACTCCCACTGATTTGTTAGAGTGGCTTATCTATACCTATATATTAGTGTATTATCTATGGTTGTAATCGAACGATCGTTCAGAGTGGTCGTCGCTCTTACATTTATAAGTAAGTGCTGTTATTTTAATAATAAAAACTCTTTAATCCTCATGCTAAGTAAATATTTCGTGACTATCATTGATACTTTACTAAAGTTAGATTATTAAATATTTAGTTTTACTTTGTTCACAATTCACCGGCTTGTAGTTTTTGTTATTACTTGAATTTTACTTGAATTAGTTATCACTTCAATGGTATTACTTGAATGTTTGTGGTATAAAGTATTTTTTTCTTTATAATTATAGATAAATTAACCGCTGATTCCCAAAGTAATCATGTCCCTCCAGGAGGTAAGTGTATTTATATTAAAAATATATATTAAGTGTAAATTTCTTAACTGAATGTGACTCAGTCTGACAATGAGTGTATAAATTATAATCTACAATTTACATTACCACTAATACTACTATATATTTTTAAATGTAAATTATTCATGGTACCCTCTTTTTGTAAAGTAAAAAGTATTAGAAATCTCTTGCTTTGTACATCTTTGAAACATTAATGCTTGAACAAGCAATGAAAGTTTACATATTCTAGAGAGATGCTCAGTGTTGTGTAGCAAATAATTCACTCCAATTTCTAAAGAATAAAATAATAGTTTATAAATAATAATAAAATTCCTAACAATCATAACTACTCATCTTCTGTTAGTCTATATGTAACTTAATTGTTGAGGTATATGAGTAAAATGTTTACTATTTCAGCAATTCGACCAAGCTGCAGCTAATGTTAAGAAGCTGAAGTCCCTCCCCAGTGACGGAGATCTATTGGAGCTGTATGGTTACTTCAAACAAGCAACCGTTGGTGATGCCGACCCTGCAAGTAAGTGTATTTTTTTAAGAAAATTGTCACAATTCAATAACTTGATTTTTAATCAACTCCCAAAAAAGGATGACGTTTTCAATTCAGCTTTTTTTATGTATGTTACCTCAGAACTTTTACTGGGTGGATAAATTTCGGTTTTTGGTAACATTTTAATTTAATCAAGATCTGACAACTAATTTCTGAGTTGTATCTAATAATGCATATTTACTTGACTGTTTCTTCGCTCACCTATGTTGTATTAACCTCATAACTTTTTAATGTGTAATCCTTGTTTTAAACGATATCTGATGCTTGTCTAGAGTTTTTGTTTAATTTGATCGAAATGTGTCGATTACTTTTTTTTAAATCTTTGATAATGCGTATTTACTTTACTATTTTTTCATCTATCTACATTTCTATGATTTTATTGACCCATAAAGTAAATGGAATTTGTTATTGTTATTGATAATATTTTTAAGAAAACTATCAGAATTCAATGATATGAATTCATATTTCTACTGTTATTTATGTTACTATGAATGAGGGACTATGCATTATTTTCACTCACATGACATATGAGAAATTAATTCGTCATTTAATAACTTCTTGATTTAAAATACAAAACATGGAATTTTTCTTATCAAAACTATTTCGTTTAAAAACAGTTTGTAAACTTCATCACTAATAAAACTGTTATATACTATATATCCATATTGTGCTGTGCATACCATATATCCATATCTTAATTTACTATACTGCTTCAATATGTCTTGACAGATACAGTCTTAGAAATTGATACAAAAATACAATTTTTCTCATACAATGTTTTTTTTTAAAGTATGATATGAATGCTAAATGAACATAGCATTATTAGAATTATCTTTAAACTATGACCATGTCCTCGGCGCGACTTGAAATTGAGTATAATTATATAAAGTTAGATTATTTAATTACTTTTAAATGGTGTACAATAAAGGATAAATAAATAAATAATTGAGAAAATATTCTAAAATAAAATAATTAAAATTATATGTTAATGTTCATTGGAAAGAAAAAGGTTTTAAGTGACACATGAAAAAATATCAATTCTTTTCACGTCTAGATAGACTACGTGTTAGTAGATAAGCAGACTTAATTACCTATTAATTTTTTTAGATGTTTTATCATTTGTATATATATCGACTGTCGTTTCGAATTTCTTTTCTTCATCTTTAAAAATAATGTTTTATAATGATACAGATTTTTTTATATTGTTCAGTATAATGCCAAAGAAATTCGGTAAAATGCGATAAAGAAGATAATTCCATTTATTTGCATGCTCCAAGGTCGATGGGGTTAATGAACACAATTCACTGCCAATTTTATGATATTCGCTGCATTTGCTTTACATTTATAATTTTATATGTTGGTATTTTGTTTAATGTTATGAAAAGTAAAGCTGTCAATATTTCGAAAACTAGGTAGGTAAGTAGTAGGTAGGCTAGGCAAATTAATTCTCTCAAAACATAGTCAATACAATAATAAAGCTAAAAGGCCTTTATCAATACTTACGTCTTTATTTTAACGTATTTGTTTGAAAACAGATTGATACGACAACTTCAACGGAAGTGCTATATGAGGAAAACACGTTAGTATTTACATAATGGCGTATTTCTTGTAATATCTTACAAATCAACAAGTCTGAGCTGGTTTAAGTTCTTTTAGATCGTATTAATTTTACTTGGATAGTCATTTCGTGTTTTAATATATTTATAAAGAAGTCGGAAGTTGGCTTAGCTATTAGGCTTAGATATTTACATTTTTGTATATTTTAGTGATAATTTTGTTGAGCACATCATATGTAAAATTTTTATTAATTGATTCTTTAATGGATTTTCTATTACATAATTGTCAACAGTTTTCAATTATTAACCGACTTCAAAGACAGAAGGTTCTCGAGTATACTTTATTTTGTATTTGCGCATAGCGTAAGCGTAACGATTCCGATGATTCGTTCTTTGTTCGAAAGCTGCTACTTATCATGTGGTCTCATTTCAATTTGAGTGAGATTACACTTTGCAGCAGACTTTCAGATGAGCCGTCAATTGCTTATTTTTTAACCGATGTCAAAAAAGGAGGTAGTTCTCAATTCCTTTTATTTTTTTTTTATGTACTCTCACAATGTTACCTCAGAACTTTTGACTGGGTTGATCGATTTTGATAATTTTTGTTTTAATCGGTGTGTGTCAAGTGGTCCCATTTAAATTTAATAGCGATCTAACAAGTAATTTATATTTAATAATGCGTATTTTTTGACTACTTTTCGGTCGACTTACGTTGTATTATACCGCATAACTTTTCATTGGGTGTACAGATTTTGATAATACTTATTGTAATCGAAAGCTTTTGCTTGTTTTGTGGTACTGTTTAAATTTGATCGAGATCTGATAACTAATTTTTAAGTAATCTTTGATAACGCGTATCTACTTGATAATTTTTTCGTCTACGTAGGTACGTTGCGTCGATGTAATTATAGTCGGTTTTTTTTCGTTCGCTATCAAACACAATTATCATAAATCAACAATATTCTTACGTATTGTAAGCGTTAATTATGTCAGTCAGTTTATATTTGCTAATTTCGTTTCCATTCTTAGCCCTAACTGACCTTGTCTGTGAATGATAATTTATGATGCATTTAAATGTTTGTGTAGTCACCTGTATTCCTAAGTAGTACTTAAAGAGGATTATTAAAGCTATTAACTAAAGGTTAAAAACATTGAAAAGTCTTACTATATAATATTATTACCTCTTTAACTCAAATTGTGATAAAAAATGTAAGATTTTATAATTAAGATCTATGCATTATAAAATAACTTTAGTAAGATATACCATTATAATGTTGAAAATATCGTTTTTTTTATTCTTTCAAAAGATTTTTAGTTAAGTACCTTATTCTTGTGTCCATCCATTGTCCATCGAAGTAGGGCTGGTACTCAATTAAATAATATTAAGGAAGAAGTGATTGTTGCTATTTCAGTTTTATCCTCAATCATCCTCAAGAGGATGATTTAGTAGACAAAATCTGAATACGTCAGTTTATCCTTTTTGTGATGTTTTTTCTGTTAGTTGGAAAACCCGTCAACTGCTTGTATGCTAATGTGCAACGATATTTCACAAGATGTATTTTTTAACAAATTCAACGCTATATCGACTAACGTTCGACGAACATAACATTGATATGGCCGATATTGACATGGCCTAAATGATAGTGGCTTTTTTATTGACGTCTAACGCGTTAATATTGTTCTTACAAAGACGTTTTATTTATTTGATGCGGTGTGTTGTATTAAATATTTGTTGTATCGCTGTAAGCTATCATCAATGAAAGCTGAACTACCATAAAATATTCTGTAAATTCCATAATCATTACATAGTATAAAACAAAGTCGCTTCCCGATGTCTGTATGCTTAGATTTTTAATACTACGCAACAGATTTGATGCGGTTTTTTTTAGTAAATTGAGTGATTCCAAAGGAAGGTTTATATGTATAATACATGTATTAATACATAAAAAAGTTGAGGAATACTGATAGTTTTTGCAAACGCTGCTGCCCGTCATCGGCCTGTGTATTTCAATGCCAGCAGTTGGATGGTTATCCCGCCATCGGTCGGCTTTATAAGTTCCAAGGTAGTAGTGGAAGTATTTTTGTCGTAAACTTATGGAGGACTATGTCCAGCAGTGGACTGTATAGGCTGTAATGATGTATATGATGATTATGATGATGAAGTCGGGGCGGGTCGCTAGTATGCTATAAATATATAAGATCATGTAAATGAGTTTAAAATACAATGATGCTAAAGTATAAAAGCTTATATTAAAATTTTATTTGGGCAATAAAAGAGGTATAAATACAGAAAAATTCCAGCAAATTTTCCACTACTTAGATGTCTGATTATTCGTCTATTGGTTAAGTATAAAAAAAAATAAGTAAAAAATCAGTGTTAGCTAGCAACTTGGACTTCGGAACTAATAATCTACTCATTACTTTATTTTAATCTTTGATACGAGGCGTTGACGTTAATACACAATTTTATACCGAAACGTATTAAGGATTTTTTACCATATTTCGAAATGTTTTTAAAATTTCTTTCAATTTAGACTAGTTTGTTGGCGCAATTTCTGCTCTGTGGCGGGTTGTGGTCTCGATTCCCGTCTCGAGTCTGGGTATTGCATATGTACTCGTATTATTTATGAGTATTTTTGTAAAAATGTAGCTCTATCAGTCGACTGTAACTATAACACAAGCATTAAGTCATTTATTCCTAAGATAAGTATCTTAAGAAGAGATGACTACCTAGTTATAAAAAAAATTAGGACTTTGGTGTGACGGTGTCTGCTTAAACATAGAAGAAAAAAAAATAGACAAAAAGTGGACAAAACTGAACTTTTTTGACGTTCAAATCTCTTAGAAAGGGAAATGTTCTCACAAGTGCGTTTTGCGTTCAACGGCCTCTGCTACCATCATATCCGACATCATAGGGGCCCTCAGCTACTTACCAAGCTAGCGTAACGTGCTTAAGCTCAATTGAGTAAAATTTATTTATATGTATGTACTTATATTGTTATCTAATGTTTACGCGAATTTCACTCATTATAATGATACAACTTTATCGGATTTTAACGCTGCTTATTACTTTTTTTTAATGCCCGACGTTTCTGATACTTTACAACCATGGTCACGGGAGAGTCGTCGTCGGGAACAGTCCTTAAAAACTTACTAAACCGCGGTAAAATCCGAAAAAGTTTTTTCTTTACAATAGGTACATATATTTTGCTGCTCTAAACGTTACTAATTAATTTATAAATAATACAAATCTTCATTTGTTTTATTTACAGTGGAATAAAATATAAATCATTTTAAATGAATATATTTGCTATTATATTGTTGTGTACAAAGATCATGAAAGTATAACGTAAAAAAAAAATAATAATAATAATCAGCGCTTCACATTCAACGGCCCCAGTAGGATTTTCTCCTGTGTCGGGGGTCCGGAAACACACACAATACACAAACACAAAGCCCAGACCACAACTAACATCTATATGGTCGATATAAATGTCTGTCGTGAGCGGGAATCGAACCCGCGACCGCCAGCGCAACTGCCAGTGCTATGGCCGCTGCGCCAAGGCGTCGTCAATGTTCATATTCTAACAATAATCCTGCAAATACAATGAGTTTTTCACATATCAATTTATATATTTTGATAATTGGTTTATAATTAATTCACTGGTGAAAGCCATGGCTTTGCTTATGTACGGTTATTGTATTAATACACGTATTATATGCAATATAGGTATGGAACTATATATATATATTTATAGTATAGGTACTTTCGTTTTCTCTTTCGATGAGATCCGGTCTTGAGAAGTCAAGTCAGCTGAATCTCTCTCAAGAAATCTCAAGAAGTTTAGAATCTAAAGATTTAAATCAGTGTCTCAACTTTAATTCAAGAGGGTCTCAACCACAGACACTTTTACTTGATTAATTTTAAAATTTTTTATTTAATCATAGCCTTAGTTCTAAAATAATAATTATTAAAAAAAATCTACTATCATATCCTTTTCGTGTGATCTATCTTGTAATTTTCCCTTAAAAGCATAACGATATTGAATCGTTAGCTTATCTGTAAATTATGAAACGTGCAAATAAATAATTAGGTAATATATTAAAATAATTGTTATTTAATTTAGGTAAAAATGAAGTTAATCACATAGATATTTTAATCTTTATAATATATATAATTTTATAATATACTCGTAATATATATATATATATATATATATATATATATATATATATATATATATATAATATTTATAACGTGTATGATTGTTTATCATTTAAGTAGGTGTTTGTTTCGTATAGGTATAAAGACCAAGTGTCACGCTTTTTGCGGTTGTACTCCTGTGAAACAACTCGATCAATTTTTATATTTTTTTTTAATGTGTATTTTGTAGATATAGCTCGTAAAGTATATTTCTAGTATTTTTCAATTCGTTTTTCATACAACTAGGTCGGCAAATAAGCGTGCAGTTCACCTGATAATAAGCGATTACCGTAACTTTTATCGTCGCCTGCAACACCAGAAGCATAACAAGCGTGTTACCGATCCTACCCGCAATTCCTCCCAGGAGCTCTAGTCACCTTACTGACCACATGACACACAGCCGTACGCTTGTTTGCCGACCTAGTTACATAAAAAAAACACGGAGAAAGAGGCCTATGTCCAACTGTATGTTACAGGCCGAATGCGTTCTGTAAGGTCGAGGTACTTCCCCAGTCGGGCTGTTCCAGATTTAAGCAGGATATTCCCTGTTGTGCCCTGCCGTAATGAATTATCCTGCCCCTCTTTTGTTTTCCGTAAAAACCCCTACAAAATATTACAAAAACTTTAAAAAACAGATAATGCAATAAAGTATATAATAATAATGTGAGTTGTGACCAAAGGCAATAGAGATTAATTTCTAATGTAATAAAGGTGTTACCTATTTCTATTAGATAAGATAAAAATAAATTTCATTACGGCCTAGATAACTTACGATTATTGATAATACAGCCTTTTTCGCGTCAATGCTCACTTGGAGTTTTCATATCTCAAAAAAAAAAAAAAAAATGTATACCGATCTTATTATAAAACAAGCTGAGTTCTGTGACTTTGACTGCGTTTATTATATTATCAGTAAAGATAATGTGCAAAAGGTATAAAATATAAAGATAGGAATTAATAGATTTTAAATGTATAGTATTTTAATTCTTAAAAAATTTCTTTGTACGTAGGACTTAGAACAATCGTTGTTCCTTAAAACTTTAGTTATTTTATTTTAAACTATAGATGTGCTCCGTGATTTCACCCACGTTTATTTATGAAAAAAAGAGGTACTATAGTATTATATGATCTAGCCTTCCTCGATAAATGGGCAATATAACACTGAAAGAATTTTTTGAATCGGACCAGTAGTTCTTGAGATTGGCGCGTTCAAGCATACAAACAAAACAAACTCACACTTCAGCTTTATATTAGTATAGATCGCATTAATATGATCGCAATAATATTATGATAAGAACTAAGCGTTTACGAAATAAAACTTATAATTATAAGAATTAATTAAAATCTGTTTAGTAGTTTTCCGCGATGTGTACACAATTTAGGTCTCTGTCATTTTTTGTAAACTGTGTTTTTCTTTTCCTTGTTATTTATATCCTTTTAAATTCTTGTACTGTGTAGGGTGTTTAACACCTTTGTTTCTAAGAAAGACAACCCTGCCTACCTTAAATCCATACTAATATTAGAAAGAGGTAAAGTTTCTAACTTTGTTCGTTTGTAGGGGGTAATCTTCGCAAATACTGATTCGATCATGAAAATTCTTTCAGAAAGCTACACTATTCAGGAGTGATATAGGCTATATTTAATTTTTTTTAACAAAAAAATCAGTGAAAAATAATAGTATATGTATATCAAGTCGGAAAAATGCGAGCGAGATGAAAATTTTTCTAGGTATATATTTGTATCACAAAAATAATAATTAACGCCCAACTAATTGCACGGGTTGGCTATTACATAATAAACGCAATAGAAATATATTATAGTATATATGTATATATGTAATATAATCTATATGTACTTTACGCATATACAAATACAATTATTAACTAAACCAAGAGCCGTGCAAGAACCCACAGCTCTTGAAATGAAAATATTTACTTCCCCATAAAGTGATGTTTACACGCACGAACGTCAAAAAAAATCTACATTTAAAAAATCATGGTAACAAATCAACTGACAATTTTAAAATTGCTACAATTTGACATTAAGATTGCAAACTACAATCACCCAGTTTTATGCAATAAATAACAATATTTTTTATTTTGCTCCCATTTCTAGTGTCTTAGTAGAAATATGTGGTATATATTATGTCATCGGTTTTATTAAATATAACAAATTAGTATGGACGCTAGTGTTGGCCCAAATAAAAAAGCCAGAGAAAAAAAAAAACACTGTCAAAAACACAAACGGAAAGTATTTCATTGCTCATTGCGTCAACGGGCCAGAAAGGTTGACTAATTGAAGCTGATATCGTGTTATTAGTACTTTTATGGGTTTTAATTACACGCAACACTTATCTATAACAGATATTATCGTTTGTGACTATCTCTATTTCGAGGTCAACCCGTATTTGTTCATATATTGTATATTTTGAAGTACTACGAGTACGTATAACCGTTCTGCTTTAGTGATATGACAATTTACTCAACACAGACGGTCAGGGTTGTTCCAGGGCGGGCGGAATTATAAACAAAAATATATAAAAAAAATGCTTAACATTACAAGAATTAAAGTAGAATGAGAATCCTGTTTCGTAGTCCTGAAAACATACAATATAATAAAAACGCCCAGAAAATATCTTAATGCAAAATTTGGAGCATACTGACTGGTGAAGTACTTGGGTACTACTTCACAGCTAAATACCGTTCTCAAGTAATCTTTTGTATCTGTGCTCAGTTAGTGAGGTAGTCAGAGCCCCGGGGGAGGTTAAGGGGTTAGTGTCAGCATCACCTTGCTCCTGGTTTTGCAGGACCGTACTCTTGTTTGCCATCTTTACCACTACATAGTATAAAATAAAGTCGCCTCCCGCTGTCTGTATGCTTAGATCTTTAAAACCACGTAACGGATTTTGATGCGGATTTCTTTAGTAAATAGAGTGATTCCAGAGGAAGGTTTATATCAGGAGTTCCCAACCAGGGGGCACGCCTCCCAAGGGGGGCGTAGAGAGATGTCAAGGGAAGGGAAAGCGTTTGTAATTTCTTTTTTTTTTATACCACTGAGGTGGCGAACAGGCAAGAAAAAACATAAAACCATGCGTGCAATTCACAAAAATTTATTATTTTAATTTCAAATTTTAAAAATTGTTTATTATAATTAAAATAAAATGCTTTTAAGTACATAACGTGCGTTTTTTGTATTTATTGAAAATGAACATAAAAAAATTATTAATAGTCTGGGGAGCCTCAACAAAACAAAGGTTGAGAAACCCTGGTTTATATATATAATACATGCATAATATGGTAGAAGAACACTGATAGCTTTAGAGGTTTCTCTGATGTCATAAATAAACACATTTTTTTTGCGCTTACATTACAAATCTTTTTTGCCTGGCTCTTTCCCATTTTATTTGGGGTCGGCCTTCCGTATCATGTGCCTCCAGATGACACGGTCCTGGGTCGTGTCTTTGTTGACTTGGGCTTCTTTGAGGTTCTTATTTACTACAGCGATCCATGTGATTCGGGGTCTTATATTGCAAATATTTATTTTATATTTTATACTTAGTATCAGCATTGCACCCATGCGAAACCGGGGTGGGTCGCTAGTAATATATTAAAAAAATATATCTGTATCATCAGGAATAAGCCGATAACACGATATCTTTATACGATAACTATAATATTGGGTATCGCGGCGTATCGTAATATATCCGTTTCGTGACACGTGGGTTATAGTTAATCCCACGTACTTAGCAGTTTCATTAACCACGATATTAAACCAACCGTGCGATTTCTTATAGGAATCGTGATACTTTTATCTATCTGATTAATAGTTTGTTAGATAACCGACTTAATCGAAAACATCATTTGTTGAAATAATCCTCGGTCTAACAACGAGTGTTAATCTATAGGACAGATACAAGCAATATGCATTCAGTTAAACAGCACAGGTATTCTAAACTATGTTACAAAAAATGAATAAAACGAAACAGTAGCTTGTATTTAGTAGGAATTTATATTCTGCTTTTACAACCAGTTCCATTTAAATATAATTATGTAAAAGCGCGAAGTCACCTAATCAAATATTTACTAAATAATAAATGACATTTGAAGCTATAATTTGGCGTAGAAATAGATTGTGGGCCAGTGTGCAACACACGAGAAGATGTGTACCACGCTTTAGTGGAGTGTGTTCAGGTTGGAGCCGAGTGCAGTGTTTTGGAAGAGGAAATTGATTTTAATTTTAGATGTGTGGGAATTTGCAATTCGATTATTTCCAATCATGCGTCAAAATAAGCGATAGCTAGATCAAATTTAAATGAGAACATTGACAAGCACCACATTCGATTAAAAGAAAAATGAAAATAGCGTTATTCTTAGTAGTAAACCATTGATTATACGTAAATAAAACCGATTGACTAGCCCGTTGGCGCAGTTTGTAGTGTGCTTGTTGTTCCGCGGGTTGCGGGTTCGATTACCGCCGAGTCTGGGCGTAATATGTGTATTATTACACGTATTATTTATATGTATACTTAAAAGAATAAAGAATTATAATAGTAATTATTATTAACATATATTTTGTTCTTTGCAGATAAGCCCGGTATGTTTGATCTTAAGGGCAAGGCCAAGTTCGAGTCCTGGAGCAGCAAAAAGGGCACGTCAAAGGAGGACGCACAAAAGGCGTATATCGCTAAAGTCGAGAGCCTGATCGCTTCTATCGGTCTCCAGTAAATACTTATAAGCTAAAACACTACTATTTCTTTATATTTATTTATACGTTGCCACCATAAATTTCGTGTTGTCAACATAAGTTGTGTTACCAACATAAATGCTATGTTGCCAGCATTATCGACATAATATTAAGCGTTGTCATTTTGTTACGTTTGTTGTGATTTTTTTTAACAAGTTTTCGAACGCACAAAATAAGTTAAAATCCATATTCTTCCTTTATAAGCATTTATTTACTAACAGATATTTGTGATGGAAATCACCAAACTAAGAAAATTATAAAATTAATATATGTAAATCATATTTTTATATTTAAATTTATCTAGAGGTTTTTATTATGTTTAGCTAATGGTGTGTCTAGATTTGGTTTGTGAAGGTTGTTGACCAGATTTCTAAAAATTACCGTTATGAATTTGAGATGCTTTTTGTTTTGGAGTCATAACGTTTCTTATATATTTAGTCTATGGGTACATCACAATATTGTAAGACTTGGAACACAACTCGGTGCTCTATTTTAATTGTTGTTCAATATCACATATTTTGTTATTCTTTTTATACCGGCGTCAAATAAATAAATGGAAATTTTTACTTGTTTTTATTTTTAATACAAAAAATTGCTAAATAGATTAAAATACAATGTATGTAATTATTTTTTGTTTATTGTTTTGTATATAAAACTTAGCTTAGTTACTACATGATTAACAGTGTTATGTACATTGTTATACAAACAAATTTATTACTATTTAAAGAAATAAGCTTAAACTATTGTCCGGGGATATAACTAATTTACTGGTTATACCTTTACCTATTCTAAATATAATCTTTTGATTAAAAAGACATAAACAGTACAAGTAAGGTTCAAATTTTTAACTCTTTTTAATCAATTACTGATCGATTAGAAAGAGAAAACGAACTTTTAATGTGTAATTAATTCAAATATCCAATAACCCCGCAAGCGATTGCCGGTCCAGACGTGCCCGTGAGAGCACTATCCTCAGTACCAGCTCTGCCGTAGTCATCTTCACTTTTCGATATAGCTATGGACCTGCCCATAATAGAGCGTGGGCCAGTTAGAGAAATTAGATGGTCCACGATTTTGACAGCTAAAGTTTGGCCTTCTTCAGCTTTGATGTTACCAAGGTCGCCGACATGACGGATGTGATCTCGAGGACCGCCGTGACGACCCTGAGAAATTATAATTGGTGATTGGGTTATTTTTTATTTATTAATATTCGTGCCAAATTTGAAGTAAATCCATGCGGTATTCTTTGAGTTTATCCCGGACATACATACAGACAAACAGACAAAAATTCTAAAAACTATATTTTTTGGCTTCGGTATCGATTGTAGATCACACCCCAAGTATTATTTTAAAAAAATATTCAATGTACAGTTTTGACTTTCCTACAATTTTATTATATGAAGGTATAAATTAACACATTTGAATATATTTAAATATAGTGCATTATAAATAAAAAAATATTTTGACTCGAGCGCAAGTCATTTAGATAAGAGAAAAAAAAAAAACAAAATTTTCTCTTCACCTATAAAATTACTTTCTATCTATAAATTTACCGTTCCAGTAATTTTATGTAGCCCTAGTAAGTTACAATGTGACGTTACGTTTTTTTCATTATTTTTGTAGTTTAATAGATTTTTTTATAATTTTTTATTCCTTCCGATTCGACACTTACTGATTGTGGTTGTATAGCACTTGCGTGCTACGGCGGCTGGGGGTCGTCTTTTGATTTCGTTGTGAACTACTTGAAGGGTTGAATAAATAAAACCACGACAGTATTATGATCTACGTATCGACCACCGACACCAACGACCGATTGCTCATTTATTTAATTCATTAATCTTAAATACTATACTGCGTAAATAAAGTTTTAGCACGATCTATGTTGATCCGCACGCCATCTGTCGAGCTTTGGACAACCTTAACATACAACGATATTGAATTATACACAATATTGGTTAACGTTCTGAACAGTGGTAGTGCAATAAGAATTCGAAACAGTCAATAAAACCCATGATAATAATTCCCTTTACATTTCATTTCATTTCATATTACACCTAAATCATGGCGTTAGTGACTATAAAAGAGTAAAAATCATATATCTTTAAAACGAGTGTGCTTTAGACCACACGACTAAAGTAAAACTTCTTCTTCAAATCTTCAACATCAAATCTTTACTAAATTAATTATATTATCCTCAACTTCTGTTCGCCTCGCCTGATCACACTTTTTGTAACGCTCTCGTTACGCATTCACCAGCTTACTCCTCAAGTCAAGCGTGCGTAAAGTACTTAGGTTAGTACTAGTTTACTAGTTAGTACTAGTTTACTAGTTAGTACTAGTTTACTAGTTAGTACTAGTTTACTAGTTAGTACTAGTTTACTAGTTAGTACTAGTTTTACTTCAATAAAAATTTCATAATTTTACTGTTTTACAACCGTTACGTTAGACAAATGGGTAGCTTAAGTTACTTACATAGTAAGCTACGAAATGCGGTCCGATTTCCTTGCAATTGTCCTTGATAGCACCGGTCTGGTGGACATGGAGTCCGTGAAGACCTGGCGTCAGGCCTGTGACGTTGCCTTCGATGGTCACCGGGCCGTGCGGAATGATCTGTGTGAATATCAGCTCGCCTGTAACTCCTGACTCCTCGTCAGCTTGTAACTGTGCCACTGCTTTTAAACCTGGCGCAGGGTGAGGAACCTGTAATCAATTGTGGATCTCTGATTATATCTTTACTATTATTATAATAATTTTTAACAGACTTCCAAAAAAGGAGGAGGTTATCAATACGACCGTATTTTTTATGTGTCTGAGAACAGAACCTCAGAACTTTTGACTGGGTGGGATCGATTTTGATGACTTTTTTTAATCAAAAGATTATGCCTGTAGTGTGATTCCATTTAAATTTAGTTGATATCTGACAAGTACCTACTTTTCGAGTTATAGGTATCTAATAATACGTATTTACGTATTTACTTGGCTATTTTATCTATTTACCTACTTACGTTATATTACTTTCTTTTCAAATATCAAGTAAATTGTTAGTTGTTTAAACTTTCCAAGGGTATTAATTACTTTAATATGAAAATAAGTTTCTTTCGGTTTTATCTAAATGTTTGCTTTGTTGCTTTTTATTTTTTTTTATTTGCACGTTTGTTCTATCTAATTTAAATTTGAACGGATGGATGATCGATAAATAAACAGTTTGTTTCTTTTATAACTTTTTGAAGTGAAACTTAATTAGAACCTTTGTGTATTTGAAATTCGATGAAACGAAAATGTATCAAGATAATGGAAGAAACGAATGGATGTATAAGAGAGAATGATATAGAATTCTTATATCACTGTTTCAAACAAACCACAACTTCCGATAACAAAAGTTTCAACAGAACAGTTTTTTAATTTTAACAGAAGGTTTACTTCTGCCGTGTGTGAATTGCACAAATACACATTTTTATAAATATAAATGTGTCATGGGACACCAGGTAGGAACGAAGTTCCTTCGGATAGTATAGAAGCAACACAATTTGATTTTTTTTTTATTTTGTTGATTGGTTTTTAATTAAGTACATAAAAGTATTTAGGAAATTTAGTATTTTAGAAAGTAACTAGTACCGTAAAATAAAATAGATCAAACAAAATAAAAATAGTAATAATAATTCAAACTATTGTGAAATAAAAAATAACATGTCTATTTATTTTTGTCGACAGTATAAAATTACATTAATAATTTAAAAAATAGTTTACTAATAATATTTTAGTTTTACAAACGTCATATTTTAAAGTCGTGTGACTGATAGTACGTCACTTCCGTTATATATTTTCTTACGGTTGTACGGCCCAGCCAAATGTCAAGCCTGCCGTAAGGAACTTCGTTCCAATAAATAAATAAAATTTAAGAAAAAAATGCGAATACCGTTACGGTTTTATTATAAGCGTAGGATCTATAATTTTAATTGTTCGATATCTCATAATATAGGCACGCATGCTTATTAGTGAATTCCAGTATGAAGGCAATCAATATGTTAACAGATTAGGTACATCGACTTAGTATCAGAATTATTTGTCTACTTCGCGTAAGTTTGTATTTTTATTTATTTTTAAACTCGACGACCTACGGATTAAGACATCTTGACGGTGACGAGAATAACGCTTTTAGCGCTTTCATCCGAAACACGGAATTAGTATAGTATTTTTTTTAAATTAAATTTTAATAAAAGTCTTCCCGTGATCATGGGTGATGTAAAGTATTCGAAACGTCGGGGGTGTAAAAAACCTAATAAACCGCGATAAAATACGAAAAAAAAAATGTTTTATTATAATATATCATCATTTACTGTACTGATTTCATTTAATAGAATATTTGAATATTTTTTCTAATTTAATTCATATAATAGAACATTTAATTTTTAAATATCACAGTAATCGTTTTTAAGGTGTAAACTCTAGGCGCGTCTTCAATCACGGAAGTTAACAGTAATTTTACAACTAAGCATTAAGGGGTTTGAAGATAATTGTTAAATATAATTAATTAATTACTGATATCAAGACAACCATCACGTTTTAACATGTATCATACGAAACCTTGACACGTTATTAAATCTCAGGAAAGATTATTAATCGCACGCGATGGTAATCTACACGTTAACAGATTGTACGCCTTGTGGCATTGAACAAACAGTTTAATGGTATAAAATTAATGGCAATAATGTGATAAAGGTTTAATGATAACTTACGAATTCATGATTATTATAAAAATAAGAAGCTATCATTAAAATAATGTCGTGTTTTGATTTTAAATCATAATTTTACTTTCGTTATTAAATATAGGTATTTAAAGTTGTAGACGAATTAATTAAAATTATTAAAATTTTAATTACTAAAATAAGTAGAATGTTTTGATTGTAAATTAAATTTAAAATAACTTTCATTATTATTAAATACATTTAAAGGTTTAGGAAAAAAATTGGTTGACTAATTCTGTATTATAATTTAATATAAATTAAAAGCTCCTGATAAATATTTTAAGCAACGTGTATAGCACAGATCTTTAAACGTCAGTGATACAAAATTTTATCATAACATATTTTGATAATTTGAAAAATTAATTGTCTAAATATATTAAGATATATTTACATCTCTCATGTTCGGTAATTAGGTTCTTATTACCTCCAAATGGGGCTTATAGGTGACTAATTAGCGCTCTAGGGTAATAATGTAGCTAGAAAAGCCCTAGGGCGGTAAGTAATTAAAAAAAAACACTTCTTTCTTTCAAAAAGTTCGCGTACATCTAGCCATCATACTGGCAATAGACATCATGCATTCAGCCCAATGACCAAAGAGGTCGCATTGCTATTCAGCCTTGTCTTCGTGTGAGTATAATAGTCATCAATTTTAAATATCGAACGGCGAAGCTCAATATCGATCTTGAAAAAAAAAGTTCTTTACTTGATTAAAATATTTTATTCTTGTAATCCCGTTTTTTTTTCTACTTACCTTTACTTAATCGAGATGTAAAGCAGAATAGTTAACTCGGGTGTAAGCATCAATTGCACCCTCGAACTATAGGCGACCTCGCAATTAATGCTTTACAGCCCTTGGCTACTAATTTACTGTTAAATACCTTTCTAAGGAAAGACGAATTGTTTTACTGATTGACTTAAGTTTTCTACGTTACGGAAATAAGTTCCATATGTGGTCCTAAGGCTTCCTTAACAAAACATTTCAGAAACATCGAAAAATATGGACATATTTTTGACTAGCTGTCACACCGAATTCTATGATGAACGAGATCTATGAGAACTTGGTCTGCAATTGTCTGTATTTTTATGAGTCTTTTATTTTTATTATACTATACAATTAGGTCGGCAAACAAGCGCACGGCTGACCTGATGGTAAGCGATTACCGTAGCTTATAGACGTCTGCAACACCAGAAGCATCGCAAGTGCGTTGCCAACCTTACCCCCAATTCCCCCGGGAGCTTAGGAGGAAATTTATGAGATTTTTTTCCATGGGGTTAATTACGTCTTTCGCATTGATCAATATGGTTTCACTTGAGATCGCTTTACTACTGATACTGGCGTGGTATTTCTTAAGCATATCATATATGAGTCTTGGGAGATGATGTCACAAAATACTATTAGTATAGTGATTAATGATGACGCCGCGTTGGCGCAACGGTCATAGCCATGGATTGTATATCTGTTGCGCTGGCGGTTGCGGGTTCGATATGGATTGTATTGGCCATACAGATGTTTGCCGTGGTCTGGGTGTTTGTGCAGTCCTTGTGGGTCTCCCCACCGTGCCTCGGAGAGCACGTTAAGTCGTCGGTCCTGGTTGTTATCATGTACACCTGATAGCGATCGTTACTCATAGTAGGGAATATAACCGCCAACCAGCATTGGAGCAGTGTAGTGGATTAAGCTCTGATCCTTCTCCTACATGGGGAAAGAGACCTATGCCCAGTAGTGGGGTATTACAGGCTGAAGCGACAAGAATGTCAAAGATTGAATATATACAGTAATAATCGCATTATAAAGACGAGAAGAAATGACAAACTTGCAACTCCAAGATCTGCGCAAAGTAAACGCCTCCTTTACAGGTTATCGTATTCTCATGGGGCAAAATCCCAAAACGATTTTAAATTGGTCATAAAATGAATTAAAAATTGTATTTAAAATAATTTAATAGCTAAATCATATTATTCGGTTGAAGTTTATACCAATATTAAAGATGTGTGAATTTAGTGGCGCTGTATTTCATGCAGGATTTTACTAATTGTAGAATAAAGCATATTTCTTAAAACAGTAACTGCGGAGTGTCTTGACTGAAAAGTAACTTTTAGTTTTGATTTTAATTTTGATCGGATATCTATGTAATATATTTATATACGTACCATTACCTAATAAATGTTAACCGTAACGAGTACACGCGGTCATGGTTACTATTTTTAATAAAAACAAACTATTTTAATTCAAATTGCCGACATTTTCAAGGAACATTCCCGCGAATCACTCTACCAAAAAAAAAAAAAATACTAAAAAGAATTTACTCATACAGATACGGTTAATACTTAAATTTTAAAAATAAAGAGAAATATTCTAACAGTAATATTACCTACGTAGCTGCTAAGAATAGTTTTATTTAAAATCTTATACATAAGTATATAATATATAAATTATGCGTCACGTTGTTTGTCCGCGATGGACTCGTAAATTACTTAACCGATTTAATCAAATTTGCACACCGTATGCAGTTTGATCCAACTTGAAGGAAGATAGGCTATATTTTATTTCGATATATCATCATCACATCAGCCTTTCGCAGTCCACTACTGGACATAGGCCTCCACAAGTTCACACCAAAAATGGCGTGAACTCATGTGTTTTGCCCATAGTCACTACGCTGGGCAGGCGGGTTGGTGACTGCATGGCTGGCTTTGTCGCACCGAAGACGCTGCTGTCCATCTTCGGCCTGTGTATTTCAAAGCCAGCAGTTGGATGGTTATCCCGCCATCGGTAGACTTTTTTAGTTCCAAGGTAGTAGTGGAACTGTGTTCTCTTGTTCGATATATATAATTATTATATTAAAAAAAAAAAAAAATAATAATAATAGAGCGGTACGAAGTTCGCCGGGTCGGCTAGTCTAAACTAAATATTAATAAGAAGTTATAAGCGTACATACATTTTTATTTATTTATTTAGATTTAATATTAAGAGAGATACAATAACTATGACTAATGCCGTGTGGGTAACGTCGCTAACAGAACATAGTTTAATTTTAAATTCAGTTACTTCTCGTTTCAAGGAAGTTTTAACGCTTCGAAGATTTGTAATGGATAGGTGTGTGAAATTAATTATGAGGAAGTATTATCGTCACGTTTCTTTAATATCTTGTATAGTTTTTGTAAATACTTAAGACTGGTAAATATGGTAATTGATTATGTTAATCATTACCTACATAGTATAAAACAAAGTCGCTTCCGGCTGTCTGTATGCTGAGATCTTTAAAACTACGTAAAGGATTTTGATGCGGTTTTATTTAGTAAATACAGCGATCCCAGATGAAGGTTTATATGTACAATACATGCATAATATAGTAGAGGAACACTGATAGTTTTTGCACCAGTGCGAAGCCGGGGTGGATCGCTAGTATATTATAAACAATAAAAATATCATTTTGATGTTTGCTAATGGATAAACTGAAAATCTTCTGGACAGATTTTGAAATTTCTTTCATAAGGAGAATGCTACGATATCACTGACTGGTATAGCCTTAGTATATTGTAAAAGGAGAAAACGGGACAGTCAAACTATGTAGTCCACGCGGGCGAAACTGCGGACTGAAAGCTAGTAATTAATATTTACAAAAATATTAATTTTCGTAATTTATTAACCTATTTAAAAGAGTAATTACATAATTAATTAATTTTACGCTGTACCGAAACTTTATTTTTGAATATTGCAAATAACCGATTAGATTATTAAAGAACTTCCTTTTGTTTATTTTTTTTTATTTTTTTGCTGTTGTATTTTATGACCCTGTAATGAGTTCCAATAGATATAAAAAAATACGTATTTTGAGGTAAATTATTTTTGTGTAGTATATGAACATAAGTTAAACAATAGAACGGCTTAAAAAAATATAAACTTATTAGCTAACCCAGACGCAGACGCTATCTTGTTTTGCTAATTCTCAAATGTCGAACGCCTAAAGATTAAATAGAAAAAAAAATTGGAACAGACATACCCTCATAGCCTAGCCTAGAGGTATGTAAGGTACTTTAAGACTTATTCTCATACTTCTAAATTAACACAAAAAATTTCATAAATTTTGGAGGAGTGCGATCACAAACACCGTAAGCCAAGATTTTACGAAAAGGTCTGATTTCAATCAATGTTCAGGATCAGACTATAAGAACAATCTTATTTCGGTATGGAAAAAATAAATGAAAAACGTGTACTTAATTTCACTAAAGGTATATTTTGTCATTCACGAAAAAAAAAAAAACGTATATTTTGTATAATGACAATCCAAGTGTGCTTTTAAAGTCTACTTGAATAAAGAAATTTTTGATTTTGATTATTTTGAAAAAAGTGTTGCCACTTTCAAGTTAGTAGCGTTCTTAGTGCTTCAATAATTTAATCGTTACGGCAGAAAAGTAACATAACTGTGGAAGACATAGACTTCAATGTTTAATTACATTGACAGCTAGATGAACTACTACGAAGATCATGTCTAAATAATATTTATCACTTTATGTGAGCCTTCATCCAGAGATCATTGGATCCAAAAATTGCTAACGAAATTTTCTACTAATGAACATATTTGCACGAAATCGACGTTGGCAGTTTCATGATGCTTGTGGACGACTGGGATGTTTGGCTAGAACTTGGGGAGGCTTATGTCCAGCAGTGGACTGCGATAGGTTGAAACGAGGGATACATACATTCCTCCCGTGACCATAGTTACTATAAAGTATCAGAAACGTCGGGTATCTAAAAAAACTTGATAAGCCGTTATGAGTGAAATTCGCGTAAAACGTAGAAAACAATATACACACATTTATCTCAAATTTCAAAAAGAACTACTAAATCCGATTCTTAATATCGTGTTATATTCGCTGACTTGAAATACCTGAAGACTTTCAAAGGTGTGACTTGTAATCACATACTGTATTGAAAAAATATTTAATTGTATGTTTTTTTTAATAGAGGACAAAGCTAGACGAGGCTCATAATTGGGTATATCAATCGTTGAGAAACAAAGGTGCTGAAATACCAACTATGCAGAAGGAAAAGAAAATAAGATCAACACATATTATTACGCTTAACGCTGGATGTTCTTTAGTTGATAGAGATGAAGATGTGTTAAAAATGAGTATTAACAATTGTAATTACTGTAATGAATAAATTATCCACTAATGGCCAGTTTCAATACTCTATCTATCTCTAAATTTGCTTACTAGCGATAGATTTTTGACACAATTTATATGGAGTTAACGTCAAAATTCTATCTCTAGTAAGCAAATTTAGAGATAGATAGAGTATTGAAACTGGCCATAAAACTTTAATTATTTCCGTAGATAAATTGTATCGTTTGGTATTAAAATGAGTAAATCTGCGTGATTGGATCACGCTATTTTTTTTTTCGGTATTAGTTTTTTGTTTATTTAATTTTAAACAATTTTCAAGGTATTTATCTTAATTATCAAAATATTTTTATTTATAGGAGACTGATATAGGAACTTAACAATTAATTTTTTTTGCCTACCGACCCACAAGGATATTACTACTATTTTTCATTGTATGTAAATGTAATTATATAGTAATCTATATAAAAATAAATAAAATTGGATTGTCTGTTTGTAATATTTATAATTAATACAACGTAGGTAGATGAAAAAATAGTCAAGTAAATACGCATTATCAAAGATTACTCCAAAAGTTGTAATCAGATCTCGATGAAATTTAAATATGACCAGATGATAAACATCAGCTTTCGATTAAATTAAAAATCATCAAAATCGGTACACCGAGTAAAAAGTTATGCGGATTCTCGAGAGTTCCCCCGATTTCTCTGGGATCCTATCATCGGATCCTGGTTTCCTTATCATGGTACTAAACTAGGGATATCTCCTTTACAACAAAAAAAGAATTATCAAAATCGTTTCATAAACGATGGAGTTATCCCCGAACATACATAAAAATAAAATAATATATATATATATATATATATATATATATATATATATATATATACGGTCGACTTGAATAACCTCCTCCTTTTTTTGAAGTTGGTTAAAAAGTGCTCAAGTTTTTAATATTTGGCTATATTTGTAATTATTTTATGTAAATAATAACTTGTATCTTTCTTATAAGGTATAGCGCCAGACTTTAGAGATTTTCTTAATCGAAACAATATCTTAAACGTTTGTAAAAAAAATATTCATAGATGAACCGAAAACTTTAAGCTTATTATTACATTAAAAATTAATGGGTACAATAGTATCTTTAGTGTCAAATATCTTCAAACGACAAGTAGGGCACAGCAGGAAATATCCTGCTCAAAATTTGGAGCAGCTCGACTGGGGAAGTACCTCGACCTTACAGAAGATCACAGCTAAATAACAGTGAGTAAGGTGATCAGAGCGCTTGGGGTTAATTTTGCAGTAGGGTCGCAACACGCTGCGATGCATCGGGTGTTGCATCTATAAGCGGTAATAATACGGTAATCTCTTACTGACAGGTGAGCCGTACTTTTGTTTAACCGACCTAGTTTAAGGACTATTACAATTATTTTTTAATAAACGTTTTGTCATATCCAATATACTTACAGTTGGGATATCGATTTGTTTGTCTGAGCGTTCACCTCCAAGCGGATACGTTGAGCCGAGTTCCTGGAAAGATAATTACGCCATAAGCTCAATATATAATTTGTTTTAAAAATAATTATATATCAATTTATGTCCAGAGTGGACTGTATAGGCTGTAATGATGATATATCAATTTATTTGTGTCTTAGGGAGTGAAGCCTTTAATGCCCTGACTATACAGGTTTTAAAAGGCTTTTTTTTTTAATTATATCTGTATAAGAATTAGAAAACTTATATAAGTTATAATGTACATGCATATAGGTCTTTATCTAAATTATTTAACAGCCTCATTAATAATCCTACGGTAATTACCTACTCGTATCAATAATTTGTATTACTTTATCTTATTTTATCCTTATAGAAGAAAACCCTTATTATAAAAGAAAACTTTTTTTATTTTCTTTGTGGCCAGGAAAAGGTTACTAAAGGTTACTAAACTACTACTAAGAAATAAAAAAAAGAAGGAATTAAAAAATTAAGCGATTGTGCTAAATTTATTACAATGTTTCTTCTTTTTAGCGATAAAGCCGCCTTGTGTACCTAATGAATATATTATTAAATATTTTCTTTCATTGCTATGTATGCGTATTATTATTATTAATATTTTCTAAAATATACTTTTTTAACATTTTGCGTTAGATATTAATAGAAGTTGTATCTTTAGGACGCTCTATATATTTAAATCTACTATTCATATTATTTCACCATGTTGACTGGCTGTGCTCCGCGCCTTTTCACACTTCGAGCGACTTCTTTATGATTTCCATACAATTAATTCTAGCCAGTAATAATTCCACTTCTAGACGGTACTTCAAGATGAAATCTATACTGCTATTTAAGCTGAACTTGCAGGAATACTACTGAAAAACTGCATTAACACGTGATTCTGTGTAATACCATTAAACAAACCGAGATCTGACGAACAAAAATTCTCAAAATAAAGACAAATGATCTCTTTGGACAAAAACTCTTTACAATAATTTATTTTCTTGAATATGTAACATGTGCAGAAGTCGGCTAATTAAAATTTTATTACGTGTGTAGTAGACGGTTACAATAAACAAAACGTAATGTAATTGGTGGAAAATTTGCTGGATTTTGTACTATTTGTTTTAGTTAATGTATTTTATTATGCACAGCGTCCCGCCTCGGTTTCGCACGGTTGCAAAAACTATTAGTGTTCCTCTACTATATTATGCATGGTATTATACATATAAACCTTCCTCTAGAATCACTCTATTTACTAAAGAAAACCGCATCACAATCCGTTGTGCAGTCCTAAAGATCTAAGCATACAGACAGCGGGAAGCGACTTTGTTACTATGTAATATCTATATATATGTATGTATCTGTTTCACAAATATTAAAAAAAAACCTCAAAATAATTTATACGGTCTCTATTGCTCCTACTTAATTACCCGACTGCCAAGGAAGGGTTATTTATAATTCGATTTTTCTTAAATACCTCTTAGAGTTTTATTACTCTAATCGATCGAAGCTATGTATCTAAATAAAACAAAGAAGGCTAATGATGAGTAAAATAGACGGATATAGCTGAAGACACAAGTGTAATGAACTCGAAGCAAAGCAAAAACTGACTTAGAATTTTAGTACACAATCAGCGTTACATTAAAGCAAGGATGTCAGAATCAGATACGAACCAGGGCCAACATAAATTGGTAAGGCTTGTTCAGTAGCTTTAATTGACGCAACCGACAAATTTCTACAATTATTTGGCGAAGAAGTTGCATTGAATTTTTTATATTTGGAAAACGTCATGAACAGGGTTTTGTTGATTGATAGTAGCTAAGCCTCGTCTACTCAGCGCCTTAATAAGCTTAAGCCCAAAATGAAATATTGTATTTTTAAAAATTCTCTTGAAAAATAACTAAAATAACACAATCAGACGGACTTTAGATTTTATAAATTTTTCCGAACACTTTTGCATTATAGGTACCTAGATTAAAAATAATGCTTACTTACTTTGGATAGCCCTGCTTTAGAAGCTTTATTTCACTCATAACAAAAAATATATACTCATACAAAACAGTTATAATTATGCTATGAGCATTGCTACGAGTACGTATGTAGAAGTGAAACCAGAGGGTAGCGAATTTGAATCCGTGATAGCCTAAGTCTTTAAGGGTTATTTCTCATTACAATCGAAGTGTTACAACGAATATAAGTACTTTCATACTCTTGGCCTTTATAGAAATAAAAGATTTTTTTTAAAGTATATGAACGGGTCCCCAGTAGCATCTCCTGTTTCGGGAATCCAGAAACACACACAATTGACGCCAAACAATCTAATAAATAAATAAATAAAACGCCCAGACCACGACAAACATCTGTATGGCCTATATAAATGTTTGTCAAGTGCGGGGATCGAACCTGTGACCCCTAGCGTAACAACCTGCGCTGCGACAAAGTATAAAATAATTGTGTTTATTTTATTTAATCCCTCAAAATATTTCGTCAAAATTTGTCTTTTAATCGACTATAGGTTGTAAGGACTAACAAGATACCTATTATTGTGCACTTACATAAGCTTTTGAAATAACCACCACCTATAGCCAACATAATTACGATAACAACCAGGAATGGAACCTAGTACTAATAAGTAAAATGTCTTTATTTTAAAAAGTTAAATGTGAAAAAATATGTTGTCTTCTCGAAAAATAAAAAAAAGTGATTCTTAAAGTTACTCACATAATAATAGGGTTCCATAAATACTTCGTATATATTACTCTGGTAATCTTCCACAGCTGGTAAAGATTTTACCAACAAGTTTCTACCATAACCGGGTTCCCCATGAAAACTTTTTCCATTTAGCACCGCTACGAGCCACAACAACTGGCCGAAAATAATATATAATCGTAGATGCATGTCGAAAAAAAAAAATTACGTATTTTTGCGCGCGCTTTTTTTGAAAATAGAACAGACCTCACAAGGCGTGTTAGCTTTACAAATGGCTGACTGTCAATGATTGTTCGTGAAGTAGAGGTGGTAAAAGTTTTTTTTTCGTTTTTAATAAATATATGAAGATGGTTTGTCATTAGGTCTTCGTGAGCAGTCATGGCCTCGTGATTGAGGAGCGTGACATATTAAACGTTTAGTTACGCCATTGTCGAAATGGAAGTTGGCTGGTAATTCGTGCAAATGTCTGAAACTTTAGTACTACATTCATTCTATTATATTTCTAATCTGTTATTATAAATAATATGTTATAACTACTAAATAATAATTAAACACTTTCTAGTAAATACTATTGCAACAGTCTGATAATAGTAATTTCCCCTAATAAAGGGAATGAGATATAGTTCCTATGATGTCAGCCTTACGTAGCTAGAAATGTGAGATTTATTTTTAGGCTCAGACTTCGAGCATTTAAAAGAAATTGAACAAAGATTCATCATAAGTATTGTTATGTATTATTATTAAATAAAGATTATATATGTTAGTTATTCATGTTTATTTAATTAAGAATTCTTAGAATGTAGCTTACTAACATAACCATTCTCGTATCTGTTCATTATCTGATGATGAGCCCATTAAATAATATTAGCATAACAACCTTCAGTTTTTTACCATTCATTGATACTAATAAAACAAATAAAAACGTTTATCCATAGTTGTGACTAATACTAATTGGTTATAACAAAAAGTTGATTCATGTTATATTAGCTTCAGATTAGATAACACACTTAATTACATCAAAAATATGTTTTTGAACTTTTGATCCGTAGTGTGAATGTGTTAGTTTAGTAGAGAATACCCGAGGTTTCACCTAAGTTTGATAATATAATTAGTAGCGTGTAAGTAGTAAGCGCTTATGCGCGTCTGCAACACCAGGGTTTTTTTAAACAACTAGGTCGGCAAACAAGCGTACGGCTCACCTGATGGTAAGCGATTACCGAGGCCTGCAACACCAGAGGCATTGCAAAGGTGTTGTCGACCCATTTCAGGACAAGTGTTAGAGACTGGCTGGACACAAATTATCCGAACAAATGGATAGGACGAGGCGGGCCGTTGCCATGGCCAGCAAGAAGTCCCGACCTAACCCCCATGGATTTTCATGTCTGGGGGCGCATGAAAAGTCTTGTCTACAGCGAGCCAAATCCAGTTTCGTCTGTGGAAGAATTAAGGGAAAGGATTGTGGATGCAGCAAATAAAATGAGGACAACATTGACCACTCGAGTAGTGAAGACTGGTCTCCGTAGAAGGATGCGACAATGTATTAGAAACAGAGGCGGCCATGTTGAACATGAACTGTAGAGTAAGAAAAAGTTGTGTGAAAACCTGATTTAATAAATGACATTTCATGCTTACCTATTGTTTTATTTTACTATTTAGGGCTAAGTATTAATTTTCTTCTCCACTGTCGCCTATGAAACTAAGTTTTTTTCAGTACATTTAAATAAAACCCTAGATTGTTATACCTCGTTAGATAGCTGATGAAACGTAGATATTTTAAAACACATCTGCCTAACAATTGCCATAATATTTTTCTTAGATATCCCTTAGAGAAAAATAAACTTTATAATATATTTTTTAATTTCTTAACTTTCACTTGTCTACTACGGCCTTTTCAATTAACTTATGCACTATTTTAATGATTGACGTCGTAAAGCATCTTATTAGAGATGTAAAAATGCAATAATAATAATAATAAGACACACAAAATAAACAAAATTAAATTTAGTAGCCTAAAAATCGGCAATTTTCAATAAAAAAATTAAAAGTCGAATATCTCGAAAAGGGTTAAGTTTAGGGTAGGGTGTTTCATAGTGAAATAAGTCAGAAATGATGGGTACTTCATGCCCTTAACGGATCTAGCACGACTTTTCCTGTAATCCTGTATATACATAATATAAATTACGCGTCACGTTGTTTGTCCGCGATGGACTCCTAAACTACTTAACCGATTTTAATCAAATTTGCACACAGTGTGCAGTTTGATCCAACTTGAAAGATAGGCTATATTTTATTATGAAATAATAAATTTATAATTATTATATTCAAAATAAAAAATAAGGTGGTACGAATTTCGCCAGGTCGGTTTGTTATTTTTATTTCAATATTTTTCTTTTATTTTTCTTATTAGACAATCCAACAGCGTTATGATACAATAGTATGTTATAATATAATGTATAAATATGGCCAAAAAAAAATGTGGTGTCATGGGACACCAGGTAGGAACGAAGTTCCTTCGGATAGTATAGAAGCAACACAATTTTAAAAAAATGTTGAATTTTATATACATATATTTTCTAGTTCTTGATTTTTTTTTAATTTTGTTGATTGGTTTTTAATTAAGTACATAAAAGTATTTAGGAAATTTAGTATTTTAGAAAATAACAAATACCGTAAAATAAAATAAATCAAATAAAATAATAATAATAATTCAAACTATTAAGTGAAATAAAAAACATGTGTCTTTATTCATTTTTGTCGACAGTATAAAATTATAAATAATTTTAAAAAAAGTTTACTAGTAATATTTTAGTTTTACAAACGTCATATTTATACAGTCGTGTGACTGATATTACGTCACTGCCGTTATATATTTTTCTTACGGTTTTAGTATCACATTTTTGTCAGTTCAGTCGCCCACCCAAATGTCAAACCTGCCGTGAAGAACTTCGTTCCAATCAGGATCACACTGATATAAAAAAATTAATCATTATAAAATGCATAACTAGACAGTATAATTAAAAAAGTTACAAAAAATAAAAAAAAGTAAACGGCTATGTTCCGTCTTATTCACTGCAGTTAGAGGTGAGTGCATGACATGAAGATGTGAATGTGTGTTCGTGTAGGTGTGTGTATGTAAGACGAAGATGTATTAGTGTGGGTTTGTGCATAAGTCTCTTATACCAATAAAAGTACTTAATGTTTGTTAAAATATAATACTTCATAGTTTGTGCACATTGTGAGTCTCACGAGTCACGTTGTCGTATTAAAAAGTATAAATTAAATGACAAAAAATTTCTAGGATTATGTCTAAGGCTCGTTATGTCTTAAAGTCATAACCAACTGTTTGACACATTTGTCAAACGTAATCAAAATAAAGGAAAAAGTGTACGCCATAAAAAATAAATAAAGAGAAAAAACCCTAACCAGTAATTAAAATGTAGTTACAAAGTAGTATGAATCGCGACTTCGTCTATGATGATGATAGACCCACAGCGTGGTCGCGAGTTGGTACAATTCTGAATAAGTGGTTGTGGGGAGCTCTGTGTTGTGGTGTACCAGGTATCCCGTGCTTCTTTTGTAGCTGCTGCGAAAAGTTCGAAGACAGGACGGAGAGGGACAGGCCGAGAGTTAATCGTAAGTGGTCATTTTTTTCTAGAAACAGACCTATATTAAACTACATATTGTTTTTGTGGGGTTGCTAATCGTTAGTTTTAAGTAGATATTAAGTTTTAATTCAGTACTTTTTGTACTCACAAATCAGTTCTAAGTGTATTTGTCACCCTCACGTGAGAATATAGAAGCCATGAAAGATTGGTTGGTTCATAACGTTGACACTCAGATTTTATACGAGTAGTGAGGGTTGCTATGTAAAATTTTGGCTCATGTTGTTTAAATTAGTTTTATTTTGTTACATTAAATATATGGCCTTATATTTCAAATTACAGAAAAAAACGGAAGTGAGGCAAATAAAATTGAACAGGATTTAAATATGCTTATTAAATATTTTAATTTCTTTTAGAAGGGACAGTAACAGCAGACCGTGTGTCAAGACAACACCGTCCTCATGCACCTCGGGGAAGAAAATCTACTCCCGAGATGCTGTCAGCAGTTCGCTGTGCTCTCTCACAGTTGCAGGGTGAACCTGCTCCTCCTTTAACAACTGCTTCTAAACCAGCGCCTCACACACCGGAACCCGGTTAACTTTTATGTGAATTCGTATATGAATAATATTTTTGTGAAGTGTTTTTTTTAAGAACTTTGCTTAAACTTGTAAAGGACTTAGCCAACCGAGTAAAATAAAATATATGTAACTATCGCCCTATGTTGTTTTGTAATTTTATTGTTGTTGTGTCCCAAGCCGTGATCTGAATTCGACACAAACTTTTCGTAAAACAACTACTCGTATTATAGAGGATACAATTTAAAAAAAAGTTGAGATACCTACTGCTTTTAAGTAATATTTAAAAAGAAAGCTTGAGCAAAATTTTCTTTCTTCTAGGCTCAAAGACAAGGCTATGTGATAATGTGACTGTTAATAATACTTATGATTGCATCAGTGACGTAGCGAGTTAAATTCATATTGTAACATGTCAAGCAATTTTTTGCTTTGCGGACCATTTGGGGCCCCTTTGTGAGTAGCGCCCAGGACTAAATATCCCTCCTTCGCTACGCCACTGGATTGCATATAAATGATATAAATACTTATGTTATTTATCGTTCATTTTAATCAGAAAATGTATGAATAAATATGAATTATATTGATTGCGGGTTTGACGAATGATTTTGGAGATAAAAAAAAAAAAAACTATTAGTCAACATATCCTTTCCGTTTATTTTATTGAGTTAAAGAAGTAGTCTTCGCTGTAGCAAAACAAAAGTTTTTAGTTTTAGCTTTTTGTTGATGTTGTTTGTGTACGTATTTTTGTACCTATAGAAGTTTTTGTACCATTCATTGTACAAAGTTCATGACTATCTTTAATGAGGTACAATTAGTTGTACTTGTTATTATACTTTTTGTTTTAGCCAATTAAAATATTTTTAACAGTATATTTATTATTGTCATTTTAATTAGTATTTATTAATCCTCAGAACAAAAAATCAACTTATTTTGCTCAAAAAATCTACTTCGGTTATGTTACGGCTTAAAAAATTGAAGCATTAAGATTCCATTTTTTTTGTCTAATCCATTGTTACAATATGATGGTTATAAAAATTAAATTATAATGTAAGGCAAGCTGTATAATGTGCTATAAATATTGTAAAAAACTTAATGTTCGAAATATAAGCTTGTCTAATTTTGTATGTTTAGATTATCGATTAATGCTAAAATCCAAATATTGTCATTTAGAACCATGATTAGGCACGATATTTACTCGGCAGGGCGACAAGCTTTTTATTCCAATCATAACAAAACCATTAAAAAAAAACTTTTCAGATGGTGACTTTATCGATAAAACAGCGATCTCTTTCGGGCAACTGTAGAAATTAAAAATAGGTACTAGTTTTTCATTGGAACAACGCGAGCGTATCCTACGTTTATTTTCTGGTTTCTTTTGATTTTATTCATAATAAATAGGGATCCGTAATACGATCTTAAGGCTTTTACATGGGATGTCTCTTTAATTTAAGACATTAGAGGAACGCAATGCACCTCCTGTTAGAATATGATAGCAAAGTTTTTTCGTGTTATAATGTCTAAAATTATTCCACAGGTGTTTCAACTTTTTGTAAAAGATTTATTTAGTGATAAGTGATAACTGATTGTCTATTCGCTTCATTAACATATAAATAAGTTTTAACTTTAATAATTATTCTATAGTCATAACATACCTATATTAAAATATTTTTAACTACTGAATATTTCGAGTATTAAAGCAATTAGTCATATGTTTTAATCGATTTGGTTATTTGAAAAAAAAAACTTTTGATTAAAATAATAATGACCTCTAAGCACGTTGGTGACCTTTTGGTACTTTCTGTAGTGATCATTTGTCATTGAAGGCTTTTTATCATCTGTTTTGAGTGTGCCAGTGTAATGTGCGCGTTCGTACCAGCTCTGCAGCTAGCCTTTATAATTCTTGAAGTTTTAAATATATCCTGTAACGAAGTGTGTGTAGTTTATAATAAAGTTGTGTGTGTGTCTACGTAGGTAAGTACTTATTTTTTTATTTAAATATTTAATTAAAAAAAGAAATGTTAAGTGGAATAACCTTGTGTAGGTTACAATAATCTGTTGTTTTTACAATTGCTTCTATCATTTTTCAAATAAAAATTAAATCGTATGTTTGTTTGTCCTTTCATATTTTATTAATATTTTAGTAAATTATTTATGGTATAAAAATAATAGTTTTATACCTTTTGAAGTTGTAATAAATAATGTTTGTTTCGAGGTTAGGACTACGTCAATTGTACGTGCATTGTTTACCACGTGAGATAATTCGTGAGTACCTTATTACTCGTAGTCTAAATTTAGACTCAATGACAATACGGCACGTTTTTATGAATTTTTCTACTTTACTAACACAACATTTTATTTTTTATTTTTAATCTAAGCTTAAATATTAATAGGTATTGAATTAAAGAGTAGAACTTAGGATTATGTTAGTATTATTCAGGTAAACTCGTAAAAACACGTACATTAACCGGTTGAGCGGTCACAGGATTGGCTGTTGCGACTGTAATCTCGGACTAGATCCACGCTTATTACAAATACCTATTTAATTTTGTATAGGTACTTTTCGTGGTTTGGGCGTTTGTCCTTGCGCATTGTGTTTATATTCGGACCTGACACAGGAGAAAACCTCACTGGAAGCCATTGAGTGTGAATTGTTTTTTATTTATTAGTACATTGCAACATGTCTTGTACAATTTTAATAAACTTCTATATTTTTATTTCATTTTTCTACCTAAGGTTGCTTCGAAAAAAGATAAGGTACCCTCACTACCTTGGGATTTTTATTAAATTATTTTTAATTAAAGCCAGTACTGCGGTCACCAGCCCGCCTGCCCAGCGTGGTGACTATGGGCAAAACACATGAGTTCACGTTATTTTTGGCGTGGACTTGTGGAGGCCTATGTCCAGCAGTGGACTGTATAGGCTGTAATGATGATGATGATTTTTAATTTTTGTTCCATTATTTGTAACTAAATTTTAGGCGATATAGAGTATTTGAGTACTGTACTTAGTTAAGTATAACTTAAGTTAGCAACAAATGACCAAAAGTGTCAACATATATCACATCTTGTTTTGACTTGATTGTATTATAATAACAACTTGTGGAACTGCTCACCGTACCTCGGAGAGCGCTTTAATCTGTAGGTCTCGGTTGTTATCACAGACACAACCATGATAGCGATCGTTACTCATAAGTAGAACAGCGTAGTGGATTAGACTCGATCCACATTACAGTGCCGATCGCAGGTTCGATCCTCGCTCACGACAGACATTTGTATTGGCCATATAGATATTTGTTGTGGTCTGAGCGTTTGTGCTAGTGTATTGGTGTGTTTCCTGACCCTCGGTAGGAGAAAATCTGACTGGGGGCCGTTGAGTGTAAAGCGTTTGAGTTGAAGTGTGAAATAAAGAAACAAATCCATATATTACGTTGCGGGAATCACATCATCAACCTCAGAATTAGAAAGCAGCGCACTGCGGCAACGGACTAATCTAGTGTTTGTACAATTTGATTTATTGACACACAGACAACACGCCGCAATGTTATTGAACTTTCAAAGCAAGTAGATCAAGGTGTTCAACTAGTACATTTTCTCAACACATGTACCCATAATTGATATCAATAACTTCTTGCAATGAGCTAATGTTTTATATAATGAAGATACTCACCTTGCCATTGGGTACGATTAATTAAAAATCTTACTAAACTAGTATTTTTTATTTTATTTTAAACGATGTATTATTTATTAAAATTTTAATTAGATTTAAAAAAAGATTAATGCATATTTAAATGTTTAAGTTCTGGAGCTACATGAATGAATAAACGAAGCTGTCTTCTAGATCTGCGCTGAAATTGGTGTTACACAGGGATCGGACCTAGATCATTTTCTTTTTCTAATACGTAAAAAATTATCTCCCATTTTATGATAAAAATATTTGTTTTTATTTTAAATTACATTCTGATTATACGTTCGTTACTCTTACATACCTACTATATGACACGATATTAATATATGTTAGCACCTGTGCTGTCGTAGGCAATCAGCAAAAGATTTATAAACAACAGATGCACCGATCACGCCACCTAGCACATCGTTCGATACTGGACTACCCTCACTCATCCTATTACTCGAGTCATACTATAATATAAAAGTCTTAAACGAATTTTATCTAAATAAACATATTATGTCCTTTACATTGGTGTGTAGGACTTCTTCTATACCTACTCTATATTTTTTTTGATTTGAACGTATGGACTCTGTCTTCAAATATATTATTATAATTACCTTCGATATCATTATATTAAATATTAGTTAGTTTTATCAATTTCACAACAATATAGGTACCATTAAATGTTTAATTTAACCGATTACGCTTCTGTGATTCCTAGTATTACTTCGCTGCCTTGCTATAATCTTTATCAACATAATCGTGTTTGCTAGCAAACGAAAAGAAATTGACTTTAATTACTTTGACAAGTAAGTAGACGAAAAAAATTAACGGTCGAATTGAGCAACCTTCTTCTTTTTTGTAGTCTGCTAAAAATGTGATTTGACGCGCGCAGATCGCAGATAAACACGGTTGATCTATAAAATATTAACTATTCTATATATCAATCTTCTTTGTGTAATTACTTTATCCTACTTAGCTGGCACTATTGATAGCATAATTATGTAATTTCAAATTAAGGACTGAAAGATAGGCAATAAACAAACGATTGACACAAAACAAAATTTGGAACGGTGCATTGATGCCTGAAACCACAAACAATTTTACTACAACCGAAAATGTCATTACCAAAACGTGATTGTCAAAAGTAATTGATCGTCTTTTGATCGTTTTCTAATTGTTACAGTAATATTGAAGAATGTTTTATGTCTCGTATTAATATGAATCATTATGTTGTAGCGAAACACGTGCACGTACATCTGCAGAGTGAATACAATAACATTGCAATTGCATAACTAAATAAAAACTTATACAATGCATTTCCCTGTAGTACTCTTGTGAATTAATATGCAGCATTTGTAAGGAATTTGAATGAATATGACCTGTAAGGAAAACTCTTAAAAAATATTATTTCTACTCAAAATAAGTTATAAAAGTAAGGAAGACGTTAAGGAAAAACAATTAATGTATATTTGAGTGTAGGTATGAGTGTTGGTACGCAATTAGATAAGATCAATAAATCTATAATCTATAATATATATAAAAGCGAAAGGTTTAATGTATATTTGAGTGTAGGTATGAGTGTTGGTACGCAATTAGATAAGATCAATAAATCTATAATCTATAATATATATAAAAGCGAAAGGTCACTCATCACGAAATCTCCAAAACTATACCACCTAAAAACTTGAAATTTGGCAATTAGGTTCCTTATAAGACGTAAGCATCCACTAAGAAAGGATTTTACGAAATTCGACCCCTAAGGGGGTTAAACGGGGGTTGGAAGTTTGTATGAAAGTCCTATGTTTTTGAAGTAAGAGACTTGAAATTTAAAATATATGGTCTATATATAGTGAGAAGGTACTCAAATAATGCATCTTTAGAAATCAACTCCCTTTTAGGGTTAAAACGGGGAATGGTAAGTTGACTCACTCATTGCGAAATCTCCGAAGCTATAACAGCACAAACTTGAAATTTGGCAAGTAGGTTCCTTATAGGGCGTAAACATCTGTTGAGAACGGATTTTACGAAACTCGACCCCTAAAGGGATAAAACAGGGGTTGGAAGTTTGAATGAAAGTCCTATGTTTTTGAAGTAAGATACTTGAAATTTAAAATGTTTGCTCTATAGATGGTGAAAAGGAGTCCAAATAATGCATCGTAATCAATATATATAAAAGAGAAAGGTCACTGACTCACTCATCACGAGAACTCAAAAACCGCTGGATGGTTCATCCATCTTGGATGGACAAAGATGAAATTTAGCAGGGAGGTAGATTATAGTTAGTAAACGTCCGCTAAGAACACATTTTTTTATTGTTCGCTTAACTTAAACACGCCAAAACGCCAACATGCCAAAACTCCAACACGCCAGCACGCCAACACTCCAACACGCCAATACGCCAACAGTCCAACACGCCAACATGCCAACACGCCAATACGCCAATGCGCCAACACGCCACCACGTCAATGCGCCAACACGCCAACAGGCCAATGTGCCAATACGCCAACACGCTAACACGTCGACACTCCAACACACCAACACTCCAACACGCCAATACGCCAACACGCCAACACGCCAATACGCCAATGCGCCAACACGCCAATTTGCCAATACGCCAATACGCCAACACTCCAACATGCCAATACACCAACACTCCAACACGCCAATACGCCAATACGCTAACACCCCAACACCCCAACATGCCAAAACCCCAACACCCCAACACGCCAACACGTCAACACGCCAACACGCCAACACGCCAACACGCCAACACGCCAATACGCCAATGCGCCAACACGCCAACACGCCAATGTGCCAATACGCCAACACGCCAACAGTCCAACACGCCAACATGCCAACACGCCAACACGCCAATACGCCAATGCGCCAACATGCCAACACGCCATTGTGCCAATACGCCAACACGCCAACACGACAACACGCCTACACGCCAATACGCCAATACGCCAACACGCCAACACGTCAAAACGCCAAACGCCGATTTTACGGATTTTACGGGATAAAACGGGGGTTGGAAGTTTGTATGAAAGTCCTATGTTTTTGAAGTAAGAGACTTGAAATTTAAAATGTGTGCTCTATAGATGGTGAGAAGGTGTCCAAATAATGTATCTTTAGAAACCGACTTCCTTTTGGGGTTAAAACGGGGGATGGTAGGTTGACTCACTCATCACGAAATCTCCGAAACTATAACAGCTACAAACTTGAAATTTAACAAGGAGGGTCCTTATTATAGGGCGTAGACATCTGCTAAGAACTGATTTATGAAACTCGACCCCTAAAGGAATAAAATGGGGGTTGGAAATTTGTATGAAAGTTCTATGTTTTTGAAGTAAGAGACTTGAAATTTAAAACGTATGTTCTATAAATGGTGAGGAGCTGTCCAAATAATGCATCGTAATTTATGTATATATAAAAGAGAAAGGTCACTGACTCACTCATCACGAGAACTCAAAAACCGCTGGATAGTCCGTCCATCCTGGATGGAGAAAGATGAAATTTGGTAGGGAGGTAGAATATAGTTAGTAAATGTCCGCTAAGAACGGATTTTTCGATATTCCACCGCTAAGGGGGTTTAATTGGGGTTGATGTTTATATGAAACATATACAGCAGGGTCGGTTAAAGGAAAATAACCGCGTTTGCAACCCTATGTGTTCAAGAAATATTTATATTAATCACTTATAGTATACTTATAAGTAGTACAATTTTTTTTTTTTACAATATCTAACCTTTACATTACTAGAATACTTTTTTATTTACCCCTGTCATCACGGAGTCACGGAGGCGCGTGCGTTACGCTATTCCGTGGAATATATTTACTTAGAACTATATTAAAAACTTAATTGCATACAGTATATTTTAAACATATTTACACTATAATTGTGTTTGCTCGCAAACGAAAAAAAACCGACTTCAATTACATCGGCAAGTAATACAACGTAGATCGACGAAAAAATAGTCAAGGAACTACGCGTTATCAAAGATTATTCAAAAAGTAGTTATCAGATCTCGATAAAATTTGTATGTAACCACGTGATAAACATCAGCTTTCGATTAAATTAAAAATTATCAAAATCGGTACACCCAGTAAAAAGTTATTGCGGATTTTCGAGAGTTTCCCTCGATTTGTCTAGGATCCCATCATCAGATCCTGGTTTCCTTATCATGGTACCAAACTAAGGATATCCCCTTTCCAACAAAAAAAGAATTATCAAAATCGGTACATCCAGTAGAAAGTTATGTGGTATAATACAACGTAGGTCGACGAAAAAAGCGTCAAGTAAAAACGCATTATTAGATATAACTCGAAAAGTAGTTGTTAGATCTCAAATAAATTTAAATGGGACCAATTGGCACACAAAACCTTTCGATTAAAACAAAATTTGTCGAAATCGGTCTACCCGGTCAAAAGTTCTGATGTAACATACATAAAAAAAAAAAAAAAAAATACAGTCGAATTGAGAACCTCCTCCTTTTTTGGAAGTCGGTTAACAATACTATATTATTTCTACATTATTTCATACTACAATTCTGAGGAATTCAACGAACCATTATGTACGACGCGACGCGCGCTTCACGCGGACGTAGTCGCGGGCAACAGTTAGTGTATTATAAAACAAAGTCTCCAAAAGTGTATGTGATCGATTCCCTCAAAATCTACTGAACAAATTTTCATGCGGTTTCACCAATGGGGAAAGAGCCTTAAGAGGAAGGTTTACGGAATGGCTATGCCGATTTTGACGAGAGTTTCACTGGAAGTTTACCGAGAAAACGTTGTGATACACTGATTTCAACGCGGGCGAAGCCGCGGGCACAGCTAGTTTATTTATAAAATTCTTTTTCGTTTTCTGTTCTTAAATTGAATTCGTTCACCTTCAGAACAATCTCAAAACTATTTTTATTATGTATTTATAGTATTGGGTATATTTAAAATATTTATTTTACGTAGGTAAATGTTGTTTTTAAATCTATACTATATTCTTTCTATGATACTTCGAAGCTGGAAAAAAATGAAACCAATCGAAACGTAAGACTTTTATTACAATCGGGTAGTCTAGTTTTTTAACTGACTTCCAAAAAAGGAGGAGGTTCTCAATTCGACTGTATTTTTTTTATGTATGTTACTTCAGAACTTTCGACTGGGTGGACCGATTTCGACAAAATATTTTTTTATTCGAAAGGTGGTGTGTGTCATTTGGTCCCACTTAAACCACTTATTTGAGATCTAACAACAAATTTTCGAGTTGTACCTAATAATGCGTTTTTACTTGACTATTTTTTCGTTGACCTAGTCGTATTATACCGCATAACTTTTTACTGGGTGTACCGATTTTGATGATTTTCAATTTAATCGAAAGCTGATGTTTATTTTGCGGTCACATTTAAATTTTAATTTTTTGAGCAATCTTTGATAACGCGTATTTACTTGACTATTTTTTCGTCGACCTACATTGTATTACTTGTCGATGTAATTGAAGTCGATTTTTTTTCGTTTGCGAGCAAATACAATTATTAAAACACTAGCCTAAAGAGACAACACAATAAAAAGCTCTACGTTTAAATTGGGTTCATTGGAATCGAATGAAAATCGAGTTTTGCGCTTAGGAACACATTTTGTGATTCGTTTTTATTTATATGTTTTTCAAACGCCGTGAGTATATGATACAGATCTTGTAAGAATACGTGATTATTATTATACTTATAAGTAATAATTAGTTTTGAAATCACTAAGGATAAAAATTGTTTTTTTTTTTTTTTATATTTACATAAAATTGTTACTAGGGGCATTACCTGCCAATATTTTCTGAGATGTGAGGGGTATATATTAAATTTTGTTTTTGTATTTTCAATTCTGCCGGTTACATCCTATTGCTGAGCATTGACCTCTTTATCCATGCAGGAGAAGGGTCGGAGTTTCTCCACCACGCTGCTCCACTGTGGGTTGGCGGAACAGGTGTATTTATGATAACTATCGGGACCGACAGCTTAACTTGCTCTCCAAGGCACGGTGAGGAAGCTCACAAGGACAGACAACCAGAACGGAAAGAAATATTTTTACAAATACAAATATACACCCCGAGAGGGAAGTTCCCGGCAGTCCCACTATTCCCGGCTATCCCCGGTTGTGGTTGGATGAGGATTGCGGAGAATCGGGATGTTTGGCGCCAACACTTGATAAGGCCTATGCCCAGCAAAGCACTGCGATAGGCTGAAATGCTGAGGTAGTGCACAGTAGGCAAATAACCCGCTTGAAATCTGGCACCTGGCAGCCCGACTTGGGAAAAATCTAATTAAACCTAGTAGCTCAACCTTACAGAAGATTACAGCTAAATAATACTGCTTTCAAGCAGGGTTGTGTTCCTGCGGTGAGTAAGGTAGCCAGAGCTTGTGGGGAGGGTCGCGAGTAGGGTTGGCAAAGCGCTTGCGATGCTTCTGGTGTGTCAGGCGTCTATAAGCTATGGTAATCGCCTACCATCAGATGAGTCAAACGCTTGTTTGCTGACCTAGATGTAAAAATTTCTTACAATTTTGAAATTTTAAAATTTAACACAAAAAAAAAATACTTGATGGCAAGTGAGCGGTATGTTTGTTTGCGGACATATTTGTATTAAAAAAAAAAAAAAACCAGCAATACCATACTAAAATACCAAAATTTTATATTCTTTTTTTTAAAACTTATTTTTACTTTAATAGGTATTGCTGTTTTCCTTAAACTTGTTATTTACTTGTTGTTTTACGTAACCCTATCAACATTTTTTGATATTAATATAATGTCATTACCCACGAACCCGTCCTGATGCACTCGTTATTTTGTTTATTCTTTTATATCAACTATGTATTTACATAACCGCCGATAAACTATATTACATAGTGTTGTGGTACGAAAAAGTAATGCGCGTCATTCGCTTAGATTGTTGTCGATATTTATATAAATAATATAATAATCCCGTGTTATTAATACTAATATTATAAAGAGGAAAGATTTAATTGTTTGTTTGTTTGCTTGGATTGAATAGGTTCCGAAAACACTAAACCGAATTGAAAAATTGTTGGGAAGCTACACTACCCGTAGGTGATATAGGCTACATTATATTTTCAAAAAAATTAGGGATCCTTACTAATTCAACAATGTAATCCTAGGTGTTAAAAAAATACCTAAAATGTTCTTTACATCGCGTGCGCTACGAAAACCAATGTTTCATAATTATGTGTTTCAGGCGTATAGATTCAATTACCGTTAATTATAATAAAACACAAAATATGGTTAGATTTATTATTATGTAAACTAGATTTCATTATACTGAAATTTGAAAATTTAATATTTAATTAATAATTTCATTATATTTTTTCCGGAGATAATAATTTTCACAATGATTTTTTGTATTATATATTATTAAAGTACCTTTCATCATTACAGCCTATACAGTCCACTGCTGGACATAGGCCTCCACAAGTTTACGCCAAAAATAACGTGAACTCATGTGTTTTGCCCATAGTCACCACGCTGGGCAGGCGGGTTGGTGACCGCAGTACTGGCTTTGTCGCACCGAAGACGCTGCTGCCCGTCTTCGGCCTGTGCATTTCAAAGCCAGCAGTTGGATGGTTATCCCGCCATCGGTCGGCATCTTAAGTTCCAAGGTGGTTGTGGAACCTTGTTATCCCTTAGTCGCCTCTTACGACACCCACGGGAAGAGAGGGGGTGGCTAAATTCTTTAGTGCCGTAGCCACACAGCACATTAAAGTACCTTTACAAACTTCAAAATATTAATAAAAAAGTTGTTTATTTATTTCAAGTTCAACAACTTTCATCGAATTTATCGAAATAAAAATTCATTATTCCCATTAAATAAAAAAATTAAATCGTTGTCATTTCTCGACACAACACATCACTATTTCGCAGTTTTTGCCACTTACTTATTCGATCTGTTAAACCGGTCTAGAGACCATAATGACATGACCTCTTTTTCTTGCTGTTAGTATATTAAACTCGCTTTGTATTTCTCGAGTTGTGGAACAAAATAGACCATATTATAGTGGTCAGTTACACACGATATATTGTGTTCAGTGCTATTTGTTGTCATTCGAGATCCGACGTCGTTGAGGTGAGTCTTATACTCTGATAAAGATTATTCTGGAACATCTTTAAGATTATTTATTATTTTTTTATCTTATGTTGACATAAGTGTTTTATTCATATTATTCTGTAATACAAGGAGTTTTTATATTTCATTTGAATTTGTTTATTTCGTGTTTAGATGCTTTGATTCAAGAAAAGTAAAAACGTAAATATGTATAAGTTTATTGAGATATTGTAGTCATTTTTGATTGTGGATTACACAATATTTGTTCATTTTAATGAGCTACGCACACTCGTATATGCTAACTACTTCGACCAAATCGTTTGTTATTTAGTTAACATAACATTAACATTTGATTTTTAGTAGTTTTTTCACGTATGGCGTATGTATTATGTAAATTGTTAAATCTTCAAACCAACGAAACGAAATATAAATTTTTGTATCTCAAATAGTAGACACTTGTTAATTCTAATATAATCAAGTTGTTGAAAGCTTATCAATTCGATTGTAAATCTCAATATTTTTATACACATGTTTTTGTGTACACAATTTACCGGTAAGTTATTGATCATTCATTCATTCAAATAATTCCGTTATTATAATTTATTTGTGGCAAAACTGTTTATTGATTGAGGTTATGGGCTATAAATGATCATTATATGACTCAAACGAGCGTAACAGTATTCATAAATGTCAAATTATTCACAAATAAGGCAATTTAAGGGCTTCATTCACCGATTGCTGATATCGATTATCTTTCACATAAGTTACTGACAGACTTTATCAGACAAAGGAAAAAGTAATAAAAAACAACTTTTGGGAATAGGAATATTTGACAAATCGACACCAACAATTTATACTACGCCAATTCGACTTTTCGATAAGTTTGTTTTTTTAATGCGAACTTGATAAAATGTGTTTTTATATGTAATAAAAAAATTGTGAAATTGCAATGAATGAATTAACTATTAAACATACCAAATTTCAAATAAGTTTCTTAATTAATATAAAAGGTATCACGTTTTTCCCTTTTATAAGCCTCTATTGTAAAGTTCACTTTTAAGAGTTAGCTTAGTATAAATTGCTGGTGTCGAAATAGAGTTTGATAGTGGAAGTAAATAGTATAAGCTTTTATCTGTTTGATACATTTGTACGTCAGATAACTTTGCCAACGACTAGCAAATCAGGCGCCAAGGGCCGTTCTCACCAGTTGTGGATAAAGATTATCCTGCAAATAAGTTACAAATAGAATTTGACAGCGGGAGGTAGAATTGGCCATTAATACCTGTTTCTTTCTATTTACTAAATTAATTAACAACAACTTTAAGGTTAATATTAGCGAATACAAATATCTCTTAAATTTTATAGAATTCGATAACAAAAAAGAATAATTAATCAAAAGCTTTTAATTGTTGGATACCGTCATCCGTCAAATAACGTTATCCACAACTTGTAAAACAGGTCCTAAGACATTCAATTCGTATATTCAAATTTAGACATGTAAATAAATTGACATGTCAATTGGAATGTGTTTTATTGCGCAATTTAGTTCATATTAAATACCTATTTAATGCAAAACTATTTATTATTAAACTAGTAAATGAAATTCGACCATAATTAATTTAAATTATAAGTTAGAATATTATTAAGGTTCTGATGTCAAATACTATACTTCTATAATAATAAACAATAGAGTATATATATGCATTTGTGTGTCAAATACACGGTAGTGTGTGTAATGTTTTTTTATTGATTTAATGTATATATTATGCATAATTTTAAAAATGTATTATCATTCTGCACTCGTCTATATAAGTGTGCGAAATTTCATACTCCTCCATCCGTGCAATTTTAGTAAAAAGGGGTTTTTGTTTCACGTATTAATATATAGATGTGTTACCACATTAATGTCAAACACAAGTGACACGTACCGACTTTGCGTAGTTGTAAACAATTAAGGTAGGAAATGAGATGTTTACTTATAACATTTAAGGTGGTTTTTTTTTGTTCTTAGAAAGAAGAAAGACCACGCAATTTTGTGTAGTCTTATTTTTGTAAAAACATTTAAAATATAGTATAAATTGCTATAATTTTTCGATTTATCATGAAAAAAAAACTTATTTCGGAGCGTTTTTTCCTTAAAAAAACTTTTAGTCAAATAGATAGTGTTTTTTAAACGATGACCTTTCAAACAGGTCATGTGATTATTATTAATATGTAAAAAGTATTAACATCTTAGACCAGAGTATCGATCTGAAGGTCTAAGCTTTCCACTTGTCAAAGCCCCGTATAAAACACGTTTGAAAAATTAGAGCAATAACAACATTCATAGACATATATATAAGGCTTTATTTATTAAATAAACTTCTTATAATAATTATGCATTAATGGTTGTACTTATTAAAATGGATTTTTCGTTTGATCATTATCTTCAGCGAAGTATTGTGCATGAGCCTACAAAGGTTTCTGAGTGTGTACGACCAAAATAAAAACAAAAAAAAATAAAAAAAGCGTAGCAACGCGCGTAGGGTACAGCTAGTAGCTTATAAAAATGTATATTATTACGTTTAAATTAAGTGTGATAAATGTCATGAACTCATCACCTTAGCACATAAAATATATTGTAGAGATAAGAACTATTATATACTAGCTATGCCCCGAGATTTCACCCGCAAAAGTTACAAAATAGAATATTTTATAGGTTAGAATCCAGAGTTACAAAACAAATTGATGTGCTCAGGATTTAGGTTGTTAGGATTGTTTTGCAAATTGAGCTTTTATGAATCTTTATTGAATAAGTTCGTCTGGATGTAACTATTGTGATATTGTCAAGCCGTATTACTACAAATTACTTAATAGTAGGGTACTCAGACATCCATTAATAAAAGTTATGACCCTCAATTTTTCACGGTCAAATCTCTCTTCTTTACAAATAATACAGTTCAAAGATAATAATAATTAAGATATCATTAATTATTATCATAAGATAGAATAATTAAGATATCATTCATAAAACAAAATAAAACCTGTGAAATGAATTTAAAGTTTTTTTTTAAATAAATAGATAAAGCGTATTATTTGGTGCAGGATTATTGTTGTTGATTATTGTAGTTGACAGTGTAGTAGTGCGGACTTAGTGACACTGTATTTCATTCATGATATTACTAATTTTGTATTAAAACACAGTTTATATATTGATTTCAAAAGAGAAACTGTGGAGTGTCTTGCCGATTCTTCTCTGTAGAATCTACATTCCGAATCGGTGGTAGCTTGACTTTTACAAAAATAATAATACATGAAAGTAGCTTAAGAATAAGTCTGAGGACGAGTAATTGAGATATATACTGGACATCGAAAAATTTTGCTATCTAATATCTCTTAGAATAATCAACTTTAGTGTTACGGCTCCGAAAAAATGCGTGGAGGCATTTTTCGTGATTTCTCAAAAGGTAATTTTTAAGGCCTAACCGACTATTTAATCTAAAGCTGAAATTGCAGTGAAACGACCGTAGAATTCCTTAAGCTTCACTTTAAATTTTTTAATTTCTAGTCAAAGATCCGAAGTAGACGTGATCATCACTCGTCTGCTTAATAAATAAAAATTAAATAATTATCTTCTTTAGTATTTTAAAGATAAATCGCAAAAAAAGTTGCCTAGAAAATTTCTGACCAGACTTTTAACAGGCAAGCTTATGTCATCGTATTCACAATGAAACAGCGCTCATTTTGATGTAAGATTTATTTATTAAACATGTGGCTGAATGTAACTAGAACAATATATATATTAATATACCAGTTTATACCTGCCACCCAGTAGTTATGCCAGGAAAATAATAGACAACCAAACGGTTGTGTGTATTTAATTATGAATTTAATTTTGCCCGACCAGAATTTTTCGCGCCACTTTCGCGATTGTTTTTCTAATGTAATAAAATAAACATAAAATAATTTTTAATTTTAAGTTATCTCTAGTTCGGATCTCCTACAACAATGTCCACAAAAGAAGTATAGTGATGTTATATTAATATACAAATAAATATTTTTTATTCATATTCAAGATGAGTACCCACGTTACTACTACGACCCGATTACACTATGACGTATGTTTTGATTATTTTCTCACGTAGAGATATTTTACGATAAGTACATTGAAGTATCTTAATACTAGACAGGTGGCGTATTTCCTTGTTTTTTTCGATACCTAGTTAAAAGTGAATGACATATTTTTGTTATAATTTAAAATTAAAATTGACGTTCTTTATTCATTAATTAATATCGTCGTTCATTGTAATTTTTAATAAATATTTCTTAAAAAAAATAACAAAAATTATACAAAAATAAATAAAAAAATTATACAAAGTAGATTGTCATAGATAGTGGTGTTATAACTTGGTTGTGTCAATTACCATTTCATCATTAATTTCGTTAATGGTTGGCACAGTAAGCACAGAACACGAAGGAAGGAAAGAAACACAGAGGAATCGACAATGTCATGTACAGTGGAAAATGCAAGAAAAAGATTAAACTGTCTGAAACAAAAGATGAGTAAAGTTACGACACGATTCCACGTTTTGATTATCATCTCACGTAGAGATATTTTAAAGTGATGATAAGCACATTGAATTACCTTAACACTACACAAGTGGCGTATTTCCTTTTTTTATTCTCTTCGATGTCTAGTGTATTTGAAATTTACATTCGTTGATTGCGTACAATGATGCGAAAAAGTACACAGGAATCGACAATGTCATGTACTATGGAGTACACAAGAAATAGACTAAATTATCTGACAAATTGGTAATTTATGTTTTAACTCCAAATATCCTGTAAATTGGCCAATTTATATTTCCTAACAGACTTGTTTATTAGAATTCAGTACATAGTTAAGGTAATAAGGAAGTGAATAGTCATCTTCAATTAGAACATCTTTTTGGGACGTTAAATTAAAATTGAACGTATCGTTTTATTATTACTAAACGCTATTTAAAAATAGGGGTTGATCGTAGAGGGTTGAAAATTTAGAGTTGTATGTATTTTTTAATGTTGTATCATAAAAAAATAAAAAATAAATAATTTATCTAAAAATGAAAAAAAATGATTTAGGGGTAGACTACCCTTAACATTTAGGGGGATGAAAAATAGATGTTGTTCGATTCTCAGACCTACCCAATATGCTCACAAAATTTCATGAGAATCGGTCAAGCCGTTTCCGAGGAGTCACCGCGACACGATAATTTGATATATTAGTTATTACTTACTTTGTACTCGTAATAGACAAAATTTTTAACATTTATTATATATTTCAACCGCTTTATTTCATCGAAACCTTTTTCTTTGAATACATGCCTTTTGTATCAGCTAAGAAAAGTGACATAAACATTACTGCCTTTTGTTGCATTCATGTATGCTGTATATGTACACGAGATATTGAGAAAGATTGTTTAATTTGATTTAATTTGATTTTATTCGGAACAAAATCAAATGGGATAAATGGTTACGAAGTGTTCTTATAGCTAAAATATTGTCTTAAGTAATTACACAACCAGTAGGTGCAGTAATCTTACAAAGACGGTAGCATTATTTACTCCAAATTGAGGGTGAATTATAATTTAAGAGAAGAACCAAAAAAGAAAAAATTATTATCTTCGGTAAAGGTATTGCTTAGGGTAATAAATTGAGCTTTTTCTCAATCTGTAATTTATTCGAATTATGAAAATGAGCTGATATGTTGATTCTTGTTGTTAACAATTACTGCATTGTTATTAAATTTTCCACTTCATTATTGTACAGAATAATGAGATCATTTTCTTTATTCTTGCGCTTATTTTTATGTTTTGTCTGTAGATGATCGGTCTGTGACGTGTAAGAATGGTGTAATATCTATTACACAGGTAGTCCGGTAATTAATGGATAACCCCCGCAGGTGCTTGTGGGCAACCGAACTCACCGAACAGAACCGACTCAGAAAAAAATAAAAAATAAATCTATCTGCACCGATCTAGAATTTTTTAATTTTTTTTACATAAGTACGAAATTTGATACCTTTGTTCAAACTTTTGGGCACTACTGCTAGAAATTCAATAATAATGGATTGATTTTCTCTGGAAATAATCTTGGGTAATCGGCTTTGCTATCGCGCATTGCAAAATATTTCTAGCCACAACTGTTTCTTTTTTTCAAATACTTAAAATGAAAAATAGTGTATTCGAATTTTTTGTGATAAAGTTTGAGCACCTGTTCAGCAAAAAAAAAAGTATTAATACTAATTAGTACCCCTATTGAGGAAAATTGCGCGGACGGCGGAGTATGAAATTTCGCACACTCATAGTTTATATATAGAGAAGGGGTGTAGAATACTAATATGTTTTTAAAATTATGCGTAAAATATACATTAAATCAATAAAAATAAAATACACACACTTCCATGTATTTGACACACGCACGCATAAATATTCTTGTATCTATTGTTAATGTGAAATTGAAATTTTTTAAAAAGTTATTCTTTTTTAAACTTTTTTTTTGGTTTTTATTTATTTATATTTTTAATTATGGTCGAATTTCGACCACTGGGCGACCACTAGTTATTTTTTAAAAGACTAAGGAATGATTTGTAGTATTTGAATACTTTTTGGTTTTTTTGTCAAAATGCTTTTCACTTTATATTTAACATTGTATATAAAATATTTATTAATATACGGAAAGGCTATTTTAATTTAAATGGGAGGTAACTTCTTTTTTTATATAGTCTACAATAAAACACGTTTTTGAAGTGTGAAGTGAACTTCTTCAGAATCGTTGATTTAAAACTCGGTGAAACGAAAATGCTTCAGAATAAAGAAATAAATAAATGTGTACGAGAGAATGAGATAGACATATACATACATTACACAGTATTTTATATTCTCGGTGAAAAAATCTATCGGAGGCTACTTTTCAGAAGTTTCACTTATACGGTGTGTGAATTGCACACACGTACTTAAGTTTTTTTTTTTAAATTGATTACATGTTTAATATTACCTTTTCATTTAATTACATAATTTGTTGCAGCCGTTCAAAAGCTATGTGCGTAAATATATTTCAGGGATTCATTTTATATACATTGATTATTGAATGTAATAATAATTTGTCTTTTATATTTACAGAAATATTTAAACATGATGTATCAACTGGTAATACTCGCTACAGCGGCCATCTTTGTGGGAGTCCACTCCCACGGCCACGATCACGCACACGATGTAAGTTCCGACATTAATCTTTCTTTATTATTTAGAATCATTTTATATTATATTTATTCCTTTGTCATAGCCATTCAAGCATATTTTTGTTTGACGTTTAGCTTGTTAAGTTTGCGGTGTCTCAAAATAAGAAATATGTATAATTTGTTTGGCTACATAATTTGTGGGACAATAATTATTCACGCACATAACAATAGTATACAGATAAAATATATATTAAATTTGACATATTGTTATTTATTATACACGCATATTATATCATAATTATATTGATTATTTACATGGTTTAGGATATTTTTTCACATTAAAAAAAATACAGTACACTTTAAAGATTTGAGAAAACATGATAAACATAAAAACAAGTATAGGCAACACTCGGGCGATATACAAAAATAAAGAACAAAACAAATCTCAACTTAAAATTATTTTGATATGACAAATACAAAGTGCTATATTAAGTATCGTGCGATAGCAATTACGCTAACCCTATTGTCCATGTCCAATGTACAGAATATAAATTGTAATAAAAACTCAATAGAATGAATCAAATGAAATACAACATATGTAACCATTACTTTCAGCACGCAAAACAAGCGGCAGGCCCTCTCCGTGCCATAGTCCGCCTGGCTAGCCCTGACGGCCGTGACATCCACGGCAACGTGACCTTCGAACAGCTGGAAGACAAAGTCCGTATAACCGGCCAGATCTACGGCATGCCAGCTGGAGAATACGGTTTCCACGTCCATGCCACTGGTGACATCACCAACGGCTGTGTATCTGCAGGAGCTCACTTCAACCCTGACAACGTAAGGATATACAATATAAGAAGGAGAACTTAAAATCAAAAAATGTTGAATTTAATGTTTTTTTTTATGAGAAAATAAAACATGTTAGAGAGCACTGTTCTGTCATGCAATAACAGAGCAGGACACAGTTTCTATGTAAACTTAAAACATTAAATAATAGAAAAACTTACGTGGCTACTACTATACTACGCACTAAACGGATTACGGACAGTAGAGGTCTCAAGTATTAAAATTTTCAATCATGCTTAGAACATTTTTATTGGGATATAAAATAGGAAAAAAATAATTATAAATTCATATGGTAATGATCTGGTTTTTTAAAGCTAAAGAATTATGAAATCAGTGCAGTTATTTCGAAATTGGACATCTCAGCTAAAAAAGAAAAACAACAATCCTCCTTCCTTATTATATATACAAAATTATTACTTAGTGTTCGTATAACCAGTATTAGCATAGTCCGTGTCGGCATAGTCAGTATTAGTGTAGTCAGTGTCAATATAGTCGGTATTCGTGTAGTCAGTGTCAATATAGTCAGTATTAGTGTAGTCAGTGTCAATATAGTCAGTATTCGTGTAGTCAGTGTGAGTATATTTAGTGTCGGCATTAGTTTTCATTATACCTGACTAGCTCGTTGTCGCAGCGACTAGCGCGTTAGCGCAGGGACTAGCCCGTTGGCGTAGTTTGTAGTGGCCTTGCTTTCTGTTCCGCGGGTTGCGGGTTCGATTCCCGCGTTTGGGTGTAATATGTGTTTTTATATATGTATTATTTTTATGTATATTTATAAAAAAAATATAGCTATAACAACCGGCTGTCACCTACAACACAAGCATTAAGTTGCTTATCTTAGGAACAGACGACCGTGTGTGTATGTAATAGGATATCATCACTTTCATCATCACAATCATAATCCACTTTGTGATCTTTATCTCCATCTATATATCAATACCAACAGAAAGACCATGGACATCCCAATGACGAGAACCGCCACGTCGGTGACCTCGGCAATGTGCAGTTCGACAGCGAACAACTCAGCCACATCGATTTCACCGATAAAGTGATCGCTCTCTACGGACCCCACAACATAATCGGCAGGGCCCTCGTCCTCCACGCGATGGCTGACGACTTCGGAAAGACCGACCACCCCGACTCCAAGAAGACCGGAAACGCTGGAGGTCGCGTCGCGTGCGGTGTTATCGGAATATTGTAATTGTTATTAAAATCTCTCTTTTATTTTGTAAGATGATTAAAATCAATTTTGTTAATAAATGATATACGATTTAATTCTATGTCATTCTTTGCGTTTTATCTTTTTTTTTGTCTTTTTTAATGTTATCTTTAAATGTTTTTTTTTTATTTATTTAAAATAATTCTATATTTACAATGCAGGTAAATTTTTTAATTAAGTATATATAAGTATCAATGTAAGGAGGTTTTATGTAATTATATTTGTTAATCACCTAAAAGTTACAAGCATATCAAAAAAAAAATAATAATAATATGAGTATTATTACTCAACTAAGCCCCGTGACTTAGTGTTAAAAATATAGGAATGTGTTTTTAAATAATAATAAATACCACGTAATAATTAAAGTACCTATAATTACTAGTATGTCTAAATATGCTCATGATGCACAATCAACAAAATTTGAATGATCGACGGAATCGTTTGTCGAGATGAATTTCGGAAAACAATTAAATATTAGTAGAGATTTTCAAGTAGAGACCTTTAAGACAAAGCTGCCATACTATATGTAGGTCATCAAATAAAAAAAATCTAAAGATTTCCGGCTCTTCTGATTATATTCGATATTTCGAAAAGTAACGTAGGTGTAATAAGATAACATCAAAATCATATTGAGATATCAGGCTACAATATATATTTTCATCTCTTAGTCATAGTCATCGAAAAACAATAAAAATTTATAAGATATGAAAATCAATAGATAGTAAAATTGCGTTCGTATTTAATGATCCCAAACTGTGGTAAAGTGATTTTTATAATATATTTATTTTAATAGGCTGTGTAGCATATTTGAGGAGAGACTAAAAGTATTTGAGCCAAGTCCAGTTCTTAAATTAGAATTACCTTTAGAAAACCCATTTAAAAAATAAAGTAAAGTATATAGTTAATCATGTTACAATACAACATTGTAAGTTTTATTTTATGTAACAAATATATGAATAAGAAACAAAACAATAAATTACTTTTTAAACTTGGACGGTAGAGAGGTCAAAAAACTACTTAAATGAACAAACTTATTAGTTTCATAATGGTAGACGGCACGTCGAAAATTCTGACGGAATTAATTCCGCTAATGGTCTATTTTATAGCGAATATTAAATGACACAACCGAATATAGATGAAATCATTGAGATAGGGAAATTGAGCAAGGAATCAGAAGGAATATCTTGATCAAAATTTACAACAACCCGTCTGGGGAGGAACCCAATCATTACAGAAGATCACAACTAAATAACACTGCTTTTAAGTAGTGTTGTGTTCCTGTGGTGAGTAAGGTGACCAAGAGCTTCTAGGCAGGTGATGCAGGCGTCTAAAGGCCACGGTAACCGTTTACCGTCAGGTGGGTCATAGGCTTGTTTGGCGCCCTTGTCGTATAAAATATATTTTAAAAAATGTACGTCGATACTATGTAATAAATGTGTTTGGTCTTAAGTCTATTATAATAATTATGATGCAATAGTTTATCAGTCCATATTTAAGGGTTTTGACAGTTTTGGTATTCTATTTTTAATATATTGCAATCCCGCCCCTACATTCTAGTTCCAGAACTGATACAATTATTTCAATATACTAATTAAAAGTGTATGTGTGCAATTCACTTATGGCAGAAGTTAAAAATGTGAAAAGTAGTAGGAAAATAGGCCGTTGCGAATTTTTCTATCGACGATGACGGGCTCGTGAAAAAGTTCGTAAGCGCCAAGCGGAACGCGTTCTTTACGCGTTTTGAGGAGAAATGTATTCTGTATAATAAATGTAATTTATTTGTCGTGACGTATTTTTCATTCATCATTCATTTCAAGTTTCGAATCACAAAGATTCTATAGTTTTACTTTAAAAACTAAACTAGCGACTAATAAAACTACGTGTACTGTGCTGTGTGGCTACGGCACTAAAGAATTTAGCCACCCCCTCTCTTCCCGTGGGTGTCGTAAGAGGCGACTAAGGGATAACAAGGTTCCACAACCACCTTGGAACTTAAAAAGCCGACCGATGGCGGGATAACCATCCAACTGCTGGCTTTGAAATACACAGGCCGAAGACGGGCAGCAGCGTCTTCGGTGCGACAAAGCCAGAACTGCGGTCACCAACCCGCCTGCCCAGCGTGGTGACTATGGGCAAAACACATGAGTTCACGTTATTTTTGGCGTAAACTTGTGGAGGCCTATGTCCAGCAGTGGACTGTATAGGCTGTAATGATAATAAAACTACGTTGGAAAGGTTCGGATAATATATTTTTGGCGCGAAGCATACCTACTAAATTTATAGTTCACTCAATATAAGTTGATCCTTTCTAATACTCGTATATATGGAAAAGGTTGCTGGCCAAGCGGTAGGATAAAATGCAAAGGTAGATTCAAATATGATAAAATGTTGATGATTCATGATCTTTATTCGATTCGAGTTACATATATACTCGTATACAGCGAGTTTTGCTGATCGTAAAGCTGTACTCGTTTGTACTATACCTATTAATATTCCCTAGTCAAGGTTCTAAATATTTAGTACGCCTTATTAGGTTTGCTAGGCAAGTTGTAGGTAATCTACCGTACGTCACATTGCACATGTTTCAAAAGCACACATCTGACCAATATCAAAACTCAATGGCCAAAAATCCTATGATTTTTTTGCCATTGAGTTTTATCTTCTGCAAGGTTGAGCTACTTCTCCAGACGGGCTGCTCCAAAATTTTGAGCATTTTTTACTGAGCCCTACGCCAATAGATTTTTTTTCTAACTTTTAGGAAACTCAGCCATGCTGAATATTTATTTTAGAAAAAAAGTGTAAGCGAATTGCACTTATTATAATGAAACAACTTTTTCGGATTTTATCGAGGACTCCTCCCGTGACCATGGTTGCTGTAAAGTATTCGAAACGTCGGGCATTTAAAAAACTTAATAAACCTCAATAAAATCCGAAAAAGTTGTTTCATTATAAAAAGTGTAAGCTTAAGACCACTTACACGTATATTGTATACAATTGTCTTATATAATACTTATGTATAGAGCTTTTACAGTTTTGATTTACTGCTATGATTTTATGATCATATAATTAAAAGTAGGGCGTTTAATTAAAAGGCAAGTAATATATATATATATATAAGACATTAGTTGATTACTTAAAATTGGAATCGGAAAATTATACAATGTGTTGCTCTGAAAAAACAAAGATTTTATTATACAATTTTTCTTTATACATTATGATACAAAATTAATTATAAAAACCCTTAACCTACCTGAAAAAACAAAGAAACGACATTTAAAGCTATTTACCAATTCCTATATATATAATTAAAATTAAATATTTCTTTTATATGTGACTATAATGAAGTGTCAAAAATCTCTTTATAAAACAATACATATTACTACTGCTATAAAAAATGGTACTATACAAATATACAAACTCAAAGGAATATATTCCTTTATACATATATAATAAGGTATATCAGATAAATGTGGGTATTCTGGTATTAAATATAATACTCTGTTTTGCAGGAGTCCCCTTTATGGCTGGCCGGGGAATGCTGCATCGACGTACATAGGCGCTACCGTCATCACGACTTTAATGGCATTCATGGTTATACTGATAAAATAAAAAAGTATGAGATAGCTTCAAAACGCGACTGGAGTTTACTCCTTAAATCATTCAGTAATATCTATAATATAAAAATGAATCGCTGAATGTGTTGCTAAGCGCAAAACTCGAGAACGGTTGGACCGATTTCGCTAATTCTTTTTTAAAATTATTCCTTGAAGTACGAGGATGGTTCTTACGGAGAGAAAAATTCAAAAAAAAAATTTTTTAAATTTCCTGAAAAAGTCTAAAAACAACACTTTTCTATACTCCCATACAAAAGATTTGTGATAATACTTAAAAGTCAATTTGAACTTTAATACCATACGATAAAGTTTGTGTTAGGCGATACGAAGTTCGCCGGGTCAGCTAGTTTAAAAATATAAACGTTCTGTTGAATCAGACGTTCCCAAACTTTTTTTTTTATAGATAACTTTCAAAACTTGACTATCAGACTCAATGTGTTAAATGAAGATAATTATAATTCATGATGCTTGGTTTTCGTATCGGCATACTAAATGCCGGTATATTATTATCATACAAATCTTACATAAACAACTAAAAGTCCTCACTCTTAGCGGGGTTTCACACAATTTTACAGTCTATATTTTTATGGGCCAAACATGGAGTAAACTTCAATTAATGTATAAAAGTATTATTTATACACTTTTTTAAGTATTAAGTTTCACTTAGGTATTTTTTTTATTTAAAAATTTTGATCCTCGGGCTCAAAATGCCCGTGCCTTTTGTTAATCATGCATGCATTATAATAATACCACAGGCGATTTTTCTTTATTACTACAGATTGACAGTCCTGTAACTGCCTAGTAAAACTAGGACGTGGACCGACGCTGACGGTTTTTTTATTTAACTTAGTTATTGTACTTAAGTTCATTTTGAATTAAGAGAAAATAATTTTCTTATTTTTTTTTATGGTTGTAACCTAATACGATGTGTAAAGAGATGTTATTGTGATGCACAATACAGCCTTAGAAAATAGCTCGGCTATCACGTATTATCATATATCGATTCTTAGCTGATCCGTTTGTTTTAATATTTACTATTTGGACTAAACTGATATCCCCAGTTATTAAAATAGTATTTTACGCAACTTTATAAAATAAGAAATAAGATTTATTACTCGTATACTTAAGATATAAAGTTTTTTATTATTTTACTTTTTATATTACAGACTTTCACTTATATTTTGTAATTAGCTTATATTATATTGTTAATAAAATTGTTTTGAAATTGTGTAGTTTTGTTTTCTTCGCTCAAATTTCTAATAATCTTTTTTATTATTATAGAAATATAGAATAAAATCGCAGTCGCAAAATTTGTTTATAAAATGTTGACATTTTGGTTGATCGTCAGCTTCATTGCGCTCCAGGTAAAGGTTTCACTAATACCTACAATTCAGCCTGTAATATCGCACTGCTGGGCGTAGGTTTCTTTCTCCATGTAGGACAAGTCTTGGAGCTTAATCCACTACGCTGCTCCACTGCGGGATGGCGGATATATTCCCTGCTATGAATAACGATCGAAATCAAATCAGTCGAAAATCGAATCAATCAGATTTTATGATAATAACCAGTTCCGACCGCTTAACGTGCTCTCTGGGGCACGGTAGAGAGATCTACAAGGAGAGACATCCAAACCGAAAAGAATCATTTGTTCAGATACAAATATCCATACCGATCGGGAATCGAACCGGCCATCCGTCGGTATTTAGGCACCGTAACGCACCACTACACCAGAGCGGTTGTTACAACACAATTAGGTACATGACTAACATAAACAGATGCAGAAAAAAAATCATAAGACCCCAATCTCTTCAGTTTTATTATGTTAACAAATACAGCTTCTGTTAGTATTTTCATCTGTGGAGATATACTCGTGGATTCATCATCATCATCATTTCAGCCTATCACAGTCCACTGCTGGACATAGGCCTCCACAACTTCACGCCAAAAATGGCGTGAACCCGTGTGTTTTGCCCATAGTCACCACGCTGGGCAGGCGGGTTGGTGATCGCAGGGCTGGCTTTGTCGCACCGAAGACGCCGGCTGCCCATCTTCGACCTGCCCACCATCGGTCGGCTTTGTAAGTTCCAAGGTGGTAGTGGAACTGTGTTATCCCTTAGTCACCCCTTACGACACCTACGGGAAGAGAGGGGGTGGCTATATTCTTTACTACCGTAGCTACACAGCGAAGTATTAATCACTATCTATAAATCTTTGTTTACATGTACTTACTTACTTTTAGGCCATTTTCATTTCAAACCTAGGGTTTGCTATATTTTTTAAATTAGATATATAACGGACGAAGTCCAATTATTTCACGTTACAAATGTCAAGGATCATCGCGTTCGATATTAATGTAGCTATAAAAGGCCAGAATTATCTATTATTCGGCCTAAGGTCATTTACAGACGTATTCGTATACTTCATAAGTTTCAATTTAATACAGGTCGAAATATAATGCCGGAAGTGATAAAGCTCTTTATAATAATGGAAAAAAAAATTGTTTCCAAGAAGCATTGTGTTCCTGTTGGTGAGTAAGGTAACGTTTAGCTAGCTAGGTTAAGCTAGCTAATTTAAAATTAGCTTAGCTAAGGTAGCTTAAGTTTACCCAGTCAGCTATCTTTGGTTATTGTAGAGTTTTTAAATGAAATAAATCCAACAATTTTATTTTTTTTCTAAGAAAATAAATATGGCGAATAAAATTTCTATTTTGTAGCTGATATATACAATTTTCTGTTACGAAGAATAAATAGCAACTGTATTTAAAATACTATTGATTTTGTTAAACTTTAAACTTCGAGTCATCTGTTATTTCTCAACAAAGTACCCTAGTACTATAAAAATAAACAAAACACATACTATTATAGCCTTTAATTTTCAGGTAATAAGAACTGTATTAGCATGCGTTATTTTAATTTTCAGTGTTTGTTGTTTATTCGTAGCGTTCCACACAATGAAACTCGAGCATAGGCTTAGTCAATGTCAAATGTTCGACTCAACGAGCGTGTACTAAAGCCAGATCAATAGACCTGGTTCTAAATATGTTTGTTAATTTTGCCGATATAAGTCGAGGCTGTGCTAAAACACTACTTCTCGTTCTTAACGGATGCTGTATTGTAAGTTTATCCTTATATCTTCTAACCAGCGTTTTGTTTAACTTCTTTTTCCTCTAGTTCAGACTGGGCAGCTTAATTAGCATATGATTATGGTCACAAATCATTTGAAATCTGATTTCTAAGACCCTTGAAAGACTTGCCCTCGTACAAATCCTTTGTACCATTTTGGATTTTAATAGATTTCATAACGTACCTAATAATGTGTTTTTTATTAATAAAAAGCATGTGTCTATATTTTTTCTGTATATTTTGAAAAAATCAAGAGAAAGCGGCAATTTCCAACTATTATTGTTGATACATATTCATGAATAATTATGGCGTAATTATTGCGCATTCAATTTATAATTCGAATATTATTACCATATTTTTAAACAGTCAAGAATTTTGCTGTCCCTAGCTATATTTTAAATGTGTTCTACTCAAATACCGTATTCTCAAACTTATGAGCTATGCCTATTTAAAAATGAATACGTATTACATGAACATACACGTTAATCTATTGGAGACAGCGCTCTTGAGATGAGTAATAAAAACAACACTGAATTTTGTAAAGGACAACGATAAAACTAATTCGATTTTTTTTAGCTCATAGCACTATGCACCTTCATTTTTGCTGTGGTGGACACAAAAATACTTAAGCAGTATGGCGAAGAGAGGGCCAGCGGTACCTTCGCCGGTGACGTCATCATTATCGTGACGTGCATCCTGCTCATATCCGTGGCAGCCTTTGGTTCTGTGGGAGCAGTAAAAAGTGACGTCAGGATACTTTACTTGGTAAAATGTGATTTTGTTTTGATTGACAAGGATATGACAAAATAGTTAGCACTAAACAAATCTAAATATTCTAGTGCTTAAATATTTCCTTCAACTAATAATTACAATTTCAAAGTTTAGCGTGTCAGTATTTTTTTATGGTGTCACTCACACAATCAACAACATAATCCCGCACAATCAACTTGATTTGACTCAAATATTTTAAAGGATACAAACAGTAACAGTTTCAAAGGATACAGTTACAAAATTTATAGAATCACATTTAAATAATTTTTTCAGCATTTAACCGAAATTGTCCCCAATTTAGAGTCAATCTCCTATCTATTCAGATAAAGAATTTTTGTCATAAAGCTGTTATATGTTTTTCTTACCCTATGTTATGTAATTATTTATCCAGTATATAGGTTTCCTAATGATCATGGTGATACTGGAACTGCTGATCGCTATCTACGTGTCTCTGCAACGCTATGGGCTGGAGTTCAAAGTGTCAGAGTGGTTGAGAGAAGATTTCTTCAGGAACGACACTGATGACGACGTGCATGGCGAGCTTTGGGATAACCTGCAGATCACTGTAAGAAGCAATACGGTTTAAGGGTCTAAAGAAGGCCTGTTTTACCACTTGTGGATACCGCCGTTTAACGAATGACGATACAGCGGATCCGGAAATCTTTGGTATGGGTGTCCGCGCCAGAAGCCCAGACCACGACAAACATCTGTATAGCCTATATAACAGTTTGTCAAGTGCGGGTATCGAACCTACGACCCCTAGCACAACAATCAGCTAACCAACCAAGTCAAAAATATAATATGATTGTGTATATTTTATTTAATCCCTCAAAATATTTCGTCAAAATTTATTTTTTAATTATTAAACTGTAGGATGAAAGGGCAATATATACACATATGTATGTCATGTGAAGCTTAGCTTTTTGCATAAAAATAATACATCTATACTAATGTTATAAAGAGGTAAAGTTTATAACTTTGTTTTTATGTAGGGGGTAATCTTTGCAAATACTGATCCGATCATGAAAATTTTTTCACTAACATAAAGCTACACTATTCAGGAGTGACATAGGTTATATTTTATTGTAATTGAACAAAAAATTCAGTAAATAAAAAAAGATTAAAATATAATATCAAAATGGTAAATAAACTAGCGCCATCTATCGCTATTAGAAAACAATTTATTAGTCTTTCGACGTTATTAATTTAGTCTTATTTTAGTCTATCTTCTCTTAGTCTTATTTTCTTCTTTAAAGTATGTTATTTGGTTCTGTAATTTAAAATAATAAATACACGGGAGCAACATATTATTTATTTAAGTGCTATAAAATTTGTTCTTTAAAGTATGTTATTTGGTTAATATAATAATAATTAACGCCCAACGAAAAGGGGCACAGGTCGGCTAGTATTATATAAATACAAATATTACACCTAATAAAAAATAACTATAGAAATAACAAAACAGGAAAAGAAGGGAATAAGGAACAAAATCATATAATTAAATACCATATAATAATTTTCAGTTATAAAATAGATACTGACAGATATTCAGAGACAAGTAACTTAAATTTGTATTTGTTTAAATTATATTCTTTACTTAAATTGTATTCTTTTCGCAAAACTTACTTTAAATTAATGAAGGTTTTTGTTGAAATCGAACTAACTGTTTTATTATATTATTATAAATATTTTTTTGCTGCAGTATGAATGCTGTGGCCTCAATGGACCAGATGATTACTTAGCTATTCAGAAGCAGATCAGCTTATCTTGCTGTCCACGAGCCTTCCGTGCAAGGACCGCATACGCGAGGCAGCAACTTTACCGCACATGTGTAGAGTTAGTACCTACAATCTTAGGCATTGGTGCTTGTGTGCTTACAGATATAAAAATTGCACATTCATTTGTTTTTAAGCGATGTGTTGGCGCAATGTTCACAGCATTGGTTTGTGGCTGTTGCACTGGCACTTGACAAACATTTGTATTGGACATACAAATGTTTGCCATGGTCTGGGTGTTTGTGCAGTCCTTGTGGATCTCCCTACCGTACCTTGGAGAGCACGTTAAGCCGTCTGTTTCGGTTGTTATCATGTACATCTGAGCGATCGTTACTCATAGTAGGGAAAATTGCAGCATTGAAGCAGCTCTGATAGCGATCGTTACTCATAATAGGGAAAATATTCGTCAATCAGCATTGAAGCAGCGTGGATTAAGTTCTCATCCTTCTACACGGGGAAAGAGACCTATGCCTAACAGTGGGATATTATAGGCTAAAGCGTTGTTTTTAAGGTAGGAAACTCAATGCCCGTGTCCAGGTAGCACCTGGATGGTGTAGGTATATTTTTTTGTTGGAATAAACGTATTTATAGTGAATACATACATAAATATATAAGATGTTCGACTTCTAACTGCGTTTCTTCAAATGGAGGGTTCTTTATGAGTAATAGATAATGATCCGTGTAATAAAAATTACTGGCCTATTTTTAAATTTAACTTTATACCTTTCGTGACCGCATCGGCACGGCTATAATTTATGATTGGAAACATTCCTCGAGAAAAAGAATGGGTTTCCATATGCGGTTCTTTAGTTCTATGCGATAGTTAGTATTAATATTTCACTTCATTGACGTTATTTAGCGCTGAGAAAATATTATTGTAGGGTTATGCATTAGAAGTAGACAGAGTAGCTCGTAAGACAATGAAAAAAAAAATAATTAGTTTTTTTTAACCCAACAAATCGTTTAACGTCATGATTAGTTTAAGACTTTAATACAATAAGTGAACGGCCCGCCGTAGGCCCGCCTGATGGTAAGTGGTTAACGTAGCCTTTGGATGCCTGCAACACCAGGAGAATTGCAAGGGCGTTGCAGACCTTGCCATCGATTATCCCCTAGGAGCTCTAGAAACCTTATCGCAATAATACAACACTGCTAAATACGCTTCAGCCTGTAATATCCCTCTACTGGGCATAGGCCTCTTTCCCCATGTAGGAGAAGGATCAGAGCTTAATCCACCACGCTGCTCCAATGCGGGTTGGCGAATATATTCCCTACTATGAGTAACGATCGCTATCAGGTGTACATGATAACAACCGGGACCGACGGCTTAACGTGCTCTCCGAGGCGCGGTGGGGAGTCCTACAAGGACTGCACAAACACCCAGACCACGGCAAACACCTGTATGGCCAATACAAATGTTTGTCGTCCGCAACCGCCAGCGCAACAGGCCTTACTTCAGTACGAGTAAACCAACATTTTTATTTCCTTTCTATTAACGAGTTTGACTAAAAATAAATGGCATGTTGATGTCCTCTTAATAAACAAAAGCATTTCAACAAATTAGAAAAAGAATTTACCCTTTAGTGTACAATTATGCTAACATTTTAAATATATAATATTATTGCTTGTTCCCTTAAAAAAATGCTTTTAATTTTTCGTTTTTATATTATATTCCCAGATCCTCTACGTACTACAATGATGGGTGTGAAGATGAAATCTTGTACGCGTTGCGGGCAGATGCAAACTGGCTTGTCACAGTTGCTGTCGCTTCTTTTTGGTTTGAGGTTGTTTTGGTCATAAAAGTTTTTGAAGTTATACTTCTTTTGGTGCATTTGAGAATAATGTTGAGAGTAGATTTTTAAGATGCGCGCGCACACCGTCACAAAAAACTGATACTCTGAAGCAAGCTAGTCAGCGAAGAAGTTAGCAACGTGAAGTTAGCTAGCCAATGTAGTATAACTTCTTGTGTGCGTACATAGACACACTTTTTTATACCTCGTTTGAATGGTAAATTAAATGTATAATCAAGTTTGCTACTCAAAAGAACCTGTGTTTGTATGATGTCTGCTATGTTTTAAATCTGGTAATAATGTAGCCACTGATTACATGTTACATAATAGCTGTGTCCACGACTTCGTCCGTGTGAATTAAAAAAAAATATTATTCAGTTCGCAAAGTTACAAAATAAATAAATTTCTAAAATACAAATAGCCTAAATTACTCCTTATTACATCAGCTATCTGCCAATCAAAGTCCCATCAAAATCGCTCCAGCCGTTTCAGAGATTAGCCGGAACAAACAGACAGAAAAACAGACAGAGAGACAAAAATTGTAAAAAATGTTGTTTTGGTATATATACCGTGTATTTAAACATTACAAACAGACACTCCAATTTTATTTATTTGTATATATAATAAGATTAATAACCTTTATAGCAGCAATAAAATCTCTAAGTAATTACTCTAAAGGGTAATGACGACGGGTCCCAAGAACAAAATCTTATGGAAAAATAAGATGAAATCTGTTTTATTATTGATTCGTATTAAACATGCAAAAAGCTACATGGCAATATATTTTTTTTATTTATTGGTCTTTTATTTTTCTAAATACTCAAGTGAACATCATCTTATCTACAATGTATTGCAGCGAACAAACGTGTATTCACATGTACGAGCTTGTTCTTTACACTCCGAAACCGCGCGTGCCGCGACCCACCATCATTTACGTGTTTGTACTCGGCAAAGTCAGATGTTTTAGCAAGACATCGAGAATTCCTCGAGAATTCGGTTTAATATCATAATTTCAGGTTTCGTGAGTAATAAGTGATTGTAACAATGTCTGATGTATCTAGAAAGAGAAGAATATTAAATTTAGCCCTTCTTTTGGATAAAATTAGTGACGATCCAACTACTTGTAGTAACGAGGACGAAAAAATATCTAAACAAGGTAAGTAATAGATATTTTTTTTTTCATTGTGGTAATTAAAAAATTGTTACTGGTGTTACTTTATTAGTCTAGAAATTAAATTAACAAAATTATCTAAAATGTGTATCTTTTGATCGTTTGTTAATTTACAATGTTGTTCTACAGAAATCTATAACCCATTTAATTGTTCCTTAATAATCAACATATTTCATTTACCTATATTTTATAGACACTAAAATACTTAATTGTGGTGTATTTAATTTTACCGCAGTAATTTCACATAAGTTTTTGTTCGACAAAAATCTGTTCAAAATCATTCATCGCTTAAGCACATACGATCTTGTTGTTCGAATTTGTACCAAAAAAATGTTGCTGTATATAAATAAACGATTTTGTTTGTCGTATAAGTTTTAACATGCGAGCATGTTCTACTCAAAAGTATGTAATTTAACTACTTTTAAGAAAAAATATATAACTAGAATGTAAATCAATAGTTTTTAAATATAATACCGCACAAATTAAAAACATTTTTATTTTCATTTTGACAGAATCTGCCGGTAACACCAACACGTCTCCTTTGCCACCAGGGGCTCAGAATATCGACGTCGATATGGCAGAAATTTGGCATGATGTTTTTGATGAAAAGGTTCACACAGATGTATTAGGCTATCAACACGAAGTTAACACCGATACTTTTCAGGCCAACCGCGAGCATCTTGATTCACCACCTACTCATTTAGTACAAACCTCAAATACTGACGAAGTGCTTACACCATTAAATATAGAAGTAACCTCTAGTTTCAATAACTCACCAGCTGTTTACATTGAAGAATTTGAAGATCCTGGAATTTCTACGCCATCATCGTCACATATGGTTTTAGCTACTCCAATGCCTTCCCCCGTGAATATACACATAAAATGTAATGACCCTTTTTGTCCCGATCATACTAGTTGGGTTGATTCAATTCGATCGGTAAACATTAGCGCATCTAACTTAATACCAGAAATGACGCGAAAGCAAAGATCAAAGAAACGCTTGGTACATAAGCAAGACTGGTCTGACGTGAAAAGAAAAAGTTTGACAAATCTTGGAAAGAGCTATGTATCAAAGCGAGGTAAATTTGTTAGTAAAAAAATAATGGGAAAGCCCTGTAGTTGTAGGAATAAGTGCGTGGATAAAATAACAAAAGAACAAAGACTTGAATGCTTTAATACATTCTGGAAGCTGGGAAGCAGAGAAAAACAGTGGAGTTATGTTGCTAAATATGTAAATAAAACAGTAAAGAAGCGATGCTTAAACCGTAGCACTCCAAATAATCGTCAGTATACATTTAAATACTTTTTACCACTCAAATTACCTGGCAGAGACAAAACCACTGTCAATGTTTGTAAGAAAATGTTTTTACAAACTCTTGCTGTTAGTGAAAATATAATAAAGACAACATTCCAAAAATACGATGGCATCGCTAATATTGAGGAAGATTATCGGGGAAAACATAAGCACCATTATTCCGTTCTTAATAATGACATGATAAAAAGTGTTTGTGACCACATAAATTCTTTTGTTCCTGTCGAATCGCATTTTATTCGCAAGGATTCAAATAAGTTATATCTTGATGGCAGCCTCAGTATAAGCCGAATGTACAAACTATATAATGAATGGTTTGATAAAACTGTGTACACAACAAAGGCTAAAACTACGCGTCAATATCGCGAAATTGTAAATAAAAACTATAATCTTGGCTTTCACATCCCGAAGAAAGATCAGTGCGAAGTGTGCCATATTTATCGTAATAATCCAGAGCCAACTAGTGATGATAAAAAGAGTTATGAGGACCACGTCAATGCAAAGAAAACTGCCCGGAACATAAAACAAAGAGATAAACAGGATGCATTAGAATCTCAAGGATCCGTTGTGGCTGCAGTGTTTGACTTTCAAAAAATTTTAAATTGTCCCCATGGTCAAATAAGCATATTCTACTATAAAAGAAAATTATCTGTTCTTAATTTTACTGTTTTTAATATGGCCGAAAAAAAATCTGTTTGCTACATGTGGGACGAGACAGTAGCAAAACGCGGTGCCAACGAAGTTAGCAGCTGTTTACTAGATTATATTCAACGTCATGTAGAACAAGGAGCCGAAGAATTTCGTTTCTGGTCAGATAATTGTGCTGGCCAAAATCGGAATAGATTTGTCTTTTTTTCATATTTGTATGCAGCCAAAAAGTACAAGGTATCAATCACACATCGATTTCTTGAAAAGGGACATACACAGAACGAGGGAGACAGTGTGCATGCCCTTATAGAACGGTCCTCTTCTTCAAAAACTATTTACACTCCAGATGAATGGCGTTTACTTGTAAGATGGGCAAAAACAGAAGGAGAACCGTATGTAGTAAAAAATATGACACAAGAAAATTTTCTTAATTTTAAGGTTCACGTAAATGACAAATTGTGGAACAAGAATTTTAGACAACAGAAAATATTGTGGACTAAGATTAAGGAAGTTTTCGTTGATAAATTGGAACCGAATAGATTGTATTATAAGTATGATTTAAACCAAGAAACTTATGAATGCTTAATTTTTCGCAGCGATACAAGAAACTCAGCTAATATTTTACCTGTATTAGAGTATGCTTATTCGTCACCTCTCAAGCTAACAAAAGCTAAATATAAAGATTTACTGAGCATGTGTGATTCTGGTGTCATAAATTCATGCAATGCAGTATTCTTTAAATCTTTACCATATTATAATTCTGATTGCAATGATGAAAGAAACGATATATATGACGATGAATCTTAACCATAATATTGATTTATGTAATAATGATAGAAAGTTTGAGACTGATTTAATTTTAACTTGCTGTGATTAAAAAAACTAATATAAAATATAAAAACTAAGTTAGGACTTAACTAGTAATTATAATTAAAACTGTGATTTTAAAAAAATAATCTCCTGAATGGAACAACAAATAAGAGTAATTGTTTTATTTTTTGTTAAAGTTATTTTCTTTTATATTTTATGATGATTTATCTAGTAATAATAAGAAAATTTTTAACAGTTTTTGTCACGAAGATCCCACGTTACTTTTATATTATTAAAGCTTTGATAATTTGAAATAAACGTGTTTTCTTTAATACAAATATGCACATACTATTATATTGTCGACTAAATTATCGGAGAAAAACATCATATGTTTACATGGGTTACTATTTTTTTATTCAATTTCCTAAAACAAAATCGTATATTTAGATAACTGCTGGGTAGTTCCAAAGAACAAATCCCTATAATATTATAAGAATTAATTTTAGCCTAAAATAAAAGTTAAAGTCATTATAAACATGTAGAAATAAATAAACAAAGTTCCTGATTAGCTTTTACAACAATTTTCCAAACATTATCTTTATTTGCGTAAATAGCAAATGATTGTATTTCAACAGAACTTCTAAGCTACATACTGTAATTTGGTAATTTTGCAGATACGATTTTGTTCTTCGGGCCCGTCGATGAGCTTATTGTGTAATTAGGTAACAATCACTATACCTATAATATAATCATTATGGAACCATTGCAGTAGCTAAATTTAAGTTTAGGTTTGAATTAGGGGTTCATAATTAAATTTTCTCAATAATATGAAATACTTTGTAATTTATATGAATATTAATAAGAAAAGAGAAATAAAATCCAAGCTATTTATATATAGGTATATATCTGTTATAAAACATATTAGAAAAAATATACTGATAAACAAAAAAACCTTTATATAGCAATTCAATAATCAAAAATAAACGTTTCATGATGTAAATATTCGCAGGCCGCAGGGATGCTGCTCGCGATGTGGGTGGCGAACAATACCAGAAACGAAGTCTCCGTTTACAAGCAAACCATTCGATACTAAACACAATATAGACAAAATTAAAAGTATGTCATTATTATGCACAACATTATTATAAATAATTATATCTAAAATGTCTTTTATTTTCCCTGCGATAACTTTTTTGAATGGTTCAGGTAAAATTAACGAGTGCACAAAAATGTACATATTTAGCTAAAGTGATCTAAAATTATGTGTGATGGTACTTTTCAGTGATAATCTTATATATAAAAATGAATCGCAAAATGTGTTGCTAAGCGCAAAACTCGAGAACGGTTGGACCGATTTCGCTAATTCTTTTTTTAAAATGTTCCTTGAAGTACGAGGATGGTTCTTACGGAGAGAAAAATTCTAAAAAAAAAAAATTTAATTTCCTGAAAAAGTCTAAAAACAACACTTTTCTATACTCCCATACAAAAGATTTGTGATAATACTTAAAAGTCAATTTGAACTTTAATACCATACGATAAAGTTTGTGTTAGGCGATACGAAGTTCGCCGGGTCAGCTAGTTTAATATAAAAGCGACTACAAAACGATATGTATTCATTTAATAAAATTGATTTTTATTTTAAAAACAAGATTTCAAAATAACAAGTGTTTAAATGTTAGGAATGTGTTAATCTGTTCAATAAACAGAATATACCGTATCAATCTCACAGTAGCATAAAATTACCATCGATAGCAGTAATTTTAAAGAATACATATAGATGAAATTTTTTCATAATATTTTTAAGACACTAAAAAGGCAATAGAATATAAGTCTTATTTCGGGGATCCGGAAATCCCTAGATAAGCATAAACTGTACGAGCTATTCAAAGAAGTATCATGTATGTTGATCGAACTACGATTGCCAGCGCGTCAGCCGATTGCTATGATCATGGACTAGGCGCCATAGATTGTTATTGCCGATTCTTCTCAGCGGAATTTTTATTCCGAATTGGTGGTAGCTTAACCATAAATAACTGGTTATAAATAATATATATGCTTTTTCTTTGCGTGATCTTATACCCAAAAGCTGTCTGGAGGAAATCGCTCTTTTAGCGATAAGACCACATTTGTACTTCTAATTGTACTACGTTTCTTTTTCTTTGTATTTTTTAATGAAGTATAGTAAAGAGTATCACTATTATATTGTTTGTAAATTGACGATTAAAATGTGCTTTAGAAGTCTACTTGAATCATACTTGAATAAAGAAATTATTGATTTTTATTCAGTTTTTTTTTATTTTATTATTATGGTATCATCAACTAATGGAATCTTCAAATAACATAAATGTTAGAATAGAAGAAAAAAAAATCAAATTGAAAACAAAACTTCAATAAAAATAATACAAATACAATGGGATTGAATATCTCCTCCTTTTTATGAAAACGGGTAATGAAGTGGCACAACATTAAAAATTCTTCTGGACGTTTGCTAAATTAATGAATACAGGTGGACATATGGTTCACCGTATATGCAAAATAAACTCACCATATAAGGATCGATCAATAAATAATTATTAACTAATAATATGTCTTTATAAGTTGTGTAATAATTATAATTGTTTATCAATATATAATGGAAGAAACAAAGACGTCCCTGAAGTGATGTATGTGAAATTGACATATGTTTTCCCACGCCCTAGATTTTCTTTCATTAAATATTAAAGAGGAGAAAAACGGTATAGACTCGATTCATTAGATTCGCACTTTTTTTAAACGTTGAAACCAAAATTGAAAATCTGAAATATGAAACTTTTTAATTCAGTATTTTTGATACGGTGTCCTTGAGACACAATTGAAAAAAAAATCTTAAAATTCGAACTAATGTCATAATTAAAATTGCTAAAATGTAATTAAGAGTATTTATTGTATTAACATTGTTTAAATATTTGTAATTAAACTAAAAGTAACACGCTGTAACTGTAAAGAACATGGATAGTAAACAAAACATTCAAAGCGAAACATTTAAAAAAATAATAATAAAACACGCTTCGCTTATCACTCGATCACAGCCAGTAATGACCACCTACACTCACCACCCAGTGGGTCGTCAAATGCATTGATCGATACCACCATTTGCGTTGCCAACCTCACCGTCATCGGACATCTGACCACCATGAAGCCTAGAAGCATCCGCTGCATGAAGTTCTTTCTTGCTCTCTTCAACATTATTTTCATTGTGAGTTAAGATATTAATTAATATCGATCGACCTCGTTTCTACACAATTAAAGTTGCACGCGAGATATTTAATTACTAAGCTTTTAATTTTTTTAATTTTCATTGTTCCTTAAAGCCTACAAAACTTTTTTTGCGATTATAAAATGGTTCGTGTGACGGAAATCACAACTTTGCTGTATGATACCAAAAAACATTTGACAGAATCTGACTTTATATTTAAATTTACATGTAACGAGCTAAAAATGTTTTTGTTTCAGCTTTTTGGGTTAGCCCTAATGGCGATCTCAGTGATCAACATGCGTGAGCGCAAGACGAAACCAGAACATTCTGCTCTTTCTCGAGGAGTGCTGTCTTTCCTTCTCACCCTGGGTCTCGGGCTGATGGTGACAGCTGTGCTGGGCTGTGTTGGGGCCTTGAGGGAAAATATCAAGATACTTTATGTGGTAAGCTTTAGGAAACTACTTTGGTCATTGTCTTTGACGATGAGTTTGTATCACTCTTGTATTGAGTCAGTTGACGATCAATAATTATGTGTATTTGTATAAATGTTTGGTTTTTGAATAATTTATTATACATATAGCTTATAGACAAGCTAAAATGACATACAATTTTTATTTATTTATTATTTGTTTGATGAATTTTTTACCTACGTGTATTAGTTTTGTGTACATTTCTGTGATCATTGGGAACAGACGGCTCGTAGCGAATGTGCCGATTTAAGATATGGATGGTTTGATATTTTTATTGCAAGCACTTTGAATCTACTTAGGCCTTAGCTGGACATTAGCAGGTATTGTTCAGCTTCAGCTTTTGAAAGTCATCTGAACTAACCACAGCCCCTTAAAGATATTAATTTAGTTGAACTATCATATTATTGTAATATCGTTCTAATCTTTTTTTAACAATCGAATAATTTGTTATATTTCTTTAATACTTGCGTTGCGAGTTATCTTTTGCAAAAACGAATTTCTTAATATTTCATTTGCTTCATAAGAAATAAATAAAACAAATTAATAATAAATTATTAGTTTAAAAATAGAAAAAAAAAATTAAATAGAAAAAGATCGTATTTCAATACTGTTAAAAATCGTAATTTCAATACACTGGCTGGCAACTGTTATCATTTTTTCTACGATTTCATGTAGACACGCAGACACGCACAGCACTTTTACAGTAACTTATTTATTTATGCTGCAGGTGTTGTGATAGTTTTTTTTATCATTAGTTTTTTATATTAGGAAAAACCTTTATCGAGAAAAGATATAAAAAGTGTAACATTTAACGCTACTATCTGTTAGATTGTAATCAAAAGATTAGCAAACAGAAAATTTAGTCAATAGTAAATCAACCATCAATGAAGTTTATAGAAAAAACAATTCATGCATTAATTTAATTACTAGATATATTCTCAGATTCAAATAATGGACAACGCTAAAAGGTGACGGTGAAGATGTAAGAAGTATAAAAAAATCTAATTTAGAACAAAGGTATAGAAGAAGTATGCTTTTTGTAAAGGTTATTCTATTAACTTAAACTCGTTTGTTTTTAGCACGCCTGTTTCCTCATATTCCTGGTGTCCGTGGAAGTCATAATTGGAGTTGGTAGCGCTGTGCTTAGCGCGTTTGTAGGGGGATCCAGTGAACTTAGGGTCCAATTCTATAAGAACAGCACTGTTGAAGATGAGAGTTCCAATCATCAGCCGTTTTGGGACAACTTACAATCTGAGGTGAAGTACCTACAGTTTTTTCAGAAGGCCTTTTAATTCAATAAGTATCAAAATTGAAGAAGTATCGTATTTTACCAATCAAAAGCAATAACAATGAAGCAGATATTTTCATAAAATAAACCGAAAATAGTACTGGAAATCATTTTTAATTATTTTAAGCTAGTAAAAACCTTCTTAGTCATTAATAAAAAGATATTCGTCTAATAGGGAACGGCTAAGCATTCAAAATTCATTTCATTTTTCCAATGCCACACAAATAATTTCGAAGCAAGTTAAAGTCCAACCTTTTAAAAACCTTAACTTATATGGCGACTATGGATCGCGATTTTATTAGTGAACCATTATCCATTGTTCATAATCATTTGTTTACCAGAATCAATGCTGCGGTGTAGATGGTCCTCAAGATTATGCAATCTTGGATCGTGACATTCCAGCGTCTTGTTGCTCACGAGCGCATCCTCTACGCGAGGGAGGTGCTCGTCGGCACCTTCATTCATCGTGTATAAATGATAAATCTTATTACACGAGAGGGTGTGAGGAAGTCTTGAGGGAGAAGAAATCTTTGAAAGGAAACATTTTTATAACAACTGGCGTTATTTTTATACTGCTGGAGGTGAGTGATACGATTTGAAATAATTGTAACATAAATATGATGGCCTGTAAATTATTTTTTAGTATGACGTTTGTCACGAAATAAATAATTATTTTAACAGAAAAAAAGGAGTGAAATGATAGCAGCAAATATGAAACTTATATATGGAAAGATTTTATAGATAGCTCTTAAATTGCAGAAAGGTACAAACATTATACAATCATTTGAATACCTGCTAATTGATATAATTTTAATGAATATTATATGGTTGTGGTATTCTGTAAGGGAGGGATTACTTGCTCCGTTAGGCTGCTTCAGATTTTGGGCAAGATATTTCCTGCTGTGCCCTACCATATGAAGCTTCACAGTACTGAACCTTTTTTTGATAATTTCCAGATTGTTTGCATCATACTTGCCATGTGGATGGCTAGATCGGTCAGAAATGAACGTCGAAAACTTCAACAGAATTTACAAGCACATTTCGAATCATAAACCTACTATTAAAAATAATTATAAGATTCACCCATTGTGTTCAATACCACGAAGCACATGTTTAATATAAACCTCAAATAAATTCAAGCACGCAACTGTCTACGAATTATATCGTTGCCTTGGAGCTCTAAGGCCAACAAAATACCGAAATATATTATATTTCATTTTTCAACCACGTCGTTCTATAAGTAATAAACTAAGTCTGAAAGTAATTTAATATGTCTTCTACTATCAACTTCACTTCTGGTATCGAAGTTTTTAAAGTATAATGTATTTCTGGGGTCGGAAGCAGATTACAGAATTGATCTGAATAATATATTTGATTTTCCATCAGTTCGAACTTCGCTGACCTGACTTGACTGACTATTTACCACCTGACTATACCTTTTGATTTGCCCTGTTTTTTAACTGTCATCACGTAGTTGCTGTTTATTAGCTAACTTTGAAAGAGTCTAGTTAGTGACTTTCTATTCGAAACGTTCTACGTTTCTTTAGAACCACACAGACAGAAAAAGAAATTAACACAAGATGATATTTTTAGACATACATTTTATTTATTTTAGAATATTATACATATTTACTACAATTCACAATTTAGGAGCTAAATATTTTCAAAAAGTTTCTGTGTAAATCTTGTGAATTTAAATGACATGAAATTACACAAAATGATATTTTTATTATAATTAAGTAGTATCCTGTACGCATTCATTGCTAAGCTGAATTTTATGCTTCATATGTTTTCTGATTGTTGTTTCAAATCCAAAGTTATTATTATTATTATTAAGCCATTTATTTATCCTTAAAAAATACAATAAATAATTTTGTGAGTAAATCATGCAAATGTAGTTATTTTTTCTCTATTAAGGACCTCTTTTCGAGTAAAGACTTCCTCCATTTCACTCCAAAGTTTTCTATCTTTGGCTTTTGACGTCTAATTTTCTCCTGTTATCTTTTTAATTTCTTCAAGCCACTTATCAGGGGGCCTACCCTGTTTCCTTTTTCCAAACGAGCCTGGCCAATGAGTCACTTTGTTAGACCATCTATTTGAGTTCATACGTGCTACGTGGCCTGCCCATCTCCACTTAAGTTTTTTGCAGTGGTTTAGAGCATCCATTACCTTTGTTTTTTTCCGTATATCTATGTTTCTTTGTTTGTCTATGCGTTTTAGGTTCAGAATAGTCCTCTCCATTGCTCTTTGGCAGGTTTGGATTTTCCTTTCGGTTTTCTTGTTATATAGATCCATGTTTGGCACGCATATGATAAGCAGAGTAGTAGACTGGAGTCCAAAACAAAAGATTTTAGGTTGATTGGTAGACGTGACTTTAGTATTTCCTTATAGCTCCAAAAACTTTTCCATGTTAAGTTTATGCGTCTGTTTAATTCATCCATATGTCTAGATCTTCTAAAGGAAATTTGTTTGCCGAGGTAGATGTATTCGTGTACATATTCTAGGAGGCTACCATCGGCTATAATTGGGTGTTTAACTTTATTTGTCATAGCCTTAGTTTTAGTAATATTTAGTTCTAAGCCTATGTTTCTACTGACATTGTTGAGGTCGTTAATCATTTTTTGTAATTGTTTTGGTGTTTCTGAGAATATTAGTATGTCATCAGCAAATCTGAGATTATTCAGATATTTTGCGTGTATGAAAATTCCTTTTTCAGACCATTTTAGGCTTTTCATGGCATATTGAAGAACAGTAATAAACAATCTAGGTGACAGCGGATAACCTTGTCTTACTCCTCTGCATATTTTTATTTCCGGACCTTTTCTCTCTAGTCTGACTCTACTTGTACTTTTCTCGTAGATGTCTTTTATAAGCTCTAAGGTTTCATTTGGTATGTTACAGTCCTCTAAAGCTTTCCATATGCTTTCATGAGAGATTGAATCGAACGCTTTAGCATAATCTATGAAGGCCAGGTAAAGTGGAGATTGCTGATCTTCATATTTCTCAATAATTTGTTCAAGGCTATATATATGGTCAACTGTTGAGTAGCCTTTTCTAAAACCTGCTTGCTCAACTGGCTGGTAGTCTTCAGTATAGGGTTCTTTCTAGGCGTTTTTCGAGACACGAGGCAAATAGTTTGTACATATTTGGTTGGAGACTAATGGGGCGGTAATTGCCAGCGTCAGCAAGGTCACCTTTTTTGTATAAAAGTATGATATCAGATTGTGCCCACTCCATTGGTATTTGTCTATTGTCCAGTATTTTGTTGAAGAGGTTAGTTATGTAAGTAATTAATACATATTTGGCTGATTTTAAGGCTTCATTTGGTATGCCATCTGGTCCATTAATTTTATCTGTTTTAAGTTTTTCGATTCTAGAAAGTATTTCTTGTTCTGTAAATCTCTCTAATAATGTAGAATCTTGATGATTGATGGTGGGAGTAGAAGGGCCCTGATTTGGTATATGTGTTTTTTGTGTATAGAGTGACCGGTAGAATTCTGTAGATATGTTTATTATTTCTGATCTTGAATAATATTTGATAGAGTTTTTATTTAGATATGATTCTTTGCAGTGTATACTTCTTTTAATCCCTTTATCAGGCTTCTTGCAGTATTCAAGTGTCTTTTTATTACCTTCAGTTTATGTTCTTTGTATTCTTTTCTTGTTTCGTGTCTTTTCTTGTCTACCAATAGATTTGTATAGCTTTCTTAATTCCTGTTTTTCTTCTAAGTTAAGAGATTTCTTATGTTGTAATTCACTTCTTCTTAGTATCATGAGTTTGATTGAGTTTGAGATCGAGTATTTCTTCTTATTTTTTATGTTTTTTACAGAGTTAAGGCTTTTTATAATCATTGTTTTGAGTTTTAAATTATAACATTCGATGTTATGTTCTTCGGATATATCAGACTTATTTAAATTTTCTTTCAAAACTTCTATATATTGGAGTTGATTTTCTTGTGTGCCGATTTTTGATGTTATGTTGTTGAAGGTAGCTCTACTTTTTCTAATTTTTTTATGTGTATAGTGCTTCTAATCAATCTATGATCAGTAGAGAAGGTGAACTGTTTAATAATATCTATATTTGTAAAATATTTTCTATTATCTGTTGAGATGTAATCTATTTGACTTTTATTCCAAAGTTATTATGCATAAATGAATTTCAGGTCTTTTTTGACTTAAATATATTTTGACTGAGAAGCAAAAAAAAAAATGAAAATATAATATTTTCCGTAATTTGTTGTTAATATTGTTTTGAGCTCCAAAAACATCGATATTTAAATATATGTTTTTATTACGCATTTATGATGAATACTTATATTAATAATAATACTATTATTAATACTTTTATTGATTTTTTTGTGTCTTCTTGAAATACATAAGACATAGCAGAAAACTGTGATAAAAAGTAGAATAATAAATAAATTATCTTGAAATGTTCAAATAATAACTCTCAATGTCACGTTCCTCTGTTACACGAAAAGACAGAGTACTCACATTTAACCATTTTAATAATAGTACAGATTTATTGACTCATTTCTAATTGTTACTATATTTACATTTGATGTGTTAAAGATTTTTTGAAGTGAAACTTCTTTAGACGCATGAGGGTAAAATTTTTACGGATGAAACGCAATAATAATAATATTAGTGTCACGAAGATATGCAACGTTTTTGTCGAACAACAGAGCCACCTAGCGTGTACTATAGAAACTACAAAGATTGTTACATTAATATCGATAGTATTATATTGCAAACTAGATGGCGCTGGAACGGAAATCTAAAGCTTTCGATTTGTTTAAACGAGTATATAAACGAGACTTAAGTTGCCAAAGAAGTTTCACTTCTGACATGTGTACTTTGTACGCACGCAACTTTTACTGTTTTAATTAGACTTTTAATAAGTGTGTTAATACAATGTTATTATTTTTGCACAAAATACACATTTAAGAAAAAAGTATGTATGTGGACTAGTCGTACAGTAAAATTTAATTGTTTTAATTGTTTAGTTAATTTATATTTGACTTACTTTATGTGTATTTGATTACGCCTAAGTTCAAAAGAATCTAATTTTTAATCAATTTGTATCTATCTGTATGTACGTATTTTTGTACGTCCCCTTGTAATATACAATGGTCATATTTAATAATGAAACGAAAGATTATAGAAAAAAAAATAGATAATTTCTTAAATATTTAAAAAAAAAAAATGAATAATAATAATATTTGTTTTTATTATTTTGTACATTGTAAAAAAAAAGAAAGTGGTGAAGAACTATGTGTTTCTTAAAAATTAATAAAAAAAGTTAGGTATGATAGCTACGGCTTATGAATATGCTTGAGTGTAATAAGATTTAATGGGGACCAAAGTATATACCTAATTGACATGTTTTGTTAGAGATTCAAAGCTGTTTCAAAAGTAGGTTAAATTAGGAAAACGAGTATGAATATTTATTAGACGTGACGCACTATGTAATTATCTCTATGTATTTATTAATAAAATAAAATAATAATAATAATAATTCTAAAATAGTAAAGGTTTGCTTAAATTTAAAAATAAGAAAAAAAGTATTATTTGCACGAAATTTAAAATATAATAGTAAACATACATATGTACACAACAGTCCTGTTCTTTGCTATAAATATTCTGTCAGTTTGTGTTCTCGAGGTGTTCTCTTACGCTAAGCGTTACCAGATTTTAAGTACTGGTACTTATGTTAATCTTAATTAAAATAATATTATATATTTACAGCAAACTGTAATTAATTTTAAGCTGTCGCAGCCACTTTAAACATTTTTGCTTTTAAGGAACTCACCACGATTGTCACAATGATAACGATCGATGTATATAGTTGCATATAATAATTAGTAAAGGCCCTGTTTCATCAATTGTGGATAACGCTATTTGACGGATGACACAATCTGACAGTAAAAGTTATTCATTATTCTTTTTTACCATCGAATTCTACTATATTTATGAGTTATTCCTATTCGAATATATTAATATTAAAGTTGCAGTGTTGTCATTAATTGAAGAGAAACAAGTCTTACTGCCTATTCTACCTCCCGATTTCAAGTCTATTTGTATCGTCATCCGTCAAATTCCAATTGTTATTCACAATTGGTGAAACAGGCCCTAAGTATTAGGCACCTGGTCGGCACCATATGGTTGTATATCGTTACTAAAAAGTGTCTATAATAAGAGGCCTTTAACATATCCAATAAATAGACTATCTATTCATTGGATAAAGAGCTTAATATAAGCAAGTCGACTCTGTTATTTATAAATTATCAAGCATTTCTGTAGTAATTTCTCTTAAAAATTGTCAAGCAGAAAATTAACGCTAACTGTAGACAATACTTTAAGCTTCTAGCTGAATACACATCCGCCTTCTGTGATGTAGACATTATAATAGAGATCTGTCGTGCGTGCATCACGATAAAACTGCCGAATGTAATAATAAGTCTTTTTAGTTTATTTAGAATTATCCTAATATAGGGCTATATTTTGACTTAGTTAACTTTTTTTTAATTCTGAAAAAAAAAACTTGTTTAATGTGTTTTTTGAAGTTACACTTCTTTTGGCGCGTAAGGGAAAAATGATGAGAGTATGCGTCACGCAACGTCACGACCGACACCCTGATGTGAGCTAGTCAACGAAGAAGAAGTTAACAACGTGAAGTTAGCTAGGCAATGAAGTATAACTTCTTACCTGCGTACATAAGTACACACACTTTTTTTACTGTAGTGGAGTGTTTTTAATGTGGTTTACATTGCACGTAAAGTATATAATAATAAGAAAGTCTAATAACATTAAGTAATGATATATGTACGTGTCACCAATATGTGTCAAAACACAAAACGCCAATTTTTTTTTTTTGAAAAATAAAATATAAATGTAAAAAAAAAATAACCATGTGCAATCTAAATTTTTCTGAAGCACGGTCTAATTGAAGTATATTTGTAATGCAATGGCTGTGTTGTCAATACTATGAAATAGTTTAAGAAATTTTAGTAACTTTTATATTTTATTAAATGTCACTACACATTTGACATTTTGTAAATTTTAAACATATTTATCATCTGTGTATTTTTATTTTTAAGTAATAAGTGATCCGTCTAAGCACGTGTGCTCTCATATTTTTAAACATAAGTTTAAGATATAATTAAAATAGAGATGTGAATGAAGACTATTGATAATATATCGATTAACATTTTTAATTTTACTTAATATAATTGTAATCATATTTAATACACATATTTTAGTGTGATTTTTATATAACTTTAAACACACACCTAGATGTCGAGTGTCGCTAGAATAAATAAAACTCACGTCGTGAAACACAGATAATTTATTTAAGAAAATGTAGTAACATTTATATTTTTATTCAAATTAAATTTTTCTTAAATTAAAGGAAGTTTTATTTAATAATTACGTACAGTAAAAATTTTAATATTTCATAATGTTACATTTTAAAATATTAGGAAATTCTACAATATTTCAAAATGTAACACGTAATCTCTTTAAATAAAGTACTAATTTGCTTAATGATTTTGTGAAAATATGAAATATATGAATATAAACAGCCATTCAAAATCATACATATAATTTTATAATTATACTACTTGATTTAAAATAGTTTTATACGAACAGTAATAAACTTAATACAATATATCTTATTAAAACAATTTAATTATCTAAAGCTGACACTTAATTGACTAGTAAATGCTTAAATAACTAAAATATTGCTTAGACAATCAAACGTTAAGAGCGCTAAGTTTAAAATGAAAGAAAATCCTGTGCACTATAATTCAATTCTCTTAACGTCATAATAGTTTTAATAAAATATCATTTAACACTTTAATATATTCCTTACTAATTTTGTACTTACGGATAAGGTGGGTAAAAATATATTTAGTATTAACTGTGATACAAAATTACCAATCGATATTCGATAAATATAGCACGCGTACATCACTATCATTCAAATTAAAGTTACATTTTTGAAATTAAAAACTTTAGTTTCTTAACATGTACTTAAACAAATATGGAAAATAAAATTAAGTTAGAATGTTAAAGCCACAAACATTAATTATATTTATTTTACTTAGTAACAATAATAATATTAGAATTTAAATAAAAAAAAACACGATTTTATTTTTATAAATAAAATAATATAGCACCAATAAAAAATCCAGTGCTTGTTTATTTTAAATTATAATTACAATTATTAAAAATTATATTTACGGAATTATCATTATTTTTTTTTTTAATTTACAAAGATTTAAAACATTATTCTACAGATCTACTTACTTATCTTAAAAGATACAGCATCTAGGATAAAAATTAAAATTTTATTTTAAGACGTTGGTGCTTTAGTGCTTTAGTTTAAGCGGTTTCTCGTCCCTTGTCCTGTGTCTTGATGCAGTGCGCCAACCATAATGCGAGGACTATTCCTATTACCTGGATGTAAGGAAAAGTGATTGTAAAAATTTGGCGAAGGGCATTTCGGAGAAAATTTAATTTGACAAATATTTGTGTAGGATCGTTGTCTTGATGTTTGTGTTTGTATTATGTTTTTGAACCCTCTTAGGTTATATTTGGGGAACGTAATTTTCATTAAATGGGGGGTGCCTTTCACGTTATAAAAATACATTTATAAAAATTTATATTTTCATTATGACTTCCTAATATTTACGAACAAAACAAGTATTATGAACGTATATTTAAGGGTTTTGAATCTAGAAGAGATGTCTTAACATTTATTAATGGGATTATAGGCTCTTTTGTAAAATTAGGTATTTTACGACCACTGACTTTTTCTCGCCAGACCGTTAACAGACCCATAATCCCTAAATTGACATGGTTCAATTGAACAGTAATGCTAAAAAGAATGCTAAAACCCAAAACTTGACGTAAAACCAGACCTTTGAAATTCTGAAACGTATTAGTATAAGTAAAGTATCACTTCTCCCCACTACCTTCATCACCACCTACCTCCAAAAAGCAGAAGAGGATCCCGCAGACGATAACAGTCATGCCAGCGCTGTGCACGGTACTGAGCACTTTGTCCTCGCAGCCCTGCTGGTAGTATTTGTTGAGCGAGATGCAGTCGGAGCGCTTGATTTCGTCGGCGCGCTCGCTGCCGTCGGGCGGGCAGCAGCTGAACGAGGGGTTGAGGCGCGGTTCCGAATTCACGTAGTTGTCCGGACCGGTGACTCCACAGCACTCCAGCTGGAGGCCGTTTTGGGTATGTTAAATTTTTTATATCATGTTAGAAATTTTTAACTTAGATACAGGAAATCTCCTACTCAAAATCTGGAACAGCCCGACTGGGGGTAGTACCTCAACCTTAAAGAAGATCACGGCTAAATTATACTGCTTTCAAGAAGTGTTGTGTCCCTATTGGTGAGTAAGGTGACCAGAGCTCCTGGGGGGAATTGGGGATAGAGTCGGCAACGCACTTGCGATGCTTCTGGTGTTGCAAACGTCTATAAGCTACGGTAATCGCTTACCATCATGTGAGCCGTACGTTTGTTTGCCGACCTAGTAGCATAAAATAAAGTCCTCTATAAAAACTTAATAAACCGCGATAAAATCGGAAAAAAGTTGTTTCATTGTAACGAGTAAAATTCGCCTAAACATAGAAATCAAATAACTTGCACATTCCCTATTATTATGACAGCAGACCAAAGGCATGTCAAGTACTTTTATAACGTTTCAAAGTTAATAAAACGTACGAACATTAAAGTTTTAAAAGATATATTGGGATCAAGTTGTACTTAATGTCTTCTCGAAGCTTGTTATTGATTCATATGATACTTAAATGGAAATCTGATGCAATATTGTAGCCATCGCTTGTTAAATTTGATCCTCTTCAATAATTTTGTTATCGATGTGTAAGTTATGTTGCAAACTGATTTCGTTGGAATATAACTTTGTGTTATAGCGATATTTTGCTAAGTACTTAGGCAATACCAAATACAGCTATATGAAATAATTTTAGTTACAAAGGAACAATGTACTTTGTAATAGGTTCAAACGTCATCACCAGGTCGCTATTGTAGTTGAATGTGACCAACTCAGTAGGAAATATACACTTTTAGATACACGAAGAATTACGTTAAATCCTGAGCATTTATCTCATCTTGATTTCATTAGTCTCAGATCATTTTTGATGTATCCATCTTCAAAAAATCTATTATGCCCTGCGTTTCCTCAAAAAAAAAAAACTTACGCTGCTCTGAACGCGGTCCCAGAACTCCCTGTAGGTTGAGTCCTCCTCACGGGTAGACTTGTTCTTGATGAAGGAGGCTCGTAATTGGGTCTTCATGGTGCCTTCGATTTGCGGACGTAAAGCAGCAGCTGCGATACCAACCGACAGCTCCAGTAAGATAATGATGATGAGAAGTCCAGCGAACTAGAAGAAATAATGATGAAAATTTTATAATGTTCAGAAAATAGGTGCAAGTAACGGTCAATTTGGTTGAGTTTACTGTCTTAAATACAAATTTTAATATTATTGTTGGTGGATAGGGTTTGAGTATTGGTTTATAAGAATGAGGCTTAGTGGTTGTAGATGGATTTACCCCAGTTCACTTCAGCAAAATTTAAAATTTTAAAATGTCCTAATAGTATACAAAAAATATTTCATTTTTACGTATAGGATTAAATTCTAAAGTAATGTTGCTAACTTAAAATTTCAAATTATAAAGACTTTTGAACGATGTAAGCAGAAGATATTTATAGATATTTGTATATCAGACATTTCTGCACATATTTTTTTAAAAGTACAGAAGTTTTCAAGTTAAGTTAAAAGTCAGAAGTACTCAAGACTTTTTTTAATTTCTATTTCCAAAATATTACATCTATGTTCGATAACTTACAATATACAACAGTTTAGGGCTCTCCTTCCAAGCACCGAAGCAACCGAACGCAGCCACAATGATAATGAGGACACCGATAACGATCAGAACTATATCCGTCTCGTGACCAGTCGTCTCCATACCCGCGAACCCCTTGATCACGCCCATGTCCACGCATGCCGCCGCTATGATCACGATGCCCAAGATCTATAAAAGATATTTACAGATATTTTAGTGTGACTTATTTTTCCCAAATCTGTAAAGAATGGTGTATTCTTGCTTTGTAATAGGATTTCTCGCTTCGATAAGCATGAAGTCTTGTAGTTTCTTAGTAAATTCTTATAACTAATAAATTGCTTTACGCCAAGAAATAATTTCCTTGGTGTCTTCTTGGTGTTTCATCTATGTATATAAATAAAAACGAATCGCTGAAATAAAACAGTACGCATGTGCATAATTTCCCAATAACTGCATTGAATATGTTATCGTTTTTTTTAGCTCTTTATTGAAAGTATAAATTTGAAACAAAAGAAAAATGATATGGAAAAACAAAGTTTGCCAGATTATCTATTTTTTAATAATTTAAAATGTTAAACTATCCATCAGCCTTTAAAAGTCCACTACTGGACGTAGGCCTGCTCTAATGTTCGCCACTCCATCAAATCCTGTGGCTTCTGAATCCAAATGTTAAACAGCCCACTACAATTGAAATACTTTTATTTAAAACCTCACATTGTAATAAAAATGTGTCACTACATTACCTACTTAACTATTTTCTCGTATTAATAAAAATGCAAATCTAATTATAGCGAGTAGAAATCGTTTGGAACATAATATTATTTTCATTACAATGTTTCTTGTGTGTCAGAAAAGTTGCATTATGTTAAACGGACTGTTAAATCTTATTAATATATGACATTGTATATTTTCTGAACTGAACTGTAATATAATTCCGTACCGAGAGGTCGCAAACATTAGAGATGTTCTCTATGATCCCTAATCCTTAATCTCTACCCCTAAAATATAATATTATAAACGTTAATGTAAGTTTGTTGTTACGCTTTCACGCGAAAACTATTTAACCGATCATCATGAAACTTTGTACACATATTTTTGGATGTATTAGAAGTGACATAGTATACTTTTATAAAAAAAAATAATGTGAGTGAAACCGCGGGTAAGAACTAGTTATTAATAAGCCACACATATCTACAGGCCTATAAATTGAAAATCGTTTTAGGTAGTAAATATATCAGAGAAAACTGTTAAATAAAACACATGTGTTGTTATGGTCATTATAACGACAAATTCAACATTAAAAGTAAAAGAAAGTTAAACAATTAGACGCCTGTTATAAAAAAAAATTCTCTCGAACTTGTATGCGTATATTTTAAAAGTTTATGTAAATTACAGAAACTTTGTCCACTGATCAAGTTTGTTTTCTAATGTTGTTTAATGTTGAAATTGTTTAGTTTGGACTAAACGCCAAAATGTTATGCAACCTAGTGTGATAATCTTGCGCATTAGACTTAGAAGGCAATAAATATCTCAATAAGACTAACAGTAGGTCAAAGGGCGTAACCATCGAAAACGTCCAAAATGAATTTTATTACTTTTTTGAAATTTGACTTTCTCGGTGATTTAGAATATCTTTGAAAGCAAAACGAATTTAATTTTTTGGGTAGTTTCAATAACGAAAATAAATACATGAAACACGAATTTCAAGGTAAAAAGTAACTTAATTTATACATTGAATTTTTTTCATAAAAAGTATCTTATGCTACTTTTAATACCCCCAAGAATATGTGGACAAAGTTTCATGATGATCGGTTGAGTAGTTTTCGCTTACATTCACATTTATAATATTAGTAGGGATTACTTGTAAAAATAGTAACGTCGCGGTCAATTTTTGATATGATATTCAAAAATGTTTAGAATTCCTAATGTGGGTAACACAAAAATAAAAATCTTAGATATTAAAATAGTAACGTATTTTTTATATGTGTACCTGTTACAAAATTGTTTTTGTGCAAAGTTGGACTGAATTATGTGTTTGTTATATTCAAAGACTTTCTGATAGTATCAATGGATAATTTATCGTCTATATGTGTGATTCTTTATGGCTTTTGATCCAGTGCTTCTGAGAGTACGTAAAAATGTCTGCATATGGTTATTATAAACACCTAACAATGATCAATCGATCCATCTGTATCGAGGTTAAAATTCTAACACTTCTTCCGTTTATGGGAAGTCTTTGCCCCATAGTGTAGTCGGAAATTCGAAGACTGTTTATTTTTTCGAATAACCTGTTGATGCAATTTGTATTGAACTTGATTTCTGCTCCAGGTGTTTGATTTCCGTCCAGACTGGGGTGTAGACAGGGGAGCATATATTCACAAAAAAATTGTAGTATCGGCTGAATGTTACGTAAAACCCAGGAATTGAATTGTGTACCTTAAAAAAAGACCGTGTGTGTATAATAAAGAAATTTATTTGTTTTAATTGTGTACAATCCAGTTAACATTTCATATTCACGATATTTCATAAAATTTCAGGCTGACCACTGACAGACATTGATGATATAAATAACTGACTATTTGAATGACCGTCCCAATTAACATTCACGCTTAGCCCATCCCATGCTATGGTTAATGTTTACGAGCCACGCCATCACTTGCCACAAGGAGGTCGATGTGTAAATGGGTCAACTCAAACAACGATGACCTAAGAAAACTTTGCTTTATATAAAAATGAGTTGTATTGCATATTAATTATCAAGAAAAAAGGTAGTGCCCTTGTACGTAGAAAAAGTGGTTATGACAAAAACCAAAAAAAGGCAGGGAATAATATAAAAAGAATTATTCTAAAATTGAGACATAAGAGTACAAAGAGTTCAAACAATAAATAAAAAGTTTGAACATGTTTGAAATCTACGCTGAGATCTCTGATCTAATACGAAGTGAGTTAGTTGTTTAAAATGTTATTCTTGCTATGAACACAATTGTTTTTTAAACAATTACCATCTATATCTATACAAATAAATGAAATTGGAGTGCCTGTTTGTATTAATAAATTAACCGCTTTTTACTAAATGCAGATGAAAGTATACACTGTACATATACCAAAATAATATTTTTTACAATTTTAGTCTGTCTGTCTGCCTGTTTGTTTGTTCTGGCTAATGTCTGAAATGGCTGGACCATTTTGACGGGACTTTCACTGGCAGATAGCTGATGTAATAAGGAACACTATTTTGTACTTTCATTTGAGAAATTTATTTATTTTATATTTCTGCGAACTGAACAACAACTTTTTTTTTGTAAAATTTAACGCAGACGAAGTCGCGGGTACAGCTAGTTATGAATAATAAGATGCCGCCGAACATCAAAATTGAACACAATCAAAACCACGACAGATGTCTAGTATCTAAATAAATACATTATCAATGTGAAATTTAACATTTACATGAGAATGGATTGACCAATACGACCTATGTACAGAATGCGTTGGTGTATCGTGGGTTTCGGAGCAGCAAAGGAAGTTCCTTTCGATTTTATTTCAAAACTGACTTGTGACTGAATAATTTGTTCTATGAAATTTTATTATTTAAATTTCAAATTGGGGTAGTAATCCTTACTAATATTATACATGCGGAAGTAACTCTGTCATCTGTATGTCTGTCTATCACGCTTTTACACCAAAACTACAGAACCGAATTGAATGAAACTTGGTACACAGATAGTCTAGAGCTGAAAAAGGACTAGGCTACTTTTTAACGCGTAAAAGGGGTGTAAGAGGTTGAAAAGTTGCGATAAAAAGTTGTATGGAAGTATTGTTATTTTTAGAGCTAGAAGCGTGAAACTTATTTTTTAGCCTGTTGATTCGATATAAATAAATATGACATTCAAACAAAACGCTCGCACTATGCTTCAATTAAAAAGGCGACCTTCAACAGATGCATAATATGTCATCCTGGTAAAGAGCATTCATTAAATCTAATCCTATTGTTGGAAAACATTTATGGCACCAGCGTGTTGATAGAATACACCAAACGCTGAATATATTGTTTTGAAATGTGCCTATCGTCTATTTCTGACTGGCGTTTATGGCTTAATTTATTGATGTGAAGACTGAAAAGTATAAATGTATATAAATATTTGCTTTGTGATAAGTAGGTGCATACGATCGGTTTATTGATGATTAGCCGTTTCACACGCGACAATTCGAGGGGAAAAATAGCCTATAAGTCTTCCTCGGTAAAAGGGCTATCCAACAAAAATAATTTTTCAATTCGAAATTCAGATTCAGACAGATCAGATCAGATCTTTCTTTATTTATTTTAGCTATGGATACGTTACTATGTGCTTATATTATTATCTTATGTACTTTTTTTTATCTATATATCAATTTTGGTTCTATTTTTTACGTCTTTTTTTAAAATATGTGTCACTTTAGCCTATTGCGGTCCACTGCTGGACATAGGTCTCCCCGCGCCAGACATCCCGGTTTTCCGCAATCCTCATCCAACCTACACCGGCAATCTTACTTAGATCGTCAATTTCAATATGTGCGTGTTTATTTATTTATTATCGGATTCTATTTAAGGGTAACTACAATTTAGTTAATAATTATTACGCAAACAAAACAATGAACGGAAGCTAGAAATGAAAAAAAAGTCATAAAAATTATTTTTGAATATTATTTCCATTTCTGTTATAAATAAAAATGACCATAAAGAATTCTCGTGATAGGTCGAGGATCGAGTCTTTTAGTAAATTGCTTAATTGACGCAATTTAGGTCTAAAGCGGGAATGATTTCATGATTGCGAGTATTTGAGAGCTAAGATCACAGTTTGCGGTTGAAGGACGGAACATGTGCGCGTTGATGACTTAAATTGAATTATAAATTTACTACTCTAGACCTATATCTATACCTATATATCGTTATATGTCCCTAAATATATGATAAATGCTTACAAAACATACATTTCATGATAATGATTTTGTATCCAGTCAATTGATTAATGTCGTTATTTGGTCGGTTTTACTCTGATTCTTCTACGGATCTTAAATTTTTTTTCTAAAATTGCTTAAAGAAATGCCGGTCAAGCTTTTTCTTCAAGCCGATTCTTGAGTGTACTTAAACTTTCTTATGAGACCTATAGCTAAAAGCAATGTCTAAGAATCATCAATTCCTGGAGAAACTCACACTTTCTTTGCTAATTTTTAGAGGCAATCTTCCTTTACCCATATTTAGATCTCTCCTGCTTTTGGTACCCACTTCAAGTGTAGTAGTAGGAATCATCATTTGACCCGTTTGCTAATTCACTATGTGTTTCCATGACAAAATTATAAGGAATTAAATATTTAAACCATGACAATTTGTAAACGACCAATAACAGTTAAGAAATGTTACATTTTACATTAATAAATACAGAAATAGCTTAAAGTAACAACACGAGCCTTAAAGATATATCAATCAATTATTCACAGGTCAGTACATGCTGCAGTAACCCGGTCATCGGTTGGTCGATACCGAAGGGCCGATTTGAAAATTATTCTAATAACGAATGTAGGTTAATACAGAAGCCATTTCTTACTAACGAAGCATTTGTTCACCTATAACTGACCTCTTTTCTGTTAATAGCTGTTGTAAAGATGGGGTCAAATAATTATAAATGTGGTTATTTTTGAATTTATATTGCGTTATTTTACTTGGGCAGATCTTAGAGAAATGATATAGAGGCAATTACGTTTATATTAATTTTGTATATTTTGTAGGGCTTTAGGTTACCGTGGTTCAATTGTTGGACAATCTGGTAGAAAATTATATGTTGGTACTTGGTAAAGATATTTAGATATAGACAAATGACTCCATTCTCTTTTACAGCTGGTTCAATTAATACTTAATAAGTCCATATCAAAAGTGATTGTTACTAATAGTCACACTATGTGTATATTGGATATCTCAGATAGAAACATAAATTAACATTTCTATTATTTTAATACATAAATTTTATCTGCGTACATAAAGGTTCATGTATTTGATGTTTTATCTTGGGTCTATACTGATTAGGCTTTTAACACTGGGCAGATAACTAGACATTCATATTTATTCGTCCAGTAGTCTAAGAGTTAGGATGAAGTTATATAGCCCTTAATTACCGAACAACCAGGCTTTAAAAAGTAATATATTTTTTATAGGATTTGTAAATCACGTGATGCAAACAAAAACTTAGTATTATGTTAGTTGAGATTAAAACGATCATTCCTTGTCTATAAAAATAAATGCCGAATAAAGTCGGTTGTGTAAAATGTTCTTCAAAACAATTTAAGGGACACGTATTGATCAGAATGTAAAGTTATATATCAGGAAGTGATCGTGTATTAAATATTCTTCGTATGTTACTTATTTTTATACTACACCAAAATGGAACCATAATATTAAATAACAAAGACTATATTTATATGTACCTACTTAATTTACTTAAATTTATGTAATAAATCGGTCGTGTATTCATTTAGTTATAAATTTCGACTTTATTGTTAGAGCAATATGAATGATTTTGCCTTGATGTTTGTGTCTCTCTAAGAGTCAAATTCAATAACCTTAGCTTTACACTGTCATTTATATTCCATAGGCCTATCTAATGTCACGATTAGATTAACAACGATATTATTTCTAAAGACATTTTTTACTTTACTTTTTGTGCCTTAAAGTTTTTTTTTCCAAATTTGCAATATCATTTACGCAGTAGGAATCCTTAATATTGAGGCTTTAGATTTAGTAAAGTTACTATTAAAGTAGTAGATAAAAGTCGAGATAGTTCAACTTCTACACCTACAGTATCTACCTTCTAGTGGAGACGGGCAATGGATTGACCTCTAGCCCTTCTCTTTTTAAGAAGCGTTTCACAGAAGTCCATTTATAGGCTTTTTCAGTTTATGTTTTTTACCAGAATGGACACCAGGAACGCCTTCCGGTTGGACTGACGATCTACGTAAGATTGCCGGTGGTGGCTGGATGAGGATTGCAAAAAACCAGGATGTTTGGTGCGCACTTGAGGAGGCCTGTGTCCAGCAGTGGACTACGATAGGCTGAAGTGAGTGAGTGAGTTGACTAGTTCAAAAATAGTTCATATTATTTTGGCAAATGTCACGTAGGATGGAGAAAACACATGAATCAGCATTTTGTATTCTTTAAAAATAGTAGAGTAATTATTTTTTGGGTAAATGGGAACAACGCTAAAATATAAAACATAGTGCTAATAAATCCAATCTTCGTTAGTAATATACATGATACTTATTAATAAAATGTTAATTTTAATTGAATTGATTCACCCTGTATCTTCCCTCTATCAGTCATAGGTCATTTTCTCCATCTAGGAGAAGTGTCGGAGCTTATTCTACCACGGTGCTCAACTGCAGGTTGCTGAATATATTCCCTATTCGTGACGATCGCTATTAGGTGTATCATAACAGTCGGGATCGACTGCTTAACGTGCTCTCCGAACCCCCGAGAGAGACCCCACAAGGACAGACAACATCAGACAACAACAAATATCTATTTCATTATATTTCAAAAAACTAATTTCAAAACGAATAATGATTGTTGTTCATTTTTTTAAATTAGTTTCTCGATGGTTTCTCAAAATAGATTGTTCATATTGTATATAATGTATGCAAGTTGGTTAAACATGGATAGCCATAAAAATATCTTCGTGACTATTGTTTTAGATATTTAATTGCTTACTGACATTAGTAGAAAATTAGGTTTAAGTTTATTATTGTTTTCATAGAAATGTGGTGTTACTGGACATTTAGAAAAATAAGTGGATAATATTACGAGTAAACTTAAAAAGGGATTTTAAAGAAATTTATTTAATTACATTACATTAAACAAAACATAGGCCTTTATTTATTTATTTATTTATTTATTTATTTATTTATTTATTTATTTATTTATTACAGTTTACATTTATTGCACTTACAGTTTACAACCAAGGCGTACAATAAACAAGCATAAATTAATAACGCTACAACAAATACATTAAAGAAATAACAATTTATCCTATAATATGAGTATACACATTAACATAATTCTAAATACTTAAAGCAAGATTTAACAAATTCAGACGAATTCATAGCGAATATATCAATACTACTATTGGAGGCCAACATATTATTAAGTAAGCGAAGGGCTGACTGCGTTGGGGCGCTCCGAGCCGCTTGCGTCCGCACATACTCCACCGCGAACAGCGGCCGGGAGCGCCTCATGACCGTACAGCGCGGTGCGCATATACCACATGCCCCCAATGTCGTAGGGTTATCTATTTTATTATTTAGTAAATGGTAGTAGTGGAGCACAAGGGCACACTTTCGACTTAGCTCAAGTGTATCCAAGCCCACCATACCATTCACATAAAGAGAGGGATGCAAATAAGGATAGTAACCATAGAGTTTAAAGAACAAATAACGGGCAAACTTTTTTTGCACTCGCTCAACTCAGGTTTTATAAAGTTTTAAAGGCCTTGTGATGCTGTCCTTAAATTTTGTAATACTCGTATCCCTAAAAGCTGTAATCCAAACTAGAATTTTCAAAGTTCCATTCTTATTCCACTTTTTGGTCCTAGTATCGTTACTTAGACAAAACCATAAAATTCTTGAAGTATGGAAATTGTTCTAGTTAAGTAATATAATAAAACAACATTGTAAAATTACCTACAAAACTATCAAGAACAGCGTACAAAACACTATATTTAAAAGGAATTTAATCTGTATTATAAGATTCCTTACTAGTATACATACTTATAAAAATGACCAATCAGTGACTCATGTGATCTACCCACTTAAAGACAATGGAAAAATACTTGAATTTCATGTATTCACGAACTAGCGAGGAGTAATTACCACCTTAGGGTGGATAATAAATGGAAAAATTGTTATAGAAAATTGATCACTATTAACTAGTAACTATTTTTCATTATTCAACTATAAGACATACCGTCACTTAAAACAATATTACTCACGTAGAAAACTGAACCCAAATTACGAGTATAAGTACATATTTGGAAGAATCATCTATTTATAATATTTATGAACCACATGTATTATTTTACCTTTTTTTTAAATTTCTTGTGATAAATAAAACGAGTCGTCCGTTCGAATAATTTTATTTACTTTTTTGGTTTGGCATATGAAACATAATAAAATATTTAGTATTATTGAAACTGAGCATGGGGTTTTGGTTTCGTCGCATTCTGTTTCATATTTGACTTCGTTTACGTCGTATAGAGGTTATGACAACAATCCTCGAAAATGGTGGAAAACACGAAATTAATTTAGACCTATTGAAATTCAATATGTGTTTACTACTAATTTACATAGACAACCCTACAATTGTCCACAATAATTTTATCCTGATGCAACTGTTGAACACAGAAATAATTTTTAGTTAATCAAAAAGATGTTAGGGTTGTGTAATTGAAGTGTTATATTTTCATGTAAAACGAGATATTTATCAAGTGTGCTATCGGTTGAGTTGCTAACACTTTACCGCTCAAACTTAATGTCTTTTACGTAGAAAAGTTTTTTTTTTAAATATAACTAGGTCGCAAAGGCGTACTGCTCACCTGATGGCAAGTGATTATCGTAGCTTATAGACGTCTGCAACACTAGAAGGATCCTAAGCGCGTTGCCGACCCTATCCAAAATTCCCTCCAGGAGCTCTGGTCACCTTACTCACCAACAGGAACGCAACACTGCATGACAACAGTTAACATTTAACATTTAGCTGTGATCTTCCGTAAATTCTAGGTACAACTACTCAGTCGAGCTGTTCCATATTTTGAGCAGGAAATTTCCCGCTGTGCCCTACGTCAGTTACGTCCTGGTCGAGACTATGAACATATATTACATTCCAACAGTTTTTAAAAAATCATAAGTCAGGTGACATTAAGGTCCATCACTTTGGAAGATATTTTCTATCCCGATTGACCTGATTTCGGAGCTGGAGACACGTATCATAAAATATTCATAATGATATATGGCGTATTAGGTTATTATATACATTATATTATATATCTTTATTTATAATATAACTTGTAACGACAGTCATTTACTGGCAATAGAGGTAAAGACTAATTTTATAAACACAGAAAAACCGAACGTGTTAGTAGTTAAACGTTTTAGTATTATCGGTTTTAACACATGTATGTATGTGTAAGTTATACTTCGTTTCCTAATAATTAGTACTGGTACTTATTACAAAGAACTTTCGTGCTTCAGTTGTTTGTTTCTAAATCGCTTATAGCTGCTGTATTTATTAAAAGGTTAAAGTTCGATGGATTAAAAAATTCCAACAATAACAACAGACAATAGTACAATGTATTGTAAATGTTGCACCCACTCACCCTAAAACGACCTCGCTTAAACCATCAATTCCCTATAGAATAACACGTATATAACACCGTCCATTTAAAATGTCGTTACGTAGTGTATGATTAATGGTATAAAGTAAGGATATTTCCATTTCAGACGGGTTACATCTTGCCCATAGTACATAGAATATACGTACTATACAACTCGATTCGGAAGTTGATTTAAGGTTTATTGATCGTATTATAAGATGCAATTAATTTTGGTTGGATTATGTATATATAATGACTCAGTTAAAGGTATATGCGTTTTGGATGAGTAATCAAGTTGGAGATACATGCATAATAGAACTTGTAAAACTATCGGAATGTACATGGTTAGCAATTATACACAGGAAGTAAAGAGACTACAGTAAACGCGGTGATGCTATGTTTCATTGAATAATAATAACTACAAATAGTTCATATTATATAGTAAAATGGACAGACAGTCCTGTTTTCAGGATGGTGAAATATAAACCTTCTAATCTTCGAAATAATGCTCCGAAAATCTCATTGTGTTTGTTAGATTTAATATATTTTCTCTCTGGCATATTAATAATAAAATTGTACGATGTCCTATTCTATACATTTGGATTTTTTTCTGATGAAAAAAATAATATACTTTTTGGTTGGTTTATTAGCTCCAAAGTTACAGATTGTATAAGATCCAAATAATTTAAGCCCCAAAATGCAGACAAACTTTTGAATATATGTCTCAAATACATCAATAAAATAGACAATCGCAAACTTGTCTAAGTAAAATGTAAACTGGCAACCCTAAAAAAAGCTTAGACTTTAGCCTCTTTTGTTAGTCCTATAAAACTGGATCAACCTTCACGCATCGTTTAATATATCCGGAACAAACACATTGTTATACAATTATGCACTGGATGGAATTGTTTTACATAAATTATCCAAAAGGAATATTAACTATTTAATCACATTGTAATATGAAACTATGACCACTACGGCGTTTTTATTTTAAAAAAAATTTATTTTTTTGTTGATTGATAGTTACAGTAAATGTTAATGCAAAAGTTATCATTACAAGTGATCGGCAATAAACATTATAATAATTAATGAAATAATCAAAATTGACTAGCTTTAGCTTTGTTGAGAGCTATAAAATCAAATACCAAGTTGGTGACACAATTTGTTAATAATATGATATAGATAATCCTAACAGATTCCTCTGTAAGAAGTAAGTGTAAAGAAAATTTAAGAGAAAATATTAGTGGAAAAAAGGAGCAGCAGCCTGGCTATCCACTGCCTGCCCATTGTACGCTTCAGCCTGTAATATCCCACTACTGGACATAGGCCTCTTTCCCCATGTAGGAGAAGAATCAGAGCTTAATTCACCACGCTGCTCCGTTGCGGGTTGGCCCATTGTACATTAAAGTAAAATTCAACAGCTCAAATTTTTCCACCGGGTTCGGTAGTCTCGGGTTCGATTCCCGCACATGACAAACATTTGTATTGGCCATACAGATGTTTTCCGTGGTCTGGTTGTTTATGCAGTCCTTGTGGGTTTTTCCGCCGTCCCTCGGAGAGCACGTTAAGCTGTTAGTCCCGGTCGTTACCATGTAAACCTGATAGCGATCGTCACTCATAGTAGGGAATATATCCGTCAGCGTGGTGGATTAAGCTCTGATCCTTCTCCTAAATGGAGAAAGAGGTCTATGCTAGCAGTGGGATATTTAAGTGTTTTAATGTCTCACTACTGGGCATAGGCTGAAGCGAATTATTTTTTATTACTAAATTCATTACATTTAATGTTGAAGATATTTATTAGCAATATATACATAGCATTGCAGGAAACAATAATTAATGTTTAAAAAATTGTCAACAAGGGAAGATTCCAGTCGTTGTTTCTATATCATCGCCTATAACCTGTAATAATCGTTAACACTTCCACCTTTATCGAGAATCTTCGTAAATTGGAACCTGAATACATTACCAACATGATTGTACCATCGCGTGACTCAATTGAAGTCACGCCTTGATGTACGACTACTTGACGTGTTTCTGTTGTTCACGATTTACTGGAGTGACACTTTTCAGAAGCTTTTAATTAGGAAATGGGCCCTTTGAATGTAATGTCGCATTTGTTTTAATAATTTAGTTTTGGAATTTTCATGATGATATGTAATTGTGTGTCACGTTTCTTGTATATACACGAATATATGTATAGTTAGTATAGTTAGTATTTTATTTCATAGTAACATGGATTAAATACTGAGGCTCTGTATAACCTTGAATGGGGTACGCCTTATATCGTACCGTATCTATAATTTCTGAAGTGACAAAATTTAAAATATAGAGATCCCATACGGCCTGTAAGAACCAAATATCATTAGGTCAGATTACCTGTTACAGTTTCAATATAAGAGTATTTACGTTAGCTGTATACAAAATATGTGTAGGTTTAAACAAATAAATGCAATAGTTACCTATGTCTTCTAATGATAAAACACGCTGAAATTAATATTTACAACGTCCAGTATATCAAAACCTATTTATAATATTACACTTCCTATTTTTACATGGAGAAAGAGACCTATGCGCAGCAATGGAATGTTTTTAACCGACTTTCAAAAAAGGAGGAGGTTCTCAATTCGACTGTATTTTTTTTTATGTATGTTACATCAGAACTTTTGACCGTGTGGACCGATTTCGACAATTTTTTTTTAATCGAAAGGTGGTGTGTGTCAATTGGTCCCATTTAAATTTATTTGAGATCTAACAACTACTTTTCGAGTTATATCTAATAATGCGTTTTTACTTGACGCTTTTTTCGTCGACCTACGTTGTATTATACCGCATAACTTTCTACGGGATGTACCGATTTTGATAATTCTTTTTTTGTTGGAAAGAAGATATCCCAAGTTTAGTACCATGATAAGGAAACCAGGATCTGATGATGGGATCCCAGAGAAATCGAGGGAAACTCTCTTCGAGGGGAACTTCTTGAAAATCTGCAATACCTTTTTACTGGGTGTACCGATTTATATAATTTTTAATTTAATAGAAAGCTGATGTTTGTCATGTGGTCACATATAAATTTTATTGAGATCTGATAACTACTTTTTGAGTAATCTTTGATAACGCGTAGTTACTTGACTAGTTTTTCGTCGATCTACGTTGTATTACTCATCGATGTAATTGAAGTCGGTTTTTTTTCGTTTGCGAGCAAACACAATTATTTTTAATTAGGTTCACAAATTGAATGATACAATATAAAAAAGTTCACGTGTGCAACAAATTTGAAAGACGTACAATTTTCATTCTTATTACAGTGAACATTGCATGCTATTACAGTGAACACAGCGCAGCAGCACAGGCTGAATCGAGATATTCACTAATATGCTTATATATTTATTTTAAAAGTATTTCATATGTACTTTTTTATTCGAATTTTTACCAGTTAATTTCTAGGATACCAACTACATTTACGAAAACATGATGCGGGAAACGAGATGGCATTACATGTGCTTGAACACTGAGACTACGTCATCCATTGTAGATCATGGAGTATGACGCATGTTGAATAATCGTAAACCTTACGTGATTCAGAATTAGTAATAATTCCGCAGGTGATTTTATGAGACATTAATATTTTACTGTGTGTTTTTATTATTAGTTGTTTTAGTATTAGTTGGACATATCAATAAAACTGTATTATTTTTATATTATAAGGTGAAACCTATCAATGGTTTTCTAAGTAAAAAATTGTCAGTCTGTCTGGTCATTCTATCTAATTCTGCTAAATAGTACTGCTTTAAAGGAGTGTTGTGTTCCTGTTGGTGAGTAAAATGGCCAGAGCTCCTGGGGGGAATTTGAGGTAGGGTCGGCAACGCGCGTTCCCAGAAACTTTCACCAATGTGATCGACACAGCGCCGTGAAATTATCGTGTGTACGGAACAATTATCGGACACCCAAAAAAAAATTCAAATTCAATTTTTTCAACTGTTTTCAAATTTCAGTTGGCCAAAAAAGGTCAGTCAGTCAGCTCAGCCTATTGCAGTCCACTACTGGACATAGGCCTCCCCAAGTTAGCGCCAGAAAAAAGTATTTGATTCAAATTATCGTATACCCAAAATTCATGCCAAAAAAGATGCTTGCTTTAAATTCATACAATAAATGTGGAGAAATCGTTGCGTTTCAGTATTTCGGTAGGACATACAGAATTGTCGTACAAATCGCGTACGATCCTAAATGGTGCGAAGGCATGAAATTATCGTCCGTGTACGATAATTATCGTACGTTTGGGATCACTGTCTATAGGCTACAGTAATCGCTTGCCATCAGCTGACCTGTACGCTCAACACAACCCAACACAGAATAATCCCAAGCGCGTTGCCGATCCTACCCCCAATCCTGGAGCTCTGGTCTCCTTACCAGCACAACTGACTTATAGGAACACAGCACTGCTTGAAAACAGAGTTTTAGCAAATTTATCGTGAATGAATAACAAAATAAAAGTAAAACTATAGGAAGGAGTCTTAACGCTTCTAAAACTTGCTGTATTTAATCACAAGGCCAAAAAATATATACATTGTACCGTAAAGAAATGCAGATCTATCATTATTATAGAGTTCGAACAATACCACAGCCAGCATTCATTCGTATGTTAGTCACCGGTTGATGTAAACAATTTAAACTCTAACTGTTAATAACATTAACTTCAGCAACATCCGGTTGCTAGATGAGCCTAACGAGTGCAAGCGGTTGGTTTTTGCATTATTTTTGATTAAAGCTAGACCTACTCTATTCTCGCAATTATGCCCATTTTAAATTTTGATTTCCTTTACTGATCAGTAGGCATTAATATTATTTCTCGGCTTATGATCCTGAGCATGATAAAATATAGCCTAAAACCTACTACAGAGATTCCATCTTTCGCAAAGTTTTAGTCAGTCAGTTTCAGTTTTCAATTTAAAATCAGATTGGTAGCGCTTTTAAGATTAACGCGTTGTAACGAGACTTTAAAATAGTTATAATATGAACAAAACACTATGATACTAAAGCGATGATAGATTTGATGATAATGGTACTAAAAAAATAAATTTGATGGAAGGAAGTAAAATAGTCGTTTAATTTGTTTAATTGTAGTTCTGCCGAATTTAAATACAATATTGTTACATGGCATATTATGCAGTACAGTACCGGTGTTACTACTAACATTTTACGTAAAATGTCTAAGGATTATCTTAATATTCTTTATTGACATATCTAAACTAACAATAAACTGTACGAAATCCTATTCCTATGCTTTGAAAAATCTTATTTGTTTTTTGTTTGGTTGGAAAGAATAAGACTATCTTGTAAATATGTCTGGTTTATTAGTGCCAAAGCTACAGGCATTATTACTTAGTATTAGATCCTAACAACTTATTAGTAATAAAATTGTAGGTACGTATAAATGTTAAGTGGGGTTTTTGTCTTATGAGTACTAAAGTGATTAGTAAGATAGATGTGTCAGAAATATACCTTTATACCTGTATAAATTAGTTGTAACACTTATTGAATTGGTATTTGCATCATCTATTGATGATATATCATTTTTTTTTCTTTATTTAAGGCCTGCGATCAGTCGCCTAGACTATAATCAGGTGTGTTGCAAGAGATTAGTGTTTCGAGAGATAGAGCCACTGCTCCATCTCTCCTTAGTAAGGCAGCACATCGGCTCTCTTGAGTCTTCTAATCTTGGATTTGGTTGCAGAAGCATACTGGATAACGGGTTAGGATGAGTTGTCAAGCGGTCCTTGTAGTTGGCTGAATATCGTTTTGCTTCATCCAAGATGATTGGGATTTCTAGGTACTCGTGAATTTCCGAGTTGCGAGCATACCAGGGCGCCGAGGAAAGTACCCTTAGAATATTGTTTTGGGCTCTCTGCAGGCACATAACGTTGGATTTGCTGGCTGTCGACCACAGTTGGATTGCATATGTCCAAATCGGTTTTATTATGGAACAATATACCCTCAGCTTGTTGGATAAGGATAAGGCAGACTATCTACCGAGGAGCCAGAGCAAATTTTTAAATCTTAGATTGATTTCATTGCGCTTCGTTTTTATATGATCTTTCCATATCATCCTCCGGTCCAGGTGAAACCCTAGGTATTTGACGCAGGTTGATTGCGGCAATGTGTCTGGGCCTAGGTTGACCGAGGGGCATGTTTCACGTCTTAGGGTAAATGTGATGTGGTGAGACTTTGGAGCGCTAATGATATATAATGACAAACAATATGATACGATTTAGCCTGTAAAACCACCTTTGTATTTCGCAATGGACAAATTCTTTGAAATGCGTAGAATAACTTCTACGCATACATGGTTACAGAATCTTGAATCAATTTTAATAGTTATAACTTTTGCTGTATAGCAATGTCAATAAATCTTTATTTTTTTTTTACATACATATATATTTAATATACATACTCTCTACCAGCGTCTGTGTTTCCCGAAAGCTATGACCTGGGGATCTTTAAGTCGCGAGTAAATAGGTTACTTCTAGGTAAACGTGCTCCATCTTAGACCGTCTTTTCACTTATCATCAGGTGAAATAGCGGTCAAACGCCAGCCTATCTATGTTTAAAAAAAATATTGAAGATAACCCTAAAGCTAAAGGCGTTTTTGAAGTAAAACTTCTTTACGCCCGCTTGATTTGGGGAGTAAGCTGGTGAATGCGCGACGAGAGCGTTACGAAAAGTATGATCGAGCGAGGTGAACGGAAGTTGAGAGGGAGATATAAGTTAGTGAAGATATAAAGAAAGCAAGTTACGTTTCTTAAGTTTTACTTCAGTCGTGTGATCTAAAGCACACTCGTTTTTTGTTTGTTTGACAATCGTTTGGTTTCCATTTTCATTACTATAGTACTGTAGTTTTATTGTTTAATTTCCCGTCCTTAGGTTCTTACTTTTCTCTCTGAGTTCTGCTTATAGAGTTCTTAGGACAGCTGCGATTGCTTGTTATTGATTTGATGTACATTTTATTTCAGTAATTTTATAAAAAAAAAAAATACGTATTGTTTTAGTAAGTACCATTTCAAGTCGTACAGATCTGATAAAGAACACGCTTTCTTACGCAACCTAGGTTATGTATGACCTTGTTTTATTTTACTTTAGAAGCATGCAAATTATTTGACTTGATTTTTAAGTAAATGAAACGAATTTATCAAATTTGCGGACATATTATAGTTACCAATCATCGATAAATTCAGGTGGCATTAATATTTTTAAAACAAGAAGAGTCAGAAAAGACTGTAATTTTAAATTATTCTGTTATACGTAGTACATTAATAAAATGCATTTCAGTTTAACGTGAAAATAAGCAATTGTAAGATGTATGGAATATCGTATTAATTTACATTTACATTTACAATACTAAATATTACTTGTATTAAATTTCTCGGTAATTATTTTAGTAGAATTATTCTTGTTATTGAATTTATTTTCGGCTCTTTCCGTTAACTTCAATATCAATCAATTCAAATCGATTGTGGCTTTATGTAGAGCTAACATGACAAATATGTATTGTTTAGTGACCTAGAAAAGGTAAACACCTAGTTGAAAACAATATTTAATTTATTTGAATTTATAAAGGTAATATATGCCACTATATAGTGAGGTAGAAATGTGAGATTTGTGATTTTTATGTTATATATCCCCGCACATGACAAACATTTGTATTGGCCATACAGGTGTTTGCCATGGTCTGGGTGTTTGTGCAGTCCTTGTGGGTCTCCCCACCGCGCCTCGGAGAGCACGTTAAACCGTCGGTCCCGGTTGTTATTATGTACACCTGATAGCGATCGTTACTCGTAGTAGGGAATATATCCGCCAACCCGCATTGGAGCAGCATTGTGGATTAAGCTCTGATCCTTCTCCTACATGGGAAAAGAGGCCTAAACCCAGTAGTGGGATATTACAGGCTGAAGCGTATATTATGTATCAAAGTGCATATCCATTTCCCTTTGTCACGCAATAACTTGAGTGACATTACAGATTTCATTTTTGAAGTAAAACTTTTTTACGCAAGACGAGAAGTAACGAGAGAGTAATGAAAAGTGTGATCGGGCGAGACGAACACATTTTCTTTTCCTCTTACATAGCCAGATATGTTTCGTATATAAGCAAAGTGCAGGCCTATTGTTCAGAAATTTAAATACAAACTGTATACAAAAAAATGAACTTGTCCTTTTTAAAGTTATCTTTAATAATACGCATTTGCTTGACTATTTGTTTTTCTTGTCTTCGTTGTATTACTTATCGATGTAATTGAAGTTGGTGTTTTTTCGTTTGTTAGCAAATAAAATTAAATTTCCCCGTATGTTACGTACATATACCATTCCCTTAGCATTACGTTACAAAATATACGTATTAGTAAAACCCGTAGGATTTTATATTTATATATCTTATTTAATAAATATAAATTAAGGAAACGTATGCCAAAATTCGATTGATCGATCAACATGTAATTTAGCTGGTTAATAAACACAGGAAAATAATGTATAAAGGTGAGTTGTTTTGATTTTGTACTCAATTCATAATTAATATTTCTTGTGAAAATAAACATACATTTAATGACATAAAAAGTTAAATTAAGTTAATTATATTTTTATATTACGCTTGTCGAGTATTGAAAGAAAAACTGTTTAACGATTTTTTTTTTTAATTAAAACGTTATTTTATTTTATTTTTTTAATTATTTATAATTTTCCTATTGTCTTTTTTCTGTACAATAAAATTTAATATATACAAGAATTATAGAAATTAAAGTTTATATATATGATATTATTAATCAGGGTTGTACATTTTCACAATTGCTATTGTTTATTGTTGCATTTATTATTTTCTTAAAAAAATTTCTTGAACTTTTTCTTAATCTATTAAATTACATAAATTATAAGAAAAATGACTACCATAAACAACACACTAAAGATTTTTTAAAATCTTATCCATAGAATCTAAAAAGGCAATAATCTAAATCTAGTTTTAATCTTGAAGACCTAAAACAGTAACTAAGGTCTACAAGACCTATGTATACTGTGGTCATAGCCTTCCTTCTTATGTGGTTATTCCGTTCTTGAAAGACATATGTTTTGATAAAAAAATTAAATTTTAATGTTAAATGTACGCTACAGTTATCGGTACGTATTAAAAACATTTATTTTATAAAATATATTTTTATTATATTTAAATTGATATTTCGTATATCGCAACCATTATTAATTATTTAATTTTAAATATTAATAAATCATTGCTATTTATGGATTAACTTCTTTATTTTGTCTAGTATTAAACTGATCATGTATTTATAATTCTTGACACAATTTAAAATTTATAATTGATATTAAAAATCTGTGTGTTTTGTTTTACTAAGTTCTCAATTTATTGTAAATTTCAAACAGATTTATCACAAAAAAAAAATTAATATGGAAAACAAAATATATTTTCTTAAAAATAATAATCACAACAATATCGTCCTTGAAATTTAAATATCCGAAGCTATAAACAGAGAGAGCTGTTCACGACGAGACAAAAATAACGCTCGACCTACTAACAAACTATAAGATAATGAATCATCATCTAAAATACTAAAATATTATAAAAAAAAATAGTACTCACCATAAACAGCGCGTTGAAAACCACCAAAAGATACTTTATACAATTCATTCCGCAGCCCTCCATTTTGTAATTTGAAATCACAAGAAATTCACAAAACTAATTCTAAATGTCGCGGGACTAAGCGTTCGAAATTTAAAACGTTTATTTTTTTATATATATAAACGCGTTCGCGTCGCTCTGTGCCTCGGCAGCTTGTGATTCGGCCAGGAACGGAGGCGTAATGTGGTAATTTTCGGCCTGTACGGTATTTAGTACTAGTGGTGTATATCGCGTGAGGGGTTGAAATCACGCACCTATACAACCTAATAAAATTACTTTGACCTCTAATTGTTCTGTCGTAAAGCGTGATAGGGATCTAATGAATTATTGGTCTCGGAACAAGCTATAGGTTATTGATCTTTTATTTACAGTGAGATTTTTTAGTTACATTGACGTTTTTATTAAAAAAAAAGGTGTGTTCGAATATGGAACATTATTTATATCCTGTGACCTTGGCAGCAACTAAGGAAGATAACATATGTAACAGTAGAGTAGTATCTAAACGAAGTTTTGGTATTGCGATTGATTTCGATTTTGTTTTCGAATTTTAATTTCAATTTCGGTTTCAGTTGTAATTTCAATGTCGATTTTGATTTATTTTAAGGCGTAATTAATTTTAAATTAGTCTAAGAATAACGATTAAAATAATAGATATTTATAATTTCAGAAGCAGTCTAGAAATAAAGATTTATGCAAAAACAAGACTCATTTTCATACAAAATGCCAATGATTTTGATATTAATGATTTTCCAAAAAATTCAAAAAGCTGAAATAAATTTTTAAAACAAGCTTTTAAATCCAGAAATGACGGACTTTAATCATACAAATTTCATTCCCTATTTTACCCATTTAAGGTTAGAATTTCCACAAAAGCAAGAATTCCACAAAATATTCAGTCGACCAGAATCAAAGTTGTTCAGTACGTTCCTTATAGAGCGTAGACATCCGCTAAGAACGGATTTTACGAAACTTGAACCTTAAGGGGGTAAAACGGGGGTTGGAAGTTTGTATGAAAGTCCTATGTTTTTGAAGTAAGAGACTAAAAATTTAAAATGTATGCTCTATAGATGGTGAGGAAGTGTCCAAATAATACATTGTAATCTATATATATAAAAGAGAAAGATTACTGACTCACTCATCACGAGAACTCAAAAACCGCTGGATGTTCTATCCACCCAAGATGGACAAAGGCGAAATTGATAGATTATAGTTATTAGACGTCCGCTAAGAACTGATTTTGCGATATTCTATCGCTAAGGGGGTTTAATTGGGGTTGATAGTTTGTATGAAACATATACAGCAGCTATAAGTTCGCCTGATAGGTTATTTATATTGCAGCCTGAAAATAAAACTAAAAATGTGGTGTATAGAGAGGTTTTATAAAAATAACTATTAAATTATACTAAACTGTGCCTTTGAAAAAGTTACTCAGAGTGATAAACATTTCAAGTGACTGAAATAAAAAAATTATTTGCGTTAAACATCTTAATAGTAATGCATATCTTCATAACCACGCGGACGTAGTCGCGGGCAACAGTGTATTATAAAACAAAGTTCCCAAAAGCGGGTGTGATCGATTCCCTCAAAATCTACTGAACGAATTTTCATGCGCTTTTACCAATGGAGAGAGGGCTTCAAGATGAAGGTTTACGGAACGGCTAAGCCGATTTTGATGAGAGTTCACTGGAAGTTTGTCGGGAAAACTTTGTGTCAAACTGATTTCAACGCGGGCGAAGCCGCGGGCACAGCTAGTATACATATAAATATCTATTGATTTTAATCAGTAGTCTAAAGATTAAATTTCATGCTTGTTATTTAATAAACCCCCATTTCAACCTCTCTCAACCAACATTAGAAGTAAAATCTTTCAAAATTTGTTCTTAGTGGACATCTATTTATTATAAATTTTAAATGTATCATCTATGAACTAATTCTGAGTCAAATTTCAAGTTTGTAGAATTCTTTTCAGACTTTCATACAATATGGTGATGATATTTATCACATTAAGTTAAACCCCCTTTAATCCAAACCTATAAAAAATCCGTTCTATGCGGACGTCTACTAACTATAAACTACCTTCTTACCAACTTATAACGTTTATGCTTCCAGCAGTTTTTGAGATATCGTGATGAGCGAATGACTCCACGATTTTGAATGAAACCGCTGAACCGATTTTGACGGGACTTTCACTGGCAGATAGCTGATATAGTAAGGATTTACTGAGGCTACTTTTATTTTAAAAATGTATTTATTTTATAATTCTGCGAACTGAAGATTAACTTCTTTGTTAAATTCCACGCGGTCGAAGTCAAGGGCACAGCTAGTAATACATATAAGGTAAATGTACCTAATACACATTTTGGTCTCAAATGTCCAAGTTATGATTAGAATGCAGAGGACAGTAGTATAGTGATAGAATTTTTTCCACTTCAATGCCAGTGATTCTATTCATCACTTAACTGTTTATTTTGTTATATTAGTTCTACTTGTCTTATTATTTCTATTTATATTAAATAATTGTTCTCGTTCTCGTAACAAAAAGGTTTTGTTTCACGTTTGAACGCGTTATCTATTTATGATACATTTCGAATTAATTAATTATATATTATTATAATGTAATTATTATAATAATATAAATAATAAGATTTTAACTCAAATAATTTAAAACATTTTCTTAAAAATAATTTTTACATAGTTAATTATATTTGTCACAATATTAAGTTTATAATTGAGCAGGTCATGTGGCAAGTTGGAAGTGGCATGTGGCATGGTGTTGAATTGTACACAGATCCAATTGAAGAAAAAAAAATTTGCAAGTAAATGCCTGTGTCTGAAGGATTTGTACGGTGAGACTGAGGCTTAAGTGTCATATTATCTTGCAGTTGCAGTAGTTATTGAGATCGTTTCTCGATCATGAAAGATGTGTGTAGGCTATATTTATTTTATTTAGTTGTAGTCTGCGCGACTGATGTAGGTTTCTGGGCTCTTGGTACATCAAGTTTTATCTAACTAAGGACGTTGAGCGTGGCGTAAGCGTGAAAATGCATTGTGCTGTATCATATGGAACATAAATTCGCTTCAGCCTGTAATACCCCACTGCCGGGCATAGGCCTCTTTCTCCATTTAGGAGAAGGATCATAGCCTAATCAACCATGTTGCTCCAAAGCGGGATGGCGGATATACTCCCTGTAACGACCGCTATCAGATGTACATTACAACAACCGAGACCGACGGCTTAAAGTCCTATCCGAGGCACGAAGTCTGGGAAGACTCACAAGAATTGCACAAACAACCAGACCACGGCAAACATCTGCGTGGCCAATACAAATGTTTGCCATATGCTGGGATCGAACCCGCAACCGTCAGCGCAACAGCCACAACCCAGTGCTGTGACCGTTGCGCCAATAATACTTATCTTCTTCTTCTTAAAGTACCATCTTCTCACGAAGTTCGGCGATCATTTTGGCAACTTGTATCCTTGATACCGCAGCCTTGAATAACGAACGGGTGCTTTTCCCAAGACATTGGCGTAGATTTTTTAGCCAAGATGTTCTTCTACGACCCACCCTGTGCTTGCCTTGGATCTTGCCCTGGGTAATAAGTCGAAGCAGCTGGTATTTAGAGCTTCTAAGAAGCTCTAAAGCTCTAAATATTACTTATAACCGCTTGAAAATCAGGCATGTCATCCTGTGTAATAAAAAAGGAAATAAATTTTTCTTATCAACTCGATATGCTGCTAAAAAACATGAATTTATCTGATTTTCGATTAAATTTACGTTTCCTATGAGTTTTATAATAGTTTTATTTCTTGGTCGGTCGTAATACGACAAATCACCATGGCGACTAAATCCGACCACTCAAAAGTACCCTAACCCCGAGGTCAACAGACAGAACACCATGCTTAGAGCCACAAGACCAATAGCTTCAGCGTGCAATGACTTAGTAACGATGTGGGAGTTTTTCGAAAATGTTAGGCTTAGGACGTCACTGTACTCTTTATTTATGACATAGTTTCTTTATGAGAAGAATTTATAAGTTTTTCAACTTTTTTTGACCCAATTTTTCGACTCTGACGTCGCGCGTGACAAATGACAATCGCGGTAAGACGGTTATAAGTAAATGTGTTCAGAAGAATTTAGTAACATGAGCCTATAATAACTTATTGTTTGTTTGTCAACGACTGGGCGCTTTTGATTGCGTTTCTGGACTAGTTGAGACTACAGACCAATATTCACAACATCATAAAAAGCTAGGCATATCATCAGGGTTAAAATATTCAGATCCTTCTGAGTGTCGGTAAACGGGAGACTATTCTTTGACAAGTATTGCATAAATTAAAAAAAATAACAATAAAAAACTCAACTGCGTAAAAAAACTTTAAATTTAAACTGAAAAAACTCACAGTATTTTTTTAGTGTATACGATCATTTTAAAATTCTCATGATGAACCTTTTAATGTAAAAAGCTCATATTGCAGTATCCAATTTTTTTTTAACCACATCATATCACAGTGTAGCTACGGCATTAAAGAATAAAGCCATCCCATCTCTTCCCGTGGGTGTCGTAAGAGGCGACTAAGGGATAACACAGTTTCACTACCATCTTGGAACTTATAAAGCCGACCGGTGGCGGGTTAACTATCCAACTGCTGGCTTTGAAATACACAGGCCGAAGACGGCCAGCAGCGTCTTCGGTGCGACAAAGCCAGCCCTGCGGTCACCAATCCGCCTGCCCAGCGTGGTGACTATGGGCAACACACATCGGTTCACGTCATTTTTGACGCTAACTTGTGGAGGCCTATGTCCAGCAGTGGACTGCAATAGGCTGTAGTGATGATGATGATGATGATGTGATAATCACAGTCATATTACTTTTGTAACCTCTATCTAAGAACACTTGGTCAATCAAAACGAATGTAAAACATCATCCATTCAGCGGTTTGGAAGGTATCACTACATAGTATAAAACAAAGTAGTATTCTCGAGATGTCAAAATAAAATTCGAATAGGTTGCTTTGCTTGGGAGGAGTAAGTTGGTAGTAATATAGACAATATTAAAAAATATATTTCTAAGAAAACGATTATTACGCATGTAAATAATGTAAGATTTAGCTAGATATAAGTATAGTATTATAAGGAAATAATAATAATACAAAAAAAAAATGTTGTACCATAAATTAGATTAAGAACCGGTCGGTGGACTCACGTCCCTTTTGGAGACATTAAAAACAAACATAGTCTGACTTGAACAGCGATGTTGCTGAGTAACGCCTACCTTGAAATAGAAAAAAAATAAAAATAAAAATTTGCATGTATGCTTAGATCTTTAAAACTACGCAACGGATTTTGATGAGGTTTTCTTTAGTAAATTGAGCGATTCCAGAGGAATGTTTCTGTGTATAATAAATGTATAATATAGTAGAAGAACGTGTGATATCATAAATAAACACATTTTTTTTGCGCATAAAATATATAATTTTATTTATTATATTTTATGTTTTATATATAGTATCACCATTGCACCCATGCGAAACCGGGGCGGGTCTCTAGTAATATAATAAAGAATACTACCGCATACATACAAGGTACGCGGGAAAAACAATACATCTTGGTAGTAGGGTAAAAATATGTATATCTTAAGATACAAAAAATATTTTATCGTCATGTGTACCATGTTTATTAAATAATTTATCTCCATAATAAATTTTATTAAGGTCTTCACTTGCTTAACCTTTGTGTGCGCAGTGAACAACGAATATTTAAGTTTGTCTAACATTAATGACAATTTGTCAGTGTTCGAAGTGAACGTTTGTATGATTTGTCTTATAATTATTTATTTATTTGTTGTGGTTACAAACACTTCCCTCTATTGGCTACATTCTGTATTCATGCTTTAATTCACAGATTTCGAGTTAAAAGTTCCTTGTAATCTTTATAAAAAAGTCATATTTTAAAAATGTGATCTGGAGATATTAATTTGAATTTGAATTAATGATTTATTACTATGCTTCCTCAGAAAGCCTGGAGTATACATTATTACCTGATCCGTCTGATTGCTGCTGCCTTCTTTTTTTCGTAAATGTATTATTTATTTTTTATTTTTAGTATAATTTTCTTTTGGTGCTATCGCTCGAAGCTATGCGATGCGGTACATACATTTTGGCGAATCATTTTCATTTATATAAATGTAATTCCTTAATAAAGCTAAGGTGCTTTCCTTATATAACTTATTCATTTTATTTTTAACATCGCTTTAATTATTTTTTTAAGACAATGAAATTTCTATTACAATATACTACTAAACAAATATTCAAATTAATTTCTACCGAGGTATTTCTAGAGGTCAAAGTACGGTAAATTGAAAATTAATCATAGGTTGATTTTGATTGATATTTCTTATCGAATTAATATTAAGAATAATATAATTATAAAAATTGGGAAAGTCAATGACCCAACCAAGGCCGTTTCATTACCATATTTCATTCCAAAGTACTTCATAAATAAGTTTAGTGAAAGACGATCATATAAAACCTTTTCCTTAAAATAATTTCGAAGAAAAAAATTAAGCTGTTTTAATTAGCATATATATATATATATATATATATATATATATATATATATATATATTATGTTTTAGGTTTAATAATAATTGTGTTTGCTGGCAAACGAAAAAAAACCGACTTCAATTACATCGACAAGTAATACAACGTAGGTATAGACGAAAGGTCAAGTAAATACGCATTACTCCAAAAGTTGTAATCAGATCTCGATGAAATTTAAATGTGACCATATGATAAACATCGGCTTTCGATGAAATTAAAAATCAAAAAAATCGGTACTCCCAGTAAAAAGTTATGCAGATTTTCGAGGGTTTCCCTCGATTTCTCTGGGATCACATAATCAGATCCTGGTTTCCTTATCATGGTACCACACTTAGGATACCTACTTTCCAACAAAAAAAGAATTATCAAAATCGGTTCAAAAATGACGAAGTTATATATATAAGATAGAAGTAGTAAAATTGTTGTGATACCTACAGCTCAACAAATATAAGGGTATTTGATCAAATGATATATTATTAATACGTTTATTAATAATTGTAGTGATGAAATGAACAGCCCCTAAAATTGATGAAATTCCAGCTAAGTGAAAAGATTGCTAAATCGACAGAGGATCTTCTATGAGCGATATTAGATCAAAGTGGGGGGTAAACTGTTTATCCTGTACCTGCTCCATTTTCTACAATTCATCTAGAAAGAATGCTATATCAGGAGCTCCTAATATTAAGGGAATTTATCAATTTCCAAATCCCCCAATTATAATAGGTATAACTATAAAAAAATTTATAATAAAAGCAATAATATATATATACGGTCGAGTTGAATAACCTCCTCCTTTTTTGAAGTCGGTAAAAAAAGAGTGAGAGACGTTTCAACTTTAGGAGTAAATATGTCATGTGATTGTCCTAGATAGTTTGTTAGTTCACATAACATATAGTCTGTGATTAATGTCTTTATTATAAATCTTAGTGTAGAACTTAATTTGCAGATTTTATCATTTTTTTCTTTATATATACAAAACAACCTTATCTTCTCAGTGTACCGTGTCGTAGGCAAAATCGACTGTGCTCTAATAGCACTGTTGAGAAGAACCAAACCTAGTACTGAAAACGGTTCTACAATACATCTTTTACAGAGACCTACAAAAGAACGAGCAAAAAAAAAACACAGAGGGCGCAGTAACAGACGCTTATAAATATATCCAAAAAATAGCGTTCGAGACATTATATTTATGAATCTAAATATGGACGATCATTGGACAGCAATTCTTATTTTGAATTTTTTAATATTTGGATAATAGTGACCAAAGACTAAGGGTCTATTTCACAGGATATTGACAAAATTATCACGAGATAATTTTGTCAATATCCAATAATTTATACGTACGAACGTAAATTACTGTTAGGCTTTCAGAGACTTTATCAGAAGGTCTTAGTTTCTGTTTCTTTCGTTTTATCTTACAAGTTGCGATTAGAAGTAACTGACAGATAAAGGCGAGTTTGATGGTAAAACGGCAAATAGGTACATTTAAGTAACTGTGCTATGTTTTAAGGGGGAATCGGCCCTAAACATGATAGGAAAAGGCGCTTAATTTCTCATTACTCTCGGTGATTGAAGCCAACAGGCGACAAAATAAAACTAATGGTGTACTCGTCTTTTTTTATACTTGCACAATTGATCGTTTTCCAATCGAACACGACTGTATATGTGTTTTGATTGATAGAAGTCATTGACCTCAACACTATCATTAGCCTATTGTCATCCACTGTTCAACATAGGTTTCATATATGAACCAAACTTTCGGTATATAGTGATTGTTTGCGACCATTTCATTATCGTTTGATCTTGTCATTTTTATTCACTATCTTGTTGTTTCCTTCCATATAGAATAAATTGTTTTTAAATTATACTTCCCAGGGGTACTTTCATAGGTATAATATGAAAATAAGTTTTTTTGTTTTTTCTATTTTTTTTTCACGTTTGTACATTTAAATTTTAAACAGATGGATGGTCGTAATTGGCCTTTTTGATTATATTTCATTCTTGTTTGTTTTATTTTTTTTTTCTATGCTGTGTACCATCCTTTATAAGTAAATAAGTAAATAAATTTTTACTAACATGTCTTGAAGAATATCCCTTATAGTATAATACACATTATAGTACAGTAGTAGTACTAGTAATGTAATACACCTTATAGTACAATAGTATAATTGTAGAATAATAGATAAGTAGAATATAATAGGTTGCCCCTCTTATTTGGTGTATTATCTGCAAAGTTTAGGATAAGAAGAAATGGTAGTTCCCCAGCAGAAAAGGCAGTTCTTATTTGTATAGTATATTACTATATGTACAGGGCGAGGTGTGATATATGTATTTATTTATATAAGTATTACTTCAGTAATTATAAAATTAGCTATGTCAGCCGGCTATATAGTAGAGTAGAGTATAACACAAGCATTAAGTTATTACTTTAGGTACAGACGACCGTGTGTATTAATTATTTATTTATTACTAATAGTTATTTATTTTATCTGTGAGAAAAATATAAAATTATTTTTGCAATGTCAAATGTCCGTATCTACCCATTTACCATTTTTCCCACTTTATATTATTGTGCGTTTTATTATATTCCTTGACATTTTTTTTCTTTTTAATTTCGATTATTATAATGTATGATTAAACTTTTTTCATTAAATTTCTTTTTAAATATGGAAATCGTGTAGACTTTAACTGATACGGGTATTATTGTGAATGATAATAGAATTTTGGGTATCTATCAGTTTTTCAACTGTATTGTATATTCTATTTTATGCCTGAACAATAACTTAAAGAAATAATTATTTCTAAGCAATTGCCAATTTTCCGGCCTTGGTTCAAGGGTGTGTTCCATTGTGCGTGGTGTTTGCGGTATGGTTACCATGGTAACGAAGTATATAGCTTTAGTTTGGTTACCGATCGGTACAGATAACAAAATAAAAACAGTTGATAAACTAAGCAAAAAAGCCAAGTCAACAGTTGTATAACTTTTTTGTCTATAAAGAACTACCTACGTGATATTTTGCCTATAAATCTTAAAAATAGGCTGTCTAAGGCTCTCATTACACTTTATGTTCATCTCTTTATCGTGATTTTTTAATAGAAATTATTAATGTTTAACTACCGGATAAATGTAAGTTTGTTATGTTGTTTTGTATTTTTTGAAGAGTAACGGGTTTTAAAAGAAAGAAACTTATATCGTAAGAAAAATGGAAATAATGACACAGATAAAAGTTTTTGCTGTCTATACTAATAAAGTAAGAGTTAAGCAACAAAAAAAAATTGCAATATATATTATTAATGTCACACTTGTAGATGGAATAGATATTTTGTTAAATGTAACTAGAATTAAAAAAATTGTTATTTTTTATTAATATCCTTTCTGATGAGTAGTGTACCCTAGACAGAATATTTATAGATATGGTTTTTACAACAAGATTTTAATGTACGATTTTCGTTTTTACTTGCACACATAGTTAAGTTTTTCATTTATATTTGAGAGTTTAAGAGAATGAAAACATACGATTTCAGAAAACTCTACATAGTATAAAGAAATAGATTTTTATTTTGATGTATACAACAACAACCAAAAAACAGAACAATAGAACCTTTTGAGGCTTGCAAAGAAAATAAATTAAAAATAATTCAAACGCTTAAGAAGATAAAGACTTTCTGGAGTCTAGAATCTAGACCATTTATTTACATCCAAAAAAAAAACAGCAAAATAAAAGGAATTCCATTCAAATATACAACGAATCCTACTTATTATTGGTCTAAGCGTGTATCGCATAAATATGAATATAATAATTATGGTGTACAAAATCAAGCCGAGGTTTTGTGCTTAACTCTTCGCGTACACGAAGAAGTTTTACAGAAAAGTGATGAGCTGTAATTAAGTTCGTTCAAAGCTTCTAAATAAGCTACTTCCTTTAATACTGAATAAGAGCTGCGTGTATGAAAATAAGCACATTAGCCCTACTATTAGTAGTCTCCAGTCTAACTGAACGTGTGTAATTAATGCTTAGACTACAAAAGTATTATTTTATGAACATACAATTTGAAAAATGTATATACAACGTTTTTAGTAATTGTGTTAACATTGAAGGCAAAATCAAAATCAAAAATAGTTTATTTTCAAATAGGCGACAAAAGCACCTTCGAATCGTCATTTTAAAATTAAAATTTCAAAATTGATTATTATTTTTCCAAGTGAAGCTAACATCGGTTCGGAATGCAGATTCTGCTGATAAGAAACGGCAAGAAACTCTGCAGTTACTTTTAAATATATATATAAACTGAGTTTTAAGCATTTTATTGGATATTTCACTAACTATTACACCTCGTTATCAATTATGCAATCCTACACCAATTAAGCTTTAGCTATTTATTTGTTTTTAATACAAACATTAAATTTATTCTCAGATAATTTCAAAATCGCCTGTTTCAAAAAGGAGACCTTTACATTACTTACGACACACCGTTAAAACAAAAACCAATTATAAATTGATATGGGTTTATTTAAATTATTATCGTTATTCTGCCTTTTATATTGAACGACCCAAAACGTCACTAGCACTTAAAATATTTTTAAACTATTATATTCAAAAATGTTTTTTTTTAAAGTGCATTTCTAAGATTTTTAAAACAGTGCGTTTCCACAAAAATGTCGATAACTTCTATGAAAGACAAAAGTCACAGACACTAGATTATATTGCTACAAAACATTAAACAATTCTATAAAAAATATAAATTAATGTAACTTAATAACCTGCAAATCCTCCTCATTGTTTTCACGAGTTATCTTATTATTTAGCATCGTTGACGTCCAACGTTTGTTTATGTGCTAATAAATATATTTCTCGAGGATAGTCGCATCGATAAAGAAACTAGTAACGTATCAGATATTGAACGTTAAACATCATGGCATTAAAAATAACATTTTAAAATTAGAAAAAAAAATGAAGTGAAGTACGTCGAGTTGAGGTGACTATCGATACAATAAAAATGGTGATGTGCAATTTGCAGACTAAAGATCGACGCCATAGGCCGATATTAATTTCCTCTGTAAACGGTAAGATTAAAAATAATTTGTATAAAACGGCAGTCTTTATAAAGTAATGTATGTGAGGTAACTAAATTACATATATTCGTTTAAATAACAAAAAAAAAATTATAATTATTATTAAAATTTATAGTTTCATACAAATTTAAATATTAACACATTCTAAAATAATTATTTAATGCAAAATATTACGTGCCATGCAGTTTCAATGTAAAGAAGATAGTCATTTTATTTTTAACTTCGTTTAAATAAATATTTATTTACATGAGCCATTGAAAAGTTAATTACTTAGCACTTCTGCAACAGATTACAAAATTCAGACGAACGTAAGTAGCATAAGATGACAAGACACTTATCTTAAGATAATTCATCTTTTATCTAATCAACAATAATATTGTTAAACATTTTAAATATTCCATATGTCTTTTTATTAATTGTAGGTATGTACAACATCACTAGTTCAGACTTAATACCTAATATGTCGATATCTTAAAAATTCCATTTGATAGAGCGGTAAACCACACGAATGAGTTTATAGTCTATTATATTTAGTTAGCCGAGCATTCGTGCGACCATGGGCTATTGTGACTTTAGTTATAAATAGGCCACGGGATGGGTTTATGTCGTTACTGGAGTGTTGGCCAAACATGGGGAACGCGGCACCAGGTACGAGTAAATCCGGGAATAATTAACATTTAGGAAATTTTCATTTTGCACTAATTTTGCCTCTTTTCTTTTACTACTCGATTGATTAATAAAAAAGTATCATATCTTTTGTGTGCATTGCTGCTAATTTATTTAAACTTACGCTATTTATTTTTTTATGGAAGATAATTAAAGTTAATTTTTTTAAATGATATTCATAACTTTATAAATCATATTTCAATCATAGTTTTATCATATTTCACAACTTATTTTTATTCTGTGATCTTCTTGTGATTTTTAATTATAATGATCACATCTTTAATAATCGGACCATCCACCATCCGTCTCATATTCTGCAAATAAAATTTCAATAAAAATTTATTTGATTAAATTGACACTAAATAAAATTCGAGTACAGATGCATTTTGTTTTTGTATCTTTTACTTAACTGTTTTGTCTTATCATTTTGTCAGATAAATCAGTTGATCGTCCTTGTTTTATTTCCATAGTTTTATCAATAGACATCATAAATGGTAAAACTATAGATAGAACTATGAAAGACACAGTAGGAACAATTTACTCAAAATGTGGAACACCCTACTGTTGTCTATACCACAACCTTTCAGAAGGCAAATAACCCAATAAGAAGCTCAATGACACCTCTCTAAGGTAGCCTTGTCTTCTTGTTGTTGTTTGTTGAGTAAGATAGCCAAAGTTTTTGAGGAGGGTCGACAGCGCGCTTGCGATGATTCTGATGATGATGAAAGTAGTCAGAGCTCCTGAGAATGTGCTATGTTAATAGAAGGGAAATTCAACTATACGTTGGTGTTATTGTAAAAGTTCTTAGGCGTACCTATGGTAAATGCATCAGGTGCATTATGCCACACTTATGAAAAAAATGAATAAACATTTTTGGCCATATCTCTATTTTTATATTAATTGTACCGCCTTCTTTAATTGTAATTTTATCATTTCCAGTAAAAGAGCCTATTTCCGAGCCGCAATCAAGCGTAACCCAACAGAATGTCGACGGATTGAGTCTGTCATACGGTCCGCCTACACCAGACAACCAACAACAAAACAAACATGAGTCATGTTGCTTCATATGCATCAAAATCTACTATGTTCTGCTCAGTATTGCAAATATTGTAAGTATTTCAAATGTTTATATATTCATCTGGTCCATGTCCATTGAAATTCCACGTTTCGCTAAATAATTGGTCTTATTTTAATCCTTGTTCGTCGTTAAAAAAAAAACAGATTTCGATAAACAATTGTTGTAGAATATGAAAACTAGACAAATAATTATAATCCAAATTATCGATACAGACAATTTAATAACCTTTCTTCACGATTACTCTTAAATTGTTACCTTCACAGTGAGTTCAAATAACTCATTTCATGATTCCTCTTAATTTTCGTATCTAGTCCTACGAACCAAAGAATTTAATTGTAATCCTTTACCACAAATTGAGTATATTATTATATCTCAGAGTATCCCCGAAAAAATATAAATTTATTTACGATAGTTTCACATTAGAATAATTCATAATATAGTAGCCTAACTTGCCGCGCTTTACCTGGGTGGATTAGATGATTTTAACTATTCAGTTTTTTAATTATTTATTTATTTTTATTTGGGAAACAAACAGTACAATATAACACAAAGTAAAGAAGAACACATGAGTTCACGTTATTTTTGGCGTAAACTTGTGGAGGCCTATGTCCAGCAGTGGACTGTATAGGCTGTAATGATGATGATGATGATGAAAAAAGAACAGCAACAAGATAGTGCATAAACCAGTCAAGTTTCCATTAAAAACTAACACATATAATATGCAAAGTGCAAATATTAAAACAAAAAAGTTTATAATCAGAAATAAAATATCTAAAACAAGAAATACGTGTTTGTAATCAAATTATAATTTAAATCAAAGTAAATTAAATTAAAATTAAAACACAAAATTAAGTAACTTAACAATTAATAAATGTAAATAAATAAAATGAAAATCAAAAAAAAAAATAATAAAAAGTAAATAAAAAACATAAAATAATTAAATTAATTGGTTCATTAATTGTTTAATGTTACGTCTAAAACTTATCAATGAACATGAGAATATATTAATGTTATAAAAATCTTTATTACACATATTGCAGGACCGACGAATAAAAATAATATATGCCATATGTCACTCAGTGATAATGTGCGAGTGCGCACTCTTGACAAAACAATTAAATTAAAATCTCATCAGTATTTTTTGAATTTATCCTTTACAAAATAAAAATATTTTTTCTTTGTTATTTAGTATCCAATAGACAGGTGTATGAAAACTGAAATGTAACATTTGTCAGGAGCGGCGTTGAAATTACAACAACTACGCAAAACGACCGATTTATTAATCTTCTACACTTTTCCACAGCTTCTCTGTATAGCCATGATGGCTGTAGCAGTGAGCGCCGCCATAAACATGAAGGCCTTTTCTGCGGAACAATCTGGAAAACTTGTAGCATTGATTCTCCTGGCTGTCATCGCAACTGTCGCACTCTCCATCACAATTTACGCGATGATTGCGGTAGCTGGGAATCATTATAAGCATGTTCGAGGGGTAAGTTTATTTATTTATTTATTTAGTGACTTTAAAAAAGTAGGAGGTTAAATCGACTGCTTTTTTTTTTCGTATAACCACATAATTTTTTACGAAGAGTGCCGCTTTTGATGGTTTTTTTTCAATTGATAGCGATTGTCATGATGTCCTATTTAAATTTGATCGATATCTGACGGGTACTTTTTAAGTTATTCCTCATAATACGTATTTAATTGACCGATTCATTAACTACCAACGTCAGTATTACTTATCGATGAAATTTAAATTGTTTTTTTTTTTAGTCAACATTAGCTTTCTAATCACGGTTATGTCCGAGTCTATTAGGTATTCGGTTCTGGTTATTACATTTTATCCGCAAAATACATTCTATATTACATGTCATGTGTTAACGTAGCATTATTTAAGAGAAATAATTTTTAATTAGGTCCTTTAATTTTTGATTTCATCTATTGCAAAATATTAAAAAAAAAAAATCTTTCTTTTAGTAAATGTTAAAAAATATTGTCTACGTACCACATGTTACAAAATTTCTTTTAAAAAGGCAGTTCTTTTCTTAAACAACTGATATTATTAAATAAATGCCTCAAATCAGCCTTTCGCATTCCACTACTGGACATAGGCCTCCACAAGTTCACGCTATTTTTGGCTTATGTGTTTTGCCCATAGTCACCACGCTGGACAGGCGGGTTGGTGACCGCAGGGCTGGCTTTGTCGCACCAAAGACGCTGCTGCCCGTCTTCGGCCTGTGTATGTCAAAGCCAGCAGTTGGATAGTTATCCCGCCATCGGTCGGCTTTTTAAGTTCCAAGGTAGTAGTGGAACTGTGTTATCCCTTAGTCGCCTCTTACGACACCCACGGGAAGAGAGGGGGTGGCTTTATTCTTTAATGCCGTTACCACACAGCATATGCCTATATATCATATTTTTAAAACCATTTCAAGTGTTATCAAATGATTAAACCTTAGTCCCTGGTCTAAGGGTGCTTAAGTTTTATAACCTAGATACATAAATATCATAAAGTCAAGTTGATTTTAAAAGAACGATAAGAGAAATTACCTTCTTTTTAAAAACCAAAAGCTTTTCCTTATCTTACTTTTCAAAGAAATTGGAGGTAAGTAACACTTAACCTTGATGTAATGTATTCAAGTTCAAAAACACCGTAGCTACGAGTGGTATATCACGCGATCACTAGTTAGTACCATGTTCTTAAATTGCTACTGAATTATTTATATAAAATATTATTTTACAAGAGAATTATACTTTGTTGCTAGTTACAAAGCACAAGAACCTTTCGAAAATATTGAATATATGATATAATTAATAGAACACCAGTAAATAAAAATTTTGCTGTCTTCTAGTTCTAAGTCCGTTATGAATCAAAGTTTACATAATTGATGAACGTCCATTACTGTTTATTTCAAGGTATATAATAGATTTTCATTCTTAATTAGCTAAATCTTATAATATAAAAATGAGTCGCTGAATGTATTGCTAGGCGCAAAACTCGAGAACGGTTGGACCGATTTCGCTAATTCTTTTTTTAAAATATTCCTTGAAGTACGAGGATGGTTCTTACGGAGAGAAAAATTCTAAAAAAAAAAATTTAATTTCCTGAAAAAGTCTAAAAACAACACTTTTCTATACTCCCATACAAAAGATTTGTGATAATACTTAAAAGTCAATTTGAACTTTAATACCATACGATAAAGTTTGTGTTAGGCGATACGAAGTTCGCCGGGTCAGCTAGTAAAAAATAAAAAATAAAAAAATCTAAATGTAACATCATAGCATAAAGTACTGAAATACAAAATTGCTTAAAATAAATTAAGATGATAAATACATTTCCTTAATAAGTTTTTTAAATGTCTCTAATGTTTGAGCACCTTTAATAGACAGTGGTAATGAGTTCCAAAGTCGACAAGCTTCCTCACACGTTAAAGATTTAGAGTAAAAGGATAGATAACGTGGAACGATCTTCAATGTCAGGATTTACTTTGAACGGAGATGCCGTTCTGGCGAATTACAGAGAAAGTCAAATAAATGAACCTTATGTGAATCCTAAATCTGTATGCGCATTTTACATATTATATATTTCATTACATATCCAACGGAGTTATTGGTGTCATTTTTCTGTTCTTCAACCGTCTAAACCGTAAAAAGTAGAAAAATATAATAAACACCTAAGTGTAGCTGTTCTAATAATTATTAAGTAACGAAAAATTGAACTTAGGAAATATTAATTAAATCAAATCAAAATAATTTTGTTCAAGAAATTAAAATTTTGAAAGTGATTGTTAATTTTTAAAAGTGACTACCACCGGTTCGAAATGTATATTCTACAGAGAAGAATCGGCAATAAACTCCGCAGTTAATCTTTTTAAAATAATATATTTAACATGCTATAAGAATCGAAATTTCCCATGGAGATCAGATTTTGTATAAAAATACATTACATAATATATAAAATAAATAAAGAATAAAAAAAAATGAAGAAAAAAATATAGCGTTACGAAACCACTGGTTAAACTAGTATTTATAGTTTTAACAATTTAAATTCCAGACCTCTGTAGCTCTATTGCTGCTGGCGATCATGATAGCAGTGGTCATCGGAGTCTCGCTGAACATCGGTGTGGAGGAAGAGGTCAGACTGAGCCACTCGCTGTCAGAGTCCTTCAAACTGTCGCAAGAGGACAACACTAGGCATGTAAAGCTGTGGACAGCTCTACAAAATGACGTAATTTTTTTTTATTGTTAAAGTTTCTTAACTAAACTTACAAACATTAATGTCTTATGGAAATTAGTCTCTTAATATATTGGTATTATATAAAAGGAGATTGATAACTAACTAGTAAGATATTCTGTTTAACTATATAATTATGATAGAAACCACTGTATACTACGTTGGCTTCCTATGTAAATAAATAAATAAATAAATAAATAAATAAATAAATAAATAAATAAATAAATAAATAAATAAATAACTATACTGGTGTAGGACCGAGAGGAAAAAAACGTGTGTTCAATTCCCGCTTCAGACAATATTTGCAATTAAAAATATATATGTCTATGATATTTTGAGTGTCTGTCCTTGTAGGTCATACTGTTATAGACACATACCATACGTATAGTCGTACCAGTATGTTTTTCCTTAAACGCCTAATATTCATATGCTTAACATACTCACACGGTCGTCTGTTCCTAATGTAGGCAAATCAATGTCTAAATAATATATTTATTTATTTATTTTATACTGTATTGTACAGCACAAATATATTACAAACAAAGCATAAATATAGTTACAGACAGTGGAGTACAATGGGCGGACTTATGGGTAATTAGCCATTTCTTCCAGACAACCCAGTAATATTCAAATTTTAAGAACAAAGAGAAATATTCTAACAATAATATTACCTACGTTGCTGCTGAGAATAGTTTTATTTAAAATCTTATACATAAGTATATAATAAATAAATTACGTGTCACGTTGTTTGTCTACGACGGACTCATAAACTACTTAACCGATTTAATCAAATTTGCACACAGTGTGCAGTTTGATCCAACTTGAGAGATAGACTATATTTTTTTTTATTTTAAATATTACTTCTTATTATTATTCATACAGTACCCTATTTTTTTATTTCATACTTTTACATTTCACTTATTTTCAGTTAACGTGCTGTGGAGTCACCGGTCCAGATGACTATCGTTACCCTAACCAGCCACCCATCTTTCCCCCCGACGTGCCCATCTCCTGCTGCCCTACCTTTGACCCGGATCGCTCCCATTTTGTGCAAGAACGAGAGAAGGAAGCTTGTAAAGCGAAACGTGTGTACTTTAACAACGGCTGCAGAGATCCGGTGATAGAACTTGTCAGAAGAACATCGAGAAGAGTCATGTTGATCTCCATCATTGTGATCATTGTTATGGTAAGTTTTTAGGTTGTATGATGTTTTTAGGGTGGCAAATAATATTACCGCCTCCTTGATGGTATGTGTATTGGATACCGTAGTACAGTGTTTCCCAAAGTGGGCGATAACGACCCCTTGTGGGCGCTGCAGTACTAAAGTGGTGGCGTTGTGTGTCGCGAGGCTTGGGGGTTGATTTGTCATTTAATGTATAAGGACTCTCGACTACAACTTGTGAACATTAACTAATATTCATTAAAAGATTGTTCAAAGGGGGCACTATAAAATGATTTATTCTCTTAGTGGGTAGTAGACAAAATAAGTTTGGGAACCCCTGCCGTAGCATATGGACGCCAGCAACAACAGGAACAATTTAAGTGCGTTATTGACTCTACCTCTAGTCGTCCCCAGGAGCTTTAACTACCTTACTCATTATAGGAACGCAACACTATTTAGGAAGCAGTTTTACTACACATAGGTATTATATAGGTATAGGTATAGGTAGGAAACAATCATAAAGAAGCAATGCACTAATTTTTCCTTACGTTTCCTGCATGTTTTAAATGCCCAAACGGTCGAATCTTACTCGACAGAACCAAATCTATTCCTAAGCTTTGTTTGAGAAAGTATTTCTCGTAATCATGATGTGAGCTTGTCAACGAAGAAGAAGTTAGCAACGTGAAGTTAGCTAGCCAATGAAGTATAACTTCTTACGTGCGTACTTTTCTAACGTACGCATACAGTTTTTTTTTCTCATATAAATAAATCTGTTTTTTTTTTGTCAACAGATATGGTTATCAATTCAAGGGGCGATATGGACACGCTACTGCAAACAACATGAGAATGAACCAAATGGGACTTCCTCGAAAAATCTTTCGATCATAGGAATTTTCACGAAACAACAAATAAGTACAAAACCATAAAACTAATTTAAGAATAAAATGGTTATAGACCATGGGTTAAAAACCACCATTTTGCCGTTACGCACACCATTTGGCTGTAACATACAATATATTTGCAAATTATGCAGATTGATTTATTTTTTGTTTTTCTTCTTTTACTAAAAAGGTTAAAATGTAAAACGCTGCAAAAAATAATATCACAGATACCTAATAATATGTAACGATTTCTATTTTAAGGTATGGAAATTGTATAAAAAGTTTAAGATTATTTGAAAAAAGAAATCAGTATTATTACAATTCATCGTCATCATCGTCGTCATTTATCGTCGTCATCAATGTCTAATATAATACAAATTTATTTATTTTTTTAAATCGAAAATTTTAATTTAAACACCTATAAATAGGTCGGAATGTATACACCAAAGTATTTGTAATAAAAAGTTAAGAAAAACATTATATTGTTTCATTTTGTTTACGAGAATAAATCATGGTAAGTATAGGTGTTTAAAGATTCAAATTAGCGTGTTCTAAGCTTGTAGGTAACCAATAGAGTAGTTAGCTATCAAGGTTTTTTTAACTCGAATTTCTCATTAAAGTTCCTGAATTAATGAAAAAAAAGTGCGTGCATACAAAGTACACAAGTCAGAAGTGAAACTTCTTTGGTAAACTAATTTTTAAGTCTTGTTTATATTTATACAAATCTAAAGCTTTAGATTTGCGTTCCAACGCCATCGACAAAAACGTTGCCGTTTCATCCATAAAAATTTTACCCTCATACGCCTTAACGAAGTTTAACTTAACTTAATGTATTATTTAATTTGATAATTTTATTCGCAAGGAAAGCTTAATCGTAGATGAATAAAATTGTAATTTGTTAGTAAAAATATTGAAAAAAAAAAAACAAACTACTTTTATTTTGGTTTTTCAACAAAACGACCAAAAAATTGCATAAGCTATGACAATAAACACTATTAAAAATGGGGATTGGTAGTAGACGGATGAAAATTATGGGTTTTATGTATTTTTCAATGCCAAATCATAATAAAAAAGAAATAAAAAGAGGCAAAAAAAGAAAAAATATATTTTGGTTTGTGCCACCCGTGTTTTTATCACTTAGGGATTTAAAAAATAATTTACGACCAATTAAGAATCAGTCAAGCCGTTTTAGAGGAGTTTGGTCCCTAAGACTGTGATATGAGAATTTTAAATATTAGATGAATGTATTCCAAGTTATAGCAAACATACAAAAAGTTGGTGGCCAAGACGAGTGTATAAGTATATTTATACGGTTTTCAATTAACCAACAAAATGATTTATAATAATCTCATGATGAGGCACGAGCCGGTAAGGTACAAATAATGTTTCATGCTGTAATTTAAATAATAATTAATTTTAGTTTTTAATAAGAATTACATGACTGACTATACGACCGTCATGTCTCATTAATTTTGCTTAGTAGCAAACAGCGCTATCTATGGTTGAATTGAAGAACTATGTATAAGAAGAATTGAAATCAACATAAACTAACCATATCTTTCTTTAATTACAGGAATGTACAACAGATGGCGCTGTAGTATTAAAACTATATAAAAAATATTTTTTGTTGTTTAAAAGATTGAATTCTAAGTCGCTAGTTAACCTAAAAAACAAGTTATTCAAATAAAAAATTAATTTTTAGTGTCTATTGATACGTATTTTATATTAAGGTTTACTTTTCTATCGAAATTTTATAATATGACTAGCTGACCCCGCAAACGTTGTTTTGCCATATATGTTAATAAACCCCTTAATTCCCCCCTCCCTATAACTTAGGGGGATGAAAAATACATGTTGTTCGATTCTCAGACCTACCCAATATGCACACCAAATTTCATGAGAATCGGTCAAGCCGTTTCGGAGGAGTTTAATTACAAACACCGCGACCGACACGAGAATTTTATATATTAGATAAACAATGTAATAAATAAAGTTGAACTAATAATATACAAAATATTATTGAATTATTTTTACAGAATTACAAAATGCTACAACTTATTTCATTGATATGTTGGCAGCATCGGTGGTTCAGTGGTAGAATGCTCGCCTGCCACGCGGGCGGCCCGGGTTCGATTCCCGGCCGATGCAATTACTTTTTAGAGTTACCTTTTTACAATAATTATCTGTAGGTACTTTTTAATGAAACTAGATATTTTTGAACTTCTTAATAAAAACAAAAAACAGAAGACACGTGTATTCCACAACTAAAAATGTTTCATATCAATTTAAAAAAAAAATCTTTTTATATTTAACTTTTTATTGGCATTAAAAAGTCAAAGAAATTAAAAAAAAAGCAGTCATTAACTCAAGTAATCGCATAAAACCGTAATAAAAGAAAATTGATTTCTTAATAGCAGCCATTACGTTTGTAGGAAATAATGTGACCTCACCATGAGGACTTTGGTAACTTATACGACATTGTTGTTAAAAATTGTTGCATTAATTTTAGTAAAATTATTACACGCAGGTAAGAATGCTTTCAATCAATTTCTTTATTCTCCATTGCACGTAATTGGCGAAATTATCTGTGCTCTTTTGACACTATTGAAAGTATAAACCAAAAGATTGAAAAAAGTTTTGAAATTGAATTTTAAAAAAAGAAAACATAAATATATTGTTATACATATTAACTAGCGACCTCTGTCGGTTTATATTTTTTACACGATAAGTAATAAAGAAAATATCATGTACTAAAACCTTCTCAGATACACGGTACATCTTATGGTATAAGTATTATTCCGATCGGCTCAGTAGTTTTCGCAGTTTAACCGAACAAATAAACCGGGTCTCTAATATTAATATCGTTATAACAACAAAAAGCTGTCAGTGTCGGACTATCCTAACAACTCTGGAAAGTTTTACAACTGCTGGTCTGCAGTTAAAATATCGTAAAAAAACGCACACCGATAATAATAATTAAAAAAAATATTGAAATATATTTTGATCATCAGGCGAATGCCAGATATCTAATATCTAGATATATTATACTGGGGACTCTGAAAACTAACTTAATGAGCCCCTGCAACTGTTATAGTCATATAAATAAATTATGATTTGAGTGTCAAATGCTATAGTGTTAGTTATTGCAAATCTAATCTGGTAGAAAAAGCAACTGATATGCCTAGTAGGAAGCATTTACCGTAGCGTTTGGACGCTTGCAACAGTGTGTTGCGACCCTCATTTTGAAGTCTGGCTGTTTATGTTAAATAGTCACGATTCAGCCTGTAACATCCCACTGCTTGATATAGGCCTCTTTCTTCATGTAGGAAGGATCGGAGCTTTATCGACCACATTGCTCCACCGTGGATAGGTGGGTATATTTTTATTATGAGTACCGATCCCTATCAGGTGTCTATGATAACTACCGGGAGCCATTACTTAGCAATAGCCCCGAGGCACGGTCGGTACCCACAAGGACAGACAACCAGATTGAAAAGAAATATTTGTACAAATACAATCTATCCAATCCAACCTGAGCGGGAATCTGACCAGCAATCACCGGTGGGTGAGCGCACACATGTGCACGCACCACTACACCAGAGCGATGTCGATGATAGTAATACCTACTTATTAAAATAATATAAAAAAAGAACTATAACATATAAGGAATATTTGACTGATTACCAATAAAATTATTATCAGACTTTTTGGACAGAAATTTTATATTGCAAGTAGATGCAGATAAGCATTTGTATTAGAACAACAGTCAGTATATTTCAATATACTCGTATGTACTCTGCCAAGAAATTAAAAAAAAAAAAATACTTTAGTGCTACAATAAGAGTTTAACATATAATCCATTATTCATTAACACTAAGTTTTAAACACGTAAAGTAAAAATAGATAAATTTATGCGTGGGTGAATAGATGAAGTATGTTTATTAGTAATTCAAGTTAAAACTAGTATTATTAATAAATTATCCTACTTTTTCGTTTGTCTTTCAACAATTTTTTGTCTCTTTTTTTTTAAATATAATTAGGTCAGCAAACAAGCGATTATCATGGCCGTAGGTTATATAAACGTCTGCAACACCAAAAGCATCGAAAATGCGTTGCCGACTTTTTCCCAATTCCCCCCAGTAGCTCTGGTCACTTTACTCACCAACAGGATCACACTACTGTTGAAAGCAATATTATTTAGCTGTTGTATCTGTCTTGTATGTGATATCACTATTTTACGAATTAACATAGATGTTTTAAAAGCTAAAATATCTTTTAGTTTAACTAAAGCGAACAGAACTTATTCTCATATCAACTTATAATACTGTTTCAAGTGCCACCAGATTACTGTTTGCGAAATCTGAACAAATCCGACTGTAGCGTATCACCAATTCATGTATTTTCCTACTACAAGCCTGGATCTCGTTGCGAGCTGGAGGTATGGAGAGGATGCCCAACGGACAACTTATTTCGCACTGAAAGTGCATGTATAAACACGTGCATTAGACGCAAAGGATGGAGCTACGAGAAAGGAGTTACAAAATTCGTTAGTGAAAAGAAGTTAAATGAAGGTAGATGCTAAATTTATGTTCTTGTCTTTTTCTTCATCATCGTTATCATCATTTCAGCCTATCACAGTCCACTGCTGGACATAGGCCTCCACAAGTTCACGCCAAAAATGGTGTTACGCATGTGTGTTACCCATAGTCACTACGCTGGGTAGGCGGGTTGGTGACCGCAGGGCTGGATTTATCGCACCGAAAACGTTGCTGTCCGTCAACGGCCTGTGTATTTCATTGTCAGTAGTTGGATGGTTATCCCGCCATCGGTCGGCTTTTTAAGTTCCAAGGTAGTGGAACTGTGTTATCCCTTAGTCGCCTATTACGATACCCACGGGAAGAGAGGGGGTGGCTATATTCTTCATTGCCGTAACCACATAGCAACTTTTTTTCTAGTATAACTTATTTTATAAGTACTAATAAAAATACTTTATTTTCATAATTTCTAGAACAATATAGTATTCGGATATTGTACATTACCTACTCAAAAATATCATCATCTCATTGGCAAAGTCATCGAAATTATTTTAGTGAATCTCTAATAAACTATCAGTTCCCATCCCAAAAAAAGTAACCGTTAGTTCTCAGTAATCAAACATAAACCGCATCTAAGCTTTGTTACTGTACAAAAAAAAAACATACCAACGATATTTATTAATTATGTATGTCATTGAACTTTTCAGAAAAATGTCATGGACTTGTTAATATAAATAAATGTAACAGTAACGCTACCAGGGCCTTTGTTTATAACAAAACTACTAACGAGTGCGATGAAATCATTTGGGCCGGATGTCAACACAAAGGCAATGTGTTTGAAGAACAATTAGATTGCTTGGAAACTTGTTATCGTGGTGATTTGAATTGGAATGACAAGATAAATATAATACCGAACACTTTCGCAAATGAACTTGATACGATTTTAGATAACATATCTCTGGATGGTGAAGACGCAAACATAAAAATATTGCTGCATAAAACTGTAACTAAAAATGATAATCATTTTACGGGGAAAATAGTTGAAGAAAAATTTGTTAAAACTACACCAACAACTAATAAACACGCCGAGAACGATAGTTACTCAACTTCAACAAACAGTAAAAAAATTGCAAAGTATACAACAACGAAAGCTTTAGATAAAACTACAGAGTCACTTAATTATTCGTCAACGGCTAAATATTTGGTGACAACAGATAATTCGAAATATACAAAAATAAATACTACACCAAACTATACTTGGACACCAAAAACAACAGCACAAACTATTAAAGTTAAATCTACCACTTCTGAAGTTATTACAACTAGAACTAAATCGACTTCTCCTGAAACTACTACAACTACCAAAATTACCACAACTACTGATGGTACTACAACTGAAGCTTCAACCTCTGAAGCTACAACACCCGAAGCTACAAAACCTAAAGCTACCACCACTGAAGCTACCACCACTGAAGCTACAACCCCTAATGCTACAACCCCTGAAACTACAACCACTGAAGCTACAACCATTATTACTACTGTCGAAGAAAAAACAACAGTAAAAACAACAACAGTTAATACAGGAACAGCAAAAGAAGTAGTGTTACCTCAAGATTTGCAGTATTAAGTTAAATTAAATTAATTTTAATAAATAAAACAAAATAAATTTTTATAAAAAGCAATTTAATGAAAAGTAATTGAAATTCGAGTGTTCTTAAAACCAAAAAGAATATTCTTGTTACTACTTTAATTTAGAAAAACTCTTATGCATTGAAAGGAACGTTCATTGAAATTTAAAACTTCTATATCCAAGAAGGCTTTAAGTCTGACTACTAGTACTTAGTACGCCTTACTTGATGGTGAGCGTGTACCGTTGCTTATAGACGTCTCCAACACTAGAAGCATCTCAAGCGCGCTGCCAACCCTACCCCCAATCCCTCTAGGAGCTCTGATCACCTTACTCACCACAGGAACACAAAACTCCTTGAAAGCAGTAAAATTTATTAGTATTTAACAAATAATTCGGAATTAAGGTTCTATTAGAAGAACTATCAAGAAACACAATACCTACTTTTATAATTGTATTTGCTCGGAAACGAAAAAAAGCCGACTTCAATTACATCGACAAGCAATATATCGTAGGTAGACGAAAAAATAGTCAATTAAATACGCGTTATCAAAGATTACTCAAAATGTTGTCATGACATCTAGATGAAATTTAAATGTCACCACATGATAAACATTGGCTTTCGAATAAATTAAACATCATCAAAATCAGTACACACAGTAAAAAGTTATGCGGTACAATACAAATAACTTTAAATGGGACCAAATGATATGACTGACCAATGCACTACCTTTCGTTTGAAAAAAAAAAATGTCGAAAACGGTCCACCCTGTCAAAAGTTCTGAAGTAACATACGTTAAAAAAATACAGTCGAATTGAGAACCTCCTCCTTTTTTTGAAGTCGGTTAAAAAGTCTTCAATACATTTCTCAACCATTATAAAGTCAGTCATAACTTTTGTATTAAAACCAGCAGTATTAAAATTATTAAATGTTTATAGATTAAACCAAAAAAATATCGAAAATCAATCATCTCTTATTTACTGCTAATATTCGTCTGCGTGGCGTATGCAATTTTGATTGTTCTCTTTTACCCCGTTAAAATATAGCCCATGTCACTAAGTGGTTTACATTGGTGAAAGAATATTTTAATTATATTTCGTTTTTGACGAGATCCACTATAAACAGACAATCAAATATTTTCTCTTTATAAGAATCTTTATTAGTGTAGATTTAGAAGATACTTGGTATGTTTATCAATTCCTATTATGATAAACTAAATTACCTAATTCCTATATTCAATACTCTTAATTACTACTAAACCGCATAACGTAAGGATAGATTTATTAATATTATCGTTGGATTATCGAACAGAATAAATATATCCTAAGAACTAGCATTATTCTGTCAATTATATATATCGGTTTGAATCGAATGGATTTTATCGATGCTTCGGTGCCTTTATCCTTTACAATTACAATTGTACGTTATTTCATGGCACTTTTCGATACGGAGTCAACGTATTCTAGCGCATTTGAGGCTATTCCTTATTATTGTATATTATTTTTAACCTACTTTAAAAAAGGAAGAGGTTTCTCAAATAATATACTATAATTCAAATATATATACTAGCTGACCCCGCAAACGTTGTTTGCCATATATTTTATTAACCTTCTCAATCCTCCCCCTCCATCTATAACTTAAAGGAATAAAAAATAGATGTTGGCCGATTCTCAGAACTACTCGATATGCACACAAAATTTCATGGGAATCGGTCAAGCCGTTTCGGAGGAGTTTAACTACAAACACCGCAACACGATAATTTTATATATTAGATTTGTGGGTGTTGTTTACGAACCGATTTTGATGATTCTTTTTTTGTTGAAAAGGAAATATCCTAACGGTGGCGTTGTGATAAGGTACTGCTAGGTTGCTGACGATGGTGTCCCAGAGAAATCGAGGGAAAACTTCGAAAATCGTAGTGGCGATTAGTACGTTGTTAATTTGTCGACTTACGTTGTTTTACTTATGTCGATTCGTCTACGTATGTCAATGTAATTGAAGTTTTTTCCTTTGCCAGCAAACACAATTATTATGAAGAAGCAAAGATAGGCAATGTCCTGGACTGTATACATTTTCCAATTTAACTACGACTGAGAATTACGGCACATTAATAATTTTAACAAGGAGTTGAAAATGTTATTACGATAAAATAAATATGTATGATATATGGTATGTCTGGAACTGTGTGGCTACGGTACTAAAGAACATAGCCACCCCCTCTCTTCCCGTGGGTGTCGTAAAAGGCGACTAAGGGATAACAAAGTTCCGGTACCACTTTGGAACTTAAAACGCCGACCGGTGGCGGGATAGCCATCCAACTGCTGGCTTTGAAATACACAGGCGAAGACGGGTAGCAGCTTCTTCGGTGCGACAAAGCCAGTACTGTGGTCACCAACCCGCCTGACCAGCGTGGTGACTATGGGCAAAGCACATGAGTTCACGTTATTTTTGGCGTAAACTTATGGAGGCCTATGTCCAGCAGTGGACTGTATAGGTTGTAATGATGAAATATGTATGAACCGCATATGAACTGCATTACTTAATTTAATTTAGGCAAATATATTAATGACTGTGTTTAATTTAATGAATGGATTCTCTTAGGACTAATTAATAGCTACGTTAATTCTACTGGTTTCCACTAGCACATTGAAATTAGGTTATAAACTATTATGATTTATTATGTTCCCATGGAGGAGAAGTCTGGTCTTTTCGCCGAGGCCAGCCTGTCGCTGGAGGGATCCTGTTGCCTGCAGATCCGGGACCCTCCAATTAAAGCGGCTGAAGGCTCCCGCAGGGGTTTTGGTCGGTAGTGCACCCCCAAGTGCTAAGCCGACATACGGTCTAGGAATGCCTACCCGGGCATCCTGGATATCACCCGTAAATGGGTTACCCTGCGATATCAAAAAAAAAAAAAAAATGATTTATTATGTTAGTATAGGTGCATCAAAATGTATAATATATATGTATCATAATATACATAGAATACAACTGATGTGTGTAATTAAGTGACATGGAGGAAAAACATAGCATCGGGGTCTTTATAAGAGCAATGGTATGAACCAATTACAATTGTCGTCTGAGTATGTTCCTGCATCCCTGAAAATTTGTTGCACGTTTTTGGTTATGATTATTATTATATTGATTGGTATGGTCATGGTTTTGGTTACGTTATTATTGATTGAAAGACGGTTTTAACAATCATATGATCTGTGATGTAAAGTTAAACTGTTGCTACAAATATACTTACAACAAACAAGGGAGATGATGTGCATATGATTTTTAATATTAGTGTGGAGTGAAAATATGTATATATTGTACGTACATTATTATACATATATGGATACATAATTAGACCTATGTGTGAAGAGTTATGTGAGGATGAAAGCGTATCGTGCTCACGTTCCGTTAATATCGGTCTAGCGAATATCTAGCTCAAAGCTAGGCCTACCTGTTTAAATATACCTAGCTGGTCGGTTACAGGCCTGAGTGATATTTCTAGAAATTCTTTGAATGTGACTAAATAGGATGAATCGTATTACTGCGGTTGTATTCATTCTTAAATCGTTCCTTTTTTAAATAATATTAAAAAAAGGTTCTATATAAAATGTGTTATTGCGGCAATCAACTCCCCTTCCTAAGTATAATAATTATGTAGACCATTAGTAAAAAATACTGGTGGACGTTAATTCCAACGAATTTAAGTATGATTCGAGCACGATAATTTTCTTTGGTTTTTACCAAACGCTATAAAGAAAAAAAAAAAAAAAAAACAAATGCCAATTCTTGTAGCTTCTCTTTTAGATAAATATTTGAGTTTTTGGGGTTTTTTTTAAGCTTCGTTTTCTAATGGATAATAATAGTACAAATACAGGACACTATAATATCCGCCTACTTATATATTATCCAAAACTCTATCTATGTCTATCACACGATTCTTAGAACCATAATAATTAGACAAATACATGATATTTACACAGATTATTTTCAACTGTATAGTTATCAAGTATTAGTATCTATACGCTATACCGACAAATCAAAAAAGAAAAAAAGCGAATAGAGAACAAAAACATAGGTATATTAAAAAAAAATCAACCCTGCATTTCGCTCGACTAAAACAGTCAAAAGTACACAACAGATATCTTGATTGACCCAATTACAGACAGATCCAATTTCATTCCTTTTTAACTGACTTCAAAAAAGGAGGAGGTTACTCAATTCGACCGTATATATATATATATATATATATATATATATATATATATATATATATATATATATATATATTAATGTATGTTCGGGGATAAGGAAACCAGGATGTGATGATGGGATCCCAGAGAAATCGAGGGAAACCCTCGAAAATCCGCATAACTTTTTACTGGGTGTACTGATTTTGAGTTTTAATTTAATCGAAATCGAGATCTGACTACAACTTTTTGAGTATCCCTTATTCGCCTCTTACGACACCCACGGGAAGAGAGGGGGGGGGGCTATATTCTTTGATGCCGTAACCACAAAGCACGCACAATCTTTGATAACGCGTATTTACTTGACTATTTTTTTGTCTATCTACGTAGTATTACTTGTCAATGTAATTGAAGTTGGTTATTTTTCGTTTGCGAACAAATATATTATTAAATTATTCTTAGAAAGATATATAACCTTTTTGTGTAATTGAAAAGTTAAACTTTATTTTGTACGTATATTTAAATTTTTTTGACATTATGCTATCAAATTCATGTTAACTTATCGTAGCGATAAGTTAATGAAACCTTCCCTCGAATGAAATGCAACCCCTTTCAACATTCAAGGTCAGGGCTAATGCGCCACCCATTACGAAGGGTGCAAGTTGATATTGACTTACATAAGACTAGATTTTATTCTCTACTTGGTATGGAATTTGGATTTTATTTCTCGTTTTTTTTTTTTAGCTAAAGATATGATGGCCATCAATAATTCGTGTTTTTTTTTTCAATTTTGTAGTATTCCGTCAGAAGACACTATAAGTTCTGCCTAACTTCCGATGACTTACCATTGATTTCAATATTTCTCAATACGATATAAATGTGACTATTTTCCCAAATTTTCTTGGACTCGGAATTTGAAAGGGTAAAGCCGCGAAGCGTGTCTAGTTAAAAAAAAAATCGAAGTTATGCAAGAAGACACCCACGGCGTTACCAAAATATTATAATGGACTAACAAAGGAGGCTTTTGTTAATACAGATGCGCTGTGGAATTTGGATAATTCATAAAGGTCGTTGACATGAAAAATTTTATATATTTTTTTTACTCATAAAATCTCATTGTTTTAAAACACAATAACGGAGTAGGGAATATTTTAGTTACGTTTACTTCACGTGATATTATTTAAAACAAACAGTTGCAGGCATATTAAGATTATTCGAAATGGTCTTTGAATTAATATTATTTTTTTATTCATAAACCCTTATTGTTTTAAAATATGTACTATTAATGAAAACGGAATAAGTGTTTAGTCTACGAGATCTTATGTAAAACATACAGTACGTACAATACTTATTTATATAATAATCATGATATACCTTTTTAAAATCCTTGTATTGTGCCCTTCAATTTGATACCCATATAGTATTCGAGAAAAACAATTTTTTTTCATTAACTACAATGGCTTCGCGCAGCCGCCATGTTTGATTTTTTTTAATGTCACCTATCTAAGAACACTTGGACAGCTAAGACGAACCTAACGATATCTCAATTATGTAAATCCGTTCAGTGGTTCTGGAAATATGAGGTAGTAAAGAATATTACATACAAACATACATACATACAAGATACGCGCGAAAAACATAACCCTTCCTTGGCAGTCGGGTAATAATAGGAAGAGAAACAAAGTATTAATATTAATCGTTTTTAATTTATAACCCTTCTAAAGAACATGCTTGATTTAACATAAGTAATTATGCATAACATACACTAACATAACATGCAGGTACCTGCTTACTTACGAGTATGTCAGTCGTTAGTATTTAGTATTACTACTTAGTAATGCGTGTTTAAATAAACAGATATACAGAAGACATTTTTATTTTATTACTTTATATGTATCGATCGAAGAGTATCAATTTCGTATTGCATTTTCAAACTCATCATTCTAAAGTCTATAGGGCATTTACCAATTTAGTTAATGCTGTACTTAATTTTATTAAATTTTAAAATGGTAATTTTGTGATTTCTTTGTCTGTTTAATATTTATTTTTATATCGCTGTTAAAGTATATTACTTGAGTATGTTATTTGTCCCAGACCTTGTCACTGGTTGACGGAATCTTTACCTTGATCCTGTAATTATATTCCAGTATTCCAAAGACATACGGTACATTTAGCAAGCGTCAATCGCGCTCGATAGCTGTAAATTTTTGAGCTGTCTACATTTAAGGAGCTTGTTTAAAAAATTATTACAATTTTAGCATTACAAAAAGGAAATTAAATAATAGATTAATACAAAAAAAAAACAAGATGGCGCCAAATAACCAGCTGATCGACAACGCTTCTCATCTCCGTTGACACCGAATTGCGACTAATCGGCCAACAGCGTCGACGGATTATACGCAGAGCCCGATAAAATACTCGACAAGACTGTCAACTCTGATTCAGTCCGCTCGCGTCGCTGGAGAACAGTGGATGTGTATAATGAAATAATAATAATATGTATTGGTGAATCGATTATCCCGATTGAAAGATCGATTGCGAATTAAAAACTTAATGAGAATATATTACTCAATGTCATAGTTTTAAAATTAAGTAATTCTATAAGCGAGTTGTTGTCGAATTGTATGGTATATCGATTGTACGTCTCCTAGATATGGAACGTTCAGTGTGTCTAGGTCAATAGGTATTTTCGTATGACCTAAAGTGCAAGTTTAATGTTTTGTGCGTTTATTTGTTGTGATACGTAAGTCAATGACATAGTGATAGATTGGTGTTTGTTTGTAAGCTTAGATTTGTGTAGGCGTTTAGTGTTTTATTATCTGGATATTGGCGGCTGATTTCGTAACATCATGTTTGGTGTGTTGATGAAGAAGTGGAAACCTAAAAGGTAGGTTGGGTTAAAATTATATTTCAAGGATTTTTGAGTTAAAGCTGTATGACGATTATTACAAAATTGAGAAAAAAATATATTTTTATTGTTACCTGTGGAAATGTTCGGGATATTTCGACAGCTTTTTCGTATACGGAGCTTTTATATTCGGCGAATTGATTTTAGACTACGTGCCATTTATATAGAGTACCTATTCAGAATATTTTACAGGCCCCCAATTATTACAAAATCTATAACAATATAATGAAATATATGATAAATCTTAGCCATAAATAATATTAATTTTATTATAAATATAAGATGATAAATAATATTTTTAATGGATAGCGAATAGGTATGTAACATTTTTTATTACATTCGTCGCTTTTATAAAACACATTTAATTAAATTGTTACATTATTTTGTAAATAATTAGACTTTGTATCTATAAACCTAGTAAAATTTTACTTAGTTCTGTAAACTTCGTAACATCTGTAACTAAATTACTGGCGCGAATTCATCCTCATTTAAAAGTATCTTTTAACTGAGGTAGGGCACAGCAGGAATTTCCTGCTCAAAATATGGAGCAGCCCGACTGGGGTACCTCGACCTTACAGAAGATCACAGCAAAATAATACTGTTCTCAAGCAGTATTGTGTTCCTATTGGTGAGTAAGGTTACCAGAACTCCTGGGGGGATTGGGGATTGGGTCGGCAACGCGCTTGCGATGCTTCTGGTGTTGCAGGCGTCTATAAGCTACGGTCATCGCTTACCATCAGGTGAGCCGTACGCTTGTTTGCCGACCTAGTGACATAAAAAAAAAGTATCTACAGCTTTTCTTGTCGTAGCACGTTATTTTAAAGCCTATAACTTTTTTCGACAGACTTTCTGACGAGAATAAAAAAATTGATCGCTAAATTAGGTATACGCACAGGAATAGTTAACAGGGTACGCAGTTTACCAGTCTAGGTACCACAAAAATAACCTTCCTTTAAATAGCTTTACTGTTTCAATAATAATTCAATATTTAACTAGTAATGATTGCATATAAAATACAAAAAAAATTTTTTTGAAGTAGGTTAAAAGTTTGTATTCACTTTTGCAAGCTGAGAGACGTCTTGACGCTTCTTCATTCAAACACTCAGCTAACAGTCATTTGACGTTTGGTTGAATGGCGTTCTTCAATGAATGGGCTAGCCGTCCCATTGTATGATTACTTCAACCAATTAGCTATGACATACGTATTTGTGTCATAAGTTTTGTATGAGACTTGTCAAATATTATGTATTGGCAAGAAAAAGAGTAAATATAATTTTATATTGAGTGAATACACTCAAAAATATTAGCCCAAAACCCTATTCCCAGTGTAGATGAAGTTAAAAATTTACAAGAGAGTTGTTTATTTCCAAAATATTATAAGAAAATTAATTGAATCAGCCTGTAACGTCGAATGCTGGGCATATAGGCCTCTTTCCGCTGCTACTACTACTACCGCTTACTCTTTTGGGTTGCCAGATACTGTACGAGGTCTTTTGAAAAAGTATCGCGAAATTCGTATTTCTCGTACTTTTTTTTTTAATTATTTACTCACAGTATTACATATGTATGTAATACTGTGTGTGTATTATATATGTAATGTCGATGGTTTTCTTCCTGTGAGATCTTTTTTTTGCGATAATTCCGTCTCCTGTTTCTTAGTAATTTTTGTGTAGTGTTGGTAATAGATCAAAGTTGTTATTTAAATTTACAAAAGTATCGAGACTCTTTCATCCATTTATATACATATTTCTTTCTTTATAAATTGATGGTATATAAAATGTACATAGATAGAAAAATCGGCATTAGAAATCAGAATTTAGTCTCAACGGAAATAAAATTTGAAAACAGTGTAGAGAATTATAGTGTACTTGGAGTAGAATATGACCGCTTTGGAATAAGAAAATTGCATTTTGGTTTATAAAAGTTTCAATTTCTGTGAACCAAACATAGATTCATATAAATTTTCTGAATTACTTCATATTTAGCTTGAAAAAGTATACTTTTTTTTGGATCAATCATCGAATTGTGTTCAAGGATAAGGTCTCATTAAATATGGATTTAATAGAGAAGCTAAACGGTAAAATACCACGCGAGGTAGTTGATTTCCTATATCCGATATTTCTTTTATGGTAAGTAATTTCAAAGTATTTCATTTCAGCCTTTATGAGAAATTTGACATACATTTTTTTCATATAATTTTTTCAACATCGCAGCGCTAACGCTAGGTAAGTTGATGTAATGATAAAAATTATCGTAATTTTAATTTTATCATTAAGAGCAATTTAATAGCGGCATTATATACGATTTTCACATACTTTGGGTACTTATTAAATTTTTCTATGATTTTTTTTTAAATTACTGTCAATTTCCTATAATCTGGTACCCCATAAAACTATCTGTCACATAATTGTTAAATGTAATACTACATCTGTCGAGTGAAATATCTCTAGCGTTATGTGTCTTTTATCTTTCTTTTTTCTGCTTTGATTCTTCAAAAAAGTTCTATCTAAAACAAAATTCCACAGTAAAAAACTTGAAATATTAAAATTGAAACCAAAAAATTAAAATAATTTACCTCATCGGTAAATTTCCAAAACTCTCCATAACAATCCACAGTCATAAAAATTAATAATTTTTCTTCTATATGAGTCTACAAATACTGGACACGACTTTGTACATTACTGTACAACAGTTATACAAAGAACTCCTCAAAGCTCATGCACAAATATAACCTACGGACACGATTCAATATCAGGTTACCTTTAATAGCAATCGTTTCCTCATCAACTCGCTATCACCAACAGAACATCATTATGCAATGCATCATAAGACAACTAAACAAGCATTGAGACGAAATGATGAAAAAGCAATGATAAAAAAAACACAAATATTTCCAACTATCTCTAATTTCGATAAGTTTTGTTTAAAATTATAGCGTTAAAATATTTTAGTTAAATCATGAGCCCCATACTAAACTAGATAGATTTAAGGCTGATGATGTTAACAAAGACGTTTTTTATGGAAACAACCCATTTAACGTAAATCATGTTTAATATTTCTTTGTTTATAGTGGCTGTATTATATTATATGAGACACTGTGGCGGCTATTGTAAATATAAACGCCTCTCACTCTACTACTATATTTATTATTATTTACTCTTCACGCGTCATCATTTTCTATGATAATTTTAAGTATATACTTATTATTTTTCCATAAGTAATTTTGTCTTACGATTAGTCTTCACTGCGCAAACTGCAAACACTTAGACTCAATGTTCACTTGGTAGCCATTAAAAACCTTAAAAACATAGATAATATACACAGTGTAACATAAACGGCTGTGACATTAGCGGTCAAAGAGGTCGGAACCATAAAGGTTTTATATTATAATTAATTCTAAAATTCATAGGTTAAGTGTTTAGGGGTCCCTTCACCTGCTCAGCAGCTGTAATAGAACAACACAAACACCTGGTCTATGCTGATAATATATTACTCGCAAAGATAACAATTGTTAAAAAAAGGTCGTTTTGAATTACAACGGAATGGTCTATAAGATGGTCATTTACATATATTTAATAATAATTATCTATAGATGCCCGATTTCGCCTTTGTACATTTACATTTTTATTATACATTAACATTTTTACATGTACATTTTTAGCTTTTAGTTATGTAATAATCCTTTACGGGTGATTTTTTTCCAAAACGCTGAGTTACGTATTCGCTTTATTCGATTTAAAAGCTAAAAGTATAATTTTATACTTTTGCCATAGACATAATATTTATAATGAGCAAAAATATGCATTTATAAGTTTGTTAATTACAAATCAAAACGCTAAGAAATTTAGATGTGAGCTTAAAAATGATAGAGATATATAAGTATAAATATAGAAGTTTTACGGAAAAGTTTTCGTATATAACAATTAATTATCGAAATCAGAGACTATCTCACCTGTTTGCTCTTTAAAAAATTTATAGCGAAAACGTACTTTGCTACTGCTACTTTTTGTACTAAACTATTATTTTTATGAGGTAATTTATAAGATTAGGGTATAATAGAAATATATTTTTTAAATAAATTTTTGTCTTTAAGGTCGTTTAGAATTTTATTCTTGACATTGCATTAAAGTTGCTGTTATTTTAACTAATATTTTTCAAAAAGGCTTTCACATAAAGTTTAATAACTAAAATTAGGTATACGCCTTTAATGTATTTCATAAACGCAGGCAAATAATATAATATTACTAAAATTAAGACGTTTTAAAGTTTTTGCTATATACCACCCGGTAGCACCATTTTACAAAACCTGTATCCTGTCTAAAGAGCATTTGGGTGAAGCCTAAAAAGTGCTTTTAGCTCCATTTTCGAAGTAAAAAAGATTTGAAATGTAAAATACGGTTACGTCTTTAATGTCTGTTTTAACGTTTAAAAAAAAAAAACGAGTGTGCTTTAGACCACACGACTAAAGTAAAACTTCTACACAATAGGCCTGCACTGTGTCTTAGATATACGAGACGTAACGTGCTATAAGAGAAAGAGAGAAAGAAAACTTGTATTCGCATCTCTCTCTCTCTCTCTCTTGCTCCGTTCGTCTTGCCCGCTCACACTTTTCGTAACGCTTTCGTCACGCATTCACCAGCTTACTCCCCAAGTCAAACATGCATTAAGAAGTTTTGCTTCTCTCTTCATAATTTCGGTATGATATCTTTTCTAGACTTCTCGATTTTTTGCTTATATTGTGTGTTATGTTGCTATCGGAATTAATATTTCTCTGATTTGAGTCTTGGCATCAGAGTGGGGATCGCTTTGCGCAACGACCCCTGTGGTCGCAAACCTAAAATCAGTTCAGTAGAAAAATAATTAAGTTGTAAAAATAGCACTCACTAAATTTCTCTATCCATAAAATGTTGAAGTGTAGCCAATATCCGTGCCGATTATTGTACTAAGTTGTACAGACTGACAGGCTCTGTGAGTGCAGTGTACTAATTTGACGTAACATCTTTGCCATATAACTTCCGCCACCCATGAAGGCAGCCAATACTTTTTTTTAACCATTTATTTTCTTGCCAGACGTGACGATAATTTTAGGTGGTTTTGATAAAAAATACGGCAAATTTTTTTTTACAACAATATCATATTATTTTGTTGTGTATAACTATATATATACATTTGTATATTCAAATATTAAGGTGATCTTAATTAACTTCAAATACTGTTATAAAATATTGTTGTGTATACTTTTAAAGTCTATTTAGGCCTCGTGATAAATATTTTCCTTCTCCTTTCTTTCTTTAATATCCTTTGCAAATGTTATAAGTATGTACTTAGTTTGCAGTCTTTAAAATCATCATTACAGCCTTTACAGTCCACTACTGGACATAGGCCTCCACAAGTTTACGCCAAAAATAACGTGAACTCATGTGTTTTGCCCATAGTCACCACGCTGGGCAGGCGGGTTGGTGACCGCAGGGCTGGCTTTGTCGCACCGAAGACGCTGCTGCCCGTCTTCGGCCTGTATATTTCAAAGCCGGCAGTTGGATGGTTATCCCGCCATCGGTCGGCTTTTCAAGTTCCAAGGTGGTAGCGGAACTATGTTATCCCTTAGTCGCCTCTTACGACACCCACTTCTTTAAAATAATTCAAGGTAATTAATAATTAAGTCATGTGATCTTTACATTTTGACACTTTCGTCATTGCATAAAAGATGATTTTTCTCAGCGTATGCACCACCAACGACGGTTTAAACAATGGCCAAATATAAAGTTGGAGACAGAGTTATTTTGACAGATACGGACCATTGTTATAACGGTGTGCTGAGAAATTTTCAGCTTCTTCTACGTGACATTGGCGAAATCATCTGTGCTCATTTGGCACTATTGAAAGCTATTAGAAGAAGAAGAAGAAGAACTTTCAGCTTTCATAAAATGACAAAGGTCTGGTTTTCGCTGGATCTTGGGAGAATATTAAAAAAAGTGTGTGTATGTGTGTGTACTTATATACGCACATACACACACTAACTAACTTCACGTTGCTAACTTCTTCTTTGTTGACAACTTTAGGGCGTCGTCGGTTTTATGTGACGTTGTGCGTGTACATCGTAAAAAAATACTGTTATCATTTTCCCTAACGCACTTTGGCGCAGTATAACATCAAAAACATGTACGTTTCACACACACGTATGGAACTCAAAGTAAATGTAATCGTTTGTTTTGTTCTACTTTTCACAGCTCATTAATTTTTCAATATTGTTTGACGAATATTGAAAAACGTATTTTCATTAAACTATAGGTTAGTTTTTGTTGTTTATCTCGATTAACAATTAACTGTAATCTAAAAAAATAAACTATTTATTCTAGCGAGCTGATTAACATTTTTTATCGTAACACATTTTTCGTCTTGTATTTTTATTTCGCTGCGTGGCTACGGCATTAAAGAATATAGCCACCCCCTATCTTCCCGGTGTGTCGTAAGAGGCGACTAAGGGATAACACAGTTCTACTACCACCTTGGAACTTAAAAAGCGGACCGTTGGTTCATTTCATTCACTTTTACCATCCAACTGCTGGCTTTGAAAGACACATGCCGAAGACGGGCAGCAGCGTCTTCGGTGCGACGAAGCCCAGCCCTGCGGTCACCAACCCGCCTGCCCAGCGTGGTGACTTTGGGCAACACACATGAGTTCACGCCGTTTTTGGCGCGAACTTGTGGAGGCCTATATGTCCAGCGGTGGACTGCAATAGGCTGAAATGATGATGATGATGATGAATGATGATTTTTATTTTAAAAAATAACACATTTTTTTGCATCATCGTTGTTATAGAGTTCTAAGTTCTAAGTTTGTAAGCTTTCACGGCGAATACAAAACATTTTTTTATGGGATTACCAGTTCTGTTTCGATACTCCGGATTTCTCGGTGACCTTGCAAACCTTCTAATAGACTCACTATAGACGGCGCCACAGTCGCTTAGTCATTATATCAAAAATTTCGATCTACCGAGTACATCATTCCATAGCTTAATTGGCTAAAGCACCGACACGGTAAGTCGGAGATGCAGGTTCGATCCCCGCTGGAACGGTCATTTTTTGATATGATATTAAAAAAAATGTTTAGAATTTCCTAATGTGTGGGTAACACAAAAATAAATCGTATGAATTAAATAATACTGCTTTCAAGCAGTGTTGTGTTCCTGTGGTAAGGTGACCAGAGCTCCTGGGAAGATTGGGGGTAGGGACGCGCTTGCTATGTTTCTGGTGTTGCAGGGGTCTATACGCTAGGATAAACTCTTACCATCAGGTAACTAGACTTAATTGTAAAAAACGCTGTTACTGTTACTCCTCACGAGCTTTGTTAGATTTTACTTGCACTGACAACTCTTTAAGGCCAATTTTACTTACAGCGATTGTTCCTCTGAAACTCCTATAATAGCGTCAGCTTCTACATCGCATGAAAAAATAACCACAAGAAGAATCCCTAAAGCAGAAAAATATTTTACAAATACAAAATACCGAGTGCGTATTGAAACCGTGTTAATGAAACTTTCGTCACCACTAAACCAGAATGATCAGCAATAATGAAGTTGTTATACAGGCACGTTGCTTAGACTTTTTTGCCGCTGAGTCAGCTGGCGTATTGGTATCGGGTTCGAAAAAACGCCAACGCGTTTAAAGCATAAAAAGACATCGGATAGCCTACGTCAGCTTTGATAGTTTTACTTTGTCGACACGCTTTTTAACCGACTATCAAAAAGGAGGAGGTTCTTAATTCGATTGTATTTTTATTTCTATTTTTAATGTATGTATCGTTTGAAGAGCCAGATCTTTTGTTCGGTTATACTGCGAAAACTACTGAACCGATTGGAATAATACTTATAGCATGAGATACGTGTTTCGGAGAAGGTTTAGTATGTGATATGTTGGTGATTACTTATCGTGTAAAAAAACATGGACGAACAGAGCTAGCTAGTATTTGTATAATACAGATATTATTAAAAATCTATTTAATAGGTTAAATAATAAGTAATTTTATAATAAGTCATAATACACAATCAATTTCCAGTATAATTTTTGTTACGTCACAAAAGAACAATCTTTCGACGTCACAAATTTTTTTAATGAAATAGTATTGCAAGCAAAATCAGCAAATACTTCATTTTAAATACTAAACGAACAAAACCGTAAATCACAATAAAACCTGTAAATTATAAACAGTTGTCACCTACTTATTCAGTGGTTAAGAAAGCGTATTGTTTACTGTCACCGCACAAATTGTACAATGCCCGGAAGATTTTGCGACATCGTCATTATATGAATATAACTTGATGACTCGGTGTTTGAAGTACTTAATCAATTAAAAAAAATATAGGTTGCCATTTCGATTGTATTTATTTAAATTTAATGGAAACGTTTAAAAATAAAAAAAACTCACATTGAATGTTTGTTGATATATGTAATTGCAATAAAATAAGATTATAAAGAGTTGTACATGTAAATAAATAAATTAATTTTAAGAATTGGACGATACGTTAGCACAACGGTCAGAGCGCATACATTTGTATTGATAATACAGATGTTTGGCGTGATCTGGGCGTTTGTGCTTGTCTATTGTGTGTTTTTCCGGACCCTCGACACGGGAGTAAATCCTTGGTGAAGCTGTTGTATGTATGCGCAAACGCGGTACATAAACAGGCCTTAAAATATCAAGCAATACTCGTAATTTCTATAACTCTACAGTTACAAATGTTATGTATTATTTTATGTTTCTATATGTATTTTTGAGTGTAATAAAGTATAAAGTATCCAAACGCAGTTGTAATTACGTTTTGTTAGTTAATATACCCGCGGGATTAAATGTTATGTAAAGTTATATAGCCTACAATTTCACAATACATAAGTATGCTACCGTATTAATAGTAAATGGGCTGTGATAAACCAGTGGATAAGTCATAATAATCTTAAGCGAAGGTCGGCCTTTCAAGTTTTGACAAACGTTTTTTAATTCTGTTACTTAGCCGACTTCAAAAAAGGAAGTGTCTCAATTCGATTTAATTTTTTTCATGTATTATTACCTCACATATTTATACTGCGTGTATCGATTTTGATCGTTCTTTTTTTGTGCGAAAGCGTTCGTCATTTCAACGAGATCTGACGTGTTTTGAGCTATCCCTAATAATGCGTTATTGTTATTGTTCTATTATTGTTGATGTAATTTGCAGCAAACGCAATATTTTTCTTAATGTTTGAGTAAATGTGGCCAATTATACAAATCACATCATTTATTTAAGATACGTATGTCATAATATTAAAAAAAAGAAACTAGTTCTTGATAGAAAGTAAAAATTATATGCATATTCTTAATTGAAACCGTTTAAAATGATTCTCATAACAGATCGTAAAGAAACAATATTATGGTATTAATAGCTGTTATATTTTACCATAGCGTATAGTACGGTAACCAGGATACATACACATATATATTATATTTACAATTATATAAAGTTGGACTTGTGTCCCTCTATATACAATTGTAACATTGAATGAAACCTTAAGAAGAAGTTATATTTTTCCTATTTATATAAATATTACACGCAGTATCGTACTCATAACCCTGAATTTAATACCAGGGTTTTTGCGAACTGCTCCGAAGAGCCAGTCAGCCAGAAAATAACACTTAGAAATTTGCATATTAAGAATGTCAGGTTTGTGAAACGTTCTACGTTCGTTGTTTGGTTGTATGGTCACCATACACACATGGAACATAATCGATTACACTAGAGACAGGCGTGTAACGACGTTGTATAACAAAGTGACATCATACTTAGTGAAAGTTCACCTCGACGCACGTTTAGATTGACCGTATCATACAAAAAAAAATTGAATAAATTGTATGGATCTTGAATTTATTAAATTTTAATTTAAAAAAATGTATACTAAACTATGTAATTTATTAGTACTAATTACTATGAACTAATAAATTTGCAGTAACATAGATAGGTACAGCAGTAAATTTCCAGCTCAAAATTTTTTAGTAGAAAAAATATCATATATTATCGTCAACTGGAAAATAATTGTAATATCAGTATTAGATTTTCACCTAACAAATATTGATGAACATCAGTACAATAGTTACATACATTTACTATCTACGTGTTAGGTTATCAGTGGTGTTATCAGAAGCGATCACACGTGGATAGTGACACTATCAGCGTGTACTAGATAAGATAAATGGACAAGTCTAGGCTAGCGTGTATTGAAGTACGGTCTAGGAATGCCTACCGGGCATCTTGGATATCACCCGTAAATGGGTTCTCCTGCGATACCAAAAAAAGCGTGTATTGAAGAGTAAGACTATTTATTGATTAATGTAATTAGGGCCTGTTTAAGTTAAAGTTTAGGTGGCGCATAAACTACTGATAAATTTTGTCAGCAGAAGATAAACAAGTCCTTAGGGTATGCTTCACTGTAACTTATCCAAATAACTAGTATCGAATTAGATTTTTTTTTGTGTTCTTTATTGTCAATAAAGGTTTGTATAAAAGGAAATATAAAAAAATAATAATAATATAAATATAATTTTATAAACATTCACATACGATCGTCTGTTCCTAAGGTAAGCAACTTAATATTTGTGTCACAGGTAATAGCCGACTCCTATAGCAAATTTTATATGTAAATATACATGGAAATAAAACGTATATACAAATATTACTCCCAGACTCAGGCGGGAATCGAACCCACAACCCGCGAAACAGAAAGCAGGGCCACTACAAACTGCGCCAACGGGACTAGTCAACTAGCGTCGAAAAAAGACGACTTATCTACGAAAAAAATAATAATTGTATCAGCATATTTTATAGCTTGTGGATTCCAGGTTGCGAACAGAAATATTTGACAGACAAAGTGAACACTTTTACCTGTTAGATGAATTGGCTGCTTCTTCAGCACCTGCGTAATATTCAATTAGTTGCAAAGACAAGTTGAACTTCAAGTTTTACTGAGCATATCTTGTTTATATGAGTTATTAATATCATCATAATAATATTTTTATTCCAAACACGGTTGACGAAGGACAATATACGCATTGATCGGTTTTCTTGGTCATGTTATTCTCAGTAATTCCTTATTTGTAACGCGGATTATTCAATTAATTAATGTATGAACGGCAAGAATTTTTCACTTGTATTGTTTACTAGCCTAACTTCGGATCGATACATATTTTTTTAGTCAATATATCTTTTTTTCGTATGTGCCACAATACGATGATAATTCAGCCTGTAATGTCCCACTGTTACATACATAGGCCCCCTTCTCCGTGTAGGAGAAGGATTGGAGCTTAATCTATCACGTTGCTCAGCTGTTGATTGGCGTATATATTCCTTACCATGAGTAATGATTGCTATCAGGTATTTATGATAACAACCGGAAACGAAACCTGAACGTGCTCTCCAAAGCACGGTTTGGAGACCTACAAGGACAGACATCCAAACCGGAAAATAGTTTGTAGCAATACAAATATCCATACCGAGCGGGAACCGAACCCACAAACCCGGTATTTACGTGCCTACATGAACCACTACACCAGAGCCGGTTGTTATGATAATAATGAACCGTAATAAAAAGAAAGAACAATGCGATTCGGTACAGTCATTTGGAAGATATGCGCGTACATTAATTTCGGCGATTAGCTTTTATTTATATGTATATAGCTGACCCCGAAAACGTTGCTTTGCTATATATGTTATTAACCTCCTTAATCCCGTGTAACTTAGGAGAATGAAAAATAAATGTTGGCCGATTCTCAGACCTACTCGATATGCACACAAAATTTCATAACAATCGGTTTACCCGTTTCGGAGGAGTATGGTAAATAACATTGTGACACGAGAATTTTGTATATAAGAATATTTATTTTTGAACTAGAGTACATCGGTTTTATGTAACTAAGCTGTCGTTTTGATAATAAGACAAGTGTCTATTGAGATAGTCTTATCAATAATAGTTGGTCGTATTATAAACTAAACTCCTCACGTGTTCGCCTTTAATGTCGATATTGTTTTGATACTGTGCGAAAATTTCTTAGTTTTATGTAGTAAACAGCAATGACTCTTCTTAATAAATAGGGTTATGTAAGTAAAAACAGAGTTTTAGAGTTCCGCCTTTAAATAAAGGTACCTTTACTTTACGTTTATTTTTATTTCCACATTGTAAAATTAAGTAAAATTAAATCAAAATCTGGATAATCTAGTGTTATATAAACTATTAAATCATATTATTAATAAAATATGTTCGCTTCAGCCTGTAATATCCCACTACTGGGCATAGGCTTCTTCATGTAGGAGAAGGATCAGAGCTTAATCCACCACGCTGCTCCAATGCGGGTTGGCGGATATATTCTCTACTATGAGTAACAACCGGGACCGACGGCTTAACGTGCTCTCCAAGGCACGGTGAGAGAATATAATATGTTAACGTAACATTTATAAAATACTAATTTAGTCAATTATATTTTGTAATTAATAAGATTTTACTTAGCAAATTATAATTCCCACCAAAACCAGTTTGAGGTCTAAGCTCGCGTCGCTGAGTAGACAAGTTCCTTTAATCAATCTAATTGAAGCCCTTTACCCTTCAATAATCTGATTAATCATGATTCATCTGGCTTTTTACGTTCATCTTTCATCTTGACCGCCCGCTATTATGTAATGCCTGCTATACGAGGGACAATGCGTTTAAAAATTATGAAACAATTATTATTCAATTTATCGGAGATTTATTTAGTCCTAGTTTGAACTCACGTGTGGTTCCTAACTAATCGATTGCTAGTACTGCCCTCTGACCACCTGCCGTGATTTTAATTGGCAATTGGCCCTCTCTATTTGTAAAGCCTTGGAGGGTTTCACGCTGGGTGGTCACCCCACGAAAGTTTTTTTACACTTTTTCTTTCTTATCGAATAATTATCCATGGATGTGATACGCTGTCTCGTCACGGTTGTTATTGGTGTGCGTGTATCTATATTGTTGATAGTGATTTGACTACACATTTCGTACAGTTTTCCTTACTTGGACTCAAAATTCGAAGCGTAAATACGCTTTTGTGATAAATTGAAATTTATGTTTTCATTTCCAGCTTGTTTGATTTAGTGTTTAATATACCTTGACTACGGTAACGGTTTCATAGAACTTGAAGGCCGTCTATCCTATGAGGTAGTAATTATTACATATACATGATCAATTGGTTAAATTGTAATAAGAAGCTTAAATTATAGTCGCTTATTCTTTTAAAATGTACAAATGCGACAAATGGATACTTACATCTACTTTATATATTTTAAAAATAGTCCATTGTTAATCGACGGAACAAGTTCTTTTAACTGACGACATCGGTACAAGAAGTATAGTTACGAGTTCAAAATACTTCGCTAAAAGAACAAAAAAAACAGTATATTTTGGGTATCAAGTCCATAGAGTTAAAAAGCTTTCATCTTAATAAACAGACTTTAGTATTTACGATTTTATTTTTATTTTCCACACATTAGGAATTCTAAACATTTTGAATATCATATCAAAAATCGATCTAGCGGGTACATCGTTCCATAGCTTAATTGGCTAGAGCGCCGACACGGTCAGTCGGAGATGCAGGTTCGATCCCCGCTGGAACGGTCGATTTTTGATATGATATTCAAAATGTTTAAACAGACTTTATACAAAATTATTATTCAAATTGCAGCTATGAAATTTAAATTAAGCGCGTACCAACAAAAAAGTAATAAATAAATCAACATTATAATAGAAATGTAAGTTGATTTATTATAATATCAGTTAATGAGCTCTCAGCGGGTTCCCTAACGTTTAATACCTCATCAAGTCTCACATTGTGTCTGAGATAATTATAGTTATATGTGTACGTCTATATTTATAATGGTAAAATTTGAAGTAAGTTAATGTTTTCAATCCTATTTCAGTTAAATTTAGTTGATTAGAAGATAAGCGTTGTAATTTTCGAAATTTGTTAGCTTATATTCTTTAATTATAATCAAATATTTGCCATATACTTTTTACTTTCTTATTTATTTTTATTTTACAGTTTAAAATAATAAAAAAAAGTCCAGAAGCTAAAAATTAATACATATTTTTGTAGTTAAAAATTATATCCCAGTAAAGTGGAGGTAAGAAAGCTGGCTACGTTTTCCGGTTGAATCATAATTCCCATTCTCTAATTAATTAAATCAAATTTCAATTGTTTATTTCGATTAAAAACTCAAAACGACTAGCCGTTGGCGCAGTTTTTAGTGATTCTGCTTTCTGCTCCGGGGGTTGTGGTTTCGATTCCTACCCTGAGTCTGGGTGTAATATATATATATATATTTATTTATATATGTATAATTTATATGTATGTTTATCAAAAAAAAAATCTAGCTATACCAGTCGGCTGTTAGCTATAATACAAGCATTAAGTTGCTTACTTTAGGAACAGACGACCGTGTGTGTTGTAAATATATATAAAAATATTGTTTTAAAGCCTACTTGAATATAGATATTCTTCAATCTAAGGTCATTATAAACATGTCACATGCAATTCAAGAATCAAGCCTGTAACAGATAAAAAGTCGGACAGTAGTGAAACTACGCTAAAAACATCGTCCAAATTTTATATTTATTTCTGCAACAGGATTATTTATATTCTTAATAATACCGTTTCAAACGACATTGTGCATGTATGTCTATATAACGGCTATTAAAAACACGTTAACTTCCATTTGTAATTCTGAAATAACGTATGTTGTGAATCTACATCCTGTACGATGCTGATTTATCTGAACTCAGCTGAAGCAATCTTTAAATATATCACTGAGCACAAGTACCTTCATAATAGAGAATGGTTGAAGTCGATTCTGACTGGCTCTTCTACTAAAGCTTGGGAGACAGTTTAGCGAAGAGGGACGGCATTTATCAGGTATGATAATGACCAGGTATTTTTTTTACAACTACATCGGCAAACAACGGCACACCTGATGGTAAACGGTTACTTTAGACGCCTGCAAAAACCGAAGCATACAGAAGACAGAAGACTCGACAGAAGTTGCCTTAAATATCCGTTACGTTTTTGGAAATTTTACATTTTTTTTGCAATGATTATAATTTTTCATACCGTGTTGATCTGAAATGCAATGCATTACAAAACTAAAAAACAAAAAATAGCCGAATAGAATTTATCCATTCTCGAGTTTGGCGCTTAGAAACAAAAATCGAAAATCTTAAATCGAATCCACTATCGTCGGAGTCAAACAAAACTTGCAACATTAAACCACAGGTTGATTTATCACGTTCAAATAAAATCAAGATAATTTAAGATGGCGGCTTACAGGCATACGCCGTATTTCGTAACACAGGATCGCGAGTGTCCCGAGGCTAAACACGATCACTCTTTACATAAATTGCAATCTACTCTTACAATTTGATAAACAAACAATTTACTACTCGCTTCGCTAACTGAAATGTGATTATTGGGTGTAGCAGGGACTAGGAAAATTTGTCACGAAAGTTTGTATTTATTTAGTTAGATAGTTAGTTAGTTCAGCCTGTTGCTGTCATAGTATATTCATTATTATATATTGTTCATTATAGTATAGTCAGAACATAGACATCCCCAATTAGCAAGTTGAAGTGCTGGTAGGCTGGTCACCTGTGTCGCAGGACCGATGGTCGTTGGAGCGGACGCGTCCTGGAGTGGAGACCGCGTGTTGATAAACGCAGTGTGGGACGTGATCCGGCCCATTGGGCCGACGATCTACGTCAGATTGCCGGTGTAGGCTGGATGAGGATTGCTGAAAATGTATTTATTTAACACTTTGAAAATATGTAGTGCAATTTTCTCAAAAATGTGATAGTTAGCTAAAACTACTAGCTTTTAGGACGACCGTTTGGTATAGCGATATTTTTTTATATATTAAACAGTGAACGTTCAGAGGTTCTATTTTCTAAGTCTTTCTTAGAGCCGAAAAACACTTATTAAAATCCATGTCTTATTGCCTCCACTGGTGACAAGAGGGCTGGTACATTTTTGCCCAAATAATCGGCATAGCTATTCAACGGGGTAATGCTGCCAGCATTCTTGGCACCATTCCACGCGGACACGATCTTTATAATAATATTTTCTTATTTATAATAAATATTTAGTTCTTAAATTTTGAATTATAAATATGTAAAATAACGCAAAATAATATGTTATCAGCTGCAGGGCAGCCTATTAAGAAAACCAAAGTTAAACAATATCAGTTTTCAAGATCGTATACTAAAAAATAAAATAGCTAATGAATTACGAAATAAAAAAAGTATCCATATAATTTCGTTACATCAACAAAAGTGTCTATTTATACAAGTGTTCATACAACCTCGTAATGAATGAAGCAATTTTCATTTATACAAATAATTGACAAATTGTAAACAAACAATTGAAAACGAGTTGAGTCACTCTCTATAATATGACAAGTTAAATGTTTACTGTTTAAGTATTGAAGCAAAATAACAACACTGGTAACTAGCTTTGATAGGAATTGTTGTTTTTCTGTTTGTATAAATCGTAGTGTATCTTTTATAGTCTAAAATATAATTAAGTATATGAGATACGATTATAGTAAGTAGGTATTTAAAAAACGGTTTTGAGAACGTAAAGATTATAGAAAAACTAAGTATATCGTTTTGGACATGCAAGTAGTAATGAGTCTTAAAAAATAGATTATTTAGAACTCTCACTGATCTTTAAATAAAACATTATTTATTTATTTTTTGATTATTATTTTATCATGTATTTAGTAAAGAATTTAGTTTGTTAAATTTAAATAATTAAATTTTTTAAAATAGTAAACGCCAGTTTAAGTTTCAGATCTCAAGACAAATTATCATTAAAAGCTGTATCGTAGTTTGAACTCGCTTTGAGGTGTGAACATTATCATTTATGATAAAATTAATTTATTAACATTATTTGCTTAGTCTGATTAGTCAGTGGCAGTAATAATAATACCACTTTCATTCTTTGTCGTCACAAAACAACAATGTTATCTTGTTGTATTATAAGACCAATAATAACATAAATAATAATTTAATAACACATGCTACATGCACATAATATAGATACCCATTGAATATCTTACATAAACATGCATGTGTAGGTAGGTACATTATAAATACAATCAAGTGGTTAAATACTCCTTGCTGGGTTATTATATAAAATCTGTATTAATTAAATAAAATTTAGAACTAAACAAGGCCTAACCTCTGTTTATCGATTCCACAAAGTATCTACAGTTATATTTTGTATAGTATTCAGAGGCCTTCGAATTTATTGATCGATTAAGTAAACAGTGTAAAAATCAAAGTTCAAGGCGATGCTTGGTTCGTTAGAAGTTTGTCTCTTACCTAGTTACGTCATCACCAGATTCACGTCCGTTACGGTATAGGCTTAGGATTGGTTTTAGTGTAGGAGCTTTGTATCAATATTTTTAATACTATAAATACAGAAAATTCATAATATTTTAATTGAACCAGTAACGCGCCACTGCTGGGCATAGACTAACTCCATGTAGGAGATGAGTGGGAGCTTAAAATGTTTAACACGCGCAATCGCATTCAGTCTGTAACATCCTACTGTTGGGCATAGGCTTCTTTCTCGAGAAAGAGGAGGATTGGAGCTTAATCCACCACACTGCTCCACTGTGGGTTAGCGGAAATGTTCCCTACTGTATGTAATGATTGCTATCAAGTATTTCTGATAACAACCGGGACGTGCTCTCCGAGGCGCGGTGGGGAGACTCATAAAGACAGACATCTAATCTAGAAACTAACATTTGTACAAATATCCACCTCAAGCGGGAATCGAACGAGAATGTTATATACATATAAAGAATATTAAACTGGATTAATTAAATATTGATTTAAATAATTATCAAAAAAAAAAAAAAAAAATTAAAAGTTCTCAACTGAACAAAAAGGTTGCCAGCTCTAAGTACATATTTCGTTGTTGCTAAGGCAGATTAGCCACTATTAGACCGTGGGCACAGAATGACTTGGTTTTCGATTCTCATTCAAGCTGGAACTAATTTTAGTTCGAATTAAATATTTGATAAAAAAAAAAAATATAAGTTCAGTTGCATAACATTTTATTTTTACACTTTGATCTGTTTTTTTGTAAGAACGTTTTTTAACTGTGTGTATTTTTGTCATGATGCACGCATATGGTTGTACTTTCATAACTTTTATTTAAATATATTATACTGTTTTATACTTGCGTCGTGGTTACAGCAGTAAAGAATATAGCCACCCCCTCTCTTCCCATGGGTGTCGTAAGAGGCGACTAAGAGATAACACAGTTCCACTACCACCTTGGAACTTAAAAAGCCAGCCGATGGCGGGATAACTATCCAACTACTGGCTTTGAAATACGCAGGCCGAAGACAGGCAGCAGCGTCTTCGGTGCGACAAAACCAGCCCTGCGGTCACCAACCCGCCTGCCCAGTTTGGTGACTATGGGCAAAATAGTGTGGCTTGTCCTAGAGGTCTATGTCCAGCAGTGGACTGTATTAGTCTGATGTGATGATGATGATGATGTGATGACTGTTTTATTATTTCAGATATAGTAATACTGTTTTCAAGGAGTGTTGTGTTCCTGATGGTGAGTAAGGTGACCAGAGCTCCTGGGGGGAATAGGGGATTGGGTCGGCAACGCGCTTGCGATGCTTCTGATGTTGCGGATGTCTATAAGGTATGGATTACCATACCATAGCGATTAAGCTTACCATCAGGTGGGTAGGCTTGTTTGCCGACCTAGTTATATATTTAAAAAAAAAATGTTAGTGTGTTTGATATTATATTATATTGATATTTGTTTGTGTGTTTGTGTGTTTAATAAACTATTGTTATATGTTGGTGTAAAAGATTTTTTTTTGAATTATTGTGTACTTGATTTTAGTTTAACTTTTTGTCCTACAAAAGGAAAGAGGCCTATGCATATCAGTGAAATGCAAACTGAATCAATCAATATGTACTAAATATTCTTTCCCTAACTTCCTATTATTTTTGTCATTATTATACAGATAAGTAACAAAACGATATATTTTAAAGTTAAGTTTATATACTCGTACAAACAGAAGCGGAATACTTTGCAGTATTGTTTAAGAAACGATTACAGACAATTGACCTCAGCGACCCGATAGAGTTATTAATTAATCAATTAAATTTATCGCACAGAACTACGACACTCGGGAATGGCCGATTTGATTAATTTGATTGAAACGTAAACAAAAAAAAATCAAAATCGCGAATCGCGTTACTCGAGTAAGCTTCAAGAGACCTTTTAAATTGTCATTTTAGAATTACAATTATTACTATATTATATGTTAGTAGCTATACCTATGCGAATAATTTGCACTAAATAAGTATCATAATTATAACATTATTAATATATATTATATATATTATTAATATAAGTATAATCATTATGACATATTAGATAAGATTATAAAATTACAAAAAAGTATTTATACGTGAATCGAATTGAAATTGAACATAAAATTTACCAATCGTCAATCATGTTGAGGTTGCTTCAATATCAAAGCCATCATAGAGATAATTTTAATAATTAATTAATTTACAAAAACAAAAGGAACAATAATTTTTTTCGTTGTTGATGCCGGTAAAGTAAGCAATTATCTATATAATGATATAATATTTATGTAGAGTAATTGTGAGTTTTTTTCTGAAAAGGGAGGCAAACATCTTAACCGTAGCTCGTTAATATATATATATGATACTAAATATACTAGCTATGTTCCACTACCATCTTGAAACTTATGAAGACGACCGATGACAGGATAGCCCTCCAACTGCTGGGTTTGAAAAACACAGGCCGAAGACGGACAGCAGCGGACGGTAAAGCCAGCCCTGTGGTCACCAACCCGCCTGCCCAGCGTGGTGACTACGGGCGGCTACGGCTATTTTTGGCGCGAACTTGTGGAGGCCTATGTCCAGCAGTGGACTGCGATAGGCTGAAGTGACGAATAGCTGTGTGTCGCGTTTTAAATTTCGTAATTTCCGATCCCGTTTGAATATTGGGATGAAAAATCGTTTATGTGTTATCAGGGAACTCCAACTATCTGTGTACCAAGTTTTATTACAAACTGTCCTGTAGTTTTTGCGTCGAAGAGTAAACAACATACATTCAATATCCTGCAGAAAAAAAATCCTCTTTTCAATTTATAATATTTGTGGGATTAATATTTAAAAAATTAATTGTTTTTGATGATAAACGTGTCAAAAAATCTAAATAAAAAATCTCTGTACTCGAGTCAGCTTCAAAATACTTTTGATAAGTCATTTTATAAATTAAAATTATATCATTTACCATGAACTGATTGTAATTAATGTGAATTATCACCGATTTAGAATGTAGATTGTGTAGAGAAGAATATACAAGAACTCTTAACCCTTTTAACAACAGAAAGTAAACAATCGTGTTGTGAAATCGTTTCACTTGTATGCAAATATGTTAAAGAAATCATTGTTATCGCAACATTTAATGCCATTCTTAGTAAGAACCATAATGAGGGTTAATTAGCGAAGGATAAAAAAATGTGTAAAGGCATTTATTCACATAAATACATTGTCACTAACACGAGAACACAATTTCATATAATAAAAAAAAAAAAAAAAAAAAATTAAAACAAATTCGACATCCCACTTGTAAGATATAAATGACTATGAACTAACAAAAACAAAACAATGTTTTAGAGTTTTGTTTGTTTTTTAATGTTATTGTTAATGGTACTTTATAAACTATGATTAAAATATTGAAGTGGTTTTATAAGTTTATATATATATAACAAGGTCGGCGAACCAGCGTACGGCTCACCCGATGGTAAGCGATTACCAATAGCTAGTTCAGAAATTCAAATACGTTGTTTTGCAAGATATACCTACCTATTAATTTTTCCTCAATTCAAATCTTCGACCTAACCTTGACCTGACCCTAATAAAAAATAAAAGTATGTTTGTCAGCATCGACACGCTACTGCATTGTGACATAAAAAAAGTATATATTCTATTAAATGAATAAAATTATTGTTAATTAAAACAATAAAACTTCAAAATCAAATTTTAAATTAACGCGTACTGTTTGTATCGGTACAGTAAATGCTGTACTATTATATATGGAAATAATATTTGACTTTAAAAATAATTGCAAAGGCGATGTTATCACTAATAGTGACCTCTTACAGACAACCTCCAAAAATAGGGAAAATATTTATGAAATAAACAATAAATTATTATCTAAACTACCTATTATATACAATACTCGTAAATAAAGTAAATAAAACGTATATACTTAACATAGGTACAAAAAGATAAGTAAATAATTAAACATACGTAGATAAATACTGCATTTTCATTTGTCTCTTAAAAATTTGAATCGACTGCGATTGACGTAGATTCAACGGAAGGGTATTCCATAGACATACGCCGAGTTGCACGAAACAAAATTAAAATTTAAGTAGAGATTAAACTAATTTAATCACGAGAATTTCATACAATTCTTGCGATTAAATTAGTTTAATCACTACTTAAATTTTAATTCCTTTTCGTGCAACTCGGCGTTACAGCTTTAATCGTAAAGGATTAGTAAGTAGCTTTGGTATACAGGTGATTTTAGTTTGTCATATCATGTCATGTCAGTCATCTTGAGATCGAGGATTTAGCATTCGAGAAACAGTCAGAATTAAGAAAAGTAAAGCGATCTTTTAAGTAAGTAGAAGAGTTACCACGGAAAAGGATATAGTAGAGAAATATAGAAGATGCATGTTACGTCGGTCTCTTATTTTAAGGCCAGTTCAGCTGTAGTCGATAATCTGATATATGATCTTTTTTTTTTTCAGGGCATATTCATATATGAGTCTAATAATTGTGTTTTGAAAGCCTTCTAGTATATTAAGGAGAGTTTCAGACAGATCAGAACACCGTTGGTCAGCATAGTCTAGGATATGAAAATAAAGTGAGTGTGCAAGCGAAATTTTTGTTTTAGTAGCTAGCAAATGTTTCCACTTTCTCAAAGTGCGTTCCGCCGCTATTAAAACAGATATGAGGTAAAGAAAAATATATAACACTATTCTTTTCATAGCACTTATATCGTTTATTTAGGATTAAACTTCAAAAAATCCAAATTATTTAAAAAGTAAGGAAAGATAAAGGCGTATCAAAGGCGTAATTATGTCACGCCGTGCACGATTTCGGCCAATTAAAATAATGACGAAGAACAAATTGAGGCGTTTAGAATGAATAGATAGTGGTTGAAATTGTGACTGGGTCGGAATGATGATTTATGCAATTTCATAATTTTAATGTGTAATTTTTAAATAAGGTTTTAGATACGTTAATTTGGTAACCGTCAGATAAATATAATGCGTAAAATAAACGCCACAAACTTCTTCCTTCGTTCTTCTAAAAAAATTTGTCAATATTCTGATACTGCAGATTCCTCGTCTTGCAGTTTTACCCACGTATTTTTGAGCTGGGAATGTTGAAATATAAAGGAGCCTATGAGTTATTCTTACCACGTTTCATTAAAGCCAGATTAGCATTTTTTGCATCAAAGAGTATAACAAACATCCAACCTCATTTGACAATTACGAGTATAATATTAGTAAACAATAACATTGAGTTGAAATACAAGTGGATGTGATAATGTATGTGTATGTGGAAGTGAATGCGAGGTCAATCACTCAAAGGTTTTCTTGGTTTTATGCGTATAATGGAATTGTCACATACATTAACGTTAGATTGGCGCCACGCATGCAATGTTTGTGTTAAGACAAGTAATTTGTCTCGATTTAGTATGGTCATTTTAGTATAATAAATAAAATAAAGAGTGCCTTAGTGAAGCCAAAAAGTTGTGGTATTTCATAACACTTGCGTTTTTAAATTTTCTTAAATTCTAGATTTTTCGTTTTGATCTTTTAAGAATTTCCTGTCACACTTAATATACTAAAAATTACAGCTATTCAAAATTTACGGTAATCATTTTAGCTGTTCTAATTTTTCTGTACTAGTTTTTTTTTTTTTTTTTTTTTTTCTTTTATTGATTTTAGGGACTTTTGTCCTACAAGGACACGCCAGTCCCATTATAACTTTTACAAAATAATCGGAACACAACTCTGTACTAGTTATTTTGCACAGATTAAAATTATGTTAAAAAATCTTTAAGTAGTATTACAATTTTTACGATTTTAATTACCATATTACGCAGGAGTCATAGCCATTAATCTTTTTTTTTTGTAAAAAAGGCACACAAATATTTTTTCTGTTTTTTTATTCTTTATTGTAGTGCGAGTTTTATTATAATATTATTTTAGTATAAATTTCCTGTAATGAATAATATTTTTATCAGACATTTAGCTAGTTAGGTTATTTTATTTATTCTTTTTATAATATGTAACTCGAAACCTAATAGTAATGGCGTCTAAAATCGAATGTAATCTTTTTGTTAAAACTTTTTTATGTACTTAAATTAATTACATGTCAAAATAATGTAGAAATCATGTTAAAATATACAAAAATCTGTTTGAATACGGAAACATTGCGTATTCCTCTAAGTAACTCAAGGTCTACGCTGTTTTATTTAACTTTTTGCAAATAAATTCGGCGAGTGTCGTACGATGTGTAAATTTTAACACATGTAACATTTTTAGTACAGCAAAATTAGCAGAGTAAATAGTAATATAGTATAGTAAAAATAATTTGATATATAGAAATAACAATTGTGTTCTTAATATTAACTACATAGTAAAGTATAATACACAATTAGCGATAATTATAAACAATTAAATGATGTAAATAATGTTATGTTTGTGTTATAGGCAACAGCCGGCTGATATAGCTAAATACCTTTTTTTTCTGATAAATATACATAGAAATATTATATATAAATGAAATATCACACCGAGACTCAGGCAGGAACCGAATCCGCAACCCGCGGAGCAGAAAGCAGGGCTACAACAAACTGCGCCAACGAGCTAGTGGACAATTAGAAAAATTACTTGAAAACTATTTGCGAACCTCCTCCTTTGAGTTCGGTTCGAAAGAAATATGTAACATAATTTAGGTGCTTCTTAGCTATTATTTTGTTAAGAGTGCTTATGTCAACAATTTTGATATACCTAATTCTTTGATTAATATCAAATAATAGGTAATTTTTGTTTGAGACGCACAGATGCTAATCGTGATCAGTAATTGTAAGCATTTCTTGTGTTTTAAATGTGCCAGAAATGGGTAGGGGTTATTTTTCAGTGAAGTATTTATAATAAGGATTACAACGTCTTTTTATCGCCTTCGAGTAGGGAAAGAATAACATTTAATATCATTTTATATCATCATCACATCACATCAGCCTATCGCAGACCACTGTTGGACATAGGTCTCCACAAGTTCGCGCCAAAAATGACTTGAACTCATGTGTTTTGCCCATAGTCACCACGCTGGGCAGGCGGGTTGGTGACCGTAGGGCTGGCTTTGTCACACCGAAGACGCTGCTGCCCGTCTTCGGCCTTCGTACATTTAATATATATACATATAATAAAACATTTAATATAAAATTTAATAGCTAACATTTGAGTACCAATGTTTTTTACCCACCGAGACTTCTCGATTCTCATACTAGTCTACATCTCAGCTAAAAATACTTTTTTTTTAAATTGCTCGTCTGAGCACGCATCGCGCATTTTTATCCAGAGAAATGAATGCGTTCCGTGAGATTTCGCATAGATCGTGATACTTTTGTGTAGAAAAAATATTTTCTGTGCGTAGATTATTTTAGTTCGTGAATATTTTTTTAAAAACAAAAAAAAAACTCTGACGGTTGATTTTTTCTTTTCTACAACTAGAAATGATATTTGAATTAAAATATATATGTAATATAGTTTGTGTATATGGGTGTATTTAATAACAAAAAGTGGTGGGTTTCGTAACGGTTTTTCCCACGAATGGTAGGTTTTTCGGAAAGTATATTCAGGTATATACCTATACCTAACTACATATATTTTGAATCCGTTGGTTGGTGTACATTGATATAATACGTAATTGATCACAGATGAATCAAAACTGCATTTGAAAACCTAGTCGAATAAAATAATTGTGTTTGCTCGCAAACGACAAAAACCGACTTCAATTATATATACCTACAAGTTGACGAAAAAAATTAACGAACGCACAAGTCGTCACTCGATTTTTCTAGGAACCCATCATCAGGTCCTGGTTTCCTTATCATGGTACCACCCCTAAGATCCTTTCCAACAAAAAAAGAATTATCAAAATCGGTTCATAAACGACGAAGCTATCCCCGAACATACATAAAATATATATATATATATATATATATATATATATATATATATATATATATATATATATATATATATATATATATATATATACGGTCGAGTTGAGTAACCTCTTTCTTTTTTGAAGTTGGTTAAAAAATTACATTGTTTGATTTTTATTATTTAAAATGGTAGGTTTACTTGATTGTATTTTTCATAATTATATTCATAGGATTCTAGCGGTTATTTTTGTAGGTAAATTAAAAATTAACACAGTAATGTTAATCAAACATTTAATTTACATTCAACTACGTTTTGTTTTATAGAAACCACAAAAACAAGTAAATTATCAAATACGCTAAGCAAACATAACAAACGTGTATTAATTGACAAAATTGTCTGTTTGTCACAACCAACTAGGTGGTACTTATGTGTATGTCGTGTTGAAATTATGGTAATTTATTAACATAAGGCTGGTCACGCGAAAACGTTAATCTTATGATGTTATTTACTAGTGGAATGTTGTAGTGGTGTATGAAATTAGTAATTAAATGAACATTCACTTTAATATACTAGATTTTTCTTGCGACTTTGTTCATCATCATAACAGCAGCCTTTCGCAGTCCACTACTGGACATAGGCCTCCACAAGTTCACGCCAAAAATGAATTCATCTGTTGTTTCTTTACTTTTTCTTGAACTCTTTGTTCGTTAAGTTTTAATTTGACCGGGAAATGTACTTAGATGAGTTTATGTTAATCGAATTATATGCTATACCCAATAGAAATGAATAAAGAGTTAGGCTTAAAAGAGAAAATCAAAATCAAAAATGATTTTATTCAAATATGCTTCAGAAGCACCTTCGAATCGTCATTTTACTAGTTATAATTATTATGGTTAAAAGTGAAGCTACACCGATTTGGAATGTACATTCTGCAGAGAAGAATTATCAAGAAACTGCGCAGTTATACTTTCAAAAAAAAAAATTGTATTTTAATATAAAATTGATAATATGTATCATGCAGGAAATACAGCGTCACAAAGCTGAGCTAAATTTAATGGGACGGGATCTCGGGACAAGTACTAGCTTTCCACCTCCTTTATTGGCAGTCATTTAAAAATTAGAACTTTAGAATTACAAACGAGAAACCGTATAAAATTACTTGGAGATTTATGTGATTTAAGAAGAAATTTGACAGACAGATTAGCAGACAAAAGTATAGTAAACAATTGTTTAGATCATTATTTACTTCATTATGATCTTTACATTTTTTTTATACCTAAACATATTTCGTGTATAAACATCGGGTGTTTTCAATTTTATTAAATAATTATATTAATGTCTTGAATAACGTAAGTTTATTTAACATGCCCAGTAATAAGATAGGCGTGTGTCTTTTGCGTGAAGTAATTGACATAAAAGTATGCGGTAGTTCTTATTGAGATAATTAATATGTAAAAAAAACGGCCCAGTGTGAGTCGGACTCGCGCACCGAGGGTTCCGTACAAAAAATATTCAAATATTTTTATTATATGATGGAACTAAAAAATTTTGCTTTTCGCAATTTTTCCTTTATCTGCGCTATAAGACGTTTCTTCGTACAAAATTTCACGATTTTTAGTGCACGGGAAGTACTCTGTAGGTTTTGATCCCCTTGAGGGTGTCGAAAATTTGTAGCATAAACGGCCGTATCTTTGATTACGTTGTCTTGAAAGTTGGCGTTGAATTTCAGCTTGATACCTTTAAGCGTTCCTTAGAAAAAGGGTCTTGATAGACAGACGGACAACAAAAGTGATCCTATAAGGTTTCCGTTTTTTTCATTTTGAGGTACGGAATCCTAAAAAATAAATACCTTACCTTGTTTTACCTATGTTATTAAAAGTTATCAATATAAAATGGCCATTGACAAAAAAAAAAAAACGCCTCAATTACAATTGAGATATAAAAAAAACTTCAAATTTACTTTTTTATCTCATATGTTTATAAAAATGCGGTTATTTAGTGATAAAAGTGGTTAATTGACGAAAATTAGGTCTTCTAACTTTTAATTATACGTTATTTTATTGTTTACTTATAAATATTTAATTCATTCAAACGAGTGTTATCAAGATAACCCGCGGAAATTAAATTCTAACCTGTTGGTAAGTCTTGCATGAGTTGCCACCACGGTTCGCTCCCCATGGCTACCCACCAGGAAGTACGGTAGTGGGGTAGGTAACGGTATGACGCTTATTGCATTATGCAACCGTATCGGGATGCTATATGTATACGTCCTAATAACTGGCACTAGGGTATTATTATTCTTACTTAGTAACTAGTACTGGTCCATTGTAGATGCTTATATGAGTATGATTTTTGTTTTTTTTTAATAATATGAAAACCAAGAATTATTGTATTCGAGTAGGCCTCAAAAATACTTTCAAAGTAAAACATTTACATATGAATACTAAATAATTTAAATAGCAAATTGCAATTATTATACTGTATCTACATATATTGTTATTGCTACTTTTATTTTGATAGAATTTAATATTTTTTGCAGTGAAATATAATAATTATATATAACAAAAATAATGAAATATAAAAAGAATATTCTAAAATGAAAAAAAAAAGAGTAAAAGTTCCTTCCGATACCGGGAATCGAACCCGAGCCTCCTGGGTGAGAGCCAGGTATCCTAGCCACTAGACCATATCGGATCGCGATGTTACAAATCAAAATATGAGTTAGTTCATTCAGCATCACCAGTTCAAGAAGCAAGTCATTGTAATATTGTACTTTTGTTTTTATAAAAAAAAAATATCATTTTGCTTACGACCGATCAATGCTATAACGAGCTGCATGAGATAAATATATATATCGCAAAAAAATTGTAATGGCGTCAAAAACAAAATTAGTGAAAAGTGGTTTCTGCTTTCCATGTAACGAAAACCAACATGCCTAGTGTTTTAAAATATTTTCGTGCTAAATTTATATTGCCAAATAACAGAGTATCGAAGTAGGTTGGTTAAAATTAACTGATGTCGTTAACTGACCTGAATAATGCGTTTAAATAAACCGCCTCTAGACCTACATTTGTGTTTTAATATAAATTTGTACTACTGTCACAATTATATGACGTATCACTCGCCCGTCAATGATCTCATAATGAATATTTTAGTACTTATTTTTCGTTTTTGCGCGTTTTGTATAAACAAAATTAAAATAAGAATACTTTATTCCAGTACTTTAAAATCACTTTTAATTTATCATAACAAAATATTTTTTTATTATTAATTAAACCTTGCTAATTAGTAAGTGGTAGTGGGCTGTGTCGCAGGACCGACGTCGCCTAGAGTGGAGACCGTATGTTGGTAAACCCAGTGTGAGACGTCCCCCGGCCTGTGGGACCGACGATCTACGTAAGATTGCCGGTGTAGGCTGGATGAGGATTGCGGAAAACCGGGATGTCTGGCGCGTACTTTCAAGAGGCCTATGTCCAGCAGTGGACTGCAATAGGCTGAACTGAAATTAGTAATTTTATTGATGAAGAAATTGTAATAAAAATTCGTTATTTATTTATTTATCATAATATCAAACGTATCTACCTTATGATGACGTTTAAAACTACAGAATTAATATTTTTCCCTACAGAATAGACAATAATGTAATTACATAAAGACGGTAGACTCGACAGGTGTTGACTATTGCCAGAGAGATCAAAAGTTTGTTACAAATTTATATTCAAACCGTGCTAAGCCGGGCTGGTAGTGGTGTATATTTTATTTATATGCCGTAAAGTATGTTTAATATTTTTTATGAAAGTGCTAATGTAAGGTTTATATATTTAGTTAAAAAGTTATTGCGTTAATAAAACTTTATTATAATCGTTAAAATAATTATGCTAATGTCGGATTAAAATTGTGTAAAATTATTATATGACGGTTTAAGGTACAAAGTAGAAGTTTAAAACAAATTTACGTGGAATAATGTATTTCGTTTAAAAACGACGAATACCGTTTGTGTCGTTATTGTAATGTATATAGTAGTAATGTATCAAAATAAAATTTACGAATGAAAAATAAATTTAAAAACAATAAAAAATATATAAAAAAATAAAGAAAAAAAAGTATTGCATCGGCCGGGAATCGAACCCGGGCCGCCCGCGTGGCAGGCGAGCATTCTACCACTGAACCACCGATGCTTACATACGTAGTGTCAATTTGATGATAGGTCTCTAATATTAGAACCTACTCTTTTTACAAGTTGAAAAATAACAAATTATTAGCTAAAATTTTGGTATTAGTAACAATACTAATACTATAAATGCGAAAGTTGTGAGGATGGATGTATGTTAGTTACTTTTTCACACAAAAACTACTAAATCGATTGTAATGAAAGTCGGTACGTAGATACCTAGCTGAAAATCTAAATTAACACATAGTCTACATTTTATCCCGACATTCCCACGGGATCGTTATATACGCGGGTGAAACCGCGTGGCGCAGCTGGTTTTACATACAATTTTGTTTTAATTTGGAACAGTTGTTTAAACATGAAAAATAAAATAATAATTAAAAATAAACAAAAAACCCGCCTGCGTGAAGAACAACTAATAGAAAATCAACTGAAAAAGCTGGAACAAGATAAAAATTCAATATGCACACAAAGTCAGCGAAATAAATAGAAACAATATCAAACATTTTGTTCTGTACATTTAAAATATATTAATGCGGTAGTCCTTCGAAACTTTATGCAACGTCGTACATAACATGCAGTCGGAGACATGCACAAAGAATGATTTGACTTATCCTTCAATTTCATGCCTCCGACTGCATATTCTTTATTAGTATTACGGTAATAATAATCATGATATACCTTTTTAAAATCCTTGTATAGTGCCCTTCAATTTGATATCCATATTGTAGTATTCGAGAAAAAAAAATTTTTTTCATTAACTACAATGGCTTCGCGCAGCCGCCATGTTTGATTTTTTTTAATGCCACCTATCTAAGAACACTTGGGCAGCTAAGACGAACCTAACGATACCTCAATTATGTAAATCCGTTCAGTGGTTCTGGAAATATGAGGTAGTAAAGAATATTACATACAAATATACATACATACAAGATACGCGCGAAAAACATAACCCTTCCTTGGCAGTCGGGTAATAACTTCTTTTGCAAGAAGTGTTCTAGTTATGAAAAAAAAAAAAATTAATGATACCCTATCCTTTGTGAAAGATCTGACCTTATTTTCTCAAATTAAACACTAATTGTTAAGATTTTTACAGATTTTTATTACACAACCGTTCGGTACAAATGTCGAGAATAGAATACCCACATTATCATATTACTTTTTAAACGTCAAAAACATTCATTTGTTCGTTCCTGTGTTGCTATATGTAATTAATTAATTTAATGTGTTACTAACAAACTGAAACTTACTAAATCTAATATCAATGTAAGTTATGACAATAAATGTATATTACATAATATTTAATATCTAATAATTACATCTTAATATAGTATCTTGGCTAATTAACCTTACAGCTCGGCCATCCTATCTAAGTGGGTCCTCCCACTTGCTCATATTAACTTAACATAAAAAGTAAAATAGAAATAAGCATAACAACACTAATTTGATTATTATACAATGAAATTATATAACATACTTTGGCCTAACATACATCATATAAGGCGGGTAAAGTAAATTATAAATTGTAACAGAGCTTTCCTTGACATAACATCGACAATTTACAAAAATTATACAAATGATGAAAATTGATTGATCTCAATTAAGTATTTCTAAATGAATATATTATAGTCTTTACAATACATTTGCTTCAAGTTAATCATTGCTCACTAACGTAATTCATAATCACGTTCTTAATCGTTTACTACATCATATACAAATATCATATCATATACACATATCATATTCATATATCATATTCATATATCATATTCACATATCATATTCATATATCATATTCATTTCAATAGTCTTATTACATAATTATCTTATCACAAATCTTTATCATATTTCAATTTCGTCAACAATACCATTCTGTTTCTTGCGCAATTTGTCACGGTCTCAGGTCATCTGTGCGACACCGTTGTCATGGTGCCATTCATTGTCTGCACTGACCAGTCATGACAAATTTACGCTCAGGTCTTATTAACTATCTTGCAATCATATGTGCGACATCAATATCTCGATGTCATTCATTATCTGCACTGATTGCTCATATATTTTTTTTTTTTTAAAGTATTCATCAAGATGTCAACATTCTTATTAATGACACACACAACTTTAAATCACTATTGAAAATTTGATCACCAAAAAAAATTAATTATCGTAAATAATCAAATCATTATTTCTCGTATAATATATATATATTTACAGAGCTATATTATTCTTATTATTTTTTTTTTAATTATCAGTATAATTTATTATTCTTTCTCTAACTCAATTTCTGGACCCTCACTTTGATCGCTGTCAGTGCTATCACTAGTGAAACCCTTAAAGTTCATCCAGGGATGAATTTTATCCAACGCGACAACGTTCTCATACCTCTTGTTACCTCTCCTCGTTAATGGAGTGTCTTCAACGAGAAATCTGTCGTTGGGTAATATCTTAAGAATCCTATAAGGACCTTGAAATTTAGGGATGAGCTTGTGCGATTTCCCTACGTGATCTTTGTCTATTACGGTTCTTTCTATCCTGACCAAATCACCTACATTATATTGCCGCTGACATGTCCTACGCTTATCAAACTGCTTTTTAGCATATTCCTGTTGCTTCTCTATCCTCTCTCTAGCATCTGACCTCAACCTATCTAATGCCTCACCCTCGATTCGTTCAGTTGTTTCACTAATTACGTCTGCCAAAAGATTTTCAGATGCATTCATCAGTCTGCATCCGAATAATAATTCTGAGGGGCTTTTCCCTGTTGTTTTATTACTAGTGGTATTAATGCCTAACTGAATCTCTCCGATGTAATCGTCCCATATATTATCATTCCCACCGTGACATTTTGCACTTAGGGCATCTGATATGGTCCGATTAAACCTCTCGACCTGTCCATTCGCTCTTGGAGTAGCCACTGCATTTAGAATATGCTTTATTTTTAATTTATCTGTAAAATCTTTAAATTTTGCGCTTGTAAAACAAGTACCACGATCCGTTATAAGACGAGAAGGAACGCCAAAATAACTAAAATGTTCTTTAAATACTTTGATCGCCGTAATCGATTTTGTATCTCGTACGGCTCGAATATTAATAAATTTTGTAAAAGCGTCGATAATAACAAGCATGTACATATTACCCCTCTTAGAGCGAATGAAAGGGCCCAAATGATCAGCATGAAGTGTGTGAAATGGCTTCTCTAACTTAGGTATGGGGTGAAGCATTCCTTCTTTAGATCCTCCAGGTGTCTTATGATGCGCGCACTCTAAACAAGCTGCGACATACTTCTTAACGAATCTACGCATTTTTGGAAACCAAAATGTGCCTCTTATACGATTCAAGGTTTTTTCGAAACCGAAATGACCCACATCGTCGTGGTTCATTCGCAGCACTTGCCACCTACAGCCCCTAGGAACTACCCATCGCAATCCTTCATCTAGAATTTTGTACACATAGTTACCCTTCAACTGATAATTATTACGCACATCAGCTACAAATTTTGTCTTATCATCCTCTAATATGTCCCTCACACGCTTTATTTCGCTGTCATCAGCTTGCACAGTAGCGATCCAGTCGCGAACGTCTACGTGTAGAATGTCAAGAACATGTTCAGTGTCCATATCAGTTGGCTCACCAACAGGTCCGCGACTAAGCGCATCTACGTGAGCCATATTCGAACCCGGTCTGTATTCAATTTCGCAGTTGTACTCTTGAAATTGAATCCACCAACGCGAAATTCGTGGAATAAGGTCCCTTTTTGTCATAGTGGTGCGGAGCGCATTACAGTCAGTGACTATTTTGAATTTTAGCCCTAACAGATAAACCCGAAAACGATTCAATGACGCGACAACAGCTAAAGTTTCTAATTCAAAAGAATGAAACTTTTGTTCATCGGCTGAAGTTTTCCGGCTGTAATACGCTACTGGCCTAAGTAAACCATCTACATCCCGCTGCAGAAGAATCCCTGCAATACCTAATTTCGATGCATCTGTGTGTAGTTCGGTTTCTAATTTAGGGTTATATAAAGCCAATATTGGACGTTCAACTAACTTTGATTTTAATATTCTAAACGATTCTGACTGCTCAGTCGACCATTTCCATTCAAATTTCGATCTTAGTAGATCTGTCAATGGGCGGGCAATGAGCGCAAAGTCTTTTACAAATCGACGAAAGAAACTAGCCAGACCAATGAATCGCCTAACATCATGAACGTTCCGCGGAGTTGGGAAGTTATCAATAGCTAATGTCTTTCGCGTTCCTGGACGTATCCCTTGACCACTCACATGAAATCCTAAAAACTCTAGCTCAGTACAAAAGAAGCTGCATTTCTTTATTTTAAGGGTAAGTCCTGCGTCTTTTAATAGTTGAAGTACCTCCTCCAGTCTTCTCATTCCTTGATCAAAGGATTCTGAAGGAATCAACACATCGTCCATATATACAATCGTGTAATTAACTTTCGACAATACTTTATTCATAGTCCGTTGGAAAACTGAAGGAGCGTTAGCTAATCCAAAAGGCATGCGTTTAAATTGATATTGCCCGTCGGGTGTCACAAACGCGGTTTTATCCTGTGACTTTACTGCTACTGGGATCTGATAGTAACCCGATGCAAGATCAAGGCTCGTGAATAAGGAATTACCAACTAACCTGTCAAGCTGATCATCGATTAGTGGTAATGGGTAGTGTTCTTTTTTGGTTTTGTTATTCAAGGCACGATAATCAACACATAATCTGCTTTCGCCTGTCTTTTTCTTTACCAATAATACCGGGCTAGCATAGGGTGAATTGGACTCACATACTATGTCTGCATCGATCATCTCCTTAACCATGGATTGAACTACCCGACGTTCCGGGAAAGAGAGTCTGTACGGGCGGTAAACTACTGGTTGCGTATCGTTCAAATCAATTTCCATTTGAACCACATTAGTCAACCCTAGATCATTTAAGTTCTCCGAAAAACATGTATCATACCTTTTAAGTACCCCTTTAAGTCTGTTAACTTCATCCTCGTTAAGTTGTTTACCATAATTAATTGTTAAGCTAGTCTCAGGATTATCAAAGTCTAATAAATTTATGTTCAAGTGATCTCCGATACAAACAGCTCGCGTAACAAGTGAACCCTGTCTTAAATGAATCGTATTGTCACTAAAGTTTTGCACCAAAATTTTACCCTCACCGCAATCTATATCGTACTCACCCGGCATTAAATAATATTCATTTTTCGACGTACCCCGTATAGAGCCACTAACGCGAACCGAACCCGAATACTTATTCATGGAAATACATGGTAACGTAAACATTTCCTTAGGAGGTAAGATAACATCTGTTTTCAGACTAAATTGCAATTTAACTGAACGATCTCGGGTAAATATTAAGGAATCTGTAGTTTTAGTAATGGTTATACCGGGTTTTTCAGTAAAACTGTGTCCAATAAGCACTGAATATTTTATGACACTGTCGTCAACTATATACGCAATTACTTCTTCCACAATATCCTGAATTTCAATCGTAACGTTAGAGACACCCAATGGCCTTACTATACTATTACCTATACCCCTCATGGTTGGTAAGTTATTATCTGTCCACGCGATTCCTAACCGAACTGCCTCACTGTGTCGAATTAACGTACATTGGCTACCTAAGTCCACGTAGCCTTGAATAAGATCACCGTTGAGTTTTACAAGTATTAAATATTTACTGTCATCAGTTATATTCGTCTCAATACGCATCACGTCTTTATCCTTAGGTTTATCGGTCTTACTAATGGAATCAGTAGGCAATCTAGGACAATTAATAGATAAGTGACCTAATCTATTACAAACATTACATTTTAATATTTTCTTCGGGCATCTAGAACTGAAATGCCCAGCTTCATTGCAATTAAAACATACAATCGACGTTTTATTTTGAGGTCTAGAGGTCCTAGTTTCGCTGTTATTCGCCATTTGCCTGGAACTGTTAGTGGACAACGAGGTGGTAGTGCTGTTACGCTGGTCATAGTTAAATTTTGTTCTGACAGATTCACGAGGTTGCTGTTTAATCGATTGGAAATATTTCAGAACTTGTTCTGGTTCTTGACAATTCGCGGCTTTCGCACCTAGTCTCAAGGATCGATCCTCAATACCGTACAGCAAGCAATCTACCGCTCGTTTACCCTGTATTTCACATCTATTCAATAAATTAATTTTCTCATAAAAATAATGTTCCAAAGAGTCGTTAAATTTGACACGTTTTGATAACATTTCGGTTAATAACTCAGCATAGTCATCGCTACTTGGAAATGATTCCTCTAACTTGATTTTCCATTCGGGCCACGAATACGACATGGTTGGAAGAGCTTGGTACCACGTTTTCGCAACCCCTGACAGTTTAGGCAAAGCATAGTGAATGATCTGATCATCCCCCCAACCGTAAAGGCGCGCACACTCTTCAACCTTACTGATCCACGTAAATATGGTTTGACTCTTGACCATAGGGTCGAAATCGGGAATCACATTACCCAACATAGGAAATTTATTACCCTGGGGTCGACTTTTAGCTAAAATTTCTACCAATGAGGCAAGAAACGTTTGTGTGTCATTATTAAGAACATCTTTAGGAGTACTCACATGATCAGAAGCTGGAAGTGTATGACGCTCGCTGCTAGGCTCTAAGTGTCCGCTGCGGCCTCTCCTGTTGCGACTGCCATCCGAGCCCCGGCTGATGCGACGATGTCGACGGCCAGAAAGTGGAGGTGTATGACGCTCGCGGCTAGACTCCAAGCGACCGCTGCGGCCTCTCCTGTTACGACTGCCATCCGATTCCTGGCTGAAGCGACGTCCACATTCTCGCTTATAGCGGCTACTCCGACTGCGATATCGGCCACGGCTGCGACTCCGGTTCGATTGATCACGACGTCTCTTAGACTTTTCTCGAAAGCTGCGGCTTCTACTACGAGGGGAATCCAACGAACTATCGTCCGATCGCATGTTTCGCTGCTCGTGCGTTCTGCTTCGGTCACGGCGACGTTTGCGCTTGCTTTTATCGTTGACTTTATCCATTTGTTACTCAGATAATTTACTTAATGTTGTGGGCGCAATAGCTTTATCCCACTTCTGAGTTGAAAGATCTGACCTTATTTTCTCAAATTAAACACTAATTGTTAAGATTTTTACAGATTTTTATTACACAACCGTTCGGTACAAATGTCGAGAATAGAATACCCACATTATCATATTACTTTTTAAACGTCAAAAACATTCATTTGTTCGTTCCTGTGTTGCTATATGTAATTAATTAATTTAATGTGTTACTAACAAACTGAAACTTACTAAATCTAATATCAATGTAAGTTATGACAATAAATGTATATTACATAATATTTAATATCTAATAATTACATCTTAATATAGTATCTTGGCTAATTAACCTTACATTTGTCACCCTTCCTTTTTGTTAACGCTTGACGCCACAATTAAATCTACTTATAGTATATTAATCTACTTCTAATATAGAAAATTCTCGTGTCATAGTGTTGTAACATTGAACTCCTCCGAAACGGCTCGACCGATTTTAATAAAATTTTGTGTGCATATCGGGTAGGTCTGAGAATCGGCCAACATCTATTTTTCATACCCCTAAGTTATAAGGAGGGGGGGGGGGGGTAAGCGGGTTAATAACATACATGGCAAAGAAACGTTTGCGGGGTCGGCTAGTATATCTATACTAATGTTAAGAATTTGAAAAGTTTGTGTATTTGTTTAAACGCGGTAAAAATTATTTTTCTATTGGAGACTTTTCTACAAATTAATGGGAGTGAAACCGCTAATAGCCCAGCTAGTGAAGTAATATAATATAAACAAGTTTATAACAGTTGCAAATTGCAATTAATTGTGTCTGAAGCATATCAAATAGCTCTTAGTAAGTCTAGCTTTAGGCTATAAACGAATAACCTAGGATTATCGCAATACCTACGACCATTCATGGTGCGTGACGGACTGAGGTTCGATGCTCTGTTGGTCACGAGGCAACGTTTATAGCAATTGCGAATAATCACCGCTAAAGGTGAATTTATATTGGATGAAATATTGAGGTAGTTAGGGTTGAGTTTTTTTGATTGTGTAGTTGTTAGTATTTGAGTTTGTTTACCATTTGAGATATTCAACGCGTGAAAGTAGTTACTTCTTAACTTTAATGGAAAAGATACACATAAAGACTTGAATACTTATATGAAGAGGTTATATTTATACCTAGATGTGCCCACGCGATTTCATAGCTGTTAATTTAAGAAAAAAATAGCCTATTCAGTATATAGTATATGTAAATTCAGTAATAAGTAAGTAATAGCCGTCTTCAGTAAATGGCTTATCCAACTGAAAAGTCAACATGCACGTTTAGCGTGTTAAACTAACAAACAAATTAGCTTTTACCTTATAGCATTTAAAATACACATAGCATTTTACTTTTGTTTTTAACATTATCATGGTTGTATATATTTGCAAGGATATGGTATTTTTTTAATGTTCTGTAACATTAACATAAATAAAGTATCTTAGCGCTGTATGTATCTGAATAATAATAAATAATAAATGCCTCAAACTCCTGTGTCGAGGGTTTGGAAGCACACACAAATACCCGAGCACAAATGCCCAGACCACGGCAAACACCTGTATGGCCAGTACAAATGTATAACTATTTGCGAGGATCGAACAGCTGCAATCGAGCGCTGTGACAGTTGCGTTAACGCGTCGTCGAATGTATGTATATAGATATTATTAACAAATGGTTGATACTCACCGGCCCCCAGTAGGATTTTTTCCTTGGGAGTGGGGGAGGGGGAGCGGAAACACACACAATACACAAGCACAAACGCACGACAAAATCCCACTGGGGGCCGTTGAGTGTGAAGCTTTTATTTATTATTTATTTATTAATATTTTCTAATGGTTCCTACGTAAATGGAGCTTTTCTCAATTTTCGTAGTAATACGAAAAAAACTTTAATATTTACAATACCATTAAAATTAATTTCTTTTAACTTAAATTTAAGTTTATTACCCATTTGTTACCAATATGCATGCAGGTTAACCCGACCTAGTATGTCCGCATAGCATATATTATTTAGTGGACAAAACGGTCTGGACTACCTGCTATGAAATATACCTTTTCGTGATACTAGTAACAGAACAGAGGTTTATTTTTATTTTATTTTTTGGAAACAAGAATGCGTCTATTTTTAAACTCTGTCATTGGTTTTTTAGTATGTTTTACATTTGATGATTAAATTGACTGTACGTATTGTAAATAGGTACTACATGGACTTAATATATTTAAAATATTTTGAGTTGTTACATATATCTATGGCTTGGTTAGACTGTAGTTTAAAAATTAAAAAAAAAACTTATTTAAATTGAGAATAGTCATTTTTGGTCACAAAAAAATAATAATTGCATTTTAAATTGAACAGAAATACTGTTTAAATTACAATATATAAAATCATGTTTTTTTTTTTTACAATTGAAAGCCTCTTTTCTTAATATAGCGTGTTAAATACACAACAAAAAAGGTTCTGTACAACTTTAAAACGCCTAGTCTTTTTATCATACTTACATTGCTAAAAAAATTTTTTTAGATGGCTGTTTGTTTCTCAATTTCACCAGACAGAACGATGAAATTGATTACGATGAAACTAGTTATGATACACACATAGTTGAAGGTTCGGAATTTACAAATAAATAATGAATTAACACCTGTCACTAATGGTCAGGAGGACTTTCTCCTGTGTCGGGGGCCTAGAAACATAATAAACAAGCACAAACGCCCAGCAGGCTTACTCTTGAAACTCAATCCTATTTGAAATTTAGGATTGGGATCGAGAACTTGTCAATTGGTACTCTTGAACACTACACTAGCGCACGATTTGACTCAATTACTGTGGAATTTTATGTAACTAATAGAAATTGGGATTTCTCGATCTTAAGCATTTTTTGCACTCTTGACAATATTTTGACGTTGACTATCGAGTTGGAAATCGTGTTTGGGATCGAATTTACTCGTTTCAATAAAGTTAACTTTTTAGTGTTCGATTGTGTATCTTAAAGTTTTTATTTATTAAGATAATGGCGTGACTGGCGCTTATTTATGTATATTTTTATATTATCAACAATATCACAATCACAGTATTTTGTTAAAATAGAACTAAATACTTAACAATTAGCTTTTTATCCTCTTGTAACCTAAGGTAGCAATTTTTAAATATAAATCACAGTATTTATGTTTCTAATATTTAAATAAAAATCACAGTATTTAAGTCTCCAATATCTTTTGTTTTAACAATTAATATTGTTACGTTTAATAAACTTTTGTTTTCACTACTTTAAGCTTAGCACTGGTAAAATTGCAGAAATTATTACAGAAGTAAATAAAGAAAGAAGATAAGTTAATTATAAATATAAATTAAGAAAATACGTAATCGAGATAATTTGGAATTTAGAAGTCTCAAAATGGCGCCAGTCGTGAGCTTTTTTTTAACAACAACACATTATGCCAGAATGTATAACATATCTTGCGTTTTTATGCTTAAAAAAATCAGTTTTAGGTTTAATTTAACGAATTACAATATAATAGATAATAATTTATTATTGGAGACAAATTACAATTTAAAAACATAAAATTTTATGAGTTAAATTTTATTTTCTTATTATTTTTTATTATAATGGCTATATCGGAAACCGATCGTCAATTCGATTCCAATTTCAATTCAATTGAAAGCTCGATTTGGTCAAGAGTACCAAAATATTACAGATTGGAACTGGAACTGTATTGAATTCGTGTTTTTGTGAGATTGGGATTGAAGTCAAGAGTAAGCCTACAGATCATGGCAAACATCAGTATGGCCAATACAAATGTATGCCATGTGCGGGGATCCGACCCGCGACTAGAGCAGATGCCAGAAGCCCGTGCTGCGACCGTTGTGCTAAAGCGTTGTCAAACATCCATCGGTTTTATTTCAGAAAACTACAAATAATATAAAGTTCTACGATTGTAAGTGTGAAACGAAGCTAGTGATACAAATTGTTTATTGTGAAGATAATGTTTTTGGATATTGTAAAGATATATTTATGATATAGGAATTTTCATCTAACAATTAGCTGTTTATAGAATTGAATTTATTTATTTTAGTTTTATTTTTATACAATAAGGTCGGCAAACAAGCATACTGCTCACCTGATGGTAAGCGATTACTGTAGCTTATAGACGTTTGCAACACCAGAAGCATCGCAAGCGCGTTACTGACCCTACCACCAATCCAACCTAGGTGCTCGGGCCGTCTTTGCACTTGGTCATAGGTAACACAACACTGCTTGAAAGCAGCATTATTTGGCTGTGATCTTCTGCAAGGCGTAGGATCAGTCCAGCTGTGCCCTAACTCAGTTATAGCCTCATGCCTTACCATCTTTTAACACACACACTAGTCTAACAGTTCTTGTCATGGACTTCTTTAATTGAACAGACAGATGGACAAACAGAAAATCCTTCTTAATAGGAATCTGTTGAAACCCCGGTTTACGTAACTGTAAGACCAAAAAATATTAAATTAGAAACACAAAGGAATATCCCGAGAAAGCAACGGAATTTTTTTCTCATTAAAATCGTCATTTTGAATTGAATATTTCTTACAAAGGAGGTCTCATTATAAGTTTATTATGTTTTTTTTTTTTAAATAAATTACACCATTTCCCATTTTTATACAACCTAAAAGAAAACTAAAATAAATATTTCAGTTGTAACGTCTCATATTATTTCATTACAAGTTTAATACATACTTAATGCCTTGGAATTTAAAATATGGATATTATGTGACACGTTGGCGCAACGGTCACAGCACTGGTTTGTGGTTGTTGCGCTGGCAGGTGCGGGTTCGATCCCCGCACATGACAAGCATTTGTATTGGCCGTACAGATGTTTGCCGTAGTCTGGGTGTTTTTGCAGTTCTTGTGGGTCTCCCCACTATCCCGGAGTACACGTTAAGCCGTCGGTCCCGGTTGTTATCATGTACACCTGATAGCGATCTTTACTCCTAGTAGGGAATATATACGCCAACCCGCATTGGAGCAGTGGTGGATTAAGCTCTAATCCTTCTCCTACATGAGGAAAGAGGCCTATGCCCAGCAGTGGGATATTACAGGCTAAAGCGTAATAATGTGTATTTTACTTTACTATTTTTTTCGTCTACCTACGTTGTAGGTCGATGTTACTGAAGTCGGTTTTTTTTTCGTTTGCAAGAAAACAAAATTAATTAAAATATCAATTTTGTGTATGTATCTGTTAAATTTAATCTAATTAACGAATATACTTTAGTCTCCTATACGTCTCCTACGTAGTAATAAAAATTGTAAATCAACTCACTCTTGCCCGCGTCAGGTCATTTTACGTCTTGAAGTAAGCCATTACTTGGATGTAACGCGCTGAATACAAGTAGCCCTAACCAATCCTCTTGACATTTCCCACGAGAGGTAACCGTGCGACCTACTTCCTGAAGACTGAAGACCGGTTGAAAAAAAATAAAGTGTTTAACTATTCTGTTTCGTCTTCGGCGAGTTTCTCGTGGCTAGAACAAGGTGAAGCGAGCTATTTAAGTTTCTTCATTTTTAATTTATGCGGTCACGTTTTTAATTAAATATTTCTGAGGTATTTTTTTTTTAATTCTATGTTTGAAAATTAAATTGACGAAAGGAATGAATGAAAAAGGAAATGAAAAGGAATGAAACTAAATCAATTTTTTATTTCAGTTTGTAGTAACCTTGCCCTTGCTTCGGTTGTTGCGCGTTCGATTCCAGCCTTGAACCGTGGTGTAATATACTCGTATACATTTATTAACATTTGTATTATTAATATGAATGTTTATAAAACAATATGTAGCTATATCGGTCGTCTGTTACCCATAATAATTTACACCATTAATGCTGGTGATTAAGTTGCTTACTTTAGGAACAGACGAACGTGCACGCAAAAGATTTTTTTATATATATTATATTCCTAGTTATATATAACATTAGTGTAGCGAATTACATAATATTCGGTACAAGATCTACTGCATTATCATTCCTATAATACCACTATCCGCATTCGAATTGATTGAAACGAAAATTTTGTTATTGGTTGATCAACGTGATCGGAATATCACGGCGCGGTTGATTGCGAGTTACGTAAGAGATTGGAAGCTGGCTATGTATGGCGTTTGTATTGTGTTTGAAAAAAATGACAAACTTTTATTTTTAAAAAAAAAATCTAATTACGTTTTATTATTTTTACTCATGCAATCAAAAGTAACATCGAAAATATATTTATTAAAGTAAAAGAGAGAGAGTTGGTTGCCATTTTACAATTACAATTATACCTGGAAAAAGAAAATTTATGTTTAATGTGGTTTAAAATCTTACTTTGCGCTTTATGACTTTCCCATTAATTTAAAACCAAATTCTCTTTATTCAATTAGACTTCAAAACCACTTTCAAATCGCCATTTCACAATTATAATTATATCTTTAAATAATTTGTAATGTTTCATTTGAAGCTGTCATTTACTCGGAATGTAAATTCTGCTGAAAAGAATCTGCAAGAAATGTACTACTGTACATACTTGTATTATTTTTAAAAATTAATAGTAATAAAAATGAAGAATAAAATTCAGTGTTATTACATCCACAATGTATGCAATGACATATCAAAAACTACTTTATGAAATGTATACTACTAAATATTCTTGATTTACAACTACTTAGTCCTCTGTGGAAAGCCTAAGAATCTAACAATGTGAGTTATTATATAAAACTATATATGTTTTGACACTAGTAACAACGAATACCTCTCTATCGATTCTTCGAACAAAATTAAACACTTATAGCGAAACTTTTATTCAAGTAGGCAAATCTCAGAGAAATCGAGGAAAACCCTCGAAAATCGTAGTGACGATGAGTAGGTTTGTTAATTTTTTTCGTCTACTTACGTTGTATTACTTGTCGATGTAAGTAAGTCGGTTTTTTCGTTGGCGAGCAAACACAATTATTGTTAACTTCATGTCGGTATAACTTTACTTTTTCAGTAATTTGTTTGCAAAATACACCTAATAAGGAATCACTTCAGCCCAATACAGTCCACTGCTGGAACATAGGCCTCCAAATTTTGCGCCAAAAATGGCGTGAACTCATGTGTTTTGCCCATAGTTACCACGCTGGGCAGGCGGGTTGGTGACCGCGGGGCTGGCTTTGTCGCACCGAAGACGCTGCCCGTCTTCGGCCTGTGTATTTCAAAACCAGCAATTGGATGGTTATCCCGCCATCGGTCGGCTTTTCAAGTTCCAAGGTGGTAGTGGAAACGTTTTATCCCTTAGTCGCCTTTTACGACACCCACGGGAAGAGAGGGGGAGGAAATAAGTAAAACAGAAAAAAATAATAATGTTCTTCAGTTGCTGCGGCAAATCGTTTTTTTTTTTGTTGAATATCACCGAGGACGTACGTATCTTATTGTTGTTTTCTAATTACTTCCAAGCCTTTCCGTTTTTATTAAAATAGCTTACGGCTAAAATAGTACTGGTATCTGAAACCGCGGAACACGTAGGTTTCGCGGAATTGGGTGACCCAGTTCATCACTTTCTTACGACTTATCGATTTTTCTCATACTCGATATTTTTGCTCACTAACTTTTTTCTCATACTTTCTAGAACGTGAACAATGAAAGTGTTGCAACAATACTAATTTCACTTTTGTATATTACTATTGTTACCAATCGTTAAAAATAAAAAAAGTAAACAATCAATTGTTTGCTATAATGTGCATAAAACATAATTCCGAGGAATTTGTCGAAATTCCCTATAAATTCAGCGATTAAGCAAGACAAACTGTTTGCTAGGCGGAATAAATGTCCCATAACAAATCAAAGACTACGGCGTTCCATTCAGCCTCATAGCTCCGCGAACGGTTGACATCTAAAAATTATTAATACAAAGCCACCGGGATATACACCAGCTGCATACTGCAAGTGAGCCAGCCAGTCGCCTTGCATCGGTCGCGCGGGGTGCTCGTGTGTGCAGCGTATGTACTGAAACACGTTAATTTATATTTACTTCATTTTAATTTGACGTTTCGATTTCGTTAACAACCGGAATCGATAGAAACGATTGTCGACTATCGATGATTCGTTGACGACTTGAGTGTTCGATTATTAAATGTTATCGTTTGAGTTGTGTTTGTAAACAGTGATGATGTGATTTAAATTTAGAACGTTTTGACGGGCGTTCATAGACTACTTTTATTTTTAAATATTTTTTTTCGAAAACGCGTTTACTTTGCTACTTTATTTTTTTTTTAAATTGTGGAATAGACTCTTTGATAGTGAATAGATTTTATAGTGGGTTTTTTAGTGAGATGGTTACAGTGCTATTGTTTATCTGTGAATAATTCTTGGATTCAATCAACATGTTCGGTGTCTTCATAAAAAGGTGGAAACCAAAAAGGTATATCCTATTTTTAATAAAACAATGGGTATTGATTAGCGATACTAGTATGGAATAATAAATATACAGGTACGATGCTTTCTGAAGAGAATGACGGGCATATTTATCGAATACTATCTTCGTCTAGCAGTTTTACTAGCCAAGCTAATTGTTTACGTACTAAGTTTCATTGCAATTGGTTCAGTACTTTCTTCTTGAAAGAATAACAAACATCTATCCAAATTTTCTCTTTTCAACATTAGTAAGATTATTTACAATACTTAAAGTAGTGACGCCTTTCCTTCGTGCCAATAAAGAAAATTGCGACGCAAAAAAAGTATTTTTTAGGATTTAATCTTAAAGTTAAGTCCTTGAAGATTAATCTGTCTGTTTATGAATTATAGAAAGCAACCTAATGCAAATAAAAAGGGTTGCCAAATTAGATATTATCAATATTATGACAAGTTTTTCGATTTAAAAAAATATAATTATAAATTATTATAATAAAACGTATTTAAAAGTTTAAACACAATGATTTTGACGACGCGTTGGCGCAGCGGGCACAGGACTGACTGTTGCGCTGGCGGTCGCGGGTTCGATCCCCGCTCACGACAGATATTTGTATTGGCCATATAGATGTTTGTCGTGGTCTGGGCGTTTGTGCACGTGTATTGTGTGCGTTTCCGGACCCCCAACACAGGAGAAAATCCTACTGGGGGCCGTTGAGTGCAAAGCGTTTGTTTATTTTTATATTGTTTTGGTATTCGTTAACTAGCTTTCTACCCGCGACATTGTCTGCGTAAATTACACGATTTTTGCTGTTCCGTTTTACCCCTGTTTAAATATAGCCTATGTCACTCAGTTATAGCATATAGCGTAGCCATCTCCTTCTGAAAGAATTTTTTATATTCGTTTTTGAGTATACATAGTATACATAGTAAACAAATAAAATTTTCCTCCATATAATATTAATATTAATACAGGTAAAGATTAATTAAATTTACAATTTTAAGTATTAATTAAATAATTACTTGATCTCTTTGAGTTGTCAGTAATAAATTAAGTAATTAATAGGTAAATAATATCCTTTGTTCTTTTGTTTGAAGAAAACAATTTAATCACGCTATTTTAGAATCTTAACGCGATAATTATAATAAAAAGTATATATAAACAAATATTTATATATAATTACTGTCTGGACGTCTGCACGTAAGAGATTTTTAGCAGGGAATATATACAGGGGTATTACTGACAGCCATATAAGCAAAGACAACTATTTAAAAAAAATGTAGTCTCTGTTTTTATGTTTGTAACGGCATCGTGCAAAATCTAGTGCACGAATTTTGATTAGATTATCACAGTCGTCACATCCTTCTTTTACACGGGGAAAGAGGCTATGCCCAGCAGTGGGAAATTACAGGCCGAAGCGTATCACAGTTGTTTTTCTGGAAGTCTAACTTCATATATAATCTAGGGTTTATTTTGATACAACGTCTAGAAGAGGAGTTATCTATCATTCCATAAACAATTGTAGTGAAATCGTAACGAAGTCGTTTCGTATACACATATATCGCAGGTGAAACTGCGCGGCACATCTAGTGTAATATATATTGAAAAGGAATATAAGCAAATACCATATAAAGTCATATAACAAATTAAGATATTTCTGGTACAATGTCACGTTACTAGTTGTGAAACACGGAAGTGGTATTAATTAAACGTTCTATACGATTTTTCTTTCTTTGGTAAAATCGAAATTTTTTTAAAATTGCTTTGCGAATGAATATCGCGGTCGTTGTGATTTCTTTACGTAACGTGAGGAATAAAGATTTATAACAATAAACCACTGATATTAAAAAAAAATATATATTAAAGTTAATTCATTTTTCGAATAAAAACTATTTAATTCAAAATTCATGTCTGAATGTTTAAATTTGTAATAAGTATGAAGTATAATATCACTTCACTTCAGCCTATCGCAGCCCACTGTTGGACATAAGCCTTCACAAGTTCGCGCACAAAAAATGACGTGAACTCATGTGTTTTGCCCATAGCTACCACGCTGGGCAGGCGGATTGGTGACCGCAGGGCTGGCTTTGTCGCACCGAAGACGCTGCTGCCCGTCTTCGGTCTGTGTATTTCAAAGTGAGCAGTTGGATGGTTATCCCGCCATCGGTCGGCTTTTTTAGTTCCAAGGTGGTAATGGAACTGTGTTATCCCTTAGTCGCCTCATACGACACCCATCAACCACCAAGTATAATATAATAAAAAGTAATATTTTAGTTATAAATTGTTTTTACATAACTAAGCGAAGTTACAAAGAAATTTCTCAGTATTAATTTTTTTTAATTACAAAAAAATTACAATAATAATAAAAATCGGGATATCTCAGAGATACATTTAATTTATCGGCACAAATGACAACCCTAGTAATAAAGTAATAATTGCCGCGTAGGCAGAGCTATAACTCAGGGGTCACATTGAAAACAGGTCGCTTATTGCAATTGTTATATTTAAGATTTTAGTACTCGAGTTTGTACCTACGTTATTACCATTGGAGATATAATTATCTAGACTTTAAATTAGTATTAAGATTTTTATGATTATTCTTTAATTTCGCTTATTCTGGAAAATATAAAAATACGCTGTATGTAATGTTAAATGATTTTATTATTAAGTTCGAAAATATTGTTTTGAGATTTTTTCTTATTTAATGTATCATTTAATTTGTCTTTAAAGTTTACTAGCGACCCGCCCCGGCTCCGTACGGATGCAATGCTGAAACCAAAAATATAAAATAAATATATGCAATGTAAGCGCAAATAATGTTTTTATTTACGACATCACATTAGAAACCACTAAAACTTCCTCTGGAATCACTATATTTACTAAAGAAAACCGCATCAAAACCCGTAGTGTAGTTTTTAAGGACTAAGCATACAGGCAACGGGAAGTGACTTTTTTATACTATGTAATAATGTTTACGCGAATCTTTGAAACTGCGAGTTCACACACGGTCAAGTGTCATTCAATTTCCGAGATTATTGACAATTCGTGCTCGGTGTCGGGAAACTTCGTGAGAAAACGTGCATGCATCGGAGAAAAAGTCAACATGTATTCTGAATACTTGTTAGTAGAATTGTCCGGTAGATTGCTTTCCTTATTTATGTATTTATCTATATATTATTTTTATGTTATAATGTGTAGAAAATATGTACGTACATAATATGTATCAAAAACACATGCAATGGTAGCAATAAATAAAGAACAAACTACACTTACTTATAGAACTAGTCGTTACTCGTGATTTCGTTTATGTGGAATTTTTTTAATCGTAGTATATTGTTTTCCCATAGGAGTCGTATATTTTTTCGCAATCTAAAGAATCGATGTTATGCTTTGACCTATTACTACGTATAAAATAATTGTGTTGTGTTCGCACACAAAAAAAAAACCGACTTTAATTACATCGACAAGTAATACAACGTAAGTAGACGAAAAAATTAACATACTCACTCGACTATATATATATATTAGGTATATACAGTCGAATAGCGTAACCTCCGCCCTTTTTTAAGTCCGTTATAATCTCGATCATTCTCTGTTACAAGCAAAAAAACATTGAAAATAATACACCGAAATCTTACATTATACTGGATATATGGATTATATTTTTCAAATTTTGTGTTCGTGCTGTGTGGCTACGGCACTAAAGAATTTAGCCACCCCCTCTCTTCCCGTGGGTGTCGTAAGAGGCGACTAAGGGATAACAAGGTTCCACAACCACCTTGGAACTTAAGAAGCCGACCGATGGCGGGATAACCATCCAACTGCTGGCTTTGAAATACACAGGCCGAAGACGGGCAGCAGCGTCTTCGGTGCGACAAAGCCAGTACTGCGGTCACCAACCCGCCTGCCCAGCGTGGTGATCATGGGCAAAACACATGAGTTCACGTTATTTGTGGCGTAAACTTGTGGAGGCCTATGTCCAGCAGTGGACTGTATAGGCTGTAATGATGATTTTTCAAATTTTATCCAGACCCGTTCAGTCTCTTAATTGCGTAACAAGAAACTAATCGAGACTTTTCTAAATACCATATAAAAAAAAAATCGTCAGCGTCGGGCCGCGTCCTAGTTTAACTAGGCAGTCACAGGACTGTCGATCCGTAGTTTGTATGACAAATCGCCTGTGGTATTAATATAATTATAATGCATGTTTAACAAAAGGCATGGGCATGAGCCCATGGATGTAAATAAAAAAAAAAACATATTAGTAAGATTTACTAATTACAGTTAAAAACAAAAACACATCGCTTATTATTCCAATCTGACCAATTGGTTAGTTCCCACGTTGCTTCAGACGTTCCAATTACGATAAAGCACTAGGTGGTCTCAAATACTATCTCGTTTCTGAGAACTTATTACCATTGTACATCCGCTTTGCATCGTTTATTGTTTGTAGTTTAGCGTGTCTTACTGCTGGGCAAAATCTACTATTAAGGAAAGGAATTGGTGCTTAACCCACTGTTCTGCTTTATTCTGTAACTAAACGAAGTGCTTGTATATGCACCTACTTTTTTTAGAATAACTGTATTTGCTCACAAATTATCGACTTCGATTATGTTGACCAGTAATACAACGTAGGTAGACGAAAGAATAGTCAAGTAAATATGCAATATCAGAGATAACTCATAAAGCACGCTTCAGCAGATCTCGATTAAATTCAAAAATGACACGACAAGCAACACCTTTCTATTAAAACAGAATCAGCGAAATTGATCCACCCAGTAAACAGTCCTGAGCTTACACATGAAAAAAATACAGTCGAATTGATAACCTCGTCCTTTTTTGAAGTCGTTTGAAAAGTATGATAATTAGCTATCAAAGGTTGCCAAAAGTCTCGGTTTTGTAAATAAGATTAAAAAATATGATAACAAGGGATGCCAAATAAAAAACAAGGACATTTTTATAAATGAAATTGAAGGTAGTAGAGAATTTGATTTTACTCTTCCAAGCTTAAAGCGATTGAGCAAACATTTTACTTCAGTATGAAATATTGATGTACTTTGTAAAGAAGTTTCTTTAAAAAGGTTCCCAAGGCCTAATCCCACTATGAATTTAAAAGCGGGTTTATTTGGATTATGTAATAAATCTTGCTGAAAAGACCGCGCTGAAATAAACCTTAGCGTTTACTAGATCTAGCGCTACCAAAGATAATGGACTAGTTCGAATATGTTTATATAAGACCTCTTTTGTTGTATCTTTAGATATATTTCACACTAGCTGAACTGAACTAGTGAACTTCAAATTACCTTATTCTTTTTATTAAATATATCGATTTGAACTCCAGATAAAAAGGAACACAAAATTTTTATATCCAATTAGGTGCAGTTGTTCTTAAGTTATGCGCGTAAATTTTGGCAATCGTGTTGTCTTGTACATGATTTGGTCAATTCACTTAGGGATGAGACTTTTATTTTCAAATTGGCCTTTCTTTTCTACTAGCAAATTTTAAGATGGCATTACACTTAATATTATGTGATAAACATGAAAAGTTTTCTACCAAAGCACGTCATATTTAGGTGTCGTCCATAAAATAGGTTCGCGAATAGAGGGAGCCCCCCGGTCATTGCTAAACTTGAATAGATACGCATAAGCATTCAGCCTGTAACATCTCACTGATGATCATAGGCCTCTTTCTTCATGTAGGAGGACCGGAGCTTAATCCACCACGCTGCTCCAGTGTGGTTTGGCGGATATGTTCGCTATCAGGTATTTATTGTAAAAACGTATGAGATATGACACAGATAATTTTTTTATATGTCGTCTAAATAAAATAAAAAAATCACAGCATTACTGTGTAATCTGTACGTCATTTTAATCACGAGATCATTTATAAGGGAGGACCTTGCTTTTGTGACGTAACATTTGTTAGGAAATTACTGAAAATGTGACAAGGGTAAGGGGAGGAGTCCAAAACGGTGAATTACAGCTTGACATGTTTTATGAACGCCATTTACCTCTAAGTATTTTATATATTATTACACAAATAAAACGTTTTTATTTATAGTTATATAATGACGAATAAAATTCCTGTATCATTATATTGGACAAAAAATGACTCGTACATCGCTTGGCCACCGGCCAAATATGCCAGGATTGCCGTATTCATTTGCGGGCTTCAATTAAATACTTCGTGTTCTGGCATAAACTTGGCACTGATTTATTAGCGGTTAAGTTAATTATGATATTTTGCAAATTGAGTTTGTATGTAATGAAATACGTGGCAAGTAATTTATTATAGTGTTTGCTAAGAACTGTTTTTGCTTAATGTTTCATAGAGCTGCATTATGATTGCGCTTGTTGATTGCCTTATGACTATTCCCAGTTTGGATGATTGATATATATATATATATATATTATATTATAAAGGCATAAACTTTTTGATAATCTTCTTTTCTTGTAAAGAGTGGCTGTATAAATAAATCATATTTTTTTGGTATGCTTTTGTAAAAGTGGTAGTTCAAGGTAAAACTTCGAACGATTTTTGTCGTATTTAATAACTTTAACTTTTTTTTATAATGTATCATTTTTATAATAGTAGATATGTTTTGGTTACGGTACAATATTATTATACTATGTAGCTTATGGATGTCAGCAACACTAGTAGCATCTCAAATACATTGCCGTTTCTAACCCCACTGTCAACACAGCGCACACCCAGTAGTTCTACCTACGTTACCCACCAGAGGAAGAAACACTATTACAACACATTATTATATTTGGCTGTGATATTCTGTAATAGTGGTTATAGCAGATCTAAAAACATTCTATTTATATGAAAATCAGAAATAAGAGTAAATTACCGCGTTGCCACGAGGACTTATTTATAAAACCTACCTCAACGCAGTAAAATATTGATGATTAGATCGATCGTTGACGATCCGTATTGTGTATGACCCCTCATGCTATTGTCACGCTCCTTCCTTTGTTCGTAGGGAATCACCCATTTTTGCTTTTAAATCTCTTACGTGCCAGTATTTACAGCATACTATATACACCGAAATCGTACATTACATATTGACTTTTTTTTAAATTATTAATCTGTTATTATATTATTTAGTAAGTAATAAGTAATCAAATAATTTTTTACTATGTCGTATTTTTAAGATAATATAGGTTTATTGATTATATAAAAAAAAAAAAATTGCTAAAAGAGGTTTTATAAAAGACTTAATTTACATTTCAGCGTTAGCTTGTTTAATAAAATATTTAAAAATAAACGTTTTTATATTGTTTTTTATACATAATTATACATACTCGACTTTAACTTAACCCTTTTTATTCATACACATATAAAAATATATAAAGACATTAATTTAATTGAACAAATACGAATCACATAACTGAGTAATTACTGGAAAGCCTGTATGTACCTAATTAGTGGAAAATTCTATTCATGTTGTAGATCGCAATGAGCTCACGAACAATATGAAATTTATTATTAAAATCATTGTTATTACAACTATAAAGGGATTTTTTATATTATGTTCTTCTTGAAATAGCGGAACTAACTCTCTTTTAATTTTTATACCATTGGTGCATTAATCTTTTTAGCTATAGGACTAGTTTTTTTTTTTTTATAATTTGTACGATTTTATTTTTGTGTTACCCACACATTAGGAAATTCTAAACATTTTTTTAATATCATATCAAAAATCGACGGTTCCAGCGGGGATCGAACCTACATCTGCGATGCGATGCGACTGACCGTGTCGGCGCTCTAGCCAATTAAGCTATGGAACGATGTACCCGTTAGATCGAAATTTTTGATATGATGATTTTATATTCGGTTTATACGAACACGATCAGTCGGAGATGCAGGTTCGATCCCCGCTGGAACGGTCAATTTTTGATATGATATTACATTTTTTTTAGTTTTTTATACTTTATAAAAAAAGCAGGAGGTTTTGTCACACAGTCCTCACGTCACCTCCATCGTTCTTAATTAAATCAACGACGTTTATTTAAATATATTAGGACTAATTCTGTAGAAGAAGTTACAATGACGTTTGTTATGTATTTCCATTACTTTGCTATTTGCCGACACAGGAGAAAATCAACGAGGAATCGTTAAGTGTGAAAAATAAATTAAATGAATATGTTAACTGTTTGCATCTTTGAGGATATTAAAATGCTTTTAGGGTTTAAAACATTCTCAAGTCGATTGAGTTTATGATTCAATTCATCGGTACCTCGTCATCGATAACTGCAATTAATCTTTTACAAGTGTGGGATTGATAAACATTTTTATTGATGTGTTTTGAATGGCGCTATTGATCCGAAAAAGTTCTAATTGATAATTTGAGTGAAAGACACAAACATTTAAATTGTAACTTCATTTGGATTTAATGACTTCCAACAACCATTGTGTGTCTGCCCACCGTGCCTCAGTAACACGCTTAGCTGTCGGTACCGGATCGTTATTCATAGTCGCGAATGTATCCGTCAACTCGCAGCTTCTCCTACATGGGAAAGAGGCCATGCCTATGCCCAGCAACGGGATATTACTGGCCGATAATTTGTGTTGTGGGGTTCACAAAAAAAAAAAAAACTTAAAAGTAGAGCTAACTAAATGGTAACATTTATTTTATTTGTACAGAACTAAACTTCGTTTTATAGGAACGCAATCACTGGCGCTCCATTCGTTACAATTGAATACCAAATGTACGTAATATTATACACTATTGTATAGGCATAGTAGAGTGCGCTGCACCAGCGCTCTTTAGGACAAGCCGCTTCTGTATGTATGTATCTAAGTTTGTTACCTTTTCACGTAAAAACTACTGTACCGATGTTAATGAAACTTGTTCGTAGATAGCGGGAGATCTAAATTAACACACAGGCTACTTTTTATCTTGACATTCTCACGGGATCGGAAATTACGCGGGTGAAACCGCGTGTTGTAACTAGTCAATATTAAAAATTACTGTCAAAAGAGAATGTCAAGTTCAATGAAAGAAAGAAATAAAATTCCAAAACAAAGTGACATTTATACAGCCAGCTATAAAAACGTTCCACATATACAACTTTTTTATTGTTACAACAAACGTTATGTTGTTACGATTTTATATTTTTATATACGACCTTATCACAAACATATTAAGTGTTCACACGTACAAGTGACCCATTTACTTATATATTTATACTAATATAGTAAAGCTGAAGAGTTTGTCTGTTTAAACGCTCTAATCATAGGAAGTAATGATTCGAATGGAAAAAATATTTTTGTGTTCGATAATAATCATACATATACCTAGGAATCGACGAGCCCGTTGACGCAGTTTGTAGTACGCTTTGCGTGTGTGTAATATATATTATGTATTTATTTATGTGTAGCTATATCAGTCGGCTGTTACCTATAACACAATCATTAAGTGTCTCAGCTGTGACACAGATGACTGTGTGTGTGTTTAAAAAATACAGTTATAAGCTATATGATATTTATGTGCGTTTTTTCCTTAAATTAATCTGGGTAAATCCGCGGGCACAGCATATAGCGATCTTACGAGATTCTTGCAATATTAATTAAGTACCGTTATACAGATTTCGAGTATCACAAAACAAACCTCTTAAAAAAATAAATAAAATAAAAAACAGTCGAACTTGGAACAGTGAATTCGACGGATGTGGTTTGTAATTGGATCGTCATTTCAATGGATGATTTAAAATAAAACTATGATATTTGATTGTGACACAGTTGTTGAATATTTTAAATTTATTTGAAAACTAATCTAGCATTGCTATAATAAAAACTATATGTGATTAAGTTTTTAATTGATTGCTGTTATTAGAATACATACATTATGTTTTCGGAATAATGAAGGTTCACATTTTGTGTAATTGTGCCTCAAAAGTGGTTTCAATGACTACTTTCTTTCTGCTTACTTGACAACCATAAATGTTTTATTTCTATGACATAATATTTTGTCTCATGTGAGCAGATTTGTAAGATTACAACTTAAAAAAATTAAACAAAAATCTTTAATAGTTAGTAATTCCAAAACAATTTTACCTCTAAGTTCATAAATATTCTTAATTCGTCTCCTTTGATTTAAATTTAAATAGTTATTATTTAACGGAAAAAAAATATAAAAAATTCTTTATGTATTTAATGAAAATACATATTTACTTTGTTTAACATAAAATTGTTCAGGTCATTTGAAATATAATTATTAACTGAGGTAGGGAACAGTAGGACATATCCTGTTCTAAATCCTGAGTAGCCCGACTGAGGAAGTACCTTACAAGAGCACAGCTAAATAATACTGCTTTCAAGCAGTGTTGTGTTCCTGTGGTGAGTAAGGTGACTAAGAGCTTTTTGAGGTGGTTGGCATTCGGCAAGAGGGTCGGCAACGCGCTTTCGATGCTTCTGGAGTTGCACGCTTCTATATATATAAAGAAGCTACGGTAATCGCTCACCATCAGGTGAGCAGTACGCTGCCGACATGTAAAAAAATTGTGTTCTCTCTATTTGTATAGCCTTAAATAAGATATTGTGACAACTCAAGCGAAATGGTAAATTCTAATAAAAGTGAAAAATGAAAAGTTGTAGGTTGTTGTCTAGTTGTATACTTCGCTAATATACAAAAATTTAAGCTTGTTTATCGGTAAAGCTTCCAATGTTTTTTGTGTGAGGAAAATTGGTCAACACCCCAATATCAGGAGCTTACTGGTTTCGGATTGAAAAATTCTTTTTGTGATGAATAGCCCATTTATTGAGGATGGCTATAGGCTATCTTTCCCCTGAACATAATGAGTATGAAACCGCGGAGCACACCTAGTATATTAATATTGATAAAATATTGGTCTTAATGAAATATTAAATAATGTCTTTTAGCATTATTTGTGTATGTACAGGCACTATTTCAATATAAAAAAAGAAAAAAAAAATATAAACAATATTTAGCTAACATAGAACTTGCACCTCTTTCAAAGCCCATTAAGAAGCGGTATCAAGATCGTCAAAAGAACAAGATATAAATCGCCTACCAAATCTCTATCAACTGAACATAGGCCTATAAAAATCAATCAAGCGTTATCTCCAATCCTAATTATGAATAGAAAGTGTTTGTCCTGCTTTCACGGAACGACACCTTTGGACCTGAGTGACGTGGAATTCGATACCCGTTGACAAGTTTGTTATAATTCTAATCACTTCGAATATCATTTGACAAGCTTTGACAAGGGACCTGTATTCTATTTATATAATTATCTTATCTTTACAAATATACAAAATTGGAGTGTATGTTTGTAATATTAAAATAACCGTATTTTATTAAATGCACGGTACATATACCAAAATAACATTTTTTACAATTTTTGTCTGTCTATCTGTCTGTCTGTCCATTTGTTCCGGCTAGTCTCTGAAACGGCTGGACTGATTTTGACGTGACTTTTACTGGCAGATAGCTGATGTAGTAAGGAGTAACTTAGGCTACTTTTATTTTAGAAATTTATTTATTTTATAACTCTGCGAACAAAACAATAACTTTTTGTTAAATCCCACGCGGACGAAGTTGCGAGCACAGCTAGTTAAAAAAAATATAACATATGTATGTAAGTGTATTATTCACAAACGACTGTTCTTGTACTTGTTTTGTCGATTGGGAACTAAAGACAACTGATTATGAGCGCAATTGAAGAATTATTACCATTATGCAGCTTCACACATATAAACACGATTTTACGCGATTTATTTTTTTTTTTCTTTTTATAAACGCTTCAAACTCAACAGCCCCCAGTAGAATTTTCTTTTGTGTCGGGGGGTTAGAAACACAAACAATACATAAGCACAAACGCCCAAACAACGAAAAACATCCATATTATGGCGAACAAATGTCTGTCTTGGCGGGAACTAGTAGCTACTGTGACTGCTGCGACGACGCGTTTTCATATTATCATCATTTTATCTAAGCAATTTCTGAAGAGTTGACCTCTAAGTCGACTCTTATTTTTTTAACTAATTATAAGTAAATTTACCTGCTAGGACGGATATTACAGCAGTCGGCTGTTAACTACATAACATGCATTAAATTAACAGCTTGAAACAGATGGTAGTGTGCATTATACCTGCAAAAAGTAAAAAAAAAAAACGAGTGTGCTTCAGACCACACAACTAAAGTAAAACTTCGTTAGCTCCATCTAACTTAAATCTCCTTCTCAACTTCCGTTCGTCTCGCCCGATTACACTTTTCGTAACGCATTCACAAGCTTACTCCCCAAGTCAAACGTGCGTAAATAAGTTTTACTTAAAAAAATCTCATATATCTTAATATATATAAATCTCGTGTCACAATGTTTGTCCGCGATGAACTCTTAAACTACTTTTTTAACCGATTTGAATCAAATTTGCACACCGTGTGCAGTTTGATCCAACTTGAAAGATAGGGTATATTTTGTTTTGATATATGTGATTATTATATTTAAGAAAAAAAATAAGGCGATACGAAGTTTGCCAGGTCAGCTACATTACAGCCTATACAGTCCACTGTTGGACATAGGCCTCCACAAGTTCACGCCAAAAATAACGTGAACTCATGTGTTTTGCCCATAGTCACCACGCTGGGCAGGCGGGTTGGTGACCGCAGTACTGGCCTTGTCGCATCGAAGACGCTGCTGCCCGTCTTCGGCCTGTGTATTTCAAAGCCAGCAGTTAGATGGTTATCCCGCCATCGGTCGGCTTCTTAAGTTCCAAGGTGGTTGTGGAACCTTGTTATCCCTTAGTCGCCTCTTACGACACCCACGGGAAGAGAGGGGGTGGCTAAATTCTTTAGTGCCGAAGCCACACAGCACACAGCACACAGCACACAGGTCAGCTAGTTTAATATATATAAGAGCTCACGGAAGGATAAGAAAAATATAGAGTAATGACAAAACCCTGTTTAATTGATTGACAGGTAACGGCGCGTATTAAGCTGTTAGAACGATATGTCCATTTACAAACACTTTTAATTCAACTAATTACTTACTTCTATTGGAAATGTTTTGCTAGGGTTCCGTGCAAAAACAAATGTATTTTAACGCGCTTGTAATGCTCCCGATGTTGTTGGTGTCCACAGGCTACTCACTGTTAGGCGGAAAGTACGTTCTTTAGTCTTAGTGGTATAATTTTATTGGAATTTATTTCTAAGATCCCTTCTGTCTGTCAGTCTAATTGTTATATCTCCACATCACTTACAAGTTTATTACTTGGAAGTGTGCTGTGTGGCTACGGCACTAAAGAATTTAGCCACCCCCTCTCTTTCCGTGGGTGTCGTAAGAGGCGACTAAGGGATAACAAGGTTCCACAATCATCTTGGAACTTAAGAAACCGACCGATGGCGGGATAACCATCCAACTGCTGGCTTTGGAAAACACAGGCCGAGGACGGGCAGCAGCGTCTTTGGTGCGACAAAGCCAGTACTGCGGTCACCAACCCGCCTGCCCAGCGTGGTGACTATGGGCAAAACAGATGAGTTCACGTTATTTTTGACGTAAACTTGTGGAGGCCTATGTCCAGCAGTGGACTGTATAGGCTGTAATGATATCGATTCTCATGTCCTCCAAAAATTTTACAAAATATCTCGAATATGCCGAATTGATCTTGTTACAGTTTTATTATAAGTGTTTCCATCGTAATTGCAACCATACTAAAATTATTACAAATGAAAGTAGAAATAATCATAATTGTGTTTGCTCGCAAACGAAAAAAACCGACATCAATTACATCTAAAGTAATACAAAGTAGACGAAAAAAATTAACGACCTGTTAGGAGCCTCATGGCGAGTCTTTTTAAAAAAAGGAAACAAAATTTATTTTTAAAGCACACGTCTAGCGCGGATGGAGGATGGGAATGAGACTGACTGCACTAGTCGTCACTACAATTTTCGAGGGTTTCCCTCGATTTCTCTGGGATTTCATCATCAGATCCTGGTTTCCTTATCACGGTACTACATGGTATATGACATCTTCTTTCCAACAAAAAAATAATTATCAAAACCGGTTCATAAACGACAAAGTTATCCCCGAACATACATAAAAAAAGATATATATGTACGGTCGAATTAAGTAACCTCCTCCTTTTTGAAGTCAGTTAACAAAAAAATTATAAGGTTTACAAAGATTTTAAAAAAAATGAAAATTATTATTTGGGAACTTTTCTTTCAGAAATCCATTTCTAACTTGGCAAGATCTTTTAATAACCATTTGACTATCGCAAAACACGATCTTACTTTATTATATACAAATTAAATTTTTTGATTGTATACCTTATATTTTGGAGATTAAAGTCGAAAATCGTTCGATCAAACGATGTAGGTGAAGTGTCAAACTATGAATGGCATATTTTTTGCGACGGCTATTAAGTTATTATATCGAAACGATGATCGTTCTATTTATGTGTTTTTTATTTATTTAATATTAAGGTTGTTCTGAACTATCGATGTCGATATAGCTATTTTATTTCGTCAGTTTGATTAATATATTCATATATTAATCAAATTTTTATTACGTCTGTAATACGTAGGTTGAATTTTATGAATTGATTTTTAAATCAGAATTTTTATGCCTACGTTTATTGCTTTATTTGCTGATCTCAAACTATAAATGTCCTATTGCTTTTATATACGACTATAGGTCAGCAAACAAGCGTATGGCCCACATAATGGTAAGCGATTACCGTTGCTTGCAGGCGCTTGCAACACCACAAGCATCACAAGCGCGTTGCCGACCCTAAACTTGACCTTCCCCGGGAGGTTGGCCACCTTACTCACTTCGGGAACACGACACTAATTGAGAACAGCGTTCACTTCAGCCTATCGCACACCACTGATGAATATAGGCTTCGACAAATTCGCACCAAAAATGGCGTAAAATCATGTGTTTTGCCCATAGTCACCATGCTGGGCAGGCGGTTGGTGACCGAGGGCTGGCTTTGTCGCACCGAAGACGCTGCTGCCCGTCTTCGGCCTGTGTATTTTAAGCCCAACAGTTCTTATAGTCACTTATCTCGCCACAGGTCGGTTTTATAAGTTCCAAGCTGTTAGTGGAACTGTGTTATCCCTTAGTCGCCTCTTAACGACACCCACGGGAAGAGAGGGGGTGGCTATATTCTTTAATGCCGTAATCACACAGCAGCGTTATTTAGTTGTAATCGTCCGTAAGGTTGGTACTTCCACAGATGGGTTGCTCCAGATTATGAGCACGATATTTCCTGCTACGCTCTACCTCAGTGATGCTGGACAAAGATATGCTAATTATGGAAATAATATAGCACCTCCATGTTTGACACGAAATAAAAAGGAATCGTTACTTTTACTTTATATTTATCGAGTTAGAAAAATATTTGATATATAATAAATTTATACTGCTCCAAAAAATACCATGTACGCTTTTAAGCCTTTTTTAGTCTGCCTTTTTTCTCTAAATTGCACTAATGGAGCAAAGTGGTTTGATGGAAGATTCACTGTGTCCAGTCTGTTTGATCGGTACAAAAGATTTTTTAGCGCGTTTTTTTACACTGCCACGAGTCAAGCAAGTCGCCATGTTAATAAGTAATGTTTAATAACTTCCGTATTATTTCATACCAACCATTTAGCCTGTAATAACCCCATTGCTGGGCATATGCCCTTTTCTCCATTTAGAAGTTGGATGGGAGCTTAATCTACTGCGACTGCAACACATCGGGTTAGCGGATATATTCCCAACTATGAATAACAATCGCTATCAGGTATTTACGATAATTACCAGGACCGACAGTTTAACGTGCTTTCCGAGGCATGGTTGGGAAACCCACAAAGGCAGGGAATGGATCCCGCAAGTCGCTGATGTGTACTCGCTAATATTATACAACACACGCCCCACTACACCAGAGCGGTTGTTGTTTTTTACCTAGGTTAGGTCAATTTAATAACCCGGGGCGAGGTGGTGAATGTTAGCGCCATCTCGCCCACTCAGGCGGATTTCTGCTCACACTTGGTGGATTTTAGTCAGAAAGAGTCTGACTGAATGACCAAGTCTGTCCATGATGGATTTTCCTCACGTTAAAAAAAGTCAATTTAAAAAACATAGAAAAAGCCACGAAAATGCTAACGTAGCCGTACTAAAGTAAAAAGGTGTGCTAAGTAATAGGTGTAATTTGTATATTTTATTTTTAGCTCAACGTTAGTATAAATCGAGTGAGTAAAATATAAACCTTTTTTTTAATAAAAAGATTGTATAAGGCTTAGATTTAAAAGAGAAGTGTTACTATTTATTTTTTTATACAATCTGCATAATTTTTCGTAAAATTGCTATGTTTTTTCTAGGTTTTGGTTTTCGCGCTAAAATGTACAATTTACATACACTTTAATTACGTATATAAAAAGGAATCGTCGATATATATGTACGCGCTTAACTGCGGGACTAAGCTGACGAGAGCGTTACAAAAATTGTGATCGGACAAGGCGAACGGAAGTCGAGAGGGAGATATAAGTTAGATGGAGCTAAAGAAGTTTTACTTAAGTTAGTATAAACTAAAGTGTCACCTTTTCATTTCAGTGTAGTTTTAATAAATATACAGATTACGTTTGTTTTCAAACAAAGCAAAAAACCGATTTTAATTTACATCGACAAATAGATTATATTATTAGGGATAACTCAAAGATCACTCGTCAGTAAAAAGTTATTAATTAGAAAAAAATACGGTTGAATTTAAAACCTTATCCTTTTTTTTGGATTAGGTTAAAAGTGTACGGAACCCCTTATGTTCAATTTCCGGTTTTTGTTACTAAGACAAACTATTTATTCACCTAAAATTTATCTAAAAGCCAACAGATTCAACCCGTCTCTATAATCTTATCTGATGTAGGCTTTTTTTTTATCTATAAGAGAGAATTAGAATTTATTTAAATTAGATATTATAAGCGGGTCATTGACTTAGAAATTAAATAATTTTATTCTATACATTAGTGTTGTCCTTATTTCAATAATAGAGCTTTTTTTTAATGGACACTGATTTAAAAAACTGTATAACAACCTGCATAATGAATGAGAATCTTTTTCTTTTTTTTAAGTTGGTTAAAAGTTTATTTTAACATGACCCACTCTGGAATATTGATACGAGAAGTTGACTTAATGCTGACGGTCGCGGATTTGATTCCCGTATGAAATTAGGTAATGCAAATTATTGTTATCCGTATGACATTTCGTGTTATCCTACCCTGCTTCGAAAAGCACTTAAACCTGCTTGATATTATACAACTCATTGAGATCGATACTTATGACCGAGAATTATTCGCCAATCTGCTGAGAAACAGAATAATCTTTACGATTTTATTTTTGTGTTACCCACACATTAGGGAATTCTAAACATTTTTTAATATCATATCAAAAATAGACCGTTCCATTTTGAATTTCGAATTTCGATCTAACGGGTACATCGTTCCATAGCTTAATTGGCTAGAGCACAGACACGGTCAGTCGCAGATGCAGGTTCGATCCCCGCGGTAACGGTTGATTGTTGATATGCTATTCAAAAATGTTTTTTTTTTTTTTTTTTTTTTATTAATACCTCCGACATGGGGTCGGAGTCTGTGCTTAAACTGCTCATCCATACCAGTTCTCGCATTTATTCTTCTCGCACTTTCATTCTGCATACTAATTTCTTTCTTTCATACTTTCCACATTCACACACTGGGTGGGTTCCCATCTAACCTACTATTATACTTCTATTGCTTATTTTATGAACACCTGGGAAAATGAGCGGGGTTTGGGTATGATGTTTTTATTTACAATCTTTTTCTTTTTCCTTTTTTATATACACTATAATAATAATAATAATACATAACTTACATCTGTTCTACTAAAAAACTACACTACACTAACAACTTCTTAGTTTACTATTAGGTACTTTATTTTCTAAACTACTTAACCTATGGAGGTAGCACTTACTTTAGCTGATTTTCATTTTATAATTTTAACTTAATATTCATTTATTTATTTCAAAAATGTTTAGAATAATCTGGTTTAAGCTCCAACCCTTCTCCTATGTAGAGAGGAGCGTTTCGCCCAGCAGCGGGATGCTTACATACTGTGTGAGATCAGTACCAAGTGCTGGCAGACAATGAAATGGTAATCATTTGACGCTCAGTGCGTGAAACGTTCTGGTTTATAACTTAAAAAATAAACCGTACTGTTATTTGCAAGGGTCGCGGTAAATTAAACGTGAAAATAATACACGTAATGAAAAACGTTATAAATTTTCGATTATTTCGATCGATAATTTTCGATTAGTTCGTGGCTTATTTTACAGTGTTGCTTTATTGTTTATAATTTTGAGATATATATATGAAGTGGCAACATTTTTTTAGGCTAGTCAAGGTTGTGCGTTTCTAAGGTTGACATTTATGTCTGTGTTAAAGGCCACAACTGACCGATCTGTATGTCTAAATTTCCAATTATTAATACATTTTAGTATACATTTATATTTTATCTATACTCAGGACGTGAATCCAATTCATAACTTTGAAGCTTCACGGAAGCAGGGATGTAACCCTGCTAGCAATTAAAATTATACACGCTAGTGAAAGGGATCACGGAATAAATTTATGATTTACCTAAAGGATTACAATACTTAATATTTTACAGTTCTTCACATTGAAAACCAACCTCAAAATTCCGTTTTTAAATCAAAAGACAAAAAATATTTATTTTATTGGTCACACAAATTTTAAAACAGCCGTCCTTGATTGATGTTATTCATTGTCCATTAGTAACTACCATATAATTTGGTTTAAAGAAAACATTTAAATATAAATAACTTCGAAATGAAACGGTAATAGTAGGTTGTGTCCATTTTGAATTTCATGAAACTACTGATGTGGTCCAATTATCATACAAATTATAATAATATTCCGCGAAAATGATAATGAAAGTAAAAAATTTTTAAATATAACACATTCATTTATTGACATACTTATTTATTTTAATTACTAAAACATTTTGCACATTTTTAAAATTAAATAAATTAGGAATTTTTATTACTTTTATAGTTCTAATTAAAAATTAATATAAATATAATAGGTTAATACGCCAATAACATATTGAGAAGTGCAGAAATATGTAAATTTAATTAATAAAACGCGTATTTAAACTAATTATTTAAATTAAACAACTGCGCTAATTAAAAAAAAAAATTAGAACGACAGTAAAAGCATGTTTTTCATTTCAATTTTACGTTTTAATTGAATATACATCGTATGACCCTCATTTAATTTACTGTGATGTAAATAACAAAATAAAATTTATGTAAAGCTATGTAAATTAATACGCATCGTATTCAGTATTGTGTTTTACATAGACAAACGAGCATTTTACTGTAGTGAACAATTAATATGGAACATTTGAGTGATATACTCGTATATTAAATACAGTGAAAACCGCAACATAATAAGCCTCAATAAAAAATTTTCGTCATTTAAGAATTTTTCGAAAATCCAAATTGTTTTTCGAAATATGAAAATGTTCTTTTTCTTTAAATATTTTTATTTACTTTATTGCTAGAAAACCAACATCAATTAGTGTATAAATATAGTTTAACAAATAAATCTACAAACATATCAACGAAAGCCTCAAGCCAATACAATTTTCATTAAAAACTTTAAGAAATTTCATTTTGACTGATTATTAAGGTCATCTGGATACTAAAATAGTTTTAACATGATGTTTATAATAGAATTAAGATGAATGTTTATACAAAAAGTAATTTGACTGACAAAACTGGGACAGATCTTATCATGTGTGACAAATATTCGCATATTGCAAACAATGCAGTAGTCGAAGGCCGTGTACAGACTGCGCGTTTCAGCATTAACTCATTCATCATTGACGCTGTATTTCTTGCAAGATATTACTAATTTTGTACTAAAATACGGTGTTCATTACTTTCAAAAGTAAAGTAAAGTAGCTGTGGAGTTTTGTTGCCAATTCTCCTCTACAGAATCTATGTATATTACGAATCAGTTGTAGCTTCACTTTTAAAAATAATCATAAAGTTTCCAAAATATTAAATAAAGATGGTTTTATGGATGTGCTATTGGTAAATAATTATTGGAATAGTTGTCGTCACGGTTATAGCTACTGGCTGGAGTTGATTAATGGGAAACGCTTGTGTATATCGTAACTACATATTTTTATCGTAGTCTAAGCGTTTGTGCTATTCCATCCGGGATTCTAACTCAAATTTAGTCGTCTTTACTTCTGCGAAGCCTTCAAAGAGACATTTTGTATTCATTTTTGTATAACATAAATAACGCAACATCTAACTAAAAAAAATAATAAAATTTTTAATTAAGTCTTACCACGACAAAGAATAGTAATTATACACAGACATCATACGCGTACATTCGTAGAGCGTATGATGTATGTGTATTTATTATACTAACAAAAATAAATAAATACTTTTGAATCTTTAACATACACACACGGTTGTTTGTTCCTAAGGGAAGCAACCTAATGTTTTTGTTATAGGTATCAGACGGCAGATATAGATATATACTTTTTTTCGATAAATAAATATTAATAATACATAAATAAATACATATATCACACACAGACTCGAAAAGGGAACGAACCTACAACCCCCGAAGCGGAAAGCAGGGTAACTGCAAACTGCATCAACGGGCTGGTCCTACATACATTGAAGGTATTGACAGCGAATATTAATGCAGGCGTATTAAAAGGAAAGCGTTACGTATGTAGAAGGCTTTACGTCTAAAGTGGAGTAGCCTGTCACCAAGATTGACTGACCTGTTTATTTTATTACTGTGAAAATGACACTCATTCTCGTTTGTCTTCGAGACTGGTAATTACATTATTTCACCGATCGTGTTTATCGGAATAACATTCTGACATAAAAAAAAATTAACTTGTTTTTTTTTTATATGCGGTTTTAGTTTCAATTTCGTTTGCTTAAGAATACTTACTATTTACTTACCTTATGATTTATTTATATAAGTTTTCTAAATTATATCTGTTATTGTTTTTTGACTCAACTAATAATTATAAGTATTAATTTATAATTATTTCATTCTATCATTTTGATATTAAAGATAAGGGCCTTGTTTTTTTGAATTTTGCATACTTTAATGCATTTATATACAAGATAAATCACATACAGGCACCGTTTTAATTTACATACGTGTTTTATCGTAAATACACTCTTATTAGATCGTAAAACGTAACATAATAATAAATATTACAATAAAATGGAGCCCGGCGCCATTTTGGATACGCGCCAACTTTTGAAGTTGTCGAAATTACCTAGATCCTTTCGTTCAGCATCTTTCTCCTCTTTCTGAATTACTTTAAAGAATGTTATGAGGCGAGAAAAGCTCATCTTATATGGTCATGTATAATTTTCAGTCCAATCGTATAAAATTACTGCAAGTTTAGTCAAATATACCTTATAAATGTTGCAATAAATTTTATTTTTTTACAAAGTAGGAGGTTACTCAATTCGATCGTATATATATTTTGACCGTATATATGTATGTTCGGGGATAACTTCGTCGCTTATGAACCGATTTTGATAAATTTTTTTTGTTGGTATGATACCATGTTAAGGAAACCAGGATCTGATGATCGAATTCCAGAGAAATCGAGGGGAACCCTCGAAAATCGAAGTGACGACTAGTGCGTTTGTTAATTTCTTTTCGTCTACTTACGTTGTATTACTTGTCGATGTAATTTAAGTCGGTTTTTTTCGTTTGCGAGCAAACACAATTATATATGTTAGAGTATTTTTAGATCATTCTGTTTCATTCTTTTTATTTTTTTATTTGTATTTGAAAAAGAAAATCTGCATCCAAAAAGCTATAACAATCATTTTTCACAGACAAAATGATAATAAATAAAAGCATTGTACTTCCCCAAAAGGACTTCACTCCCTGGAACGAGTGGTGTGTTAGACCGCCGTCTAAAGACACACAAAGCACAATTATGTACGAATCGTGACAAACATGTATATGACAGCCAGTCACTATGACAATTTCTCTAAGAAACCACTACTATCTTACAGTACACTTTTTTATTTTTAAATCGCCATGACACATACTGTTACATACTTTACAGTTCAAATACCATGAAGATACTAAATCCGAAAGTAACATTCAAATGATTCAATAATATAGATATATCTATCTGTATTTGTAATTAAAATAGATATGATATCTTAGTACGAGAATCGAGAGCGAGCGAGGCGTAATTTTGATCGATGAAAGAGTATTACTAAGATGTGGGCGGAACGTTAGATAAAGCGCTTTACATGCTAACTTTGTTTTAGTTACGCGACTGATTACTAAAAAAACTATGTATGTGACTTAAATATAATTTCAAAATTTGAATTTGAAACTCTCTTTTTTAAAGTATTGTGTAAGAGTAAAGTCTGTAAATATATTTAAAATCTAAAATATAAATAAAATAAAGCGATCACCGAAATGTATGAACATACGCGCTTGAATTTCGAATGAAGGTACTAATATCAATAATTTTTTTATTTGGGTGCTCGTTATTACCAGAACAAGGTTGTAAAATAAAATAAAAATTAATATATTAAAAAAAAAAATGCGGTACGAAGTTCGCCGGATCAGGTAGTTTTTAATGATTTTGATTATTTCTTAAAACTCATTATCTGACAAATGCTATTATTTTTTGCGCATATTTAATACCTACCTTGCAAAAACTTTTTTTTAAGTTCAATTGAGTTGCAATTTTAAACAACAAATATATAATAATGTGTTGCAGTTTAGTAAATACAGTACTAACGAACTGACACAGTTCTTAACAAACTGAATTAGGTATATATTGATTTATTTTTGTAAACAACTAGGCCGGCAAACAATCGTACGGCTCACCTGATGGTAAGAGATTACCGTAGCTTATAGACGCCTACAACACCAGAAGCATCACAAGCGCTTTGTCGGGCCTACCCCGAATCCCCCCAGGAGCTCCTTCACCTTATTGATAATAGGAACACAACATTGCTTGAAAACACTATTTTTTTGCCGTATCTTCTGTAAGGTCGAGTTACTTCAACAGTCGGGCTACTTCATATTATGAGCAGATATTTCAAATAAGCAATTCATTCACAATACACAGTTTTAACTACATTGAATAAGTTATCACAGTAATCACTCATACGCCACGTATTGAGTAGCAACGTTAGTCGCACAATAATTAAACAATAACTGTTTCTTCACTTACAAATTATCATGATGGACAACAATCCCGCCAATATATGACAAAGACGGCGACTGACCAATCAGAAAATTAGTATAACCAATTCAGAAGATGGTGTCTTCATCTGTATGCTCTTTCGGTATTTCAACAAATAACAATCACAGTAAGAACAATACAATCCTATAAATTTATTAGAAGCATAAATTTAAATGATACCAGTATTTATTGTTTAACTACCCTGTAAAACAGATAACAAAGATAGTGACTGATCGTAAATTAATATTAACCATTCGGAAGATGATGTCTCCAGATCTGTACTGTTCCGGTATTAAACGATTATACGTACCTAATATCGACACAAAATCCAATATTTTAATAATTGTCAGAACTATAAATCTAAATGCTAAAAATAATTCCAATACATTAACTTTGTTATTTAATAAAATAATAATAATAATAATACTTTATTTCAGACAAATTTTAAGTCCATATTGGATTGTTCAAAAATAAACACAAAATTAAAAAATCAATAAGTAATAATAAAAGTAATAAAGTAAAAACAAAATCAAAATATTAATTTGTATAGTCACACGCACAAAGTTGAACGTTTTTGTGATCTAAAATTTAGATCGCTACTATTGTAATATTTTTATAAGAATATAAATTACATAGAAATATATAAAGACATTTTATAATCATAAAACATTACCTCATTAAGTATTTGCTTATAGTAATATAAAATATGTTAAACAAATGATTACGATAGTTTATATTATTTTCTAATGTTTGCGTGAATTTCACTCATTATAATGAATTCTCCTCAGATTCTCCCGTGATCATGGTTCCTGTAAAGTATCCGAAACGTCGGGCATCTAAAATACTTAATAAGCCACGATAAAATTGGAAAAAGTTGTTTCATATCTTAGTCTAATTTTAATATTTATAGTGACCATAATAATAAATGTATATTGAATAGAATATTTCATAAAACATTATTATGATGGAGTATATATTAAATCCATAAAAATAATCTATATTTAATTGAATAAATATATAAATAATCGCAATAACGTCAGTTAGTACGTTCACACTACGCGCGGTAGTAACGAGAGGACGATTACCTAACGAGCCGGTATGAGGCAATGTTCGACGTAGACATAATCTAGCCTAGATATTAACCTGATTTGCATACGCCCCGTTTGCTCTCAACTCGCCTGTTATCAGGGCTGTCGCTTTTTATATCTATACTAATATTATAAAGCTGAAGTGTTTGTTGGTTTGTTTAAATGCGCTAATATCGGGAACTAGGGGTTCGAATTAAAAAGTTGTTTTTATTGTTGGATTGTCCATTTACCGAGAAGCGCTACATAGTATTTTAGTACGTTTTTACTTAAAATTAACGAGGGTGAAGCCGCGGAGCACAACTAGTCAGTAAAATAAGAATAGCTCTAGATAAGAAGTTAATTGATCTGCTGTGCTTAATATATGTATGATTAACAAGATTTTTCAAGTGGTTTTGCTCAAGATGAGTTTTACTTGAAAGTCTTGTATGTTTTCTTAGTTACGATTTGATGATAATATTATAGGCATTATAGCATTTTATTATAGTACTGTGTGGCTACGGTACTAAAGAATATAGCCACCCCCCTTTCTTCCCGTGGGTGTCGTAAGAGGCGACTAAGGGATAACACAGTTCCGCTACCACCTTGGAACTTAAAAAGCCGACCGGTGGCAGAGTAACCATCCAAATGCTGGCTTTGAAATACGCAGGCCGATGATGGGCAGCAGCGTCTTCAGTGCGACAAAGCCAGCCCTGCGGTCACCAATCCGCCTGCCCAGCGTGGTGACTATGGGCAAAACACATGAGTTCACGTTATTTTTGGCGTAAACTTGTGGAGGCCTATGTCCAGTAGTGGACTGTATAGGCTGTAATGATGATGATGATGATGATTTTATTATAGAAAGCAAAAAATAGAATCCAATATGTTCCGTATATTCTGATAATAGCACTTTTGATAAAACATAATCGACCTTTTTTGATTTATTATATGACAAATTATTACGCACAAAACAGGCTTACATCTAAAACTTTAATAACTAATACCTTTATTTATGTGTAGTTGATTGCTTTTTATATGTATACAACTAAGAAAAAGTATATGTAATATATGTGGCTCATTGCTTCTCATATTTCCTGTATAAATACCTATAGGTATTTAATAAAAACAATACCCGTAATTTAATAAATAAAATTACAATTATTTTTGTCACCCCTGTCTGTCCATTACACAGTCTATGAAACTTAAAGACAAGCTTCAAGTGTTTATAAATATGTCTATGAATAACGTGCTTATATTTTTTTTTCTGTTTTATTTACAACATTAAAGATGCTTAGACTCCTGACAACTTTTCCGACTGTTGATTTTTTTAAAATATTGTTAATTATAACTTTTTTTTAACTAATGTCACAACAACAGAATATTGCGCTAACAGTCGCCAGCTCGTTTTGTACGAGTCTGTGTCATAGAGATATTTCTCATATCGGCGTATGTGTGTGTTTTGCGTTTTCGGACAACCGACACACGATTAATAATAATAATAATAATAAAAACTCTTTATTGTACACCAAGAGTGAGCAAAATTACAAAAATGAAAACAGGAGGTAAGTACAAAAGGCGGCCTTATCGCTAATGAGTGATCTCTTCCAGGCAACCTTTTATCAGGCAACGATTTACCTAATTCTTCTTGAGGTCATTGAATTAGGCACTAATTTTTTATACTATGTATGCAATATACTTTTAATGTATATTTTTTAATAAATTAAAAACTATCTACCTTTATTTAAACGTTTTTCTTATTTCAAACAGTCTAACTTTCAAATTACGTATTACTACACTTGCAATTACATGTTTTCTAAAACTGTAATTTTTTTACATTTATATGTACTACGTTTCACAAAATTAAGTATTGAAGGTCAACAAAAAAGATTAAACTTGTTATAAATACGATGATTGAAAAAATATCTGTTTTAAAATACTTAGTCAAATTAACGGATATCTTTCGAAAGTTGCCGTAATATAAATATTACGTAATATATATATTTATTGATCGTATAGAGTAATCTTTAATTTTGTTGAATATTTATATAAATGAAAAAATTGCTGTGTTTAGTTGAATAGTTTTCCTTAATGTGGGATAAATTTCGGCTTTATATTATTACGTTTTATTAGTAAGTAGTGTTTATATGTGTGCTTTTATGTGTAAGTTGATGAGTATCTTCTGTACACGTCGTTTGCGTTCCTCAACTTCCCCATACGTGCACTAATTAAATGTTAAGCGTCGTGACACAGTCCTAACTTTTAAGTTGCAGTTTAAATTGGCGTTCATTTAAATTAAGCTGATTAGGGATCCCGCTCATGTCGCTTGAGAGTGACTTGTTGACATTTCTAAGATAAAATCTGTACTACCGCGGAAGTCGGCGTGAGTTTCGAGGTCGAAGCAGTACAGTTGAACGTTGATTTAAAATAGGTTGATGGCCCTTATTAATGGCTTGCATCCTTTAGTTATGTCATCGAAGTAGTATATTGTCTTTTTTTGTCGAAATTTGAACAAAATAAAAAATTTAAATTAAAGAATACCAAAAAATAATGAAATTAAAGACCGTTTTTTTAAATATTTCAATTTGACTACAGACTGACAATCAACAAAAGAGTATATAATATGTGTGTGTGTGTGTGTGTGTGTGTGTGTGTGTGTGTGTGTGTGTGTGTGTGTGTGTGTGTGTGTGTATTTTTATGCATTAACCACCATGCTGTTCCAATGAAGTCTGACTCTATATTCCCTACTTTGAGTAACGATCGCTATTAGGTGTACATAATAACAACCGGGACCGACGGCTTAACGTGCTCTCCGAGGCACGCGGTGGGGAGACCCACAAGGACTGCACAAACGCCAAAACCACAACAAATACCTGTATGGCCAATACAAATGTTTGTCATGTGCAGATATCGAAGCCGCAACCGTTAGCGCAACAGCCACGAACCAGTGCTGTGACCATTGAACCAACGCGTCGTCTAAAACAGTTACAATTAAGGAGTTATTTCATATACGTCACAATCATTATTATATTAAATTCAATATTATATTTTACACAAAATATTAAACGTGCTTTGTTTCTTTTAATGCAGAAACAAAATTGTTGCAAATATCGCGGTGAACTTACGAAAAAAAAAACAATCCTGTACTAAAATTGCAAAATAAAAAAAATGCATAGTGACAAAAATTAAATTTTCTTTATCAAGTGGTTTCTATCCCTTCAGAAGAAATATTTTTGTCCTATTAAAATACGTTACCTTTTGCGAGGAATTATAAATTTGTGCACGCATACCTTCCACAGCGGTTTACGGTGATGTTACTAACAATGTGGTAACATTACTTGTTATCCAAAAATTTTAATTGGCAATGGCACCTTGCCCTCACATCAGATATTCTCTCCTTTAGACTTGCTCTGGAATTCCTTGTAACATATATATAAAGTAGGTATTTTCTGCATTTTTTTAGAAAACTTTTTTCTGCACTGTTGTTGCTAAGAAATGTACCAAATTAAAAAAGCTACAGGGAATGGGATAAACCCCATGTAGAGAAAAAAGGTTAGATAGTACATCACGTACTTGTTTTATTGTTTTTCTAAGGTTTTGGTCTGACATATACTTTTGTTTATTTTATCCATACCGAAACTGCAACATTTCTATTTTATAGCAAATGCATTACGAGCTTTAATAATGAAGAAAAAAAAATTGTATGAATCACAATATGCATTCCATTATATGTGCAATTATTCTTCAGGATTCCTTATCTTAACGCAAATCTAGTTATTTTTTAAATTTTCTCACAGTTCCGAAAAAAAAAATCTAATTTATTTTTCATTTTGTCACAAAATATCATGTATATTAAAATTTTATGAGAAGGTTTAGGATACGTACGTGTTTTTTCACATTATTTTAGATCGATGGATTTATTCAGTTTACACCTAATTGCCCTAAAATTCAACTTAGTGTAATTTTTTAATAATTGCTGCATTCTATAATATTTCCATTATTGTTGTAAAATCAGTTGTGCATTTACTTTAAACAGAAATTTTACGTCTGAGACATAATTTTTTGAATATTGCTTAAATTGCAAATCTAGACAATCATTTTCAACAGTGCACCCGGTCAATACCTAGTAATATTGACAATTTTCAGACCAGACCATAATTTATCCAATCTACTTCATTGAGGACACGAAGTATCGACGTGGCCGACTCTGTATGTATGCAAACCATAGTTGTCATATTGTCCATTACTTAAATAACTAAAAATTATTAGTATGGTAAAAATTATAGGAAGACACATTCGGCTGATTCTCCAAAAATGCCATATCTTCAATTACCATAAAGTTACTAAAGTTTTATAGGTCCTTTGCTCTGGAACTTTATGGACAGATTTCAAGTTGTTTAAGAGTAGCAAGTGTTTAAGAAGACTTATAGAAAATATTATGGTTACCAGCACAGTACTAACACACTATTTTTATGTTAAAAGACTTTGACCGAATGACTGAGACACCCGTGACCATAGTGCAATGGCGCCGAAATATCCCACTTTGTACATATAACTTATAGTTAAATATACATATTGAAATATACTATAAATTTTACATGAAGAAATGAACGAAAACAAATAAAATTTAACTATTGTAGTTTAATAGACGTAGAATGCAGTTATTATGTACACATGAATCATTTTACCGCTTCATTGAATGAATTCTTTGCGTTGCGGCCTTGGCATTGAGCGTGGCTGCAGTCGATCTACATGCCAAATTATCGGCATGTGTATTGCCAATTGTTATCATCTGCCAAATGATATTCAACCGTATGTTTAAGTCATAAGGCATATACTGGTCTGTGTGTACGTTTCTAGAAATTAATGTCGCAGTTATTTATACTGAAGACTTTATTAATATCGGATGTTTATTATTTCCGTTCTTAATTAAAAGTAATAATGTCGATTGAACCGTAATAGTATTAAGGTATATATATATGCATTCATAAAACTTCTAAATACTGTTTATTTTACTGTTAGTCAATGTAACAGAAATGATGTAATTGTCTTTAAAAATCCAATAGTTGGTCAAAGACCAGGAAGTCATGGAGAGGACTCTAATGAGACCACATAAGGTTTTTTATAAATCATGCTATTCCAGTTTAGAGATAGCCTGTTGCAGTTAACCAGTGAGGTAGGATCGGCAACGCGCTTGTGATGCATCTGGTGGTCCAAGGGTCCATAAGCTACGGTAACCGTTTACCATCTTGTGCACTGTAAGCTTGCACACACACACACACACACACACACATATATATATATATATATATATATATATATATATTTCTTTACTAACGTAAATCTCTGTGTCAACAAGGTAGAGAGAGGTGTAGAGGCGCGTGTGGGCGCCTAAATACCGACGGTTTGTAGGTTTGATTCTTGCTTGAGATGGATATTTGTAATGGTACAAATATGTTTTTCCTGTTTGGATTTCTGTCCTTGTGGGTTTCACCACCGTGCCTCAAAGATCACCTTAAGTTTTCGTCCCGGTTGTTACCATAAATTCCTAATAGGGATCGTTATTCATAGTAGGGAATATCCAAACTCGCAGTGGAGAAACGTGAGGAATTAATCTCCAGTTCTTCTCCTACATGGAAACACAATGCCCAGCTTTATCTAATAACGCACACTCAAGCTACAATTGACATTTTCATTGCGCCTGAACAATGTCATCTCGCACCTATCATCCTCGAAATAGCAAGTTAACTTGTGTTAACTATATGCATCGTTTGCAGAATGCGGCACGTATTTTCATTTTATACATGATTTACGAATGGTCTGACAAGTGTACGCTTAAGACAGTAGGACGCATTGGTCACAACTGTGTTAATTTTGCTAGCTGTTGATAGACGTCGCGTTAGCGCAATGGTCACAGCACTTGCTATGACATTGCGCTGACGGTTGCGGTTTCAATCCACATAACATACATAAATATGTATTGGCCATACAGATGTCTGCAGTGGTCTGAGCGCTATGATATTAGTCTGTGTTTTGCTGTATATGTTTCTGATGATGCAGGAATTTCTTGCGTTCATTCGTTGGGTAGAGCTTAGTGTGAAACGTTTATTTATCATAAATCAATCAATACATATAATAAAAATGTACGGTAAATATCATTGGGACCTTTATGAACGCAAAGAGCACCCAAAACAATGATCGTCAGAAGTTTCGTCTGTTTGTCTGTGCGTTTGTGCACGCTAATATCAGAAGCAGCTTATCCGATTTAGATGTGGTTTTTACTAATGTATTGTGTCAAGCTTAACTTAACATTTAGTATTTGTTTCATGTCAATCGATTCATAAATAAATAAGTTTGGCCAATTTAAAGAATCACGTTGAATATGTAAAGTCACTATTCCACGCGGACGAAGTCGCGAGCACAGCTAGTTATATGTATATATATGAGTACATACATTTTGGCGTTTCATTTTTATTTATATAAATTCAAAAACGTATTAGACAGCTGTGTCTGAATGTACGTTGCGTCATTTGATATGTACACTGTTTGTGTCAGAACAGGGCAGCGAGGCGCCACCCGCTTGCTAAATATACTAAACCCTAAACTAGGCTCAATTTTCTTACAAGTTACATGAAATTAAACATGATAAGATATATAATGAGTTATATTACAGACAAAACTTGTTTGTGTGTGCTTACTATGTTTGTTTCAAGCGCTGTGGTCACAGTAACCTTTTGGATGTTTGCGTATGCCTGGGCGTTGTGGTCGTGTTGTTTGTGTTTGTGTTGTGTCTGATGTTGTGTTGTGTCTCATTTTATATAAGACACATCCAAATGTGGACCGTTGAGTGTGAAACATTTACAAATTTACTTAAAATAACTAGTAGTAACTGTAACTTTATCGCCATTGCCATTCCTTTCATTCAGTTTGTAAGCCAGTATTACATATTTACGCCAGCTTGAGATAAGACGTAGGTTTAAAGATCTCTTTGGGATATTTATTTTTTTGACCTAACACTGAGGGTTATGATATCCATAATATCTGAATCATTATAAATAATAATTTTTATATAGACTTGTATTTGAAATATATGTATTGTATTTAGCTATTTATAAAATGAGTTTTTATATAGGTATATTGACTTGCTTCTTTCTCATTCATCTCATTTGAATTTCTGGTTCATGTTATAACAATCTGTAAATAATCAAATTAGATATTAGCTTTACGTAAATAATAATAAATTTAATTAAGTACATAACAAATATAATCATACATATATAAATTAACTAAATAATCTTTATGATTAATCTCAATTTTGTAATTTAAATGTTTTGAATTTTAATTGAATAAAGTTAAATTTTGATTACATTGAAGCTAATAAAAAAAAGACAATCATTTATTTTACATTATGTACAATTACTGTATACTTATATAATTGTGAGGAATTTATTTAAATAAATGACGTGGTCTCGTGCGTAAACAGATATGAGATGATTTATTGTAACGATGCACTCGTCTGCAAGATCAAGGTTGACAGAGAACAAAATGTTGTTCTGAACAATATCTTACACTATATGCACGACGCGTCTTTACTCACGTTTACACAATTTTATTTGAAGGTATATCTACATACTATGTGTTACCTTAAAATGGTTAAGTTTTTAAGTACGAAAAATGTTTTTTAAGATAAATTTTGTATTTGAAAATTTTTCATTACGTACGTAATTACGAACTTCATTTGACGTTATCAACAAATTGAAAAGTACTCTTTCATAAACTTCCAGATGTTTTAAATACTGCATCTATTTCTCAATAATAGTTGTTCCGTAATAATAAAGTAAAAAAGAAAAATATTTTTTGATATTTATAATCATCAACCCAGTTGGAGACAAAAATGATTTTAATGAAGTAAAATATTTATTAAAATATTATATAATGAAGCAACTTTTTCGGATTTTATCGCAGTTTATTAGGTTTTTTAAATGTCCGACGTTTTGGATACTCTACAGTAACCATGGTTACGAGAGGACTTGATATTATATAATTTTAATTATGTTAACTGTTAAACTTTGTAGAGTACTTAGAAAATCAAAATGGTTTAGAGTGTAAAATTCTGTCTGTTTAAATATATATAAAATACCACATTCTATCAGAAAATGTATATAAATTATTGCATTTCATACAATGATACTAGAGTCTCTTCGAGTTATAGTTTTAACATTCCATCGTCCTATCTCCATACTTGGTAGTTCAGATAATTCAGAATACTACCTTTATAACTTTTATCATCAACTTAATCTACTCATGTTCAAGTGAAGTATATTTTTTAAGTTTTAATTTAAAACTGAAAATTACTCCTTCGTAGGAAAACTTTATTGGAAATGAATTCTGTAGAAACTCTGTTATACTCTACATCTGCGGATGGAACATTTTTTTTATTAATCATTGTTCATTCTGTGGATCTAAAATTATCGTAAATCTGCGTATAAGTATATATATTTGGCGCTTTCCATCATATGTTCAATTATCTGGTTGAAGTATTATTTCAATTTCGATTATTCCATTCTTTTTACCTTTTGATTGAAATAATAAATCGAACATTCCGAAAAAAAAAGATAATTTCCGAAAACATTAACGAGGATAGCCAAATTTATATTTTTTCGTTTCCCGTTTAGCTTTCTTTTCTTAGTCTTTTTTTAGACTTTGGTCATCCAATCAAATTGAAATAGTTGGCGTACTCGTATTGATACCGAGTCTTGCAGTTTTTAGATTGAATTTTGATGTGGAATGGAAATTGAGTCTGCTCAAATTCCGGGGTTATCAGGGTAAACCATTTTATCCAATCCTCGATGTTTTTTGAGTTCTCTTTTTAAACAAAAAAAGAATATTTCGAGTTTCTGGATTCTGGTTCTTTTATTTTAACATCATAATTTACAATTATAATATACCAATTTAAAAAATCGACTCGCGTTCAAAAATTTTAAATCACATACGCCTTTTATTAGTATTAGCATTCGTGGAATATTTTTTTATTATATTATACAATATTCATATGTTAGTTAATATTGTTGTTGTTTTCTTTAAATATAAATAAATAAATAAAGACATTACAATAACCTGTGATAACAGTATCAACTTAAGCTTAATACCTACCTACATTTTTTGAAACCTTTGTTTTTTTTTTTAAATATTTTAACTCATATATTATTTAACATTACCTTCGCTTTCTATCTATTACCTTTATAGGTCCGAAAATATTTTCGGCCCTTTTAATTTACATGCGCCCAGATATCCAGCTACGTGACTTGATAGCAACTGGCCGGAATTATTTATTTATATTTTGTTCATGGAAACAGGACACGTAAGAAAACCGTTTATTTCTCACAAGTGTGTATAAACTGCCGTTGTTTCATACAGGCACGTTGATGAGATGAAAGTATACTTTCATCTTTTAAAAGTAAGGCGTGAAATAATATCGTCACTGATAACCTTAATTTGTTACTGGAAAATTACTCTTCAAGGTTGAGGTTTTAATGATATCGCCTTTTTTTAAGTTGCTTAAATGTTTTATCTGTGGTATTTGTAAATTTTTAATAGCTGTTATTACTTGGCGGAAATATATCATACGTATATCGTATTAACGTTTACACATTGGCACGATTCACGATTTGTATTATTTGATTCATGTGATATGAATATCATGATAATTGATAGTGCAGTAAATCAGATATACCATTTAAATGTTAGCAAATCGATAAATTACACGGATTTTTTTTCATTAACTTTAACTTTTTATAACTCTAAGATCTTAATTTTTAAGATTAGAAAAAAAAATGTCAGTAGACAAATACCTTAAGTTAACTTATTCATTAAATCGTGACTATAACACTTCTCTAACATAAGCATTAGAATTTATAACCATGTTACATCTAAACGTTGCATTCATCTTTGTGCCTCGTATAAACGCGAGATGAGTGGCTCGCACCCACGCTAGTGCCCATACCGTGAAACTGGTGCGAAACCAACCTTCACTGGAGTAGGTATTGAGCAACCATTACCTCTAGACTGTGTGGCGCGCCCGTTGTACCGTATACGAATAATCTTGGTAATTTTTAACCGATTGAAAAAAGGAGGAGATGACTTTAAACAAAGATTTGAATGGAATTATATTCCATTTAAATTTAGTTAATGTTTAATAGGTAACAAAATTAAATTAAATATAATAGATTATAATGGATATATAAAAATTAATAAATAAATCTCTTTAAATGCAATATTTGTTTAGTAACGCGTTTACGCAATGATTTTTGTATGTGACTTAAATGTAATTTTCGAGTATTGTGAGATTTATAGATAAGTCCGTGTATATATTTAATATCTTTAAAATAATATTTAAGTGTTTATATAAAAATAAATGGTCAAAATTACATACATTTTCACGTAAGTCGTTCGTCGTCGTTCGGAACTAAGGCAACATTTTGAATAAACCTAATTTTAACTGACTCCCAAAAAAGGAGGAGGTTCTCAATTCGACTGTATATTTTTTTGTATGTTACCTCAGAATTTTTTACTGGGTGGATCGATTTCGATGATAATTTTATAAATCGAAAGCTGATACTTATGTGTAGTCCAATTTAAAGTTCATCGAGATCTGACCAGTACTTTTTGATTTATCCCTAATAATGCGTATTTAATTGATTATTTTTTCAACTAACGTGCGTATTAGATATTACTTGTGGCTGTTTTATAAATTGATGTCGGTTTTTTTTCATTTGCAAGCAAATACAGTTATAATTAAATAAAACCTGTAATTCGTCTAATAAAACGTAAACACTGCTATTGAGGCGTAGAATAGACGCGCCAATTTGCTTTATTACTCATTATGCTATCATAACTTCCTATACTTAAACTATTTGGTGCGTATTTTATACTAGACTCAGATAGGCTTGATACTTGAGCATTAATATATTTATTAGAAACCAAACTTCATTACTCTCTTCACAAAGATAGTTATAATATTTGTAGGTTTATTTTACTCACATAGAACGACTATAATACTTACAATAGAAACACAATACTGCTTGAAAGCAGCATTATTTAGCTGTAATCTTCTGTAAGGTCAAGGTACCTTCCTAGTCCATCTGCTCCAAGTTTGAGCAAGATATTTCCTGGTGTACCCTAACTCAATTAAAGGATACTCAAAATCGTTAGATCTCGATCAAATTTAAGTTGGCCCACACGTTTTTAATTATCTTTAAGTACTTGTTTTCTTAAAATAGATTACATTCGTGTATCACGTTGTTTATAGCCATGTTAATTGTCAATGCGGGTTCCGTGAAATGCTGATTATCTTTTGGAAAAAAAAAATTCAATGTGTGGGATGTACGTTTGAAAAATATAACCATAAAATGCCCGTATGTTGGTAACACTGTTAGTTACTTCCTTATCAAAATAAATAATCGTAATTTTTTAAATCGTGTTTAATTTCGTAATCGTGTTTTTTAAATACACATTTGACTCTATTGTATTGTGGTGTAATCTTTGTCTGCCTAATTAAATTTTACCAGTGTGGCGGGCTACGTTCCAATTATTGTTCGTATTAGGCGTTTATCCAGCGTTGGGACAGTTATGAGTACTGCCCCATAAAGTAAACAGGAGTAACTGCGGATTTTTTTGCTGATTCGTCTCAGCAGAATCGATATTCCGAATCCGTCGTAGATTAATTAATTGAAACAAAAGTCTACTTGAATTTAACTATTTTACAATTTTGGATTTTTTTAATTGTGATTGCTTATAAAACAGTCGTCGTAGTTCTTGGAAACATAACTGTTTTAGAAAATTGTTCTTTCTGAGAGACGACTTGAACTTTTTTGACTGAGAAAAGGTTGAACAGGAAATTTATTTGTATATAAGTATTTAAAAAGTATTTTAAAACATTTGAATGTAATTTAAGTAATATGGTTGTCATTAAAAATTGTAAGTTGAATTAAAACCACATTTTTATAAGAACTATCAAGATAAGCTTCTTATATATTAGACTAGATAACATTACTAGATAACATTACTAGATTTTAACATTTTAGATAACATTACTAGATTTTAAATACAAATACCGTACAATTATTACCATTGTTTAATTCAGCAATATACAATTTCGTGAAGTATCAAAATGTATCGAATGATGTACATACATCGCAGTTACGACACAGCATTGGGAACGAGCGTGGGTGTTAAATGTTAATACGCCAAAATCGCCTCTAGTGTCTTGTAATATGTATGATAATTCTATGAACATATTAGTCCCCATTCTGTGATTTTCCGGAACAAGCTATAGGCGCTGCCAATTGATTTCCAGATTGTTAGAAATGAGAGAAATTGTAACTGTTTCTAATGTAATGATAGATTTGATGAGAGGGTTAGGTTCAATGATGTCAATAAATATACTGTCCTGCTTAAGAAAATGGCAAATTATAAAATCGAAATCGACTTCAATGCTTTAGCTTTGTTTGAACTTAGTGAATGGTAATATTATAATAAAAAAGGTTTAATGGTTTATTTTACAAATGTAATAACAAAATAAATGTCTTAGCGTTATAATTTTACAAAAGCGGTTAACGAAGCTAACTAAGAAAATATTTTTTTCTACACTGAGGTAGCCAGTCTTTGGAATCACCTCTGTATTTGATACATAATGGAGCCTTAATGGATTGATTAAAACTCAATATAAATTTTTAAGTATAATTAATTACCTTTATTACAAGGTGACACCGTGACAAGTTGAAAAGGAAGGGCCGGAAGAAGTTATAGACAATATAATAGATTATGCAAAAAGACAATAAATTCTATGAAGCAAACTACAGATAATAATTACACAACAGATAAACCAAACTACAGATAATAGATACTACAATAATTCTAACTAATGACGACAATTACTACTATAAAAAATATATAAACTAAACTGCCTTGCGCGGCAACAACCTCGACCTCACGGAAGACCACAGCTAAATAATACTGCTTTCAAGTAGTGTTGTGTTCCTGTGTCAGGGAGGGATTAGGGATTGGGACTGCAACGCGCTTATAATGTTTCTGGTATTGCAGGCGTCTATAAGCTACGGTAATTGCTTGCCATCAGGTAAGCTGTACACTTGTTTGTTGTCCTAGTTGTAAAAAAATTAAATTGTTACTATTGTTAAGATTATCAGTACATTACTGAAACGTATAAAATTACTCATTACAATCTTACATCATATGTTACAACTACAATTCGATCACTTCGTTCAGAATTCTACAACTAAATAAGCCATTAACGAAACGTTTACTTGAATCTCGAAGACGAGAAAGCTATATTTCTCCATGTAGGCGTTGAGATTTATAGTCTATAAACATGTCAAGTGGGACATAGGGAAGTAATTCATCGATATTTTATCCTTATCGAGTCGATACCAAAACCCTAGATTTATTGCAATTAAGAATTAAACAAGTAAAAAAGTGGTATATTTTTTTTATCGATACTGCAGAACGACTACGGAAGTCGCATAAAATATTTATCGATAAGAAGTTATGACGTTGCCGCATTAAATTTAAATTTGTACTGTACTGCGTTTTATTTTCTTGATAAGTCGGTGTTGCCCTGACCTTTTATTAATTTTGATGCATTATCGAAACGATATCTTTACAGTAATATAATAAGGAGTGTAAATAAATTTGTTCGTTTTAATCCATAAATTGAATAGAAAAACCAAAAAAAGTAACTACTACTACTACGGACTTGAAAAATTTATTAAGGTTGTCATCTCGATCGCACCGGACAACCTCCTTCGCGTCTTCTCTACTCTACGTGACATTGGTGATATTATCTGTAATATTTTGACATTGAAATATATGAAATACAATAAATAATAATAATATATTTTCTCAGTCACTCTACCAGTCTGGTACAATAACGGTCTCGATGATCACCTTACAAACACATGTTACGGTCATACATATCAATCAGTGTGTGGGTGTTTATGCTGTTCTCTTTTCAGACTTTTGACACTTGGCACAAGGGGTCATTGAATGTAAAAACACAGGAAACGCCCCAAGCAGAAACTAATTTAAAATGTCATTCTAATATCAATTTTCATCCATTCAACTATCAAATAATTACTACCGTTATATTTACTTTACTTGCATTGATATAACACCCTCATCGTTTTCATATAATTCACACAGTCAAAAAAATCACGCAATCATAGTATTTATTTCGTGGGTATTGAGGCTACAATCGTGTTCAAGGAAATGTAAGCGTTACTCACGGTACAAGGTGCGTTTTATAGATTACATAAACGTTATCATGACATATTATTTCAAAGTTCTGAGGTCATTGGCTCGGTCGAGATAAAAATGACATAATGCACTATAATGTTTGCTCTTAACACGTTATTAAGGCAGCGATTATGGTGTTGTAAAACTATAATCATGGAAATATTGAAATGGATTGTTCGTTTGTGGAACGGGCTGGAAGTTTTGGTATACGTAAAAAAAAACCATAAAGGTTTAAAAAACCATGTACTTATTTTATAATATATATATTCAAAATTAGTGATATAAAATACATATATAGTTGACTACACATACAGTTACACGCCCATGTACATACATACACAAATGCATACATTGAGAGTACAAAAATTATGAGAGGTTCATCATTTCGAACAGGTGTTGCATGTCCAAGTTAGTGCCTACGTCTAAAAGTCAATATTTAGAGGACTTTGAACCTAATACAGAAATGTGGCTCAAGTCTGTATTATTATACACTTACTTGTCCATAAAATATTTTTTATCGATATAGAAAATTGTCTTTTTTTAAAGTAATTTGTGTAAAAGTGTTAAATTGTAGTAACTATTTCAAACACTTTTTAAGGAACAATACCTATCATCCTTATTGGCGTATCCGCTCGCACAAAAGAATCGATAACAATAGGGATGTATTAAATCTGATGTACTTATATCGATGAAGTACCTAGTTCGGGTGGTCGACGGAGCAGGATTACGAAGGGATGTCCCTTTGTTACGAGCACGTGTGTAAATCTACACGTTTTGCACGCTCCGGCTCTACACTATTGTCTGATAAATTGATATTTCCTTTCGTACTTTGCATGGAGGGCTATTTTTATTAACATGGTTAGGGCACACAACAAATGACACAATCTGTCGATAATTTATAACAGAGGAGTAATTTTTACGACGCGTCGGCGCAACGGTCACATCACTGGCTTGTGGTTATTGCGCTGGCGGTTGCGGGTTCGATCCCCGCACATGACAAACATTTGTATTGGCTATACAAATATTTGCCGTGGTCTGGATGTTTTTGCAGTCCTTGTGGGTCTCCCCACCGCGTGCCTCGGAGAGCACGTTAAGCCGTCGGTCCCGGTTGTTATCATGTACACCTGATAGCGATCGTTACTCATATTAAGGGATATATCCGCCATCCCGCATTTGAGCAGCGTGGTTGAATGAGGTCCTTCTCCTGCATGGGGTAAAAGGCCTATGCCCAGTAGTGGGATATTACAGGCTAAAGCGAATAATGTTTTGTTACAATAACCGTCCGGGTGTAGTGCCGCTTTAAAGACGACGAACCCGGTTTGATTCCAATTCAAAACAGATTTACATGTGTACAAATGTTTATTTTTCGGTACGGTGTTTATTTATTCGAGTCTTTTCAAAATCCCTTAAGTCTCGGCTCTTATAATAGGACCCTAGTAGAGATCGCCACTTATGGTAGGAAAACTATCCTTCAATCCAAAGTTGCAGTATCCTTGAATCCTTCTATATCTATACTCTAAACCGCGTATGGCGCAAATAAAGAATACTTCATTTTAGCTGAGCTCGATCAAACACTTGAAGATATTATATAAATTATTTTCTCGAAGCACACAATCCTCCTTCTCAAAGATTCGGATAAAAATTAACCTTGAAGTAATATGTATGCAAATCGTTATTCTTAATATAATGTCTTATCTCGAGCCTAGTTAATTCTATTAGCAGTAAATCAATTCGTTCTCATAATGTAATTACGTTCTGTCATAATAAGATTCTTCTAGAATATTTATGGGGAGATAAATTATTTTATTCCATTTTAAAAGATATTTAATTATTTTAATTTATAACATACATATATTACAGAGTTTTTTTTATTGATAATTAGGTCTCGCTTTTGCTCTCAACCGTGGTGACATTTATGGCATTTGTTCTGCTGTTATGGAAAATATTGACATGATTAATTTATAACCTATGTGAATACAAAATAATTTCGCTTTCGACTGATGAAAGAATTATTAAATTCGGTAAAGCAGTTTTCGAGTTTATCATTTACAAACAGTCTTTCTCACTTTTAAATATTAATATAACTGGTATGTAGAAAAAAAACATAACTAATTTATTTTTAATGCTAAATATGTTTAAGAATTCGTACATAAATTAGTAATTTGGTATGTATCCTTTTTTCGCATTTTGAATTAATTATAATAGCGTTTAAAGTAATTTATTTAATCTATTATCGTAGAAAAAAAAAAACCGTAAGAAAAAATCTAAAAACAAAATTAATGGAAACCTTCATTCTTTATTTAATTTGAAATTTAAAAATAAAAGGAAACGAAAGCCAACAATTATTAAATAAACAAAAAAGTAACTTAGTTCGTCTATCTTTGTACCAGCAATGGAATAAAAATGTAATTTAAAATTTTTCAAGCATAATCTAACTTGCCTCGGGTAGGGCGGTGTCGCGAATCGGTAATACGATTTATAATGCAGCCTAGTCAAGGCAGATGGCATTCCCTAGGTTTTGTTTTTAACGGAATTTTAATGGAAGGCGAGGTTGTAGACCTAGGCTAATGTATGGAATAACAGGAGAATAATCACCACTGACGGTTATAGACCTAGGCTGATGTGGATTATAATCATGATCACTTTAACCCATTATAAAATTTGTTTTGCTTAATATATTGTCATTACAATGATAATCTATATTGTCAGTGGAATCAACTTTACTCTTCGGATATACTTCAAAAATCTTGGCGTAATGTTTTGTTTATTTAGAAAAATCTTTCGATATTAGCAAAAAGTGTCATAATTTTAAATTACTGATAATGCAATAAATTAAACACTTTTATTTAGCAAAAAAAAATACCTATAATCTATTGTATTAATGATGAGAAACAGATCAATTTTAATCAAATATTTCTAAGCATACCTTGCCGATATTGGTATTCCTCATGCCCTAATTATTCCATTTCAAACTTCACACCAAAACACCGCAAGGCTCATCATTTGAAGGCAAAATAATTGCTAAGTCAAGCACTTTGGAGACGTTAATGAGGCCGTACTAAGAGATATGGCTGAGACTTTCCATAATTAAAGATTTGCCGCCACATCTTCCAAACGTGTTTTCGTAACCAACTTAATATCATACAGCACTTTAAGAGTTTTGAGAGTCTGTTTTCTATTCTCGTGATCCATTCGACCCACTTCCATTTCTGTTCCACTATTATATCGATCACGTTTTTGAATCTTCGAGTATCGTATCCACTTAATAAAACTAAAATCGGCCCCTATCTTGAGCCGCTTCGATGGCTCTTCACGCGAATCTTATCTTCAGCAGAATACTTTGTAAGAGCGATCTCTAATTTATAAATTAATATGGTTACGCTATACCTTGGCATACTTTGTGTTACTGTGTAATGTTATACACTTTTATGTGGTTATAACTGATCAGTAAATTAGCAAACAAAATATAGACGATTTTAGGTCCCCATTTCACATGATACAAGTAGCAGATGCTTACTCGTATTATAGCAATAAGTAGCTTTTGCATTAAAAAAAAAAACAATAAAAATACATAGAGGCGCATTCTTATTATTCCTGAACTAACCTAAATAACTTTATCAATAATCCGTTAGTTAAGTATCTGATGAAACAATAGAATTTTTTTTCTTTTAATAAATGTTTTTAAGCCTTATCTTATATCAAGTTGTAATTTCAAAGTAACGGAACGTCACCAGGCTGTATTAATATAGTTGTAAATCACACCCGTAGCCTTCTAACGGTCGCCCGTGTTATGTTTCAGCCGCACGACTTCCTGCTAGCTATACCCAGCATCGTACATTCCGTAACCACCTTCAAACTTCAAATTCTCTATAATGTTATTTTGTTTAGAAAAAATAAACACTACTAGAAAAAGTTTTATTATTTCATTTACCAGGACAATAAATAAAATTTAAAAAATAGTTACGAGTTACATATTTATAGAATTTATGTTTACTTTTGTTTAAACGTGACAAGATAAAATATAATATACAAGCTGACCTGGCGAACTTCGTACAGCTTAACTTTTTCCCTTAAATATAATAATTACATATATCAAAATAAGATATAAGCCTATCGTTCAAGTTGGATCAAACTGCACACGGTGTGCAAATTTGATTAAAATCGGTTAAGTAGTTTAGGAGTCCCTCGCGGATAAACAATGTTACGCGTAATTTATTCTCTCTAATATATAAAATTCTCGTGTCGTGGTGTTTAACATTGAACTCCTCCGAAACGGCTCGACCGATTTTAATAAAATTTTGTGGGCATATCGGGTCTGAGAATCGGCCAACATCTATTTTTCATACCCCTAAGTTATAAGGGGGGGGGGGATTAAGCGGGTTAATAAGATATATGGCAAAGCAACGTTTGCGGGGTCAGCTAGTATAAGTATAGATTAAGATAATTGACAACTTGTCTACAAACAACCCACGGACTTAAAAAATATTAAGACTTAAATAAATAGCGTTTTTTTAATACGCGTCATACTCCTTTTTTACGTTTCAAAAAAATACTTATTCTTTTTTTTTAAATTTTTTAAAAGTAAATTTTAATTTTTCTAAAAATGTGGACTGAATTAGGCTGAAGTGATTACTAAAACAGCTCACGTTTGATTTGAAAAAAAAATCATTCTAGTAATTTGTTTATTTATTCATTTTGTTACATTTTGTTGTTCGATTGGTTGTTTTTATTTTCATGTACTCCATAAAATTTGAAATGAGTCAGAATATGTGACAATGACGCTATGTGATAACAACCTTTTCGACTTATCTGTTTAAGACAGTTTTTATGTATTTTTATCTGTACCGGTGTTTCGAAAGTTGCACCGGAATCTTATAAGTAAATTTGAAATATTTTCCGGTTTCTGGATATGCTAAAATTTTACACGCATACTTATTTGGATTTTTTGCCTACTTTATATATTACGTTACCAACACTTCCTTTATAGACAAGGGTCTATGAGAAATCACTATCAGTTATAAGTCCGCCTATATACTCTGTTTAGTTTGTATATCTTAATTAATTTTACTTTTATTTAAAAGTACCAATACGATAGTAAAATAATTAGCTTAAATAAGGCGGTTGACAATATGTTATTATTAAAATGTTGAGTATATTTAATTACTTCTAACGAAACTATTCGACATACGGCTTAAGAAAGTTCGTCACTACCTATATTTTTAAAATCAACACACTTTTATACATGTAACTACGTGTAAAACTTAGGTTTACCTACACATAGGTACGATCGATCGACTGACGCTTACTTGTCCATTGACGCCAACGCGCTAACTCAAAATATTAATAGAAACATAATTTAAATTTAAACGTTTAAAACACTTTACATATATATTTGTTTATGTATTAGATATTTTTTTGTTGGGATTTTTTTTAGTAATTTTTGCAGATTAATTGAGCTTAGCCTTGTTTAAAATAATTCATAGCTAATCTTTTTCTAGAAATCAAACTAGAAATAAATAAGACCGCTTTAGTAACTATATTTCACTTAAATTACAATTTATACTTTCATATTTCACTAATAATCTACATTAAACATGAGCTTGCTCTTTTATTTAATTTTAGAATTAAAGTTTTAATTAATATTAATGCTTCATGCGTGTGTTATTCCAAATCTACGATTACAATCAACGGGAAATTAATTAATTTATTTTTATAAATTGCGTAACGCAATTTAATTTCAGCTGACCTTTTGTATCAATCGTCAATAAATTAGGAAATCGATGTCATAGGTTCCGACCTTAAACAAAAGTCATCCATTTCGCCATCATATTGTGGATAAGTCACGCGACTTCGAACCCCGTGGGAGTTGATACCTCCCCAACAAATGAATTCAGACCTTATCTTAAAGGCATAGAGTTAAAACTACATTGGGTGTAGTAAAATTTATCGCTACCACCGAACATGAAGTCTAATTAACACTGAAGTTTATGAGATAGTAAACATTGCAACTTCAATTTTCTTCAAACAATTATTTTACATTGATACAAACGCTATATTCAAATTGAAAACAACAAGATACGGATAATTAAACAATCTTCTGTATATTCGAAAGGAACTTGTCATATCTCTACAGTTCGAAATTGCACTTTTAATAGTTTCGGAACAGTAGCTTCTTAGCTATTCTGTTTATCTGATAGAGGTAATGTAGCAAGTAATATAATAATGTACATATGTGTAGAACTCTATCGGGGAAGTACATCAACTGTACAGAAAATCACAGCAAAATATTGGGTTCTGTTTTCAAGTACTGTTGTGTGTGATAGATGAGGGGGCCGACTCTGCCCAGATCTGGCTATATCTTGATCGTCACAGGAACATAATATTTAAGTGTTAGCTGAGATCTTCAGTAGGAAGGTTCAGTAGAAGTTAGGCTACTGTAAATTTTGAGATATTTCTAAGATCGAGGTACTTTTTCAGCCAGGCTGCTCTAGATTTTCAGCTAGATATTTCTTTCCGATTTCTTCCTCATTTGCCTATATGCATTGAACATACGTATTGTACGTGTATTGTTTACAATGTTGGTATTTCTGTAATTTTCGCCGTAACGAATGAGAAATGCTCATTGAAAGTCGTCACGTGTTTACTCGCTCGGCGTGTTTCATGTGCTAATTGTATGTAGAATGTAAATTAAACACGAGCTTCACATGGACGGAAACCGTCCAAATATTTTATTTTATTTTAATTAGCATACTAAGTTATATACTAGGAAGGCTGAGAAGCGGATGTGGTGGCGCTTTGTGGGAAAGGTCAATGTCCATATCTAGACGTCTGGCTGATAATGATGATAAAATGGAATTTTTGACTCATAGCTTGTCTATCCCAAAGCTAGGCAAAGGTCTGAAATTTGAAGAAAAAAAAAAAAGTTTTCTTTACTTAGAATTGCAAAATTATCTCAAATATTTTTTTTTTAACCTTTGATAGTTCATATCGTACATATTTCTGGAAAATTTTTGACCTTTTAATTACCCTAACAATAGTTTCAATTAATCCTTGACTTAGAACTGATCAAAAATCCACTACTACAATTAAAAATGATTTTAAATAAAAAAAAATTTTGCTCTGAATATTAGTTTCGTTTAAATGTTTCTGTAAGGGTATGTTGGTCAAAGTGGCAAACCTAAATTTTCTAAATTCACTAGATCATTTCAGCTATGATGCCTTCCCTAAATTCGTGGAGTCTTTAGTTGGTACGAGTGTTGAACTGAGAATATTACGGAGCAGTAAAATGTTTATTACATCTTACACATCACGTAACTGCCAGCTGAAGGCATGCCTTATTTTAGACGTCGTTTATGTCGTGTCTTGATGGCCAGTAAAATTCCCTTGACACGTTGTTTATGAATTTTACAGTAAAATAATTGTAAATATTCGTCATCTCTCTATTGTTATAAAATTGAATTCTTGTTTAGACTTGATCAGTTCTTTTTTAATAATTTTGGTCGGAAAAAATAGCTTTATTCGAAAAGGCTTCAAAATCACTTCGAATCTTCATCTTACTAAAACGATCACAATTTAATCTGTAACATCCCACTGCTGGGGATAGGCCTTTTTCTCGATGTAGGAGAAGGATTGGAGCTTAATCCACCAAGCTGCTCCTGTGAGTTACGATCGCTATCAGGTTTTTATGATAACAACCGGGATCGACGGCTTAACGTGCTCTCCGAGGTATGGAGGCCCACAAGGAAAGACATCAAAACTGGAAAGAAATATTTGTACAAATACAATATACCGAGCTAGAATCAAACCCGCAAACCGTCGGTGATTAGGCAATTACTCGCAACACTACACCAAAGCGGTTATTGTTAATAAAATTTTAGTCATCGTAAAAAGTGAAGTTATCACTGATTCGGAATGTAGAATTCTGCAGAGAAGAATCGGAAATAAACTTCAGTTAATCTTTAAAAAAAAACAGTGTTTTGATATAAAATTGGTAATATCTTGCAAGAACTACAGCGTCACTAAATATGTGTGGAAACATGTTTATCATATGTTATCTAGCACCGAATAGATGAACTCGAAAGTTTGATATATAACGAAAATTCTAGAAAAAACCATGACTATCAATTTAGGACAATTCGTCCTTTCCTTGTTAGATACATAATTTTGTTAATGTTACGTATTGCTTTATTGACATTTCGTTTTATTTATTAGTAAAACTATTTATTTAATATAGCTTTAATAGCTAAATTATGTAACAGATTTAATAATGAAAACAGCTACTAGTAAAGTACAGATATTCTAAAATATTAATGACATTTTTTATTTGTTCACAGGTAAAACGCAACCTTCGAATGTATGAAGTATGGTTATGAAAAACACGCCTTAAGAATCATATTTTATACAGATTACACTTTACACTTATCTTTCATCCTAGCAAAGGCCAAACTAGTTCAGCTTGAAGATGATTTGAACATCTCGTAACACGCAGTAGTTTATTGCATGCCCTTTTACTTTGAACAACTTTTTGTCTCTCTACAAACTGGTAACACAAAGTAAAGGCAGTGTTACCATTGCTCAACTCCGAAATAAAAAGAATGCATTTTATTTTATTTTTTATTTTAAGATTATATAATTGATATTAAAAATATATAAAGTTATTTTTATGAGAATCTCAGTTTTTACTACCATAATAAATAGTAAAATGTGGATAGGTATGTTGAATCTTAATGGACAAAAATTATTTTATATAATCGCGAGAGGGTTGATTGAAAAATCCTTGCTAGGTTATATTAAATTTAAAATTAAAAATTTATTTTTATTGAAAAATTAAATCAATTTTTCATTTTCGTTTTTAAAGAAATACCTACCGGCAGTATGAAGCCTGTAAAAAGTGCTAACGTTGGGCTGTCTATCATTTTCCTGAAATAACTACTGGGTGGCAGGTATAAACAGGTATATTAATATTTTTTTTTCTAGTTAATTTCTACTCACATGCTTAAAATAAATCTTATATGAAAAAGAGGTGCCTGCTAAAAGTCTGGTTTAAATGGTGGTTGCCGAATATGATACATATAGCCAGGCCAGGAATTTTTCAGCCAATTTGATCGTGAATTATTTTACACACTGAGGAAGATTATATAAGATTAAAAAAGTTTTTCTTACATTAAGCAGATGAAGATCACGTATAACTCGTATCTTAGACTAATATGGATTATAGTCTGAAATAAATACTCTTTAATCCGGAAAAATGTTCGGTTCTCATTGAATAAATTACGAAGCAAGCAGTGTCGTAAGCATCAGCCATATAGTAGTACATTATAATTAGGTATTTAGATATGTATTCATACATTTTAATAAGGTACAATAACTATTAAAATAGCTTAATCGCCGAGAATACATGTTTATCATTTTATATCTTCATTTAATCATTAAAGCAAGTAGAGTGTAATTTGATTTGTTATTACTATTATCGTGTGGATGTGTGAACGCATTGTTAATGTGTGCATTATAACATGTATCGTCACATCAATCTTTACAACTACAAGTTTATGTCTACGATACGTTTATCGCTGTGTGCGTGTAGATTGTTCTGTAGATGCTGTTCATTGTGGACTGTATTTTTCTTGCGTTTCACATCAGCAAAAGAAACTGCTTATATTAGATACGTGCTGGTTCATGAGAAAGCGAGCTTCGTTAATCACTTAAGTTAAAGACGATAGCGTATTATTATTTCACTCTATTTTGTAGTATGTAGTAATAGAATTTAATTCATATCAGTTACATCTAATGTGTAAATAAATATTTGTAGTTTGTTAACATCAAAACAAGCGTACCTAATATATATTAGTTTAGTAAATAAAACAAATTTTAATATTTAGTTAAAAATGTAAAAGAGGTGTAGTAGTTTCTGTCTGGGCAACATTTTGGGCTCTAAACTATTTACTATACAAATCGCTACCATTCATGACTTGAGAATCTTTATTACATGCAACCTGATGCGTGAGATAATGTCACACAGTATACAAACAATGTTATAACGTAAGTAATAAAACCCAGTGGACGTGACCCCAATCAATGCAGTTTTGGACAGCCATCGCATCGTGATGCGCTCCTTATCGACTCCAGGTTGATTGGCTATCGGCTTTATTGTTTCAGACTTTGATATATGGGCTTATTGGAATTAAGACCACCCTGGTTCTTGGAAGTTTTTTTTGTGATCGATTTGAATATTCCGTGTTCGTTAATTTGAATAGAATTATATTTTTAACTATAATAAAAGTAACTCTCATACTCAATATAACTAGACAAGGATGAAAATCCTATGTTTAGAGGTGGGAAAATGCATACCAACACAAATCTCTTGACCGTGACAAACATCTGGTTTTTACCAACATTTGTCGTGGGTAGGGAGTAAACTAGCAAAATTTAGCAGAACCGTTGATATTTCCATTTTCTACATACTGACTTTTGTTATTATTTTTTCGTTCTTTTTAAGTGGATAGGCATAGCAGTCTAGCATTTGTATGCACAGGTGTAAATTACTTTTTTTAAAGACGTTATAATTTTTTTACTCTTCTAATATATAAAATTCTTGTGTCGCGGTGTTTGTAGTTAAACTCCTCCGATACGGCTTGACCGATTCTCATAAAATTTTATGTGCATATTGGGTAGGTCTGAGAATCGAACAGCATTTATTTTTCATCTCCCTACATGTTGAAGGTAGTCCACCCCTAAATCTTATTTGTTAATTTTAGATAAATTATAATTTTTTATTGTTTAAGATACAACATTAAAAAATACATACAACCTTAATTTTCAACCTCTACGATCAATCCCTATTTTTAAATAGCGTTTAACGGCAAGACAACGTTTGCCGAGTCAGCTAGTATAATATATAAATATTTGAAAATGAATATCTAACACGATATAATTTTAAAACCCCATCCAAGATCTGTGTGGTCTTTATTTCAACTTTACAAGACTAATACGTTAGTATTCAAGATATAGACATCATTTATCACTTTTTCCTCGAAGTGATTAATAGTTCTGGGATGTGATTACAGGAATTTCTTATCCAAGGAAAAAATTACGATGGGAATCTTTAACGGGGAAAAGTTACGTTACCCTCGAGATTGATTTTCTACATTTTGCGTTAATGTGGGTATGTCTGAATTATGAAACGTTTTTTAAGGAAATGACAATTCTCTGACATATACTTATATCTATAAAAATCTGGCAATTCCGCAAGGGTGCTAAAGCCAAAGAAGAAGAAGAAGAAGAATCTATAAAAATAATTCAGTTACATATTTGTATGATTTTATTCGTGACTTTTACGTTAGTATTTATTTTAAAAATGTATAATTTACTGTCATAACTTACTAACTAACTATCTTGATCACTACAGGAACACAAACCTACTTGAAAGCATTATTATTTAGCTACGGTCTTCTGTACGGTTGAGGAACTTCTTCAGTCGGTCTGCTCGAAATTTCGAGCTAGTTATATTCTTTAATAAAATTTAATTACAAATGTAAGCATCTAAGAGCTCAGAATCAGCGAATTTAATACATATTAAAGTGTCCACAGAGACGCTTTGTTCCACGTCACGTCATAATTTTCTAAGTGTATAAATAACTAATCTAAATTACGCTCTTTGAGTAATATTTAATAATTTACTCATTAAAGTGCAAGTAAGATGGAAGTCTTCACAAATATATTAATTTTTATTATCATACGAATTACGAAAAATTAATACTTAATTCTTAGGAATTTAAGTATTTTTAAGGTTTAGTGATTTATGATTATAATTATGTACAAGTATTAGTTTAGGTGTATATGTAAGAATGGCGTGTACGTTTTACCGTTTTGTAAACATATGCGATGCAAACTTATTTATTATTCTTTGTTTTAATACCAAACCAACCATCTTAACCTGACCATATTTAGATTTACATTTTGTGATAGCACGGTTCTAACAATATTGGTTAAGTTACCAAAATAACTGGAACCTGACTTAAATGTTATGTGAAATGAGGTAAGGATTTTGTTACGATGGTTGTTGACACATATTGTAATTTTAAACGCTTGCATTGCCTCATACACGGAGTTATGGATGATGTGTTATCATTGTATAAATCTAAAAAGGAATACCCAGATTAAAGGAACTTAACGGTTGAGTTTATTAACCTTTGACTCATTTGGTTAATTGATAAACAGTTAGTCACTGAATATATAAAATTTTTGAAACTCGTTTTTCTGTTTAATGTTTTTATTTTTATTACGACGCCGCGTTGGTGCAACGGTTACAGCCATGGATTGTACCTGTTGCGCTGGCGGTTGCGGGTTCGATCCCCGCACATGACAATCATTTTTATTGGCCATACAGGTGTTTGCCGTGGTCTGGGTGTTTGTGCAGTCCTTGTGGGTCACCGTACCTCGGAGAGCACGTTAAGGCGTCGGTCCCGGTTGTTATCATGTACACCTGATAGCGATCGTTACTCATACTAGGGAATATATCCGCCAACCCGCATTGGAGCAGCGTGGTGGATTAAGCTCTGATCCTTCTCCACATGGGGAAAGAGGCCTATGCCCAGTAGTGGGATATTACAGGCTGAAGCGATTTTTTAATATCCTGACGTATCTCAAGAACAAAAGTGTATGTTTGTTAAACTATTTAAACCAATTTAAGGCGTTTTTTTCTTATTGCTATATTGTATAAAAATTGAGTCGAGTTAAATAATTAATTTTTGCGAAATGTCTTTGCACATCACTATCAACCGACTGCACCCGATTGAACACTTTTTGCAGTAAAACTTCTTTACGCTTGACTTGAGTAAGGTAGTGAATGCGTGACGAGGGCGTTACGAAAAGTGTGATCGGGGAAGAGTTTTACTTCAGTCGTGTGGTCTAAAGAACACTCGTTTTCCTTTTGGTCTTAGTTATAGCCAAGACAAAGTATGTATTAAAAAAAAGATATATTCTTAAAAAAAATAGTACTTTGAATTTCGTTGTATTTATCATCTGGTATAATAATTTTCTTATTAACATAATTTCAAATACCGTGTCCCATTTTTTAAAAATTTCGTAATTTTGCTTAAAGCAAACACAGCAACATGTATGCCCCAGTTAGAAGCAATTCATGCACATAATAAGTGTGAAAAGAGCGTCATCAAGTAGGTCGTCACGGTTTAAACAAACATTGTCAAATAGCCAAAACTTGCCTACGTGATTTTGCAGGTAAGATAATAATGATTCTTTGTCAACTATTCGTCAAATTATATTGTCTTTACGAGGAATGGCTCTGACTTGAGATCTTGTGTAACCTGGCTATGAACTAAACTTTACAGAAATGTAACACAGAGCGAGAGCTTAATAATAAATTGACTTGGTGTGAAAGTTATTAAATTTAAGGATCAAACCTCAACTAAAGTATCTAAAAAACTTTTGCTCAATTCAAATTACACGATAATAATAACTTTTGAAAATAAGTTCTTATGTGTATTTTAAAAAGAAATTATAGACTTGCAATCGATATATATAAATGAATGTTTGCCTGTTTGTATGTATGTGTAAACTATACATTTGATGAAATAATAATAATAATAAAAGCATAGTAACTTAAATAATGTGGTACGTACAATCAGATTTTTATCATATGATTTGTTTTACAATAAACCGTGAATAGAACGGAAATCATAAATTTCGCTTTCTATGCGTCGAAGTTATGTTAACTCATAAAAACTAACTTCCTGGCAAAATAGAAAGCAAAACAAAAAATGATCTGGAAGCGCCTAAACACCGGCGGTTTACGAGTCCAATTGGCGATCGGGATGGATATTTGTATTTCTACAAATATTTCTTTCCGGATTGGGTGTCTGTCCTTGTGAGTGCTTCAGAGATACACCTGATAGCGATCGTTACTCATATATATACCCTAATATATATATCCACCAACCCGCTGTGGAGTAGCGTGGTGGATTAAGCACCAATCCTTTTTCTATAGGAGGTAATCTATACTGTGCCCAGTGGGATATTACAGGATAGAATAGATAGATTTATGAAAAAATTATAACACCTTTCTTTTAAATAATTTGATGAAGCATTAGTGCAATAATCACAGCAACTGGTTGATCCGATAACGGGGTTGCGAATCCTATTAAGACACTTGGAAATGTCTGTGCAAGCTGTACAGCTGTTTGTCGTTTGAGTTGTTGAGTTTCTATTAGTTGTACTATCGATTTTCGACATAGAATTTTTATGAATTTAATGCATTTTATCTCCTTTGCTACTTAGATCTAGTTATCTTTCAATAATTTGCTACACGGTAATAAATTTACGGTAAAAAAATTGTTAAAATTGAACGAAATTTAACTTAATTGAGCGACTCTATTTGTAAATTTCTATTCAAATTTAAATTTGACCTTCTAATTTTTTATCTGTAATCGACTGTCACGCAAATAACCCTAAATGTCTCAATCCACACTTCCGTAAATACAAATGGCAATATTTAATTAAACCGAATAAAAAAAAATGTCAAACTGGTCGTTGGCGCCACCGGCGTAGATTAAAAATAATAAAAAAATGTATATTGTCGATGTGATTATTAATGCGAGGACAGAAACCGGACTACGGTTAATTGTTGTGACAGCACTTCGTGTGAACGGCGGACGATGATAAGCATATTTTTTTAAGGTTTTTTTTAAAATAAAAATGTGGATACGGTTTCGAATCTATCTGCTTAATTTCGTGATTGTTTTTAATGGATCGTTCCGTAAATGTGAGGTCATATTCGAAATATACACGCGTTACATTTTAATTTAAGGTAAATTAAATTTATTTTTGCTTCATGTTAATATTGTAACTTAATTTGGACATTGCAATATCAGACGATATAAACAATAACTAGTATAAATATTGACGGAATTTGTATTTTTATTGTCCTTTTGCTAATTTAAAACCCTAAAAATACCGTAGTAATATTTATAAAAAATAACAATATCGTCAATTTTTTTTTTACGGTAAATGGGCCCACAGTAGTAAAAAGTTACCTCAAATTCGCATATTCTGAATGAATTTTATTTCAAGTTATTAAATAAAGTTTTAAATCGATGCTTTTCATATATATATTGTAAAACAGAATCTTTTGACTTCCAACCCTGTAATATAATATGGTCACCCTCAACCGTGAGTCACCAACCCCAGGCTAATTTGTTATTATCTTCCCGTAGCCTGCAGCGAGACTGACGTGATACACGCTTTACATCGAGAGCTTCCTACTAATTATCGACCACTGAACACTTACTTGATGAGTAATGTACATCTTTGTAACGCGATACAGAAGTGTTCACAAGAGTGTACAATGCACCACACAATTTATCAAATCGCTTCAAAGTATTATAGACTTTATTACGTCAATAATGAGGCTAAACTCGCTTGAAATATATTATAATTGGGGTGTTGTATGTCGTATTAAGAAGTAGTTAGTGGTTGAAAGAGTTCGTCAGAGGCATTCAATACAGACTCTTCGGTCTTGATTTATTGATGACATTCAACTAAAGGAAGATAAATATTTTTTTTTTGTAAAATTATCGTGTTTATAATTTATTTGCACTTTGTTTTCGTATATGAGAAATAAGATGGTATTGACATTTCGTTACAGATTAACGCGAGTATACCTACCTACTCGTATTTATTTTGGAATTTAAATTTTTAATTATATATTACTGGTTTAGTCTATGTAGAATCTTTGTCAATATAAAGACAATATATAGTTATCTGTAGACGTAAGTAACGTAAAAAAAAGATAAACAAAAAAACGTTCATTTTCCTACAGCCCCGTTACAAGTCTGATCTAATAACAAATTATGCAAACATCATTAACGAGCTTGTACGAATAAGTCAATATAAAACTATCTACAGAAGTGAAATACTACGAGTATTTATGATGAAGAAGGTTTTAAAAAATTAAGTTAAAACTTATTAGAGCAAACGCGATATCATACAAATATACTACGAAATATACTTTATTGTACAACCAGAAATAATTAATTAATACATGTTAAAAAGAAATATGTAAGAGGAAAAAAACGAGTGCGCTTTAGACCATACGACTGAAGTAAATCTTACGAAACGTAACTCTCTCTCTCTATCCCTAACTTATATCTTCCTCTCAACTTCCGTTTCCCTCACCCGATCACTTTTCATAAAGCTCTAGTCACTCATTCATCAGCTTACTTCCCAAATCAAGCATAGGCAAAGAATTTTTACTTTAAAAACAAAAAAAAAAAAGAGTACCATAGACGGTGTTCTCGCTAAAGAGCGATCTTTTTCAAACCCTTTTTCAAAACCTAGGGCACACAAAACTTAAACCAAAACCACTCTGCTTTAGTAGTATGTATGGATTGATACAAAGTTGTATGAGTCATCAATCTCCAATGCTCAAGTAATATAAAAATCGCACGCAGACGGACAGGAAGAGTGTCGAGCCGTATACGGCAACCCGCGCGACCGGTACTGGAGTACAGTGCTCGCGTAGGTCAGGGTGACTTGTTGACAACTATTACAATACAATATATATTACTACATATAATATATAACTATAAAAATATATATATCTAATATATAAAATTGTTATGTCACAATATTAGGGGCCAAACCCATCCGAAACGGCTTGACCGAATCTTATAAAAAAAATTATGCATATTTAGTCAGTCTGAGAATCGATCGTACACTTTTTTCTAAACTATTTTTTTAAGACTATTTTCTAGGAATAACATATATGACGAAACAACTTTTATCAACTAGTGTTACTATAAAATATTGATGTTGTTATCGTCTACTACACACAAATAATAATATAATTTAAAGTAATTGCTTTAATTCCAATAGGGAATGCAATCTCAATCTTTACTTTTATTTGTTTGAATGTGAGATTAAAATGTGAGGAAGTTAAAGAATCTTAAAAAGGTCGTTTCGTGGTGTACATTTCTTCTTCGGGAATTCCCACTCGTGATCATTCTTGATTTTTCACTTTTATCACGTCACGTGAAGCGTATCTGATTTTAATATAGCGCATCTTCAAGAGCTCAGGTTACCTTATTCACCAGAGGAACATAACACTTTTCAACTGAGCTAAGGCAAAGCAGGAAATATCCTGCTAAAAATCTGGAGCAGCCTGACTGGGACCTCGACCTTACAGAAGATCATAGCTAATTAATACTGCTTTCAAGCAGTGTTGTGTTTCTGTGGTGAGTAAAGTCGGCAACGCGCTTGCGAGGCTTCTGGTGTTTCAGGCGTCTATAAGCTACGGTAATCACTTACTATCAGGTGAGCCGTACACTTGCTTGTCCAACTACTTGTATAAAAAGAAACATGACGAATTTAATTTTCAATTTCTGAAAATATAAATAAATTGCAGCACAACTAGGTCGTTCGAGATGTGCTTTTAATACAATTATATCATGCGTGTATTTATTACGTATCCGTTAATGTTGCTAATTACGTACGTTCAGTTAGATTAGCATCGTGAGAACGCATGCATGGGAAGTGCAGGCTGGGCTACATATTGATTTCATCTTATATAGAAATAATGTGACCTAAGTATAAAACTGTAATACTTTTTTTATATAATTACTAACTGACCCCGCAAACGTTTCTTTGCCATATATGTTATTAACCCGCTTAATCCCCCCCCCCCCCTAATAACTTAGGAGTATGAAAAATAGATGTTGGTCGATTCTCAGGCCTACCCGATATGCCCACAAAATTTTATTAAAATCGGTCGAGCCGTTTCGGAGGAGTTCAATGTTTAACACCATGACACGAGAATTTTATATATTAGAAAATGCCTAAAAATTTATGAGTTCTAATTTTTTATAGTAGTTGTAATGGTTAAGAGTTGATATTTTTGAGTTAGGAATGTCAATTCAAAGGTTTAATCATGTAATTCTAATATATAAAATTCTCGTGTTTGTAGTTAAACTCCTCCGAAACGGCTTGACCGATTCTCATGAAATTTTGTATGCCTATTGGATAGGTCTGAGAATGGAGGAGTTTAACTACTAACACCGCGACACGAGAATTTTATATATTAGATAAAAATCTATTTAAAAAATAAATATCTGTAACTCTTCTCTGTTCTACACAAATATATTAGCCTTATTAAAATTTATTATTTCAAATAAATAAACAAACAGATTTCTATTATAAAAGCATTTACTGAATATTTTCAGCTTAGTTACCTATATAGTCTAACTAGCCTTATCCTAGATCTGGACCGGTAGATCTGATGGAGCGACGCGGACGGGATAGCGATCTTGATTTAATGTGATCCAACGTAGAACTAATCTGCTTGATTGCCATCACGATACTATGCTTGCTAATATTAAGATTCAAGTCTCGATAAAGAAGCCATTCATGGTGAGGAGGTACGGTTTATGTGACTTGGTCCTTCGTCGATAAGTTGAGACCGATGTTCAAGTAGATTTATATTTAATACATACGGACGTCATAAGGAAAGGTAACCACTGATATTTTAAAGGTAAAATTCAAACACAATAGAATTAGTTGTCTAACGTCGCACATCCAACTACATGCCTTCTGTTCTTTAATTAAAAATTATTTGCATTTCTATCAACAAACACAGACAGACAGAGTAATAGAATTCAACTTGAAACAAAACAGGTCCTAAGGTCTAATATTACAAGGCTGAAGAGAATGTATTATCAAACGCGCTAAGCTCAAGAACTAATGGATTCAAATAAAAATGTTTCCAATGTCTTAGGCTAACATCACCCTGTGATTAATAGAAGTGTAGTATAAATAAAAAATTAAAAAAAAAATATTGGATAAAATTATTTCTTGTCATAACAATATATGAGATAATATGAAAATTTCTAAATTAACTGTTTGCATCGCTGATGGATGACATGGCCCATTTCTATCTCTCTAACTTAGTATTTTCTACCACTGGATATCCAGCTGAGCTAATCCACGGCTATCTTAATTCGTATTAATATTTTTTTCTATTTAATTTTTTTAAACCAAGTTTCAATGAGACTCGTAACAGAACGAACGAACGAAGTTGCGGAGAACAACTAGCTTCTGATATCAAAACACGCTTACAACAATGGATACAACATTTAAATTCATTATAAAGTTAGTTGAAAATGCACGATTCACTCGTAACATTCAATCGTTCATAATCAAGATGTTGAAGATTAATACTGCCTTCTAATATCTCTTTATGTTCATTTCGTGAATATAAACTTATGAGAGTATCAGTAGAAATGTTCAATGTTTATGAAGAAAATGATTAAAAACAATAATATCTGAAGCAGGGGTGTCAAACTCAATTTCATAGAGGGTCATAATTATATTAAATTTAGAATGTGTAGGCGGGCCCAGATTCAAATTAAAAATGTGATGTGCGCATTTCAAAGCTTCCCTAGAGGAATGAAGTCATGATTCTTCTCTCTATGACAGATAGCGATCGCGGGCCGTATCTTTGACATCCCTGAATTCTAAAGTTTTATTATCTTAAAATCATTAATCATCATGTTCTACAGCGCTTTTAGCTGTTTCTGCTTCAATTATAATTTCATCATTTCCGCTGTGTGGCTACGGTAGTAAAGACTTATATAGCCCACCCGTCTCTTCCCGTGGGTGTCGTATGAGGCGACTAAGGGATAACAGTTCCACTACCACCTTGGAACTTATAAAGCCGACCGATGGCGGGAAAACCATCCAACTGCTAGCTTTGAAATACATACCGAAGACGGGCAGCGGCGTCTTCGGTGCGAAAAAGCCAGCCCTGCGGTCACCAACCCGCCTGCCCAGCGTGGTGACTATGGGCAAAACACATGAATTCATGCCATTTTTGGCAGTGGATTGTGATAGGCTGAAATGATGATGCTGATGAATAAAACATTTTAATTTTTAAATATAATAATCGTTCTTATGGTGTTAATTCCAGTACTGAAGCTGACACACACACTTTTGTATCTGTGAAATACTAGAACAAGTACAATGTCTATTGTTTTCTAATATTTACGCGAATTTCATTCATTGTAATGAAATAATTTGTCTTTCCGTGACCATGGTTACTGTAAAGTATCCGAAACGTCGGGCATCTAAAAAACTTAATGAAACGCGATAAAATCCAAAAAAATTGTTTCATTATAAGTAGAATGTTCATTAAGCATATAATTAGGCCATCCTAGGAATGGGGTAAAGGTGCTGTTTGTAAGGAAACACGGCGCATTGCATGACTGATTCGCTTGATAAATACGGAGGTATTAAATATTAGATGCGGTACTTTGTATCTAAGAATGTTTTGCATGTAGTGTGTGGGCGGTAGTTTCTTTTGTCTGTTGTTTCTTTTACTTATTAGACTGTGTTAGATATTTGGTTGTTTAATGAAACTCCGGTGTTGGACAAATATAACTTTATATTATTTAAGATATAATATAATTAATTAGCTGATAAGACAAAAGACGCGTACGTATAAGTTTTTAGTGACAAGGAATGGCAGTGACGTTTCACTTGTGCATAGACTACCATTCATAACATCTCCCTTTTTCTTTACAGACATGACAATTCAATATTATGCTTGTTAAGACTTACTGACTGGTTGACAATTGACAAACTAATAACATTATAATATGACTAATATTAATAAAACTTATAGACTAACAGACATAAAAATATATTTTAAATTTAGCTTAATCATACGTACAATCTTGAAATCTAACTGTAGGTTTGACCTGTCTACCACTTATTGTTCTCTTAATTCCCTCATGTTTACTTTCTTTACTATTTTTATCTTCCATTCTCATTTCATTCTTTAGGCTAATTTGACTACTTGCTGGACTTTCTATTTTCTTTTCTAATATTTTTTCTTTAGTTGGACTAGAAGAATGAGAAGGTAACAAGTGTTGACGATTTCTTCTATAGGTAGATCCATCTGGAGCTTCAACAATAAATGATCTAGGCTCTTCACATTCCTTTATTATTTTTCCTGGTTGCCATTTTGACTCTGACGACTTTTTAAACATGACTTTATCTCCTTTCCTTATTTTAGACAAACTTTTTGATTTTTTATCATAATAAAATTTTTGTTTATAATTATTTTGTTGTTTTATTTTCCTGTAGATTTTATGACTTATTATTTTAGGTTGAAGGTGTGTTTCAACAGTAGGTATAAGTGTTCTGAGACGACGAGACATCAACAACTCAGCAGGAGATGGTAAGTTATTTCTAGGTGTTGTTCGGTACTGCAGCAATGCAAGATACGGATCATCCCCTGACTCATCACATTTGGTAAGTATGCGTTTGACTATTTTCACTCCAGACTCTACTAATCCATTAGAACGAGACAGGTATGGACTAGATGTAGTATGTGTAATATTCCAAGACTCTAAAAACTGTTTGAATTCTTGTGAATTCATTGGTGGTCCGTTATCAGAATTAATAATTAATGGAATTCCATGACGACTAAATATAGGCTTTAATGCATTTATTAATGCTTTGGCTCCAGTTGAACTAACATTAGCAATTTCTATGTAGTTTGAATAATAATCTTCAACGACAAGAATGGTTTGATTATTGAATTTTAAATAATCTATCCCGACCTTTTGCCATGGGAAAGAACATACTTTATGTGACATTAGAGGTTCTGGTGGATTGTTATTTCTGTGTGACAGACAGATTTCACAGTTTTCCACACACTGCTGTATATCATGTGACATTAATGGCCAATATACCACTCCTCTTGCAAAATTTTTAGATTTTTCTATACCTTGATGACCACTGTGAATAATTTTCAAAATTTCTGACCTTAATTTTGTAGGTATTATAAGACTATTACCTTTCAACAATAAATTTCCGACTGAATGTATTTCATGACGACAGTTCCAGTAAGGCAAGACTAATTTATTAACTTCTGACTTTTTATCAGGCCATCCTTGTTCATAGTACTGCTTAAGTAGCTGTAGACATTCATCATTTTCTGTAGCCTTGGTCAGCCACTGACGACGTTCTTCTGAAATAGGTAAGTTTTTTACAAGCATGTTGACATGAACCTTGACATCTTCATCCAGCTCATGCTCACTGCACTCAGGTAAAGCTGCTCGTGATAATGAATCAGCTATATACATTTTAGTACCAGGTTTGTACTCAACCTTTAAGTCGTAGGCTTGTATTCTAAGCATAAGCCTCTGTAGACGTGTTGGAACTTCAGCTAAAGGCTTTTTAAATAAAGTAATTAATGGACGATGATCTGTTTCCACAGTGACAATTTTACCATAAATATATTGATGAAAGCGAATACATCCAAAGACAATGGCATACAGTTCTTTTTCAATCTGTGCCATGCGTTTCTGACTTGACGTTAATGTTTTAGATGCATAACAAATTGGATGATTATCTTGAAGCAAGACTGCACCGACTGCTGACTGACTTGAATCAACTGACAAGACTACTGAATTTTTGACATTATAATGTGATAAGACTGGCGCCTGACAAATAATCTCTTTTAGACGTTTAAATGTAGCTTCGTGACTCTCATTCCATGACCATTCGCTTGACTTTTTTAATAACAGACGTAGAGGTTCAGTTTCCTGTGTTAAATTCTTTATAAATCCTCCCAGATAATTTAAAATACCAAGAAATCTTTGTAGATCCTTGAGACAGACAGGAGACGGCATATCCTTGATAGCCCGGACTTTATCTGGATCAGGTGACACTCCATTTTGTGAAAATATATGACCTAAGTATTTGACTTGTGTATGACCAAATTTACACTTACTTTTATTAAATTTTAGGTTGACTTCTTGAGCTTTCTTAAATACTCTTTGTAAATTTTCATCATGTTCTTGTCGACTCTTTCCATAGACTAAAATATCATCAGCGTACACCATGACTCCAGGTAATACACCAAATGTTTCTGTCATAATTCGATGAAATATTTCAGGAGCACAGTTAATACCAAAAGGTAACCTTTTAAATCTATAACGACCAAATGGGGTGTTGAATGTACATAACATTGAGCTTTCCAAATCAAGACAAATAACCCAAAATCCACTACTTGCATCAAGAGTAGAAAAATATGACGCGCCATGAAGCTTAGACCGTACCATATCAATAGTAGGTATAGGGTAATGAGATCTACATATTGCTTCATTCAAGTTTCTTGGATCAAGACAGACTCTTAGTTGACCATTTTTCTTCTCAACCAATAAAAGTGAACTCACCCATGCTGTTGGCTCAGTAACCTTGGTAATGACATCCAAATTTTCCATATTGTCCAATTCCTTCTTCAGTCTATCGTGTAATGAGAATGGAATTTTCCGCGGTGGATCAATTTTAGGACGAACATCACTATTGACAGTGATATGACACTCACCAGGTAGACAGCCCAATCCATCGAATACAGAATTATACTTTGACAATAGACTCTGTAAATTATTATTTTTATTAATATAATGTGACTGTAAATGTGACTGAACATGACAATTACTTTTATAAGACTGTGACTTTTCATCATTATTATTATATGACTCTGACAGATTTTGATATTTATTATTTGCACAATATGACTCTGACTGACAATCCTGACTATTAACAAGACAATTATTAAACTCTGACCTATGACTTTGACTCTGGACTAAGTTTGAATGATAATTCTGACTAAAACTTTGACAATCACTTGACTTTTCAATATTAAAGACCCTTTTAATAAGACCTAGCTCTGAACAGGTATCTTTACCAATGACAGTTGGAGATGAGACATTTGCAATAATAAAGTTAATAATTTTTGACTGACGTTGACTATTTACATAATAAGTACATTCAAGCTTTTGTTGACCTAATATTGGTATGCTATTTCCACAATAAGATGTAACTTTAGCATGACAAGGTGAAAAATTTTGATTAACATTCAATGATTGAAACAAATTATATGACATGACATTAGCATCACTCCCTGTATCTAAAATACATTGCACATTTATGTTATTAATTGTAAGATTAACACTCCAATCTGAAATGAACTGACACTGAATTCAAGTGTCCGACGAACAAATAATTTGAATTTTTACCTTCATAGTCCATATTGTTCATATCATTTTGACTTAATTGTATATATTTCACTGTTTTAGACCTGCAGAATGCCTGATAATGACCTAGACGGTGACACTGTCTGCACCTAGCCTTTTGCGCAGGGCAGGTATATCTATGATTTTGCCCACACCGTGTACACATTCCTTTTTCTTGAGACTGTAAACTTGTTCCTGACTGTGACCTTGCTCCTGACTGTGACCTTGCTCTTGACTGTGACCTTGCCCTTGACTGTGACCTGCCTGAAGCCTGAGATCTTGACTGACTGAATGATTGACGTTGATAGAAGACATTAGTCGACTCTTTGAACTCTTTAGCATGACATCTAGCTGAGACTAATGTTTTAGACAAGTTTCTAGCTTTTTCTAATGTTAAATCTTCCTCTAGTAATAGTTTCTCACGGACATGTTGAAAACTTTCATGCATATTCGTTATATAAATATCTTTAATCATTCTATTTTGTAAATTTCCAAATTCACACGACTGACTTCTATTTATTAATGTCGTAAGGAAGTCTTCCAGGCTTTCTTCAGCTTTCTGTTTAGTTGTAAAAAACTTATAGCATTCATAGGTTATATTTCTTTTAGGTACAAAATATTCTTCAAATTTATTGACTAATTGATTAAATGTAATTTTGTCGATGTCTAAATTGAATGAATTAAATATTTCGAGACTTTCCGTGCCTATAAAATGTAATAAAACTGCTACTTTGCGTGCGTCTGACTCTTCGTATATGGCACTTGCCTTGAGAAAAATAATGAAAATTTGGTACCATTTCTTCCAGTTCGACGATAGATTGCCTTCCAGGCTCATGGGCTTGATATTACCAGCTATATTAAGCCTATTTGACGACGACATTGCCTCTTCACGCTCGCCACGTGGCTCGACCTTTTTGACCTCCGACATTGACATTATATTTTGTAGTTGTTCTTTTAAAAGACTACTTCTGACACCATGTTAGATATTTGGTTGTTTAATGAAACTCCGGTGTTGGACAAATATAACTTTATATTATTTAAGATATAATATAATTAATTAGCTGATAAGACAAAAGACGCGTACGTATAATGTTGTTTTAAAATTTATCCCCAATAGGGAAAGGCAAAGGACTATAATCCATACAGCCTAGTCTGAAGCGTACGTATAAGTTTTTAGTGACAAGGAATGGCAGTGACGTTTCACTTGTGCATAGACTACCATTCATAACAGACTGTTTTATATTTTGTTTGTTAAAGGTAAAAATAAAAGGCTATATAATGTCATAAGATGACTCGTAAGAGACGTTAAGTAACTCGCAAGTGTGCAATTTATTAAATTAAGAATTCGTTTCATAGTATAAGCCTAGAAGTAGGACGTTTACAGGCTGCTACAGAGAATAAAACGATATTATACGGCTTCATGAATAGATAATTTTTTTTAAGGTGTCTTTAGTATCTAGCCCCTCTCACCGGTGACGCTGTAAAGGCCGCTAGGGCCAACAGCACTCCACAATTCGAAAAAAAAATAGATAATTTTTTGATCGGTTCGACAAATTCTGAGATTTTTCATTCGGTAAACAAACATACAAAACCTAGCTGAAAGTTTGATAAAGTTATCCACATATATCAGTTATATAAACATATAATATTGACATATTATATGTTTAATATTGACGTGACAACGTCTTATAAATTGGTTTGCCGGGTGACACTTCAAGAAACTGCGTTACGCTCCGCTCACGTTATGCGCTCACAATGAGAGCGAGTGAGAGGCACGCGGGCATGGTTAGCCCGCCTAAGAGCGAGAGAGACAGACATAAAAAGTGAATGAAATTCAGTGCGAGATTCTTTGTATAAATTAATGTTTTAAATATAATTCTTTGTATAAATAAATGTTTTAAATTGTTACTATTATTTCATCCTTCTTCCTACTATACGAATGAATATTCACATTAAAATTATTTTACCACTCAAAGTCGTTGTCAGGTAAAACTTTCGCCCGTATACCGACTTTACAGGTAACCAATTTTTTTACATATACGTTCATTAAAAGCTTAGATACAATTAAAGAAGAGAAAATGCGATTTGATTACACAGAAATACGGTCTAAATGATACAGTCTCATGGAAGACGTATGAACAGAGAGTTAAACTAACAGGGCTAGCATTCAATAGTTTAAAAAAAATAGTAACTGAATCCAAAAGATCTCTTAGGAATAGGTTTGGTATCCAATTCGTATGGAACCCAATAGATTAGTTAGTGGAACGAGTCAAGAGTAAGCAATCAAGAAACGTCAATAGAAAGCGAGATGAATTCAGTATTTGACTACTTGTTCCGCAGATTATATTACTGTGAATTTAAAGGTTCGGTCGGACTGAGTGCGTTAGTGCTTGGATGTAAATTCTTAAGGTGTAAGTTCCTAGTAGCTATCGCTTTTAGTTGTAACAAAATTAACAGAATATATTGTCACGTAGTTGTATATGATTTTAATAGAACAGCACTGTCAAACTAACAGAGAAACTCATAAATTTACCACAGGTAGGTAACACAGCATGAGAGAGCTTGGTTAAAATTTGGAGCATCTCGACTGGAGACGTACCTCAACCTTATAAAAGATCACAGCTAAATAATACAGCTCATATTTGGCGTCCTAGTAGCTTAAAAAAAACAACAGACCGCCAACCCGTAACGTTAATTACGCGTGCAGTTTGACGAACGTTTTAGTTGTAGATGTATGCTAATATTCAGCTTTTTATTTACCAAAGGTTATTGCTATAATCGACGAAATTTCGACACACGTTTTGTATTAACACCTTTAATATTATACAGTAATCACAACCTCAACATGGATCAAATAAAAAAATTGACCATAGAATGCTTATTTATTGAGGGAAATCATATGCTATTTTTCACGTTATCAATTACACAAAAAATTGTACCAAAATAAATGAAATAAAAATTAATATAAAATAAACTAAACGTGTAGTAATTCTATTATTAACTACAATAAATTTTAACTTCTTAATTCTAATTTTATTATTTATTATTATACATTATTTTAAATTAGAATTCAAATACATTCGTAGCTCCACGAAAATTGTGATTTACTGCAATCTGTGACTAATCGCTTGATCCGAGCGACCGGCGCGCGCGCAGTGAAAAACACTTGATTGGGTTCGCACTTACCGTCCTGTAATTACGGTGAAAGCTAGGCTTTTTAGGCGCAATTACAACATAATTTTACACTTTAATTAATTTCAATTACTATAAAGCATACAATTAGTTTTGTTAATATAGGTATATATTGTATAACGCACACACACGGTCGTCTGTTCCTAAAAGTGTTTGGCTAAAAACGAAAAAAGTCTATTGCGCATTCGTGGATCTAGAAAAGGTCTAAAAGAGAGATGGTAACGGCTAAGATCTAGATTAGGTAAAACCGAATTTCGGGACCGTGGGGGGATGGGGGGGAGAGGGTGGGGAACGCTACCCCTGTTACCACTGTCACACCTCGGAACCCCATGGTTATGGAGATATCCATGGTTAAAGTTTTGAGGTTAGAAGAAGAATTTCGAAAGTTAGAGGAACGCTTGGCTCCGGCGCTACGGGAAGTGCAGCCCTTGCGTGCGAAAGCACGCTCACTCATGCTCCGTACAAAAAAAAACCGAATTATGGGGTTTTTGGGTGTGGAGGGTGTAGGGGAATCTATACAAGGTAACACTGTCATACCTCAAAACCCCATGGTTATGGAGATATCCATGGTTAAAGTTTTGAGGTTAGAAGAAGAATTTAAAGCTATTATAATACCTTTGAGCTCGTACTGTTTGCATTGTGTGACAAATCGACACTTTTAAACAAAATAACGCGTCAGACATAATATTCTAATAAAATTAGTAACATTGCGTGCTAGAATATAGGTTTAGAAATTCGAAAAATACCCAAAACCGAATCGGAGCACCCCACTGTCCACGTGGTCTTGGTCTGTCCTACCCCTAGAGTGTTTTTTTTTGTGCCGCGGAGGCGCGAAGGGAGGGCAGCATGAGTGAGCGTGCTTTCGCACGCAAGGGCGAAAGGGCTGCACTTCCCGTAGCGCCGGAGCCAAGCGTTCCTCTAACTTTCGAAATTCTTCTTCTAACCTCAAAACTTTAACCATGGATATCTCCATAACCATGGGGTTCCGAGGTGTGACAGTGGTACCAGGGGTAGCGTTCCCCACCCTCTCCCCCCCATCCCCCCACGGTCCCGAAATTCGGTTTTACCTAATCTAAAGCTTTACCATGGTAACTGCTATGAGTAGAGCTTTTTGTGGAGAAAGTGCATGAAGATGAATGTAAAGAAGACGAAAGTGATGGTGTTTGAAAGAGATGAGGCAGTGACAGACTGCAATATCGTGATTGGAGATGAACAAATTGAACAGGCGAATGAGTTCGTGTATCTGGGTTCAAAGTTTACAAGAGATGGAAAGTGCGAAAATGATATTGAAAGAAGAGTGAATGCAGGAAAGGGGGTGAATGGAGCTTTGCACTCCTTTATGAGCAGTCGGAAGGTATCTAACAAGGCTCGTTTGGCTGTGCATGAGGAGGTGTTGGTTTCGACACTCATGTACGGAATTGAAAGTTGGATGATCACTTAGACCGAATATAAAATCATCATATCAAAAATTTCGATCTAGCGAGTACATTGTTCCATAGCTTAATTGGCTAAAGCACCGATACGGTAAGTCGGAGATGCAGGTTCGATCCCCGCTGGAACGGTCGATTTTTGATATGATATTAAAAAATTGTTTATAATTTCCTAATGTGTGGGTAGCACAAAAATAAATCGTAAGAAGTGAAAGGGTATGGCAGAAGAAACATGAGAGCAGAATAAATGCAGTTTGGATGAGAGCGTTATGAAGTATTATAGGAGTTTAGCTGAGTGACAGGATAAGAAATAGTGAGTTAAGGAAACGTTGTGGTCTGAAAGAAGATGTAGTGACAACAATTGAGAAAGGTATGCTTTGATGGTTTTGCCATGTCGAGAGAATGAGTGAAGAACGATTGACGAAAAAAGTGTATAAGGCGAGTGTGAATGGAATTGTTGGATGGGGTGGACCAAGGCGGACGTTTCGAGACCAAATAAGGGACGTCTTGAAAAATGGCCAGGTCAAGAGTACCCTTAACCGAAGAACATGTATGAAGGGAATAATGAAAGTGGACGAAGCGAAACAAGTATGTAAGGATCATAGCAAGTGAAAAGAAACGGTCTCTGCATACCCCTACGGGAAAGAAGCGTGATTATTTGTATGTAATATACATAGAAATAATCCATATATATAAATGAATGTTTATCTGTATGTCATTTATAGAATCGTAAACTATGCATGTGATCATGTCATGATCTTCAGCAATGTGTTGTGCATGAGTGCATGAGCCCACAAAGGTTTCCGAGTTGGTACGATCAAAAAAATAAATAATAATAAAAAAAAAACATAGCAACGCGGGCGGAGTACAGCTAGAATAACGCGTAACGTAACGTAACTTTATAAATATCTAAATAAAAATATTACACTCAGATCAGGTGGGAATTGAACCCGCAACCCGCGGAGCAAAATGCAGGGCAAATACAAACTGCGCCAACTGAAATCGACCTTTAGACTAATATATAATTGTGTTTGCTCGCAAACGAAAAAAAAAACCGACTTCAATTAAATCGACGAGTAATAGAACGTAGATCGACGAAAAAATAGTCAAGTAACAACGCATTATCAAAGATTACTCAAAAAGTAGTTATCAGATCTCATGAAATTTAAATGTGACCACATGATAAATATCGGCTTTCGATTAAATTAAAAATCATTAAAATCGGTACACCTAATAAAAAGTTATTGCGGATTTTCAAGAAGTTCCCTCGATTTCTCTGGGATTCCATCATCAGATCCTAGTTTCCTTATCATGGTACTAAACTAGGGATATTTTCTTTCCAACAAAAAAGAATTATCAAAATCGGTACAGCTAGTAAAAAGTTATTGTGGATTTTCAAGAGTTTCCCTCGATTTTTCTAGGATCCCATCATCAGATCCTGGTTTCCTTGTCATGGTACTAAACTTGAGATATCTCCTTTCCAACAAAAAAAGAATTATCAAAATCGGTACATCCAGTAGAAAGTTATGCGGTATAATACAACGTAGGTCGACGAAAAAAGCGTCAAGTAAAAACGCATTATTAGATATAGCTCGAAAAGTAGTTGTTAGATCTCAAATAAATTTAAATGGGACCAATTGGCACACACCACCTTTCGATTAAAAGAAAATTTGTCGAAATCGCTCCACCCAGTCAAAAGTTCTGATGTAACATACATAAAAAAAAAAAAAAAATACAGTCGAATTGAGAACCTCCTCCTTTTTTGGAAGTCGGTTAAAAACTGGGTTTATTTGTACTTATATCAATCAGTCTTATACATAGGTACCTGCGACATATTGAAAAAAAAAAACCTTTACTCAGACGTCATAAATAGGCTTTCAAAAAACAAAAGTACTTAGTGTAGGTACTATCAAAAAAAAAAAAAAAACAAAAAAAAACAAATAGTAAATCTGTAAATGTATTTTTATAACAAGCAATTTTTTAATTCTCTTTTAAATATTTTCGATCAATTATTTTTCGACCGTCAAGGTAAGTCTCAATATAGCCTAACAACAGTTCCCTTATCTCACACATTTCAAACGAATTCGTTCTTTGCCATCTGACGTTTAACCTACTTTTCATAAACATTAATGTTATTTATATCAAAATTTATGTTAATTATCATCAGCTGTTTGCATAACCGACGGGAGATAAGACTAGTTTTATTTGTAAATATTGAAGTTTAATTTAAAACTATACATATTTAAAACTAGCTTTACCCGCTACTTCGTTCGTTGTTAAACGTTTTTATTTTCTCCTTATTTCTCATTGAAACTGTGCTTAATTTTGGTACTTAGAATCCTAGATCTATATTTTAATCAATTTAGGTTTTGTCTGTCCTTGTCGGGCTCCCCATCGTACCACATTAAGCTGTCGGTCCCGGTTGTTATCATAGACGCCTGCTAGAGATCGTTACTAATAGTAGGGAATATACCGCCAACCCGCAGTGGAGAAGCGTGGTGGATTAAGTTCCGATCGTTCTTCTACATGGAGAAAGAGACCTTTGCCCAGCAGTGGGATGTTACAGGCTGAATCGTGAGTGCCTGTTTCAGTTGCCGTTAAAGCTATCCAACGTAAGACTTTATTTAACAGATACATATATTTTTCTTTTTCACCATCAATGTTGAGACGAAACAGCCCCTGATAGCCTACTTTACTCCTGCGGTGAAAGCCTATCAGTACCTAACTTATGCTCACAGTGCCCTTGAATGTTCTGAAACATTTATATAATCCTCCTGTAATAGAATTGAAGGTATATGGCAAAGTGTTGAATATTAAAAACCGGTTTGAGTTCAGTTCGGCATATTTCTTTAGTTAGAGGAAAACTAAGAATAGTTTTATAATCTCATCAATAGTTACGATGAAAAAATGAAGAAAACACTTAAAGATATATTTCATTCCTAAACGACATTACCTAATAAATAATCCCCAGAGCCTTACGAAGCTGACAGAGGTTAGGGATGTCGTGTGACCAATTCTAATGATTTATATTTTACAGCTAGTTTCGCTTTGATGAATGTTAGCAATCTATGCGATGTCTAGGTATTCCTGGTGTGATTAAGATTTCATAAAATTAATTCAAATTGGAGAATAAATAACGTCTGACTGTTGTCAGTTCCTGTTTAATTATGATTCTTAACTCTGAGAGAATAAGGTTCACGCTTCTTATCGCTATTTATGAGGTTGGTATGACATAATTATAAGCAAAATTGACGTTTTTTTTTTAAATTAAGCGTGGATATTCTTTCTGATTCTTCTATATAGAAACTTTTTTCTGAATCGGTGGTTCATTTACTTAAAATATAATTAATTTCATTTTTCATTATATAAATATTCTTTTAATTTGTAAAAATAACACTTCGAAATTGATCTAGAAGCTTACTTTAAAAAAAAAATGATTTTGACTTAATATAGCGCAACCAGGCACAGCGCGTATCTAGAAGCTATGGCTACCTAACTCACACAGGAATACTACACTGCTTGAAAGCAGTATTATTTAGCTGTGTGTGTGTGTTGCTTGACGATGTGTTGACGCCACTTGACGCAGCGGCCACAGTACTGACTGTTACGCTGGCGGAACGATCCTCGCTCACGACAGATATTTGTATTGGCCATATAGATGTTTGTCGTGGTCTGGGCGTTTGTGCTTGTGTATTGTGTGTGTTTCCGGACCCCCGACACAGGAGAAAATCCTACTGGGGGCCGTGGAGTGTGAAGCGTTTATTTATTTATTTTGTAAGTGAGTTACTTCTCCAGATTTTGAGCCAGATAATTGTCCTTTGTTATATAATTTTCCTTTTAATTTGTATTTTTATTTTTGTGTTACCCACACATTAGGAATTTTAAACATTTTTTAATATCATATCAAAAATCGACCGTTCCAGCGGGGATCGAACCTGCATGCCCGACTGACCGTGTCGGTGGTCTAGCCAATTAAGCTATGGAACGGTGTACCCGTTAGATCGAAATTTTTGATATAATGATTTTTATATTCGGTTTAAGCGAACCGTGGCGCCGTCTATAGTGAGTTCTTTACAGAAACCCATAACTATTCAAAGTTTCAAATTACAATGAAAATCTTTGACAAAACAGACAACT